>NC_090933.1:312191903-313441903 GCF_040938575.1 Ambystoma mexicanum
GGGTGGGGGTGCAGGGAGACATGAGTTGGACATGAGTGGGGGCCTGGTGGAGCGTGCCCCTGCACTGCTGGGGGGTGGGGTGGTGGGAGACATGAGTGGGGGCCTGGTGGAGGGTGCCCCTGCACTGCTGGGGGGTGGGGATGATGGGAGACATGTGTGGGGGCCTGGTGGAGGGTGCCCTGCACTGCTGGGGGGTGGGGTGGTGGGAGACATGAGTGGGGGCCTGGTGGAGGGTGCCCCTGGATGCTGGGGGGTGGGGGTGGTGGGAGACATGAGTGGGGGCCTGGTGGAGGCTGCCCCTGCACTGCTGGGGGGTGGGGGTGAAGGGAGACATGAGTGGGGGCCTGGTGGAGGCTGCCCCTGGATGTTGGGGGGTGGGGGTGCAGGGAGACATGAATTGGACATGAGTGTGGGCCTGGTGGAGGCTGCCCCTGCACTGCTGGGGGGTGGGAGACATGAGTGGGGCCCTGGTGGAGGGTGCCCCTGCACTGCTGGGGGGTGGGGGTGATGGGAGACATGAGTGGGGGCCTGGTGGAGGGTGCCACTGGATGCTGGCGGGTGGGGGTGGTGGGAGACATGAGTGGGGGCCTGGTGGAGGGTGCCCTGCACTGCTGGGCGGTGGGAGTGATGGGAGACATGAGTGGGGGCCTGGTGGAGGGTGCCCCTGCACTGCTGGGGGTGGGGGTGATGGTAGACATGAGTGGGGGCCTGGTGGAGGATGCCCCTGCACTGCTGGGGGGTGGGGGTTGTGGGAGACATGAGTGGGGGCCTGGTGGAGGGTGCCCCTGCACTGATGGGGGGTGGGGGTGATGGGAGACATGAGAGGGGGCCTGGTGTAGGGTGCCCCTGGATGCTGGGGGGTGGGGGTGCTGGGAGACATGAGTGGGGGCCTGGTGGAGGGTGCCCTGCAATGCTGGGGGTTGGGGTGATGGGAGACATGAGTGGGGCCCTGGTGGAGGGTGCCCCTGCACTGCTGGGGGGTGGTGGGAGACATGAGTGGGGGCCTGGTGGAGGGTGCCCCTGCACTGCTGGGGGGTGGGGGTGATGGGAGACATGTTTGGGGCCTGGTGGAGGGTGCCCTGCACTGCTGGGGGGTGGGGGTGGTGGGAGACATGAGTGGGGGCCTGGTGGAGGGTGCCCCTGGATGCTGGGGGGTGGGGGCGGTGGGAGACATGAGTGGGGGCCTGGTGGAGGCTGCCCCTGCACTGCTGGGGGGTGGTGGGAGACATGAGCGGGGGCCTGGTGGAGGATGCCCCTGGATGCTGGGGGCTGGGGTGCAGGAAGACATGAGTTGGACATGATTGGGGGCCTGGTGGAGGGTGCCCTGCACTTCTGGGGGTGGGGGTGGTGGTAAACATGAGTGGGGGCCTGGTGGAGGCTGCCCCTGCACTGCTGGGGGTGGCGGTGTAGGGAGACATGAGTTGGACATGAGTGGGGGCCTGGTGGAGGGTGCCCCTGCACTGCTGGGGGGTGGGGTAGTGGGAGACATGAGTGGGGGCCTGGTGGAGGGTGCCCCTGCACTGCTGGGGGGAGGGGGTGGTGGGAGACATGAGTGGGGGCCTGGTGGAGGGTGCGCCTGCACTGCTGGGGGGTGGGGGTGATGGGAGACATGTGTGGGGCCCTGGTGGAGGGTGCCCCTGCACTGCTAGGGGGTGGGGTGATGGGAGACATGTGTGGGGGCCTGGTGAGCCTGCCCCTGGATTTGGGGGGTGGGGGTGCAGGGAGACATGAGTTGGACATGGTTGGGTGCCTGGTGGATGGTGTCCCTGCACTGCTGGTGGGTGGGATCGGTGGGAGACATGAGTGGGGGCCTGGTGGAGGGTGCCCCTGCACTGCTGGGGGTGGAGGTGGTGGGAGACATGAGTGGGGGCCTGGTGGAGGGTGCCCCTGCACTGCTGGGGGGAAGGGGTGCTGGGAGACATGAGTGGGGGCCTGGTGGAGGGTGCCCTGCACTGCTGGGGGGTGGGGTCGGTGGTAGACATGAGTGGGGGCCTGGTGGAGGCTGCCCCTGCACTACTGGGGGGTGGGGGTGGTGGGAGACATGAGTGGGGGCCTGGTGGAGGGTGCCCCTGCACTGCTGGGGGGTGGGGGTGATGGGAGACATGTGTGGGGGCCTGGTGAGCCTGCCCCTGGATGCTGGGGGGTGGGGTGCAGGGAGACATGAGTTGGACATGAGTGGGGGCCTGGTGGAGGGTGCCCCTGCACTGCTGGGGGTGGGAGTGGTGGGAGACATGAGTGGGGGCCTGGTGGAGGGTGCCCCTGCACTGCTGGGCGGTGGGGGTGATGGGAGACATGAGTGGGGGCCTGGTGGAGGGTGCCCCTGCACTGCTGGGGGGTGGGGGTGATGGTAGACATGAGTGGGGGCCTGGTGGAGGATGCCCCTGCACTGCTGGGGGGTGGGGGTTGTGGGAGACATGAGTGGGGGCCTGGTGGAGGGTGCCCCTGCACTGATGGGGGGTGGGGGTGATGGGAGACATGAGAGGGGGCCTGGTGTAGGGTGCCCCTGGATGCTGGGGGGTGGGGGTGCTGGGAGACATGAGTGGGGGCCTGGTGGAGGGTGCCCTGCAATGCTGGGGGTTGGGGTGATGGGAGACATGAGTGGGGCCCTGGTGGAGGGTGCCCCTGCACTGCTGGGGGGTGGTGGGAGACATGAGTGGGGGCCTGGTGGAGGGTGCCCCTGCACTGCTGGGGGGTGGGGGTGATGGGAGACATGTTTGGGGCCTGGTGGAGGGTGCCCTGCACTGCTGGGGGGTGGGGGTGGTGGGAGACATGAGTGGGGGCCTGGTGGAGGGTGCCCCTGGATGCTGGGGGGTGGGGGCGGTGGGAGACATGAGTGGGGGCCTGGTGGAGGCTGCCCCTGCACTGCTGGGGGGTGGTGGGAGACATGAGCGGGGGCCTGGTGGAGGATGCCCCTGGATGCTGGGGGCTGGGGTGCAGGAAGACATGAGTTGGACATGATTGGGGGCCTGGTGGAGGGTGCCCTGCACTTCTGGGGGTGGGGGTGGTGGTAAACATGAGTGGGGGCCTGGTGGAGGCTGCCCCTGCACTGCTGGGGGGTGGCGGTGTAGGGAGACATGAGTTGGACATGAGTGGGGGCCTGGTGGAGGGTGCCCCTGCACTGCTGGGCGGTGGGGTAGTGGGAGACATGAGTGGGGGCCTGGTGGAGGGTGCCCCTGCACTGCTGGGGGGAGGGGGTGGTGGGAGACATGAGTGGGGGCCTGGTGGAGGGTGCGCCTGCACTGCTGGGGGGTGGGGGTGATGGGAGACATGTGTGGGGCCCTGGTGGAGGGTGCCCCTGCACTGCTAGGGGGTGGGGTGATGGGAGACATGTGTGGGGGCCTGGTGAGCCTGCCCCTGGATTTGGGGGGTGGGGGTGCAGGGAGACATGAGTTGGACATGGTTGGGTGCCTGGTGGATGGTGTCCCTGCACTGCTGGTGGGTGGGATCGGTGGGAGACATGAGTGGGGCCTGGTGGAGGGTGCCCCTGCACTGCTGGGGGTGGAGGTGGTGGGAGACATGAGTGGGGGCCTGGTGGAGGGTGCCCCTGCACTGCTGGGGGGAAGGGGTGCTGGGAGACATGAGTGGGGGCCTGGTGGAGGGTGCCCTGCACTGCTGGGGGGTGGGGTCGGTGGTAGACATGAGTGGGGGCCTGGTGGAGGCTGCCCCTGCACTACTGGGGGGTGGGGGTGGTGGGAGACATGAGTGGGGGCCTGGTGAAGGGTGCCCCTGCACTGCTGGGGGGTGGGGGTGATGGGAGACATGTGTGGGGGCCTGGTGAGCCTGCCCCTGGATGCTGGGGGGTGGGTTTGCAGGGAGACATGAGTTGGACATGAGTGGGGGCCTGGTGGAGGGTGCCCCTGCACTGCTGGGGGTGGGAGTGGTGGGAGACATGAGTGGGGGCCTGGTGGAGGGTGCCCCTGCACTGCTGGGGGCTGGGGGTGGTGGGAGACATGAGTGGGGGCCTGGTGGAGGGTGCCCCTGCACTGCTGGGGGGTGGGGGTGGTGGGAGACATGAGTGGGGGCCTGGTGGAGGGTGCCCCTGCACTGCTGGGGGGTGGGAGTGGTGGGAGACATGAGTGGGGGCCTGGTGGAGGGTTCCCCTGCACTGCTGGGGGGTGGGGGTGATGGGAGACATGAGTTGGGGCCTGGTGGAGGCCGCCCCTGCACTGCTGGGGGGTGGGGGTGGTGGGAGACATGAGTGGGGACCTGGTGGAGGGTGCCCCTGCACTGCTGGGGGGTGGGGGTGATGGGAGACATGTGTCGGGGGCCTGGTGAGCCTGCCCCTGGATGCTGGGGGGTGGGGGTGCAGGGAGACATGAGTTGGACATGAGTGGGGGCCTGGTGGAGGGTGCCCCTGCACTGCTGGGGGATGGGGTGGTGGGAGACATGAGTGGGGGCCTGGTGGAGGGTGCCCCTGCACTGCTGGAGGGTGGGGGTGATGGGAGACATGTGTGGGGGCCTGGTGGAGGGTGCCCTGCACTGCTGGGGGTGGGGTGGTGGGAGACATGAGTTGGGGCCTGGTGGAGGGTGTCCCTGGATGCTGGGGGTGGGGGTGGTGGGAGACATGAGTGGGGGCCTGGTGGAGGCTGCCCCTGCACTGCTGGGGGGTGGGGGTGAAGGGAGACATGAGTGGGGGCCTGGTGGAAGCTGCCCCTGGATGCTGGGGGGTGGGGGTGCATGGAGACATGAATTGGACATGAGTGTGGGCCTGGTGGAGGCTGCCCCTGCACTGCTGGGGGGTGGGGGAGGTGGGATACATGAGTGGGGTCTTGGTGGAGGGTGCCCCTGCACTGCTGGGGGTGATGGGAGACATGAGTGGGGGCCTGGTGGAGGGTGCCCCTGGATGCTGGGGGGTGGGGGTGGTGGGAGACATGAGTGGGGGCCTGGTGGAGGGTGCCCTGCACTGCTGGGCGGTGGGGGTGATGGGAGACATGAGTGGGGGCCTGGTGGAGGGTGCCCCTGCACTGCTGGGGGGTGGGGGTGGTGGTAGACATGAGTGGGGGCCTGGTGGAGGATGCCCCTGCACTGCTGGGGGGTGGGGGTTGTGGGAGACATGAGTGGGGGCCTGGTGGAGGGTGCCCCTGCACTGCTGGGGGGTGGGGGTGATGGGAGACATGAGAGGGGGCCTGGTGGAGGCTGCCCCTGGATGCTGGGGGATGGGGGTGCTGGGAGACATGAGTGGGGGCCTGGTGGAGGGTGCCCTGCAATGCTGGGGGGTGGGGGTGATGGGAGACATGAGTGGGGGCCTGGTGGAGGGTGCCCCTGCACTGCTGGGGGGTGGTGGGAGACATGTTTGGGGCCTGGTGGAGGGTGCCCTGCACTGCTGGGGGGTGGGGGTGGTGGGAGACATGAGTGGGGGCCTGGTGGAGTGTGCCCCTGGATGCTGGGGGGTGGGGGTGGTGGGAGACATGAGTGGGGGCCTGGTGGAGGCTGCCCCTGCACTGCTGGGGTGTGGTGGGAGACATGAGCGGGGGCCTGGTGGAGGATGCCCCTGGATGCTGGGGGCTGGGGTGCAGGGAGACATGAGTTGGACATGAGTGGGGGCCTGGTGGAGGGTGCCCTGCACTTCAGGGGGTGGGGGTGGTGGTAAACATGAGTGGGGGGCTGGTGGAGGCTGCCCCTGCACTGCTGGGGGGTGGGGGTGTAGGGAGACATGAGTTGGACATGAGTGGGGGCCTGGTGGAGGGTGCCCCTGCACTGCTGGGGGGTGGGGTATTGGAAGACATGAGTGGGGGCCTGGTGGAGGGTGCCCCTGCACTGCTGGGGGGTGGGGTGGTGGAAGACATGAGTGGGGGCCTGGTGGAGGGTGCCCCTGCACTGCTGGGGGGAGGGGGTGGTGGGAGACATGAGTGGGGGCCTGGTGGAGGGTGCGCCTGCACTGCTGGGGGGTGGGGGTGATGGGAGACATGTGTGGGGCCCTGGTGGAGGGTGCCCTGCACTGCTGGGGGGTGGGGGTGGTGGGAGACATGAGTGGGGGACTGGTGGAGGGTGCCCCTGGATGCTGGGGGGTGGGGGTGCTGGGAGACATGAGTGGGGGCCTGGTGGAGGGTGCCCTGCACTGCAGGGGGTGGGGTGATGGGAGACATGAGTGGGGGCCTGGTGGAGGCTGCCCTGCACTGCTGGGGGGTGGGGGTGGTGGGAGACATGAGTGGGGGCCTGGTGGAGGGTGCCCCTGCACTACTGGGGGATGGGGGTGATGGGAGACATGTGTGGGGGCCTGGTGAGCCTGCCCCTGGATTTGGGGGGTGGGGGTGCAGGGAGACATGAGTTGGACATGAGTGGGGGCCTGGTGGACGGTGCCCCTGCACTGCTGGGGGGTGGGGGTGGTGGGAGACATGAGTGGGGGCCTGGTGGAGGGTGCCCCTGCACTGCTGGGGGGTGGAGGCGGTGGGAGACATGAGTGGGGGCCTGGTGGAGGGTGCCCTGCACTGCTGGGGGGTGGGGGTGATGGGAGACATGAGTGGGGGCCTGGTGGTGGCTGCCCCTGGATGCTGGGGGATGGGGGTGCTGGGAGACATGAGTGGGGGCCTGGTGGAGGGTGCCCCTGCACTGCTGGGGGGTGGGGGTGGTGGGAGACATGAGTGGGGGCCTGGTGGAGGGTGCCCCTGCACTCCTGGGGGGTGGGGGTGGTGGGAGACATGAGTGGGGGCCTGGTGGAGGGTGCCCCTGCACTGCTGGGGGGTGGGTGTGCAGGGAGTCATGAGTTGGCCATGAGTGGGGGCCTGGTGGAGGGTGCCCCTGCACTGCTGGGGGGTGGGGTGATGGGAGACATGAGTGGGGGCCTGGTGGAGGGTGCCCCTGGATGCTGGGGGGTGGGGGTGCTGTGAGACATGAGTGGGGGCCTGGTGGAGGGTGCCCCTGCACTGCTGGGGGGTGGGGGTGGTGGGAGACATGAGTGGGGGCCTGGTGGAGGGTGCCCCTGCACTGCTGGGGGGTGGGGGTGGTGGGAGACATGAGTGGGGGCCTGGTGGAGGGTGCCCCTACACTGCTGGGGGGTGGGGGTGATGGGAGACATGAGTGAGGGCCTGGTGGAGGGTGCCCCTGGATGCTGGGGGGTGGGGGTGCTGGGAGACATGAGTGGGGGCCTGGTGGAGGGTGCCCTGCACTGCTGGGGGTGGGGGTGATGGGAGACATGAGTGGGGGCCTGGTGGAGGCTGCCCCTGCACTGCTGGGGGGTGGGGGTGGTGGGAGACATGAGTGGGGGCCTGGTGGAGGGTGCCCCTGCACTGTTGGTGGGTGGGGGTGATGGGAGACATGTGTGGGGGGCTGGTGAGCCTGCCCCTGGATGCTGGGGGGTGGGGGTGCAGGGAGACATGAGTTGGACATGAGTGGGGGCCTGGTTGAGGGTGCCCCTGCACTGCTGGGGGGTGGGGGTGGTGGGAGACATGAGTGGGGGCCTGGTGGAGGGTGCCCCTGCACTGCTGGGGGTGGGGGCGGTGGGAGACATGAGCGGGGGCCTGGTGGAGGGTGCCCCTGGATGCTGGGGGTGGGGTTGGTGGGAGACATTAGTGGGGGCCTGGTGGAGGCTGCCCCTGCACTGCTGGGGGGTGGGGGTGAAGGGTGACATGAGTGGGTGCCTGGTGGAGGCTGCCCCTGGATGCTGGGGGGTGGGGGTGCAGGGAGACATGAGTTGGACATGAGTGGGGGCCTGGTGGAGGGTGCCCTGCACTGCTGGGGGGTGGGGGTGGTGGTAGACATGAGTGGGGACCTGGTGGAGGCTGCCCCTGCACTGCTGGGGGGTGGGGGTGGTGGGAGACATGAGTGGGGGCCTGCTGGAGGGTGCCCCTGCACTGCTGGGGTGTGGGGGTGATGGGAGACATGAGTGGGGGCCTGGTGGAGGGTGCCCCTGGATGCTGGGGGTGCTGGGAGACATGAGTGGGGGCCTGGTGGAGGGTGCCCTGCACTGCCGGGGGGTGGGGGTGATGGGAGACATGAGTGGGGGCTTGGTGGAGGCTGCCCCTGCACTGCTGGGGGTGGGGGTGGTGGGAGACATGAGTGGGGGCCTGGAGGAGGATGCCCCTGCACTGCTGGGGGGTGGGGGTGATGGGAGACATGTTTGGGGGCCTGGTGGATTCTGCCCCTGGATGCTGGGGGGTGGGGGTGCAGGGAGAGCTGATTTGGACATGAGTGGGGGCCTGGTGGAGGGTGCCCCTGCACTGCTGGGGGGTGGGGGTGGTGGGAGACATGAGTGGGGGCCTGGTGGAGGGTGCCCCTGCACTGCTGGGGGGTGGGGAGTGGTGGGAGACATGAGTGGGGACCTGGTGGAGGGTTCCCCTGCACTGCTGGGGGGTGGCGGTGATGGGAGACTTGAGTGGGGGCCTGGTGGAGGGTGCCCCTGGATGCTGGGGAGTGGGGGTGCTGGGGGACATGAGTGGGGGCCTGGTGGAGGGTGCCCTGCACTGCTGGGGGGTGGGGGTGATGCGAGACATGAGTGGGGGCCTGGTGGAGGCCGCCCCTGCACTGCTGGGGGGTGGGGGTGGTGGGAGACATGAGTGGGGGCCTGGTGGAGGGTGCCCCTGCACTGCTGGGGGGTGGGGGTGATGGGAGACATGTGTCGGGGGCCTGGTGAGCCTGCCCCTGGATGCTGGGGGGTGGGGGTGCAGGGAGACATGAGTTGGACATGAGTGGGGGCCTGGTGGAGTGTGCCCCTGCACTGCTGGAGGGTGGGGTGGTGGGAGACATGAGTGGGGGCCTGGTGGAGGGTGCCCCTGCACTGCTGGGGGGTGGGGATGATGGGAGACATGTGTGGGGGCCTGGTGGAGGGTGCCCTGCACTGCTGGGGGGTGGGGTGGTGGGAGACATGAGTGGGGGCCTGGTGGAGGGTGCCCCTGGATGCTGGAGGGTGGGGGTGGTGGGAGACATGAGTGGGGGCCTGGTGGAGGCTGCCCCTGCACTGCTGGGGGGTGGGGGTGAAGGGAGACATGAGTGGGGGCCTGGTGGAGGCTGCCCCTGGATGTTGGGGGGTGGGGGTGCAGGGAGACATGAATTGGACATGAGTGTGGGCCTGGTGGAGGCTGCCCCTGCACTGCTGGGGGGTGGGAGACATGAGTGGGGGCCTGGTGGAGGGTGCCCCTGCACTGCTGGGGGTGATGGGAGACATGAGTGGGGGCCTGGTGGAGGGTGCCCCTGGATGCTGGGGGGTGGGGGTGGTGGGAGACATGAGTGGGGGCCTGGTGGAGGGTGCCCTGCACTGCTGGGCGGTGGGGGTGATGGGAGACATGAGTGGGGGCCTGGTGGAGGGTGCCCCTGCACTGCTGGGGGGTGGGGGTGGTGGTAGACATGAGTGGGGGCCTGGTGGAGGATGCCCCTGCACTGCTGGGGGGTGGGGGTTGTGGGAGACATGAGTGGGGGCCTGGTGGAGGGTGCCCCTGCACTGCTGGGGGGTGGGGGTGATGGGAGACATGAGAGGGGGCCTGGTGGAGGCTGCCCCTGGATGCTGGGGGATGGGGGTGCTGGGAGACATGAGTGGGGGCCTGGTGGAGGGTGCCCTGCAATGCTGGGGGGTGGGGGTGATGGGAGACATGAGTGGGGGCCTGGTGGAGGGTGCCCCTGCACTGCTGGGGGGTGGTGGGAGACATGTTTGGGGCCTGGTGGAGGGTGCCCTGCACTGCTGGGGGGTGGGGGTGGTGGGAGACATGAGTGGGGGCCTGGTGGAGTGTGCCCCTGGATGCTGGGGGGTGGGGGTGGTGGGAGACATGAGTGGGGGCCTGGTGGAGGCTGCCCCTGCACTGCTGGGGTGTGGTGGGAGACATGAGCGGGGGCCTGGTGGAGGATGCCCCTGGATGCTGGGGGCTGGGGTGCAGGGAGACATGAGTTGGACATGAGTGGGGGCCTGGTGGAGGGTGCCCTGCACTTCAGGGGGTGGGGGTGGTGGTAAACATGAGTGGGGGGCTGGTGGAGGCTGCCCCTGCACTGCTGGGGGGTGGGGGTGTAGGGAGACATGAGTTGGACATGAGTGGGGGCCTGGTGGAGGGTGCCCCTGCACTGCTGGGGGGTGGGGTATTGGAAGACATGAGTGGGGGCCTGGTGGAGGGTGCCCCTGCACTGCTGGGGGGTGGGGTGGTGGAAGACATGAGTGGGGGCCTGGTGGAGGGTGCCCCTGCACTGCTGGGGGGAGGGGGTGGTGGGAGACATGAGTGGGGGCCTGGTGGAGGGTGCGCCTGCACTGCTGGGGGGTGGGGGTGATGGGAGACATGTGTGGGGCCCTGGTGGAGGGTGCCCTGCACTGCTGGGGGGTGGGGGTGGTGGGAGACATGAGTGGGGGACTGGTGGAGGGTGCCCCTGGATGCTGGGGGGTGGGGGTGCTGGGAGACATGAGTGGGGGCCTGGTGGAGGGTGCCCTGCACTGCAGGGGGTGGGGTGATGGGAGACATGAGTGGGGGCCTGGTGGAGGCTGCCCTGCACTGCTGGGGGGTGGGGGTGGTGGGAGACATGAGTGGGGGCCTGGTGGAGGGTGCCCCTGCACTACTGGGGGATGGGGGTGATGGGAGACATGTGTGGGGGCCTGGTGAGCCTGCCCCTGGATTTGGGGGGTGGGGGTGCAGGGAGACATGAGTTGGACATGAGTGGGGGCCTGGTGGACGGTGCCCCTGCACTGCTGGGGGGTGGGGGTGGTGGGAGACATGAGTGGGGGCCTGGTGGAGGGTGCCCCTGCACTGCTGGGGGGTGGAGGCGGTGGGAGACATGAGTGGGGGCCTGGTGGAGGGTGCCCTGCACTGCTGGGGGGTGGGGGTGATGGGAGACATGAGTGGGGGCCTGGTGGTGGCTGCCCCTGGATGCTGGGGGATGGGGGTGCTGGGAGACATGAGTGGGGGCCTGGTGGAGGGTGCCCCTGCACTGCTGGGGGGTGGGGGTGGTGGGAGACATGAGTGGGGGCCTGGTGGAGGGTGCCCCTGCACTCCTGGGGGGTGGGGGTGGTGGGAGACATGAGTGGGGGCCTGGTGGAGGGTGCCCCTGCACTGCTGGGGGGTGGGTGTGCAGGGAGTCATGAGTTGGCCATGAGTGGGGGCCTGGTGGAGGGTGCCCCTGCACTGCTGGGGGGTGGGGTGATGGGAGACATGAGTGGGGGCCTGGTGGAGGGTGCCCCTGGATGCTGGGGGGTGGGGGTGCTGTGAGACATGAGTGGGGGCCTGGTGGAGGGTGCCCCTGCACTGCTGGGGGGTGGGGGTGGTGGGAGACATGAGTGGGGGCCTGGTGGAGGGTGCCCCTGCACTGCTGGGGGGTGGGGGTGGTGGGAGACATGAGTGGGGGCCTGGTGGAGGGTGCCCCTACACTGCTGGGGGGTGGGGGTGATGGGAGACATGAGTGAGGGCCTGGTGGAGGGTGCCCCTGGATGCTGGGGGGTGGGGGTGCTGGGAGACATGAGTGGGGGCCTGGTGGAGGGTGCCCTGCACTGCTGGGGGTGGGGGTGATGGGAGACATGAGTGGGGGCCTGGTGGAGGCTGCCCCTGCACTGCTGGGGGGTGGGGGTGGTGGGAGACATGAGTGGGGGCCTGGTGGAGGGTGCCCCTGCACTGTTGGTGGGTGGGGGTGATGGGAGACATGTGTGGGGGGCTGGTGAGCCTGCCCCTGGATGCTGGGGGGTGGGGGTGCAGGGAGACATGAGTTGGACATGAGTGGGGGCCTGGTTGAGGGTGCCCCTGCACTGCTGGGGGGTGGGGGTGGTGGGAGACATGAGTGGGGGCCTGGTGGAGGGTGCCCCTGCACTGCTGGGGGTGGGGGCGGTGGGAGACATGAGCGGGGGCCTGGTGGAGGGTGCCCCTGGATGCTGGGGGTGGGGTTGGTGGGAGACATTAGTGGGGGCCTGGTGGAGGCTGCCCCTGCACTGCTGGGGGGTGGGGGTGAAGGGTGACATGAGTGGGTGCCTGGTGGAGGCTGCCCCTGGATGCTGGGGGGTGGGGGTGCAGGGAGACATGAGTTGGACATGAGTGGGGGCCTGGTGGAGGGTGCCCTGCACTGCTGGGGGGTGGGGGTGGTGGTAGACATGAGTGGGGACCTGGTGGAGGCTGCCCCTGCACTGCTGGGGGGTGGGGGTGGTGGGAGACATGAGTGGGGGCCTGCTGGAGGGTGCCCCTGCACTGCTGGGGTGTGGGGGTGATGGGAGACATGAGTGGGGGCCTGGTGGAGGGTGCCCCTGGATGCTGGGGGTGCTGGGAGACATGAGTGGGGGCCTGGTGGAGGGTGCCCTGCACTGCCGGGGGGTGGGGGTGATGGGAGACATGAGTGGGGGCTTGGTGGAGGCTGCCCCTGCACTGCTGGGGGTGGGGGTGGTGGGAGACATGAGTGGGGGCCTGGAGGAGGATGCCCCTGCACTGCTGGGGGGTGGGGGTGATGGGAGACATGTTTGGGGGCCTGGTGGATTCTGCCCCTGGATGCTGGGGGGTGGGGGTGCAGGGAGAGCTGATTTGGACATGAGTGGGGGCCTGGTGGAGGGTGCCCCTGCACTGCTGGGGGGTGGGGGTGGTGGGAGACATGAGTGGGGCCTGGTGGAGGGTGCCCCTGCACTGCTGGGGGGTGGGAGTGGTGGGAGACATGAGTGGGGACCTGGTGGAGGGTTCCCCTGCACTGCTGGGGGGTGGCGGTGATGGGAGACTTGAGTGGGGGCCTGGTGGAGGGTGCCCCTGGATGCTGGGGAGTGGGGGTGCTGGGGGACATGAGTGGGGGCCTGGTGGAGGGTGCCCTGCACTGCTGGGGGGTGGGGGTGATGCGAGACATGAGTGGGGGCCTGGTGGAGGCCGCCCCTGCACTGCTGGGGGGTGGGGGTGGTGGGAGACATGAGTGGGGGCCTGGTGGAGGGTGCCCCTGCACTGCTGGGGGGTGGGGGTGATGGGAGACATGTGTCGGGGGCCTGGTGAGCCTGCCCCTGGATGCTGGGGGGTGGGGGTGCAGGGAGACATGAGTTGGACATGAGTGGGGGCCTGGTGGAGTGTGCCCCTGCACTGCTGGAGGGTGGGGTGGTGGGAGACATGAGTGGGGGCCTGGTGGAGGGTGCCCCTGCACTGCTGGGGGGTGGGGATGATGGGAGACATGTGTGGGGGCCTGGTGGAGGGTGCCCTGCACTGCTGGGGGGTGGGGTGGTGGGAGACATGAGTGGGGGCCTGGTGGAGGGTGCCCCTGGATGCTGGAGGGTGGGGGTGGTGGGAGACATGAGTGGGGGCCTGGTGGAGGCTGCCCCTGCACTGCTGGGGGGTGGGGGTGAAGGGAGACATGAGTGGGGGCCTGGTGGAGGCTGCCCCTGGATGTTGGGGGGTGGGGGTGCAGGGAGACATGAATTGGACATGAGTGTGGGCCTGGTGGAGGCTGCCCCTGCACTGCTGGGGGGTGGGAGACATGAGTGGGGGCCTGGTGGAGGGTGCCCCTGCACTGCTGGGGGGTGGGGGTGATGGGAGACATGAGTGGGGGCCTGGTGGAGGGTGCCCCTGGATGCTGGCGGGTGGGGGTGGTGGGAGACATGAGTGGGGGCCTGGTGGAGGGTGCCCTGCACTGCTGGGCGGTGGGGGTGATGGGAGACATGAGTGGGGGCCTGGTGGAGGGTGCCCCTGCACTGCTGGGGGGTGGGGGTGATGGTAGACATGAGTGGGGGCCTGGTGGAGGATGCCCCTGCACTGCTGGGGGGTGGGGGTTGTGGGAGACATGAGTGGGGGCCTGGTGGAGGGTGCCCCTGCACTGATGGGGGGTGGGGGTGATGGGAGACATGAGAGGGGGCCTGGTGTAGGGTGCCCCTGGATGCTGGGGGGTGGGGGTGCTGGGAGACATGAGTGGGGGCCTGGTGGAGGGTGCCCTGCAATGCTGGGGGTTGGGGTGATGGGAGACATGAGTGGGGCCCTGGTGGAGGGTGCCCCTGCACTGCTGGGGGGTGGTGGGAGACATGAGTGGGGGCCTGGTGGAGGGTGCCCCTGCACTGCTGGGGGGTGGGGGTGATGGGAGACATGTTTGGGGCCTGGTGGAGGGTGCCCTGCACTGCTGGGGGGTGGGGGTGGTGGGAGACATGAGTGGGGGCCTGGTGGAGGGTGCCCCTGGATGCTGGGGGGTGGGGGCGGTGGGAGACATGAGTGGGGGCCTGGTGGAGGCTGCCCCTGCACTGCTGGGGGGTGGTGGGAGACATGAGCGGGGGCCTGGTGGAGGATGCCCCTGGATGCTGGGGGCTGGGGTGCAGGAAGACATGAGTTGGACATGATTGGGGGCCTGGTGGAGGGTGCCCTGCACTTCTGGGGGTGGGGGTGGTGGTAAACATGAGTGGGGGCCTGGTGGAGGCTGCCCCTGCACTGCTGGGGGGTGGCGGTGTAGGGAGACATGAGTTGGACATGAGTGGGGGCCTGGTGGAGGGTGCCCCTGCACTGCTGGGGGGTGGGGTAGTGGGAGACATGAGTGGGGGCCTGGTGGAGGGTGCCCCTGCACTGCTGGGGGGAGGGGGTGGTGGGAGACATGAGTGGGGGCCTGGTGGAGGGTGCGCCTGCACTGCTGGGGGGTGGGGGTGATGGGAGACATGTGTGGGGCCCTGGTGGAGGGTGCCCCTGCACTGCTAGGGGGTGGGGTGATGGGAGACATGTGTGGGGGCCTGGTGAGCCTGCCCCTGGATTTGGGGGGTGGGGGTGCATGGAGACATGAGTTGGACATGGTTGGGTGCCTGGTGGATGGTGTCCCTGCACTGCTGGTGGGTGGGATCGGTGGGAGACATGAGTGGGGGCCTGGTGGAGGGTGCCCCTGCACTGCTGGGGGTGGAGGTGGTGGGAGACATGAGTGGGGGCCTGGTGGAGGGTGCCCCTGCACTGCTGGGGGGAAGGGGTGCTGGGAGACATGAGTGGGGGCCTGGTGGAGGGTGCCCTGCACTGCTGGGGGGTGGGGTCGGTGGTAGACATGAGTGGGGGCCTGGTGGAGGCTGCCCCTGCACTACTGGGGGGTGGGGGTGGTGGGAGACATGAGTGGGGGCCTGGTGGAGGGTGCCCCTGCACTGCTGGGGGGTGGGGGTGATGGGAGACATGTGTGGGGGCCTGGTGAGCCTGCCCCTGGATGCTGGGGGGTGGGGGTGCAGGGAGACATGAGTTGGACATGAGTGGGGGCCTGGTGGAGGGTGCCCCTGCACTGCTGGGGGTGGGAGTGGTGGGAGACATGAGTGGGGGCCTGGTGGAGGGTGCCCCTGCACTGCTGGGGGCTGGGGGTGGTGGGAGACATGAGTGGGGGCCTGGTGGAGGGTGCCCCTGCACTGCTGGGGGGTGGGGGTGATGGGAGACATGTGTGGGGGCCTGGTGGAGGGTGCCCTGCACTGCTGGGGGGTGGGGGTGGTGGGAGACATGAGTGGGGGCCTGGTGGAGGGTGCCCCTGCTCTGCTGGGGGGTGGTGGTGAAGGGTGACATGAGTGGGGGCCTGGTGGAGGCTGCCCCTGGATGCTGGGGGTGGGGGTGCAGGGAGACATGAGTTGGACATGAGTGGGGGCCTGGTGGAGGGTGCCCTGCACTGCTGGGGGTGGGGGTGGTGGTAGACATGAGTGGGGGCCTGGTGAAGGCTGCCCCTGCACTGCTAGGGGGTGGGGTTGGTGGGAGACATGAGTGGGGGCCTGGTGGAGTGTGCCCCTGCACTGCTGGGGTGTGGGGGTGATGGGAGACATGGGTGGGGGCCTGGTGGAGGGTGCCCCTGGATGCTGGGTGGTGGGGGTGGTGGGAGACATGAGTGGGGGCCTGGTGGAGGGTGCCCTGCACTGCTGGGGGGTGGGGGTGATGGGAGACATGAGTGGGGGCCTGGTGGAGGGTGCCCCTGCACTGCTGGGGGGTGGGGGCGGTGGTAGACATGAGTGGGGGCCTGGTGGAGGCTGCCCCTGCACTGCTGGGGGGTGGGGGTGGTGGGAGACATGAGTGGGGGCCTGGTGAAGGGTGCCCCTGCACTGCTGGGGGGTGGGGGTGATGGGAGACATTAGTGGGGGCCTGGTGGAGGGTGCCCCTGGATGCTGGGGGGTGGAGGTGCTGGGAGACATGAGTGGGGGCCTGGTGGAGGGTGCCCTGCAATGCTGGGGGTGGGAGTGATGGGAGACATGAGTGGGGGCCTGGTGGAGGGTGCCCCTGCACTGCTGGGGGTGGTGGGAGACATGAGTGGGGGCCTGGTGGAGGGTGCCCCTGCACTGCTGGTGGGTGGGGGTGATGGGAGACATGTGTGGGGCCTGGTGGAGGGTGCCCTACACTGCTGGGGGGTGGGGGTGGTGGGAGACATGAGTGGGGGCCTGGTGGAGGATGCCCCTGGATGCTGGGGGGTGGGGGTGGTGGGAGACATGAGTGGGGGCCTGGTGGAGGCTGCACCTGCACTGCTGGGGTGTGGGGTGGTGGGAGACATGAGTGGGGGCCTGGTGGAGGCTGCCCCTGGATGCTGGGGGCTGGGGATACAGGGAGACATGAGTTGGACATGAGTAGGGGCCTGGTGGAGGGTGCACTGCACTTCTGGGGGGTGGGGGTGGTGGTAGACATGAATGGGGGCCTGGTGGAGGCTGCCCCTGCACTGCTGGGGGGTGGGGGTGCAGGGAGACATGAGTTGGACATGAGTGGGGGCCTGGTGGAGGGTGCCCTGCACTTCTGGGGGTGGGGGTGGTGGTAAACATGAGTGGGAGCCTGGTGGAGGCTGCCCCTGCACTGCTGGGGGGTGGGGGTGCAGGGAGACATGAGTTGGACATGAGTGGGGGCCTGGTGGAGGGTGCCCCTGCACTGCTGGGGCATGGGGTGGTGGGAGACATGAATGGGGGCCTGGTGGAGGGTGCCCCTGCACTGCTGGGGGGAGGGGGTGGTGGGAGATATGAGTGGGGGCCTGGTGGAGGGTGCGCCTGCACTGCTGGGGGGTGGGGGTGATGGGAGACATGTGTGGGGCCCTGGTGGAGGGTGCCCTGCACTGCTGGGGGGTGGGGGTGGTGGGAGACATGAGTGGGGGCCTGGTGGAGGGTGCCCCTGGATGCTGGGGGGTGGGGGTGGTGGGAGACATGAGTGGGGGCCTGGTGGAGGCTGCCCCTGCACTGTTGGGGGGTGGGGTGCAGGGAGACATGAGTGGGGGCCTGGTGGAGGCTGCACCTGAATGCTGGGGGGTGGGGGTGCGGGGAGACATGAGTTGGACATGAGTGGGTGCCTGGTGGAGTGTGCCCTGCACTGCTGGGGGGTGGGGGTGGTGGTGGACATGAGTGGGGGCCTGGTGGAGCCTGCCCCTGCACTGCTGGGGGGTGGGGGTGGTGGGAGACATGAGTGGGGGCCTGGTGGAGGGTGCCCCTGCACTGCTGGGGGCTGGGGGTGATGGGAGACATGCGTGGGGGCCTGGTGGAGGCTGCCCCTGGATGCTGGGGGGTGGGGGTGCAGGGAGACATGAGTTGGACATGAATGGGGGCCTGGTGGAGGGTGCCCCTGCACTGCTGGGGCGTGGGGGTGGTGGGAGACATGAGTGGGGGCCTGGTAGAGGGTGCAACTGTACTGCTGGGGGTTGGGGGGTGGGAGACATGAGTGGGGGCCTGGTGGAGGGTGCCCTGCACTGCTGGGGGGTGGGGGTGGTGGGAGACATGAGTGGGGGACTGGTGGAGGGTGCCCCTGGATGCTGGGGGGTGGGGGTGCTGGGAGACATGATTGGGGGCCTGGTGGAGGGTGCCCTGCACTGCTGGGGGGTGGGGTGATGGGAGACATGAGTGGGGGCCTGGTGGAGGCTGCCCCTGCACTGCTGGGGGGTGGGGGTGGTGGGAGACATGAGTGGGGGCCTGGTGTAGGGTGCCCCTGCACTGCTGGGGGGTAGGGGTGATGGGAGACATGTGTGGGGGCCTGGTGGAGGGTGCCCCGCACTGCTGGGGGGTGGGGGTGGTGGGAGACATGAGTGGGGGCCTGGTGGAGGGTGCCCCTGGATGCTGGGGGGTGGGGGTGGTGGGAGACATGAGTGGGGGCCTGGTGGAGGCTGCCCCTGCACTGCTGGGGGTGGGGGTGAAGGGAGACATGAGTGGGGGCCTGGTGGAGGCTGCCCCAGGATGGTGGGTGGTTGGGGTGCAGGGAGACATGAGTTGGACTTGAGTGGGGGCCTGGTGGAGGGTGCTCTGCACTGCTGGGGGGGTGGGGGGATGTGGTAGACATGAGTGGGGGCCTGGTGGAGGCTGTCCCTGCACTGCTGGGGGGTGGGGGTGGTGGGAGACATGAGTGGGGGCCTGGTGGAGGGTGCCCCTGCACTGCTGGGGGGTGGGGGTGATGGGAGACATGAGTGGGTGCCTGGTGGAGGGTGCCCCTGGATGCTGGGGGGTGGGGGTGGTGGCAGACATGTGCGGGGGCCTGGTGGAGGGTGCCCTGCACTGCTGGGGGGTGGGGGTGATGGGAGACATGAGTGGGGGCCTGGTGGAGGGTGCCCCTGCACTGCTGGGGGGTGGGGGTGGTGGGAGACATGTGTGGGGCCTGGTAGAGGGTGCCCTGCACTGCTGGGGGGTGGGGGTGGTGGGAGACATGAGTGGGTGCCTGGTGGATGGTGCCCCTGGATGCTGGGGGGTGGGGGTGGTCGGAGACATGAGTGGGGGCCTGGTGGAGGCTGCCCCTGGATGCTGGGGGCTGGGGGTGCAGGGAGACATGAGTTGGACATGAGTGGGGGCCTGGTGGAAGGTGCCCTGCACTTCTGGGGGGTGGGGGTGGTGGTAGACATGAGTGGGGGCCTGGTGGAGGCTGCCCCTGCACTGCTGGGGGATGGGGGTGCAGGGAGACATGAGTTGGATATGAGTGGGGACCTGGTGGAGGGTGCCCTGCACTGCTGGGGGGTGGGGGTGGTGGTAGACATGAGTGGGGGCCTGGTGGAGGCTGCCCCTGCACTGCTGGGGGGTGGGGGTGGTGGGAGACATGAGTGGGGGCCTAGTGGAGGCTGCCCCTGCACTGCTGTGGGGTGGGGGTGGTGGGAGACATGAGTGGGGCCTGGTGGATGCTGCCCCTGCACTGCTGGGGGGTGGGTGTGCAGGGAAACATGAGTTGGACATGAGTGGGGGGCTGGTGGGGGGTGCCCCTGCACTGCTGGGGGGTGGGGGTGATGGGAGACATGAGTGGGGGCCTGGTGGAGGGTGCCCCTGGATGCTGGGGGGTAGGGGTGCTGGGAGACATGAGTGGGGGCCTGGTGGAGGGTGCCCCTGCACTGCTGGGGGGTGGGGGTGATGGGAGACATGTTTGGGGCCTGGTGGAGGGTGCCCTGCACTGCTGGGGGGTGGGGGTGGTGGTAGACATGAGTGGGGACCTGGTGGAGGCTGCCCCTGCACTGCTGGGGGGTGGGGGTGGTGGGAGACATGAGTGGGGGCCTGCTGGAGGGTGCCCCTGCACTGCTGGGGTGTGGGGGTGATGGGAGACATGAGTGGGGGCCTGGTGGAGGGTGCCCCTGGATGCTGGGGGTGCTGGGAGACATGAGTGGGGGCCTGGTGGAGGGTGCCCTGCACTGCCGGGGGGTGGGGGTGATGGGAGACATGAGTGGGGGCTTGGTGGAGGCTGCCCCTGCACTTCTGGGGGTGGGGGTGGTGGGAGACATGAGTGGGGGCCTGGTGGAGGGTTCCCCTGCACTGCTGGGGGGTGGCGGTGATGGGAGACTTGAGTGGGGGCCTGGTGGAGGGTGCCCCTGGATGCTGGGGAGTGGGGGTGCTGGGGGACATGAGTGGGGGCCTGGTGGAGGGTGCCCTGCACTGCTGGGGGGTGGGGGTGATGCGAGACATGAGTGGGGGCCTGGTGGAGGCCGCCCCTGCACTGCTTGGGGGTGGGGGTGGTGGGAGACATGAGTGGGGGCCTGGTGGAGGGTGCCCCTGCACTTCTGGGGGGTGGGGGTGATGGGAGACATGTGTCGGGGGCCTGGTGAGCCTGCCCCTGGATGCTGGGGGGTGGGGGTGCAGGGAGACATGAGTTGGACATGAGTGGGGGCCTGGTGGAGCGTGCCCCTGCACTGCTGGGGGGTGGGGTGGTGGGAGACATGAGTGGGGGCCTGGTGGAGGGTGCCCCTGCACTGCTGGGGGGTGGGGATGATGGGAGACATATGTGGGGGCCTGGTGGAGGGTGCCCTGCACTGCTGGGGGGTGGGGTGGTGGGAGACATGAGTGGGGGCCTGGTGGAGGGTGCCCCTGGATGCTGGGGGGTGGGGGTGGTGGGAGACATGAGTGGGGGCCTGGTGGAGGCTGCCCCTGCACTGCTGGGGGGTGGGGGTGAAGGGAGACATGAGTGGGGGCCTGGTGGAGGCTGCCCCTGGATGCTGGGGGGTGGGGGTGCAGGGAGACATGAATTGGACATGAGTGTGGGCCTGGTGGAGGCTGCCCCTGCACTGCTGGGGGGTGGGAGACATGAGTGGGGGCCTGGTGGAGGGTGCCCCTCCACTGCTGGGGGGTGGGGGTGATGGGAGACATGAGTGGGGGCCTGGTGGAGGGTGCCCCTGGATGCTGGCGGGTGGGGGTGGTGGGAGACATGAGTGGGGGCCTGGTGGAGGGTGCCCTGCACTGCTGGGCGGTGGGGGTGATGGGAGACATGAGTGGGGGCCTGGTGGAGGGTGCCCCTGCACTGCTGGGGGGTGGGGGTGATGGTAGACATGAGTGGGGGCCTGGTGGAGGATGCCCCTGCACTGCTGGGGGGTGGGGGTTGTGGGAGACATGAGTGGGGGCCTGGTGGAGGGTGCCCCTGCACTGATGGGGGGTGGGGGTGATGGGAGACATGAGAGGGGGCCTGGTGGAGGGTGCCCCTGGATGCTGGGGGGTGGGGGTGCTGGGAGACATGAGTGGGGGCCTGGTGGAGGGTGCCCTGCAATGCTGGGGGTTGGGGTGATGGGAGACATGAGTGGGGCCCTGGTGGAGGGTGCCCCTGCACTGCTGGGGGGTGGTGGGAGACATGAGTGGGGGCCTGGTGGAGGGTGCCCCTGCACTGCTGGGGGGTGGGGGTGATGGGAGACATGTTTGGGGCCTGGTGGAGGGTGCCCTGCACTGCTGGGGGGTGGGGGTGGTGGGAGACATGAGTGGGGGCCTGGTGGAGGGTGCCCCTGGATGCTGGGGGGTGGGGGCGGTGGGAGACATGAGTGGGGGCCTGGTGGAGGCTGCCCCTGCACTGCTGGGGGTGGTGGGAGACATGAGCGGGGGCCTGGTGGAGGATGCCCCTGGATGCTGGGGGCTGGGGTGCAGGAAGACATGAGTTGGACATGAGTGGGGGCCTGGTGGAGGGTGCCCTGCACTTCTGGGGGTGGGGGTGGTGGTAAACATGAGTGGGGGCCTGGTGGAGGCTGCCCCTGCACTGCTGGGGGGTGGCGGTGTAGGGAGACATGAGTTGGACATGAGTGGGGGCCTGGTGGAGGGTGCCCCTGCACTGCTGGGGGGTGGGGTAGTGGGAGACATGAGTGGGGGCCTGGTGGAGGGTGCCCCTGCACTGCTGGGGGGAGGGGGTGGTGGGAGACATGAGTGGGGGCCTGGTGGAGGGTGCGCCTGCACTGCTGGGGGGTGGGGGTGATGGGAGACATGTGTGGGGCCCTGGTGGAGGGTGCCCCTGCACTGCTAGGGGGTGGGGGTGATGGGAGACATTTGTGGGGTCCTGGTGAGCCTGCCCCTGGATTTGGGGGGTGGGGGTGCAGGGAGACATGAGTTGGACATGGTTGGGTGCCTGGTGGATGGTGTCCCTGCACTGCTGGTGGGTGGGATCGGTGGGAGACATGAGTGGGGGCCTGGTGGAGGGTGCCCCTGCACTGCTGGGGGTGGAGGTGGTGGGAGACATGAGTGGGGGCCTGGTGGAGGGTGCCCCTGCACTGCTGGGGGGTAGGGGTGCTGGGAGACATGAGTGGGGGCCTGGTGGAGGGTGCCCTGCACTGCTGGGGGGTGGGGTCGGTGGTAGACATGAGTGGGGGCCTGGTGGAGGCTGCCCCTGCACTGCTGGGGGGTGGGGGTGGTGGGAGACATGAGTGGGGGCCTGGTGGAGGGTGCCCCTGCACTGCTAGGGGGTGGGGGTGATGGGAGACATGTGTGGGGGCCTGGTGAGCCTGCCCCTGGATGCTGGGGGGTGGGGGTGCAGGGAGACATAAGTTGGACATGAGTGGGGGCCTGGTGGAGGGTGCCCCTGCACTGCTGGGGGTTGGAGTGGTGGGAGACATGAGTGGGGGCCTGGTGGAGGGTGCCCCTGCACTGCTGGGGGCTGGGGGTGGTGGGAGACATGAGTGGGGGCCTGGTGGAGGGTGCCCCTGCACTGCTGGGGGATGGGGGTGATGGGAGACATGTGTGGGGGCCTGGTGGAGGGTGCCCTGCACTGCTGGGGGGTGGGGGTGGTGGGAGACATGAGTGGGGGCCTGGTGGAGGGTGCCCCTGGATGCTTGGGGGTGGGGGTGGTGGGAGACATGAGGTGGGGCCTGGTGGAGGCTGCCCCTGCTCTGCTGGGGGGTGGTGGTGAAGGGTGACATGAGTGGGGGCCTGGTGGAGGCTGCCCCTGGATGCTGGGGGTGGGGGTGCAGGGAGACATGAGTTGGACATGAGTGGGGGCCTGGTGGAGGGTGCCCTGCACTGCTGGGGGTGGGGGTGGTGGTAGACATGAGTGGGGGCCTGGTGAAGGCTGCCCCTGCACTGCTAGGGGGTGGGGTTGGTGGGAGACATGAGTGGGGGCCTGGTGGAGGGTGCCCCTGCACTGCTGGGGTGTGGGGGTGATGGGAGACATGAGTGGGGGCCTGGTGGAGGGTGCCCCTGGATGCTGGGTGGTGGGGGTGGTGGGAGACATGAGTGGGGGCCTGGTGGAGGGTGCCCTGCACTGCTGGGGGGTGGGGGTGATGGGAGACATGAGTGGGGGCCTGGTGGAGGGTGCCCCTGCACTGCTGGGTGGTGGGGGCGGTGGTAGACATGAGTGGGGGCCTGGTGGAGGCTGCCCCTGCACTACTGGGGGGTGGGGGTGGTGGGAGACATGAGTGGGGGCCTGGTGAAGGGTGCCCCTGCACTGCTGGGGGGTGGGGGTGATGGGAGACATTAGTGGGGGCCTGGTGGAGGGTGCCCCTGGATGCTGGGGGGTGGAGGTGCTGGGAGACATGAGTGGGGGCCTGGTGGAGGGTGCCCTGCAATGCTGGGGGTGGGAGTGATGGGAGACATGAGTGGGGGCCTGGTGGAGGGTGCCCCTGCACTGCTGGGGGTGGTGGGAGACATGAGTGGGGGCCTGGTGGAGGGTGCCCCTGCACTGCTGGTGGGTGGGGGTGATGGAAGACATGTGTGGGGCCTGGTGGAGGGTGCCCTACACTGCTGGGGGGTGGGGGTGGTGGGAGACATGAGTGGGGGCCTGGTGGAGGGTGCCCCTGGATGCTGGGGGGTGGGGGTGGTGGGAGACATGAGTGGGGGCCTGGTGGAGGCTGCACCTGCACTGCTGGGGTGTGGGGTGGTGGGAGACATGAGTGGGGGCCTGGTGGAGGCTGCCCCTGGATGCTGGGGGCTGGGGATACAGGGAGACATGAGTTGGACATGAGTAGGGGCCTGGTGGAGGGTGCCCTGCACTTCTGGGGGGTGGGGGTGGTGGTAGACATGAATGGGGGCCTGGTGGAGGCTGCCCCTGCACTGCTGGGGGGTGGGGGTGCAGGGAGACATGAGTTGGACATGAGTGGGGGCCTGGTGGAGGGTGCCCTGCACTTCTGGGGGTGGGGGTGGTGGTAAACATGAGTGGGAGCCTGGTGGAGGCTGCCCCTGCACTGCTGGGGGGTGGGGGTGCAGGGAGACATGAGTTGGACATGAGTGGGGGCCTGGTGGAGGGTGCCCCTGCACTGCTGGGGCATGGGGTGGTGGGAGACATGAATGGGGGCCTGGTGGAGGGTGCCCCTGCACTGCTGGGGGGAGGGGGTGGTGGGAGACATGAGTGGGGGCCTGGTGGAGGGTGCGCCTGCACTGCTGGGGGGTGGGGGTGATGGGAGACATGTGTGGGGCCCTGGTGGAGGGTGCCCTGCACTGCTGGGGGGTGGGGGTGGTGGGAGACATGAGTGGGGGCCTGGTGGAGGGTGCCCCTGGATGCTGGGGGGTGGGGGTGGTGGGAGACATGAGTGGGGGCCTGGTGGAGGCTGCCCCTGCACTGTTGGGGGGTGGGGTGCAGGGAGACATGAGTGGGGGCCTGGTGGAGGCTGCACCTGAATGCTGGGGGGTGGGGGTGCGGGGAGACATGAGTTGGACATGAGTGGGTGCCTGGTGGAGTGTGCCCTGCACTGCTAGGGGGTGGGGGTGGTGGTGGACATGAGTGGGGGCCTGGTGGAGGCTGCCCCTGCACTGCTGGGGGGTGGGGGTGGTGGGAGACATGAGTGGGGGCCTGGTGGAGGGTGCCCCTGCACTGCTGGGGGGTGGGGGTGATGGGAGACATGTGTGGGGGCCTGGTGGAGGCTGCCCCTGGATGCTGGGGGGTGGGGGTGCAGGGAGACATGAGTTGGACATGAATGGGGGCCTGGTGGAGGGTGCCCCTGCACTGCTGGGGGGTGGGGGTGGTGGGAGACATGAGTGGGGGCCTGGTAGAGGGTGCAACTGTACTGCTGGGGGGTGGGGGGGTGGGAGACATGAGTGGGGGCCTGGTGGAGGGTGCCCTGCACTGCTGGGGGGTGGGGGTGGTGGGAGACATGAGTGGGGGACTGGTGGAGGGTGCCCCTGGATGCTGGGGCCTGGGGGTGCTGGGAGACATGAGTGGGGGCCTGGTGGAGGGTGCCCTGCACTGCTGGGGGGTGGGGTGATGGGAGACATGAGTGGGGGCCTGGTGGAGGCTGCCCCTGCACTGCTGGGGGGTGGGGGTGGTGGGACACATGAGTGGGGGCCTGGTGTAGGGTGCCCCTGCACTGCTGGGGGGTAGGGGTGATGGGAGACATGTGTGGGGGCCTGGTGGAGGGTGCCCCGCACTGCTGGGGGGTGGGGGTGGTGGGAGACATGAGTGGGGGCCTGGTGGAGGGTGCCCCTGGATGCTGGGGGGTGGGGGTGGTGGGAGACATGAGTGGGGGCCTGGTGGAGGCTGCCCCTGCACTGCTGGGGGTGGGGGTGAAGGGAGACATGAGTGGGGGCCTGGTGGAGGCTGCCCCAGGATGGTGGGTGGTTGGGGTGCAGGGAGACATGAGTTGGACTTGAGTGGGGGCCTGGTGGAGGGTGCTCTGCACTGCTGGGGGGTGGGGGGATGTGGTAGACATGAGTGGGGGCCTGGTGGAGGCTGTCCCTGCACTGCTGGGGGGTGGGGGTGGTGGGAGACATGAGTGGGGGCCTGGTGGAGGGTGCCCCTGCACTGCTGGGGGGTGGGGGTGATGGGAGACATGAGTGGGTGCCTGGTGGAGGGTGCCCCTGGATGCTGGGGGGTGGGGGTGGTGGCAGACATGTGCGGGGGCCTGGTGGAGGGTGCCCTGCACTGCTGGGGGGTGGGGGTGATGGGAGACATGAGTGGGGGCCTGGTGGAGGGTGCCCCTGCACTGCTGGGGGGTGGGGTGGTGGGAGACATGTGTGGGGCCTGGTAGAGGGTGCCCTGCACTGCTGGGGGGTGGGGGTGGTGGGAGACATGAGTGGGGGCCTGGTGGATGGTGCCCCTGGATGCTGGGGGGTGGGGGTGGTGGGAGACATGAGTGGGGGCCTGGTGGAGGCTGCCCCTGGATGCTGGGGGCTGGGGGTGCAGGGAGACATGAGTTGGACATGAGTGGGGGCCTGGTGGAAGGTGCCCTGCACTTCTGGGGGGTGGGGGTGGTGGTAGACATGAGTGGGGGCCTGGTGGAGGCTGCCCCTGCACTGCTGGGGGATGGGGGTGCAGGGAGACATGAGTTGGATATGAGTGGGGACCTGGTGGAGGGTGCCCTGCACTGCTGGGGGGTGGGGGTGGTGGTAGACATGAGTGGGGGCCTGGTGGAGGTTGCCCCTGCACTGCTGGGGGGTGGGGGTGGTGGGAGACATGAGTGGGGGCCTGGTGGAGGCTGCCCCTGCACTGCTGTGGGGTGGGGGTGGTGGGAGACATGAGTGGGGCCTGGTGGATGGTGCCCCTGCACTCCTGGGGGGTGGGTGTGCAGGGAAACATGAGTTGGACATGAGTGGGGGGCTGGTGGAGGGTGCCCCTGCACTGCTGGGGGGTGGGGGTGATGGGAGACATGAGTGGGGGCCTGGTGGAGGGTGCCCCTGGATGCTGGGGGGTGGGGGTGCTGGGAGACATGAGTGGGGGCCTGGTGGAGGGTGCCCCTGCACTGCTGGGGGGTGGGGGTGGTGGGCGACAGGAGTGGGGGCCTGGTGGAGGGTGCCCCTGCACTGCTGGGGGGTGGGGGTGGTGGGAGACATGAGTCGGGGCCTGGTGGAGGGTGCCCCTACACTGCTGGGGGGTGGGTGTGCAGGGAAACATGAGTTGGACATGAGTGGGGGGCTGGTGGAGGGTGCCCCTTGATGCTGGGGGGTGGGGGTGCTGGGAGACATGAGTTGGACATGAGTGGGGGCCTGGTGGAGGGTGCCCCTGCACTGCTGGGGGGTGGGGGTGATGGGAGACATGAGTGGGGGCGTCGTGGAGGGTGCCCCTGCACTGCTGGGGGGTGGGAGTGGTGGGAGACATGAGTGGGGGCCTGGTGGAGGGTGCCCCTGCACTGCTGGGGGGTGGGGGTGATGGGAGACATGTGTGGGGGCCTGGTGGAGGGTGCCCTGCACTGCTGGGGGGTGGGGGTGGTGGGAGACATGAGTGGGGGCCTGGTGGAGGGTGCCCCTGGATGCTGGGGGGTGGGTGTGGTGGGAGACATGAGTGGGGGCCTGGTGGAGGCTGCCCCTGAACTGCTGGGGGGTGGGGGCGAAGGGTGACATGAGTGGGGGCCTGGTGGAGGCTTCCCCTGGATGCTGGGGGTGGGGGTGCAGGGAGAAATGAGTTGGACATGAGTGGGGGCCTGGTGGAGGGTGCCCTGCACTGCTGGGGGTGGGGGTGGTGGTAGACATGAGTGGGGGCCTGGTGGAGGCTGCCCCTGCACTGCTGGGGGGTGGGGGTGGTGGGAGACATGAGTGAGGGCCTGGTGGAGGGTGCCCCTGCACTGCTGGGGTGTGGGGTGATGGGAGACATGAGTGGGGGCCTGGTGGAGGGTGCCCCTGGATGCTGGGTGGTGGGGGTGGTGGGAGACATGAGTGGGGGCCTGGTGGAGGGTGCCCTGCACTGCTGGGGGGTGGGGTGATGGGAGACATGAGTGGGGGCCTGGTGGAGGGTGCCCCTCTACTGCTGGGGGGTGGGGGCGGTGGTAGACATGAGTGGGGGCCTGGTGGAGGCTGCCCCTGCACTGCTGGGGGGTGGGGGTGGTGGGAGACATGAGTGGGGGCCTGGTGGAGGGTGCCCCTTCACTGCTCGGGGGTGGGGGTGATGGGAGACATTAGTGGGGGCCTGGTGGAGGGTGCCCCTGGATGCTGGGGGGTGGGGGTGGAGGGAGACATGAGTGGGGGCCTGGTGGAGGGTGCCCCTGCACTGCTGGTGGGTGGGGGTGATGGGAGACATGTGTGGGGCCTGGTGGAGGGTTCCCTACACTGCTGGGGGGTGGGGGTGGTGGGAGACATGAGTGGGGGCCTGGTGGAGGGTGCCCCTGCACTGCTGGGGGTGGGGGTGGAGGGAGACATGAGTGGGGGCCTGGTGGAGGGTGCCCCTGCACTGCTGGTGGGTGGGGGTGATGGGAGACATGTGTGGGGCCTGGTGGAGGGTTCCCTACACTGCTGGGGGGTGGGGGTGGTGGGAGACATGAGTGGGGGCCTGGTGGAGGGTGCCCCTGGATGCTGGGGGGTGGGGGTGGTGGGAGACATGAGTGGGGGCCTGGTGGAGGCTGCCCCTGCACTGCTGGGGTGTGGGGTTGTGGGAGACATGAGTGGGGGCCTGGTGGAGGCTGCCCCCGGATGCTGGGGGCTGGGGATACAGGGAGACATGAGTTGGACATGAATAGGGGCCTTGTGGAGGGTGCCCTGCACTTCTGGGGGGTGGGGGTGGTGGTAGACATGAGTGGGGGCCTGGTGGAGGCTGCCCCTGCACTGCTGGGGGGTGGGGGTGCAGGGAGACATGTTTTGGACATGAGTGGGGGCGTGGTGGAGGGTGCCCTGCACTGCTGGGGGGTGGGGGTGGTGGTAGACATGAGTGGGGGCCTGGTGGAGGCTGCCCCTGCACTGCTGGGGGGTGGGGGTGGTGGGAGACATGAGTGGGGGCCTGGTGGAGGCTGCCCCTGCACTGCTGGGGGGTGGGGATGGTGGGAGACATGAGTGGGGGCCTGGTGGAGGGTGCCCCTGCACTGCTGGGTGGTGGGGGTGATGGGAGACATGTGTGGGGGCCTGGTGGAGTGTGCCCTGCACTGCTGGGGGTGGGGGTGGTGGGAGACATGAGTGTGGGCCTGGTGGAAGGTGCCCCTGGATGCTGGGGGGTGGGGGTGGTGGGAGACATGAGTGGGGACCTTGTGGAGGCTGCCCCTGCACTGCTGGGAGATTGGGGTGGTGGGAGACATGAGTGGGGGACTGGTGGAGGCTGCCCCTGCACTGCTGGGGGGTGGGGGTGCAGGGAGACATGAGTGGGGGCCTGGTGGAGGCTGTCCCTGGATGCTGGGGGGTGGGGGTGCTGGGAGACCTGAGTTGGACATGAGTGGGGGCCTGGTGGAGGGTGCCCCTGGATGCTGGGGGGTGGGGGTGCTGGGAGACATGAGTGGGGGCCTGATGGAGCGTGCCCTGGACTGCTGGGGGGTGGGGGTGATGGGAGACATGAGTGGGGGCCTGGTGGAGGGTGCCCCTGCACTGCTGGGGGGTGGGGGTGGTGGTAGACATGAGTGGCGGCCTGGTGGAGGGTGCCCCTGCACTGCTGGGGGGTGGGGGTGATGGGAGACATGAGTGAGGGCCTGGTGGAGGGTGCCCTGCACTGCTGGGGGTTGGGGGTGGTGGGAGACATGAGTGGGGGCCTGGTGGAGGGTGCTCCTGGATGCTAGGGGGTGGGGGTGGTGGGAGACATGAGTGGGGGCCTGGTGGAGGCTGCCCCTCGATGCTGGGGGGTGGGGGTGCAGGGAGACATGAGTTGGACATGAGTGGGGGCCTGGTGGAGGGTGTCATGCACTTCTGGGGGGTGAGGGTGGTGGTATACATGAGTGGGGGCCTGGTGGAGGCTGCCCTTGCACTGCTGGGGGGTGGGGGGGTGGGAGACATGAGTGGGGTCCTGGTGGAGGGTGCCCCTGCACTGCTGGGGGGTGGGGGTGATGGGAGACATGAGTGGGGGCCTGGTGGAGGGTGCCCCTGCACTGCTGGGGGGTGGGGTGATGGGAGACATGTGTGGGGGCCTGGTGGAGGGTGCCCTGCACTGCTGGGGGTGGGGGTGGTGGGAGACATGAGTGGGGGCCTGGTGGAGGGTGCCCCTGGATGCTGGGGGTGGTGGGAGACATGAGTGGGGGCCTGGTGGATGCCGCCCCTGCACTGCTGGGGGGTGAGGGTGGTGGGAGACATGAGTGCGGGCCTGGTGGAGGTTGCCCCTGGATGCTGGGGGGTGGGGGTGGTGGGAGACATGAGTGGGGGCCCGGTGGAGGCTGCCCCTGCACTGCTGGGGGGTGGCGTGGTGGGAGACATGAGTGGGGGCTTGGTGGAGGCTGCCCCTGGATACTGGGGGTGGGGGTGGTGGGAGACATGAGTGGGGGCCTGGTGGAGGCTGCCCCAGCTCTGCCGGGGGTTGGGGGTGCAGGGAGACATGAGTGGGGGCTTGGTGGAGGCTGCCCCTGGATGCTGGGGGGTGGGGGTGCAGGGAGACATGAGTAGGACATGAGTGGGGGCCTGGTTGAAGGGGACCCTGGGGGTTGGGGTGCAGGGGGACATGCGTTGGTGGGCAGTAGTGCAAGGTGACATGTGGGTTGCTGGGGGGCATGGGCATGGTGGATGGGCTGCCTGCGGGACATGGGCAGGGTGGCCCCTGTGGTGTGGGCCACCTACAGGGGCTGTGGAGGGTGTAGAGGGAACACCTGGGAGGACCCACACGTGCAATTCACGTGTGGTGCTCCCCGCGCACCCCTGGAATACACGTACCCTGATGGAATCGCGTGTGATACTTCCTGCGCACCCCTGGAATACACGTACCCTGATGGAATCGCGTGTGATACTTCCTGCGCACCCCTGAAATACATGTACCCTGCTGCCACGTACCCATATGGAATCGCGTGTGATACTTCCCACGCACCCCTGAAATACACGTACCCTGCTGTTTTTGCGTGTGATACTTCCCGCGCGCCCCTGGAATACACGTGCCCTGATGGAATCGCGTGTGTTACTTCCCACGCACCTCTGATGTACACGTACCCAGGACAATTGCATGTGAAACTTCCCGCGAATCACTGAAATACACGTTCCCCGCTTGGCGTTTGCTGTTTGGCAGCCCTGTGAACTGGTCCAGGGTTAGCAAAGCCCTTTGCGATGATTTGTGAATTTTGAAGGCTTTTCCTTGCGCGAGGGCGTTCTTGGGGGTGTAACTGGCGCTGCTGCAGGGTCGCTGCGCCACTCTGCGCCACGGCTGGTTTCAGAGGCTAAAATTCATGAATACGCTGTGCGATGAAAAGGATTTTTTCGCACGCGGCTTGCACAGTGTATCGCATGGGGACACTGTGCGCCAGCCGCGTGCGCCACTTTTGTGCGAATTTCTATGAATTACCCTCTCCATCTGCACAGAGTTACTGTCGGTTTTGTGGAAATATTGATATAAGAGAAACTTTGGAGCATTTGATTGTTGTCTGTCTGACTCTGGTGGAGAGACATAATTTTTTAAGGGTCTGTTTCTCTCTTTGTGCCCAGTTGAAAGATCACAAATATATCAAAAATTATTCACCAACATGAAACTAGCAGTAAGAGTAGCTATAGACCATTTTGTAGACGCTACGTTGACACATGAGTGAAAATGTCTGTTCTGGGAGGATTTGACAACTTTTTTTTTTTTTGTAACATTATAGGAAATTAATTGATGTACCAAATCTAGAAACATTCTATCTGTCTAATGCCAAGACTGTTTTCGTGGATAGAGACAAGTGTGTTTATTTATTTACATTTATATAGCGTGCAAACAGCCCAGGGGCACTGAGGCGCTGTTACTTGTAAGAGCTTAGTTAAAGAGGTACAGGAATGGTAGCAGTCGTTGGTACATTGTAAATACGACAGACATAATTACAGCTTATGCAATTGGTAATTACATTACAGCTTATGCAGTATTGTTTGTTTCATAATGAAATTAACTATTAGCTGTTTGTTTTATGTATGAAATTACTCTGCAAAAAGTTTCTTTTGTCTTCTCCACTATGGAAATGACATTTCTTTATTATCCTATTCAATATGAAAAGTTGATATTTTCAACTAAATCAAATAAAAAAAATTTAAAAAAAATGTATGTCAATTGAAAACAGGAGATTCAGAATGCACCAGTTCAAAATGGAACTTCATTTCTTAAAGTGCAAAGATGCCCAAATATGTCAAAATATATTATCCTTTTACCGTAGAACATGGGCTGTGTTACAGCAACTATAATGATACAATTCCAGTATTAGGATGTTGTCAAGTGTGGTGAATGCACCCTCTTGCAGTTTTCCTAATGTACACCAAGAGAAGCAGGTGTATTACCAGTCATTCAAAGTATTTCAATGTAATATTGTATTTCTTCAACAGCTGCAGATTAATGCATGAAGCTTATATTAATGGACTGAACTTAAATGATAGTCTACAGTGTCAATATGTGGAAAAGCAGTGACTATTTTCTGTCGGTTTGAATAACATTGTTTTTTAATTTAGTCTGATATTGTGCTCGCTTCAAGATGGACTTGGTTTCAAATCTGAGCCAGTTAGCCCCCCCACCTTTGGGAATCTTCCATGTTAGAAAATACTGTAACATACTAGGAAAATAGAATGTGTGACCTTTGGAGAGATTAACATCAGGAGTAAACAGATTTGTATACTTACAATCGAGCCTCAAAGGCAGATTTGACCATTAAATGTGATGCTTTTGAACTGACTATAAAACTGGCCTTTTGATAGTTGATGCAATAATAGCATCCTTTTTTGAATCAATCACTCACTGACCCCATTAGATAGCTTTTCTTATGAGTCATGTGCAGAAGCACAGCACCTTAGCCCACAGTTCAAATGCTGTTGGTTTGGCACCATCACTGTTTGTTCACGCCTGTTCATTCAAAGACAATACTGACTTAAGATGGCCACAGTGGAGATGGAAGGCAGCGCCCATGAGGAGCCCCTATTCCAATTCCACAGTGACCAGCTCGTCAGGACAGAGGCTGGAGTGGTGGTGGCCTTTGCAGCTGCCAAAAGAATAAGGTGAGTGTGGTAGGAGGCCAGGGAGGTGAGCCAACAGTGATTGGAGGGCATGGGAGGGTGGGGTAAGATGATGGGGTTGGGGTAACAGCTGTCCGTCTGCTCAGTAAGTGGGCTGAGATCATGGGATTCAGCCTGCGAATCAAGCAACCTGATTGTTTGTCTCTACTTGCCTCTGTTCTAATAAAAGATCTAGACAGGGTTCATTAAATGGTGCCACAAACACATCCCTGTCATGACCTATTGTGAATATAGCACACATTCCCAAGCCACTGCAACTACCTGATAACCCATGGACTGCACTAGTCAGAACCCACGTGGCCTGTGCCCCGCAACTTCGCTACTAAAAGCAACCACTACAATCATGAGTCCTAATACTGATGACAGCCAATTGCAGCTTTGCATGGTTCCTGCTCTACTGTATGTGTTATTTAATGTTCTGAGATTATGTTTTGACGTGTAAAAGTCGATATGTAAGGAATTGACTGCTAAACAAGCATATGCCTGGAAACAGTTATCAATATCCATTCCACAAGTTTTGGTATCAAATGCTGTGATGAGCAATAATTATTTGAAACTGTCTTTATGAATACCAGGAGAATAACGATCTCTACCTGTATTCCACAGACGGATGTGTAAGGTGAAAAGCTCAATATATTATAGTTTGGCATTCACTATAAGTTGAGTATTGAGATACATAGGAAATCGAAAAATGAATTGCTAATAATCTTTGACTCGTATGATGGATTTACATGATGTTTTGCAGACAAAATTGTACTAACGCCCCCCTCCCTCAACCAACTGGACATTTGGGAAGGATCTGTTAAAACATAATGAAATTATTAAGAAAACAACAAAAAACACAGTTTCATACCTTGTCCCCATTAATTTTCCAATAGACAAAACAGGCACATTTTGCTTGAGCGGACAGAGAAAAAATCTGGACTGAATTGGACCAGGTATGAAACAATTTGGGCACAAATTATTAACTCGATTTCTGGGGGTGTGGGGGACTGGAGTTTTTGTGCCCAGGAGTTTTGAAAATATTTGATAGAGAAAAGGTATAGGTATATCTCCCATTGTGCATTTCAGCAGAAATGCTTTTCAAAATTGAAAAAAAACTTCCATTTGTTTTGCTCAATGCAAGAGATATTTGTTAATATTTGGGGCAATAATCACAGTCATCCGAAAACGTACATTTGAAAAAATGCCATTTGGAGGAAGAAAAATTATGAAATGGCATCAGGCAAGAGGTGGGGGGGGAGGATATCATGTCAAATTGGGGAGTTGGGCTGGAGGGGCTGGGCCCCAAGCTCAGAGCTTGAAAGTTGTTGCTTCTTTGAGTTTTTTTTCTTTTTTTTTTCCATAGTCTGGGTATTTCTGAAAGTACATCACATGTAAAATATATATTCAGGATTATTTTTAGTTCATTACTGATATAAGCCGGGTAATCAGAAAAAACTTTTTTTAAAGGAAGAGTTAAAAAAATGAGATTAATAAAAAAATTGAATTTTACATTGAGGTGTGGGATAACATATTGGGGCAAGATGTCAGGGTGTGGGATATGGCCCTGGCCATTAAACACAAAGGTCGTGCTCACTGGCCGGGGTTTTCAGCCCTGGCTAGTGGGCCCAGAAGACAGGTACAGAAACATATTGGGAAACATGTGCAGTAGACATGGTTAAAGGCTGTGTCCACTGAACATGGCCGAAGACCATGGCTAGTGGCTTGGTAATGTTTTAAAATATACAGTGGGCACGGATGAAGGCTGTGCTCACTGGCCAGGGTCGAAGTACCTCACTAGTGGGCCCAAAAGACATGTATAGTGGCCAGGGCTAAAGGCTGTGACTGCCTAGTGGGTACAAAAGAAACATTGTTGGGAACATGTACAGTTGTCATGGCCAAAGGCCATGTCTAGTAGCTTGTAAAAAAATATGGTATAATGAAACCCTTGAAATTCACTGAAAAATCATTATTAAAGGGCTTTTTCAGTGAATATATAGAGAAAATTAGGTTGACCATATTTAAATTGAATGAAACATAGCAACAAAACCTTTGACATTCAGTGAAAACATTTCTTAAGAAAGAGTTAAGGTGATCAGACTTAACACAACAAAACCATTTTAACTTTGCACCCATTGTTGCACAGTGTATGACCACAACGACCACAATGATGGCATCAAAGAACCTCAAGGGTTTTGTTATGCTATAGTTTCTTTCAGGCCCACTAGCCATTGCCTTCAGCCTAGGCCACTGTACATGTTGCACTAATCACTTTCTTTGGGGCCCAATAGCCATGGACTTTGACCATGGCCACTGTATATGTTGCACTGATAAGTTTCTGTGGGGCCCACTAGCCAAGGTCTTCATCATTGATGTCATCTCCGATGCCATCATGATGGTCATACGCTTGGCCACTGTACTTGTTGCAACAATAGGTTTCTTTGGGGTCCACTAGCCATGGCCTTCTGCCTTGACCAGTGGCCACTGTACATCTTGCCTGGCACCAACATGTTTCTTTGGGGCCCACTATCCATGGCCTTCAGCCAGGCCACTGTACATTTTGCACCATTTGTCTTCTTTGGGGCCCACTAGTCATGGCCAAAGGCACATCAACCTATTACCCCCCGCCTACTAGATGTGATCCCCCTTGGTGTAAATGTCCTTTTTTTTCTCTCTCTCATAATTTCTGAGGGAGTCCTCTGATATTCCCCTGATAATGGCAATGAACTGCACATACAGTGGCAATGAACTACCATGCCCACAGTAAACCTCTGGTATTCTCTTGATAATACGAAAACATTAGAAGATCAAAAACTCTTCTCAGTTCTCTGAAGCACTCACCAATTGCACCCTTCTTTTTCCATGGTCCCCAAACTCCCTTCAGCTGCTTTTTTCCCTTCCTAGATCTCTCCCTTTACCCACCTTTACCCTTTTGTTTGTGTGACCCATTTTCTTTTCCGAGACTTCTTGCGTTGTAGCTGCTAGAATCTCGTGAGAGTCCCCTGATAATCCACATGTTCAAACTGTAACTAGCTCTGCAGACCACCCCCAACTCTCCAATTTCACTTGGTATCCTCTATCTCCCTCCCCACCTTTAGCATGATGCAATGTTATTCTTTTTTCCTCCTCCACATATCTTTTTTTTTAAATATGTTTATTTTAAACCATTGCAAGGTGCTAACATCACACATATCTCGATAGAAAACACCATTTGTGTATTAGTGATTGGTATATTTATTCTTCTCTGGTAATGGTCTAGTCATCTTCTTGGTAAACTGTTCTGGTGTCTCTGGTACATTTATTATGATCTGGCTATGAGCTAGTGACCTTCTTTTCTTCTCTAACTGTTCTGGAATATGGTTACTAAAAATAAATATGAAACAGAACAGGAGATGGGGGAAGCTCATTCTAAATAAGATGGCTGGAGTCCTTTCAGAAGTGCTCAATGATGTCTCTCGTATGTTGATCCGCCTCTGTCACAGGATTGCGGGGAAAGTGTATTCGCAGTATTTGGGGCGAAGGGTAATCTGCACAGAGGGGTGAACATGGTGGCAACGACTGGGACTTATGACATATGTTGGGAGGAGATAAAGGCTAATGGTTAATTAAACTTCTATAATGACAATTCTTTTGCAATTGTTTGTTCAACCACTTTTCCAATTCTTTTTTTTTGTTTACCAATAACCTTGAACCTTTGTGCTCAACTTGTCCTCCTTTTACAAAATAGTGATAGAGTTCTATCTTTTTCTCTATCTTCGTTTGTGAATTTTCCATAGATAGAAATACATTTCTTTAAACTAATGAATAATAGAAACATGTAAATATAATCATCAGCACACCAGCCTATCTGAAACATGTAAAACAGGCCTGTATCTTAATACCTTAAGTCACTAATCAAATAGAAAAAGAAAAAGACCATCAGGTATCAGTTCATTATTGAAAACAACAACATTATTCTGTTCCTGTTTATTTCACCATCCAAGTCAAACTATTTATTTTGAACTGGTCATATAACTATATGACAATATTAAGAAAAATCATCATACATGCAGGGTCCATTTATAGCACAAGCACTCATATCTAGAGTCAGTTAATAAATCAATATGGCATACAACAGCCACACATTTTAAGCATATTTTAAGGAAATCTATAACTGACTAATACTCAGCTAAACATGTTCATGTCCAGAGTGCATCTACTAAAATATTAAAGTGATCATTCCTATAGTGGCTCTTGCATTAGTTCTGAGAGTTATGGACACATAAGGCTTCACTAGCCTCAGTAACCTAGGATGGTACTGGGATTTGTTTAACAATACTGTCCATCTGGCTGTCAGCTTGCAGAGATGGGTTGAGGATCACTCCAAGGGTCTTTACCTTTTTCTGAACAGGAATAGCATGCCGCTCAATATTAAAATTATAGAAAGAAGAAACCAGCTTCACTCTCCCGAGAGGTGAACCAAAGATTAAATGTTCTGTCTTAGAACTATTCATGCATAACCAGTTTGCTGTCATCCAACCCTTTACTAAATTGTATATATGCTGTACCATCATCGTGTCATCAATTTAGTGGCCTGTAATTTCGATCAAAAGCTGGGTCTCATCAGCGTAATTAGTGAATAGAACACCCGAATCATCAGGCAAATTGCATAACGGATGAATACAAACATTAAAAGAGCTGGGGACAAGCAGGTGCCCTGGGGCATACCACAAGTAATGTCTAACTGTGGGGAGGATGCTTGGTCAAAAGCTACCATTTACATGCGGTTACCAAGAAAAGACATGAGCCAATCAATGGCTTCCCTTGAGCATGCACCAGTCATCAGTAGGGTTGATAGTAGTCTTTCGTGTTCCACCAAGTCAAATGCTGATGATAAAATCAAGAGCATGAGCAGGCCAGATTTAACCCTGTCGACTATATCGAGCATTTGTGTCTGAAGATCAACCAAGGCACTTTCTGTGCTAAAATTGGAACGTAAACCAGACTGTCTGGGGTGTAAAATATTTGATGATTCGAGGTGGCTTTGGAGTTGGCTGGTAGCCACTTTATCAACAATTTTAAGCAAGAATGTAACATTGGTGATTGATCTCAGGTTACTAGAATTGGAAGGGTCAAGGACTGATTTTTTTGCAGGGATGTAACTATGACATTTTATTTTTGTATTATACGTTTTTGTGATTAAAAGAAGCATTAATAAAATGTGTGAAAAAGGGGAAAACATTTTCTGATTTTTCTGAATGAACCTTGGCAAAATTACATCATTTGGGCATCTAATCGAGCTCCATCTCACCAACATAGATAAGTTTAAAATTGAAAAGAAGGCCAGGCTCGGTGACCATAATGGCTGCAGCTGCCGACACTGTTGGGGTAAATTCCTGGAGGTCGGCAGAGCCGTCCACGGACCCCCAGCGGTGGAAAGGCCCCAACACCCTCTGTGTCCCAAAGGAGTATGAGGCACACACAAGAGCAACAGGTTACTGCTGTTTATTTTATAGAAACAGACAGGGACAGGTTCATGGGGCGTAGTTACCCAGGAACTTCTCTTTCGAAATGGGCTTGCAGACCCTTTTTCTATCTGGATGATGCAACAAAGTGCATCATCTGTGAAATCTCACCCCCAAATCTAACGATACCCCGGGTTGGATCCCCGAGTGGTAGGGTCAGTATAGGACAGTATAGAAGAAAAGTTTATTTTGATGCTGTAAATGCATCGGAGGGACAGGGCCTCTGTATCCTTGTCCTTTACTGCTTTTTATCGTGTGTTCTGTCGTGTTTTCCGCACAGGAGTTCATGTGGGACTCCTGGTGGTACAGCTCTCTCTTTTGGTTTGGTGTGCAGACACATGGGATAGCCTTATGGCACCCATGGGTGGGGGTACTACCCTGTGCCCCTAGTGTATGTTTTTGGGCACCTGTGTGTGGCCCACAGAGCAAGGTATGGGCTGGTGGCAGCTCCATGCTGAATTTGACAGGTGCTCTGAGTATTCTCCATTTTGGTATACCCAGGCCGTGCCATTGGAATCAGTTGATTCCTGATAGGAAGCAAGATGGCCCCTGTGGCCTCTTGCTTTCTATTGCCTGTTACCTTGTTTTCCCAAAAGTCTTGGGAAGCTCTGACTCTGTCCCTTCCCCCTGACTGGCTGTTGGGTGGAAGTTCCATATATGGTGTTGTTGTGAAGTCCAGGCCAGACTGACTGGAGCCTTCCCAGTGACTATATGTTGTGGGTATATCCTGTGGGTGGGACCTGGGTGAATGGAGTGTGTGACGGATATGCATTCTGTGTTGTGGATGTCTAGTGTCTGGTGTTTGACACAATGACTGAGACAGCCCTGCTCGAAACTGGTATGAATGCAGTGTGGAGTGTTGAATGGCTGGGTACTTGTCCCAATACACATTCCTTGTTGTGAGTGTCTGAGAGGGAGGAGAATGGCCTGAATGCACTGTATGCCTGATTGGCTGACTGACTGCATGAATGCCCTTCTGTATGGCCAGCTGCTGAGTGTGACCCAGCAGTGTGGATGAGAGACAGAATAGTATATCTAAGGACCTCTCACCGCTAGAAATTGTTCAGAAGCTGAAGTCCAAACTATGACGAGTAACTGGAGTGAAACTGAAGCTTGACCTGAAGCCCCACTGAAAGAGAAGAATTGCTGTTGCTCTCCTTCATCAATCTGAAAGCTGCTGTGTCTCCAAGGACTGACCCAGAGAGGACCTGGTAAGGCACCTTCTTCCCGAGCTACGAGGGACCACCGTGCACCAGCCGATCTTTGCCAAAGCTCCCTGGTAGACAGACCTACGACAGGCTGCCGACCGGAGATGGGGACTGAAGCGGAATCACAAGGAGAAAGCGCCCAGACACTTTTGTCCACCAGCATCGATAACCGCCGTCACCGACCGGAGCCGCCATGATCCCGTTGCCTAAGAACTTTCAATTCACGGATGCGCTCGTCCGCACTGCCGCCCGCCTTATCCCACCAGAGAAGGCCAGGTCGTCGATGCGCCAAGGAGCATCCGCCGGTGGGTTTCCCGCCACGCAAAGACCACAGAGATGCCGACGTATCGACGCCCTTGCTGGGCCACAGCTCTTCAAACTCTTTGCGGTCCTGCACTATCGACATCGAGGTGCCCTGCACGCCTCATACTTGCAGGACGTCTATGCTCCATCGCCGACGAGCACCGCTAGGAACGAAGCTGCCACTTCACCGCCGTAGTTCACCCTGTTCATCGACGGATGTCCGACGGCCCGTGGCTGGTGCCATAAAGGGAGTGCACTCAAGAAGGGCTGCCAATTCCCAGACGAGGAGCGCTCCAACGCCAGGTACTTTGGGGTTGCAGAACAATTGGAAAGTCTCTTGTGAACAATATATGGACTGGGCTTGTGAAATATCTTTATTCTACAGGTTGCCCAGGTGGCTGGATCTCCACACAGAACTGTGTCTAGGTAGCAGGGCCAGTATTCTGCCAATTGTTCTAACCAACTGCTTTCCTCTTATATCTATGTCTATTGTTGTCTATATTATATATGTATTTTGTGTATTATGTGTAAAGTTTGTACATTTGTACTAAACTATATCACATTAATAATAATAATATATCTATTGTTGGTTTACTTTATGAACTGATTTGTGTGGCACTTAACCGTACAGTTGATGCACTTTAAAGAGATCTAATAGTAATTTTGGTACCACGTAGAACTGTATATTTGCCATTGTAAATAACCGAGTATAAAGTGAGTTATCGTGATATTGTACATAACCTTGAACATTAATTATATAAAGACTGTATTTTAACTAATACATTGTGTGGACATTCCTTTGTGGGGGCTTGGGGACTACACTGTACTTAAAAACTAGCCTGCATCTCCTCCTGAGAAGCTAGGCCTTGATTGCTCGACCACGTACCAATAATAGAGAATCTTGGCCTGGGTCCTCTGTGCCTCTGCTGTACCATATAGAGAGCAGAAGTACAAACACCCCCCTCCAGTCTTTACACTGATGGCAGCGGTGGGATTCTTATGGTTTTAATAATCAGTTCATAACCGTGCCACTTACAAAATATCTGTACTTTGTTAAATTGAGGTTTAGTTGTGTACAAGATAACTGCATTACAAGCAATGGAGTCTATTGCAAATGGTAAATTGACTAGGATGAGCTTAGAGGCTCACCAGAGTGCTTGTGAAGCCAGGGAGCCAGACTTTGTGGATAAGTCTAGGGCTTCGTTTATAGCTGCCCTGGTGGACTACCAAACAGAGGGTGAAACTTTTTAAGGGAGGGATGCAACCAATGAGGACTCTGCCCCTGGGGTTTTTGCTGAATCTGATTCTGGGAATGCCACCATTCCTGCTGCCTCTGTTCCAAACCCCAGCACTGCTCTTCAGGGGGAAGCCCTGAAGAATTAACTTTTAAAATTGGAGCTACAGCGGGAACAGTTAGCCTTTCAATACAAAAAGTTTCACAACAGAAGCTGAGTTGAGGGAAGAGGAGTTGGCACAACAAGTGATAATCCAAGACAGGTACACTGAGCACCAAAGAATCCAGCTAGAGAAAGGTAGAGTGGAGACTTCAGCTAAACTAGTTGAGAGTGGCAGGTCCCCAGCCACCAAGTTTATAAAATATTTGGATGGTGTGTTTGTGAAGGGTTCTGCTATCCTCCAGTGGATTGAAACATTTGAGATGGCTTGTGCAATTCATGATGTTGATAAGTGAGATTGGGCTAAGTGTTTGTTAAGCAGAGTGCCTCAGACTGGATATGACTCTATTCTGAAACTGAGTATGGAAAAAAAGAAGTCAGTGTAAGTGCATGAAGTCTGCTTTGGTTGCCAAGTTTGGCAAGACACCTACCCAATACCTTCAAAGGTTCAGGGATTTTAAGAAATGAGAGAATGTGTCTTAGGCTGAGTGGGTGAGTGCTGCACAAATGTACATGATGGGGTGGATTGATGGTTACAAAGTGGAAAGGTTTGTTGAATTGTCCCACCTTTTGTTTTTTGAGCATTTTTCAGAAGCCTGTTCACCAGAGCTGCGTCAGTATGTTGCTGACCAGAACATTTTGGATCCCTTTAAGCTGGCTAGGTTGGCTGACAAGTGGGTCTCCCACCGGGTGTCCCCTAAGGACTCCAGTGGGAAGGACAAGGACCAAGAAAAGGGGAGCTCTCAGAAAGCTGAGGAGTCGCAGAAGCAATCACAGTCGAGTAAACCAAAACTTCCTCTCCTAAGACCCAAAAATCTAGTGTGGATAAGTCATCTGTGGGTGGGAATAAGAGTAGTGGTCCACCTGCTGCAAAACTGGCTCCCAGTGGTTCCAGTACCATACCCCGCATTCCTGGCACTTGTTGGGAATGTGGGACTCTGGATCACAAGAGGGGTGATCCCAAGTGTAAAGGTAAGGCACTTGGAGTCCAGGCTGTCAGCCTGACCTACCCTTACCCCATGTCTGAATTGGAGGCCACTGTCCTCCCCTCCTGTACAGGGATCACATTTGGTGCCCCTGTAGAGATTTCCTTAGTGACCCTTGGGGCCTGGGACCAGTATGCAGAAGTACTGGCGACTATCCCACAGAACACCCATAGGTTTTTGAGAAGTGTTCTCTTGAATGGCCAGCCTTCTACTGCTTTGAGAGACACTGGGGCAAGCATGACAGTGGTGGACAGGGCCCTGCTCAAGCCAGAGGACTATGTAGGTGCTCCTCTGAGAACCACCAGGTTAGCTGGTGGGCCTCCCAAATTATCGCCTGTAGCCTTAGTCACACTCATAATTGGAGACAAGACAGCAAAGCGTCCTGTCCTGGTTCTGGACAATGGGGGTCATTACGAGGTTGGAGGTAATGGTAAATTATCCCCATAAATGATCACTGGCATCACATATCGCTCCGGGATTTTCCGACCTAAGAACCCAGTATTAGAGGTACTGCTAATAACGGTGCCGCTAATAGCGGCAAAGGTGCGGGCATGCGGCTCTTCAGGCCGGCAATACCAGGATGCCGCTAACAGGAGGACATCACAAGTCAGGCGCACATGCAAATACCAGCATCAGCCAGGCGCTAATACGGGATACCGGCATGCCGGCAATACCAGCATTGCGAAGCACCCGTAAACTGCTATGTGCAGTGTTCCCAACTGCCAAAGGTGCACACAATCAGCACAGGTGGAGGCAATGGAGTCTGGTCCAGCACAAAAGGAACACACCCACACCCCTTCCCCCACACCAAAATGATACCAAGAGTAGTAGCAATACTGGGGATGGAGGACATACTTGCATTGCTACACCACTAACAACAACACCAACGGCAGGCACCACAGAGGAGATGCAGGAGGAGAAGGAGGGTGAGACAGGCCCAGCAAGTCCCACCAGTGCGGACAGAGGCACCACATAGGCACCCACCAATCCCTCACATCAGAGCCAGTCCATACAATCTAACCCCCGAGCAGATCCACACTCTCTACTGGCTGGAGCGGGACACCATCACCACCATAGTGGACATGATAAACGTTGACAGTGTCAGCCTGATTGAAATCCGCACTGCCATCCCTCTCTACTGAAGGTAGTGTCTGTGCACGACTTCCTGGGCACAGGTACCTACCAGCACACAGTGTGCCAGCTGCATGGCATATCACAACCTCTCTTTCCATGCATGCTGACCCAAGTGCTGGCTTCCCTCCTGAAGCACGCACACAACCACATAGCCCTACCATGGACTAGCCATGAGCTTGCTGAAACTAAAGTTGGCTTACGTGCAGTGGCAGGCATGGCCAATTGCTTCAGTGTCCTCTACTGCACCCATGCTGAATTGGTGCTCCCACGTGCCATAGAGGTTGTGTACCGAAATCATAATCAATACCACTCCATTAATGTGCAGATGGTATGTGACTCCAGCAAGATCACCACACATTGTTGTGCCCGATATCCCAGATCCACACATGATGCCATGGTGCTGCGGAATTCCTTGCTACCCCAATACATGGAGAGACATGCTGAACGACGTGCCTGGCTGCTCGTTAAGTCGCCTGACAGGCCCATGGCAGTGCAGTTGGGGGGGGATGAATACTTCACCTGGGTGTGATTGGGGGTTGTGTGGAGACAGCACATACAGCATAACACTGTGGCCCTACATTTTCCGACCGAACAAGACCCAACAATGCCTTACATTAGAGCAATGGTTAACACCAATGATGATATGCCATACGTAGAAGCAGGACACATCCCTCAACGCGTCCACTGCACATCAACTGAGTATACCCTCTGCAACACAATCCAGCAACATGCAGTGAGTATGCCTAACTCACATGAATGCAGCAAATCACAATACAGGACATCTGCAAGAGCATGCAAGTGAACACCCTGCAACATCTGGACTATGCAATCCACACCTGCAGACCATTGTCGAGCACACATTGCGACAAATGTACCTGTATGCATACATCCAGGGACATGTGCATGTGAACACCAACTAGCTGCAGCCATGACAGTGATTACTGTAGGTGTAATGCCACAAATCTAGTCACACTTACCTCATTGTACCCCTATGCAGATAATGGTGGCTATACCTTGAATCAGTGGCTCCTCACCCCTGTTCAGATCCCGCAGACCAGGCACAAAAAGGAGTACAATCGGGTTCATATCCGTACCCGTGTTGTGATCGAGCAGACCTTTGGCCTGTTGAAGGCTTGTTTCCGCTGCCTCAGCAGGTCTGATGGAGCACTCCTTTACGGGCCTGAGAAGGTGGACAAGATCACCATGGTCTGTGCTAAACTGCTCAACATGTGCATCCGGTACAACTTACCCCTGCCACCTGACATTGACCAGCAACCACCGGGTGAAGATGGGGATGATGAAGGATAAGAGTAGTACATCAGCCATGTGCCAATGCCCATGAGGGAAGTGCTGTGTGCCAATCAGTGATGGATATTTATGTTAGATGCATTGTGATGAAGAGGGTGCATCAATACACACTCGCTGTACAATGGGTTCGGGGGACTCTGGGCAGTGTACACTGTTTGGAATAATAGTCTGACACACTAAATAAGCAATGTTCAATCATGTTATATGTTTCCAAATGAGATGTAATTATCAATAAAACTATTTACATAGATGAACAGCCTACCCACGATGCAACTGAGTCTACCCACCCACCCCGTCCCCTCCTACCACCCTCCACCACTCATCCCTCTAACTCCCCCACCACACCCCCCAAAAACCCCCGATCCCTCAACTCCTCCACACACCCACGTCCTGGCACACATTATGGGTTCTAACAGCCTCCATCCGGCATGTCTGTCCGGCTACAGTTGGCCCCTTTTGCATGGCGGCTGTGGCTCCCCTGGCCGGTGCATTGTGCGTAGCAACCTACGCACTGGGCTTGTCTGAGCTGAGCTTACAGGGGTACTGCTCGTGGATGGCAGGGGTTGTGACTCGGCAGGTGCTGCAGGGCATTGTGCCATGGTGGCAGCAAAATGTGTGATGCCTGGGTGACTGATTCCATGCCCTGGCGCACCCGCCTAGCAACGCGGTTCACATCATGGGTGAGTGCCTGTGTGTGGTCACAGTGGGCCTGTCGTTTGGCTTCCCCTACTGTGATGAATTGTTGCAACATCTCGTCCATGGAGTGCTGCCGCTCCTCCATGCAGGTGATGCGGGCCTCTAATTCACGTATGTCCTTGACTGCTGGTGGTCGCATGGGAGCTGGAGTTGGACTGATTTGAGGGCTGTACTGCTCAACTGCTGGGTCCAGACTTCTCCTCCCCGGAGCTACCACCACACGACCCATGTCCCTGGGAGTGCTGTGGTGTGTGCCCCATGGATGGTGTTCCCTCAGTGTCCTCTGACATGCATTGCTCTGCCTTGTCAGCCTCGTCCTGTTGGACATCATCCTCTGCACTATTTGTTGCAGACTGGGCCACCTCCCCTGGGTCACTAGTTGCCGGTGACTGAGGAGCATCACCATTGCTGGCCTTTGGTGTACCCTCCTGGTCCACATGAGCTGGCTACAGTGGTGCAGGGGTTGTTTGGTTTGTGGGCTTGGGAACCGGTGTGCCTTGTGGTAGGTGTGCAGTGATGGCACCAAATTTCCCAGGCCGGTGCACAATCCCATGTGTCAGGGGTGGCTGCTCCTCTGTTCCTATGTCCTGTGACCCCTGTTTACCACACTGCTGTGTAGCTGTGTAGCAACCTACGCACTGAGCTTGTCTGAGCTGAGCTTACGGGGGTACTGCTCATGGATGGAAGGGGTTGTGACTCGGCAGGTGCTGCAGGGCATTGTGCCATGGTGGCAGCCAAATGTGTGATGCCTGGGTGACTGATTCCATGCCCTGGCGCACCCGCCTAGCAACGCGGTTCACATCATGGGTGAGTGCCTGTGTGTGGTCACAGTGGGCCTGTCGTTTGGCTTCCCCTACTGTGATGAATTGTTGCAACATCTCGTCCATGGAGTGCTGACGCTCCTCCATGCAGGTGATGCGGGCCTCTAATTCACGTATGTCCTTGACTGCTGGTGGTCGCATGGGAGCTGGAGTTGGACTGATTTGAGGGCTGTACTGCTCAACTGCTGGGTCCAGACTTCTCCTCCCTGGAGCTACCACCACACGACCCATGTCCCTGGGAGTGCTGTGGTGTGTGCCCCATGGATGGCGTTCCCTCAGTGTCCTCTGACATGCATTGCTCTGCCTTGTCAGCCTCGTCCTGTTGGACATCATCCTCTGCACTATTTGTTGCAGACTGGGCCACCTCCCCTGGGTCACTAGTTGCCAGTGACTGAGGAGCATCACCATTGCTGGCCGTTGGTGTACCCTCCTGGTCCACATGAGCTGGCTACAGTGGTGCAGGGGTTGTTTGGTTTGTGGGCTTGGGAACCGGTGTGCCTTGTGGTAGGTGTGCAGTGATGGCACCAAATTTCCCAGGCCGGTGCACAATCCCATGTGTCAGGGGTGGCTGCTCCTCAGGTCCTATGTCCTGTGACCCCTGTTTACCACACTGCTGTGTAGCTGTGTAGCGACTTTCGCACCGAGCTTGTCTGAGCTGAGCTTACGGGGGTACTGCTCATGGATGGCAGGGGTTGTGACTCGGCAGGTGCTGCAGGGCATTGTGCCATGGTGGCAGTCAAATGTGTGATGCCTGGGTGACTGATTCCATGCCCTGGCGCACCCGCCTAGCAACGCGGTGCACATCATGGGTGAGTGCCTGTGTGTGGGCACAGTGGGCCTGTCGTTTGGCTTCCTCTACTGTGATGAATTGTTGCAACATCTCGTCCATGGAGTGCTGACGCTCCTCCATGCAGGTGATGCGGGCCTCTAATTCACGTATGTCCTTGACTGCTGGTGGTTGCATGGGAGCTGGAGTTGGACTGATTTGAGGGCTGAATACGGGTCCAGCCGTCTCCTCCCTGGAGCTACCACCACATGACCCAAGTCCCAGGGAGTGCTGTGGTGTGTGCCCCATGGATGGTGTTCCCTCAGTGTCCTCCGACATGCATTGCTCTGCCTTGTCAGCCTCGTCCTGTTGGATATCATCCTCTGCACTATTTGTTGCGGACTGGGCCACCTCCCCTGGGTCACTAGTGGCCGGTGACTGAGGAGCATCACCATTGCTGGCCGTTGGTTTACCCTCCTGGTCCACATGAGCTGGCTGCAGTGGTGCAGGGGTTGTTTGGTCTGTGGGCTTGGGAGCCTGTGTGCCTTGTGGTAGGTGTGAAGTGATGGCACCCAATTTCCCAGGCCGGTGCACAATCCCATGTGTCAGGGGTGGTTGCTCCTCGGGTCCTATGTCCTGTGACCCACGTTTACCAGACCGCTGTGGCATGGGGGTGGTGGTTTTCATCAGCACTCCCCTTGACGTGGATGGCCTGGTGCCATCATCTTCCCCTCTGCTTCTGCCTGGTGCTGTTGTCTTTGTTTCTACGGTTCGCCTTTCATCGCTGTCTGATACTGTGTCTGTGTGGGATGGAGAGGCAAGGCATGAGTCATGGGTGCAGGAACATCCAACATATATTGATGTAAGTACATTTTGGGTCCTGTGCATTGCCGTCTGCATGTTGGAGGGGCAGACATGGTGCTTACAGGTGTTGGGTCTGTGGTGCAGTGACTGTGCGTCCTTCTAACGCATCCATGTTGTGCATGCAGTTTGCTTGGTGGTTTACGGGTGTGTCGTGGATTGCGTGTGGCGTACATGCCTCAGGGTCTGCGTGCCATGTGATGTGTCTCTTGGGCTCTGGTGTACATTTGGTGGTGGAGATGTCTGCACCATGCAGTGGGATGTGACACTGGTGGGGCCTGCTTCTCTGCAGCGCTGCATGTGTGTGTCTGCATGCTGTTGGTACTTGGGTTGGACACTGGTGGTTTGTGTCAGTGGGATTGGTTGCATGTGTCCGTTACAGGGGTGTGGCATTTCTGTTGGATAGTCATTAGGTGGGTGGTGATGGGCAATGTACTTACTGTCATCAACTTGCCATTTGGGCTCAGTCATTGGAATTGGGTTGGTTGTGTGTGTTCACTTCTGTGTAGTGCCAATGCTCACTCACCTTCGTCAGCCGATGACGTTACTCCTGTCTCAGCACGCCTCACCCCTTCAATGCCCTCCATGTGTATCAGGGAGCAGCACGTTTCCTCCCACTGTACTAGCTTGATGGGTGTGGATGGTTCGCTTCCTGTTGCCTGGGCCTGCTGACGGTTGGTAGTCGGTATGTTGCGACACGCAGCCGCAGGTCGTCCCACCTTTTCCGGCATTCTTTTGAATTGCGTGTGGTTGTCTCTACTGCGGACACCTTCTGGGCCACCTCCTCCCAGATCTGTTTCTTCTTTATTTGTGAGGCACGGCACAGGTCTGTGCTGAACCCCACATCTGCATGCTGGGCCAGGGTGTCAGCCAGCATGTTTAGCTCCTCGTCGCAGAAACGTTGTTTGCGCAGACGAGGTGTGCCTTTGAGGGTGGACTATATCATTTTCTGACAGGCTGGGATCACGGTTTTGGATTTCAGTGCCTTTAGCCATAGGATTACAATGTATTGCAATGGATTGTGATTTTCAAAATGGCGGACGTGCGCTTTCCCGTTCCGGCGCGATGACGTTACTTCCGGTTCTTCTTATTAGCAGGCACCGCTAATGCTGTATCCATTGATACCTATAGTGCTGTCTGCGCTTTACATGATGCTGCTAAGGGCCATTTTTGGAACATTAGCGGCGTGTCGGTAATGTTGTTACCGGCATGGCGCAAAGCTCGTGCACGCAAACTATTAGCTGGCTCTTTACTACACTGACACGGTATTTGCTCCATGCCGTAAGAACTGTTACTTAACTCCAACCTCGTAATGACCCCCAATGTCCTTGCTCACATTCTGTTAGGTAATTATCTAGTGGAGTTGGGGTTGATCTTGGATGGTCTCCCCCTGACTGCTGCTGCAGTCACTAGGTCACAGGTGACAGAGGGTCTGGCTGTGAGTCAGGTACCCGAGACAAAGGCGAGGCCTAAGGTAAGAAGACGGAAGATCAAGAAGGCCACCTCTGTGAAGGGGGCTCCTTCTCTTCCTGCTGTTCCGACAGCATCCATTTGGATCCATGCTCCGGACGGGCTGGGTCCAGTGGAAAAGACAAAGAAAATTCCTGAGGGAGAAGAGACAGAAGACTCTCCTGTGGGAGAGGTTCTCAACCCAGAGGACCACCTTGATCTTCAATGACTGCTGGCTGAAGGGTGTCCCTCCCAGGCAGACCTCTGTAAGGGATAGAGAGAGTGCCACTCTCTTGAGGGCCTGAGGAAACAGGCCCTGTCTCAGGCACATGGAGAAGTGCCTAGGACATTCTGGATCTATTGGGAGGGTGAGCTCCTTTTTAGTGAGCCCACTATGCATGAACCTGGTACCCTCAAGAGGTTGGTAGTACCCCAGGTTTACAGGCCCTTCCTGCTGCAGTTGGTGCATGAGTGAGGTGCCCTTAGCTGGTCATCTTGGTACCAAGAAGACTAAGCAGATATTCTCTGCCCATTTCTACTGGCCTCGGATGGGAGTAGAAGTGGAGTCCCACTGCAGATGTGCCCAAGTCAGTTGTCGGGCAAGACTGGAGGCAGTATCATTTCCCCACTGCAGCCATTGCCAGTGGTTGGCACCCTATTTGAGAGGGTGGGCATCGACATTGTCGGTCCCCTTGACCCTCCCAATTCAGGTGGACATCATTTCATCCTGGTCTTGGTTGATCATGCCACCAGGTACTCTGAGTCTACACCCCTTCGGACTGTTACTGCCAAGATGGTTTCCAGGGCTCTCCTGGGCATTTTTACCCGGGTTGGATTCCCTAAGGAGGTTGTCTCTGACAGAGGATCCAACTTCATGTCTAGTTACATGAAAATCATGTTGAAAGAGTGCAGGGTAACCTACAAGTTCTCCACCTCGGCACATCCCCAGACCAATGGTCTGGTTGAGGGATTTAACAAAACGCTCAAGGGCATGCTAGGTGCCTTGGAAGAGCCCCTAAGGAGGAAATGGGATCTCCTCCTGCCATGCCTGCTGTTCACTTACAGAGAGGTACCTCAAGAGGGTGTTGGTTTCAGCCCCTTTGAGTTACTCTTTGGACATCCCGTGAGGGGGCCCCTTACCTTGATCAGAGATGGGTTTGGAGGCCACCCCTTCATGTCCCACCAAAGAAGTGGGGGACTATGTGTTAGGCCTCAGACTCAGGGTGACACAGATGATGGGTCAGGCAATAGCAAATCTCAAGGCCAGCCAGGAATTAAATAAGTACTGGCATGATCTTAAAGCCTTGTCAGTGCATTGCACTCTGGGACAGAAAATCCTTGTGATGGAGCCTATCAAGCCCAGAGCTTTGGCAGACAAGTGGACTGGACCCTTCAGGATCATCTCCAAGATGGGTGAAGTCAATTATCTGTTTGACATGGGAGTCCCGGGGGTAGACCCTCAGGTATTCCATGTTAACAGGCTCAAGCCTTTCCACAGGTGAGCAGAAGTCTCATGTCTCTTGCTAGCTTCAGAGCAAGAAGAGGATGAGAGCGAGACCCTTCCTGATTTGCTGCACAGCAACCCTCAGGATGGGTGTGTGGAGGGAGTTCATCTCTCTCCAGATCTGACGACAGAGCAGCAGAAGGCCTGCAGGGCTTTGCTCCAGCAGTATGCCTCTCTGTTTTCACTGACACCAGGCCTTACACCGTGGTGTAGGCACGAAATTGACACTAATGACAGTGAGCCTGTCAAAAGCATGTGCTACCATATGAGAACCACATCCAGGCTGAGGTCGCCAAGATATTGGATCTGGGTGTTATTGAACCCTCAACCAGTCCCTGGTCCAGTCCCGTGGTCCTTGTCCCCAAGGCAAGTTCCCAGGCAGGTACCAAGGATTGGAGGTTCTGTGTGGACTACCGAGGAGTCAATGCCGTCACCAAAACTGCTGCACACCCATTGCCCAGGGCTGATGAGCTCGTGGACACAATAGGTGCTGCCAAATTTGTGAGCACCTTTGACCTTACTTCAGGCTATTGGCAAATAACTCTAACGGACCATGCCAAGGAAAAGACGACATTCTCAACACCAGAGGGACTCTACCAGTTTAGGGTCATGCCTTTTGGGTTGAAGAATGCCCCTGCCACCTTCCAGAGATTGGTCAATCAGGCACTCAGTGGGCTGGAGGCCTTTTGTGTGGCCTACTTAGACGACATTGCCATCTATAGTTCCACCTGGGAATAGCATTTGACACATCTGGATAAGGTTTTGCAGGCCTTGAAAAGGGCTAGCCTCACTATCAAGGCCACCAAGTGCCAGATAGCTCAGGGGAAAGTCACGTATCTTGGTCATGAGATAGGAGAGGGTCAAATCCTACCTCTCCCCAGTAAAGTACAGGATGTACATGACTGGGAGACTCCCACTACTCAAACCCAGGTGAGATCCTTTTTGGGCCTCACTGGGTATTATCTCAATTTCATGGCGGACTATGGAACCATAGCTGCCCCTCTGACAGCTCTGACTTTACCCAAACAACCTAGGAAGGTTAATTTGACTGAAGACTGTCAGAGGGCCTTTGATGGCGTGAAAGAAAGTCTGTGTAGGGCACCTGTGTTGTGTGTGCCTGACTACAGCTCACCCTTTATCGTCCAGATGGATGCCTGTGACACCGGAATTGGAGCTGCCTTGTCCCAGTTATATGACAAAGGGAGGGAACATCCCATCGCATTCATCAGTAGACAACTCAACGGTAGAGAACTTATGGCGGCTACTGTTGAAAAGGAATGTTTTATCATAGTTTTGAGCCTTAGGCATTTTAGGCCCTACCTTACAGGCACCACCTTCAATGTCCAAACAGATCATAAGCCCCTGAAGCGGCTTATGCAGATGAAGCTTGAAAACCCGAAATTGCGCATGTCGTCCATTAGCCTTCAAGGGCTAGACTTCACCATAGAGCATAGACCAGGGAAGAGTCACGATAAAGCAGATGGCCTTTCCAAAAGGTATGTTGACCGCCTGGATGAGGGTGTCTATCCCATGGGAGATTAGGCACCTTAATCTCAGTCGGGGGGGCGTCGACTGTGATGCTGGAAATGCATCCGTATCCTTGCCCTTTACTGCTTTTTATTGTATGTTCTGTCATTTTTTTCTGCGCAGGAGTTCATATGGCACTCCTGGCGGTGCAGCTCTCTCTTTTGGTTTGGTGTGCAGACCCATGGGATACCCTTATGGCCATGGGTGGGGGTAGAACCCTGTGCCCCTAGTGTATGCTTTTGGGCACCTGTGTGTGGCCCACAGAGCACGGTATGGGCTAGTGGCAGCTGCATGCTGAATTTGACAGGTGCTTGAGTATCCTCAATTTGGTATACCCAGGCCCTGCCATTGGAATCAGTGTATACCTGATATGAAACAAGATGGCCCCTGTGGCCTCTTGCTTTATATTGCCTGTTACCTTGTTTTTCCAAAGTCTTGGGAAGCCCTGACTCTGTCCCTTCCCCTTGACTGACTGTTGGGTGGAAGTTCCATATATGGCGTTGTTGTGAAGTCCAGGACAGACTGGCTGGAGCCTTCCCAGTGACTGTATGTTGTGGGTACGTCCTGTGGGTGGGACCTGGGTGAATGGAGTGTGCGACGAATATGCATTCTGTGTTGTGGATGTCTAAGATCTGGTGTTTGACACAATGACTGAGACAGCCCTGCCCGAAACTGGTATGAATGCAGTGTGGAGTGTTGAATGGCTGGGTACTTGTCCCAATACACATTACTTGTGGTGAGTGTCTGAGATGGAGGAGAATGGCCTGAATGCACTGTATGCCTTATTAGCTGACTGACTGCATGAATGCCCTTCTGTGTGATTGGCTGCTGAGTGTGACCCAGCAGTGTGGATGAGAGACAGAATAGTATATCTAGGGACCTCTCACCACTGGAAATTGTTCAGAAGCTGAAGTCCAAACTACGAAGAGTAACCGGAGTGAAATTGATACTTGACCTTGAAGCCCCGCTGGCAGAGAAGAATTGCTGTTACTCTCCTTCATCAATCTGAAAGCTGATGTGTCTCCAAGGACTGACCCAGAGAGGACCTGGTAAGGCACCCTCTTCCTGATCTACGAGGGACCATCGTGCACCAGCTGATCCATGCCAAAGCTCCCTGGTAGACAGACCTACAACAGGCTGCTGACCGGAGACGGGGACAGCCACAGAATCACAAGGAGAAAGCGCCAGACACTGTTGTCCGCCACCGTCGCTGACCGCCGTTGCCGACCGGAGCTGCCCTGCTCCCTTTTCCTAAGAACTTTCGATTCACAGACGCGCTCGTTCACACCGCCGCCCGCCTGATCCCGCCAGAGAAGGCCAGGCTGGCGACGTGCCGAGGAGCATCCGCCGGTGGGTTTCCCACCACCCAAAGACCACAGAGACACTGATGACTCAACGCCCTTGCTGGGCCACAGTTGTTCAAACTCTTTCCAGTCCTGAATTATCGACATTGAGATGTACGCATGCTTTATCCTTGCAGGACGTCTACACTCCGTTGCCGACAAGCACCGCTAGGAACGAAGCTGCCACTTCACCGCCGTAGTTCACCTGTTCATCGACGGACGTTCGACGACCCATGGCTCCAGCCTTAAAGGGACTGCACTCAAGAAGGGCCGTTGATGAGGAACGCTACAACGCCAGGTACTTTGGGGTTGCAGAACTATTGTAAAGTCTCTTGTGAACAATATATGGACTGGGCTTGTGAAATATCTTTATTCTACAGGGTGCCCAGGTGGGGGATCTCCACACAGAACTGTGCCTAGGTAGCAGGGCCAGTATTCTGCCAATTGTTCTAACCAACTGCTTTCCACTTATATCTATTGTTGGTTTCCTTTACAAACTAATTTGTGTGCATTTAACCGTACAGTTGATGCACTTTAAAGAGATCTAATAGTAATTGTGGTACCGCATAGAACTGTATATTTGCCATTGTAGATAACCGAGTACAAAGTGAGTTATCGTGATATTGTACATAATCTTGAACATTAATTATATAAAGACTGTGTTTTAACTAATACAGTGTGTGGACATTCCTTTGTGAAGGCTTGGGGACTACACTGTACTTACGAACCAGCCTGCATCACCTCCTTAGAAGCTAGGCCTTGATTGCTCGACCACGTACCAATAATAGAGAATCTTGGCTGGGGTCCTCTGTGCCTCTCCTCTACCATATAGAGAGCAGGAGTACAGACACCCCCCTGCAGTTTCTACAGTTATTGGTAGAGAAGAGACCAGGTGATACGCTTGGGTTTTCCCTAAGAATTGCTACATGAAAATAGTTACATGAAGAGGGTTAGTGATTGGTTATGTTGTGGTGCCGTCAGTGGTTAGCCCCCCGTGTCCTGATTGGTCCATCCGTGAGCCACCAAGCCTGGGACCATCATTTTTCCCAGCTTGCAATGTATCTGGTGCTGGCAACCATGTGTGACTATGTGTCAGTGGTGGACAATGGACAGGTCTTGCTACTTGCTGTTAGAGCACTCCTTTCCCATTGCTGCCGGTGTCCAACTTGTTACTTCTATGTTGCAGGCTGGGTCCTAGCCGTGAGACCCCAGTGCTTCTTCAGTCCTTGGAGCTTGGCATCTTATCAGATCGGCCTGGTCACGTGTTGCGAGACCGTGGCTGAGGCAGAATTATGGGGATATGATTTGTATTTCTGCTCCCGGGAGTCTTTAGCAGGGCAGGTGTAACCTTGGCGTCGAAATCATGGCATGTTGATTGCACCTTTGCGACCTTGGCTGTGGGGCTCCAGTCAGGGTTGCGCTGCATGATCAGCACCTTGTAGCTTCGTCTGAGCTGCTTCGGCTCTGGGCCTCTGGTTTGCGGCCTAGCATTGGCTTGGTTATATGTGGCGGTATAAGGTTTATGAGGCGAGGGTTGGGAGGGTGCGGATTGGTTCCTTATACATCAGACCATCCACAGGGTCTTATCGTTAGGGTGTTAGTATCATGAAGCGTCTGCAAGCTCTTCTGGCATCTTGCGTTTCTGCAATGCGGTAGTTAGCCTATGTGAAAAATAATAACGATGCATGTCTGTGAGTGTGCATGGTCCTCTAAGTCATAGCTTTTGCAATTTCACTATTAGAACATATTTTTTTGCATCATTATATCCATAAGACATTTCTAGTTTTTTACAGACATGCAGATTTTTCTCTGTTTTGTTCTTTATCCAAACCCTTTCGGCACGTCACTTTTCCTGCTTTTGGTCAGCCAGAAGAGCGGAGTACAAGGTATGGGAATTGGAGTTCTCAATGACCATAGATTTCACTGGTGCATACTGCTCCAGAAAACTGCTCAAATAATTGTAGGAAGAGTCAGATAACTGGATGGGGGAGTCAGTCAGAAGTATCAGCCATTAGCTTGTCTAGTCGGCTAGAGATCTCATCAGGGTCGATTCTCTTTGAATTGCAAGTTAAAATATGCCTAGGGGCCTTAGGCATTGGGAGGAGTTTGTCAGGAAGTTTGACCTTGAAGTTAACCAATAAATGGTTGGAACATATACAAGAGCAATATTCCAGGTGTTTAAATTTAGGTTTTTGGAAACTACTCAATCGAGAGTATTACCTAGAATGTGTGTGGGGGCACTATTGTGAATGGTCATGTCGTTATTGAGGAGGTGTTGTTCTAAAGCAATAGTCTCACTGTCGGCGAAGTTGTTCCACCATCTATTGAAGTTGCCTAAGACAAGAGTAGAATGATTTGGTTTCTTTGAAGACGCTAGAATATTCTTTAAGGTTTCAGTAAAATCAGTCCTGTCATTAGTTGGACGATAGATTAGGATAATATCAGCAATGGGGTTAACAGTAGGGGTGATTTTTAAATGCAGTGCTCCACACTCTTTGCAATAAACTGGAGATGTGAAAAGAATACGCTCTTCCTGGCAATAAAAGCAACATCACCACCATTACTGGTAGCACAATGTTGTCCAAATAAATAAAAGACACATCAAATCAACGTTATTATCTATTATGTAATCGTGGATGTCAATTGCCTGCCAGCTAACAGAGCAGGTGTTGAGTAAGGAAACAACGATTGTTTGTGGAAATAAACAAACATCAAAGGAACCATAGATGGAAGAGTCCTCAGTAACAGTAGTGACAGAAGGGCCAGCATTGATAGGTGGCATAGTATCTGCGCCTTCTTGGTCGATCTGTGGCTGTTTTAGCAGGTTGGGCTCAACTTGAAAAGCATGGGCTTGACTTGCTAGTTCCGAGGGTGTTGGATCCATTAAGAAATCAAGGGTGCGAGTGTTAGAAGACACACTTTATTTTCAAATTTGGAGTCAATGAATCTGTGAATACTGGCCTCTCGAGCATATTTCGGGGCAAGCAAAAAGTATCCAGAAGCGGGGGCTGCATTTTGCAGCAAGACAGGAAAAAGGAACATCATACATCAACGAAACAGACTGGCACTAACCGGCTTGCCCTTAACGCGCCTGGGGACTAGGGAAAAGCAGCAAGAACTAGAATATCGATGGAACTTGTAGTTCTAGAGGCACAGCTAAGCTACAATGAAGAGCAGAATGACTAAAATAGCAATCACATTTTAAAAAGAAATGTATAAGAACAATAAATGAAAGGTTACTAAAACCACTGGAGAAAGACCGATTAACACGGCTTAGATTTTAAAGTAATTATTTTTAAAAGAAGCATCAGGTATATCAGATACAGAGTGTATGGGGAAACAGAGTAGCAAGGAAAACGTCAAAAAGAGGAAACAAAGGGAAAGCAACTGTTAAATACTGGCACAAACCGGCTTGCGGCAAGAACTACAAGATAGATGCAACTTGTAGTTCTAGGGGTACAGCTAAGCTACAATGACTATCAGAATGACTAAAATAGCAACCTAGTTTGAAACAGAAATGTAAAAGAACAATAAATGCAAGGATACTAAAACCACTGGAGAAAGAACTATCAACACGGCTTAGAATTAAAAGTAATTATTTTTAAAAGAAGCAGCAGGTATAGCAGATACAGGGCCTCATTACGAGTACTGCGCTAGGGGGTTAACGGCACCGGTAAGGTTTTACCAGCCGCCCTTAGCGGGACCCGCTAAGGGACCAGTGAACTAATAACAGGCCGCTATTAGCTTCTTCCCCATTCTCATTGAGCCCTGTGGGGGCTCGAACGGGAATGGGGATGGGTATTTTGAATGGGGATTGTTAGGGAGAATTTTCTGTTTAGGCTGAATTTCCTAACCTAGTGAGTTCCCCAGCAGCTTTGCTGGATTTCTGGAGTTTGTTTTTTCCATCCTGCCAAGAGTGAGACTCTTTTTCTCCCACTCTTGGACATGAATGTGTGTAATTCCTTTGAATGTCAATGTGTTCTATGGGCTATGGGGTCTTTTACTCAATAGGGTCTCATATGTTTTTCTATGTGTGTTACACTGCACCCTACGTGCCGTAACACTGGGGCATCCTAGCGGACCTCCATCATAGACTCCATACCCGGGGACTGACTACTGTCTCCCCGGGCATGTAAAGTCACCATTGGCTTTACTAGACCTAAATTTACTAACAGAACTAGTACAAACCACCCTATTGTGGACGTGCTAGTAGGGGTAATTCGATTACTCCTGGGTCTGTTATTCGAGGGGGCACTGTCCCGTCCCCCCTCGTCGAGTTTTGGCTGATGGCAGTGGAAACTACTTGTTATATTCGACCCCGAATATAACCCTATAGGATTCTTCCCATTGTCTGAGATTAATACCTTTTTCCCGTTAATCTCTAACATACTACCTGTTTACTTATCTTAAATAAGTGTATCGGATGGTATTTTCTGCCAGAACTCGGTTTTTAAAATGACGTTTGTGTTCATCTCTGTGACTCCTAAACCAAAGGTTGAGCCCTTTGTTCAACTTTTGGAAGGCTTCTGTACAGAGACCCTCCAAAGTGGTGCCATTCTGTCTGGGTTACCACAGGGGTGTGGGAGGGGGTTTAGGCACCCTGGACTGAGTTGCCTTGCCAACTCCGGTCGTACTCTGGTGTGATTGGCCCAAGTGGTGAACCTCCCCGCTCACCACTTAGCGTGTTTTGATTGACAGCTAGGCTGAATGAATGGGGGTTTTCTGCATAAAAGCAGAGCTTTTGGGACTGGATCTTTAGAAGTCGCCACAGGACCTGAGAATCCGACGAGGGTAAAGCTGAGCTGACCTGCAACGACGACACCTCTGGTGGAGCCCTGCTGAACCGACTCACCACTTCCCGACGACAGAGGAGATCTCCCTGCCGGAGAGTCTCTTCCCCTGACTTGGTGGGAACAACCAGTCACCTTTGCTTTTTCTTCGCTCCAGGACGCAGTGGTTGAATTGCCCGTGCAGAGCACCTCGGCAACCAGATAGCCACTACCCCTGTTCCGCGACCAAAAGGTGGTGCCTTGTGACGGAGCACTCCGCGGCTGGTCTCTTCCCTGGTGGTGCAACGATCTTCAACTTTCCTTTGACGACAAGATCATCTCTTCTCTTGGCAAAGAGCTGACGCACATCCACCACCAGGAACAACTGCCCCGCCGGAGCTGTCTCTCCACAAACAAGTTACTGGGTCCGCCTGGCTTCCCTTTCTGCCGGATAGAGTGTGGTGTCTTAATCCTCGCCTTTCCATTGGGTCGCCTCTAAGCATTCTTTAACTTTCTGTTCTGAACTGGTCCAACGTTTCCATAACAATTTGCGATAAAGACTCGAAGCGCATTACCACTGAGACACTTTTGGGACATATCGCCTTGCCTCTCTCCGAGTGGGCCTGGCCTCTGAACTTTGTGATCTGCAGTAGACCCTGCCTTACTTGCCTTGCATTTGTCCGTAAAGTATTGGTAACGAGTTGATTTCATAACCTGCCTTATTTTTCTCTCCCGTCCTAACGAATACTAGAGTGCCATCTAGGTTAAAGCATACACCTCTGTCTGCAAATAAGTGATGCCGGTGAACCTAGACTTGTCGAACTATTGTTAGGGTGATTGATCTTTTTCTTCGTATAGTATTGTGATTGAAGTTGTTTGCAAATTAGTGCCAGAGTGTTTTCCATAGATGTGTTGTTATAAATAAATACCTTTATATCTTTACACCGAAGCCTTGTTCCGTGTTTGCTTGTTCTACTGTGTAGATTGCCCTAGTTTGTATACTCCACGTACTGCCTAACTCTTCTTGAGGGAAGTCTAACTGCTCAGCCACAGCTGCAAGTGAATCTGTGTGGTACAGACTGCTACCAAGTGGGTTTACTGCCAAACACCTGTAGTCCTAAATCTTTTGCAGTGGTCCCAGAGGGAACTGCACAGGTTTCCGCCTAACAGGGATTTACCGGGTCCTCCAAGGTTGGAATGACCCGTTAAGTCCCCATTCCGACTACCCAGACCTGGACACGCCATGGCTACCTCCAAACTTGTAATGACCCCCACAGAGTTTATGGGGAAACAGAGTAGCAAGAAAAACAGCGGCAACATTTTTTTACAAATTTGTAAAGCATCCACTACTGAGCTAACACATTTGCTTTGTAATACTGGTTTTAAAAGCTGTGTTGTCACCCGTTTCAATGGCTCACACAGAAATAAAAAGTGCACAATCGTTTTTTCTCCCACTTTTTTATAATAAGAATATGGATTAACAGAATAATTTCTGACATAACACTTTTTGTCATTAGTTGATTCAGGGTAACATTCATTATTTCAAATTATCTTTGAAAGTATCATAATTGAATGTATAATTGGAATCATACATTAGTTGTATACTGCCTCTGTTTTCTTTGCTATTCCATATTCCCTCCCATCTTGCTCTCCCACCAAAACAACAATGTTGCAGGTCATGAGGTGAAGCAGTAACGTTGTGAGACCAGTGAAAAATGTGCCCAGAGCCTCCTTTTTCCACACTCACCATCTGATACTCAGAAGTACTCCTGCTTTTGGCTGCTGAACGGTAGCAATTACAATAAAAGTACAATACAAGAATGGACCGATAGAAAGGAAAGGAGAGGCTGAGGTGGGCCTATGAAGTGCAACATACAGCAATCATGAGTGTGACTGTTCAAATTGTGGGGTAGAGCATACAAGCGGAACGATCTGGTTTACCAAACTCTAGCCCCAGCTCCCATTCATACCTTTCCATATTCGGCATCAAAGCTGTAATTTAAGAAGCAGAGTTGCTAAGGAGAGGATGTTGGGCATGTATGTCTGCTTCTAGCATGCTTGTCAGCACCCCCGGCTTTTGATAATTGCTCATGTATTAAGTCAGGATATGGAATCCTTTCTGGTGTCCTTTCAAGTGCTGCTGACATACCTGTGACAATAGTCAGAGTGGGGTCATGCAGGTCCACAATATAAACCCGTCAAGGTTTGGATATCCTCTTGCAGAATAGAGATCCGATGTTATGATATGCTCCACACCTCCCCTGCTATCTCATAGGTAAAAGAATGGTGTTCTCCATTGAGGACACATTTTTAAAGATTGTAAGTAGATACCTGTCAACACATTCATTATCAGGACACCTGGCACAGTTTCAAATGTATACAACAGAAAGCTATCATGTCTTTCTTTAACAATCTTTCTTTTGAAATTTAAAAATCCTGTTTCTTTTGTATTTATTTCGCCTTTTCCTGACTTAGAAGGATTTTTTTTTTCAATTTCAATGTATTCTCAATGTTTTTTTTTTTTTAAAATAAAGTCCACCATACTTATGATGCACTTCCCAGTGAACTTTGTTGGTCTTGGTATGGAGGGTTTCTCAAATAGTATGTATTCATGATTTTTCATGAACTTTCAGTCTGGACTGAAATTTGTTGTTGAATAAGGACTGTGTTTGTATGTATACACAGTTTTGGATTATTTGTTTTCATAATTTGATTTTGTTTTTGAAAGGTTTTTGGGTGAATTATTCATTATCACTGTATGTGTAATTTAGCATTTTAATATGCAGTTGTTTCGTTATTATACATGAGTAAAATGAGAAAACAATTGAATTGCTAAATTCATTAAGCAAATTGTGGACTGAGGGATATTTTCCTACATATTATTTCAAATTGTGAAAGAGGACACAATGATGATTGTTCAGATGTATTTATTTTATTTTATTTTATTTTATTTATTTGCATTTATAAAGCGCACAGAACTGCCCTGGGGCATCGTGGCGCTGTTACAGCAGACTTAGTCATGAACACAAGCATAGGAATGTGTTTACAGATGTAACCGAGTTACATAGTACATTTCACATTGGTAATAAACATTGAGCTTAAAGGTTATGCTATGCTGTGGTTACAATGCAAGCATGAGAGTGAATGTGGCAGACTTTAGCGGAATAGGAGGGTTTTGAGGTTTATACCTTCCGTAAAAACCTCAAAACCCTCCTATTCCGCTAAAGTCTGCCACATTCACTCTCATGCTTGCATTGTAACCACAGCATAGCATAACCTTTAAGCTCAATGTTTATTACCAATGTGAAATGTACTATGTAACTCGGTTACATCTGTAAACACATTCCTATGCTTGTGTTCATGACTAAGTCTGCTGTAACAGCGCCACGATGCCCCAGGGCAGTTCTGTGCGCTTTATAAATGCAAATAAATAAAATAAAATAAAATAAAATAAATACATCTGAACAATCATCATTGTGTCCTCTTTCACAATTTGAAATAATATGTAGGAAAATATCCCTCAGTCCACAATTTGCTTAATGAATTTAGCAATTCAATTGTTTTCTCATTTTACTTCATGTTCAATCAAGCATTTTTTGTATGCAACATTCAGTACTTTATGCTTCTTTATTCACTGTCATTGTATTAATTCAAATGGTACTATGTTGACTACATCTATTAGACCTTGTTCCTCTCACTGTTCGATTGGCTGTTGGTGAGGAGAGTTTCATCCCCATTCTCCGAACATGTGGTGTCCCACAAGGTTCATGCCTATAGACGATCCTGTTCAATATCTATATTCAACCATTTCTAGATATGCTAGACAAATTGGGGGTCCGGTATACAAACTATGATGATGATAAACAAGTCATCTTCCAGCTCAGTGGGGAGTATGAGCAGGACTCGGTTGCCATAAATTCCATCTATAAAGCCATTCAGTCCTGGATGGCAGATAATTCACTCACCTTAAACTGTAAAAAGACAGAGCTTCTGATTGTGGCTTCGAAAGTCCATCTCGGCAAACTAGATTCTGTCTATGCACACTTTACCATTGCGGATAACATTATCCCAGTATTAAAAATGGTCAAGACACTGGGGGTCATTCTTGATGAGGAACTATCCATGCAACCACACTTCTCTTTTATCTGTTCATCATGTAGCCTCATCACTAAGCAAATTAAATATATTCACCCCTTCCTCTCCACCAATAACTGCGCCCTGCTTGCCACTGCATCAGTCAACTCTAGACTTGACTATTATAACAGTCTCTTTGCCGGCACCTAGCAGTCTAACATTCAAGCCTTGCAAATTGCACAGAAAAACGTGGTTTGTGCCATCCAGGAACTGTCCAAATTTGCCCATGATTCGGAGGCAAAGGGCAAACAGTCTCTTGGCCTTCACTGGTGGCCTGTAAAACACAGGATCTCTCATAAGATTTTGATCTTGTCTTTCAAATGTCGAACAAATGCCTGTCCTGTTTATCTTTTTATCTTATTGACAGAGTAAAATCTCAAGTAGGCGGAATGAAGCTGCGCTCCTCCCCTACCCTACCTTCATCCAGCCTAGACACAAACTGGCACGTTTTGGGTCTCCCAGGACATATACGTATAGCCGAAAATCTGGCTCTCTTCAAAAAAGAAATAAAAATGTTCCTGTTCAATCTTAACCCAGGCTGAACCTAGACTTATCTCCCTGCTGCTGCCCTTCCCTGCTACTCACCTTTTTGTTTTGTTGTCTCTGTTATTTGTTTTTTGTGCACCCTGAGGCCTATGGGCGTGTGGTGCTTTATAGAAATTGAAATAAATAAATAAAATTAGAACTATCAATACCCTTTAACATGTTGGTCCTTTCTCAATGTTTTCAATCACAACTTATTATTTTGTTTCTAAATAAATGGTTTTACTTGCAGCTTTGTGTAATAACTCATTCTTTTCCTTCCTATGGATTTAAAGGTGTTACTTTTTCATGTTTTTCATGTTTATCACTGCCTCTTGCGCTTTTGCTTGTTAAAAAAAATATGTTAAGGTAACAAAATAATAGGAGCTTGTATTGAAATTGCATCTTAATTCTGAGCATGTGTCGTAATAGTATAACAGCATGTGGTGTGTCTCACAAGTGTGTGTTTAAAGAGTGTGTGTGTGTGTGTGTGTGTGTGTGTGTCTGTGTGTGTGGTGTGTCATAGCAGTTTGTGTGATAGGAATGTTATAGGGGCATGTGTCATAGGAGTGGTGTCAGAAAAGTGAGCGCTTTAAGAGCATGTGCCAAAGGAGCCTGTGCCATAGGATGATGTGCTGCAGGAGCAAGTGCTGTAGGACCATGTGTTGTAAGAGTGTCCATAGCAACAGCGTGTTTCTTTAGAGCATGTGTTTTAAGAGTGTTTGTTTTAACTATCTGTGCTCTAAGAGTGTTTCAAAGGATTACAATTCATAGGTGCACATGTTATAGGTGCCTTTGTCATAGATGCATGTTTCATAGTTGTGCCTATCATAGTTGTGCGTGTCAAAGGTGCACATGTCGCAGGTACACAAAACGTAAGAGAGTGTTTTCTAAGAGCATGTGTCATAAGAGCATGTGTCATAGGAGCGTGCATCATAAGAGCACATGTAGAAGTGCATAAGAGTGTGTGTCGTAGGAACATGTGACACAGATGTGCAAGTCGTAGGATAATGCCGTAGCTGTGTATGCAGTAGGAGTATGCATTTTAGGAGCTTGTCCTGCTTGTCTAGTAACAGTTTGCATCATAAGAATGTGTGTCATAGAATTGTTTCAATGCTTATCATAGGAGTGTGTGTCGGGTCGTTGATGTGCATGTTATAGATGTATGCGGTAGAAGCTTGTGTGATAAAAGCTTGTGCATTAAGAGCTTGTTTCATAAAAGTGTGTGTATCATAGGAGCACTTATCAATGGAGTATTTCATAAGAGGGTGTGTTGTAGGATCGTATGTCACAGGAGCATGTGTGGTAGAAGTGCATGTGATAGGAGCATGTATCATAAGACCGTGTGTCAAAAGTGTGTGTGTCATAGGTGCACGTTTCATAGATGCATGTGCTGTAAGCATTTGTATCGTAGGTATCATAGAGTGTGCGTCCTAGGAGCATGTGTCGTATTAGTATTCATAGTAGGAACTCATTTTGTAAGAGTGTGGTGAAACAGTGTGCATTCTGAGAACTGTATGCATAGTGAAACTCTGGGTTATTAGTGTTGACATGTAAAAGGGTCAACTCAAGCACGTTCGTGTAGGATTTTAATATGAAATGTACCTTCATTCTGCTCATGCATTATATGACCCCTATACTTATGAAAGCTCACATTAAAGTCAAATCTAATTTTGATATGCATTTTGAGTACGTACACGAGTGGTATACAACTTTTACAGTTCATGCTTCTATGTAATGTACATCTCCTGAAAACGGACATCAAAGCCAACCCTGAATTTCATGGGGGATTTCAGGAGATGCAATTGAATAATGTGAAACTCATGAGCCTCTTAGGATAGTTTGTATGAAAGGTACACATACATTCTGGGCATGCACCAAATATAGATACATCTTAAAATGTTAATATCTTTACATTGGCCAAGTCGATTTGTATGGTTGTTTTCATTTCAGTTCACTAATTCCTGGTGAAATCTAGGTACATCAGCCATTTCTTGCATATCATAGGCCGTTCTAGCAGATCTTAAAGGTCAATATCGGTCAGTAATTCATAGGGTCACTTCTGTCCCCATTCTTAAATATTGGAATTACCACTGATCGCTTCCAGGAAAGGGGGGTACTTATTATTGGTAATTGAAAATGCTAAACTTATAGGTAACTGCCTTCTTTGGAATTTGAAAGGCATATTTGGATGAGATGGAATGAGAGGTATGCACGGTATAAGGACACTATCTAAGTTCCTCTGATTACACAGGCCACTATGATGTGTCTTTATAGATGCTTAATCCACTGCAGAGTCCTCTTGATGGCATAAGATTGCATAGTAGCATTAATGCAGCACCTACTTTGAGTTTTACCATGTGAGACGGCATTCATCCTACAGCATTTTGCTCTTTAGAGACTGCAATGTTGACCGGTTTATCTTGTGTTAAATATGATAGGTCTTTCAAAAAACTCCAAGAATCCCTGAGTGCTTGTACTGTGGAGTTTATATTTTACATACAATCATTTTCTACTGATAAGGCAAAGGCAAAGGTTGGGTGTATTATTTCCAACTTGGCTTGCAGTGCCTTAGCATGGGCTACCCCGTTAGTGACATCCAATAGCCCTTTGATTTTCAATTATACTGAGTTCATCACTAGCAAAGAGGCATGTTCGGAAGACAGGGACATGCTATAGCAGACAAGAAACCTTAATATATTACAACCAATGGGATCAGGACATTCCAACTTACATGACCAAGTTTAAGCAGATTCCCACAGAGACCATATGGCTGGAAGAAGGTGCGCTCCCGTTGTTCCATTATGGATTAAATGAAGAACTAAAAAATGTACTTTCTCCCGTCCCTTGCCCTACTTCCTTAACTGAACTGATTACAATGGTGTTGCTGTTGGATTTCCGTCTTGCAGAACAGGGACAAGAGAAACTGAAACACAGAAAACAACAGTTGCCTGAAACCGGAGAAAGGTCATATAAGTCCGTAGAGAAACCTGAGGCTACCGAACCAATGCAGATTTGGCAATCATTTAGACCTTGATGATCAGGAAACATTCTCTCACAGTCCTAAGAGGTGTATCTGACCATGAGAAGACCATTTCCCCTGCATTGCTTGCCTATGCTACAGAGTACAGTAGAAGACTCGTTGTTCTTCATGTTGCCCTTAAAATTGTCTCATTGTTTATTCTTCATACCACAGCCCTGGGGGATTGTGATGCTGCCGGCCATTTTATGGCTGACCAGTGGACTAGAGATTACTACACCTCCATAACCCCTACGTTAACTGGAGCGCTGAGTTTGAAATATTGCATGCCACATTTTATACCCACAAGGCAGGTACTGCATCTTCAGGCCTCTCAAGGATCGACAGAAGTTTGGGAATCCACCTATGTCTGTTCTCTGGGCATCAAACCAAGAACTTACATGGACTATAAGGATGTATTTTCTGACTTTTTGTCATGAAAGACTGATCACCCCAAAATGCCTGACTCGTATGAGATTCTTTTTCCATGTGCCAGATTCAATTTTACATTTACAACTTTTCTTCAGGAAACACAGCATGTGTTTAAAAAACTGGAACCTGGAATTTTGGACACTATCCTTGCTAATCCCAATATGTGTAGTCGAGATGGCCTTTTGTTCAAAGGACAATAACTATATGTGCCTGCACCAGTTCTTCAGCCTGGAGTCCTGAGGGTGTGTCACAGTTTCCTGCCTAAGCAAAACAAAGAGGACTGTTTCAGGGGTATCGAACTGTGTGTTGCCCAAACTCGTAGTCACACTAAAGAAACACAGTTCTTTCGACTAGGACGGATTTCAAAGAGCCAGTTGCTCTCACTGCACTTCAAAATCGTCTCTGGTGCACTGTGTAGTGCTAAAAAACACGTGCTAGACCACCTTGGTCAGTGCATGTGTTAACTGCCGTGCAGATGAAGGGTATATCTAATTTTAATTGGTCTTCTCTGTATTGGTAGGTGCAGGTTTAAAAACAAGAAAGAGCTTTCTTCAATGGGTTTCTCTCTGGAGGTTGCTCACCTAAAGGATGAAAGGGACCCCTAGGTATGTGGTCCGGGGGTCCTTTATCGGAACGAGTTGGACCTGTGCAGATGGTGCTATGCACTAGGTCTAGTCGTTCTGTAGCCGACCGGTTTCTGTGGAGCACTGCGGGTGTGCCACATTCATCAGGGCTAGGTAGGGGGCAGCTAGATGTGTGCCCACTGTAATTTGTCTACAGCAGCGTAGTCTGTAATACTTGTAGATCTCTCCCGGTAGGGATGACAGGAGGGAGGGGAGAGAGATAGAGCACGGATAAATATCCAATTCTACACCTCAACTGTAGCTAGTTACCAGAACACTGCATAGTAAAAGTAATAAACAATGAACCAGAGGCTTACCCTCTCCGTGTGGTGTAAATGCTCTCCACGGGGGGGGGTGAGGCAGCCCGGAACCTGGGGGCCAAATAACAGTAATTACTGTCATGTATCAATGCCAGCGTGCATCTTGAAAGCGACAACGCTCTTAATGCAATTATAACTATTGATAACCAAATTGTGTTAATAACACTGTCAAGGTGCACGCATAGCGCGTTGCAGCTTGGTTCTAGAAAGTACATTTACAACATGGAAATATCCCCTCAGAGGTGCGAGGGTCTGCGTGCCTGCCTCTTGACTCCACATGTGGGGTAGTGGCTAGCCACGGGAGTGCCCGGTGGGGCCGCTTACCTGGAGCAAGAGTCTCGGGTGGTCCTGCGGGCCGCACGAGTGTGTTGCTTCGCCGCGGCCCGCGCCATCCTACTGTTATTGTTACCATGGCGCCCTGGGTAGCGCGGTCACTTGGGCCTGACTCCAAGATGGCCGCCCCCATGCGGGAGGATGCGGCCATCACGTGGCCAGGCGCCGCGGGCCGCGAGCCAGGCGCCATGGTGTGTGGGCCCCCACATATGTATATGAGTGGAAGTCCACAACGTTGAGTGATGTGTCAAAGTCAAACATGCCGGTTGGTCTGCTTGGTGCAAAAACGGGTGCGCACTGAGGGTTGAGTCCACCAGTGTGCCCCCCAACACCCTGTGTGCACAGGGTGTAGCAGCCATTGTCAACAAGTGTACCCAGTGTACCAGTTGGAACAAAGGTACTGATAATCAGGTATGAGGACCAAAGGAATTCAAACATTCTCCCCATAGTTTCACATACAATTGGTAGATTCATAGTTCTGTGGGACTACACATGGGCTCAATGTGACTGGGGTTACAGCATGGCCAGTGTGTGCCCTTATGACATCACATCCAAAGTGATTTGCTCCAGAGGAAGTTTAAGGGCACATGAAGGAGAGGAGAGAGAGAGAAACACAATGGTGGAAGCATTCCTCCAATGTTCAGAACACACCTGTTTGCTCTGTGCCCACCCCTTCCCTTCTCACTAAGTACAAAGGCCACTGTGAGAAGGGAAGGCCATGTTAGGAAGTCCAGAATTGAATAAATATATACCGATTTCCTCTAATGATAAACTGTGGTTCATATACAACTCTCACTTCCATCTATTCTGATGACCCGATCTAGCGGAATATAGGGAAACCTATATGACAAACACAAAAAATTACTAAATCTACACATATCCAAGTAATCTTGACAAACAATTACTCACTAGGTGCATGATCCACTCTGGAGAAGGGGACCGATATGTTTTGTTTGTCAAGACTACTCAGATTTGTGTAGATTCATTCATTGTTTTTGTTTGTCATATAGGTTTCCATATATTCTGCTAGATCAGGATCATCGGAATAGATGGAAGTGAGAGTTTTATATCCCCCACAGCTTATCATTAGAGGAAATAGATAAACATTTATTCAGTTCTGGACTTCCTAACATGGCCACACGATTTTTCGCTCCAAAGCAGTTCCTGCTGCAGACTAGTGAGTCACGTGTTTTTCACGCAAGTTCTCACTAGTTTATCCATTGGCAGCAGACTGCGCTGACATTGTCAGAACATTCTTGACTTTGATATTCAATGGGATACCTACCGGCAGAAGCCTCTACTGGCAAGGTAAGGGTCCTTTTAGGATTTCTGAGCCTGATGATGAGTCTAAGTTTTGATTTTGATGGTGAGTCCCATAAATAAGAAGTGTGATGTACCAGGGGGAGAGGGCCATGCTAAGGAACCCTGCACAAACACAATATTGCATGAAATACAGATGTATAGACATAGTGCGCACACATAAAGAGACACCATTTTGGGAGCTATAGTATATACACTCAATCCTGCATGATGGCCATGGTAAACACAGGCAAACACTAATGGGAGAAGGACCCACGCTGCTAATTCCCATAGAAACTTCCATTTGTTCCTTAATTGTTGCAACTACTTGTTATCCCAAATAGGAATTCACCTTGCAAGGCCGCGAGGCAGCACCCAGCTCCTCGCTGCGCGCACACATCACAGCCAGGCCACCAGCAGACCTCCAACCCCCACTCAACCCACAAGGAGTTATTATCCCCACAAGTGACCCAGTCCAAGACCCCTCAATTACACGAAAGTAGGTGATCTTAGACCACCAACCATAAAACCAATGGTCATAAAACATAGGAAACAACACAACCATTTCACCTTATCCCATGATAACACACTTTGTAATACGAGGTACAGGATGAAATACATTATAGTCTAAAACAAGGGTGGAAACCTTGGGTGCAGAGAGTGTGATGTGAACTGAGCAAAGAATGTGTGGGTCAGCATGACTGTGATCCTCCCCCTGTGCCAGTCCCAGAGCTTCCCAGGTCCACACCATAATGATAGAGTAGCATTCGCAGATGTGAACAGTGATGAAGACCCACTGGCTGAATATTGCAATTTTGAAGTTCAGATGTATTGGAACCTCATCCTGTCTATACTCTTTACACTTACTCTATCCAAAATGTCATCTGACCTAGCACTATAGTAGCTGTTTGTCTTCCTACTACCTGAAATGTCATCAGGCCTAGTACGATAGTCGCTTATTTTGTTCCTCTTCTCCCCCATCCCTGCACCTTGTGTCAACTCTCCGGCTCTACCAGAAATGTCATCATGCCTAGTATGATAGTTGCTTGTTTGTCCCATCTGCTATCCCCCTCCTTATCCCTGTCATAGCTCTTAATCTATCTGAAATTGTCATCTGACCTAGTACAATAGTAGCTGTTTGTCTTCCTCCCCCTCGCTCCTTGTTTGTTTTCTCCCCTTCCAGCACTACCTGAAATGTCATCAGACCTAGTACGATAGTTGCTTGTTTTGTTCCTCTCCCCCCTCCCCTGCACCTTGTGTCAACTTTCCAGCTATACCAGAAATGTTGTCAGGCCTAGTACGATACTTGTTTGTCTGTCCCATCTCCTACCCTCTCCCCTCCTTATCCCTGTCATAACTCTTACTCTATCCGAAATTGTCATCTGACCTAGTATGATAGTAGCAGTTTGTCTCCCCCTCCCTCGTTTGTTTCCTCCCCTTCTAGCACTACCTGAAAAGTCAGTCGTCAGGCCTAGTCAATAGTCACGTGTTTTGTTCCCCTTCTCCTCCTCCCCCTCTGCACCTTGTGTCAACTTTCCAGCTATACCAGAAATGTTGTCAGGTCTAGTAAGATTCTAGTTTGTCTGTACCATCTCCTAACCCCCCCTCCTCCTTATCTTTGTCATAGCTCTTGCACTTTTTGAAATATCACCAGGTCTAGTGCAACAGTAATTTCACATTCTTAATGTTCAAAGCCGTGTAGGAATATTACTGTATTTTCCCTTGCGCCCTCCATTGCCATGAAGCGCTTTGAAACACATTGTGTATCAATCAATCAATCAATAGTAATTTTTGAGGAACACAACGCAACATTCAGTCCCTGGAGAGATGAGCCCAGCTGATCCCACGTGATGGAAGACGGACGTACGAGGCTGGGGCCAATCACAGCCTGGCATCCCCTATAGAGCCGGCCCATGTATAGGGTCTCACCAACCATCCATGCAGGTTTTTTTTACTGTATGTGATGATAATGTGCTGCCTTATAACCTTCTGCTTGTACCATTTTTCGTCAGACAATACTCAAGCAGCAGAGTTCTTTTTTTCTCTAGCGGGTTGTAATTTTTCTGGCGTGATCGTACAGGGACATGCCTTCATTATGTGTCAGCATGGGTGGTGCCTGCGATTGCACCCCAGAAAACCTTTAAGCATGGCACTTTGTAGACCATGATAATGTATCTGTTTGTCAGGATTCATTGAGCATTAAAGAGCACTGGTGACAGATTTTGATACAGTCATCACACTGGTAGAGAGGGGCTTCTCTTTGAATTTTCTGACCACATGGGTGACTCAGGTGAAGTCCAATTAGGCTGTGAACTCTTGGCATGTTGAACTTTCCAGGCACAATTGGTGGTGATGGTTTATTGAAGCTTTGTTTAATAGTGTAATACATATTAATGTATTTTGATTGATTATATTTAGAACCTGAAGAAGGGGATCCCTCTCAGAACACGTTAAGCACTCACTACAACTGGACCATATGCTATTGTTTGAATTCCTTAGAAAGTTTAAAATATGCATTGTTTTGAACTTTTTTACTGAAGGGTTTTTTTTTTATTTAAAAAATAAGATTCCATATCAATTTGTATTGTTATTCATACTGATACATTTAGCCACGTGTTTGGCATTTTGGTGTGCAGGGAATGGGAGGGCACTCAGATTGGGCCCTTGCTCCTATAAAACAGAGCAAATGCAAGACACTATCCAACCTCCTAGTAGAACTCTAACCTTAGCTTAGTGGTGGATAATTAAATGCTGCCGGAGCCTACATTTAGGGGAACCATCTCTGGTAAAAGATTTTTGACATTAAGGGTTAACAATTTGTAGAAATATCATGGGGACTATGGATACCCGTGTAAGGGAGGAAGTGTGTGGGCATATGAGAGAAAGTGCGCAACAGCGCTAGGCCCCACAAATGAAATTAAAACCCTTGAACAGTCTGAAAGACTGTGTTTTCATGTGCCATCTGACACAGTGTTGAAGAGTGAATTGATTTGAATTGAATTTGACTGCCCTTTTGGAGATGTTGGAGATAAAAGTACGACAATGGTGAAATCCGTCAGGATTGACTATGGGTAGGTATAGTTCTGAGATTAAAAGTTTGGAGGATCCAGGTGGGTGGTAGCTGAGGAGAATAGTATGAGAGGGAGAGGTTTGCCAGAGATATGATCAAAAATTCAGCTATCTAAACGAAAATTCTTCAACCTCAGATATACTCTTTATGTAAATACTATTTATTGTGATTTCATTTGCTTTACAACGTAATGTGCGTAATAGTGGCCAGGCAATAAAAAGGAAGACATGTCAGAACGTGAATCACGCCATAATCAAAGTAGTTATTTAAAGTGGTTTATAAGGAATGAAGAAAAAATAAATACAATCTCTGAATGTTTGATTAAAGATCCCTTCTTTTGAACAAAATATGTTCATTCATTCAGATTTTCGCAATTTTACTAACATTGTCTGCCTTCTTATAAGAAGAGAGCAGCGAAGTGATAAAATTGCTGTCTTAGGAGATGACAGTCTGAACAATGAATTGCTGTCATACAAAAATACCTTTTATCTATCCATTGCAGAAACATTAAGGTACAGCCATCCACGGCATATTTCATCTATACATCACAGCCCGCCAATTATCTTTCCTTTAACCACGACTTCTGTCCATAAAGGGTCTTTAAAAAAAGCCTTTATTGGTTGCAGTGCGCAATGAAAAATAGTCGTCGAAAAATATGTTTGCAGTGAACGAAAAAAGCAATGCTTAAGTTCGGCACACTGATCTTTGTGAAAGGGAAGGGGCTTCCGATTCTTCTAATAAATACGTTATACGTTTAATGGGTAAATATGAACATAGGTAATTCTGCAGCTTTCCCACGAAGATGGTATGCATGTCAACACATATGACATCATTTTAAAATTAATTGAACTAACAGAGAAGCTATAATGCGAAATGCAAACATTTCACAGAATTGAACACGGATTTATAACAGTTTCAAAGAGTAAATAGCATGGGGTTGCTTGAGAACTATCTCACTTTGTTTTTCCCTGGATTTCTCTTTGCACTGATTCTGCATTGTTGATTTGCGCACGTGTAAATGTCATTAAAACTTGCGCAACAACCATATTCCTTCAAAGCGGTGCAATGTTTAATCATTTGCCCTGATGAAAAAAACGCACTGAAAGAATACGTTTTTGCATTAGGAAAACTGAACTGCACTTGCACCAAGTCTGTAATATGGCCTAATTGATGAAAATATTATAAATTCCCCAAGCGGTGGAAAAGGGGAATTGCAATGGATCCACCATGTTCTCACATTGGAGGGAAAAGATGGAGAACTTTGAGCATTGCAGATCATGACCTTATGCAGGATACATTGAACACTGGCAACTACCCTTTGACACAATCTGAAGATAGTAAGGTGTGTTGATGTGCTATTGGTGTTCTTGGGAGCGTGAGGTGCGATTTGTCAACACAATTGCACTAACATGCCCTTTGTCCCTTTAAAATCCTTGATTGTTAATTGCTTATTGTGACATCACATGGGCAGCTGTTTTTATTGCAGACAGTAAAACAGTTCCAAAGGAAACTCTGTACAAATGAAAAACAGACAAAGATGGAAAAGGAAAGACGTACCAAAAAACAATGGTATAATTCTCACTTTGGTAGAAGAAAAACATGCAAAGAATGCAAAATCCTTGAAATGACAAACAGTCTTTCAAATCTTGCAAAAGATTGAACAACAATTCTAGCCACAGTCATTAAGTAATAATTTTCAGCAGCTTGTGACACAGAAGACCGCTCTACCGTCTTGCCCACCTAAATTCATCAAAGGGCATAGAAGACATGGTCCTGTTTTGAGTCACCTTCTTCCTTGAATACCAAACAGCCAACGTTTAGTAGTGTGCTTTGCTTTCCAAAAGCATGACCTAACATTTTGTGAAACGTCAAGCCTCCTCAACTTTGCCCTTGTTGTTTAACATGTACATCAACTCCTTGAATTCAATGATTGACAACTGCTCTTTTACCCTGAATACAATCCTTCCTCAATTGTCACAATATCAACTTACCTTTACTTTATTCAGCACTGGATTTTTTTTCCTTCACATTTACAAAACATAAATACTCCCCTGCTGCCTTGCCTGAACATCAGTCTTCCGCAGACTGTGGTCCCAATCATGGGTGACACTGTTAAAGTGATTTAAGTATGACATTTGGCTATTCTTCTTGACCAATGCATCTCCCTCTGCAAGGTAAATGTGGCTGCATTGGCACATCCTACCTATTTCAAGGTCGTTTGCATCATGAGATATGATATGATATGAAAGGTTATTTATAATGCGCTTAATACCCAGAGGTTTCTATGTGCGGACCCGGGGATCAAACCTGTGGTTCTCCGTGTCGTCTTGCTTCCCAGGCAAGCACTTTGCTCCTGAGCTATCTTCCAAAGACAAGCCTTATGGTATATGGGCCCTCTACACATCACAAATGCTTGCCAATAATGTCACAGCCCTGTGGTCCCAATGGTCCAGCTTAAACCTGGTGTCACACTGCCATTATCTAGATGGAAAAAACTGCACAGAAACAGATTGATGTTCTCCTATCAGAGCTTTGGAACTCTCTACCCCTAGAGTTAAGACAAGAACCTGACTACATGAAGGTTAGAAATTATTTGAAAAACCTAACCTTCAGGAAGGTATTTGTATTTGTATGCTATTGCATGCTTATTGCTGTGATGCTGGAAATGCATTGCAGGGGCAGGGCCTCCATGTCCTTGTCCTGTACTCCCTTATAATGTGTGTTCTGTGTTGTTTTCTGCACAGGAATCCAGTTTAGACTCCTGGCAGTGCAGCTCTCCCTCTTTTTGGTTGTGGTGAACAGAGACCCTTGGGAAAACCTTATGACACCCTTGAGTGGGGGTACAACCATGTACCCGTATTGTATGTTTTTGGCATCTATGTGTTGCCCACAGAACAGGGTATGGGCTGGTGGCAGCTCCATGCTGAATTTGAAAGGTGCTCTGAGTAGCCTCCATTTTGGATACCCTTTTCCTGCCACAGGAATCAGTGGATTCCTGATAGAAGGCACGATGGCCCCTGTTACTTTGTTTTCCCAAAGTCCCGCAAAGCCCTGGTTCTGTCCCTTCCCCTGACTGGCTTTTGGGTGGAAGAACTTTATGTGGCATTATGGGGAAGTCCAGGCCAAACTGGCTGGAGCCTTCCCTGTGACTGTGTGTTGTGGGTACACCCTTGGGGTGGGACCTGTGTGAATAGAGTGTGTGACCAATATGTGTTATGGGTGTATGGTTTCTGTGTGTTTGACACAATGAATGAGACAGCTCTTCCTGAAACTGACATGAATGCAGTGTGGTGTGCTGGAAGGCTGGTTGCTTGCCCCAATCCGCATCCTTGCTATGGGTGTCTGGGTGGAAGTGAATAGCCTGCATGAATGTGAGCCTGATTGGCTGTCTGCCTGCATGAATGTCCTTCTGTGTGATTGGCTGGCTCAGACAAAGTGAATGAGGGACAGATGTGTATATCTGGGGACCTCTCACTTCCCAATGTGTTCAGAAGCTGAAGTTGAAACTTCAAGCTCATCCTTGAAGCCCAGCTTGACGATGAAGAATTGCTGCTGCATTTCCTTCAATGAAATCTAAAAGCTGTCTACCCTGTAGAGGACTGATCCGCGAGAGGACCTGGTTAGGTGACCTCTCCTCGAGCTACATAGGACCATTGTGCAAAAGCCAACCTTCATCAAGGTACCTTGGAAGCCAGTCTCGAAAGGCTGTTGACCTGAGAAGGGATCTGCAGAGAATCTTGAAGTAAAGCACCAGGACATTGAGGCCATCGAATTCCATTGCCGTTGACCAGGGTTCGGAGGATATCCGTAACCACTGCAAGCCAGTCGAAGCTTGCCACCCAGAAGTCCGGATACCTTGACGCCTTGCTACTCAACGATCGGAGCTGCAATGCTCCACTTTACAGTAAGAACATTTAAACAAAGGACTTCCTTACCATCACCATTGACCGCTTTGTCAGGTCATTGGCTACCAAGGAAGGTCAGCCATTGGGTTTCCCACCACCCGAAGCCGACAAAGACATCCCGAGGACATTGACAGAGTGAAGATCTGAAGTCCAGTCTGTCGTCGAATCCCAATTGCTGAAGCTATTCCGAGGTACTTGCAGTGTTCCACATTTCTTGCCTTGTAATCTCGATGCCCTGTGGCTCCTACTTTAAAGGGAGGCCACCCTCGAGGGATATGTCAATGAAACATTGAAGAAACTGTTCTATCTCAGGTACATTGGGGTGGTTGAACCTTTTGTCCAGAAACAAGACTGAGTAAACATTAATGGACTGGGCTTGTTAATACTTTTATTACAGTTTGCCCAGGTGGGGGGATCCTCATTCAGAATTGTTTATCTGTATCCAAAGAAAGCATTCTGCCATTGCTTAACCTTAACCTGACTTCTGTTATTTTTTATCTTTTTATCTATGCTGATACACCTTCCTGAATTTTTTGTATGCACTATTATAACTGCCAGCAGTTGATGCATTTTATATTAAACTAACGTTTAAGTGTGGTACCGTTTAGAATTGTATAGATTTGTCATTATAGTATTGCCAGAGTACATCTCAATCAGGCAAGTTTTTTTTTAAAAAAAAGATGGAACTGAGAGCTATACGGAGGGCATTCCAGTATTTGGGGCTAGCATAAATAATGAGTGAAAGCGAGATTACACACAGAGGGGACAGAGAGTGGACTAGAGAAATTGAAACTTTGACCTGAGAGAACAATATGGGTAATAGATGGAAACAAGAGAAGAAAGATAGAGCAGAGCAAGACAATAAAGACATTTGAAAACAATCTAGAGAAAATTAAACAGTAAACAAGAGTCGAAAAGAAAGCTAATTGAGAGAAAAAGATTCAGGTCATGAATGGAGAAGTACACAGACGGAAGAATTAATATTAATCAGTGAGATGAATCTGTAGGCAAGAAGACCTGGAGGAATAGTGCAACATAACATGTGTATTTGAAGAGCGCATGTTCACCCCAGAGGGGTTTCTTCATGCTCTTGGTACTCATTTTATGGACCCCAGCAGGATGAAGGGCTGAGTAAACCTGCTGGGATTCAAACCTGTGACCTTGTGGTCAAGCACAGGCCCCTCTAGTGGATGCCTTAGTCCACTGATTCACCACATTGGCTATAGACGTGGCTATAAATGCAATAATATAAGAGATGGGAGAATACAAGAGAGGAAAGTAAAGACTTGATTGGGCTGAGTGGTAAGAAATTGGTGAGACTTGTGGATATTGTAAGGCTGACAATGACCAAAATGTAATAGAGATGTCTGCAAAAAAGGATAACGAAGAGTACAAAATAATGCCAAATTATGGGCAGCAGAAGAAGATGCAATTGAGGACAGAGCAAAGGGGATGAAAAGAGGAAGACGAGGGGGGAATATAAGAGACAGGAAAAAAGATTGCCTCCATTTTTGAAGGGTTCAGGTGAAGATAATGTGCAGCAATCCAAGCTTGGATAGCAAGGAGACAGGTAGGAAGAGTATCTTTCAGTGGAGGGGTAAAAGAAGAAAAGTACATAACAATCTTGGAGTCCACCGCAAAAAGGGGATAATAAACTCCAATGAAAGACATTATTGAAGCAAGTACGATAGTATAAAGAGAAAAGAGTAAGGGACGAAAGACAGAGCCTTGGGGTACACCATAACTTAGAGCATAAATAGGAGAGGAGTGACTAAACCAAGAGACCAAGAAAGTCTGAGCAGAAAGATGAGAGTGAAACCATTTTAAGAAAGAACCACGGAAATCAAGACCATAAAGAGAGGAAAGGAGCATAGTGCGATCGACAGTATAAGAATCAGCATAAATATCCCAGAGTATGAGATGAGAGGAAATGTTAGAATAGTGAGCAGTCTCAGTAGAGTAATGTGGGAGGAAGTCATATTGATTAGGGCGCAGAAGAGCTTTACTATTGACATGTGGGGGAATCTGTATAGACTATGCACTCCAAGAGTTTAGAAAGGAAAGGAAACAGTGAGATAGGGTGAACATTTGCAGGAAGAGAAGGGGCAAGGGAAGGTTTCTTCAGAATTGGTAGAATGAAAACATGTTTAAAGGATGTGGGAAAAACCTGCACTAGAAAGAGAGGAGCTAAAGAGCCATAAGAAAAGGGATAAGAAGAAGGTAGACATAAGGGATCAGAGAAGGGGTGAGAGGATCAGTGGAAACCAAAGTCACGTTAGCCTTAGCAAGGAGAGAATAAATGTACAAATCAGTAAAAGGAAGAAAGAGGACATTAGAAAAAAGAGGGGTGGAAGACAAGAAGAATAAAAGAGGATTGAAGGAGGAAGTGACAGAGGAATGAAGAATGGGCATTTCTTCAGAAAAGTATTTTGCAAAATCAGATAAGAGAATAGAGAGTAGCAGGATCAGTAGGAGGAGGTGACACAATATGATTCAGAGTGTGATACTGACGATGAGGCTGAGATGAAAGAGATTCCAAAAGTGTTCCCCCTAGAATTAACAAATTATAAGCACTGACAGGAGTTATTTCTCCACACAATAGCCTGACTCGTTTTTCTACAATATTCCACTTACCTTAAACTTCACTATTTTAATATGCTGCTGATACAATATACTTTTTTTTAGAATTGAAGGCTAAAATACTAAGCCCAAAAGAGCACTTTTGCTGTTTACAAACTTGCTTGACCTGTGCTTTCGGTTCTTGCTTCTCACCCACCCATCTTTAAAGTTCAGCCCTCTACCTTCCCTACTTCACCCTTCTCCTCCAAAATGGACCCTTTTCTATCTCTCACAGTCATGATTTTTCCTCTTCTTTCTTCAGTGTTCAACATATGTACAACACACTATAAAATACCAAATAAATATTTAAAACGCATATAATAATATGTTGAATATTAAACCTAAACATGTAATTTAGCATTATGCTTTATGTCATATATAACATGATCGTAATATCTAACCTCATTAGTAAACGTTATTTTAGAGTGTTGCATAGGTTTGGTTTCGGTCAATGATTTATTTCTCTTTGTAGGGTCCTATTATCGGGATCAGAGGCACAGGTGTCCTCTAAAGCAAACTGAAAAATTCAAGCTGACAGCAGGGATACAGCACTCTTGTCCCCATCCCTTCTTCTGATAAATCAGGTTGTCATTCTATTGTTGGTCTCCATTTACTTAATGCAATAAATCAAGTGTGTGTCTAAAGCATTGTCAGTGTCAATATACCTGCTTATGCTAATGATGCTGTTTAACTACTGAAGGATTGTTGAAAGCCAACAAGGCCTATACCAGAGTCAAGGCAATGAGCAAACCAAAGGTTTGTAATGTGTGGCGGTTGGAGCGAGGGAAGGTGTCATGTGTGGACACATTGCATAAGCCTCGATTCTCTTTTTTTTAACCTTCATTACACTTACTTGAAACCACCACCACACACTCACCACAACTTAACAGTGGAGACGAGGGACATCAGGAAGTGGACAGCTGTGGGACCTGCAGGGGGGATCATGCAGCAGTGCAACAACAGCTCCAGGCCACATGCAGTGTGCCCATCGCCTGCCCAGTGAAGTAAGTGATGACAAAGTGTGGGTGGAGAGTGCCAGCACCAAGGAGTTGTGGGCACAGTTAGCCACTTGAGACTGTGTCCTCGAACAACTTGGGCACAAGAAGCAAGAGTGAGGGGTTATCAGAGAAACCCTTGACACTGGATGTAGATGCATGAATAGGTGAATAGTAAGGAATCAGCCAGTCTGCTTTCAGCCACATAGAACTGAGGGCCACATCCAGTTCTAGGTGATCTTTCAGATGGCTGGAGCAGCCAATTCCCAGTGCCCTTCACATTGTGCAGCGGTAACTAACTTGGTAAAAGACAAGCACACAACAGCATATGCCAGAAAGCACAGCACTCAAGCCAACACAGAGACATTGGGCCAGTATGCCATCACATGTACAGTTTCTATAGACTTCTCAGAAGCCAACTACACACTGGGAAGAATTGTGGAAAGAATTGTGATGAATTGCCATCTGGCAAGGGAGCAGATCCCTGGCTTTTTTTTAATTTAATTTTGATTGAATAATAAAATGATGTGGGTAGTAGAAATAATCAGGTTCCCCTTTTGCAAGCTCTGTGGCAAAAGCATAGTATGTATCTGTGGCATGCTGCATCAGTATGTTGAGTAGGAGCACCTGCTCTACCCGTGGCACTGAGCAAGACCAGAGGTCACATGTGACAGCAGCAGTGACAGAAACATCTCTGTGGCACAGGTGCCACAGTTAAGATCTATACCCGAACAATGATTTTCATAGGTAGCCCAAGAGCATGGCAGAATAGTCTTGAAATTAAAGCTGTGCTTGAGTTTTGGTACAGTGCATGTTACTACTTATGATCACGGATACCACATTAAAATTGATATTGCACATGTCAGCTCTTGTGATTCAGCTCTGTGGTGGAAGGTGATGTGTATTCTGGTCAGCCGGGAATAGCCTGCCAGATGGCAGGGCAGGAAACTGCAGGGCCAGGCCTCTTCTTTGATCTCTTTGTGAGGGCAGGTAACATTCACTGCTTGAGGCAACCACACAGAAGGAATAGTTCCTGGGTCTGGGCATCAAAGGAGCACACCCATTCAAAAGGAATAGCCTCACACCGGGCTGCTGCATCTCTAAAGGTTTTTTGATCCCATTGAGAGGGGAAGGGGCAGGATAATGGTAGGCAGTAGGGCTTTCGAAATTGGAAGAAGATTTCCACCATCTTGATGTTCACTGTCCCTCTCGTTCTTTATTGTCCTTTCCACTTTCTCTGGAGCAAAACACTTTGGGTGTGACATCAGAAGGACAAACAGTCTCTATCGAAGTCGGCCGGTCTAGTAAAAAAGTATTGGTATGCACGGATACTATGCGTTTGCCATTGGGGCACCTGTGTTACCTCCAGCAAGTGGTGGTAAGGCAGGTGCCCTACTGGCAAAAAAAGCCCTCATTACCATATGAGTCCGATGGGACTCCAAGAATGGGGATTTACACTGTCACTCAGAATCTGGCGGCAGTGCTGTAGGACCCAGTGCCAGAAATGGTATCTACATTTGCCAGTATCCTGGTAGCTCTAATGCCGCAATACCAGCAAAGTCAGAATGAGGCGAAAAGTCCACTCTGTTCAAGAGCAGGGATTGGACCACTAAGGCGGTTAGATTTATTCCAACCATCGGAGGCCTTTTTCCATTAAACGAAAGGGCCTTCCACCACTTCAGAAGATTCACTCAGGTCCTCTAAGATCTGTGAAGGCCACAGATGTGTTCTGAAAATCTCACTGGACTTCCTTTGGGATACTTGCATTCTCCAAAGTTCTCAGCCTGAGGTGAAGGAGGTGAAGGAGGAAGCCCCCAAAGATGTGTTTTCTACCACTTTCAGGGCACATCAGGAGTAACCTATGCTGTGGATTAGGACCTACCCCTCTGCACCAGAATCTCCCGAGCTGGGAGAGCAGAACCTGAACAGAACCATCCTTTCCTCGAGTCCCCCTGAGTGTGCCTCACAGAAACCGAAGGACGAGACCAGCCGAAGCTCCCTGTTCTACCACAATGAACCCATCACTCTGTTTTCATTGCACCTAGAACAAGAGGGAAGTCACCAGCGCTGGTTGCTGTGCTCCTCCACCTCATCGAACTTCCTGGCACTTTGAATCTGCTTCACACTGCATCATGTCCTAGCTAAGGAATGTCATCTGCTAAGTCTGAAGCGAATGCCCAACGCCGGGACCTGAACTGAATCACTGGAGACTCACACACTGACTATAACCGGGAGTGAAAACAACAGCTTGACCCAGCTAGCTCTTGAACTGTGCCTCATCATCGATCGCACATCGATGCACCCAAGATGACCACTTTGTTGACTGTCGTCTGCAGACGCAAACTACTGGAGCAAGATTTATCGACCCCTCGAGAAGCTAAAGGCCATCTAGGCCTCACCAATTGTGAAGCGTTCCTGGGACCACCCGAACTGCATCCTTGAATGCTGCCCTTTTATTGCAAAAAGCACCCGCTTTTGCCCCTACTTAATGTCAGCTTTCTGTTTGGGCCTACATTAACCAGCGGGCAAAAGCTGAGCTTTATCTGCTCGCATCTACATTTGACACCAGGTCTGACTGCATCAGTCCACCAAGTGCTGAATCCAGGTATTGTTGACTCCGGACTGCACCCTTGGTCCACTTGGACCCTAGAGAATGGTTAGGTCATGACCGCTCCTGTTTTCAGTCAAGATATCCTTTTAGTAGCTTGTGAATTACCTACCATCCCTGGAAGAATTCTCAGAGTGCTTCCTTCTCCACTCTGTTCTTTCTCTGAATTGGGTTTTTGGACAGCATTTTCTATTTATTCTACATACAGATGGTGTGTTTGAATCAAGTATATATATTTTTATAGAACCTTGATACGGCTTTGCCTTTTTTTGTACTCTGATACTGTGTTGTTTAGGTCACTACTGGTTCACCTTTATGATTGCATTGTATTTTATAGACGTGTAGGGGCTCAGTGGGCCATTTTACCCATGCCTGTACTCCTGTGGAGCAGAATCCAATTCGTCACAAGAAAGGAAGGATTGTTCACATTTGATGTATTAGATATTCGTGCCTCAATCATCAATGGCATCAGTATAGAACCTGAGCCCATTATTACTCATGTACCTTGACCTTGGGACAAAGGAAGTAGTGGAAGGTGATGGAACATCCTAAGCAGCCACATATGGAAAATCCATTTGAAAGATGGAAAGCAATATGGCCACTGCATCAATGTAATCATGGCGTGCTACAAAATCTTCTTTCACATGTAAGCTCCATCAGAGAATGTGTACAGCAGGTCTGAGGAGGAGGCTGATGATGGGATTATCTGGGATCATCAGGTGGTATACAATTACAACCTAAAGACTCACGGGACGCTGTGGCAAGCTTTACATCTTACTCTACAAGAAACATTAGCAATAACTTGAAGCATACAATTAGGCAGTATGAGAAAGAAGTATGTAAGGTTGAATGAGGTAGTAGTCACAGTGATAGTGTCATTTGAGGAAGGGTCTGAGTGTGGTGGATTGCAAAAGAAATAAGGTGTAGCCAGAAAAATCACTTGAATTTTGGGTCTGACTCGCCTACAAATAATAATAACGCTAGAGGCACATGTTTCTATTGAGGGAAGGTGGGAGATTTTACATCAGATAAAGATTATCTCACAAAGATATCCCAGGGTTCCAAGTGCAATCAGAGAGGGAACTTTACCCAGCTATGTAAAGGGAGTAGCACCCATCTTGAGCCGATTTACACAAAAGGGAATGTCATTGCTACTGAAGAGAGGAGTAACTTTCCTCAGATGACAGTCCATATCTAGCCCTTAAATGCAGGAGAAGAAGATGTGGATGGACTATATAGATCTCCTACAATTCTCATAATGATAAAAGAAAAACAGCTAGAGATGATGTTGTTCTCAGGATCACAATAATCAACTGTGTCCAAAGCAACACATGAAGCACTAATACAAGAAAGGGGAAATACTTTACTGCAAACTGATAGTGATCTCACCACATATGGCAGAGCCCCAAATATATTTTGTCTTGCACATGCTGCAAAATAGTTATGCAGAGCTGAGCAATTAGGGAGAAGGTTTATGTGATCAATAAAGGAGACAGGTTATTAGGGTAGCAACACAAAGGATGGCTAGAAATGGAACTTAAGCCTGGGCAGGAAGTACAAGTGCCAGTGATTTCACAAATTAGCACATTGGAGAAGGGTTAGTGAATGTCTTTAGTGAAATAATAGGCAAACTAAAAGACCTTACACACCACATTAATTTCAAGCAAGGTGCAAAGCGGTTTGTACACAAAATGAGCCAAGTGGCGATAAGTGTGAGAGGCACGTTGACGTTAGAAGTTCAAACACTGTGTGGATGATATATACCCTGTATAGATTTGTTGAGGGAGCATGGACATATTTGACAGCGGATGCAAGTGAGTGAGACATGGGGCTTTGCAGAGTCAACATCAAGTGAAGTATTAAGAGTGTACAGAGTTTGCATCCAAGAACCCAGTGAATGTGAGATGAAATTCACAGTCATTGAGAGGCTAGCTTTGTCTGCTACTGCACAGCTCGATACATTAGAACCTTTTTGTTGGCAATGCCGTTTACAATCTGTAGTTTTCATAAACCATTGAAAAAGAATAGCCCAATTGTTATCTAATGTGCAAGAATGTAATGCTCCCATTGAGCACAGATCAGGTAAAGACAACTTGATGGAGGATTGCCTGCCCCAGCTATCATCCATTGGTAGGAAGTTTAATGAAACAGAAAGATTAGATACAAGGGTTGAATGTGTAAAGAATGAGGAGAACGCCATTAAAGCAGGTTGATGAATTGAATTGTGTCATTGGTTGCTTGCAGGCAGTGTGGCAGAGCCTGAATCTGAGTCATCATATGAAATGACTAAAGAAGAGTTCTTAGTAGCTTGACTAAGAAGAGATTCCAAGAATGGTACTGGTGGCCTAGAATGGATGCTGTGGTAAAAAGATGTTCTGCATGTATGGAAGGTGAAATGATGAAGACGCTCAATCGGCTGCCTCTGCACCACATGGGTATTCTGTTGGGGTTGGGGCAGAAACTGTCTATAGATGTGATGGAAACCATGATATTCTAGAGAACTCAAGGACTGCAAATCACATTGGATCAAGATTAAGTCTGTGCATTTGATTATGATCCATGTGGTTATTGATTTTATTTAGACGTCTGTACCAGGGGAGTGTTTCCTGAATCCAGGATGTGTCACCCATTCCAACTCTCATGCTGGACTTCCTGTACTCATGGTGGCCCTTAATCATACTGTTCCCATCTTCATCTTGAATCCTGGCTTGAAACATTATGTGTTACTACTGACTTCTGCAATTGTATACTCTCTCCCCTCTTGCTTCTCAACTCTTTTTGACTGCTTACTCTCTGTTCTCTCCTCCTCTCCCTTTCTCACTTTTTCTATCTCCTCCCCTGCTCCCCTTACTTTCTTCTATGCACTTACTCTATCAGAATTGTTCCTTGACCTAGTATGATAGCAAACCCATCTGTCTCCTCCCCCTCCCCTTCCTTGTTCTCCCCCTTGCCCCCAGCACTATCTGAAATGTCGTCAGGCTTAGTACGATAGTCGCTTGTTTTGTTCCTCTCCTCCCTTTCTGCACCCATCTCTCTCACCTTTTGTTTTTCTCCAGCTATACCAGAAATGTCATCAGGCCTAGTCACCTGTCTGTTTCCATTTCCACTGCACTCTCCCCCTCCTTTCCTTATCTATGTCTTAGCTCTTGCACTATCTGAAATGTCATCAGGCCGAGTAGGATAGTTAATTTCACATCTTTACTGTTCATGGCCTGTAAGAATGTCATTGTATTTTCCCTTATTCCCTCCTTTGCCTTGAAGCACTTTGAAACACATTGTGTTTAGGTGTTATATAAATAAACTATATTATCATATCATATCATATCATATCATATCATATCATAGTGAGTGATTATGGATTGCAGTTTGTGTCAGCGTGTCAGCAGAGATGATGAGTTTTTTGGAAGCCTGTGGGATAAATAATTTGAGGACGGTGTTGAACATCCCCTGTGCCAACGGGCTAAAGGTAGGATCAAAATCTTAATTAAGGAGAAACTACAGCTAGCATTGTCCAGGATATTAACATCGGACCTGGTGTTTAGGCAGATTATAACAGCACACAGGAAATCCCTGGTCCTGAAACTGGGTGCAGTACCTTTTGTAAAGATGAGTAGGAAGGACATGGGGAGATACGTGTGTCCCCGTGGTTGGAAGACATGAAGATTTTTCTCCAGATGAAAACCTCATTGTACAAAGGGTGTGAAAATACCAAGGGGATACACGATGAGGCACAATGAATGAAAAATGTGGAAACTCCTTCACAACAAAGAACATTACAGGGAACTCAATGTTGATCCAATTAATTCCATTAAAAAATTATATTTCAGGTAACACAGTTAGGTCTATTAAGAGGCTTCCAAGGAATTTGAATTTTTGAAAAACAAATCCAAAGACCCCCATTTTCTACATCCTCCCTAAATTTCACAAGAATATTTTCAACTCCCAAGGCTGCCTAATTATCTCGTTGTGTGACAAATTCCTAGAACCATTAGGGAAATGTATTGTCACATATTTGGCATTTTGCAGGGATGTGATTAATCAGAATGAGGGACTAGCCTTTAATCCAGCTAAGGAATGGTTGGCTACCATTGATATAGAAGCACCATATTCAAATATCCCTCAGGGGGAAGCACTTGGAATTTTGAGAAATTTCTTAGACAGCAGAGATCCCCCATATTATATCCCCTCTGAGTTTATTCAAAACTACTGGAAATAGCACTGTCAACATTATTTCATATTCAAAGACAAAAAAAGTACAGTGATGGTGGCAGCATTTGTCCTAATTTCTTTCTATTCTAACACATGGCCACATTTGAGAAATCACATACTTTCTCACAAACAATCCTTTTTCTTTAGACATTCGACTATTCAAGGGAAACATTGAAGATATTTCTATTACATGGGACACACAAAACGGAAACGTGTAAGATGTTCTACACATAAATAACGTGAATAGCAATGTAAGATTTACTTGGCTAACTAACGAAATATCACCTTAACTTGATGGTCATCTAGTTTCTATTATCTGTAAAATACTGACAGACCATAATACTATTGTATATAATGACAGTTTTCATCCACAACCATCAGAAGACATTCCCTATGGTCAAGGTGTAACTGCACAACAATATGTCATTTTAGTGTTGAGGCCAAAGGTATAACTGAAAGGCTTAGTCACAGAGGCTATCCAACAAAATGTATTAGGGAAATCAAACAAAAGAGCAAAATATCAAGAGCGATCTTTATTACTCGAATCCTCATTTAAACAGAAAGAGAATGCGAACTTGGTCTGTTTGACCACTTTTAACAGCTTAAGCAATTCCATAAAAAAACAAATACTAATAAATTGGCACATTCTTCAATATTCTTCAAGTGAATGCGATTTACAGAGTCCCTTGTTTGCATTTTGAAAAGGACAACACTTAAAGTAATCATTGGTCTGCACAGATCGAAGTTTAAAACGATGGCCCAAGACACTTCAAACTCAATGGGGTATGTACTGTAACCTGTTAAAGGCCATGTTCCATGTGGCGGATGCTGTGTCTGCAGATTTACCATGTGCAATAGTTGCAATGTGGTATATATCATACAATGTTTGTGCCACAAGATGTATGTAGGATAGACATTGGGATGTGTTAGAACATGGATAATTGGATACAGGTCAAGGATTCGAACAAACAACAATACTCTCCCCTTAGTTCAACACTTTATCATGATGAACGAAAGCCGGGATGAATTAAGATGATGGGCAGTGGAGAAAGCAGTATGTGAACACGCAAACAGAATGGAAGAAAACTATTTTAGTTATAACAAACCAACAGCTTCTTTGACTGCCTTAATGACCATAATAAATGACAATAATTGGGCTGGTTTCACTTTGATGTTTCTATTTCTGAACTGTCACTTGCAATCATATGCCATTTGACAAATTATCTACATCAAATCTGATGAAATTGAGCCTTTAATGGTGATCACTTTGTCAGGTCACTATGCCAACAACACCAAACTAATTAACAACATTTATTTGGAAATCCAGGCGTGGATGGCAACACACAGCCTATGCCTTAATGAAGAAAAAACAGAGCTTCTGATGGTAGGCGCTAAAGCTTAGCTCAACAAACTTGACCCACAATACTTGTCCTTCATCATTAATGGTAATACAATCAAAGTTGCGAAAGAAATAAAGATGCTCAGCGTCTACCTCGACTCCACCTTATCGCTAAAAAAAACAAGTGAGTGTCATCGCCTCCTCAACAGCCTACACTAATAAAATAATCAATGCCTGTAAGTCTTACCTTTCGTCTACCAGTTGCTTGACATTAGCTAGAGCCCTAGCTCTATCCAAAATATATTATTGCAACACGCTCTTGATAGGCACCTCTGAAACGAACCTCAATAGACTCCAGGTCTTACAAAACAATTCCTTAAATTCAGCCCTAAACATCCCAAGATCCAGCCACATCTCCAGCCACAGACAAAACTCTAACTGGCTCCCAGTGTGTGACAGAATCTCACTCCACACCTTAGCAATCACCTACAAATGGATCTCACACACCGCTTCAAAATACCTCTCAGACAAGTTCTCCCTACATCATGCCACCCATCCTACCAGATCATCCCACACCCACTGCCTCACAGTCCCCAGATTCAACCTCAAAACCGCAGGAGTAGCAAGCTTCCCTGTTCAAGCGGCCAACCTCTGTAACTCGCTACACGCTCTATCAGACTGGATCCATCCTTCAATGCCTTCAAAACTAGTGTCAAACTCTGGCTTACTGATAAGCCTACCAATCATTGAGCCCTAATGATCTTGCATCACAATGATCTTGCAACACAGTCCATTGTTTGCCTGATATCCTGTTGCTCCTCATTACACTTTTACCTGTCTAAATGGTCAGACTATTCTGTATCCTAAGTCGACCTTCTCACGTTATTGTGTATAGCTCTACCTATCTTGAAGTAAATTGTAACCCAGGTCGACCATTCCGACATTACTGTGCTTATCCTGAATGTAAATATGTATGTACCTATTTTTTTTCCCGGTAACATGCTAAGTTATCCAGTGCCCAGCTACCTTAGGGTTAGGTGTGCGATACAAATAATAAAAAAAATACAAAATACAAATACACTTTATGACTTCTTCCCAATCATATATGATGGTGCCTTGCCATTGCTCTGAATTCTGAGTTAAGTAACACATCTGTGTTTATAATTATCATCAGAGATTTATCATTATTGATTTTCAAAATCAGTTTTGTTTAAACAGGATTTTTGTACGTAAAATATAGAACACACTTAAATATAGCATTTTTCTAACCTGCTAAAAGCATTGAGTAATGGGATTTTGCAAATTCATTTTAATCTCATCATTTGGACTACTTGCAATATGATGTAGAAGATGGCTTTTGGCAAACTGAGTGAAGTGGGAGAATGAGATAACACCCTCCCCCCAATTTCTTCCAGACCATGGCCTAAGGGATCACGGCCCAGGCACCCCCCACGAGAGGAGTTTGCTTACTTGCCAGATGACAAAGTATCCTGCTTCAAAAACATGCATATACGAAGAGTATGCCTGCTAGCACGCCTGGGTCAAGCCGACGCCTGCGACATGGATCAGCTCGACTAGAACAACAGCCACAAGTATTCACATCGTTAGAGATGCCATGACGACATAGCCAACAGACAAGAACACACGTGCCACCATGCACACTGGTCACTCACACACCAACCAACACGAAGAATATACTCAGTGCTATGACGTAGCGGACTGACATACTCACGGACATGCATCGTTGTTATTTTTCACGTAGGCCTTCTACAGCACCGCAGAAACGCAAGATGCCTGAAGAGCTTGTGTATATGCTTGCTGATGCTTTCTCGCTACCTATCCTTATGAAGATGCCACTATGTATATCTAATGCTGCGTATGACACTCTGTCACCCCGTGACCTCCATAGTATGGATTATGTACCGCCACCCACGAACTAGGCCCAATTAGGCTACAAGCAAGAGTCCCCAGGCAGGAGCCTCGCAAACAGAAATCCTCCCAGAACGAAAAAGCAATTGCTGACCATGCAGAACGAGCCCACAACGAGAGCCCACAGCCAAGGCCCTGATGTTGCATCCTGCATGCCGCATACCCAGCGCCTAGGTTATACCTGCAGGTGCCAAGCTCTAAGAGACAGAATACAAAATCTAATGCTCATAATTCTACACCAGCTACGGTCTCCCCACACGTGACCAAGCCTAACTGACAAGGTGCCAAGCTTACGAGACAGAGAACCGCCAGGGTCCCACGTCTGGGACACAATTTGCAGCAACAAAGTGACAAGTTGGACACCTACAGCGATGGGAAAGACCTGCTCACCAGCCCATAAGCAGACGTGTCCATTGTCCGCACAAACACATAGTTGCACATTGTTGCTAATGTCAGGTACACCGCGAGTTGGGAACGGCGATGGTCCCAGGCTTGGGGGCTCGTGGGGGAACCAATCAGAATACAGGGGGCTCATCACTGACGCCATTACTCTTAGTGAATCACCAAAGGTCCCCTTGTAACAATTCCAATGTACCAACTGTTGGGACAGCCCAAGTGTACCACCTGACCCGTCCTCATCCACTAAACATTTCTTCCATAGGGTATCCATACTAACCCTACCACTCAGGGAACCGACCCGAAGTGGCGATATGTTTTGTGATGATTTTCCCAGGTGACGCAAGTAGTGCGTCATACTTCTGTAAAAAGGGCCTGCGAGCCCCACTAACGACGAGAGCCTCTCCGGATGCATACGGTCTGAGCGTATCCCTGCCGTTACTCTAATAAACAGCAGTCATTACCTTGCTCCTTGTGTGTGTCACATACTCCTTTTGGGACGCGGGAGGAGTTGAGGCCTCCCCAGCCCCGGAGGTCCGCGGACAGCTCTGCCGGCCCCCGGGAGATCACCCCAACATGTGATCTCCCGGGGGCCGGCAGAGCTGTGATCTATTTGAGGTCTATTACACTGAGAGCACCATTCCAAGGCCTCTTGCCATGAGGCGACCCAGCAGCGCGGCCCCCTCTGCCATTGTCCCCTTTTTAGGAATACAGGACCATTGCGGAACTGCGAGAAGACCAGACAGTGCAACCCGGATATTGGCCCTCGGGAGCCAATTTGAGAAGTATCCCACCCGCGGTTGGCGAGGGTCCAGACGAGGGGAGGTGGCGAGCTGCTTTGGAGGGGTGAACACAGTCTGGCGGCCCCGCCTCAAGAGGACTTGGTGAGTATGACACACCCAAAAAGCAACGTAATGTTATGCGGGAGGGGGGAGGAATTGTGAAACGGGTGGCGGGAGGTCTTTACAGCGTGTTGCAGTAGATTTGATCAATAAGTGACGATAAATGAGTGAGTGGTGACTGGACAGGCACGAGGGCCGTCTTCTACCACGTCACAGGGCAAATTGGGTGGAGCCAAAAGGTACCACATGTGGTTGTCAGAAGGCACTGATTTGTCCAGATCGCGGGCACCTATAGGGAAGGGGTGTGGCTTTCCTATGAATTGGCGTTATAGATCAATGAGTAGATGAGGATCCCTACTAATTGAGTGTTGAAGCTTGTCAGGTAGATTAAGTTTCCCCGCAGGAGGTAGCTAGTTTGTTCTGTGCGGAAGATGATTGGCTGGTTAAGCTCCCCAAGAGAGGGGGGCGTATCACACGCGAGGCGACGCAGCATGTGCAGTCCGATTGTAAGAGTTTATTGTGGGTTACCTTGCTCTGGTTGAAGCGGGAAGACAGCTGTGAGGTTTACGGGGGACAAAAGGGTTAAAACATATTGCGTGCCCTTTCATCTTATAAAGGTTTCTTACCGGTAACAGTTTGTAGAAGTTGATGACGTCACCTGTAGGGCTTGTATAGGAAACAACAGACATCTTGTGTTGATCAAGGGGCGGCCGGGGGATAGGAAGTGGGAAAGGGTGGGATAAAAGAGGTGAGGAGGCCATGCACGGAGAACACCGGCAACTCTCGATAAGGGAGGGGCGAAAAGGGGAGAGGTGGCCGCACACAGAGAACGCCGGTCACGCTCAGCAAGGGGGTTGGAAAAGGGGAGGGAGAGGTTTGAAGAAGAAGGAAAGGTGGGGTGGCTGTAAAAGCATGCCACACAGGGCACGCAGCCCAGGGGGCTTCGTGCGCCACAGCCGTTGGGGGCCATACTGGTGACATCAAGGGGGACAAATAATAAAGGAACAAAAAATGTATATTTGCAATTATATTACTTTTCAGTGGACGGTCGGAAGTCCCCAGTTTACAGGCCCAGGTAAAGAAGGTTGATATTGGGAAAAAGAAAACTGTACAATGGCTACATACTACGGGTCGGGGTCTGGAATAAGGGGAAACGCTTTAACTACACCGCTCCAGCACATCTGCACATCATTATCACCACACAAGGAGAAAATTATAAAATACAGTATCGACTGGACACAAGGAACAGACAACAAAATACTAACACCATGGCCACCTAACGGCAGCTTTGATTCATACACCCAACACTTGCTATTGACATACATACACAACTGTAACGCTCACCTGGTATCCACGGGGACGTCACTCAGCCTGTTCTGACCTCTTACGACCTCAAACCCTTCCCTGAAGGCTATTCGACTGGAGACTGGGCCTGAAACACAGGATTGATAGAGTTTGACTCCCTATTGTCTCTGTGTACTTGAACCCCTTCTTCCCCGGGGTCCAACCCTTCCCTTTGATCCACAGCTCACCTTGTTTTCTTGGATAGTCTGCTTTCCGTCCTGCTTTCAGCACAGGGGCACATTGATTGATGCAGACTCGTTGCTGCCTAGTTACTTCACTGGCAAGAGTCCGACAGCTAAGTATAATGAGTCTTTTGAACAGTTCTCTTACTTTGTTACTTTCCTTCCTTAGATGATGGCTGGCATCCAGGGATGGCATTGTGCTGCTGAGATGAGTAGTGCTGAAGGTGAGTGAGAGCACGAGGCGTGATGCACCCCTTTCGTATTTGCACTGAACTGAGTTATTTTTCTGTGTCTTTTAGGTGCACAAAGTTTTCAGCGTGGATGCTGGTTATGAAGAACAAATGCGGTGGGTAAGCGCAGTATGCAGCGCCTCTATATGTTTCCACGCTACTCTGGAGTGTCTTTTCCCTCTTGCAGATGGATCAGAAGTTCCGGAGACAGAGTTCCCCCAGAGCGGCTGGAATTCAGGCAAGCGTTTGAAGCTCGTACAGTATTTAAAAATAAGCAAAGATTTGCAGAATGCTTACTAATGCCTTTTTTCTGTTCTTTTCCCTTTACCTTAGGAAGCGGCGTGCCGGGATCGGAATGACACCGCCGAAGATGCCCGCAGAACAGAAGGAGCGTTGAATGATGGGCAGAAGCGCTACAAGGTAAGGCTGTTCCTAACGGTGTTCTTGTTCTTGCAGGAGCTGAGCGCAGAAGATAGATGCTGTCCTACTGGAGACCGATCCGAACACGGTGAATGTCACGCTGCAGGTGCAGAAAATGAAAAGCATGTTTCTCAGCCTGGGTGTGGCTTAAATAGTCTCTGGGTATCCCAGATGTCTCTGGGCTGAACCACACCCAAAAGACTAGACCGCACATGCAGTTCTGGGAGCCAAAATATGTGGGGGCATCCATCTTGTCCACATCAATGCACTACAAGTCCAATCCCCAATGTTATCCTATGGGAGTGAGTGAGTCTGGTGCCACAAGCGCCAAGTCTGACTCCAAGTGGGTCTTTGGAGGAATGAAGAGGCCCTTGAGGGCCATGTAGGTGATCATGGCCTGGCTCCAGCCTGACATCTTGGAGGGCTGGGGACATGAGGGGCAGGAATCATGGCAACACTCCCCCCCAAGGCCCCTCTCAAGGTGGCTCTTCTGTCTGGTCCTGGTTTGGTTGGATGGTTTTGATGAAATCGTCTAAGCAAGCGAGGTGCATGGATGTACTCACAAGGCTCCCATGTCCTGTCTTGTGGACCATACCCCTTCCAGTCTACTAAGTAGTATAATTTGAATCTGACGCACTTTGAATCTAGTATGTCCTTGACTTCGAATAATGGCTCCCCGGCGACTACTACTGGCTGCGGTGGCGTTGCTACCCGGGTCCCAGGTTGAACAGGTTTAAGGAGAGACACATGGAACTCAGGATGAATCTGCATGTTTGACGGCAAAGCTAGTCTGACCGCCACAGGATTTATCACGGAGGTGACGGTGAATAGACCCAGGTATCTTGGATGGAAAGTTTGGGCTCCTTTAATGGACACGTGTTTAGACGCCAGCCAGACTTTGTCTCCCACTTGGTAGTTGGGGGCCTTTGCTCGGTGTTGATCAGCAAACTTCTTTTGGCGATTCTTAGCTTGAAGTAGGTGTTCAGCTGCCCTTTTAAAGGTTTGAGAAATGGTCGGGTGCAAGGTTTTGACTGCTGGCATTTCCAGGGTTGTAGGAACATCCAATTCAGAAGTACTTGGGTGCCTCCCATACATGGTATAAAAGGGTGTCTGCCCAGTGCTGGTGTGTAGGGAATTATTATAAGCATATTCAGCTATCCATATTAGGTCGAACCAGCTTCCTTCAGCGTGGTGTAATATGCAACGCAGAACTGGTTGAGCGTCTGATTTGTCCTCTCAGTTTGACCATCCGTTTGGGGATGGTGACTGGTGGATAGCCAGATGTCGAACTGGGCCATAGAGCAGCATTTTCTCCAGAAGTTAGATATGAATTGAGTACCTCGTCTGAGACCAAAACTGAAGGAAACCCATGGAGCCGTACGATGCCTTCAAGAAATACCTTTGCCAGAGTGGAAGCATTTGGGAGCCCCTTAAGAGGAATGAATTGTGCCATTTTTGAAAATAGGTCCACAACCACAAGAATAGTGTTAAACGCTTCACTGGGTGGTAAGTCAGTGATACAATCGAGGGACAACGTGTGTCAGGGTGCTGGTGGGATGGTTGTAATAGCCCAGCCGGTTTCTGCTTAGATGACTTGTTTTGAGCACACATTCCACAAGATAGGATGAATTGGATAATGTCTACGCCACGTGGGCCACCAATAATTTTGTTTTACCTTGGCTAGGGTTTTAGCGATTCCGGGGTGGCCCTTGATCAAGGAATCATGATAACCGGACATGACTTGTTCTCGTAGTTCTTGGTTTGGTAAGAATAAATGAATCCTAAGTAGGGCAACTGATCTTTTATCATGTAATGTTCTCCTTGTGCACTCCAGGCTTGTAATTGCTCCGGACTCATCAGATTTTGGATTTCTTCATGTAATTCTTTCTGAGTTATGGTTGCTGTGATTCCTAGGAGCTTGTCACTCGGGATGATTGCTATTGGGTCGGGGGTCTGATACCCTTGCTCTTCCACCCCCATACGGGAATGGGCATCGGCCTTTTCGTTTTTCACCCCTGTTCGAAATGTAATCACGTAGTCGTATTCAGCAAAAAAAAGAGCCCAACGTAGTTGTCGTGAGGATTGGGCCTTTGCCGTTTTTAGGTACTGGAGGTTCCAGTGGTCAGTTATTACGGTGATTGTGTGTCTGGCGCCCACAAGGTAGTGCCGCCATACCTTAAAGGCTGACTTAATGGCCAGGAGTTCTTTGTCTGTGATAGCGTAATTGAGTTCAGGGGGTGTGAATTTACGCGACCAGAAGGCAACAGGGTGTAACTGGCCCATTTGGGGGTCCTTTTGTGAGAGGACGGCTCCCTTAGCCAAGCTTGAGGCGTCCGTTTCCACAAGGTATGGGAGATCAGGGTGAGGGTGGCGTAAGATTGGGGCAGATGTGAATCTTGCTTTAAGTTTCTGGAAAGCCTCCTCAGCTTCTGTTGTCCACTGGAACATTTTGTTGCTTTTCCTTAGTAATGACATGATGGGATGCACGATTTGCGAAAATCCTGGGATGAACCGGCGGTAGAAGTTTGCAAAACCCAGCATACTTTGAACCCGCTTGAATGAATTTGGGGATGGCCAGTTCAGGATAGCATCTACTTTGTGTACATCCATTCGGATTCCATTTGGGCTGAGAATAAAGCCTAGGAATTCCACCTCAGAGACGTGGAATTAGCACTTTTCGCGCTTGGCGTAGAGCTGGTTTTAACAGGGTTTCTCCAATACGGATCGGACGTGTTTAACGTGGTCCTTGCCTGGATATGGAATATACTAGGATATCGTCGATGTACACTAGAGCACAGACATCAATCAATTCCCGTAGGACATCGTTCATGAAGTATTGAAATGCAGCAGGCGCATTGCAAAGGCCAAAGGGCATTACTTGATATTCGTACAAGCTGTATTTGGTGCGCAAAAGCGGTTTTCCATTCGTCCCCCTGTTTTACACGAAGAAGGTGATATGCCCCCCTCAGGTCTAGTTTTGTGTAGATTTGGGCATCTTTGACTTGATCAAGCAATTCAGGGATCAGTGGCAGGGGGTAGCGATTATTTACGGTAATCTGGTTCAGTGCGTGATAGTCGATGCACGTTCTCAAGTCCCCCTCTTTTTTTGGTACGAAGAATAGAGGACTGGCTGCTGGAGACTTCGAGGGACGGATGAACCCGTTGGCCAGGTATTGGTCAAGATAGGCCTTCAGGTGCTGGTTTTCTGGTTCCTTGAGTGCGTAAATTCTCCCACAAAGGATTTGTGTGCCGGGTATCAGGTTGATTTGGCAATCTTATGGTCTATGCGGTTGCAGGGTATTAGCCTGTTCTTTCTGAAAGACATCTTGAAAGTCTTGGTATTCACTTGGTAGGGTGCTGATTGCCACAGTCGCAAGGGTGGAGGTTCTGGTGTCTATTGGCGATAACATGTGTGGGCTCAAGTCTCGGGAAAGGCCAATACTTTTGCTTGATAATCGATTTGAGGATTGTGAGCTACCAACCATGGCATTCCCAAAATCAACCGGAACTGTGGTGCCTTAATGAGGTCGAACACGATAGATTCTTGGTGTCCATCCTGGCACAGAAGGGTTAAAGCTGCAGTGCATTTGGATACTAGACCAGAAGCTATTTCTGTGCCATTGACAGTGGTAACAGTGTCGGTGGTTGATTTAGGGCGTAACGGAAGCCCCATCTTTGCCGCAAGATCCTGGTTGATGTAATTACCAATGGCTCCACTGTCTATGTACGCTCTTACTGCGTGCATCTGAGATGGTTGTTGGTGATTGATCAAGACCACAGATAGTGCAGAATGGGAGGTCTGTAGTTCACTTTCTTTGCTCGACAAGTGGACCCCTACACTTGCCGGGGTGGGGAGTTTTCCGATTCCTTGATGGTATCTTCCTTGTCCGTGGCCCCTACCGTCCTCCTCAGTGGCTTCACAGGGCATTCTTTAAGGAAATGACCTGACCTTCCACAGTACAGACATAACTGCTGCTGTCTCCTTGTATACCTTTCCGCTTTAGTCAAGGGGGATCTGACCCTCCGATGTGCATTGGTTCTCCTGAACCTTCCGTTGTTCGGGCAGTATTGTCCTTTGAACGCACATACATAGGGTGAGGGTCCGGTCTGGTTCGATCTGCTCTTCGGTCCTGCAACCTATGATCCAGTTGAACAACAAGGTCAATGAATTCTGAGCAGTCTTTCGGGGGGTTCACTACTTGTGCGAGAACATCCTTGAGCTTCCCCGCAACCCCCGATGAAATTACATGGTTCTCTTCTCCACTGGCCATTCTGCTTCAACTACGAGTCTATAGAACGTGGCTATGTATGTTAATAGGTCTTGATTCCCTTGGCGCAGGGACAGAAGTTCATTGTCTAATGCCTGCCCATGAGTACGACGGGCGAACAGCTTTTCCATCTCCTGCTGAAAGCCCCTGAAGTCATGCAGCAAAGGATCGTCTTGGGCCACAAAGGGTACAGACCAGTCCGCGGCGCTACCACTCAGGTAGGATAGCACAAAAGCTACCTGTGATTGGTCATTCGGAAAGGCCCCTGGCCCACAAAGGAAGTGCAAGCGGCACTGGTTCATGAACGTTGCAAACCTCTTGTGATGCCCCGTAAATCGTTTGGGCGGGGCCAAGGGAACTGCCCCAGGAAGGGTTATCTGAACGGGATTGGCGGATGGCGCTGGCATCGAGGGCACACTTCCCGGCAAAGGTGCATGCCCTGCTTATGACTGGAGAAGTTGCCGGCTTAAATCATCAGTGCGTTCTTTGGCTACTATCAGCTCTCTCCTGAGGGTGTTGGTCTCCTGCCTGGCTGCATGTACTTCTGAACGTAGCTGCCCCAACATGTGGGCTAACTGGTCGGTTTCTGACGTTTCCATGATTCCCAGGTGGATTTTGTTGTGAGGCTTTGCATTCTGTAACGCTCACCTGGTATCCACGGGGACGTCACTCAGCCTGTTCTGACCTCTTACGACCTCGAACCCTTCCCTGGAGGCTATTCGACTGGAGACTGGGCCTGAAACGAGGATTGGTAGAGTTGAACTCCCTATTGTCTCTGTGTGCTTGAACCCCTTCTTCCCCGGGGTCCAACCCTTCCCTTTGATCCACAGCTCGCCTTGTTTTCTTGGATAGTGTGCTCTCCATCCTGCTTTCAGCGCAGGGGCTCGTTGATTGATGTGGGCTCGTTGCTGCCTAGTTACTTCACTGGCAAGAGTCCGACAGGTAAGTATAATGAGTCTTTTGAACAGTTCTCTACCTTTGTTCCTTTCCTTCCTTTGATGATGGCCGGCGTCCAGGGATGGCGGCATGCTGCTGAGATGAGTAACGCTGAAGGTGAGTGAGAGAGCGATGCGCGATGCACCCCTTTCGTATTTGCATTGAATTGAGTTCTTTTTCTGTGTCTTTTAGGTGGGGCGACATTTTCAGAGTGCATGCCGGTTATGAAGAACAAGTGCGGTGGGTAAGCGCGGTATGCGGCACCTCTAGATGTTTCCACGCTAACCTGGAGTGTCTTTTCCCTCTTGCAGATAGATGAGTAGTTCCAGAGACAGAGTTCCCCCAGAGCGGCTGGGATTCAGGTAAGCGTTTGAAGCTCGTACAGTATTTAAAAATAAGCAAAGATTTGCAGAATGCTTACTAATGCCTTTTTTCTGTTCTTTTCCCTTTTCCTTAGGAAGCGGCATGCCGGGATGGGAGTGACACCGCCAAAGATGCCCGCAGAACAGAAGGAGCGATGAATGATGGGCAGAAGCGCCTCAAAGTAAGGCTGTTCCTAATGGTGTTCTTGTTCTTGCAGGAGCTGAGCGCAGAAGAAAGATACAGGCCTACTGGAGACTGATCCAAACACGGTGAGTGTCACGCTGCAGGTGCATAAAACACAAAGCATGTTTCTCAGCCTGGGTGTGGCTTAAATAGTCTCTGGGTATCCCAGGTGTCTCTGGGCTGAACCACACCCAAAATACTAGACCGCACATGCAGTTCTGGGAACCAAAATATGTGGGGGCATGCATCTTGTCCCCATCAATGCACTACAAGTCCAATCCCCAATGTTATCCTATGGGAGTGAGTGAGTCTGGTGCCACAAGCGCCAAGTCTGACTCCAAGTGGGTCTTTGGAGGGATGGAGAGGCCCTTGAGGGCCATGTAGGTGATCGTGGACTGGCTCCAGCCTGACATCTTGGAGGGCTGAGGACATGAGGGCAGGAATCATGACAACACGTACAAGGGAAAGAAATTAGCTCACCATATAGAGATGTTTAACTTATGGAAGATGTTTCAGGGAGCCAGGCCAGGGGCAATGGGGATGTTTACTATGGAAGGGGCAGCAGAGGAGAAAGGGAACAAAGAAAAGAAGGGAGGCAAAAAGGAGAAGGAGAACGGAGGGGTCATGGGCACGGCGAGCAGCAATGCACTGTGCGCAGAAGAGGGCAAGAAGGAGAAACAAGGATTGGGTGCAGTATCAGAAGAGAAGGTGAAAAAGGAAGGGATAGAAGATATGCCTCTGGCGAAGGTAGTGAAAAAGGAAGAAGGCGGGTTGTACCCAGTAACGGAATTAAGAGAAGCCGCCAGACAACAACTGACTGCCACTGAGGGGTACTCCAACCCTGCATACAGCCCTCCACCATATGCCCCTACAGATAGCTACCAGAGGGAGGAGGAGGTGACGAGCACGATAGACTTAAACTCCACACAGGCAGGCATGAAGAGAGGGAAGAAAAGTGGGGAACACATCGCAAACATAGGACCAGATGAATGGATAGCAGCATAGGTGCTCCTACTGCTCCAGGCGACACTAACAGGGGAAGAAGAGGACGCAGTAAGGAGGATGACCAAGGAAGAAATGGGTAACACACAGGCAGGGACGAGGTGAGTAAAACAAGAGAAGGCCAACTGTCACAGGTAGAGGAAGAAATGCTGGAGGAAAGGTTGGCTGAATTAAGAGACGCACAAAGTGCACTGATCAGACAGTTCGAGCAAGAAACACAAGGAAGGAAGAAGGAGAGAAAGGAGAATAGGGACGAGCAGGAGAGGATGAAGGAACGAATGGAAGAGAGGAAGAATGAAGCGGAGCAGATGAAGGCAATAGCAGAGAGGGTGTCACGTGCTGAGCAACGAGAAATTAAACGGAAGGGGGAAGAGAAAGAAAGGGAAATGGAACTGCGGAAAAAGAAAATACTATCTGAAAGCGCCCGGAAATATAAAGAAGGTAAAGTAATAGAGAGCATATTAAAAAGGGAAAGGGCAAAATGTGAAAGGAAGGAAGAGGAAGAGAGGATATTAGCGAAGGTAAGTGCGGAGGTGTTGGAAGAACTAAACAGGAAGAGAGCAGAAATAGGAGGTGAAATAATAGGGAAAAAGGATGAGGAGAGTGGAGATCGGAGGGTGGAGCACGGAGTAAGAACATACACACGCCAGGACCCAGAGGTGGCTACGATGTCAACACAAGGGGCAGCTGTTAAAAGAGGAGAGCACAAGGAAGAGGACTTAATAAATTTAAGGACGGTGACAGTGGGTGGAAAACGCACAGAGTGGGGATTGTCTTTTACTGATGGATTTTGCAGCGAGGAGGAAGAATGTTTAGGAAAAAGTGGAGGAGATGGTAATGGGGAGAGTTTAGACAAACTGTACTTTACACGCACCAACTGCGAGTCACCATGGTCATGCAGAAGAATGGAAGAAGATAAGAAAGGTGAAGTGCAGGTAAGAGAGGTAGCAAGGAGAACGTCATAATCATTAACACTGACACCAGTACAAACACCATGCCCTCTAACAACACGACCTCTAGCACCACTCCCACTGACACCAACCCATGCGCACACCCCATATGTCGACAGACTTAGGGATCTCCCAGGACGCAGACAGGAAGAATGGGCAAGCACGCCCACAGTGAGAGAAGATGGTAAAAGGAGAGTGAGGAAGAATGAATGGGACGATAGAGCAATTAACTGTAATATTGATGTGATTGAAGAATTACCCGACACAGAGGAAGAGGATGAATACACTGACATAACCCTACGGGGGGAAATGAGGGGGTACAATTTAATGCCACTTCTGGAAAGGGGAGGGGCCAGACCACAATATGTCCCCTGGAAGCATGCCGATAAAGAGAATATAAAATGCAGACTCCCATCACTAAGTGGAGGAGCAGGAAAGTTGATATATGAGATGGAAAAACACACTGCGGGGTAAACATTTGCGGTGGGGGTCGTGAAGGAACTCCTAATTTCAATATTGGGGGATGCTGCAGATGACATAGGGAAAAGGGCGGGCTTCCCAGGGGCAGGGGTGTTGCTAGGGGGGCTAAGGGGGCTATAGCCCCTGATCTTTTGGTTGTAGCCCCGGATAGAATCTCAGAAGCTACAGCCAAAAGACTGGCTAACCCCCAGTCCCAACAGTTCCGACATCAGTGTAGCCCCGGGTCTTTTCCAGACCTAGCAACTCCCCTGCCCAGCGGTCACAATAACTGACACATCACATGATGGAGCAACTGCAGACATGCGCTGTGGCAGGCTCTAAGGGTCCAGTACCCAGACACGTCAGACATAGGAGCTATAACATCAAGCAAGATGCGTGAGAATGAAGATCCTGTTGATTACATCCAGGAGATTCCGGAGAAGTGGCGATTGGAAACTCGGGAGCAGTGGGTTGAAACACTAGCAATTTTCTACCATATATTAGTACAAGGGCTCCCGGAACAAGTACAAAGACAGCTGAAGAAAATAGTGGGGATGGAAGCTAAGGCATGGCTGAAAAGATGAAACAAAAGGAGGAAGATAGAAAGGCAGAGGAGGCAAATTTGGTGCAGAAAAAGCTATCTAAATATGCCATGAAAGGAGCACTAATAACAACGCCTGTGGTAGCAACACCGACCTCCGCACAAGTAACAGTTGCACAAGACACAACACAACAACAGGTAGCACAATTACAACAGCCAACACAAATAATAACACAACAGATGCCCCCGCCCCCACCATACACGGCATACGCAGGAGGAGGATATATACAGATGGGAAATGGGTACTCAAACAACTACAGGGGGAGGGGCGGCATGATGAGAGGGACGGGCTATGGCCCGCCTGCACAACAACACGGGGAGTTTCCCATGGCAGGCCAGAGAACCACCAATATGTTTGGTTTGCGGGATGGTGGGACACATGTCACGCACTTGCAGGATGAGGCCCACCCAAACAGCCTGGGGGCAACAAGGGCAGCAAGGGCCTATGGGGAACAACAAGTTTACCAACAACAACAATGAATACAACAATGCCTACCACAACAACAAGCGCCACTGCAACAACCACAGCAACAGGTACAAACATACATACCACCACAGCAGCAGGTACAAACATACACACCACCACAGCAACAGGTGATATTAACGCAACAACATCAAGTACAACTGGTACAGCAGCTTATACAAATAGAGGACAATGCAGTATCTACAACTGATGAACCACTAGTGCAGACACAGCTGGGGAAGGTGACAATATTGGGTCACAACCCTTACACAGGAAGCGGTCAGTCACTATATCCACAATAGAACAGCCCACAGATGTCTTTGATGTGTCCCATCTTATCAGTAACACCTAATACTGCGGAGGAACCACGCGTACAGTTAGCAATAGGTGACAAAAAAAATTCCTTCCTAGTTGACACCGGGGCCACTAGGTCCTGCATAAGGGAGGGTACATTTTAAATGTCAGGCAAAGCCATGCACACTCACGGATTCTCTGGGGCTCAAGGGATGGTTCCCTTCACTGACAACATCTCTTTATCTATGGGAGATCACAACATGTCTCTCCCACTTCTGTTCTCGAAGCAGTCACCAGTAAACATACTTGGGAGGGACATAATGAGCAGATTGAATATGACCATCTCCTTCACGGAGAAGGGCATAATTTGCTCTACACCAGGAATTAACATGCTCACAGCACGACAAATACTGCAGGCTTACTGTGGCCAAACAGTGGCCCGGGCTGAGCCTGTAGATGCAGAGATCTTCCAATATGGGAAAGACATGGCAATTGCATGGTTGCCTGGAATTGAGGGCGAAATTTGGAGGATTTCAACAGCTTACCTATTCAAACCTGAAACACCAGCAAGTGAAAAGGAGGGGGAAATGATTTCAGTAAGCATCGAGAGCATTATGGCAACTGCAGAGTACATCGCAGTACATGCCCAAGACAGGGAGGGGAGGGCCTGGAGAGCTGTAATAGCACTGGCAGATGGATGCAGGCTTACACAGGTATCTGATGAGGAGCTCTTCTCAGACGACAATGGAGAGGGAGAGATGGTGTTTGGGATGAGCATTAACATTTGGTTGAAGGTAACATACAAACAAGTGGCTCAAAAAATGGCAATGGCACTAGAGGCACCTGCACCTACACCAGTGCCATTTTACGAGGAAAACATGGCAGCTGTACCCACATCACTGTGGACCACCAGTCCATATGACGTTGGCTGCATCAAGAGCTTTGTTGGAGTAAAAATAAAATTGAAAAAAGTAGCAATGCTACCAAGAGTGAAACAATACCCACTATCAAAAGAGGCCGCCCTAATAAACAATGGTATACTAGTACCATCAGAATCACCTTGCAATGCTGCTGTGTACCCTGTACGCAAAGCAAAAGGAAGGTCTTGGCATTTTATCCAGGACCTAAGGCCCTTGAACCACATTGTAGAGGCAGAGTACCCCATAGCAGCTAACCCGGCTACCATAATATGTGGGATACCAGCAGAAGCATCACAGTTTTCCGTGATTGACCTCAAAAATGCTTTTTTCTCGATACCGCTGCACCCAGACTCACAGGACCTGACAAGCTTCACATACCGCAACACAAAATGGAAACACACAAAGTTGCCCAGGGGTACTGTGAGTCACCATCCATCTTCAACAGAATGATAAAAATGGATTTGGGAAACATTGAGATGGAGAGCACGGTGCTGCAATACGTAGATGACATCATCATTTGCAGCACCACAGAATGAAGGTGTAGGAAGGACTCATTGAAAATGCTCACAGTGTTAGCTGAGAAGGGGTACCAGGTGGACAAGGAAAAGTTACAGTATTGCCAGGAACAGGTGCTCTACATTGGTCAGCTCATTTCACAGCATGGAAGGAACATTGCACCACAAAGGGCACAAGTTATAACAAACACACCGCAACCACAGACAGTTAGAGAACTCCAACAGTTTTTGGGCCTATGCAATTACTGCAGGGCGTGGGTTTTCAACTACAGCTCATACATAGGACCCCTGCTCGAGGCCCTCAGAGAAGCACAGAAGGGGGACAGAAGGTTGGGATGGACAAGAGAAATGAAAGAGGCATTTGAAGAATGAAAACATGCCATCTCAACAGCACCAGTGCTGGCCACACCAAACTATGAACACCAATTTTGTATCTTCTCACATTGCGACTCAGCAGTAATGAAGACAGTACGGACACAAAAAACAATGTAATGTTAGGTCATTTCCCTTGTGAACAGAGTTTAGCCGCCGCAGCTTTTGCGGTGGAAAAATCCTCATCAATAAAAATGGGGTGCCCTACCACACTATTTGTGGAATACGCCCTCTTTGCTATTCTGAACAAGCCCAAATCAACATTGACCACACAGAGAGCATCAGGCTGTGAAATAATTCTATCCAGAGCAGAATTAACAATTGTAAGGTGAAGTAATGTAAACCCCGCGAGATTTATAGCGGAGCGGGTTGAAGATGGTGACTAAGCTCATGATTGCACACAGGCCATCGCAATTTACTCCAGCAAAAGAAAGGCTGAGGAAAATGCCCTAGTGGGGGGAGACAATGTACATTGATGGGTCCTCAACAATTGACCAGAGTGACGGGGTAAGAAGGACAGGAGCAGCAGTGGTTAGGCTAACAGAGGTTTGGATTTATGTACCAGTAAAATGTGTACAGCTGCCACAACATTCCTCAGCCCAAGCGGCAGAAATAGTGGCCCTAATTTTGGCACTAAAATAGAGAATTGACAAGAGGGTAACAATATATTCAGACAGTGCATATGTCACACCAACGGTACACTCAGGATTAATAAAATGGCAACGAAGAGGGTTCAGAAGAGCTGATGGTACCCCGGTACCACACGCCCCCCTACTTGCTGAACTGATTGAAGTAATTAATGACCCTAGAGAAATAGCCCTGGTGAAGTGTCAGGCACACACTAACGGGATGACCCTATCTCAAAAGGAAATGAAACAGCAGACGCACATGCCAAACATGCTGCATACTTTGGTGAGATGTGGACCCTCCCAGAAAAACAAGAAGATAAAGGGAGGGCGGGAGCAAGACAGAAGATAATGAAGGAGGGATACACTCACATCCCTGAAACACAGATACTGGAATTACAGGCAGCAGCACCCATGGTGGAAAAGGAACTATGGGTCAAAAGAGGGTGCACAATGTTCCCCACAGATGCATTATGGTGTCAGAATAATACAGGGAAGGTGGTGATGCCCCTAGCCCTATTGAAAACAGCCCTGGCTCAGCTACATCATCCAACACACACAGGAAAGGAAGTGATTGCAGCACGAATAAAGGAGGCCTGGTTCTGTCCCGAGTTAAATTCACATGTTGCAAACTTTATCAGCAAATGCCTAACATGTTAACAGTTCACAGCCGGTCACACGCTGCAAGTGATAAAAGGTACAATACCCCGACCAGAAGGAAGGACCCTTCCTGCACCTGCACATTGACCACGTTGACATGATCAATCTATGTCAAGGACACAGATACATGATTGTAGTGGTATGCCCATTTTCGAGGTGAATAGAGGCTGGGACCTGCTCTCATGCAGACGCCTTCAGAGCAGCAAGATTTCTAGTGAGGGAAGTCTTCCCGAGGTGGGGAATTTTCAAAGTGCTGCGGTCAGACAATGGCCTGCACTTTGCAAACAAAATGTTTGAACACATAACTGCACTACTTGGCATCAAACACAAGTTTGCATGCGCATATCACCCACAGGCTAACGGTTTTTGTGAATGCCTCAACGGCCTCCTGAAAGAGGAAATTGCAAAGATACAGCAGACAACTAAGAAGAGCTGGTTGTACTGCCTCCCCATGGCCCTGTTTGAGTTAAGGAATAGGCCAGGGCCAGATCACCACCTCACACCCCACAAGGTGGTGACTGGACGTCAGATGCGCCTTGCACTAAAGCCTTCATCAAGGGCCTTGACCGACTATGACAGCTCTGCAAATGTTTTTGGTGTTGAAATGTATCAATATGTGTCTTCTTTGATTACTAGTGTCGCCTTTATCTCTCGACAGCTTGAGCGCACGCGGGGCGTGTCGAAAACCACTGGAAAAGAAGAAACAAATGAGGAACAAGGACCACAAACAAACTGGACTGTTGCAGAAGGGGACCACATTCTCCTCTGCAACTTCAACCGCCGGTGTAACACCCACAGGTTCACTGGGCCCCACCAGGTGGAAGAAGTAGCTCCTCGAGCTGTAAAGCTCTGTGATAAGAAAGTGTGGAACCACTTACATGACATCAAGCCCTACAAAGACCAGACCCACCCTTGCGTTGACAACAGGGCCACCACAGCAACAACAATAACAAAAGACAACACAGCAGCATCTGCAACAAAAGATAATAGTGACACTGCCCCTCACCCCTCCCAAACCACAAACTCTAAAAACTTTGGACATTTCCCCACAGCCCACTCCATGGTCATGAGATCTGTAGGGTATTTTGTGGAGATTTGGGGCCTGACGGTATTTTATTACCGCTGAGAAATAACTTAGCAATAATCACTCTTTGTATTCAGATTTGGCCATGTGCAACAATAATACAATGGACATGCATTATTTCAGCACCCAGACCTGCATATTTGGTATACGTGGTTGGTGGTATTTTGGTGAGCATAATTCCCTTGTTTTATTTGTGGCCCCAATGTCCAGAATCCCTTATCTTTGCTTAGATTTTTCGTGTGATCACTAGAGAGACCTCAGACCTGCATTCTAGGGAAACCACAATTTCCAGTGATAGTGTTGGTGCGCCACCATGGGCAAACTCACTGACTTATTTACGACAGAGAGCTATATGTGGTAGTCTTGTGGTAATTTCCACTACCTTATATACGGTAGGGAGCTATGTTCAGAGAGTCTCTCTTCCCGTTGGCTCATGTACCTCCAACAAGTTATACTACAGTCACTCACAATTATTCATACTGATTCTGACATACACACATCTGTCTTAAAATGACCATTGCACTGTTTAAAAATCTCCCCACATCATTGGCATTGTAATGGTAAATAGAAAATAAACCACCCGTCTGTTTTCAAATATTTTCTGTATTATAAAATTTGCATTTAGACATAATCTCATTCTTTACAGCAATAAAAGGGAACAATCAAAGCATTTTCAATGACACACTGCAATTATAGTGGCGGAGAACAGAACTTAAATTGCAACATTAGCACTTGATTAAGACACGCACGGGACTTTCATTTTTCTACACTGACTGCATACTTTCGTGCACACACACAGCTCCCCCAGTTAGGTAATTACCTTATCTGTTTAGAGGATTCTCTCTGTGAATGTGGCTCTCTTGGCTTAACTCCAACGAAAAGGGACGCTTGCCTTCTCAAGCCGGGGTCATTGCCTGGAATTCTCAGCTTTTTCAGATAGGACAGCCTCTGCCAGTGGAAATGTAATTCTTTCAGCTTTCCCCAGTCTCGACTGCAGCAGGACACCCCCACAGCCAGGTCTTCTCCCCAGTAGTGCAGAAAGATGTCTGCCTGTCTTTTTCCCTGCTACTGCCCACTAAAACTTTCCTCTCAGCCCTCTTTATGACGTGTTCCAATGAAATCCATCATCTCTCATCCTCCTACTTTTAAACAATAGCTTCGCTTATACATTTGCAATTGTTGCAAATCTGACTTCCTTCCTCCTGCAGTTACTGTGCACAACAACACGGATAATCAGGCAGAGAAGAGAGGAAAAATCTGCACACTCATTTAACTGGTTTTCAAAATATGCCTAATTCTGCAGTAGAGAACACATTTTATTAGTGAGTTATAATAAAATAAGGTTTTATTAGTCAGGTTAATGGTTAATATGTTAGCTGTTAATTTTCAAATGTGTCTCTAGCAATATAGGCATTTCAGGTGAAAAATAGTGTGCATATTTTTAAATGAACACGTGTGCTTTTAACTGTAAAAATAGCTTTGCATCTTATATGTTAAAATCGTTTTTTGACTGAATAGTCTGTCTTTCCTTGTTAATCTGTTAACCCATATAGCAATGCACCGCACCCTTGTGGTGGTGCTGCAAAAAAAAAAATGCTACTTGTGCAGTAGTGCTGTAATGCTACTTGTGCAGTAGCGCTGTAATGCTACTTGTGCAGTAACATGCCAAATATCCTTACATATACCCTCCTTTTGTTTTTAGAACTTGGCTATAATCCAAGCCAATCTCTAAAAACAACTTGTTTTTAGAACTTGGCTATAATCCAAGCCAATCTCCAAAAACAACTTGTACTTTCTTTTTCTCTTAAAATGCATGTGTATTGGGATATCTTTCTCTTCCTGACGTAGTCAGTAAAATCAGTAACATTTTCATTTTTACTGATATCACAATCAACCATCCACCCATGATTAGCACCAGGATAGCCAAACCCACTATTGAGCGTTCCCCCCAGGTTCCCCAATTAAATCTTTCCACTTCTATTATGCCCAGATTACTAATTGTAATATTGTTTTTTTCGCAAATTCATTTTCATAACATGTCTTTCTTTGTGATTCAATAAATATTCCACATCTGGATCTATTGGAAAAGTATCCCTTTGAAAAAAATCGATATTTTCCACTTGGCTTTCCCAAACATCATTTGTTACATGGAACAATGTTAATCCCCCAATTGACACAATTGCATCCTTTGGAACCTGTAAATAAAAAACATTATATTTTACCTGTTTAACCACGTATGTTCCATGGTTTAAATGTACTACCGTCATGTTCTTTAAACAGGTACTGACCAACCATTTACCTCTGACCATCTTAGCCTGTGCCATTTCTTCACTCCCCATATTACTAATAATCACTTCACATCCCTCTGATATACTTGGGTCAGATTTCAATCCACAAATAGCATCTGTGGCATCAGGAACAAACGGTTTACCTGGACACATATAATTTTGTTCTTTAAATGTTACACATGTTTCCAGGTTTGGTATTAAATAAACTTCAGGTTCCCATGACTGAAATGCCACCACTTCTGGAGTCTTAATCTTAATGAATTTGTCCTCTTGCCAAAATCCCACGTTGTGTACCCACTTCGTTTGATAAATAAGTTCAGGGGCTACAAATGGGATGCATAGCAAAAATCCGATCTCTAGTCTTTCCAAGTCCACATATAACGGCATTGCATTCCCCATTTCGAATGCAATTCTTATCTGTATAAGGTCAATTTCCCTCCTGGTCAATCTTTCTATCATTTGCCGAATGATATCCTGCGAAACAAAATACAAGGGAATATGTCCTTGAATCAATTGTGAAACTGCAGTTTGAACTTCTCTCATATAATTCGTTAATAGTCTATCAACAGGACTCATTATGTTCAATATTTCATTTAAAGTTCTGTCATGCTTAAGTATTATTTTAGTCGCCCGTTGCATCACATCCGCTTGTTCATTTAGAATGATTGCAGTTTCATTTATGAATCTTACTTGTTCATCCAGTCCCCCTCTAATTCCATCTAATGTCTTTTGTATTATTTCTAGGTCAATACTCAGTTGTTGTGCTTTAGTACTCAGTGTTCCTACCGAAATAGAATTGGCTGTTGATATTGTAGTACCTATTATTGCCCCAATTATAGACATTACCATTGATATCGCGAGCATCACCGCACCTCTCTTTCCTCTCTTCTTCTTAATGTCTGCTGAATTCACGAATGTTTTTTCCAATTGCATTAATATATCTCTTATTGACTGCTTAGCGTCCTCTTTTCTTATTTCCAGCCACTCTTTAGTCTGTTCAATCTTAATTCCGGTATTGTTCAAATGTTTTTCAATCAAAATCTCAGGATTCAATGGTATGTAGATATTTTGGAAAATCATCCTTCTATCACTCATGATGAATCCTGGTGCTTCTTCTACCGCGATACCAGATGCTGGTCCAGGTTCAATGACAACCTGTGCTTCTGAATTCTTGAAGATCCCTCCAAATATCACTATCGTTAAACTTGTCATCGGTATCATCTTCAATGCTGATCGCTTTGTAGCCTTGGTCTTCACCCCTCTTTGGGGCTTTCCCGGAATCCGTCCTCGAGGTCTCCAGGACTCCATCGTCTCCCGTGGCCTCTGGTCCCGGAACCTCCGATCAAATAATGTTAATCGTCTAAATCAAAATAGAAAATAAACAGATTAAGTACATAGCACAATACTAACTTCATCCTTTTGCCAAAAATAAAACATACTTGGTAAAAATACTTCGTTTTTTTTTTTTTTTTTTCTGAAATTAAACACAAGTTAAAAGAAAACAAACACATATAAAACAGCATTCAATATTTAATACACTTTCTCTCTGCACACCAACCACGAGCTTCCGTTATATGTGCATTTATTTATTTATTTATTTATTTATTTATTTATTTATTTATATTATATATTTTCACATATATTACAGTGTTTATGTGCCATCCTAACAATCAACTTTTTTTTAACTTCTTTGTCACTGCCTCCTGATCACACCCATTTATTTTCTCAAGGGACTCTATCCGTTTCCACATGCTCAAGCTGCCTGATCTCATGTCTGGGATGGCATGGTTTGATTTGATTTACATGGACAAACTGCTCTATTGCTGTTTCACCTTCATTTTTCAAAATTTTATACACTACAGGAGAGACTTTATCTATAATTCGAAATGGCCCCTGCCAGGCTGCCAGAAATTTAGAATTTTTCTGTTTACTTTTTCCAAAATGAAACTTGTACACCTGATCCCCTACATTGTATTCCTTTACTGATGTCTTTTTGTCATAATATGACTTAGCACTGTCAGCAGCTCTTTCCAGATTTCTCTGCACAAAAGCAAATGCATGTTGCAAATGCCTCCTCAGTTCATCAATATATTCATGAACTGTGGATGCACTCACTAGAGTTTGCTCATGTGTTCTGTATAGTAGGTGTTGTGGTAACACCATTTTCCTACCTGTTAAGACCTCATGGGGGCTAACACCTGTTGCTTTGGCAGGAGTCGACCTGATTGCCATCAAAACCAATGGTAAACGCAAATCCCAGCTGGAACCTGCTTCTGCCACAAATTTCTTTAAAATGTCCACAACAGACCTATTGCTTCTTTCAACTGTACCTGAAGACGCCGCCCGATATGCGATATGTAGTTTCCTTTTTACACCTAGTATTTGCCATACCTTACTCATTAGAGTACTTGTGAAATGACTTCCTCTGTCTGACTCAATTCTTTGTGGCAACCCAAACCTTGAGAACACATGGTTCACCAGCAATGTGGCTGCTGTTTGCGCACTACAATCTGGTGCGGGAATGCACTCAATCCATTTTGACATCAAACATACCACACTCAAAATATAGCGGTGTCCCCTGCTCGACCTTTTTAAAGGACCTACATAGTCTATTTGCAAATCTGACCATGGGAGAGTTAGGCCTCTTTTCATCAATGGTGCTCTATGCATTGGTGAAGCAGGTTTAAATTGGGCGCATACTAGACATCCTCTAGTATATAATTCCACATCTTGGGACATATGTGGCCAGTAAGCATAATCTTTTAGTATTTCTAATGTCTTTTGTGAACCTCTATGGCCTGCAGTTATGGCATCGTGTGCATGGTGTAGCATTAGTCCTCTGAATGAAAGGGGTACTACCCACTGTATTTGCCCTGTTATGGACTCTCTAATCATGAGTCCATCCTGTAATCTAATTCGTGTTTTGTTCTTTAATAACACCCTCAACTCTTCTTTTCCCATACAATCATTTTCTGTTAAAGGATTTTTTTCAGGATCTATCAAATGATTATAATAGATTCCCAAAATTTGATCATTCTTTTGTGCCTCAATCAAATCTTGGTCTGGCGTGTCATGACTCCACTGCACCACCGGTTGATCTACCTCCTTTGGTGCTTTAGAACGTGTGACTGCATCAATTTGTATTTCACCCATTAAATAATCAATAGGTAGCAATTCTCCCATCACAGCCCCAATCTTAGCCAGATGGTCTGCCTTATCATTTCCCTCCTTATCCTCTCCTGGTGTTTTTAAATGCCCACGAATTTTTCTCCAGTATATTGTTAAATTATTTTCTGACACCAATTTGTCTATGGCTTGTATCATTTTTCCATGTTTAAGTGGCTTTTTGTTGTATGTAACCATGCCTCTTGCTTTCCAACCAGGCAAATACTCCACAAAGCTATTCCGTGCATAGTCAGAATCAGTCACCAGGACAATTTCACTGAACTTTTTATCAACTGCAGTAGCAATTGCTTTATAGATGGCTGCCAATTCCGCCACCTGACTGCTCCTATCTCCAATCCTCATCCCTATACTAGGAACGCCTTCACATTTCAACCAGACATTTCCTATTCCTGCCACTAATTGTTTATTACTGTCATTTTCAATGTGAAAAGCACAACCATCCACATATACAGTTGGCAAATCCTTGCATGTTTTTTCATCAAAAGCTTTGTGTGGTGATTGTTCAAACTCCTGCAAACTAGCTTCCACATCCATTTCATTTGTTATTTGTTCAGCTGCACAGTCATGTAAGTCAGCTAACCCTTGAGCAATTGGGCTCTTTTTATTTTGTCCATATCTTACTTCTACGGGAAAACCTTGTAATGTCAGCGTCCATGAAGTGATTCTGGATTGCGCTAGATTGCCTGATCTAATTCTTTTACTCTCTAAAAATTGCAAAGGTTGATGATTTGTTTCAATAATCACCTTTTCTCCCTGAACAATGGGGCGGAAATGTTGTAGCGCCCACACAGTGGTTAATAGGGCCTTTTCGCATTCATTAAATTTCATTTCAACTTGGGAAAATGCCTTACTTGCATATGCAATGGTTTTGTGATTCAAATCGTGTTTTTGTGATAACACTGCTGACATACAATGTTCAGAAAAGCCTATTTCTATAAAGAAATCCCTGTCCTTTATGGGGTATGCTAAACATGGTGCCTTTACAAGACATTCCTTCAATCTAGCCACTGCATCAGACTGCTCTCTTCCCCATTTCCAGGGAGTATTTAGTTTAAGCAGTTTAGTCAATGGTTGAGTGATTTCTGCATAATTCTCAATGAACTTTCTGTTATAGCCTGTCATCCCTAATAAACTTTTTACTCCTTTCACATTTTTAGGATCTTTTAATCTTTGTATGGCCTCTATTTTCTTCCTTTGTGGATTTAGCCCATGTTCAGTCACTTCATGCCCTAGAAAGTTCACTTTTTTCTTGCACCATTGTGCTTTTTGCAAAGATACTTTGGCGCCTGCTTTCTGCAATTGGCCAAGCACATGTCTTATTTCATCAAAATGGCTTTTAAGGTTTTCATTTTTTATCAAGACATCATCCACATAAACTATTGTCCCTCTTTCCGCTGCATCCGGCATGGCCTTTCTCAAAAATATGCCAAATTCACTCCCACTATTGATGTACCCGAACGGAGCTCTAAGCCAGGCATATTGAGTCCTGTCAAATGTAAAGGAAAATAGGTGTTGTATCTCCTCTGCCAATGGCACACACCAATATCCAGATGTGAGATCTAACGTGGTAAATACATTTGAACCATGTATCTGAGCTAGGCCCTGATCAATGAATGGTAGTGGCCATCTAGATACTGGTACTCTTTTATTTAACTCTCTTAAGTCTGCACACAGCCGCCATTGACCATTTGGCTTTAACACACCTAAAATAGGCGTATTGGATGTGCTATGAATGGGCCTAATTATTCCCCGTGATTCCAAATTTTTAATAATCTCTGCCAATGATTCTAAACATGCCAGCGGTAGTCTATACTGGCGTACAAACACTGGATTTCCGCTACAACCTTCTGGTAGTGTGGCCACATGTAAATCAGTTAAACCACAATCATAAGCATCTTTTGCAAATACATCCTTAAACTCCATAAATATTTCCCTCAGATTGCGTCGATCCTCATCGCTGTTACATGCATCCGCTAAGGAGATCTGCTCTTCTACCATTCTGGAAAATTCTGGAAACTCTTCTGGTAAAGGAATCTCAGTGCTTTCCTCTAACTGTGTGGCTGTGTCTTTTTGTAGGGCTGCCACTTTCAAATATTTTGGCATATCAGCTTCCACTTCAATGGGCTGATTTCCTGTTTCATTTTCATTTAAATTAAATATTATGCAATCCTCTTGATGGCAGCACACTGTCTCATTTGAATCATAAGGATACACAGAATGAATTTTAAATATTCCTTTGGGCTGAGAGTCCAGGTGTTCTGGCAACTCGCCCTTGGCATCTACATATTTTTCAGGAATATTCCCAATCACCATGTTATTTAAATCTGCCGTATAATGTGATTTTTGTATGGCCATTCCTAATGGGGAGTTTTCCTCTAAATGAATATCCTGACAACCTTTATTATTCACCATGATTTTTACAGATCCCTCACCAATGTCTACCAATGGAATGTATTCATAATCCAGGCCTTGCTGTTTTATGGATTCATTCAGGCATACAAATGCATCAGAGCCTTTCATCTGCTGTCCATTTTTGCATTTCAGTGTTATTGCAAACTGTTTTGTAAATGCAGGAACAATAGTATTTTTCCTCATCTGTAATTCGACTGCATAAGGAACTAGTTGTGCACAATGATAAGCCCTTCTTTTGTCTCCAAATTCAGGCGCCGGCCCACCTAGGCGTGACCATATTTTTTGATTAAGGAAATCTAACACCATACACATTCTGTGCATGATGTCATTGCCCATGTAAAATTCATTTTGTGCTCCACTCACTATCCATACATTATGGTAAATTGCTTTCTGCCCAATGCTAATTTTAAGCATGCATCTGCCTGTAATTCGGTTTTCAAAGTCTGGACTGTCCAACCCAGAAACATATTGGTTTTTAATCCTAAATTTTGGGATTTCTTCCCTCTCCATAATTTTTTGCAACAATTTCTCATTAATGAAACTCCTTTCATGTTCAAGCGCTAAAGTGGCTTTTATTGTTTTAAGATAATCATTTATACCAGCGTGAACCCATGGTTGCTCATCTTCCATGTGTATCTCTGCCAGAGTGGTAATGTGTTTTTCTGAATCTGTTTTAGGAACAATATTCTGTTTGCATGTATTCTCTTTTAAATAGAAACGTAATGTGTGTTCGTCTATGGCAGTCTGCCAATCTTTCCTTGGGTCCAAGTATATTTGTACAGGTAGTTTTTCATTGTCGCTCTGATCTTTGTCTTGACACCTTAATATAACAGTGACACTAGGTATGCAGCTATTCTGGAGATATACCTCCACAGCATCATTTGTTTTGGCAACGGTGTGACATTCTTTTATATTGCTGTTTTGTGATTTTAGTTTCTTAGGCCTCAATGGTTTTTTGGTTAAGGACCACAGCACTCCATTCACCCCATCTATGAGAGGAGACAATCTTTTCAGGCAATCTGTCCCCATCAGAAATGGAATTTCACAAATAGATGTGATCAATACCTCTTGTTTCATTCTGTGCTTTCCTATTTTTATGTCAACCTCAGTTACACCTATGATGGGCACCTCCTCCCCATTAAAGTTATGCACTGGGCCTTGATTTGCCTTCACTGTGATCTGACTCTGTGGAGGCCTCCCTTCATTGATACTCTTTACCAGCTCCTTGGACATAATTGTGGCCTGTGCGCCAGTGTCAATCATAGCAAAGGTGTGGCATTTTTCTTCTACAGTGATGGGTGCATAATATCTGTCCTCAACTTCCTCTAATACACATAAGAAATGTGAATTCTTACTGATTTCAGGGCTCACCTTTCTCAGGTCTTTTTCACTTTTGGCTAAGCACATTGGTAAATGAAAAGACATTTTTCCCTCCTTTTTACCCATTTCTGTGCGAGATATTTTATTCATTTCTCCATGTTCAGAGGTTTTTTGGAGTGTGGCCACCGTTCGCCCATCCATCTGGGTAACATCAGAGGCCACATTACAACCTTCCAACTGAACATGTGTCACAACATCATTCAGCAATTTGTCATTTTTTAATTCTGTGCATTTGTGATCATTTAGTGTAATACCAGCCCTTTCAGCCTCTTCAAAAATATGTGGCTCAAAGAATTTTTCAGGTGATTGACTTGTACCCTCCTTGTGAGTATTTCCTTTTTCTGTCTGTGTTTGGTAATTGTTTTGCTTGCCCAGGGAAGGAGCTATGGCATCCCCACTTACTCCCTGTTCACTGGTATTCCCCATGCATGAGTCATTTTTCTTAAATCTGTCCCTTTGTTCTTTTGGAATTCCTAATGTTTCTTTTTCATTTGTGCAAATCTTTACTGTTTTATTTAGCTCTAAGTTAAACCGTACCTCTTTTTTAGAAGTATTTGCACTTTCTGTCACAATTTCATTTACTGGTACTTTCATTTTTAATCCATTAGACATCTCAGAGTCGTTATGCAAGATTATATCAGAGCAATCTGTCATTTTGGCACTGCAGTCATCATGAGTACTTAGTCACTTTTCGGAAGCCCCCCGGTCATTGCTATGGCCATCAGCCCCCTCTTTGGAATGTTGTTTTTGCGTTGTATAGAGCTTTCCTATTTGCTCAGCTAACATTTTCACTTGGGCCTCAAGGCATTGGAACCTTTCCACCTCTCTAGGATCCTCTTTCTGTGGCCTAGGTCGATATTGGGTGTTTTCCCCCTGATTGGATCTATTCTGATACCTCTCAGGTGATTGATACCGGTTGGGATGGTTTCTGAACTCTTGATTCATTTGTGGAGGGGAGCGGGTTGCACCCATCCTTTGATTATAGTCCCCTGGTGGGGAATCATTGTACTGGCGTGGACTGTAGTTCACGTTTTGCTTCATGTCCTGTCTCTCAGATTGTGGGTACTGGCCCCTATATTGATTTCCATTATCAGTAAATCGATCCACATATCGGGGCCTATCCTGATTACCATATATCATGGTGCTGGGATCAAATCTGCTCTGTGTCCCCAATGACTGGTAGGGACCATCATTTCTTTGATCTTGATTTTGTCTCTGGTTATTGTTCATACCTGCCATATCAGACCGGTATCTTACCCGGGGTCTATCTCCTAAATATCTAGGGCTGATGTAGCTCTCTCTATTACTAGGATCATGTGATTGGAACATTGGTACAGTAAATGGCGATCTTTGTTGATTACCCCTTTGTTCAGGTGTCACATTATTTTTACCTTGGCTTTGAGCAGACTCAAGGGACATTTTGGCTGACCTGATTTCCATTACTGTGGCTGAGGGTTCTTTAGATTTAGGCCTAGTATCTTTCATTTTATCACTTTCTCTACCCTGACAATAGAGTACCTCATATAGCTTGGTGCTTTGATGTACAATCCATTCAAGGGACTTGTCACGGTCAAATTCACGGACCAATTGGGATATGATGTCTTTCTGTAGCCCATAGAAGTATGCGGTTTTAAACTCATTGGAATTTGAGTCAAAAGATACATCAAAGCGAGAGAATGCTCTTTTTAAGTCTTGTAAAAATTGGCGAGGTGATGTATTAGGTCCAGCAGTAATAGTGTACGCAACTTTCTTTGCCTCCTGCAATGACTGAAAAGGAGAAAAATGGCGCCTAATTTCTTTTTCAAACTCCAGCCATGTCATATTCTGCTGTTCATTTAATCCCCTTATGATGCTGGCCGTCGGGGCATCTAAAGTTAAATGAAAATATTGTCTGTACTGTTCCTTAGGTATCTGGAGCGCTTTAAAAATGTCATGCACCGCTTCTAAGTGATCCTCAATGCAGCATTCACCTCCCTTTTTAAATGGTTTGATCAGGGCTTTAATGGATTTCATTATTTTTATGGGGCTACTTGTTGCAATGCATGGAATTGCACTATTTTGTGATTCAATCCTGTTTTCAGGTGTATGAGATTGGTGGCTGCCCCCAATGGGAGTATCAAATCCCCCAAGGGCGCTGCAACCAAGTTCAGTCACCGGCCCAGTCACTGGGGCACTAGCTCTTTGGGCAGAGCTAGAATTCACCTCCACTCCATTGAATGTGGTGCCCTGCCGCCTCTCCTGGGACCTGGGAATGCACATTTGCTGTTCTAAGTCCTTACACTTTTTAAGGAGTCTGTTGGCTTCATCATGCAAATAATTATTTTCATCACTCATTTTATTAATTGCCTCCTGCATATCGCACATTTGCATTTGGCATTCATTGAACTCTTTACTTCTCTTGTCTCTTTCTTGGATCATTTTAATCATTTCTTGTTCTACACTCTGGAGATCACCTTCTTTTTCGCAATGTTCTTTTTGTAAAATCTGCATTTCTGAAACAACCTCATCTTTATCCTGCCTAATGTGATCCACTAAGGCTTTTAAGTGTGTCAATTCTTGCTCACTATCTTCAAATTGTTTCTTGTTTTTGGATAACTGAGTATCAAAGTCTCTGCATTTTAATTGCATGTCTTTTTGGCATACATCCAATTCTGCTCTCAACATTTCCTGATTTTTACTTGCCCCATCTAATTCAGTCTTTAACCTGTTAATTAGCTGAGTATCATTCTCTTGCATTCGCAGGGACTTGTTTAAAATAAACCATATTTTGCCGCATAGCCGTATTAAACAGTCTTTCTCTGCACTTTTATCGGCTGCATTCAATAATCTTGTAAGGCAGACCTGAATTATGCTGCCTTCTGCAAAAATATTGTCTAGTTTTTCTTTCTGCACCTCACCCTGAATGCGGTTACTCCATTCTAAGGTACTGTTCGAAGACCAATTCCCATGTGCAAATAACTTTGCCTCTAAATATTGCACTAGATCTGAGAATGTGGTTTCCCTTTGTGACATTCTGAAATTCGTTTTTAGTGGCACACTGCTATTATAAAATGGGTTCCCTTTAATGTGCAAATGGCAGTGTGAGACACGCTTGCCACGCCCAGTAGGTACTCTATGATCACTTTCCCGGCCTCCAACGCACCATAAATATGTAGGGTATTTTGTGGAGATTTGGGGCCTGACGGTATTTTATTACCGCTGAGAAATAACTTAGCAATAATCACTCTTTGTATTCAGATTTGGCCATGTGCAACAATAATACAATGGACATGCATTATTTCAGCACCCAGACCTGCATATTTGGTATACGTGGTTGGTGGTATTTTGGTGAGCATAATTCCCTTGTTTTATTTGTGGCCCCAATGTCCAGAATCCCTTATCTTTGCTTAGATTTTTCGTGTGATCACTAGAGAGACCTCAGACCTGCATTCTAGGGAAACCACAATTTCCAGTGATAGTGTTGGTGCGCCACCATGGGCAAACTCACTGACTTATTTACGACAGAGAGCTATATGTGGTAGTCTTGTGGTAATTTCCACTACCTTATATACGGTAGGGAGCTATGTTCAGAGAGTCTCTCTTCCCGTTGGCTCATGTACCTCCAACAAGTTATACTACAGTCACTCACAATTATTCATACTGATTCTGACATACACACATCTGTCTTAAAATGACCATTGCACTGTTTAAAAATCTCCCCACATCATTGGCATTGTAATGGTAAATAGAAAATAAACCACCCGTCTGTTTTCAAATATTTTCTGTATTATAAAATTTGCATTTAGACATAATCTCATTCTTTACAGCAATAAAAGGGAACAATCAAAGCATTTTCAATGACACACTGCAATTATAGTGGCGGAGAACAGAACTTAAATTGCAACATTAGCACTTGATTAAGACACGCACGGGACTTTCATTTTTCTACACTGACTGCATACTTTCGTGCACACACACAGCTCCCCCAGTTAGGTAATTACCTTATCTGTTTAGAGGATTCTCTCTGTGAATGTGGCTCTCTTGGCTTAACTCCAACGAAAAGGGACGCTTGCCTTCTCAAGCCGGGGTCATTGCCTGGAATTCTCAGCTTTTTCAGATAGGACAGCCTCTGCCAGTGGAAATGTAATTCTTTCAGCTTTCCCCAGTCTCGACTGCAGCAGGACACCCCCACAGCCAGGTCTTCTCCCCAGTAGTGCAGAAAGATGTCTGCCTGTCTTTTTCCCTGCTACTGCCCACTAAAACTTTCCTCTCAGCCCTCTTTATGACGTGTTCCAATGAAATCCATCATCTCTCATCCTCCTACTTTTAAACAATAGCTTCGCTTATACATTTGCAATTGTTGCAAATCTGACTTCCTTCCTCCTGCAGTTACTGTGCACAACAACACGGATAATCAGGCAGAGAAGAGAGGAAAAATCTGCACACTCATTTAACTGGTTTTCAAAATATGCCTAATTCTGCAGTAGAGAACACATTTTATTAGTGAGTTATAATAAAATAAGGTTTTATTAGTCAGGTTAATGGTTAATATGTTAGCTGTTAATTTTCAAATGTGTCTCTAGCAATATAGGCATTTCAGGTGAAAAATAGTGTGCATATTTTTAAATGAACACGTGTGCTTTTAACTGTAAAAATAGCTTTGCATCTTATATGTTAAAATCGTTTTTTGACTGAATAGTCTGTCTTTCCTTGTTAATCTGTTAACCCATATAGCAATGCACCGCACCCTTGTGGTGGTGCTGCAAAAAAAAAAATGCTACTTGTGCAGTAGTGCTGTAATGCTACTTGTGCAGTAGCGCTGTAATGCTACTTGTGCAGTAACATGCCAAATATCCTTACAGATCCCAGGTCAAACAAAACCCTGCCCCGGCCTGCCACCCCTGCCACTACCCAAATAAAAGACATTGCCAAAATTGTTACATTGCACCACACTTGTAGATACGTACATGTTCTCTTTTTCTTTTTGTCTTGCACATGGAGGTATTGCGAACAACTGTTTCTGTATAAGGAAAAGTGAAGAAACTAACATTGTGTTTTGCCCAGGGGTAAATGCCACACACAGACAATAACACCCCTGAAGCTCTGTCACAGCAATTTGTATACACTCTAAAAAGACCAAAATATCTAAAGAAGAGACGGATACGTGAATATTACAACACGTTCATTTTGGCCATAGAACAATCATTCAGCACCTCCACGAGCACTTACCAGCTCTGAGAGATAGGTCACTAAGATTAGCATGGGAACACTTTTCCACCTGGGCATTAAACGACTACCTGACAGGGAGAGCTTGATTAAAGAAAACTAACAAATTAACGCATATTTTCAGAAATGTTTAGGCGGGCATCTTTAACATCACCAAGAATAAGTTGCAGGACCGCAGCAAAGGTAAGAGAAAAATGCCGGTGATATTAGCTATTGTAATAAAGATTGTAGGAGTGTTGGTCATCACTGGTCAACTTGCTGCCTCTGTCATGCAGACACACTTTGCTTCTTGAATTATGGCTACACCTGAAATTAATGTACCCCCTCCCACAGCTGCAACAGGTATGGTGTCAGGTGGTACAAGTAACACAAGAGGTAATGGGAATAGGGTTAAACGTAGCACATATGGAGATAATAATGGTATTGACACATATCTCACAGATTCAGCACATGTCCAAAATTGGTAAGCAGACAACTAAGGACAACTGCTATGTGTGCTCTTTGATCCCATACGCCATGAGCACATCAAGGATGTTTGTAGCTACTGAAGTGCCAGCAAGGACAGTAGAATGACTGATATATATGGCACTGTTCCAAACAAAAGGACGATTTAAAGGGACAGTGGTATCATTGCAACGGAAGACAAGAGACTCATACCCATATGAAAATAACTTCATCAAAACTCTTAGGATGTACAACAGCTACCACCTACACACTCAAGGGTTCAGATACGTAACGGATGGCCCTGAAAAAGGCGAAACGAAGAAAGTAACGTTAGAATACATGCCGTGTGAAATTGCTGGTGAACAAGGTTGTTGGGAAAGAGCTCTCATTGTAATATATGGGAAGATATACACAAATGAAGGATGGACAGAGGGAGTGGTCGGGAACAATATGGTAACAGACGAAAATGTGAACTCAATAAACAAAACAAACCACAAATGTTGGATGGAGTGGGTAAAAAGTGTACCACTGTTAACATGGCTGGAGAAAGACGAAGACCTAATAACTATACTACCACTAACTGCACCCACACTGTGCTATCGACAGCACAGTGATGTTGATGTTGGAAATAACAACAACTGTAAAAGTACAATATTAATACCTGAGGGGGGTGCCGACACGGCAGTTCTAATAGACCACTATTGGGCCTGCGGCGATAAGGCACACCACTCATTACCTCCATCATGGAATGGAATATGCACTATGGTACACATCAACGTACCATCTCTGGTTGTGCCTCAGAAACATGTCAACATGGCCAACTTCCCCAAGATGGACGAAGGTGACAAAAGGAGAAAAAGATCTGTGATGTTTGAAGAAGGTGACGACAACAACGACACAAACATTCTGTCGAGAGTGAAAAGACAGGGAGAACCACTGACGGGAAACTACCTGTGGGGAAGATCGGAAACAGCTCTCACTGCCATTCCACCAGAACACAGACTATTTAGCAGAGCAGCAATGTTCTTCTCATCAATAATACATCCAGGACTGCAGGCATATGCAAATGCAAAATGGCTCCAGATAACCTGATGGGAGCTTACGATGACAATTAATTCTACCGTCAATGGATTCAATGCACTAAAAGAGGAACTGAGGGCGGTACGTATGGTAGCACTACAAAACAGATATGTGTGGGCCTACTCACGGCAATGGAAGGAAGATTTTGTGCAAAAATTGGACAATCATGTTGCACATTCATCCCTGCTAATGACGCAGACAATGGAACACGTAAAGGAGCAGTATCACAACTTGCCCTGATGCACTCGAAATGGTTGAAGAAATTAAAGGAGTAAAGAAAGATGGCAGCTGGTTTTCCTTTTTATGGTCATGCATGCCCTCATGGCTGTCAGATGGACTAAAATTGATAGTTGGCTGTTTAATAGTAGGAATGGCGGTGTTAATAGCAATGAGGTTTTGGAAAGCAAGAAAAGTATGTACAACAGATGAGATGATGGAAATGGTCGGCATGCACGCCCTGCTACCAGCCAAAGACGATAAGCACACAGACATGATTATACAGGAAAGAGAAAGGTTGCGCAAACAGATACTTGAAAATCATCTAGACCCACCATCTGTGAAGGTGGAAAACCCAAGAAACACGAGGAGCTATGTTGGAAGATGGGTATACTGTAAACCCGGCGGCGGATGCGTTTATATGTACTGTTCATTTGAAGATCATGTCAACCACTATGGACACCTGGCTGGAATAATGGAAGTATGGAGAGTAAAAGGAGATAAGGAAAAGGATAATTTTGTGGTCGACAAGTCGACCAGAGGGGGGCTGAAGTGGGAGAATGGGATAACACCCTCCCCCCAATCTCATCCAGACCATGGCCTAGGGGATCACGGCCCAGGCACCCCCCACGAGAGGAGTTCGCTTACTTACCAGATGACAAAGTATCCTGCTTCAAAAACATGCATATACGAAGAGTATGCTCACTAGCACGCCCGGGTCAAACCGACACCTGCGACATGGATCAGCTCGACTAGAACAACAGCCACAAGTATTCACATCGTTAGAGATGCCATGATGACATAGCCAACAGACAAGAACACACGCTCCACCATGCACACTGGTCACTCACACACCAACCAACACGAAGAATATACTCAGTGTATGATGTAGCGGACTGACATACATTCATCGTTGTTATTTTTCACATAGGCCTTCTACAGCACCGCAGAAACGTAAGACGCCTGAAGAGCTCATGTATATGCTTGCTGATGCTTTCTCGCTACTTATCCCTATGAAGATTCCACCATGTATATCTAATGCTGCGTATGACACTCTGTCACCCCGCGACCTCCATGGTATGGATTATGTACCGCCACCCACGAACTAGGTCCAAGTAGGCCGCAAGCGAGAGTCCCCAGGCATGAGCCTCGCAAACGAAAATCCTCCCAGAACGAAAAAGCAAGTGCTGACCATGCAGAACGAGCCCCCAACAAGAGCCCACAGCCAAGGCGACGATGTTGCAGCCCGCATGCCATGCACCCAGCACCCAAGGTTATACCTGCAGGTGCCAAGCTCTCAGAGACAGAATGCAAAATATAATGCTCATAATTCTACTCCAGCTACGGTCTCCCCACGCGTGACCAAGCCGAACTGACAAGGTGCCAAGCTTACAAGACAGAGAACCACCAGGGTTCCACTTGTGGGACACAATCTGCAACAACGAAGCGACAAGTTGGACACCTACAGCGATGGGAAAGACCTGCTCACCAGCCCATAAGCAGACCTGTCCATTGTCTGCACAAACACATAGTTGCACATTGTTGCTAATGTCAGGTACACTGCGAGCTGGGAACGACAATGGTCCCAGGTGTGGGGGCTCGCGGGGGAACCAATCAGAATACAGGGGGCTCATCACTGACGCCATTACTCTTAGCCAATCATCAAGGGTCCGCTTGTAACAATTCCAATGTAACAACTGTTAGGGACAGCCCAAGTATACCACCTGACCTGTCCTCATCCACTAACATTCCTTCCCATAGGGTATCCATACTAACCCTACCACTCGGGGAACCAACCCGAAGTGGTGATAGGTTTTGTGATGATTTTCCCAGGTGACGCAAGTAGCACGTCATACTGCTGTAAAAAGGGCCTGCGAGCCCGACTAATGACGAGAGCCTTTCCGGATGCATACGGTCTGAGCGTTTCCCTGCCGTTACTCTAATAAACAGCAGTAATTACCTTGCTCCTTGTGTGTGTCTCATACTCCTTTTGGGACGCGGGAGGAGTTGGGGCCTCCCCAGACCCAGAGGTCTGTGGACAGCTCTGCCGGCCCCTGGGATATCACCCTGACATGAGTAAAACAAGCATTTTAGGCCCTCTAGCCAATGTGATGCAATCAAGTGATTATGTTCCTGTCATATGAACTTTTAAAAAAATGTATCTATTCATGGAGTCAGACAAAAAGGGACAATGATACATCAATGCTGCATCCCCTTTTTGTGTAATGTATCATGACCATAGGAATACATTTTAGTTAAATATGTTCATGAGTAGGAAAATAGCTCCAACAGATGGTGTGCATTAAATTGAAAGAAGCTGCAACAAACTTCCCTTTTAAACAAAAATGGTACGAGTAAAAGCTGTCACATTAGTTGTAACAATTCTTGACAGGAAAACATTAATATTGAGATTGTTTTTTGTTCGCAGAATACACGTGGGATTAAAGCGTTTTACCTGAGGAACTTGTCCTGCCCCCTTCTTTAAAGTAATCGGAGGATACCTTTGTGAATGGTATGTAGTGTTCATCAAATTAGTTTTATAGCCAGTGATGTGATTGTTAACATGGATTTCTGACTACAGAACTACGATGCTGGAAATAATATTCTTGACAATCCATGTCCGAAGTCAGAGTTAGTATTTTCATGGTGGTATTTATGAATGTATTTTATATAACATTTATATGTGGTGTACATAGCATGCAGATGAGACATTTCAAAACTAGAAATGATTGGACACATACAGCTTGGACTAGCTTCTACACATTTAAGAGGAAGACGGTCTGTGTACTGTCTCATCTAGTTGACCATTTATGTTTCACCAGATAATACTTGCTTACAATGTGGATTTACAAACAAACTCATTAGATGATCCATATTTTAGATCAGAGAATTGTTAAGAATGGGTTTTTCTATTTGGTGTAGTTTGCTGATTATTAATTTCAACTGTGATACTTTCATTTTGAAAGTTCATACATTTTGAACTTGTCAATAAGCACTGAGCACTTTGATGATTTTTTCATATAATGTTAATAAAATACATATTTATTTGTAATAATTGTTTTGAATAGTTGCGTGTTATGTAGAGTTATGCTGCCTCCACTAATTAGATAGCTTGGGCATCCATATTGAAGAATGTGAGGAATGTATCTCATAGGACAGCAACTTTTTTAATGTTTGTAGCAGCACCCAGATAGAGGCGGACGCACCAGTGCTGCTGACCATCAAGTTCTGAAGCTACCACCCCTACATCGGGCACCAAACCCATTATGTACTGGACAATGCAGAGCAGGCAGCTGCCATACCACACCAACATATACACCAGTGGCCACCCCATTAGGCATGGATACCAACCTACCATTCTGCCTGCTACGACAAACCTGACACTGCTACCACCATTACCAGAATTCCTTTCACCACATACTCTGCCATACTACCACCACCACTACCACCACCTTTTACTTTACTCCAATCTAAGAAATTGCCATAATGGATTTTACTTCCTTCCTATCTATTGCAAACTTGCTACCACTCCTTCCCCCTTTTCTTCTGCTGGGGCACTACAGTGGCAGCAACAGCAGGAATATGGAGCTATTTGTGAAGATTCAGATCACACTGTAGAAGCTGAGGCAGGTGGCACACAGATGAGGGAAATCTGCAATGCTCCAAACCCATCCCGAAATACACCCTAGAAGGCGTATGGCAGAGATTAACCAGCATATATTGGGAGCAAGATTGGCTAGAGAAGGTAGCAGAGCAGCGGTTAGTGCGTTCTTAATTAATCCACAGAGGAAATATCATGTAATGGCCAGCAAGTATGAGCAGATGTACTTGACCAAGGCTGCAATCACTGTGGTTGGCCAGAGGGTGAGGGAATTGTCAGAAGCAATATCATCAGGGAAGGGGAATATGCAGCAAGTCACAGTTCTCACAATTCAGCTCGGGATATACATGATAGCCTTGCTTTGGAAGTGAAATAGAAAAGGATAGTGTTATGACGCTACCAGGGTGTTCACTGCATTTAAACACTGTTTTTGAGACGGCAGGTAACATTACAGTCATGTTCCTTCCGTGCGAGTTTTGATGCTGACGGTGAAGATCTCCAGAGTTTAACCAAGCGAGGTAAACACGATGGTTGTAACGCGCCTAAATGGGATACAACTTCACGTGTATCGGTTTAAATACGAGCGGCGAGATTTTAGATATGTGCAGGTGAGCGGCTCTGACGAATGTGCTCGAAATCAGTTTTTTTATCATGCACAATAATAGAACTGTTGTTGTAAGAGGTCAGCTTTTGAGTGGCCAGGTACCACAATCGCATTTCCAGATACCAGATATCAATATGGTGTATCTTCACGAGTTGATATAGAATATTTTCATCTGCTTACGCTCAGTAACCAATATAAGATATACAATACACATATCTTTGAAATTGGGGACTATGGGTCAAGCACAAGGTGCATTTAAAGATTAAGTAAGTAGTCACCCTTAGTCACCCTTGGAGAATGTTAGCCAGAGTGATATATTACTTGGCCACAGTAGTGGCCATGTAGTTATGGATACATTGCTGTTTCCATAGGAAGAGCACTTTTTGGGCGGCTTATAATTTCGCTCCCCCTGGACGAATCCTCACCAAACTTTGCAAAAAAGTATATGACCCACTCTGACCCACTCTGATTTTGCAAAGATTGGTGAGGATTTGTCCAGGGGGGGAAAAGTTATAGGGGGGGTCCCAAAATGTCTTTTTTTCCCATAGACTGAATGGGAAAAAAATGTGCTCGTGCCTACAGCCCAAACCGCTGGACGGATTTTCGCCAAATTTGGACCAGGAGCAGCAGCTTGGTCCTGAAAGCGTGCTTTTGCAAATTTGGTGAAAATCCGTCCAGTAGTTTTTTAAAAAATGACCAAAAAGTAGGTAAAAAAAATTAGTGATATCTGTGTTCGCTTCGCGCACACACTTCCCTGTTCGCTCCGCGGACAGGACAGGGATTGGGCAAGCGGGTTGCGTCATGTCCGCGGACATGTTAGGTGCTTTCCCATTGGCCGCACTGCAGCGTGCAGTGAGTCGTATTTTCAAGACGCCCGCCATCTGTTTGTGGTTTGCGGTGAGAGCCCGGCTAGTAAGTGTCTTCCTTCCGTTCCCCCCACCCCTGCTCATGCCCGTGTCTTCCTCCCGTTTCCCCCACCCCCTGCTCATGTCCGTCCACCACGTGTCTCCCCTGTTCCTCCAGCCCCCGCTCATGCCATTGGCACACAGTGGCCTGCGGAGGGCCGAGGAGCGAGATCTGCCGCCTGCACAGTTAGCTGATCCCATGTGTCTCCCCTGTTCCCCCCACCCCCTGCTCATGTCTCCGCTCAAACCCGTTTCTCCCCTGTTCCCCCCACCCTCCGCTCATCCCCGTGTCTCCCTCATGATCCCCCCCACCCCCGTTCATGCCCCGTGTCTCCCCTGTCCCCCCAGCCCCCGCTCATGCCCCGTGCGTCTCTCCCCTTACCCCCACCACCCGCTCATGCCCGTGTGGCTCCCCTTCCCCGCCACCCCCCCGCTCATGCCCGTGTGTCTCTCCCCTCCCCCCATCCCCCGCTCATGCCCTGTGTGTCTCTCCCCTCCCCCCCACCCCCCGCTCATGCCCTGTGTGTCTCTCCCCTTCCCCCACCCCCGCTCATGCCCCGTGTGTCTGTCCCCTCCCCCCACCCCCGCTCATGCCCGTGTGTCTCTCCCCTCCCCCCATCCCCCGCTCATGCCCTGTGTGTCTCTCCCCTCCCCCCCAGCCCCCGCTCATGCCCCGTGTGTCTCTCCCCTTCCCCCCACCGCCCGCTCATGCCCCGTGTCTCTCCCCTTCCCCCCACCCCCCGCTCATGCCCCGTGTCTTCCTTCTTTCCCCCCCACTCATGCCCCGTGTCTCCCTTCTTCCACCCCACCCCCGCTCATGTCCCGTGTCTCCCTTCTTCTCCCCCACCCCCCGCTCATGCCCCATGTCTCCCTTCTTCCTCCCCCACCCCCGCTCATTCCCCGTGTCTCCCTTCTTCCCCCCCACCCCCCGCTCATGCCTCGTGTCTCCCTTCTTCTCCCCCACCCCCTGCTCATGCCCCATGTATCCCTTCTTCCTCCCCCACCCCCGCTCATGGCCCCTGTCTCCCTCCTTTACCCCCCCACCCCCCACTCTTGCCCCGTGTCTCCCTCCTGTACCCCCCACCCCCGCTCATGCCCCGTGTCTCCCTTCTTCCCCCACCCCCCGCTCATGCCCCGTGTCTTCCTTCTTCCCCCCACCCCCCGCTCATGCACTGTGTCTACCTTCTTACCCCCCACCCCCCGCTCATGCCCCATGTCTCCCTTCTCCCCCCCACCCCCCGGTCATGCCCCGTGTCTCCCTTCTTTCCTCCCCCACCCCCGCTCATGCCCTGTGTCTTCCATCTCCCCCACCCCCCGCTCATGCCCCGTGTCTCCCTTCTGCCCCCCCACCCCCCGCTCATGCCCCATTTCTCCCTTCTTTTCCCCCCACGCCCCGCTCATGCCCTGTGTCTCCCTTCTCCCCCCACACTCCCCGCTCATGCCCCGTGTCTCCCTTCTTTCCACCCCCCACCCCTCGCTCATGCTCCATGTCTTCCTTCTCCCCCCACCCCCGCTCATGCCCCATGTCTCCCTTCTTCCCCCCCACCCCTGCTCATGCCCCGTGTCTCCCTTCTTCCCCCCGACCCCCTGCTCATGCCCCGTGTCTCCCTCTTCCCCCCACCCCCCGCTCATGTCCCGTGTCTCCCTTCTTCCTCCCCCACCCCCCGCTCATGCCCCGTGTCTGCCCTGTTCCCCCACCCCCGCTCATGTCCCGTGTCTCCCTCCTGTACCCCCCAACCCCCGCTCATGCCCCGTGTCTTCCTTCTTTCCCCTGCTCATGCCCCGTGTCTCCCTTCTCCCCCCCACCCCCCGCTCATGCCCTGTGTCTCCCTTCTTACCCCCCCACCCCCTGCTCATGCCCTGTGTCTCCCATCTTTCCACCCCCACCCCCTGCCCATGCCCCATGTCTTCCTATTTCCCCCCACCCCCTGCTCATGCTCCGTGTCTCCCTTCTCCCCTCCACCCCCGCTCATGCCCCGTGTCTCCCTTCTTCCCCCCACCCCCGCTCATGCCCCGTGTCTCCCTTCTTTCCCCTCCGCTCATGTCCCTCGTCTCACTTCTTTCCCGCCACTCCCCGCTCATGCCCTGTGTCTCCCTTCTTACCCCCACCCTCCGCTCATGCCCCGTGTCTCCCTTCTTCCCCCCACCCCCGCTCATTCCCCATGTCTCCCTTCTTTCCCCCCACCCCCCACTCATGCCCCGTGTCTCCCTTCTTCCCACCCCACTCCCCGCTCATGCCCTGTGTCTCCCTTCTTCCCACCCCACCCCCCACTCAATGGCATTTGTGATGTCATCTTTGATGTCCTGGGTGTTAGGCTTAGCAGTGCACGGTGGTGGCGCGAGTTATGGTTGCTTAGCTTACCATAACTGGCGAATTTCAAGGGTTTTTCGGTTTTACTTGGAACCATAACGTCCCTTTAACAACGTTTTTTCACTGAATTTCATAGGTTTTAGTAGCGCAATTTAACCATAACATCCCTTTAACAAAGTTTTTTTACTGAATCTAGACATAAATGTACGTATGCTTTAATGTTCAGCGACTACATGAGTTGGGCAGAACGGTTTATCCTGATCCAACCCTTTTTTTATTACTCCTACAGATTGCAGTCTACATTACAGTAATGCATTACTGTCACGGTGAGCCTCATATGGGGTATTTATTTTCTCATAGAGTTTTACATTTGAGTATTAACAGCATCAATGATATCTGCTTGTTTTATATTGGCTCTTTTAATACTGAACAGAACATTGGCAAATCTGTCACACAAGTCTGCTTGTTGAAGCTGTTGATTGTATCGGAAGACTGTGCTGATTTAAGTGCACTACGTTGGGTCCCCTGATGAAGTTCTAGTGATTTTGACATTTGTATGTGTTTAATAAGTTAGAACAGCCTCCATTTGTATTGTCTTTCTACTGTTGTCCATCGATGTTCTAGTGAAGCACAACAGACTGGCTTTAGGTAGCTAGCTGGATTCAGATTTGTTGTGTATGATGTTTACATGCTTTTTATACGGTTTTTATCTCTTTGTGAAAGCTTAAGAATAAAATGTAATAATTGTTTAATTGTATTTCTGCCGTTGCTGTGGGTGACACATCTAATATTTGTTGAATGAAGTGTGTTCATTGTTCAAGTCTAGAAGAGTCAGCACAAAGGCAGTTGGGTTCTTTAGTTTTTTAGCTCACACTTAAACCTTTTTTAGGGGGTGAACCCTTGAGCCATTAACTTCCCTGAGTCTTTCTTTAGTATTGTGGCTGGACTCTGCAAGCTCCACCTCAGACAACACCATGGAGGGGCCTGTTGCAAGATGTCCATGTAGGTTCTCTCAGCACTCTGTGATGTGCTATCCACGTGGGCTAGCTAGGCCAGGAAAGCACTCCTGGAAATAAACAATGGACCTATTTAAAATATTGAAATGTGAGATGAGGTTGGAGCTAGGGCATGGGTTTAGGGTGTTCGGAGGGCATCAGAGCTGGGACTGGTGGTGAGAGGAGGGCATAGGGTTTTAGAGTGGCAGCACAACATAGTGGTTGATGTGGTGGGAACACCAGGATGTATTCTTTACAATAATTGCACATTACTATTCAAAGAATAGTATCACTGGATCATTGTATTTATTTTTTCATTTGTTTATTGATGATTTATATAATGCCAAAATGAAAAGAGGAGTACTCTTCAGCACCCCAATAGTGAGGGCTTATGGGTACAGGGACAAGACAAGGAGGGGACAAAAGAACCTTGTCATTCCTAGGCCCTGCACTATTCTTATAAGTGAAAGAGCAAAGAGAAAAGGGGCAAGGCGGTAAGTGTAAAAAAAGGAGTTTGAGAGTTGGCAAGTGCAGCAGAAATGAGGAAGAGCAATGAATAAAAGCAAAATAGCCACATGTCCAGACAAAGGAATTCAGATGTCATGACAAGCCCAAAAGCCAAAGTTATGTTTGTCAATTTAGAAGTGCACCTGCAGCCTTGATGGAGGGTCATTCAGGAGAGTATGTTTTTTAAATACATGTGTTATTATTATTTTCAGAATATTGAGACTCCACACAAAAGTAGACACAATTTAAACGTTTTGGAAAAGAAGCTTAGAAATTGGCAAAGCAAAAAGGAATGCAGCATTGAGGAATGTTGCATGTTTTACTGTTACCATTAAACAGATGGACAATATGAGGTTGGTAGTGGTGGTGTTAAAACATGCAGTATTTCTGAATATAACATGTTTAACCTTAACATCAAACCCCTGTGTTTCGAATAGCACCCACACATTAACCACGTGACTACTAATTTATTCACAGTGGCGTAACACAAAATGTGTGGGCCCTCCTGCGAGCCATGCTGAGGGCCCCCTCACCAACTCAGCAACAAATCACATGTCGCGCCACACTCTCAGCCAGCCTAGATTGTCACGCTTTCGCAATACGCACGGATGTGCTGTTGAAGGGGTATGCCGCACATTGCACTAGGAGAAAGATATAAATATGTGTTTTATGGCAATGCACAGCACACTTTCTGAGAAAAAGTGGCTAAAAAGCCAGAGTGTTTGCTATTGTTTTGTAGGGTAACACCAATCCAATACATGCAAGTCACCATCAGTGCACAGGAACATTAATGATTTGCTATTAAAAATGCCATGCCACAATGAAAACATGTCCAACTGGCTGCACTATGTAGACCAGTGTACACACGTAATAATATTACAGTAAAGCATGCCAGGCCACATTTAGACATACCTAGACTGGTTGCACCAAAATGCCAGTCAAAGCAATAACACTCATCAAGAAGAGAACACACATTCAATCCTGCGTCTCTGTGGCCTCTAACAACACAGCCAAACTCTTTAAAATGTGCAAGTAACTGTTCAATCCTGTTGCTGTGTTTACCTCTCCTGTTCCCTCCCGGGCCCTCTATATAGCTCTGTTCTCTCTCTTCTCTGCTAAAATTCAAGACATCCTGCCCTCCTTCTCCTCTTCCTCTTCCTCTCCCTCTTCCCCCCGCGCCTTTGGCCACCTCTACCTCTCTCCCTCCTTTCTCCTCTTTCTCTCTGACAATACCTGATGAGGTTTCTAGACAAGTTCGATCTAAGAAAGTGTTGTCCAAACAGTTGCGCCCCAGCTCCTCTAGAACCATCAAGGACCATATTGGCACCCTCACTCAAGCCTTGGGCGATTTCTTTAATCACTTTTTCACGACTGGAATTTTCCCCTCTCCCTTTAAGCACTCCCTTGTGCACCCACTCCTCAAGAAACTGTTTGCCTTTCCTGCCTGCCCTGCAAACTATCGCCCAATCTCCATCACCCATTTCCTGGGCAAACTGTTAGAAAAAACTGTCCATCTCCCAGCTTACTCTCCACACTGAATCTGTTGATTGTCTCCATGATCATCAGTCTGGCTTCAGAGCTGCCAGAGGCACCGAAACTGCTCTCCTGAACACCTGTGAATATCTGCTCTCTAACCTTGATTACAGCATTCCTTCAGTCCTAATCCTCCTTGATATTGCCTCGGCTTTCGACATGGTCAACCACACCATCCTGATCAATCGACTCCATGAGAACCTTGGCATCATGCATCAGGCCCTTGAGTGGCTGACCTCCTTCCTCTTGGACTGCCCTTCCCAGGTGAATCTTGGTCCCTTTCTCTCCGCCACATCTCTCTATACCTGTGGCATTCCCCAGGGCTCGATCCTCTCACCCTAGTTTTTCAACCTCTCTTTGGCCCCTTTGGCCCACCTGATCTCTACCTTCTCCTCTGATGCGGATGACACTCAGCTTTCCTTCAGGCTCCCCTCAGAGTCCTCTCCTCCCTCTCTCTCATTCCTGAATGTCTATCTGCGATTCAGGATTTGTGTGCCTCCAACACTCTCTCCCTTGATGCCAGTAAAATGGAGATCCTCCTTATTGGGATCCCTGCCTCTGCTTTCCCTCTCGCACTCTGGCCGCCTGCCTTGGCCCCCTTGCTTTGCCTAACTGCGAGGCAAAAAATGTTGTCATCTTTGACTCCACTCTCTCTTTCTCTCCTCACATCTCGAACGTCGCCAAGAAGTCCCATTGCCAGCTGCTCCTCCTCAAAAGGACTCTTTCCTTTCCCACATTCCCTCAGAAGCTCACTGTCTCCATATCCCTGGTTCTCTCTAGGCTGGACTCCTGCAACAGCCTCTTTCTCAACCTGACTTCCTCTACTCTCCGCTCTCTACTACTAATCCAGAACAGGTCTGTGAGACTTATCCTAATGTGATAGATCTCCATCTTCCTGGCATTAAGGGAGAGATTTTTGGAGGCGTGGGGGTGCATGGAGACATGAATTGGACATGAGCGTGGGCCTGGTGGAGGCTGCCCCTGCACTGCTGGGGGGTGGGGGAGGTGGGAGACATGAGTGGGGTCCTGGTGGAGGGTGCCCCTGCACTGCTGGGGGGTGGGGGTGATGGGAGACATGAGTGGGGGCCTGGTGGAGGGTGCCCCTGGATGCTGGGGGGTGGGGGTGGTGGGAGACATGAGTGGGGGCCTGGTGGAGGCTGCCCCTGGATGCTGGGGGGTGGGGGTGCAGGGAGACCTGAGTTGGACATGAGTGGGGGCCTGGTGGAGGGTGCCCCTGCACTGCTGGGGTGTGGGGGTGATGGGAGACATGAGTGGGGGCCTGGTGGAGGGTGCCCCTGGATGCTGGGGGTGCTGGGAGACATGAGTGGGGGCCTGGTGGAGGCTGCCCCTGCACTGCTGGGGGGTGGGGGTGGTGGGAGACATGAGTGGGGGCCTGGTGGAGGCTGCCCCTGGATGCTGGGGGGTGGGGGTGCAGGGAGACCTGAGTTGGACATGAGTGGGGGCCTGGTGGAGGGTGCCCCTGCACTGCTGGGGGGTGGGGGTGGTGGGAGACATGAGTGGGAGCCTGGTGGAGGGTGCCCCTGCACTGCTGGGGGGTGGGAGTGCTGGGAGACATGAGTGGGGGCCTGGTTGAGGGTGCCCCTGCACTGCTGGGGGTGGGGGTGGTGGGAGACATGAGTGGGAGCCTGGTGGAGGGTGCCCCTGCACTGCTGGGGGGTGGGAGTGCTGGGAGACATGAGTGGGGGCCTGGTTGAGGGTGCCCCTGCACTGCTGGGGGGTGGGGGTGCTGGGAGACATGAGTGGGGGCCTGGTGGAGGGTGCCCCTGCACTGCTGGGGGGTGGGGGTGATGGGAGACATGAGTGGGTGCCTGGTAGAGGGTGCCCCTGCGCTGCTGGGGGTGGGGGCGGTGGGAGACATGAGTGGGGGCCTGGTGGAGGGTGCCCCTGGATGCTGGGGGGTGGGGTTGGTGGGAGACATGAGTGGGGGCCTGGTGGAGGCTGCCCCTGCACTGCTGGGGGTGGGGGTGAAGGGTGACATGAGTGGGGGCCTGGTGGAGGCTGCCCCTGGATGCTGGCGGGTGGGGGTGCAGGGAGACATGAGTTGGACATGAGTGGGGGCCTGGTGGAGGGTGCCCTGCACTGCTGGGGGGTGGGGGTGGTGGTAGACATGAGTGGGGACCTGGTGGAGGCTGCCCCTGCACTGCTGGGGGTTGGGGGTGGTGGGAGACATGAGTGGGGGCCTGCTGGAGGGTGCCCCTGCACTGCTGGGGTGTGGGGGTGATGGGAGACATGAGTGGGGGCCTGGTGGAGGGTGCCCCTGGATGCTGGGGGTGCTGGGAGACATGAGTGGGGGCCTGGTGGAGGCTGCCCCTGCACTGCTGGGGGGTGGGGGTGGTGGGAGACATGAGTGGGGGCCTGGTGGAGGCTGCCCCTGGATGCTGGGGGGTGGGGGTGCAGGGAGACCTGAGTTGGACATGAGTGGGGGCCTGGTGGAGGGTGCCCCTGCACTGCTGGGGGGTGGGGGTGGTGGGAGACATGAGTGGGAGCCTGGTGGAGGGTGCCCCTGCACTGCTGGGGGGTGGGAGTGCTGGGAGACATGAGTGGGGGCCTGGTTGAGGGTGCCCCTGCACTGCTGGGGGGTGGGGGTGGTGGGAGACATGAGTGGGGGCCTGGTGGAGGGTGCCCCTGCACTGCTGGGGGGTGGGGGTGGTGGGAGACATGAGTGGGGGCCTGGTGGAGGGTGCCCCTACACTGCTGGGGGGTGGGGGTGATGGGAGACATGAGTGGGGGCCTCATGGAGGCTGGCCCTGGATGCTGGGGGGTGGGGGTGCATGGAGACATGAATTGGACATGAGCGTGGGCCTGGTGGAGGCTGCCCCTGCACTGCTGGGGGGTGGGGGAGGTGGGAGACATGAGTGGGGTCCTGGTGGAGGGTGCCCCTGCACTGCTGGGGGGTGGGGGTGATGGGAGACATGAGTGGGGGCCTGGTGGAGGGTGCCCCTGGATGCTGGGGGGTGGGGGTGGTGGGAGACATGAGTGGGGGCCTGGTGGAGGGTGCCCTGCACTGCTGGGCGGTGGGGGTGATGGGAGACATGAGTGGGGGCCTGGTGGAGGGTGCCCCTGCACTGCTGGGGGGTGGGGGTGGTGGTAGACATGAGTGGGGGCCTCATGGAGGCTGGCCCTGGATGCTGGGGGGTGGGGGTGCATGGAGACATGAATTGGACATGAGTGTGGGCCTGGTGGAGGCTGCCCCTGCACTGCTGGGGGGTGGGGGAGGTGGGAGACATGAGTGGGGTCCTGGTGGAGGGTGCCCCTGCACTGCTGGGGGCTGGGGGGTGGTGGGAGACATGAGTGGGGGCCTGGTGGAGGGTGCCCCTGCACTGCTGGGGGGTGGGGGTGATGGGAGACATGTTTGGGGCCTGGTGGAGGGTGCCCTGCACTGCTGGGGGGTGGGGGTGATGGGAGACATGAGTGGGGGCCTGGTGGAGGGTGCCCCTGCACTGCTGGGGGGTGGGGGTGGTGGTAGACATGAGTGGGGGCCTGGTGGAGGGTGCCCCTGCACTGCTGGGGGGTGGGGGTGCTGGGAGACATGAGTGGGGGCCTGGTGGAGGGTGCCCCTGCACTGCTGGGGGGTGGGGGTGATGGGAGACATGAGTGGGTGCCTGGTGGAGGGTGCCCCTGGATGCTGGGGGGTGGGGGTGGTGGCAGACATGCGTGGGGGCCTGGTGGAGGGTGCCCTGCACTGCTGGGGGGTGGGGGTGATGGGAGACATGAGTGGGGGCCTGGTGGAGGGTGCCCCTGCACTGCTGGGGGGGTGGTGGTAGACATGAGTGGGGGCCTGGTGGAGGCTGCCCCTGCACTGCTGGGGGTGGGGGTGGTGGGAGACATGTGTGGGGCCTGGTGGAGGGTGCCCTGCACTGCTGGGGGGTGGGGGTGGTGGGAGACATGAGTGGGGGCCTGGTGGATGGTGCCCCTGGATGATGGGGGGTGGGGGTGGTGGGAGACATGAGTGGGGGCCTGGTGGAGGCTGCCCCTGGATGCTGGGGGCTGGGGGTTCAGGGAGACATGAGTTGGACATGAGTGGGGGCCTGGTGGAAGGTGCCCTGCACTTCCGGGGGAGTGGGGGTGGTGGTGGTGTTTGACATGGGTGGGGGCCTGGTGGAGGCTTCCCCTGCACTGCTGGGGGTGGGGGTGCAGGGAGACATGAGTTGGATATGAGTGGGGTCCTGTTGGAGGGTGCCCTGCACTGCTGGGGGGTGGGGGTGGTGGTAGACATGAGTGGGGGGCTGGTGGAGGCTGCCCCTGCACTGCTGGGGGGTGGGGGTGGTGGGAGAGATGAGTGGGGGCCTGGTGGAGGCTGCCCCTGCACTGCTGGGGGGTGGGGGTGGTGGGAGACATGAGTGGGGCCTGGTGGAGGGTGCCCCTGCACTGCTGGGGGGTGGGTGTGCAGGGAGACATGAGTTGGACATGAGTGGGGGCCTGGTGGAGGGTGCCCCTGCACTGCTGGGGGGTGGGGTGATGGGAGACATGAGTGGGGGCCTGGTGGAGGGTGCCCGTGGATGCTGGGGGGTGGGGGTGCTGGGAGACATGAGTGGGGGCCTGGTGGAGGGTGCCCCTGCACTGCTGGGGGGTGGGGGTGGTGGGAGACATGAGTGGGGGCCTGGTGGAGGGTGCCCCTGCACTGCTGGGGGGTGGGGGTGGTGGGAGACATGAGTGGGGGCCTGGTGGATGGTGCCCCTATACTGCTGGGGGGTGGGGGTGATGGGAGACATGAGTGGGGGCCTGGTGGAGGCTGCCCCTGCACTGCTGGGGGGTGGGGGTGGTGGGAGACATGAGTGGGGGCCTGGTGGAGGGTCCCCCTGCACTGCTGGGGGGTGGGGGTGGTGGGAGACATGTGTGGGGGCCTGGTGAGCCTGCCCCTGGATGCTGGGGGGTGGGGGTGCAGGGAGACATGAGTTGGACATGAGTGGGGCCTGGTGGAGGGTGCCCTTGCACTGCTGGGGGGTGGGGGTGGTGGGAGACATGAGTGGGGGCCTGGTGGAGGGTGCCCCTGCGCTGCTGGGGGTGGGGGCGGTGGGAGACATGAGTGGGGGCCTGGTGGAGGGTGCCCCTGGATGCTGGGGGGTGGGGTTGGTGGGAGACATGAGTGGGGGCCTGGTGGAGGCTTCCCCTGCACTGCTGGGGGTGGGGGTGAAGGGTGACATGAGTGGGGGCCTGGTGGAGGCTGCCCCTGGATGCTGGCGGGTGGGGGTGCAGGGAGACATGAGTTGGACATGAGTGGGGGCCTGGTGGAGGGTGCCCTGCACTGCTGGGGGGTGGGGGTGGTGGTAGACATGAGTGGGGACCTGGTGGAGGCTGCCCCTGCACTGCTGGGGGTTGGGGGTGGTGGGAGACATGAGTGGGGGCCTGCTGGAGGGTGCCCCTGCACTGCTGGGGTGTGGGGGTGATGGGAGACATGAGTGGGGGCCTGGTGGAGGGTGCCCCTGGATGCTGGGGGTGCTGGGAGACATGAGTGGGGGCCTGGTGAAGGGTGCCCTGCACTGCCGGGCGGTGGGGGTGATGGGAGACATGAGTGGGGGCCTGGTGGAGGCTGCCCCTGGATGCTGGGGGGTGGGGGTGCAGGGAGACCTGAGTTGGACATGAGTGGGGGCCTGGTGGAGGGTGCCCCTGCACTGCTGGGGGGTGGGGGTGGTGGGAGACATGAGTGGGAGCCTGGTGGAGGGTGCCCCTGCACTGCTGGGGGGTGGGAGTGGTGGGAGACATGAGTGGGGGCCTGGTGGAGGGTTCCCCTGCACTGCTGGGGGTGGGGGTGATGGGAGACATGAGTGGGGGCCTGGTGGAGGCCGCCCCTGCACTGCTGGGGGGTGGGGGTGGTGGGAGACATGAGTGGGGACCTGGTGGAGGGTGCCCCTGCACTGCTGGGGGGTGGGGGTGATGGGAGACATGTGTCGGGGGCCTGGTGAGCCTGCCCCTGGATGCTGGGGGGTGGGGGTGCAGGGAGACATGAGTTGGACATGAGTGGGGGCCTGGTGGAGGGTGCCCCTGCACTGCTGGGGGGTGGGGTGGTGGGAGATATGAGTGGGGGCCTGGTGGAGGGTGCCCCTGCACTGCTGGGGGTGGGGGTGATGGGAGACATGTGTGGGGGCCTGGTGGAGGGTGCCCTGCACTGCTGGGGGGTGGGGTGGTGGGAGACATGAGTTGGGGCCTGGTGGAGGGTGCCCCTGGATGCTGGGGGTGGGGGTGGTGGGAGACATGAGCGGGGGCCTGGTGGAGGCTGCCCCTGCACTGCTGGGGGGTGGGGGTGAAGGGAGACATGAGTGGGGGCCTGGTGGAGGCTGGCCCTGGATGCTGGGGGGTGGGGGTGCATGGAGACATGAATTGGACATGAGCGTGGGCCTGGTGGAGGCTGCCCCTGCACTGCTGGGGGGTGGGGGAGGTGGGAGACATGAGTGGGGTCCTGGTGGAGGGTGCCCCTGCACTGCTGGGGGGTGGGGGTGATGGGAGACATGAGTGGGGCCTGGTGGAGGGTGCCCCTGGATGCTGGGGGGTGGGGGTGGTGGGAGACATGAGTGGGGGCCTGGTGGAGGGTGCCCTGCACTGCTGGGCGGTGGGGGTGATGGGAGACATGAGTGGGGGCCTGGTGGAGGGTGCCCCTGCACTGCTGGGGGGTGGGGGTGGTGGTAGACATGAGTGGGGGCCTGGTGGAGGATGCCCCTGCACTGCTGGGGGGTGGGGGTTGTGGGAGACATGAGTGGGGGCCTGGTGGAGGGTGCCCCTGCACTGCTGGGGGGTGGGGGTGATGGGAGACATGAGAGGGGGCCTGGTGGAGGGTGCCCCTGGATGCTGGGGGATGGGGGTGCTGGGAGACATGAGTGGGGGCCTGGTGGAGGGTGCCCTGCAATGCTGGGGGGTGGGGGTGATGGGAGACATGAGTGGGGGCCTGGTGGAGGGTGCCCCTGCACTGCTGGGGGGTGGTGGGAGACATGAGTGGGGGCCTGGTGGAGGGTGCCCCTGCACTGCTGGGGTGTGGGGGTGATGGGAGACATGTTTGGGGCCTGGTGGAGGGTGCCCTGCACTGCTGGGGGGTGGGGGTGGTGGGAGACATGAGTGGGGGCCTGGTGGAGGGTGCCCCTGGATGCTGGGGGGTGGGGGTGGTGGGAGACATGAGTGGGGGCCTGGTGGAGGCTGCCCCTGCACTGCTGGGGGGTGGTCGGAGACATGAGCGGGGGCCTGGTGGAGGATGCCCCTGGATGCTGGGGGCTGGGGTGCAGGGAGACATGAGTTGGACATGAGTGGGGGCCTGGTGGAGGGTGCCCTGCACTTCTGGGGGTGGGGGTGGTGGTAAACATGAGTGGGGGGCTGGTGGAGGCTGACCCTGCACTGCTGGGGGGTGGGGGTGTAGGGAGACATGAGTTGGACATGAGTGGGGGCCTGGTGGAGGGTGCCCCTGCACTGCTGGGGGGTGGGGTGGTGGAAGACATGAGTGGGGGCCTGGTGGAGGGTGCCCCTGCACTGCTGGAGGGAGGGGTGGTGGAAGACATGAGTGGGGGCCTGGTGGAGGGTGCCCCTGCACTGCTGGGGGGAGGGGGTGGTGGGAGACATGAGTTGGGGCCTGGTGGAGGGTGCGCCTGCACTGCTGGGGGGTGGGGGTGATGGGAGACATGTGTGGGGCCCTGGTGGAGGGTGCCCTGCACTGCTGGGGGGTGGGGGTGGTGGGAGACGTGAGTGGGGGACTGGTGGAGGGTGCCCCTGGATGTTGGGGGGTGGGGGTGCTGGGAGACATGAGTGGGGGCCTGGTGGAGGGTTCCCTGCACTGCAGGGGGTGGGGTGATGGGAGACATGAGTGGGGGCCTGGTGGAGGCTGCCCTGCACTGCTGGGGGGTGGGGGTGGTGGGAGACATGAGTGGGGGCCTGGTGGAGGGTGCCCCTGCACTGCTGGGGGGTGGGGGTGATGGGAGACATGTGTGGGGGCCTGGTGAGCCTGCCCCTGGATTTGGGGGGTGGGGGTGCAGGGAGACATGAGTTGGACATGAGTGGGGGCCTGGTGGACGGTGCCCCTGCACTGCTGGGGGGTGGGGGTGGTGTGAGACATGAGTGGGGGCCTGGTGGAGGGTGCCCCTGCACTGCTGGGGGGTGGAGGTGGTGGGAGACATGAGTGGGGGCCTGGTGGAGGGTGCCCTGCACTGCTGGGAGGTGGGGGTGATGGGAGACATGAGTGGGGGCCTGGTGGAGGCTGCCCCTGGATGCTGGGGGATGGGGGTGCTGGGAGACATGAGTGGGGGCCTGGTGGAGGGTGCCCCTGCACTGCTGGGGGGTGGGGGTGGTGGGAGACATGAGTGGGGGCCTGGTGGAGGGTGCCCCTGCACTGCTGGGGGGTGGGGGTGGTGGGAGACATGAGTGGGGGCCTGGTGGAGGGTGGCCCTGCACTGCTGGGGGGTGGGGGTGGTGGGAGACATGAGTGGGGGCCTGGTGGAGGGTGCCCCTGCACTGCTGGGGGGTGGGTGTGCAGGGAGACATGAGTTGGACATGAGTGGGGGCCTGGTGGAGGGTGCCCCTGCACTGCTGGGGGGTGGGGCGATGGGAGACATGAGTGGGGGCCTGGTGGAGGGTGCCCCTGGATGCTGGGGGGTGGGGGTGCTGGGAGACATGAGTGGGGGCCTGGTGGAGGGTGCCCCTGCACTGCTGGGGGGTGGGGGTGGTGGGAGACATGAGTGGGGGCCTTGTGGAGGGTGCCCCTGCACTGCTGGGGGGTGGGGGTGGTGGGAGACATGAGTGGGGGACTGGTGGAGGGTGCCCCTACACTGCTGGGGGGTGGGGGTGATGGGAGACATAAGTGGGGGCCTGGTGGAGGGTGCCCCTGGATGCTGGGGGGTGGGGGTGCTGGGAGACATGAGTGGGGGCCTGGTGGAGGGTGCACTGCACTGCTGGGGGGTGGGGGTGATGGGAGACATGAGTGGGGGCCTGGTGGAGGCTGCCCCTGCACTGCTGGGGGGTGGGGGTGGTGGGAGACATGAGTGGGGGCCTGGTGGAGGGTGCTCCTGCACTGCTGGGGGGTGGGGGTGATGGGAGACATGTGTGGGGGGCTGGTGAGCCTGCCCCTGGATGCTGGGGGGTGGGGGTGCAGGGAGACATGAGTTGGACATGAGTGGGGTCCTGGTGGTGGGTGCCCCTGCACTGCTGGGGGGTGGGGGTGGTGGGAGACATGAGTGGGGGCCTGGTGGAGGGTGCCCCTGCACTGCTGGGGGTGGGGGCGGTGGGAGACATGAGCGGGGGCCTGGTGGAGGGTGCCCCTGGATGCTGGGGGGTGGGCTTGGTGGGAGACATGAGTGGGGGCCTGGTGGAGGCTGCCCCTGCACTGCTGGGGGGTGGGGGTGGTGGGAGACATGAGTGGGGGCCTGCTGGAGGGTGCCCCTGCACTGCTGGGGTTTGGGGGTGATGGGAGACATGAGTAGGGGCCTGGTGGAGGGTGCCCCTGGATGCAAGGGGTGCTGGGAGACATGAGTGGGGGCCTGGTGGAGGGTGCCCTGCACTGCCGGGGGTGGGGGTGATGGGAGACATGAGTGGGGGCCTGGTGGAGGCTGCCCCTGCACTGCTGGGGGGTGGGGGTGGTGGGAGACATGAGTGGGGGCCTGGAGGAGGGTGCCCCTGCACTGCTGGGGGGTGGGGGTGATGGGAGACATGTGTGGGGGCCTGGTGGATTCTGCCCCTGGATGCTGGGGGGTGGGGGTGCAGGGAGACCTGAGTTGGACATGAGTGGGGGCCTGGTGGAGGGTGCCCCTGCACTGCTGGGGGGTGGGGGTGGTGGGAGACATGAGTTGGGGCCTGGTGGAGGGTGCCCCTGCACTGCTGGGGGGTGGGAGTGGTGGGAGACATGAGTGGGGGCCTGGTGGAGGGTTCCCCTGCACTGCTGGGGGGTGGCGGTGATGGGAGACATGAGTGGGGGCCTGGTGGAGGGTGTCCCTGGATGCTGGGGAGTGGGGGTGCTGGGGGACATGAGTGGGGGCCTGGTGGAGGGTGCCCTGCACTGCTGGGGGGTGGGGGTGATGGGAGACATGAGTGGGGGCCTGGTGGAGGCCGCCCCTGCACTGCTGGGGGGTGGGGGTGGTGGGAGACATGAGTGGGGGCCTGGTGGAGGGTGCCCCTGCACTGCTGGGGGGTGGGGGTGATGGGAGACATGTGTCGGGGGCCTGGTGAGCCTGCCCCTGGATGCTGGGGGGTGGGGGTGCAGGGAGACATGAGTTGGACATGAGTGGGGGCCTGGTGGAGCGTGCCCCTGTATTGCTGGTGGGTGGGGTGGTGGGAGACATGAGTGGGGGCCTGGTGGAGGGTGCCCCTGCACTGCTGGGGGGTGGGGATGATGGGAGACATGTGTGGGGGCCTGGTGGAGGGTGCCCTGCACTGCTGGGGGGTGGGGTGGTGGGAGACATGAGTGGGGGCCTGGTGGAGGGTGCCCCTGGGTGCTGGGGGGTGGGGGTGGTGGGAGACATGAGTGGGGGCCTGGTGGAGGCTGCCCCTGCACTGCTGGGGGGTGGGGGTGAAGGGAGACATGAGTGGGGGCCTGGTGGAGGCTGCCCCTGGATGCTGGGGGGTGGGGGTGCAGTGAGACATGAATTGGACATGAGTGTGGGCCTGGTGGAGGGTGCCCCTGGATGCTGGGTGGTGGGGGTGGTGGGAGACATGAGTGGGGGCCTGGTGGAGGGTGCCCTGCACTGCTGGGGGGTGGGGGTGATGGGAGACATGAGTGGGGGCCTGGTGGAGGGTGCCCCTGCACTGCTGGGGGGTGGGGGCGGTGGTAGACATGAGTGGGGGCCTGGTGGAGGGTGCCCCTGGATGCTGGGGGGGTGGTGGTAGACATGAGTGGGGGCCTGGTGGAAGCTGTCCCTGCACTGCTCGGGGGTGGGGGTGTTGGGAGACATGAGTGGGGGGCTGGTGGAGGGTGCCCCTGCACTGCTGGGGGGTGGGGGTGATGGGAGACATGAGTGGGTGCCTGGTGGAGGGTGCCCCTGGATGCTTGGGGGTGGGGGTGGTGGCAGACATGTGTGGGGGCCTGGTGGAGGGTGCCCTGCACTGCTGGGGGGTGGGGGTGATGGGAGACATGAGTGGGGGCCTGGTGGAGGGTGCCCCTGCACTGCTGGGGGGTGGAGGTGGTGGGAGACATGAGTGGGGGCCTAGTGGAGGGTGCCCCTGCAATGCTGGGGGTAGGGGTGATGGGAGACATGAGTGGGGGCCTGGTGGAGGGTGCCCTGCACTGCTGGGGGGTGGGGGTGATGGGAGACATGAGTGGGGGCCTGGTGGAGGGTGCCCCTGCACTGCTGGGGGGGTGGTGGTAGACATGAGTGGGGGCCTGGTGGAGGCTGCCCCTGCACTGCTGGGGGTGGGGGTGGTGGGAGACATGTGTGGGGCCTGGTGGAGGGTGCCCTGCACTGCTGGGGTGTGGGGGTGGTGGGAGACATGAGTGGGGGCCTGGTGGATGGTGCCCCTGGATGATGGGGGGTGGGGGTGGTGGGAGACATGAGTGGGGGCCTGGTGGAGGCTGCCCCTGGATGCTGGGGGCTGGGGGTTCAGGGAGACATGAGTTGGACATGAGTTGGGGCCTGGTGGAAGGTGCCCTGCACTTCCGGGGGAGTGGGGGTGGGGGTGGTGGTAGACATGGGTGGGGCCTGGTGGAGGCTTCCCCTGCACTGCTGGGGGTGGGGGTGCAGGGAGACATGAGTTGGATATGAGTGGGGTCCTGTTGGAGGGTGCCCTGCACTGCTGGGGGGTGGGGGTGGTGGTAGACATGAGTGGGGGGCTGGTGGAGGCTGCCCCTGCACTGCTGGGGGGTGGGGGTGGTGGGAGAGATGAGTGGGGGCCTGGTGGAGGCTGCCCCTGCACTGCTGGGGGGTGGGGGTGGTGGGAGACATGAGTGGGGGCCTGGTGGAGGGTGCCCCTGCACTGCTGGGGGGTGGGGGTGGTGGGAGACATGAGTGGGGGCCTGGTGGAGGGTGCCCCTACACTGCTGGGGGGTGGGGGTGATGGGAGACATGAGTGGGGGCCTGGTGGAGGCTGCCCCTGCACTGCTGGGGGGTGGGGGTGGTGGGAGACATGAGTGGGGGCCTGGTGGAGGGTCCCCCTGCACTGCTGGGGGGTGGGGGTGATGGGAGACATGTGTGGGGGCCTGGTGAGCCTGCCCCTGGATGCTGGGGGGTGGGGGTGCAGGGAGACATGAGTTGGACATGAGTGGGGCCTGGTGGAGGGTGCCCTTGCACTGCTGGGGGGTGGGGGTGGTGGGAGACATGAGTGGGGGCCTGGTGGAGGGTGCCCCTGCGCTGCTGGGGGTGGGGGCGGTGGGAGACATGAGTGGGGGCCTGGTGGAGGGTGCCCCTGGATGCTGGGGGGTGGGGTTGGTGGGAGACATGAGTGGGGGCCTGGTGGAGGCTGCCCCTGCACTGCTGGGGGTGGGGGTGAAGGGTGACATGAGTGGGGGCCTGGTGGAGGCTGCCCCTGGATGCTGGCGGGTGGGGGTGCAGGGAGACATGAGTTGGACATGAGTGGGGGCCTGGTGGAGGGTGCCCTGCACTGCTGGGGGGTGGGGGTGGTGGTAGACATGAGTGGGGACCTGGTGGAGGCTGCCCCTGCACTGCTGGGGGTTGGGGGTGGTGGGAGACATGAGTGGGGGCCTGCTGGAGGGTGCCCCTGCACTGCTGGGGTGTGGGGGTGATGGGAGACATGAGTGGGGGCCTGGTGGAGGGTGCCCCTGGATGCTGGGGGTGCTGGGAGACATGAGTGGGGGCCTGGTGGAGGGTGCCCTGCACTGCCGGGCGGTGGGGGTGATGGGAGACATGAGTGGGGGCCTGGTGGAGGCTGCCCCTGGATGCTGGGGGGTGGGGGTGCAGGGAGACCTGAGTTGGACATGAGTGGGGGCCTGGTGGAGGGTGCCCCTGCACTGCTGGGGGGTGGGGGTGGTGGGAGACATGAGTGGGAGCCTGGTGGAGGGTGCCCCTGCACTGCTGGGGGGTGGGAGTGGTGGGAGACATGAGTGGGGGCCTGGTGGAGGGTTCCCCTGCACTGCTGGGGGGTGGGGGTGATGGGAGACATGAGTGGGGGCCTGGTGGAGGCCGCCCCTGCACTGCTGGGGGGTGGGGGTGGTGGGAGACATGAGTGGGGACCTGGTGGAGGGTGCCCCTGCACTGCTGGGGGGTGGGGGTGATGGGAGACATGTGTCGGGGGCCTGGTGAGCCTGCCCCTGGATGCTGGGGGGTGGGGGTGCAGGGAGACATGAGTTGGACATGAGTGGGGGCCTGGTGGAGGGTGCCCCTGCACTGCTGGGGGGTGGGGTGGTGGGAGATATGAGTGGGGGCCTGGTGGAGGGTGCCCCTGCACTGCTGGGGGTGGGGGTGATGGGAGACATGTGTGGGGGCCTGGTGGAGGGTGCCCTGCACTGCTGGGGGGTGGGGTGGTGGGAGACATGAGTTGGGGCCTGGTGGAGGGTGCCCCTGGATGCTGGGGGTGGGGGTGGTGGGAGACATGAGCGGGGGCCTGGTGGAGGCTGCCCCTGCACTGCTGGGGGGTGGGGGTGAAGGGAGACATGAGTGGGGGCCTCGTGGAGGCTGGCCCTGGATGCTGGGGGGTGGGGGTGCATGGAGACATGAATTGGACATGAGCGTGGGCCTGGTGGAGGCTGCCCCTGCACTGCTGGGGGGTGGGGGAGGTGGGAGACATGAGTGGGGTCCTGGTGGAGGGTGCCCCTGCACTGCTGGGGGGTGGGGGTGATGGGAGACATGAGTGGGGGCCTGGTGGAGGGTGCCCCTGGATGCTGGGGGGTGGGGGTGGTGGGAGACATGAGTGGGGGCCTGGTGGAGGGTGCCCTGCACTGCTGGGCGGTGGGGGTGATGGGAGACATGAGTGGGGGCCTGGTGGAGGGTGCCCCTGCACTGCTGGGGGGTGGGGGTGGTGGTAGACATGAGTGGGGGCCTGGTGGAGGATGCCCCTGCACTGCTGGGGGGTGGGGGTTGTGGGAGACATGAGTGGGGGCCTGGTGGAGGGTGCCCCTGCACTGCTGGGGGGTGGGGGTGATGGGAGACATGAGAGGGGGCCTGGTGGAGGGTGCCCCTGGATGCTGGGGGATGGGGGTGCTGGGAGACATGAGTGGGGGCCTGGTGGAGGGTGCCCTGCAATGCTGGGGGGTGGGGGTGATGGGAGACATGAGTGGGGGCCTGGTGGAGGGTGCCCCTGCACTGCTGGGGGGTGGTGGGAGACATGAGTGGGGGCCTGGTGGAGGGTGCCCCTGCACTGCTGGGGGGTGGGGGTGATGGGAGACATGTTTGGGGCCTGGTGGAGGGTGCCCTGCACTGCTGGGGGGTGGGGGTGGTGGGAGACATGAGTGGGGGCCTGGTGGAGGGTGCCCCTGGATGCTGGGGGGTGGGGGTGGTGGGAGACATGAGTGGGGGCCTGGTGGAGGCTGCCCCTGCACTGCTGGGGGGTGGGGGTGATGGGAGACATGAGTGGGGGCCTGGTGGAGTGTGCCCCTGGATGCTGGGGGTGCTGGGAGACATGAGTGGGGGCCTGGTGGAGGGTGCCCCTGCACTGCTGGGGGTTGGGGGTGGTGGGAGACATGAGTGGGGGCCTGCTGGAGGGTGCCCCTGCACTGCTGGGGTGTGGGGGTGATGGGAGACATGAGTGGGGGCCTGGTGGAGGGTGCCCCTGGATGCTGGGGGTGCTGGGAGACATGAGTGGGGGCCTGGTGGAGGGTGCCCTGCACTGCCGGGCGGTGGGGGTGATGGGAGACATGAGTGGGGGCCTGGTGGAGGCTGCCCCTGGATGCTGGGGGGTGGGGGTGCAGGGAGACCTGAGTTGGACATGAGTGGGGGCCTGGTGGAGGGTGCCCCTGCACTGCTGGAGGGTGGGGGTGGTGGGAGACATGAGTGGGAGCCTGGTGGAGGGTGCCCCTGCACTGCTGGGGGGTGGGAGTGGTGGGAGACATGAGTGGGGGCCTGGTGGAGGGTTCCCCTGCACTGCTGGGGGGTGGGGGTGATGGGAGACATGAGTGGGGGCCTGGTGGAGGCCGCCCCTGCACTGCTGGGGGGTGGGGGTGGTGGGAGACATGAGTGGGGACCTGGTGGAGGGTGCCCCTGCACTGATGGGGGGTGGGGGTGATGGGAGACATGTGTCGGGGGCCTGGTGAGCCTGCCCCTGGATGCTGGGGGGTGGGGGTGCAGGGAGACATGAGTTGGACATGAGTGGGGGCCTGGTGGAGGGTGCCCCTGCACTGCTGGGGGGTGGGGTGGTGGGAGATATGAGTGGGGGCCTGGTGGAGGGTGCCCCTGCACTGCTGGGGGTGGGGGTGATGGGAGACATGTCTGGGGGCCTGGTGGAGGGTGCCCTGCACTGCTGGGGGGTGGGGTGGTGGGAGACATGAGTTGGGGCCTGGTGGAGGGTGCCCCTGGATGCTGGGGGTGGGGGTGGTGGGAGACATGAGCGGGGGCCTGGTGGAGGCTGCCCCTGCACTGCTGGGGGGTGGGGGTGAAGGGAGACATGAGTGGGGGCCTGGTGGAGGCTGGCCCTGGATGCTGGGGGGTGGGGGTGCATGGAGACATGAATTGGACATGAGCGTGGGCCTGGTGGAGGCTGCCCCTGCACTGCTGGGGGGTGGGGGAGGTGGGAGACATGAGTGGGGTCCTGGTGGAGGGTGCCCCTGCACTGCTGGGGGGTGGGGGTGATGGGAGACATGAGTGGGGGCCTGGTGGAGGGTGCCCCTGGATGCTGGGGGGTGGGTGCCCCTGCACTGCTGGGGGGTGGGGGTGGTGGTAGACATGAGTGGGGGCCTGGTGGAGGATGCCCCTGCACTGCTGGGGGGTGGGGGTTGTGGGAGACATGAGTGGGGGCCTGGTGGAGGGTGCCCCTGCACTGCTGGGGGGTGGGGGTGATGGGAGACATGAGAGGGGGCCTGGTGGAGGGTGCCCCTGGATGCTGGGGGATGGGGGTGCTGGGAGACATGAGTGGGGGCCTGGTGGAGGGTGCCCTGCAATGCTGGGGGGTGGGGGTGATGGGAGACATGAGTGGGGGCCTGGTGGAGGGTGCCCCTGCACTGCTGGGGGGTGGTGGGAGACATGAGTGGGGGCCTGGTGGAGGGTGCGCCTGCACTGCTGGGGGGTGGGGGTGATGGGAGACATGTTTGGGGCCTGGTGGAGGGTGCCCTGCACTGCTGGGGGGTGGGGGTGGTGGGAGACATGAGTGGGGGCCTGGTGGAGGGTGCCCCTGGATGCTGGGGGGTGGGGGTGGTGGGAGACATGAGTGGGGGCCTGGTGGAGGCTGCCCCTGCACTGCTGGGGGGTGGTGGGAGACATGAGCGGGGGCCTGGTGGAGGATGCCCCTGGATGCTGGGGGCTGGGGTGCAGGGAGACATGAGTTGGACATGAGTGGGGGCCTGGTGGAGGGTGCCCCTGGGTGCTGGGGGGTGGGGGTGGTGGGAGACATGAGTGGGGGCCTGGTGGAGGCTGCCCCTGCACTGCTGGGGGGTGGGGGTGAAGGGAGACATGAGTGGGGGCCTGGTGGAGGCTGCCCCTGGATGCTGGGGGGTGGGGGTGCAGTGAGACATGAATTGGACATGAGTGTGGGCCTGGTGGAGGGTGCCCCTGGATGCTGGGTGGTGGGGGTGGTGGGAGACATGAGTGGGGGCCTGGTGGAGGGTGCCCTGCACTGCTGGGGGGTGGGGGTGATGGGAGACATGAGTGGGGGCCTGGTGGAGGGTGCCCCTGCACTGCTGGGGGGTGGGGGCGGTGGTAGACATGAGTGGGGGCCTGGTGGAGGGTGCCCCTGGATGCTGGGGGGGTGGTGGTAGACATGAGTGGGGGCCTGGTGGAAGCTGTCCCTGCACTGCTCGGGGGTGGGGGTGTTGGGAGACATGAGTGGGGGGCTGGTGGAGGGTGCCCCTGCACTGCTGGGGGGTGGGGGTGATGGGAGACATGAGTGGGTGCCTGGTGGAGGGTGCCCCTGGATGCTTGGGGGTGGGGGTGGTGGCAGACATGTGTGGGGGCCTGGTGGAGGGTGCCCTGCACTGCTGGGGGGTGGGGGTGATGGGAGACATGAGTGGGGGCCTGGTGGAGGGTGCCCCTGCACTGCTGGGGGGTGGAGGTGGTGGGAGACATGAGTGGGGGCCTAGTGGAGGGTGCCCCTGCAATGCTGGGGGTAGGGGTGATGGGAGACATGAGTGGGGGCCTGGTGGAGGGTGCCCTGCACTGCTGGGGGGTGGGGGTGATGGGAGACATGAGTGGGGGCCTGGTGGAGGGTGCCCCTGCACTGCTGGGGGGGTGGTGGTAGACATGAGTGGGGGCCTGGTGGAGGCTGCCCCTGCACTGCTGGGGGTGGGGGTGGTGGGAGACATGTGTGGGGCCTGGTGGAGGGTGCCCTGCACTGCTGGGGTGTGGGGGTGGTGGGAGACATGAGTGGGGGCCTGGTGGATGGTGCCCCTGGATGATGGGGGGTGGGGGTGGTGGGAGACATGAGTGGGGGCCTGGTGGAGGCTGCCCCTGGATGCTGGGGGCTGGGGGTTCAGGGAGACATGAGTTGGACATGAGTTGGGGCCTGGTGGAAGGTGCCCTGCACTTCCGGGGGAGTGGGGGTGGGGGTGGTGGTAGACATGGGTGGGGCCTGGTGGAGGCTTCCCCTGCACTGCTGGGGGTGGGGGTGCAGGGAGACATGAGTTGGATATGAGTGGGGTCCTGTTGGAGGGTGCCCTGCACTGCTGGGGGGTGGGGGTGGTGGTAGACATGAGTGGGGGGCTGGTGGAGGCTGCCCCTGCACTGCTGGGGGGTGGGGGTGGTGGGAGAGATGAGTGGGGGCCTGGTGGAGGCTGCCCCTGCACTGCTGGGGGGTGGGGGTGGTGGGAGACATGAGTGGGGCCTGGTGGAGGGTGCCCCTGCACTGCTGGGGGGTGGGTGTGCAGGGAGACATGAGTTGGACATGAGTGGGGGCCTGGTGGAGGGTGCCCCTGCACTGCTGGGGGGTGGGGTGATGGGAGACATGAGTGGGGGCCTGGTGGAGGGTGCCCCTGGATGCTGGGGGGTGGGGGTGCTGGGAGACATGAGTGGGGGCCTGGTTGAGGGTGCCCCTGCACTGCTGGGGGGTGGGGGTGGTGGGAGACATGAGTGGGGGCCTGGTGGAGGGTGCCCCTGCACTGCTGGGGGGTGGGGGTGGTGGGAGACATGAGTGGGGGCCTGGTGGAGGGTGCCCCTACACTGCTGGGGGGTGGGGGTGATGGGAGACATGAGTGGGGGCCTGGTGGAGGCTGCCCCTGCACTGCTGGGGGGTGGGGGTGGTGGGAGACATGAGTGGGGGCCTGGTGGAGGGTCCCCCTGCACTGCTGGGGGGTGGGGGTGATGGGAGACATGTGTGGGGGCCTGGTGAGCCTGCCCCTGGATGCTGGGGGGTGGGGGTGCAGGGAGACATGAGTTGGACATGAGTGGGGCCTGGTGGAGGGTGCCCTTGCACTGCTGGGGGGTGGGGGTGGTGGGAGACATGAGTGGGGGCCTGGTGGAGGGTGCCCCTGCGCTGCTGGGGGTGGGGGCGGTGGGAGACATGAGTGGGGGCCTGGTGGAGGGTGCCCCTGGATGCTGGGGGGTGGGGTTGGTGGGAGACATGAGTGGGGGCCTGGTGGAGGCTGCCCCTGCACTGCTGGGGGTGGGGGTGAAGGGTGACATGAGTGGGGGCCTGGTGGAGGCTGCCCCTGGATGCTGGCGGGTGGGGGTGCAGGGAGACATGAGTTGGACATGAGTGGGGGCCTGGTGGAGGGTGCCCTGCACTGCTGGGGGGTGGGGGTGGTGGTAGACATGAGTGGGGACCTGGTGGAGGCTGCCCCTGCACTGCTGGGGGTTGGGGGTGGTGGGAGACATGAGTGGGGGCCTGCTGGAGGGTGCCCCTGCACTGCTGGGGTGTGGGGGTGATGGGAGACATGAGTGGGGGCCTGGTGGAGGGTGCCCCTGGATGCTGGGGGTGCTGGGAGACATGAGTGGGGGCCTGGTGGAGGCTGCCCCTGCACTGCTGGGGGGTGGGGGTGGTGGGAGACATGAGTGGGGGCCTGGTGGAGGCTGCCCCTGGATGCTGGGGGGTGGGGGTGCAGGGAGACCTGAGTTGGACATGAGTGGGGGCCTGGTGGAGGGTGCCCCTGCACTGCTGGGGGGTGGGGGTGGTGGGAGACATGAGTGGGAGCCTGGTGGAGGGTGCCCCTGCACTGCTGGGGGGTGGGAGTGCTGGGAGACATGAGTGGGGGCCTGGTTGAGGGTGCCCCTGCACTGCTGGGGGGTGGGGGTGGTGGGAGACATGAGTGGGGGCCTGGTGGAGGGTGCCCCTGCACTGCTGGGGGGTGGGGGTGGTGGGAGACATGAGTGGGGGCCTGGTGGAGGGTGCCCCTACACTGCTGGGGGGTGGGGGTGATGGGAGACATGAGTGGGGGCCTGGTGGAGGCTGCCCCTGCACTGCTGGGGGGTGGGGGTGGTGGGAGACATGAGTGGGGGCCTGGTGGAGGGTCCCCCTGCACTGCTGGGGGGTGGGGGTGATGGGAGACATGTGTGGGGGCCTGGTGAGCCTGCCCCTGGATGCTGGGGGGTGGGGGTGCAGGGAGACATGAGTTGGACATGAGTGGGGCCTGGTGGAGGGTGCCCTTGCACTGCTGGGGGGTGGGGGTGGTGGGAGACATGAGTGGGGGCCTGGTGGAGGGTGCCCCTGCGCTGCTGGGGGTGGGGGCGGTGGGAGACATGAGTGGGGGCCTGGTGGAGGGTGCCCCTGGATGCTGGGGGGTGGGGTTGGTGGGAGACATGAGTGGGGGCCTGGTGGAGGCTGCCCCTGCACTGCTGGGGGTGGGGGTGAAGGGTGACATGAGTGGGGGCCTGGTGGAGGCTGCCCCTGGATGCTGGCGGGTGGGGGTGCAGGGAGACATGAGTTGGACATGAGTGGGGGCCTGGTGGAGGGTGCCCTGCACTGCTGGGGGGTGGGGGTGGTGGTAGACATGAGTGGGGACCTGGTGGAGGCTGCCCCTGCACTGCTGGGGGTTGGGGGTGGTGGGAGACATGAGTGGGGGCCTGCTGGAGGGTGCCCCTGCACTGCTGGGGTGTGGGGGTGATGGGAGACATGAGTGGGGGCCTGGTGGAGGGTGCCCCTGGATGCTGGGGGTGCTGGGAGACATGAGTGGGGGCCTGGTGGAGGGTGCCCTGCACTGCCGGGCGGTGGGGGTGATGGGAGACATGAGTGGGGGCCTGGTGGAGGCTGCCCCTGGATGCTGGGGGGTGGGGGTGCAGGGAGACCTGAGTTGGACATGAGTGGGGGCCTGGTGGAGGGTGCCCCTGCACTGCTGGGGGGTGGGGGTGGTGGGAGACATGAGTGGGAGCCTGGTGGAGGGTGCCCCTGCACTGCTGGGGGGTGGGAGTGGTGGGAGACATGAGTGGGGGCCTGGTGGAGGGTTCCCCTGCACTGCTGGGGGGTGGGGGTGATGGGAGACATGAGTGGGGGCCTGGTGGAGGCCGCCCCTGCACTGCTGGGGGATGGGGGTGGTGGGAGACATGAGTGGGGACCTGGTGGAGGGTGCCCCTGCACTGCTGGGGGGTGGGGGTGATGGGAGACATGTGTCGGGGGCCTGGTGAGCCTGCCCCTGGATGCTGGGGGGTGGGGGTGCAGGGAGACATGAGTTGGACATGAGTGGGGGCCTGGTGGAGGGTGCCCCTGCACTGCTGGGGGGTGGGGTGGTGGGAGATATGAGTGGGGGCCTGGTGGAGGGTGCCCCTGCACTGCTGGGGGTGGGGGTGATGGGAGACATGTGTGGGGGCCTGGTGGAGGGTGCCCTGCACTGCTGGGGGGTGGGGTGGTGGGAGACATGAGTTGGGGCCTGGTGGAGGGTGCCCCTGGATGCTGGGGGTGGGGGTGGTGGGAGACATGAGCGGGGGCCTGGTGGAGGCTGCCCCTGCACTGCTGGGGGGTGGGGGTGAAGGGAGACATGAGTGGGGGCCTCATGGAGGCTGGCCCTGGATGCTGGGGGGTGGGGGTGCATGGAGACATGAATTGGACATGAGCGTGGGCCTGGTGGAGGCTGCCCCTGCACTGCTGGGGGGTGGGGGAGGTGGGAGACATGAGTGGGGTCCTGGTGGAGGGTGCCCCTGCACTGCTGGGGGGTGGGGGTGATGGGAGACATGAGTGGGGGCCTGGTGGAGGGTGCCCCTGGATGCTGGGGTGGGGGTGGTGGGAGACATGAGTGGGGGCCTGGTGGAGGGTGCCCTGCACTGCTGGGCGGTGGGGGTGATGGGAGACATGAGTGGGGGCCTGGTGGAGGGTGCCCCTGCACTGCTGGGGGGTGGGGGTGGTGGTAGACATGAGTGGGGGCCTGGTGGAGGATGCCCCTGCACTGCTGGGGGGTGGGGGTTGTGGGAGACATGAGTGGGGGCCTGGTGGAGGGTGCCCCTGCACTGCTGGGGGGTGGGGGTGATGGGAGACATGAGAGGGGGCCTGGTGGAGGGTGCCCCTGGATGCTGGGGGATGGGGGTGCTGGGAGACATGAGTGGGGGCCTGGTGGAGGGTGCCCTGCAATGCTGGGGGGTGGGGGTGATGGGAGACATGAGTGGGGGCCTGGTGGAGGGTGCCCCTGCACTGCTGGGGGGTGGTGGGAGACATGAGTGGGGGCCTGGTGGAGGGTGCCCCTGCACTGCTGGGGGGTGGGGGTGATGGGAGACATGTTTGGGGCCTGGTGGAGGGTGCCCTGCACTGCTGGGGGGTGGGGGTGGTGGGAGACATGAGTGGGGGCCTGGTGGAGGGTGCCCCTGGATGCTGGGGGGTGGGGGTGGTGGGAGACATGAGTGGGGGCCTGGTGGAGGCTGCCCCTGCACTGCTGGGGGGTGGGGGTGATGGGAGACATGAGTGGGGGCCTGGTGGAGGGTGCCCCTGGATGCTGGGGGTGCTGGGAGACATGAGTGGGGGCCTGGTGGAGGGTGCCCCTGCACTGCTGGGGGTTGGGGGTGGTGGGAGACATGAGTGGGGGCCTGCTGGAGGGTGCCCCTGCACTGCTGGGGTGTGGGGGTGATGGGAGACATGAGTGGGGGCCTGGTGGAGGGTGCCCCTGGATGCTGGGGGTGCTGGGAGACATGAGTGGGGGCCTGGTGGAGGGTGCCCTGCACTGCCGGGCGGTGGGGGTGATGGGAGACATGAGTGGGGGCCTGGTGGAGGCTGCCCCTGGATGCTGGGGGGTGGGGGTGCAGGGAGACCTGAGTTGGACATGAGTGGGGGCCTGGTGGAGGGTGCCCCTGCACTGCTGGGGGGTGGGGGTGGTGGGAGACATGAGTGGGAGCCTGGTGGAGGGTGCCCCTGCACTGCTGGGGGGTGGGAGTGGTGGGAGACATGAGTGGGGGCCTGGTGGAGGGTTCCCCTGCACTGCTGGGGGGTGGGGGTGATGGGAGACATGAGTGGGGGCCTGGTGGAGGCCGCCCCTGCACTGCTGGGGGGTGGGGGTGGTGGGAGACATGAGTGGGGACCTGGTGGAGGGTGCCCCTGCACTGCTGGGGGGTGGGGGTGATGGGAGACATGTGTCGGGGGCCTGGTGAGCCTGCCCCTGGATGCTGGGGGGTGGGGGTGCAGGGAGACATGAGTTGGACATGAGTGGGGGCCTGGTGGAGGGTGCCCCTGCACTGCTGGGGGGTGGGGTGGTGGGAGATATGAGTGGGGGCCTGGTGGAGGGTGCCCCTGCACTGCTGGGGGTGGGGGTGATGGGAGACATGTCTGGGGGCCTGGTGGAGGGTGCCCTGCACTGCTGGGGGGTGGGGTGGTGGGAGACATGAGTTGGGGCCTGGTGGAGGGTGCCCCTGGATGCTGGGGGTGGGGGTGGTGGGAGACATGAGCGGGGGCCTGGTGGAGGCTGCCCCTGCACTGCTGGGGGGTGGGGGTGAAGGGAGACATGAGTGGGGGCCTGGTGGAGGCTGGCCCTGGATGCTGGGGGGTGGGGGTGCATGGAGACATGAATTGGACATGAGCGTGGGCCTGGTGGAGGCTGCCCCTGCACTGCTGGGGGGTGGGGGAGGTGGGAGACATGAGTGGGGTCCTGGTGGAGGGTGCCCCTGCACTGCTGGGGGGTGGGGGTGATGGGAGACATGAGTGGGGGCCTGGTGGAGGGTGCCCCTGGATGCTGGGGGGTGGGTGCCCCTGCACTGCTGGGGGGTGGGGGTGGTGGTAGACATGAGTGGGGGCCTGGTGGAGGATGCCCCTGCACTGCTGGGGGGTGGGGGTTGTGGGAGACATGAGTGGGGGCCTGGTGGAGGGTGCCCCTGCACTGCTGGGGGGTGGGGGTGATGGGAGACATGAGAGGGGGCCTGGTGGAGGGTGCCCCTGGATGCTGGGGGATGGGGGTGCTGGGAGACATGAGTGGGGGCCTGGTGGAGGGTGCCCTGCAATGCTGGGGGGTGGGGGTGATGGGAGACATGAGTGGGGGCCTGGTGGAGGGTGCCCCTGCACTGCTGGGGGGTGGTGGGAGACATGAGTGGGGGCCTGGTGGAGGGTGCGCCTGCACTGCTGGGGGGTGGGGGTGATGGGAGACATGTTTGGGGCCTGGTGGAGGGTGCCCTGCACTGCTGGGGGGTGGGGGTGGTGGGAGACATGAGTGGGGGCCTGGTGGAGGGTGCCCCTGGATGCTGGGGGGTGGGGGTGGTGGGAGACATGAGTGGGGGCCTGGTGGAGGCTGCCCCTGCACTGCTGGGGGGTGGTGGGAGACATGAGCGGGGGCCTGGTGGAGGATGCCCCTGGATGCTGGGGGCTGGGGTGCAGGGAGACATGAGTTGGACATGAGTGGGGGCCTGGTGGAGAGTGCCCTGCACTTCTGGGGGTGGGGGTGGTGGTAAACATGAGTGGGGGGCTGGTGGAGGCTGCCCCTGCACTGCTGGGGGGTGGGGGTGTAGGGAGACATGAGTTGGACATGAGTGGGGGCCTGGTGGAGGGTGCCCCTGCACTGCTGGGGGGTGGGGTGGTGGAAGACATGAGTGGGGGCCTGGTGGAGGGTGCCCCTGCACTGCTGGAGGGTGGGGTGGTGGAAGACATGAGTGGGGGCCTGGTGGAGGGTGCCCCTGCACTGCTGGGGGGAGGGGGTGGTGGGAGACATGAGTTGGGGCCTGGTGGAGGGTGCGCCTGCACTGCTGGGGGGTGGGGGTGATGGGAGACATGTGTGGAGCCCTGGTGGAGGGTGCCCTGCACTGCTGGGGGGTGGGGGTGGTGGGAGACATGAGTGGGGGACTGGTGGAGGGTGCCCCTGGATGCTGGGGGGTGGGGGTGCTGGGAGACATGAGTGGGGGCCTGGTGGAGGGTGCCCTGCACTGCAGGGGGTGGGGTGATGGGAGACATGAGTGGGGGCCTGGTGGAGGCTGCCCTGCACTGCTGGGGGGTGGGGGTGGTGGGAGACATGAGTGGGGGCCTGGTGGAGGGTGCCCCTGCACTGCTGGGGGGTGGGAGTGATGGGAGACATGTGTGGGGGCCTGGTGAGCCTGCCCCTGGATTTGGGGGGTGGGGGTGCAGGGAGACATGAGTTGGACATGAGTGGGGGCCTGGTGGACGGTGCCCCTGCACTGCTGGGGGGTGGGGGTGGTGTGAGACATGAGTGGGGGCCTGGTGGAGGGTGCCCCTGCACTGCTGGGGGGTGGAGGTGGTGGGAGACATGAGTGGGGGCCTGGTGGAGGGTGCCCTGCACTGCTGGGGGGTGGGGGTGATGGGAGACATGAGTGGGGGCCTGGTGGAGGCTGCCCCTGGATGCTGGGGGATGGGGTGCTGGGAGACATGAGTGGGGGCCTGGTGGAGGGTGCCCCTGCACTGCTGGGGGGTGGGGGTGGTGGGAGACATGAGTGGGGGCCTGGTGGAGGCTGCCCCTGCACTGCTGGGGGGTGGGGGTGGTGGGAGACATGAGTGGGGGCCTGGTGGAGGGTGGCCCTGCACTGCTGGGGGGTGGGGGTGGTGGGAGACATGAGTGGGGGCCTGGTGGAGGGTGCCCCTGCACTGCTGGGGGGTGGGTGTGCAGGGAGACATGAGTTGGACATGAGTGGGGGCCTGGTGGAGGGTGCCCCTGCACTGCTGGGGGGTGGGGCGATGGGAGACATGAGTGGGGGCCTGGTGGAGGGCGCCCCTGGATGCTGGGGGGTGGGGGTGCTGGGAGACATGAGTGGGGGCCTGGTGGAGGGTGCCCCTGCACTGCTGGGGGGTGGGGGTGGTGGGAGACATGAGTGGGGGCCTGGTGGAGGGTGCCCCTGCACTGCTGGGGGGTGGGGGTGGTGGGAGACATGAGTGGGGGACTGGTGGAGGGTGCCCCTACACTGCTGGGGGGTGGGGGTGATGGGAGACATGAGTGGGGGCCTGGTGGAGGGTGCCCCTGGATGCTGGGGGGTGGGGGTGCTGGGAGACATGAGTGGGGGCCTGGTGGAGGGTGCCCTGCACTGCTGGGGGGTGGGGGTGATGGGAGACATGAGTGGGGGCCTGGTGGAGGCTGCCCCTGCACTGCTGGGGGGTGGGGGTGGTGGGAGACATGAGTGGGGGCCTGGTGGAGGGTGCCCCTGCACTGCTGGGGGGTGGGGGTGATGGGAGACATGTGTGGGGGGCTGGTGAGCCTGCCCCTGGATGCTGGGGGGTGGGGGTGCAGGGAGACATGAGTTGGACATGAGCGGGGTCCTGGTGGAGGGTGCCCCTGCACTGCTGGGGGGTGGGGGTGGTGGGAGACATGAGTGGGGGCCTGGTGGAGGGTGCCCCTGCACTGCTGGGGGTGGGGGCGGTGGGAGACATGAGCGGGGGCCTGGTGGAGGGTGCCCCTGGATGCTGGGGGGTGGGGTTGGTGGGAGACATGAGTGGGGGCCTGGTGGAGGCTGCCCCTGCACTGCTGGGGGGTGGGGGTGGTGGGAGACATGAGTGGGGGCCTGCTGGAGGGTGCCCCTGCACTGCTGGGGTTTGGGGGTGATGGGAGACATGAGTGGGGGCCTGGTGGAGGGTGCCCCTGGATGCTGGGGGTGCTGGGAGACATGAGTGGGGGCCTGGTGGAGGGTGCCCTGCACTGCCGGGGGTGGGGGTGATGGGAGACATGAGTGGGGGCCTGGTGGAGGCTGCCCCTGCACTGCTGGGGGGTGGGGGTGGTGGGAGACATGAGTGGGGGCCTGGAGGAGGGTGCCCCTGCACTGCTGGGGGGTGGGGGTGATGGGAGACATGTGTGGGGGCCTGGTGGATTCTGCCCCTGGATGCTGGGGGGTGGGGGTGCAGGGAGACCTGAGTTGGACATGAGTGGGGGCCTGGTGGAGGGTGCCCCTGCACTGCTGGGGGGTGGGGGTGGTGGGAGACATGAGTTGGGGCATGGTGGAGGGTGCCCCTGCACTGCTGGGGGGGGGAGTGGTGGGAGACATGAGTGGGGGCCTGGTGGAGGGTTCCAATGCACTGCTGGGGGGTGGCGGTGATGGGAGACATGAGTGGGGGCCTGGTGGAGGGTGTCCCTGGATGCTGGGGAGTGGGGGTGCTGGGGGACATGAGTGGGGGCCTGGTGGAGGGTGCCCTGCACTGCTGGGGGGTGGGGGTGATGGGAGACATGAGTGGGGGCCTGGTGGAGGCCGCCCCTGCACTGCTGGGGGGTGGGGGTGGTGGGAGACATGAGTGGGGGCCTGGTGGAGGGTGCCCCTGCACTGCTGGGGGGTGGGGGTGATGGGAGACATGTGTCGGGGGCCTGGTGAGCCTGCCCCTGGATGCTGGGGGGTGGGGGTGCAGGGAGACATGAGTTGGACATGAGTGGGGGCCTGGTGGAGCGTGCCCCTGTATTGCTGGGGGGTGGGGTGGTGGGAGACATGAGTGGGGGCCTGGTGGAGGGTGCCCCTGCACTGCTGGGGGGTGGGGATGATGGGAGACATGTGTGGGGGCCTGGTGGAGGGTGCCCTGCACTGCTGGGGGGTGGGGTGGTGGGAGACATGAGTGGGGGCCTGGTGGAGGGTGCCCCTGGGTGCTGGGGGGTGGGGGTGGTGGGAGACATGAGTGGGGGCCTGGTGGAGGCTGCCCCTGCACTGCTGGGGGGTGGGGGTGAAGGGAGACATGAGTGGGGGCCTGGTGGAGGCTGCCCCTGGATGCTGGGGGGTGGGGGTGCAGGGAGACATGAATTGGACATGAGTGTGGGCCTGGTGGAGGGTGCCCCTGGATGCTGGGTGGTGGGGGTGGTGGGAGACATGAGTGGGGGCCTGGTGGAGGGTGCCCTGCACTGCTGGGGGGTGGGGGTGATGGGAGACATGAGTGGGGGCCTGGTGGAGGGTGCCCCTGCACTGCTGGGGGGTGGGGGCGGTGGTAGACATGAGTGGGGGCCTGGTGGAGGGTGCCCCTGGATGCTGGGTGGTGGGGGTGGTGGCAGACATGTGTGGGGGCCTGGTGGAGGGTGCCCTGCACTGCTGGGGAGTGGGGGTGATGGGAGACATGAGTGGGGGCCTGGTGGAGGGTGCCCCAGCACTGCTGGGGGGTGGGGGTGGTGGTAGACATGAGTGGGGGCCTGGTGGAGGCTGCCCCTGCACTGCTGAGGGGTGGGGGTGGTGGGAGATATGTGTGGGGCCTGGTAGAGGGTGCCCTGCACTGCTGGGGGGTGGGGGTGGTGGGAGACATGAGTGGGGGCCTGGTGGAGGGTGCCCCTGCACTGCTGGGGGGTGGGGGTGATGGGAGACATTAGTGGGGGCCTGGTGGAGGGTGCCCCTGGATGCTGGGGGGTGGAGGTGCTGGGAGACATGAGTGGGGGCCTGGTGGAGGGTGCCCTGCAATGCTGGGGGTGGGAGTGATGGGAGACATGAGTGGGGGCCTGGTGGAGGCTGCCCCTGCACTGCTGGGGGGTGGGGGTGCAAGAAGACATGAGTTGGACATGAGTGGGGGCCTGGTGGAGGGTGCCTTGCACTTCTGGGGGTGGGGGTGGTGGTAAACATGAGTGGGAGCCTGGTGGAGGCTGCCACTGCACTGCTGGGGGGTGGGGGTGCAGGGAGACATGAGTTGGACATGAGTGGGGGCCTGGTGGAGGGTGCCCCTGCACTGCTGGGGCGTGGGGTGGTGGGAGACATGAGTGGGGGCCTGGTGGAGGGTGCCCCTGCACTGCTGGGGGGAGGGGGTGGTGGGAGACATGAGTGGGGGCCTGGTGGAGGGTGCGCCTGCACTGCTGGGGGGTGGGGGTGATGGGAGACATGTGTGGGGCCCTAGTGGAGGGTGCCCTGCACTGCAGGGGGGTGGGGGTGGTGGGAGACATGAGTGGGGGCCTGGTGGAGGGTGCCCCTGGATGCTGGGGGGTGGGGGTGGTGGGAGACATGAGTGGGGGCCTGGTGGAGGCTGCCGCTGCACTGTTGGGGGGTGGGGTGCAGGGAGACATGAGTGGGGGCCTGGTGGAGGCTGCACCTGAATGCTGGGGGGTGGGGGTGCGGGGAGACATGAGTTGGACATGAGTGGGTGCCTGGTGGAGTGTGCCCTGCACTGCTGGGGGGTGGGGGTGGTGGTGGACATGAGTGGGGGCCTGGTGGAGGCTGCCCCTGCACTGCTGGGGGGTGGGGGTGGTGGGAGACATGAGTGGGGGCCTGGTGGAGGGTGCCCCTGCACTGCTGGGGGGTGGGGGTGATGGGAGACATGTGTGGGGGCCTGGTGGAGGCTGCCCCTGGATGCTGGGGGGTGGGGGTGCAGGGAGACATGAGTTGGACATGAACTGGGGCCTGGTGGAGGGTGCCCCAGCACTGCTGGGGGGTGGGGGTGGTGGGAGACATGAGTGGGGGCCGGGTAGAGGGTGCAACTGTACTGCTGGGGGGTGGGGAGGGTGGGAGACATGAGTGGGGGCCTGGTGGAGGGTGCCCTGCACTGCTGGGGGGTGGGGGTGGTGGGAGACATGAGTGGGGGACTGGTGGAGGGTGCCCCTGGATGCTGGGGGGTTGGGGTGGTGGGAGACATGAGTGGGGGCCTGCTGGAGGGTGCCCTGCACTGCTGGGGGGTGGGGTGATGGGAGACATGAGTGGGGGCCTGGTGGAGGCTGCCCCTGCACTGCTGGGGGGTGGGGGTGGTGGGAGACATGAGTGGGGGCCTGGTGTAGGGTGCCCCTGCACTGCTGGGAGGTAGGGGTGATGGGAGACATGTGTGGGGGCCTGGTGAGCCTGCCCCTGGATTTGGGGGGTGGGGGTGCAGGGAGACATGAGTTGGACATGGTTGGGTGCCTGGTGGATGGTGTCCCTGCACTGCTGGTGGGTGGGATCGGTGGGAGACATGAGTGGGGGCCTGGTGGAGGGTGCCCCTGCACTGCTGGGGGTGGAGGTGGTGGGAGACATGAGTGGGGGCCTGGTGGAGGGTGCCCCTGCACTGCTGGGGGGTAGGGGTGATGGGAGACATGAGTGGGGGCCTGGTGGAGGGTGCCCCGCACTGCTGGGGGGTGGGGGTGGTGGGAGACATGAGTGGGGGCCTGGTGGAGGGTGCCCCTGGATGCTGGGGGGTGGGGGTGGTGGGAGACATGAGTGGGGGCCTGGTGGAGGCTGCCCCTGCACTGCTGGGGGAGGGGGTGAAGGGAGACATGAGTGGGGGCCTGGTGGAGGCTGCCCCAGGATGGTGGGTGGTTGGGGTGCAGGGAGACATGAGTTGGACTTGAGTGGGGGCCTGGTGGAGGGTGCTCTGCACTGCTGGGGGGGGGTGGGGGATGTGGTAGACATGAGTGGGGGCCTGGTGGAGGCTGTCCCTGCACTGCTGGGGGGTGGGGGTGGTGGGAGACATGAGTGGGGGCCTGGTGGAGGGTGCCCCTGCACTGCTGGGGGGTGGGGGTGATGGGAGACATGAGAGGGTGCCTGGTGGAGGGTGCCCCTGGATGCTGGGGGGTGGGGGTGGTGGCAGACATGTGTGGGGGCCTGGTGGAGGGTGCCCTGCACTGCTGGGGGGTGGGGGTGATGGGAGACATGAGTGGGGGCCTGGTGGAGGGTGCCCCAGCACTGCTGGGGGTGGGGGTGGTGGTAGACATGAGTGGGGGCCTGGTGGAGGCTGCCCCTGCACTGCTGGGGGGTGGGGGGGGGTGGGAGATATGTGTGGGGCCTGGTAGAGGGTGCCCTGCACTGCTGGGGTTGGGGGTGGTGGGAGACATGAGTGGGGGCCTGGTGGATGGTGCCCCTGGATGCTGGGGGGTGGGGGTGGTGGGAGACATGAGTGGGGGCCTGGTGGAGGCTGCCCCTGGATGCTGGGGGCTGGGGGTGCAGGGAGACATGAGTTGGACATGAGTGGGGGCCTGGTGGAAGGTGCCCTGCACTTCTGGGGGGTGGGGGTGGTGTTAGACATGAGTGGGGGCCTGGTGGAGGCTGCCCCTGCACTGCTGGGGGATGGGGGTGCAGGGAGACATGAGTTGGATATGAGTGGGGACCTGGTGGAGGGTGCCCTGCACTGCTGGGGGGTGGGGGTGGTGGTAGACATGAGTGGGGGCCTGGTGGAGGCTGCCCCTGCACTGCTGGAGGGTGGGGGTGGTGGGAGACATGAGTGGGGGCCTGGTGGAGGCTGCCCCTGCACTGCTGTGGGGTGGGGGTGGTGGGAGACATGAGTGGGGCCTGGTGGAGGTTGCCCCTGCACTGCTGGGGGGTGGGTGTGCAGGGAAACATGAGTTGGACATGAGTGGGGGGCTGGTGGAGGGTGCCCCTGCACTGCTGGGGAGTGGGGGTGATGGGAGACATGAGTGGGGGCCTGGTGGAAGGTGCCCCTGGATGCTGGGGGGTGGGGGTGCTGGGAGACATGAGTGGGGGCCTGGTGGAGGGTGCCCCTGCACTGCTGGGGGGTGGGGGTGGTGGGCGACAGGAGTGGGGGCCTGGTGGAGGGTGCCCCTGGACTGCTGGGGGGTGGGGGTGGTGGGAGACATGAGTGGGGGCCTGGTGGAGGGTGCCCCTACACTGCTGGGGGGTGGGGGTGGTGGGAGACATGAGTGGGGGCCTGGTGGAGGGTGCCCCTGGATGCTGGGGGGTGGGGGTGCTGGGAGACATGAGTGGGGGCCTGGTGGAGGGTGCCCTGCACTGCTGGGGGGTGGGGTGATGGGAGACATGAGTGGGGGCCTGGTGGAGGCTGCCCGTGCACTGCTGGGGGGTGGGGGTGGTGGGAGACATGAGTGGGGGCCTGGTGGAGGGTGCCCCTGCACTGCTGGGGGGTGGGGGTGATGGGAGACATGTGTGGGGGCCTGGTGAGCCTGCCCCTGGATGCTGGGGGTGGGGGTGCAGGGAGACATGAGTTGGACATGAGTGGGTCCTGGTGGAGGGTGCCCCTGCACTGCTGGGGGGTGGGGGTGGTGGGAGACATGAGTGGGGGCCTCGTGGAGGGTGCCCCTGCACTGCTGGGGGGTGGGAGTGGTGGGAGACATGAGTGGGGGCCTGGTGGAGGGTGCCCCTGCACTGCTGGGGGGTGGGGGTGATGGGAGACATGTGTGGGGGCCTGGTGGAGGGTGCCCTGCACTGCTGGGGGGTGGGGGTGGTGGGAGACATGAGTGGGGGCCTGGTGGAGGGTGCCCCTGGATGCTGGGGGGTGGGTGTGGTGGGAGACATGAGTGGGGGCCTGGTGGAGGCTGCCCCTGCACTGCTGGGGGGTGGGGGCGAAGGGTGACATGAGTGGGGGCCTGGTGGAGGCTGCCCCTGGATGCTGGGGGTGGGGGTGCAGGGAGAAATGAGTTGGACATGAGTGGGGGCCTGGTGGAGGGTGCCCTGCACTGCTGGGGGTGGGGGTGGTGGTAGACATGAGTGGTGGCCTGGTGGCGGCTGCCCCTGCACTGCTGGGGGATGGGGGTGGTGGGAGACATGAGTGGGGGCCTGGTGGAGGGTGCCCCTGCACTGCTGGGGTGTGGGGGTGATGGGAGACATGAGTGGGGGCCTGGTGGAGGGTGCCCCTGGATGCTGGGTGGTGGGGGTGGTGGGAGACATGAGTGGGGGCCTGGTGGAGGGTGCCCTGCACTGCTGGGGTGTGGGGGTGATGGGAGACATGAGTGGGGGCCTGGTGGAGGGTGCCCCTGCACTGCTGGGGGGTGGGGGCGGTGGTAGACATGAGTGGGGGCCTGGTGGAGGCTGCCCCTGCACTGCTGGGGGGTGGGGGTGGTGGGAGACATGAGTGGGGGCCTGGTGGAGGGTGCCCCTGCACTGCTCGGGGGTGGGGGTGATGCGAGACATTAGTGGGGGCCTGGTGGAGGGTGCCCCTGGATGCTGGGGGGTGGAGGTGCTGGGAGACATGAGTGGGGGCCTGGTGGAGGGTGCCCTGCAATGCTGGGGGTGGGAGTGATGGGAGACATGAGTGGGGGCCTGGTGGAGGGTGCCCCTGCACTGCTGGGGGTGGGGGTGGTGGGAGACATGAGTGGGGGACTGGTGGAGGGTGCCCCTGCACTGCTGGTGGGTGGGGGTGATGGGAGACATGTGTGGGGCCTGGTGGAGGGTGCCCTACACTGCTGGGGGGTGGGGGTGGTGGGAGACATGAGTGGGGGCCTGGTGGAGGGTGCCCCTGGATGCTGGGGGGTGGGGGTGGTGGGAGACATGAGTGGGGGCCTGGTGGAGGCTGCCCCCGGATGCTGGGGGCTGGGGATACAGGGAGACATGAGTTGGACATGAGTAGGGGCCTGGTGGAGGGTGCCCTGCACTTCTGGGGGGTGGGGGTGGTGGTAGACATGAGTGGGGGCCTGGTGGAGGCTGCCCCTGCACTGCTGGGGGGTGGGGGTGCAGGGAGACATGTTTTGGACATGAGTGGGGGCGTGGTGGAGGGTGCCCCTGCACTGCTGGGGGGTGGGGGTGGTGGGAGACATGAGTGGGGGCCTGGTGGAGGCTGCCCCTGCACTGCTGGGGGGGTGGGGATGGTGGGAGACATGAGTGGGGGCCTGGTGGAGGGTGCCCCTGCACTGCTGGGGGGTGGGGGTGATGGGAGACATGTGTGGGGGCCTGGTGGAGTGTGCCCTGCACTGCTGGGGGTGGGGGTGGTGGGAGACATGAGTGGGGGCCTGATGGAAGGTGCCCCTGGATGCTGGGGGGTGGGGGTGGTGTGAGACATGAGTGGGGACCTGGTGGAGGCTGCCCCTGCACTGCTGGGAGGTTGGGGTGGTGGGAGACATGAGTGGGGGACTGGTGGAGGCTGCCCCTGCACTGCTGGGGGGTGGGGGTGCAGGGAGACATGAGTGGGGGCCTGGTGGAGGCTGCCCCTGGATGCTGGGGGGTGGGGGTGCTGGGAGACATGAGTTGGACATGAGTGGGGGCCTGGTGGAGGGTGCCCCTGGTTGCTGGGGGGTGGGGTGCTGGGAGACATGAGTGGGGGCCTGGTGGAGGGTGCCCTGCACTGCTGGGGGGTGGGGGTGATGGGAGACATGAGTGGGGGCCTGGTGGAGGGTGCCCCTGCACTGCTGGGGGGTGGGGGTGGTGGGAGACATGAGTGGCGGCCTGGTGGAGGGTGCCCCTGCACTGCTGAGGGGTGGGGGTGATGGGAGACATGAGTGAGGGCCTGGTGGAGGGTGCCCTGCACTGCTGGGGGTTGGGGGTGCAGGGAGACATGAGTGGGGGCTTGGTGGAGGCTGCCCCTGGATGCTGGGGGGTGGGGGTGCAGGGAGACATGAGTAGGACATGAGTGGGGGCCTGGTTGAGGGGGACCCTGGGGGTTGGGGTGCAGGGGGACATGCGTTGGTGGGCAGTAGTGCAAGGTGACATGTGGGTTGCTGGGGGGCATGGGCATGGTGGATGGGCTGCCTGCGGGACATGGGCAGGGTAGGCCCCTGTGGTGTGGGCCACCTACAGGGGCTGTGGAGGGTGTAGAGGGAACACCTGGGAGGACCCACACGTGCAATTCACGTGTGGTGCTCCCCGCGCACCCCTGGAATACACGTACCCTGATGGAATCGCGTGTGATACTTCCTGCACACCCCTGGAATACACGTACCTTGATGGAATCGCGTGTGATACTTCCTGCGCAGCCCTGAAATACATGTACCCTGCTGCCACGTACCCATATGGAATCGCGTGTGATACTTCCCACGCACCCCTGAAATACACGTACCCTGCTGTTTTTGCGTGTGATACTTCCCGCGTGCCCCTGGAATACACGTGCCCTGATGGAATCGCGTGTGTTACTTCCCACGCACCTCTGATGTACACGTACCCAGGACAATTGTGTGTGAAACTTCCCGCGAATCACTGAAATACACGTTCCCCGCTTGGCGTTTGCTGTTTGGCAGCCCTGTGAACTGGTCCAGGGTTAGCGAAGCCCTTTGCGATGATTTGTGAATTTTGAAGGCTTTTCCTTGCGCGAGGGCGTTCTTGGGGGTGTAACTGGCGCTGCTGCAGGGTCGCTGCGCCACTCTGCGCCACGGCTGGTTTCAGAGGCTAAAATCCATGAATACGCTGTGCGATGAAAAGGATTTTTTCGCACGCGGCTGGCACAGTGTATCGCATGGGGACACTGTGCGCCAGCCGCGGGCGCCACTTTTGTGCGAATTTCTATGAATTACCCTCTCCATCTGCACAGAGTTATTGTCGGTTTTGTGGAAATATTGATATAAGAGAAACTTTGGAGCATTTGATTGTTGTCTGTCTGGCTCTGGTGGAGAGACATCATTTTTTAAGGGTCTGTTTCTCTCTTTGTGCCCAGTTGAAAGATCACAAATATATCAAAAATTATTCACCAACATGAAACTAGCAGTAAGAGTAGCTATAGTCCATTTTTTAGATGCTACGTTGACACAGGAGTGAAAATGTCTGTTCTGGGAGGATTTGACAACTTTTTTTTTTTTTGTAACATTATAGGAAATTAATTGATGTACCAAATCTAGAAACATTCTATCTGTCTAATGCCAAGACTGTTTTCGTGGATAGAGACAAGTGTGTTTATTTATTTACATTTATATAGCGTGCAAACAGCCCAGGGGCACTGAGGCGCTGTTACTTGTAAGAGCTTAGTTACAGAGGTACAGGAATGGTAGCAGTCGTTGGTACATTGTAAATACGACAGACATAATTACAGCTTATGCAATTGGTAATTACATTACAGCTTATGCAGTATTGTTTGTTTCATAATGAAATTAACTATTAGCTGTTTGTTTTATGTATGAAATTACTCTGCAAAAAGTTTATTTTGTCTTCTCCACTATGGAAATGACATTTCTTTATTATTCTATTCAATATGAAAAGTTGATATTTTCAACTAAATCAAATAAAAAAAATTAAAAAAAAATGTATGTCAATTGAAAACAGGAGATTCAGAATGCACCAGTTCAAAATGGAACTTCATTTCTTAAAGTGCAAAGATGCCCAAATATGTCAAAATATATTATCCTTTTACCGTAGAACATGGGCTGTGTTACAGCAACTATAATGATACAATTCCAGTATTAGGATGTTGTCAAGTGTGGTGAATGCACCCTCTTGCAGTTTTCCTAGTGTACACCAAGAGAAGCAGGTGTATTACCAGTCATTCAAAGTATTTCAATGTAATATTGTATTTCTTCAACAGCTGCAGATTAATGCATGAAGCTTATATTAATGGACTGAACTTAAATGATAGTCTACAGTGTCAATATGTGGAAAAGCAGTGACTATTTTCTGTCGGTTTGAATAACATTGGTTTTTAATTTAGTCTGATATTGTGCTCGCTTCAAGATGGACTTGGTTTCAAATCTGAGCCAGTTAGCCCCCCCACCTTTGGGAATCTTCCATGTTAGAAAATACTGTAACATACTAGGAAAATAGAATGTCTGACCTTTGGAGAGATTAACATCAGGAGTAAACAGATTTGTATACTTACAATCGAGCCTCAAAGGCAGATTTGACCATTAAATGTGATGCTTTTGAACTGACTATAAAACTGGCCTTTTGATATTTGATGCAATAATAGCATCCTTTTTTGAATCAATCACTCACTGACCCCATTAGATAGCTTTTCTTATGAGTCATGTGCAGAAGCACAGCACCTTAGCCCACAGTTCAAATGCTGTTGGTTTGGCACCATCACTGTTTGTTCACGCCTGTTCATTCAAAGACAATACTGACTTAAGATGGCCACAGTGGAGATGGAAGGCAGCGCCCATGAGGAGCCCCTATTCCAATTCCACAGTGACCAGCTCGTCAGGACAGAGGCTGGAGTGGTGGTGGCCTTTGCAGCTGCCAAAAGAATAAGGTGAGTGTGGTAGGAGGCCAGGGAGGTGAGCAAACAGTGATTGGAGGGCATGGGAGGGTGGGGTCAGATGATGGGGTTGGGGTAACAGCTGTCCGGCTGCTCAGTAAGTGGGCTGAGATCATGGGATTCAGCCTGCGAACCAAGCAACCTGATTGTTTGTCTCTACTTGCCTCTGTTCTAATAAAAGATCTAGACAGGGTTCATTAATTGGTGCCACAAACACATCCCTGTCATGACCTATTGTGAATATAGCACACATTCCCAAGCCACTGCAACTACCTGATAACCCATGGACTGCACTAGTCAGAACCCACGTGGCCTGTGCCCCGCAACTTCGCTACTAAAAGCAACCACTACAATCATGAGTCCTAATACTGATGACAGCCAATTGCAGCTTTGCATGGTTCCTGCTCTACTGTATGTGTTATTTAATGTTCTGAGATTATGTTTTGACGTGTAAAAGTCGATATGTAAGGAATTGACTGCTAAACAAGCATATGCCTGGAAACAGTTATCAATATCCATTCCACAAGTTTTGGTATCAAATGCTGTGATGAGCAATAATTATTTGAAACTGTCTTTATGAATACCAGGAGAATAACGATCTCTACCTGTATTCCACAGACGGATGTGTAAGGTGAAAAGCTCAATATATTATAGTTTGTCATTCACCATAAATTGAGTATTGAGATACATAGGAAATCGAAAAATGAATTGCTAATAATCTTTGACTCGTATGATGGATTTACATGATGTTTTGCAGACAAAATTGTACTAACGCCCCCCTCCCTCAACCAACTGGACATTTGGGAAGGATCTGTTAAAACATAATGAAATTATTAAGAAAACAACAAAAAACACAGTTTCATACCGTGTCCCCATTAATTTTCCAATAGACAAAACAGGCACATTTTGCTTGAGCGGACAGAGAAAAAATCTGGACTGAATTGGACCAGGTATGAAACAATTTGGGCACAAATTATTAACTCGATTTCTGGGGGTGTGGGGGACTGGAGTTTTTGTGCCCAGGAGTTTTGAAAATATTTGATAGAGAAAAGGTATAGGTATATCTCCCATTGTGCATTTCAGCAGAAATGCTTTTCAAAATTGAAAAAAACTTCCATTTGTTTTGCTCAATGCAAGAGATATTTGTTAATATTTGGGGCAATAATCACAGTCATCCGAAAACGTACATTTGAAAAAATGCCATTTGGAGGAAGAAAAATTATGAAATGGCATCAGGCAAGAGGTGGGGGGGAGGATATCATGTCAAATTGGGGAGTTGGGCTGGAGGGGCTGGGCCCCAAGCTCAGAGCTTGAAAGTTGTTGCTTCTTTGAGTTTTTTTTCTTTTTTTTTTCCATAGTCTGGGTATTTCTGAAAGTACATCACATGTAAAATATATATTCAGGATTATTTTTAGTTCATTACTGATATAAGCCGGGTAATCAGAAAAAACGTTTTTTAAAGGAAGAGTTAAAAAAATGAGATTAATAAAAAAATTGAATTTTACATTGAGGTGTGGGATAACATATTGGGGCAAGATGTCAGGGTGTGGGATATGGCCCTGGCCATTAAACACAAAGGTCGTGCTCACTGGCCGGGGTTTTCAGCCCTGGCTAGTGGGCCCAGAAGACAGGTACAGAAACATATTGGGAAACATGTGCAGTAGACATGGTTAAAGGCTGTGTCCACTGAACATGGCCGAAGACCATGGCTAGTGGCTTGGTAATGTTTTAAAATATACAGTGGGCACGGATGAAGGCTGTGCTCACTGGCCAGGGTCGAAGTACCTCACTAGTGGGCCCAAAAGACATGTATAGTGGCCAGGGCTAAAGGCTGTGACTGTCTAGTGGGTACAAAAGAAACATTGTTGGGAACATGTACAGTTGTCATGGCCAAAGGCCATGTCTAGTAGCTTGTAAAAAAATATGGTATAATGAAACCCTTGAAATTCACTGAAAAATCATTATTAAAGGGCTTTTTCAGTGAATATATAGAGAAAATTAGGTTGACCATATTTAAATTGAATGAAACATAGCAACAAAACCTTTGACATTCAGTGAAAACATTTCTTAAGAAAGAGTTAAGGTGATCAGACTTAACACAACAAAACCATTTTAACTTTGTACCCATTGTTGCACAGTGTATGACCACAACGACCACAATGATGGCATCAAAGAACCTCAAGGGTTTTGTTATGCTATAGTTTCTTTCAGGCCCACTAGCCATTGCCTTCAGCCTAGGCCACTGTACATGTTGCACTAATCACTTTCTTTGGGGCCCAATAGCCATGGACTTTGACCATGGCCACTGTATATGTTGCACTGATAAGTTTCTACGGGGCCCACTAGCCAAGGTCTTCATCATTGATGTCATCTCCGATGCCATCATGATGGTCATACGCTTGGCCAGTGTACTTGTTGCAACAATAGGTTTCTTTGGGGTCCACTAGCCATGGCCTTCTGCCTTGACCAGTGGCCACTGTACATCTTGCCTGGCACCAACATGTTTCTTTGGGGCCCACTATCCATGGCCTTCAGCCAGCCACTGTACATTTTGCACCATCTGTCTTCTTTGGGGCCCACTAGTCATGGCCAAAGGCACATCAACCTATTACCCCCCGCCTACTAGATGTGATCCCCCTTGGTGTAAATGTCCTTTTTTTTCTCTCTCTCATAATTTCTGAGGGAGTCCTCTGATATTCCCCTGATAATGGCAATGAACTGCACATACAGTGGCAATGAACTACCCATGCCCTCAGTAAACCTCTGGTATTCTCTTGATAATACGAAAACATTAGAAGATCAAAAACTCTTCTCAGTTCTCTGAAGCACTCACCAATTGCCCCCTTCTTTTTCCATGGTCCCCCAACTCCCTTCAGCTGTTTTTTCCCTTCCTAGATCTCTCCCTTTACCCACCTTTACCCTTTTGTTTGTGTGACCCATTTTCTTTTCCGAGCCGTCTTGCGTTGTAGCTGCTAGAATCTCGTGAGAGTCCCCTGATAATCCACATGTTCAAACTGTAACTAGCTCTGCAGACCACCCCCAACTCTCCAATTTCACTTGGTATCCTCTATCTCCCTCCCCACCTTTAGCATGATGCAATGTTATTCTTTTTTCCTCCTCCACATATCTTTTTTTTTAAATATGTTTATTTTAAACCATTGCAAGGTGCTAACATCACACATATCTCGATAGAAAACACCATTTGTGTATCAGTGATTGGTATATTTATTCTTCTCTGGTAATGGTCTAGTCATCTTCTTGGTAAACTGTTCTGGTGTCTCTGGTACATTTATTATGATCTGGCTATGAGCTAGTGACCTTCTGTTCTTCTCTAACTGTTCTGGAATATGGTTACTAAAAATAAATATGAAACAGAACAGGAGATGGGGGAAGCTCATTCTAAATAAGATGGCTGGAGTCCTTTCAGAAGTGCTCAATGATGTCTCTCGTATGTTGATCCGCCTCTGTCACAGGATTGCGGGGAAAGTGTATTCGCAGTATTTGGGGCGAAGGGTAATCTGCACAGAGGGGTGAACATGGTGGCAACGACTGGGACTTATGACATATGTTGGGAGGAGATAATGGCTAATGGTTAATTAAACTTCTATAATGACAATTCTTTTGCAATTGTTTGTTCAACCACTTTTCCAATTCTTTTTTTTTGTTTACCAATAACCTTGAACCTTTGTGCTCAACTTGTCCTCCTTTTACAAAATAGTGATAGAGTTCTATCTTTTTCTCTATCTTCGTTTGTGAATTTTCCATAGATAGAAATACATTTCTTTAAACTAATGAATAATAGACACATGTAAATATAATCATCAGCACACCAGCCTATCTGAAACATGTAAAACAGGCCTGTATCTTAATACCTTAAGTCACTAATCAAATAGAAAAAGAAAAAGACCATCAGGTATCAGTTCATTATTGAAAACAACAACATTATTCTGTTCCTGTTTATTTCACCATCCAAGTCAAACTATTTATTTTGAACTGGTCATATAACTATATGACAATATTAAGAAAAATCATCATACATGCAGGGTCCATTTATAGCACAAGCACTCATATCTAGAGTCAGTTAATAAATCAATATGGCAGACAACAGCCACACATTTTAAGCATATTTTAAGGAAATCTATAACTGACTAATACTCAGCCAAACATGTTCATGTCCAGAGTGCATCTACTAAAATATTAAAGTGATCATTCCTATAGTGGCTCTTGCATTAGTTTTGAGAGTTATGGACACATAAGGCTTCACTAGCCTCAGTAACCTAGGATGGTACTGGGATTTGTTTAACAATACTGTCCATCTGGCTGTCAGCTTGCAGAGATGCGTTGAGGATCACTCCAAGGGTCTTTACCTTTTTCTGAACAGGAAAAGCATGCCGCTCAATATTAAAATTATAGAAAGAAGAAACCAGCTTCACTCTCCCGAGAGGTGAACCAAAGATTAAATGTTCTGTCTTAGAACTATTCATGCATAACCAGTTTGCTGTCATCCAACCCTTTACTAAATTGTATATATGCTGTACCATCATCGTGTCATCAATTTAGTGGCCTGTAATTTCGATCAAAAGCTGGGTCTCATCAGCGTAATTAGTGAATAGAACACCCGAATCATCAGGCAAATTGCATAACGGATGAATACAAACATTAAAAGAGCTGGGGACAAGCAGGTGCCCTGGGGCATACCACAAGTAATGTCTAACTGTGGGGAGGATGCTTGGTCAAAAGCTACCATTTACATGCGGTTACCAAGAAAAGACATGAGCCAATCAATGGCTTCCCTTGAGCATGCACCAGTCATCAGTAGGGTTGATAGTAGTCTTTCGTGTTCCACCAAGTCAAATGCTGATGATAAAATCAAGAGCATGAGCAGGCCAGAATTAACCCTGTCGACTATATCGAGCATTTGTGTCTGAAGATCAACCAAGGCACTTTCTGTGCTAAAATTGGAACGTAAACCAGACTGTCTGGGGTGTAAAATATTTGATGATTCGAGGTGGCTTTGGAGTTGGCTGGTAGCCACTTTATCAACAATTTTAAGCAAGAATGTAACATTGGTGATTGATCTCAGGTTACTAGAATTGGAAGGGTCAAGGACTGATTTTTTTGCAGGGATGTAACTATGACATTTTATTTTTGTATTATACGTTTTTGTGATTAAAAGAAGCATTAATAAAATGTGTGAAAAAGGGGAAAACATTTTCTGATTTGCCTGGCTGCTCGTTAAGTCGCCTGACAGGCCCATGGCAGTGCAGTGATTTTTCTGAATGAACCTTGGCAAAATTACATCATTTGGGCATCTAATCGAGCTCCATCTCACCAACATAGATAAGTTTAAAATTGAAAAGAAGGCCAGGCTCGGTGACCACAATGGCTGCAGCTGCCGACACTGTTGGGGTAAATTCCTGGAGGTCGGCAGAGCCGTCCACGGACCCCCAGCGGTGGAAAGGCCCCAACACCTTCTGTGTCCCAAAGGAGTATGAGGCACACACAAGAGCAACAGGTTACTGCTGTTTATTTTATAGAAACAGACAGGGACAGGTTCATGGGGCGTAGTTACCCAGGAACTTCTCTTTCGAAATGGGCTTGCAGACCCTTTTTCTATCTGGATGACGCAACAAAGTGCATCATCTGTGAAATCTCACCCCCAAATCTAACGATACCCCGGGTTGGATCCCCGAGTGGTAGGGTCAGTATAGGACAGTATAGAAGAAAAGTTTATTTTGATGCTGTAAATGCATCGGAGGGACAGGGCCTCTGTATCCTTGTCCTTTACTGCTTTTTATCGTGAGTTCTGTCGTGTTTTCCGCACAGGAGTTCATGTGGGACTCCTGGCGGTACAGCTCTCTCTTTTGGTTTGGTGTGCAGACACATGGGATAGCCTTATGGCACCCATGGGTGGGGGTACAACCCTGTGCCCCTAGTGTATGTTTTTGGGCACCTGTGTGTGGCCCACAGAGCAAGGTATGGGCTGGTGGCAGCTCCATGCTGAATTTGACAGGTGCTCTGAGTATTCTCCATTTTGGTATACCCAGGCCGTGCCATTGGAATCAGTTGATTCCTGATAGGAAGCAAGATGGCCCCTGTGGCCTCTTGCTTTCTATTGCCTGTTACCTTGTTTTCCCAAAAGTCTTGGGAAGCTCTGACTCTGTCCCTTCCCCCTGACTGGCTGTTGGGTGGAAGTTCCATATATGGTGTTGTTGTGAAGTCCAGGCCAGACTGACTGGAGCCTTCCCAGTGACTATATGTTGTGGGTATACCCTGTGGGTGGGACCTGGGTGAATGGAGTGTGTGACGGATATGCATTCTGTGTTGTGGATGTCTAGTGTCTGGTGTTTGACACAATGACTGGGACAGCCCTGCTCGAAACTGGTATGAATGCAGTGTGGAGTGTTGAATGGCTGGGTACTTGTCCCAATACACATTCCTTGTTGTGAGTGTCTGAGAGGGAGGAGAATGGCCTGAATGCACTGTATGCCTGATTGGCTGACTGACTGCATGAATGCCCTTCTGTATGGTCAGCTGCTGAGTGTGACCCAGCAGTGTGGATGAGAGACAGAATAGTATATCTAAGGACCTCTCACCGCTAGAAATTGTTCAGAAGCTGAAGTCCAAACTATGAAGAGTAACTGGAGTGAAACTGAAGCTTGACCTGAAGCCCCACTGAAAGAGAAGAATTGCTGTTGCTCTCCTTCATCAATCTGAAAGCTGCTGTGTCTCCAAGGACTGACCCAGAGAGGACCTGGTAAGGCACCTTCTTCCCGAGCTACGAGGGACCACCGTGCACCAGCCGATCTTTGCCAAAGCTCCCTGGTAGACAGACCTACGACAGGCTGCCGACCGGAGATGGGGACCGAAGCGGAATCACAAGGAGAAAGCGCCCAGACACTGTTGTCCACCAGCATCGATAACCGCCGTCACCGACCGGAGCCGCCATGATCCCGTTGCCTAAGAACTTTCAATTCACGGATGCGCTCGTCCGCACTGCCGCCCGCCTTATCCCACCAGAGAAGGGCAGGTCGTCGATGCGCCAAGGAGCATCCGCCGGTGGGTTTCCCGCCACGCAAAGACCACAGAGATGCCGACGTATCGACGCCCTTGCTGGGCCACAGCTCATCAAACTCTTTGCGGTCCTGAACTATCGACATCGAGGTGCCCTGCACGCCTCATACTTGCAGGAAGTCTATGCTCCATCGCCGGCGAGCACCGCTAGGAACGAAGCTGCCACTTCACCGCCGTAGTTCACCCTGTTCATCGACGGATGTCCGACGGTCCGTGGCTGCTGCCATAAAGGGAGTGCACTCAAGAAGGGCTGCCAATTCCCAGACGAGGAGCGCTCCAACGCCAGGTACTTTGGGGTTGCAGAACAATTGGAAAGTCTCTTGTGAACAATATAAGGACTGGGCTTGTGAAATATCTTTATTCTACAGGTTGCCCAGGTGGCTGGGTCTCCACACAGAACTGTGTCTAGGTAGCAGGGCCAGTATTCTGCCAATTGTTCTAACCAACTGCTTTCCTCTTATATCTATTGTTGGTTTACTTTATGAACTGATTTGTGTGGCACTTAACCGTACAGTTGATGCACTTTAAAGAGATCTAATAGTAATTTTGGTACCACGTAGAACTGTATATTTGCCATTGTAAATAACCGAGTATAAAGTGAGTTATCGTGATATTGTACATAACCTTGAACATTAATTATATAAAGACTGTATTTTAACTAATACATTGTGTGGACATTCCTTTGTGGGGGCTTGGGGACTACACTGTACTTAAGAACTAGCCTGCATCTCCTCCCGAGAAGCTAGGCCTTGATTGCTCGACCACGTACCAATAATAGAGAATCTTGGCCTGGGTCCTCTGTGCCTCTGCTGTACCATATAGAGAGCAGAAGTACAAACACCCCCCTCCAGTCTTTACACTGATGGCAGCGGTGGGATTCTTATGGTTTTAATAATCAGTTCATAACCGTGCCACTTACAAAATATCTGCACTTTGTTAAATTGAGGTTTAGTTGTGTACAAGATAACTGCATTACAAGCAATGGAGTCTATTGCAAATGGTAAATTGACTAGGATGAGCTTAGAGGCTCACCAGAGTGCTTGTGAAGCCAGGGAGCCAGACTTTGTGGATAAGTCTAGGGCTTCGTTTATAGCTGCCCTGGTGGACTACCAAACTGATGGTGAAACTTTTTAAGGGAGGGATGCAACCAATGAGGACTCTGCCCTTGGGGTTTTTGCTGAATCTGATTCTGGGAATGCCACCATTCCTGCTGCCTCTGTTCCAAACCCCAGCACTGCTCTTCAGGGGGAAGCCCTGAAGAATTAACTTTTAAAATTGGAGCTACAGCGGGAACAGTTAGCCTTTCAATACAAAAAGTTTCACAACAGAAGCTGAGTTGAGGGAAGAGGAGTTGGCACAACAAGTGATAATCCAAGACAGGTACACTGAGCACCAAAGAATCCAGCTAGAGAAAGCTAGAGTGGAGACTTCAGCTAAATTAGTTGAGAGTGGCAGGTCCCCAGCCACCAAGTTTATAAAATATTTGGATGGTGTGTTTGTGAAGGGTTCTGCTATCCTCCAGTGGATTGAAACATTTGAGATGGCTTGTGCAATTCATGATGTTGATAAGTGAGATTGGGCTAAGTGTTTGTTAAGCAGAGTGCCTCAGACTGGATATGACTCTATTCTGAAATTGAGTATGGAAAAAAAGAAGTCAGTGTAAGTGCATGAAGTCTGCTTTGGTTGCCAAGTTTGGCAAGACACCTACCCAATACCTTAAAAGGTTCAGGGATTTTAAGAAATGAGAGAATGTGTCTTAGGCTGAGTGGGTGAGTGCTGCACAAATGTACATGATGGGGTGGATTGATGGTTACAAAGTGGAAAGGTTTGTTGAATTGTCCCACCTTTTGTTTTTTGAGCATTTTTCAGAAGCCTGTTCACCAGAGCTGCGTCAGTATGTTGCTGACCAGAACATTTTGGATCCCTTTAAGCTGGCTAGGTTGGCTGACAAGTGGGTCTCCCACCGGGTGTCCCCTAAGGACTCCAGTGGGAAGGACAAGGACCAAGAAAAGGGGAGCTCTCAGAAAGCTGAGGAGTCGCAGAAGCAATCACAGTCGAGTAAACCAAAACTTCCTCTCCTAAGACCCAAAAATCTAGTGTGGATAAGTCATCTGTGGGTGGGAATAAGAGTAGTGGTCCACCTGCTGCAAAACTGGCTCCCAGTGGTTCCAGTACCATTCCCCGCATTCCTGGCACTTGTTGGGAATGTGGGACTCTGGATCACAAGAGGGGTGACCCCAAGTGTAAAGGTAAGGCACTTGGAGTCCAGGCTGTCAGCCTGACCTACCCTTACCCCATGTCTGAATTGGAGGCCACTGTCCTCCCCTCCTGTACAGGGATCACATTTGGTGCCCCTGTAGAGATTTCCTTAGTGACCCTTGGGGCCTGGGACCAGTATGCAGAAGTACTGGCGACTATCCCACAGAACACCCATAGGTTTTTGAGAAGTGTTCTCTTGAATGGACAGCCTTCTACTGCTTTGAGAGACACTGGGGCAAGCATGACAGTGGTGGACAGGGCAGTGCTCAAGCCAGAGGACTATGTAGGTGCTCCTCTGAGAACCACCAGGTTAGCTGGTGGGCCTCCCAAATTATCGCCTGTAGCCTTAGTCACACTCATGATTGGAGACAAGACAGCAAAGCTTCCTGTCCTGGTTCTGGACAATATGGGTCATTACGAGGTTGGAGGTAATGGTAAAACGATCCCCATAAATGATTACTGGCATCACATATCGCTCCGGGATTTTCCGACCTAAGAACCCAGTATTAGAGGTACTGCTAATAACGGTGCCGCTAATAGCGGCAAAGGTGCGGGCATGCGGCTCTTCAGGCCGGCAATACCAGGATGCCGCTAACAGGAGGACATCACAAGTCAGGCGCACATGCAAATACCAGCATCATGCAGGCGCTAATACGGGATACCGGCATGCCGGCAATACCAGCATTGCAAAGCACCCGTAAACTGCTATGTGCAGTGTTCCCAACTGCCAAAGGTGCACACAATCAGCACAGGTGGAGGCAATGGAGTCTGGTCCAGCACAAAAGGAACACACCCACACCCCTTCCCCCACACCAAAATGATACCAAGAGTAGTAGCAATACTGGGGATGGAGGACATACTTGCATTGTGAAAGGAAGCGCCCCCAAATCAGCACGATCCTCCCCGCAATGAGAGACAATAAGGGACTCTCCCGTAGTGGGAATAAGGCCAAGACAGAGTGCGGGTGAGTGTAAGTGGGAGTTTATCCAAAAATAAGGCATGCAAAGAACTCTGCAACCTACGAGAGCGCTCTGCCTGACAATCGCAAAGACAGGCGTATTTCTAATACAAAAAACGTCATCAACACCTAAACACTATAGGGGGCACAAGTTAATTGGGATTGGGTGGCGTCGACTAACTATAGGTGTTGCTGCAGCGGGGTTGGTCTTGGCGTGACGACGTCACTGGTCAGCCTCGTGGGTTGGGTTGGGCCTGGCAGGCCGGCTTGAGGTCATCTGCGCGGTGTTGATGTGCTGGGGCAGCCTGTGACAATGACGAATACCTTTCCTGTCTCATTTGCCCTAGGCCATGCACACTGTAGTTATTCAGAAAACGACATTTAAGTTCATTAATAAATCGCTTCAATAGCTTATCTTATAAAATAAACACAACACATGAGGAATGCACCTCGAGAGAGGTCTGGTGGTTGTCGGTTGGGGTGAGATTTACCTGTGTCCTATTGACCGGTATTTTAGGTCGCGGGACGGGGCTCTGGGGCCTGGGCCGAATGATACATGTCTGTCTGCTGCGTTAGAAGTTATTATATAGATGGGTCTCTGTGTCTTGTCCCAATGATGGGGGTCGTCCTTGCGCGGGGTCAGGATTCTTGGGGGGTTCGTGGGATTTATGAGAGGGTGCTGGTAGATCAGTGGGTTCAGCCGTGGGTTTATTACCGTGCTGTAAATAACACAGGTGGCGGGCTGTGGCCTTGGTTGCGGCGCCGGGGCCTCTGACTCTCTGAAGTAACGCCAGCTTGGTTGGGGGAGGTGAGGGAGCGCGGCACAAGTCTTAGCTTTTTTATCTGGCAGGCTTGGTGGGGTGGGAGAGGGAATGGCCTTGCATATACTCACAAAGGTATTTTCCTCGTGCGTTGCTGATCAGTGAATGCAGAAGTTTTATACTGTTCTGCCTTATTTTGACGTTATTTAGACACATATATATATATATTTCAATTTCGTTACACATTTCTTTAATACAGTCGGTTCCGGTACCTTTTCATTACCTAACATTATGTTTACTACATTGTGTGCGTATTGTATGTACATTAAACGTTATACGAGGGATATCTAGGTTATGGCCTACAGAGATTGATGCTCGCCGCTTTGGGTGATTCAGAAAACATATATGAGTTCAAATTTCTACATACTATTGAAAAACACTTTTACAGATAGAGGTTACATGTTTGGTCAACATCTTTCTCCGTGGTTATAGCAGCATTAGTCCAGACCTGGAGGGATATCATATAACGTTACATTTTTATAGTTTATTCACATTTTAAACAGAGGTAGTTCATTAATACCAATACTTGAATTGTTTTCTACCTTCTTCAGATAGTGATGCTTCAGCTTTTTTCCCCGTTACCCCGGCCTTGCGGTCTGGGTCATACGGGGTGCACTATTACATTGTGACTAATATAATGTTGCCGTGTTGGCATCTCGGGTTTAGCTCATCTCCGACTTTCTCATGGGAACGCGCTTGCAGCGGATCTGCCAGGGCTGCTGAGGCGGCAGAGATGCATGAAAGGCTCTCCAAAGGTGGGGGCCTCGTTACAGTGTGCTGAACTCACACCATGTTTGCTAGGCAAGATGGCGTCTAGGCCTAACTTAATTTTTGGTAAATGCAAGGACAGGGTACGGGTGGGCAATGTCGTCGGCGGGTGAACCCTCCTCCACCTGGGCCCGGGTGGCACGAGGGGGCGCCCACCGAGTCATGGTCCTCACCTGGGGAGGAAGCTGTAGGTGAGGAGGGCCTCGCGGCCATTCCTCCCCTACATTTCCCCCCTTTCGTTACTAAAGTAACGAATTCTTTAGCTCTTCCAATCTTCTACATTCTTGTTCCTCTATCACTGCGTCATCCCATGCAGGGGTTCCTTTTATAGGCATCCATGCTCTGCACACCCCCCTTAAACTCTCACCTCTCCTAGCATACTCGTCTGGTGTACATGTTAAATATATACAGTCGCCAGTTTCTTCCAGATCTACCCAGACCTCCTCATACCATTCCAGTTCTACGTCTCGCGGTTCTTTGATAGTGGTGTGCCATAGTTTATCTACTATGAACTTGTCACGGCACATAGGCACTAACTGGTACCTGGGGGTGTTATCTGCTCCTGTCTGCACATGTACTTCTTGTGTTGCCTTAATTGTACCACCAGAGTTGCCCATTGTCACCATCATCATTGCGCCGTTAGGAACTGCGTTAGCACAACATCGGAGGCCCACCTGGCACAGGCAGAACATCACAAGGATGATCACCACTATTGGTATCAGGAACTTCATTGTCACTCCAAGCCATGAGGGAACCCAAGAGAAGATATTGTCGAACCACGAGCTATCCTCAGCTCCACCTTCCATTTTCATCTTCTCGCCCAGGTTATGTACTGCTTCAATAACGTGGGACAGGGACCCATTTTCTTCGTCTTCGGAAGGTACGAACGTGCAGCACGCACTTCCTATTTTTCGGCAAACACCTCCATCGATCGCTGTTAACATGTCTAGAACATACCTGTTCTGCATGGTCATTAGTCGCAGAGCTCGTAGTTCCACCTTTATTATGTTGAACCCTTCTTCAGTGTCATTGGCCAACTGGATCAGTTCCCACCGTGTGATCTGGAGCCATTTTGCATTTGCTCTTGCTTGGACACTTGATACTAGCGAGGCAAAGAATGTTTCCACGGAGCTGAACAGGCGATACCTGTCTGGGATCTGTGCCAATAAATCAGATGATGCTTGTGATATGTAGTTCGAGGCTCGCTTGTTCCTTGAGAGCTCTTCTCCTTTCCCTCCGGAGGACAGGACATAAAGGTGCGCTTGTGTAGTTGGAGAAGCTGCATCCTGGTTCAAGCCTCCTTTCATCATGTTACTTCTGTCAATGTGGCTTTCTGGAATCACCATTAGTGTTGAATGCAAAGTGGCCATTGAGCAGCTACCACTCCATGATTGGGGAAGGTGCAAGTACGCCTTGTTTCCGCATACCCAGTATGTGTCCATTAGTGCTGCTGTTCCTCTTTTCATATCTGGGATGGTGAGAGTTTTGTTACAGTTCTTGTTCGTTCCCATTGCCATTTTTCCTTCTCCCTTGAAACATAGTTCGTTTTGTATTTCACTTTGTAGCTTGAAGGGTTTCTCCATCGCTGTTACCCATGTTAGTTTAGGGATGTGTTCTTTCCATATTGGCAAGCACGTTCTTTCCATCCACCGCAACTTGTCCGGTTGGACACCTTTCAGTGCTTCTGCCTTGCACAGCACTTCTTCGTCTTTCCATTTGTTTTCAGAAAACAGTGTCCCTTGTATTGCAAAGAAAGGTTCCTTAAGACAGATTACTCCAGACGCTTGCGAATAGCACGTTTTGTTGTTCTGTAGCATTCTGAAAGAGACATCGTGTGCTTGAAAAGTGTTCTTTATTCTACACAGCGTGAGATGAAGGAGACATTGGGCATCCACAATGGGCAATTCTCGTGGCAACAATACTTTAGGTGTGCCTGATGCATGGGGGATAAGCGAGCAGACATAGCAGCTCTCATTGGTTGTCTGTTTGGCTGTTGTGCTCATATCTGCATACCATTTATTTGCTTGGTGAGGGTGTCGTGGGTCTTCCATTTTGTCTAACCCTAGCCCATAATACTCATCATACCCCTGTCCACCAGTCTCTCTTCTCCGCCTATTTTTCTCCCTTCTTCTGTACTCTTTCGTTATAGTAGGTGAAGAACCAGGCCCCCCTTCCTCCTTCCCACCCCCCTTTTCTAATTCTTCATATAGGAACTTGTGTTCTGTCATCATAATCACTTTTCCATCCTCCTTAATAAACAAGAGATCGTTGTTTGAAATTGGGGCGGGAGGGATCGTGCGGTTGTTGTATGTTCCAGGTTGGGACATTGTGTCATTATTTACATTTTTGGTTCTTGATTGTGACAGGACAGCAGTGGGTGGTGTAGTATAGTATCCCCACACAAAGTGTGATCCATCCCAGATCAAGAAATCACCTTCTTTGGTACCTACAGTCGGAATTGTTTTCGTTCCAGGGGCAAGGGTGGTGTTGTTCCCCCCTCCCCCCTCGTTCATCTCGGTAGAGATGAACGCTATAACCCAGTGTAATACTAGACAAAACATTGAGATGAAGAACACAATAGCACACATTGATAAACCACATTCAAATGAATATGTCAATCTAGCCACTAACATTTCTCTAAATCTAACATATCTATTAGTTGCAGGCTGCCCATTCGATGCCATGATAAATCCTGTTTGAGACACAAGAGTTCATTAAGTACAAACATGTAAACATTTCCACGTTGTAACGTCTCGTTGATAAAATATAGAATTGGGTGAGGGAGGGGGTGTGTTGACAGACAAGGTAGCCTTTCAATCATCATTATTCGTACCTTACTTAATATATATATATATATGTATATATATAATAAAAACATGACAGTTTAAAAACAACAACAACAACAAAAAAAAAACATCTTAAAGAGCACAGGAGAGGAAAAAAGAACCTCACGCAAAACTTTCAAAAATTGTAATAAAAAGAAAATTTGCATATACATATGTACATGTTTTAGTCCAGGACATTTGTTGCGCGCTAATTGTGTTCACTGTTCATCTCATAATGCACACAAAATTTCAATCATTCATTCTGCACAACTTCATCGTCCGCTGTTGCCTGTGCCTCGTCCTGTACCTCACTCTCCGCAGCGCTGTAAGCTTTACGTACGTCTGTCAAATGCACCCAATATCGCAGGCCCTTCACCTTTACTGCTGTGGGCGTGCAAAACACTACCTCATAGGGGCCATGGAAACGTGGTGCATTCCACCTCCGCACAAAACTTCTGACATATATAAGGTCACCAGGCATTAGCTGTAGTGGTTTTTCAGGCAACCTGTTTGGTTCAGTCGCGTTCCCCTCCTCTCTTGTCGAGGGGGGGGCTAGTTGCTTTGCAATTACGCGCGCTGCCCGCGTCAGTTTTTGCAGGTATTCTGTGAACTCCTCCCCCAATATAGCTGCGCTTCTGTGTGCATCAGAACGCTCACGGAGAGGCGAATGCGCTGTGTGCATTCTTCTTCCCGTGACGATCTCGTGCGGGGACAAATGGTGGTCCTTACTTGGCTGGTTTCGTAGTTCAAACAAGGCCAAAGGCAGGCAGTACATCCAAGTCTTTTTAAGGGAAAAACAAAGTTTTGATAATCTGCTTTTTAACAGGCCATTTATCTTTTCCACGACGCCATTACTTTGAGGATGATAAATCGAACATAATTTGTGCTTTATTCCCAATAATGTAGTCACTTCTTTAAATAATTCATTAACAAAATGCGTCCCGTTATCTGAGCGAATAACGTCGCAAATTCCCCAGCGCGGAAACACTTCCCGCACTAGGAACTTCGCGGCGCCCTTCGCGTCAGGGCGGGCACATGGGCCTGCCTCCACCCACCTCGAAAATGGACATACAACCACAATCATGTACCGAGCCCCGTTACACCTTTCTCCCATGTCTACATAATCAATGTGGAGCTCTCTGAATGGGCCACTTGGTTTTGGTATCGTACCCCTTAGTGTACGCAATGTCATACCTGAGTTGTAAATTTGACATGTCGTGCATTCTAGAGCTAACCTTGTGACGTGTTCCTGGAGGCAAGGTGCAAACCAATCTTCTTGTATCTCTGCCATTATGTGTTTCTTTGTGTTGTGTGCGGGAAAGTGTAGTTGTTGAAATGCTATTTCTAGCAGCGTAATTGGCATTACCACTTTTCCTGAACTCTCTTGTCGCCATAATAAATCAGTCGGTGATTTGCTGCATCCTCTCTTAGTCCACAGCAATTTTTCCTCTGCACTAGCTCCCTCTTGCAGCTCTATTATCTCCTGTGTGGACATCATGTTGTATCCTGTGGGGACCTCTTGGCTTGCTGTGTGGTGCAACATGTACTCTCCTATTTCACCTTTTTGTAAATATGAAGCTGCTTTGGCAGCGGCGTCTGCTGCCGCGTTCCCCAAAGATATAAAATCTGTATTTGTGGTATGAGCTTGACATTTTACGATGGCCACTGCCATGGGGTCTTGCAGGGCCTCAATCAGTTCTTTCAATAATTCTGCATGCTGGACTGGCGTTCCGTCTGCTCGCCGAAACCCTCTCCGCCCCCACCGGGCCAACCCACCGTGAACTGTTGTTGTCATGTATGCTGAGTCTGTATATATGGTCACTGCGCACCCCTTGGCGGCACGCAATGCTTCTATTAGCGCTATTAGTTCTGCTGCTTGCGCTGAATAGTGTGATGGGAGGCGGTGTTGTACTAATATCTCATATTCATCTTCCTCTAATCGTACCACTGCCATACCCACATGCTTTTCTCCTGTCTCCATGTCTATTGATGCTGACCCGTCCACAAAATACACCTCACCCTCGGTCAGGGCATTTTCAAAAATCACTTGATCCTTACTTTCGTCACCTGTGTACGTGGCGCAGTTGTGGTTTTGCATGTCTTCTACGGTGCATGCCTCTGTGATGAATGTGGCTGGGTTCACTGTTTTACATCTTACTATATGGATGTTAGCGCTGGACAGTATTATCTCATATGCTGTGGCGCGTTGTGTTGTCAATGTGCTCTTTGTTCGCTCTAATATTGCAAAAAGTGAGTGTTCCACAAACAGTGTCACCGGGCAGCCCATCACTATCGTGGCACTTTTTTCAATTGCGAACGCGGCTGCAGCTAGAGATTGCTCGCACGCGAAATGACCTTGCATTACTGCGTCTAGGGTGCCGCTATAGTAAGCAAGTGGTTTGTGCCCTAAAGATGTTTTCTGTGTCAATACTGCTGTCATCAGTGTTCCTTTGCAGTGTGAAAATAAGAAGAATTCGCGCCCATAATCTGGATTTGCTAGTACTGGAGCGCTTGATATCAGCTCTTTTAGTGAGTTAAATGCTGTGTTCATCTCCTCTGTCCATTCTATGTGTTTGTGTTCTTGTTGTGCTTCTTTCAGTGCCTGTAACAAGGGCCTTGTGTATGCCGCATAGTCCAATATCCATGCTCGGCAATAGTTACACATACCCAGAAATTTCTGCATCTCTTTTACTGTTTTGGGCTCTCCAATTGTTCTAATCGCCTGTGCCCTGTCTGGTATAATTCGCTTGCCATCCTTTGATATCAGCTGACCCAAGTATAGGACCTCTGTCAGACAGTACTGTAACTTCCCCTTGTCCACCTTGTACCCTTTATTGGCCAATAATGTCAAGAGTGTTATCGAGTCCTGTCGGCACTCTTCCTCAGCCTGTGCACAAACCAATAAATCATCAACGTACTGAATCACTGTGCTTTCTACAGACAAATTCCCCAGATCTTCATGTAGTACCCTGTTAAATATGCTTGGGCTCTCGCAATATCCTTGTGGTAGTCTGCAGTGTTCGAACCTCCTTCCTCCCAATGTAAATGCTGTCAAGTACCTGCTCTCTTCCGCTAAGGGAATCGAGAAAAATGCATTTTTTAAGTCAATTACTGTGAAGTGTGATGCTACTTTTGGAATGTTGCACAGTATTGTCGCCGGGTTCGGGACTAAAGGGAACTCCTTCATTACCACATCGTTCAGTGGGCGTAAATCTTGTATCATCCTCCATGAACCCCCCTTCGCCTTTTTGATTGGGTAAATGCATGTGTTGCATGGGGAGTTTGAGGGCACTATTATACCCTGTGCTAGCAGTGCATCTATTGTCTCTCTGATCCCTTCTTCTGCTTCCCGCGACAGTGGATATTGTTTCACCCGGGGTAGTATTGCTCCCTGTTTTAATTTTATCACCACAGGCTGAACTTCATGCAGCAACCCTACATCGTGGGGGCCATTAGTCCATAAGTTAGTGGGTACTGAACTCATGTCCTCATCAAAAAATGTGTGCGGTGCTCCTACTACCGCCATTAATTCAACCTTAGTTTTTCTGGCTGTAACTACAATGTCGCAGGGCATTGCTAGTTCCATCACTATTTCACCATCTCCCTCAGTGTCAGAAAATAGCTCCTCGTCCGAGAGCTCTCTCAGCGGGATATTTGCATTTGTACACAATACTGTCCGCCACTCGCATCCTTCCATGTCAATACCAATCACACATATTCTGTTTGTTGATACATGTATTGCATGCAAATCCAACGATAGTACTGCCCCAAGAGCAGTGTCAGGGCTTGCTATGGGACGAAAAAGGAATTCTGCTGGGATCCTCCACTCCACCCTTTTTAGTTCTGGTACTATGAGAGCCAATGTTCTCATACCTTCAACAAACATCTCCTCATTTCTTGGTACCCCTCTGATCTCTTTCATGGTTGTGTGGCCGTGTATTACTGCTAATATACGGAGGGGGCATATGCCTGGCGTTGAACATACGATGCCGCTCCCTGTGAATGATATTGTCATATTTAGTTTGCTTAAGAGATCTCTCCCCAGTAAGTTGATGGGAGAGTTTTCATAGTACAGTAAGGGTGCTTTCACTGTTTTACCCCCTACTGTCACATCCAATACCTCTGTGTAAGGAACTTCAATTACAGCCCCAGAGAACCCCTGCGTCTCTAACGTTCTATTAGATAACGGGAACCGGCCCTCTCTAATGCATGATTTCTCCGCTCCCGAATCCACCATGAATATGAATTGCTTGTCTCCTATCTGCGCTCCTATCAATGGTTCCTCTGATGCATTGTGGGTCGTAGACAGTACTGGACACGCAAGTGCTCTCTGTGGGCTGTCCTATGCGGGGTGTCTCATTGCCCCCCCCTGATCGAAAATGTTCCCCGAAACAACTGACACTCCACTGTAAGGTGCGGGGGCGGGTGCCCCATTAGCTACTGTGGCGAAAGTGTTACCAGGCGTGTAGTGCACATTGTCATTATTCTGTGGGCTGGTTTGTGTTCGGTACTGATGTCCGTGTAGTTGTGCGTTACTTCTTTGTACTACATTGTCTGGTTGCTGGTATTGTCCCATGGGGAGGCCGTAGGGGCTTCCTGGATGGGGGTGTCCGTACTGTTCTATCTCTTGGAAACCGTTGTTTTGTCTGCTCCTGCATTCTCTTGAGTAATGCCCCCATCTCCCACAATTCCAACAGCTCCCCTGTGGACCTCTGGGACCCTGCCACCCATTTCCTCCCATTCCTCCATACCCTTGTCCTCCTCTTCGACCCCTGTACCCACCTCTTCCCCCTCTTGGGGCCCACTCTTGCCACGTTGGACCTCCGTTCTGCTCCTGCTCTGTCCACTGTCGTTGCCCTTGTCCTGCCCAATTCGCTGCTATTCTTCCTTGTATTGCTATTTGCCCCTCCTCTCCTTCCTCTCCCTCCCGTATGAGTGGGAGTCCCGCTACCGCTGCTGCGACCTTCACCAATTTTGATTGCACCAACTTCGCCTCGTCCGCCAACCTTTTCTGTGCTACTTCCCTCTCTCTTTCTTTGATCCGTTTACAATGGTGTACTATTATGCTTTGGATCTCCGGCCAGCCTTTTGCCTCAACGCCTGCTATTTTATCTAGTGCCTTTTGCACTTCCTTTGGGAGCCCTCTCTTAATGATGAAATAAAATAGAGATGTGGATTGGTGCCAGGGCGTACCCGTTTCCGCTCTCCACAGCTCCTGCACCCGGAGAATGTAATCCATAGCGTCCTCCCCGTCATTCATGGTACATTGCATTACTGACTGCAAATCAGGGGTATCTGGGAAGGTTTCCCGCAGTGCGTCCCACACCCTTGCTCGCACGGTGTTAAAAGAAGCCCCATCATGGCGATCACACTCTAAAGTTACAGCTGGAAAACCCGCTTTAGCCCATACTCTGTCTGCCTGGTCCCCTACTGCGGACACTAGTAGGCTCTTCACATCGCCTACTGCCAGCGGTATACCAGCGGTATGTTTCTCAAATGCATATATCCACTTGCTTGCCCCTCCTGACAGCTGTGGTAGTAATTTCATTAAATTAGCCTTGTCCATCTGAGCCCACGGTATATAGTTTGGCCTCCCGCCCCCCCTGTGGAGTAATGGGAGTTGTAATTTCCCTTTTGCCGTTGCAGCTTCCTTTTCCTTAGTCACTGCTGACTCCAATGACGCCATCTTCCCCACCCTATTTCTTAGTCGTCCCATCCATTCATCTTCTATAGTCCCCAGTGAACATGCACCATCTAGCTCCTCGCCTTCTCCTCCTCCTGCCATGCTCAATCTATCACTCTCATCCCCCCCTCCTCTGACATCACATAACAAATCCTCTCTGATCCCTCTCTCTCGTGAGACGTCACCAATACTTCCTTCTGCTGTCCCCACTTCTATTATTCTGGTCGGTTCTTCCTCAATTCTGAACAGTATTTCCCCCTTTTTCCATCCCTCCTCAATTTGTCTATTTTCGCTCGACGCTCTAGACGTGCGTCCAGATTGCGTGGGGGCGCATGCTGTGCGTTCACATATGTCTTTTATTCTTGAGAGTTCATCTCTTGCCACTGTAAGCCTCGACTCTAAGTCACTCGTTAACTTCTCTATATCCACCCTCTGTGTGCCTCCCTGGGCGCGCTCTCTGGTGTTTTCGTATGGTGGGGGTGCAGTTGGTCTTTGTGGCGTGCTGGTCGAAGGGGGAGGCACATAAATCGGGTCACTATATCCTGCTGCAGGGGCTGGTTTAGGTAATATTGGGTACAACTTAATCACCTCCGCCGGTTGTTCTGTACTTAGCTGTTCCTTTTCCTCTCGCGGGATCATTAGTGGATTATCTGTGGTGGAAGGTAAATCAATATTTGGTGTTGGAGCTTTGGGTGGGGGTACTTCCTCAAACAATCTCCAGAGGTCTAATATCTCCTTCCTATTCTGCCATTGTTTCCCCTTATACTTGAGGCGAATACATGTACATACCATATCAAGAACGCTTTTGTCAAAAGACCCTCCTTCTGGCCAAATCTGGGGCAACCCCTCCCCTTTCAATTCTGTTAACCATTGATCATGATATTTATTTATGCGTTCAGCATATCCCGGCAAGCTCTTACAAATGTGTGACAAGGGAGTTTCAGCCCCCATCCTCTAAATCGCTAGCGCTACCGCGTTCGCCTTCGTTACTTTTGATTAGGTGTAGATATGCGTATGTATACCTTTATGGCACAGACAAGAGCGGACCTCTCAAAATTATCACCCACTGTTATTCACTGTGCAAATCTCTTCTCACTCACCATATCTCATCTCCTTCCCATTCCCAGGCACTCTTATGTAATCTCACTTGCAATTGATCAAGTAATGGTTATGGCCACACTCTCTGGCACCACCTCGCGGCCACCCGTTCGTCTCCAACACTCGTACGGTGCGCGCACCCTTCACAATGCTTTCCACTCACACTTTTGTCTTTTTCCTCCCTTTCCTCCCTAGCCAGCTGTCCCTTTTTTCCTGCTAAGGTTACTGTGTTCACGTCTGTACGTGCCACTACTGAGTCCCCACTTTTTAAGATGTTCTAACTACTTTATACCCTTCTCATTTTCACCCCCTACCCCGTGGAAATGGAAAAAAAGAAATAGAGAGAAAGCACAATCACTAAAAAATATTCCCGGTGTCTCCTTTTGCTAGACACCAATAACTTATTTCTCACTTCTTCATATATTCCCAGTACTAGTCTAGATAGCACTATGCGGCGCCGCCTTCCACCCCCTTTCGGAGCTAGGTTTCCGTCACTTCTACCACGTCACTTATTTCTTACTCCTAATGGCCATATGCAAAGAAAGAATAAAGAAAGTTTCAAGACCCGTCTTTAGTAGACCTCCGCAATTCTCCCCCTCTACCTTTCCCCGTTCTTTTATTCCCAATTCCCCTTCTTTTCCCCTTGACGATCACTCGCACTCGGTACTCACGTGCCCGTCTTGAACCGATACTCTCCGAAACTGGGTCCGTCCAGGCGGCGTCACCGGTAACTCAACGGTCAGCCCCTGGCTCCGGCGAGCGGCACTCAAAGGGGATTTTTTTCCAATCGGGATCCCGTACCCTTTCTCATTGAGTGCGCACTTCTTATTGTGCCGGTCGCCGTTGGCGGGCGGCCTCCCGGAGACGGCTAACCGTGCGTATCCCTTCTCGACCGGAGATTCTCGTGCCACAAGGGGGTCGTTAAGAAGGAGTTAGGAAAAATAATTTGGAGATATCACGCTATCGGGGTCACCACTGAAAGGAAGCGCCCCCAAATCAGCACGATCCTCCCCGCAATGAGAGACAATAAGGGACTCTCCCGTAGTGGGAATAAGGCCAAGACAGAGTGCGGGTGAGTGTAAGTGGGAGTTTATCCAAAAATAAGGCATGCAAAGAACTCTGCAACCTACGAGAGCGCTCTGCCTGACAATCGCAAAGACAGGCGTATTTCTAATACAAAAAACGTCATCAACACCTAAACACTATAGGGGGCACAAGTTAATTGGGATTGGGTGGCGTCGACTAACTATAGGTGTTGCTGCAGCGGGGTTGGTCTTGGCGTGACGACGTCACTGGTCAGCCTCGTGGGTTGGGTTGGGCCTGGCAGGCCGGCTTGAGGTCATCTGCGCGGTGTTGATGTGCTGGGGCAGCCTGTGACAATGACGAATACCTTTCCTGTCTCATTTGCCCTAGGCCATGCACACTGTAGTTATTCAGAAAACGACATTTAAGTTCATTAATAAATCGCTTCAATAGCTTATCTTATAAAATAAACACAACACATGAGGAATGCACCTCGAGAGAGGTCTGGTGGTTGTCGGTTGGGGTGAGATTTACCTGTGTCCTATTGACCGGTATTTTAGGTCGCGGGACGGGGCTCTGGGGCCTGGGCCGAATGATACATGTCTGTCTGCTGCGTTAGAAGTTATTATATAGATGGGTCTCTGTGTCTTGTCCCAATGATGGGGGTCGTCCTTGCGCGGGGTCAGGATTCTTGGGGGGTTCGTGGGATTTATGAGAGGGTGCTGGTAGATCAGTGGGTTCAGCCGTGGGTTTATTACCGTGCTGTAAATAACACAGGTGGCGGGCTGTGGCCTTGGTTGCGGCGCCGGGGCCTCTGACTCTCTGAAGTAACGCCAGCTTGGTTGGGGGAGGTGAGGGAGCGCGGCACAAGTCTTAGCTTTTTTATCTGGCAGGCTTGGTGGGGTGGGAGAGGGAATGGCCTTGCATATACTCACAAAGGTATTTTCCTCGTGCGTTGCTGATCAGTGAATGCAGAAGTTTTATACTGTTCTGCCTTATTTTGACGTTATTTAGACACATATATATATATATTTCAATTTCGTTACACATTTCTTTAATACAGTCGGTTCCGGTACCTTTTCATTACCTAACATTATGTTTACTACATTGTGTGCGTATTGTATGTACATTAAACGTTATACGAGGGATATCTAGGTTATGGCCTACAGAGATTGATGCTCGCCGCTTTGGGTGATTCAGAAAACATATATGAGTTCAAATTTCTACATACTATTGAAAAACACTTTTACAGATAGAGGTTACATGTTTGGTCAACATCTTTCTCCGTGGTTATAGCAGCATTAGTCCAGACCTGGAGGGATATCATATAACGTTACATTTTTATAGTTTATTCACATTTTAAACAGAGGTAGTTCATTAATACCAATACTTGAATTGTTTTCTACCTTCTTCAGATAGTGATGCTTCAGCTTTTTTCCCCGTTACCCCGGCCTTGCGGTCTGGGTCATACGGGGTGCACTATTACATTGTGACTAATATAATGTTGCCGTGTTGGCATCTCGGGTTTAGCTCATCTCCGATTTTCTCATGGGAACGCGCTTGCAGCGGATCTGCCAGGGCTGCTGAGGCGGCAGAGATGCATGAAAGGCTCTCCAAAGGTGGGGGCCTCGTTACAGTGTGCTGAACTCACACCATGTTTGCTAGGCAAGATGGCGTCTAGGCCTAACTTAATTTTTGGTAAATGCAAGGACAGGGTACGGGTGGGCAATGTCGTCGGCGGGTGAACCCTCCTCCACCTGGGCCCGGGTGGCACGAGGGGGCGCCCACCGAGTCATGGTCCTCACCTGGGGAGGAAGCTGTAGGTGAGGAGGGCCTCGCGGCCATTCCTCCCCTACAATTGCTACACCACTAACAACAACAACAACGGCAGGCACCACAGAGGAGATGCAGGAGGAGAAGGAGGGTGAGACAGGCCCAGCAAGTCCCACCAGTGCAGACAGAGGCACCACATAGGCACCCACCAATCCCTCACATCAGAGCCATTCCATACAACCTAACCCCCAAGCAGATCCACACCCTTTACTGGCTGGAGCGGGACACCATCACCACCATAGTGGACATGCTAAATGTTGACAGTGTCAGCCTGATTGAAATCCGCACTGCCATCCCTCTCTACTGAAGGTAGTGTCTGTGCACGACTTCCTGGGCACAGGTACCTACCAGCACACAGTGTGCCAGCTGCATGGCATATCACAACCTCTCCTTCCATGCATGCTGACCCAAGTGCTGGCTGCCCTCCTGAAGCACGCACACAACCACATAGCCCTACCATGGACTAGCCATGAGCTTGCTGAAACTAAAGTTGGCTTACGTGCAGTGGCAGGCATGGCCAATTGCCTCAGTGTCCTCTACTGCACCCATGCTGAATTGGTGCTCCCACGTGCCATAGAGGTTGTGTACCGAAATCATAAGCAATACCACTCCATTAATGTGCAGATGGTATGTGACTCCAGCAAGATCACCACACATTGTTGTGCCCGATATCCCAGATCCACACATGATGCCATGGTGCTGCGGAATTCCTTGCTACCCCAATACATGGAGAGACATGCTGAACAACGTGCCTGGCTGCTCGTTAAGTCGCCTGACAGGCCCATGGCAGTGCAGTTGGGGGGGGATGAATACTTCACCTGGGTGTGATTGGGGGTTGTGTGGAGACAGCACATACAGCATAACACTGTGGCCCTACATTTTCCGACCGAACAAGACCCAACAATGCCTTACATTAGAGCAATGGTTAACACCAATGATGATATGCCATACGTAGAAGCAGGACACATCCCTCAACGCGTCCACTGCACATCAACTGAGTATACCCTCTGCAACACAATCCAGCAACATGCAGTGAGTATGCCTAACTCACATGAATGCAGCAAATCACAATACAGGACATCTGCAAGAGCATGCAAGTGAACACCCTGCAACATCTGGACTATGCAATCCACACCTGCAGACCATTGTCGAGCACACATTGCGACAAATGTACCTGTATGCATACATCCAGGGACATGTGCATGTGAACACCAACTAGCTGCAGCCATGACAGTGATTACTGTAGGTGTAATGCCACAAATCTAGTCACACTTACCTCATTGTACCCCTATGCAGGTAATGGTGGCTATACCTTGAATCAGTGGCTCCTCACCCCTGTTCAAATCCCGCAGACCAGGCACAAAAAGGAGAACAATCGGGTTCATATCCGTACCCGTGTTGTGATCGAGCAGACCTTTGGCCTGTTGAAGGCTTGTTTCCGCTGCCTCAGCAGGTCTGATGGAGCACTCCTTTACGGGCCTGAGAAGGTGGACAAGATCACCATGGTCTGTGCTATACTGCTCAACATGTGCATCCGGTACAACTTACCCCTGCCACCTGATATTGACCAGCAACCACCGGGTGAAGATGGGGATGATGAAGGGTAAGAGTAGTACATCAGCCATGTGCCAATGCCCATGAGGGAAGTGCTGTGTGCCAATCAGTGATGGATATTTATGTTAGATGCATTGTGATGAAGAGGGTGCATCAATACACACTCGCTGTACACTGGGTTCGGGGGACTCTGGGCAGTGTACACTGTTTGGAATAATAGTCTGACACACTAAATAAGCAATGTTCAACCATGTTATATGTTTCCAAATGAGATGTAATTATCAATAAAACTATTTACATAGATGAACAGCCTACCCACGATGCAACTGAGTCTACCCACCCACCCCGTCCCCTCCTACCACCCTCCACCACTCATCCCTCTAACTCCCCCACCACACCCCCCAAAAACCCCCGATCCCTCAACTCCTCCACACACCCACGTCCTGGCACACATTATGAGTTCTAACAGCCTCCATCCGGCATGTCTGTCCGGCTACAGTTGGCCCCTTTTGCATGGCGGCTGTGGCTCCCCTGGCCGGTGCATTGTGCCTAGCAACCTACGCACTGGGCTTGTCTGAGCTGAGCTTACAGGGGTACTGCTCGTGGATGGCAGGGGTTGTGACTCGGCAGGTGCTGCAGGGCATTGTGCCATGGTGGCAGCCAAATGTGTGATGCCTGGGTGACTGATTCCATGCCCTGGCGCACCCGCCTAGCAACGCGGTTCACAGCATAGGTGAGTGCCTGTGTGTGGTCACAGTGGGCCTGTCGTTTGGCTTCCCCTACTGTGATGAATTGTTGCAACATCTCGTCCATGGAGTGCTGCCGCTCCTCCATGCAGGTGATGTGGGCCTCTAATTCACGTATGTCCTTGACTGCTGGTGGTCGCATGGGAGCTGGAGTTGGACTGATTTGAGGGCTGTACTGCTCAACTGCTGGGTCCAGACTTCTCCTCCCCGGAGCTACCACCACACGACCCATGTCCCTGGGAGTGCTGTGGTGTGTGCCCCATGGATGGTGTTCCCTCAGTGTCCTCTGACATGCATTGCTCTGCCTTGTCAGCCTCGTCCTGTTGGACATCATCCTCTGCACTATTTGTTGCAGACTGGGCCACCTCCCCTGGGTCACTAGTTGCCGGTGACTGAGGAGCATCACCATTGCTGGCCGTTGGTGTACCCTCCTGGTCCACATGAGCTGGCTACAGTGGTGCAGGGGTTGTTTGGTTTGTGGGCTTGGGAACCGGTGTGCCTTGTGGTAGGTGTGCAGTGATGGCACCAAATTTCCCAGGCCGGTGCACAATCCCATGTGTCAGGGGTGGCTGCTCCTCAGGTCCTATGTCCTGTGACCCCTGTTTACCACACTGCTGTGTAGCTGTGTAGCGACCTACGCACTGAGCTTGTCTGAGCTGAGCTTACGGGGGTACTGCTCATGGATGGAAGGGGTTGTGACTCGGCAGGTGCTGCAGGGCATTGTGCCATGGTGGCAGCCAAATGTGTGATGCCTGGGTGACTGATTCCATGCCCTGGCGCACCCGCCTAGCAACGCGGTTCACATCATGGGTGAGTGCCTGTGTGTGGTCACAGTGGGCCTGTCGTTTGGCTTCCCCTACTGTGATGAATTGTTGCAACATCTCGTCCATGGAGTGCTGACGCTCCTCCATGCAGGTGATGCGGGCCTCTAATTCACGTATGTCCTTGACTGCTGGTGGTCGCATGGGAGCTGGAGTTGGACTGATTTGAGGGCTGTACTGCTCAACTGCTGGGTCCAGACTTCTCCTCCCCGGAGCTACCACCACACGACCCATGTCCCTGGGAGTGCTGTGGTGTGTGCCCCATGGATGGTGTTCCCTCAGTGTCCTCTGACATGCATTGCTCTGCCTTGTCAGCCTCGTCCTGTTGGACATCATCCTCTGCACTATTTGTTGCAGACTGGGCCACCTCCCCTGGGTCACTAGTTGCCGGTGACTGAGGAGCATCACCATTGCTGGCCGTTGGTGTACCCTCCTGGTCCACATGAGCTGGCTACAGTGGTGCAGGGGTTGTTTGGTTTGTGGGCTTGGGAACCGGTGTGCCTTGTGGTAGGTGTGCAGTGATGGCACCAAATTTCCCAGGCCGGTGCACAATCCCATGTGTCAGGGGTGGCTGCTCCTCAGGTCCTATGTCCTGTGACCCCTGTTTACCACACTGCTGTGTAGCTGTGTAGCGACCTACGCACTGAGCTTGTCTGAGCTGAGCTTACGGGGGTACTGCTCATGGATGGAAGGGGTTGTGACTCGGCAGGTGCTGCAGGGCATTGTGCCATGGTGGCAGCCAAATGTGTGATGCCTGGGTGACTGATTCCATGCCCTGGCGCACCCGCCTAGCAACGCGGTTCACATCATGGGTGAGTGCCTGTGTGTGGTCACAGTGGGCCTGTCGTTTGGCTTCCCCTACTGTGATGAATTGTTGCAACATCTCGTCCATGGAGTGCTGACGCTCCTCCATGCAGGTGATGCGGGCCTCTAATTCACGTATGTCCTTGACTGCTGGTGGTTGCATGGGAGCTGGAGTTGGACTGATTTGAGGGCTGAATACGGGTCCAGCCGTCTCCTCCCTGGAGCTACCACCACATGACCCAAGTCCCAGGGAGTGCTGTGGTGTGTGCCCCATGGATGGTGTTCCCTCAGTGTCCTCCGACATGCATTGCTCTGCCTTGTCAGCCTCGTCCTGTTGGACATCATCCTCTGCACTATTTGTTGCGGACTGGGCCACCTCCCCTGGGTCACTAGTGGCCGGTGACTGAGGAGCATCACCATTGCTGGCCGTTGGTTTACCCTCCTGGTCCACATGAGCTGGCTGCAGTGGTGCAGGGGTTGTTTGGTCTGTGGGCTTGGGAGCCTGTGTGCCTTGTGGTAGGTGTGCAGTGATGGCACCCAATTTCCCAGGCCGGTGCACAATCCCATGTGTCAGGGGTGGTTGCTCCTCGGGTCCTATGTCCTGTGACCCACGTTTACCAGACCGCTGTGGCATGGGGGTGGTGGTTTTCCTCAGCACTCCCCTTGACGTGGATGGCCTGGTGCCATCATCTTCCCCGCTGCTTCTGCCTGGTGCTGTTGTCTTTGTTTCTGCGGTTCGCCTTTCATCGCTGTCTGATACTGTGTCTGTGTGGGATGGAGAGGCAAGGCATGAGTCATGGGTGCAGGAACATCCAACATATATTGATGTAAGTACATTTTGGGTCCTGTGCATTGCCGTCTGCATGTTGGAGGGGCAGACATGGTGCTTACAGGTGTTGGGTCTGTGGTGCAGTGACTGTGCGTCCTTCTAGCGCATCCATGTTGTGCATGCAGTTTGCTTGGTGGATTACGGGTGTGTCGTGGATTGCGTGTGGTGTACATGCCTCAGGGTCTGCGTGCCATGTGATGTGTCTCTAGGGCTCTGGTGTACATTTGGTGGTGGAGATGTCTGCACCATGCAGTGGGATGTGACACTGGTGGGGCCTGCTTCTCTGCAGCGCTGCATGTGTGTGTCTGCATGCTGTTGGTACTTGGGTTGGACACTGGTGGTTTGTGTCAGTGGGATTGGTTGCATGTGTCCGTTACAGGGGTGTGGCATTTCTGTTGGATAGTCATTAGGTGGGTGGTGATGGGCAATGTACTTACTGTCATCAACTTGCCATTTGGGCTCAGCCATTGGAATTGGGTTGGTTGTGTGTGTTCACTTCTGTGTAGTGCCAATGCTCACTCACCTTCGTCAGCCGATGACGTTACTCCTGTCTCAGCACGCCTCACCCCTTCAATGCCCTCCATGTGTATCAGGGAGCAGCACGTTTCCTCCCACTGTACTAGCTTGATGGGTGTGGATGGTTCGCTTCCTGTTGCCTGGGCCTGCTGACGGTTGGTAGTCGGTATGTTGCGACACGCAGCCGCAGGTCGTCCCACCTTTTCCGGCATTCTTTTGAATTGCGTGTGGTTGTCTCTACTGCGGACACCTTCTGGGCCACCTCCTCCCAGATCTGTTTCTTCTTTATTTGTGAGGCACGGCACAGGTCTGTGCTGAACCCCACATCTGCATGCTGGGCCAGGGTGTCAGCCAGCATGTTTAGCTCCTCGTCGCAGAAACGTTGTTTGCGCAGACGAGGTGTGCCTTTGAGGGTGGACTATATCATTTTCTGACAGGCCGGGATCACGGTTTTGGATTTCAGTGCCTGTAGCCATAGGATTGCAATGTATTGCAATGGATTGTGATTTTCAAAATGGCGGACGTGCGCTTTCCCGTTCCGGCGCGATGACGTTACTTCCGGTTCTTTTTATTAGCAGGCACCGCTAATGCTGTATCCATTGATACCTATAGTGCTGTCTGCGCTTTACATGATGCTGCTAAGGGCCATTTTTGGAACATTAGCGGCGTGTCGGTAATGTCGTTACCGGCATGGCGCAAAGCTCGTGCACGCAAACTCGTAATTGCCCTTTATTAGCTGGCTCTTTACTACACTGACACGGTATTTGCTCCATGCCGTAAGAACTGTTACTTAACTCCAACCTCGTAATGACCCCCAATGTCCTTGCTCACATTCTGTTAGGTAATGATCTAGTGGAGTTGGGGTTGATCTTGGATGGTCTCCCCCTGACTGCTGCTGCAGTCACTAGGTCACAGATGACAGAGGGTCTGGCTGTGAGTCAGGTACCCGAGACAAAGGCGAGGCCTAAGGTAAGAAGACGGAAGATCAAGAAGGCCACCTCTGTGAAGGGGGCTCCTTCTCTTCCTGCTGTTCCGACAGCATCCATTTGGATCCATGCTCCGGACGGGCTGGGTCCAGTGGAAAAGACAAAGAAAATTCCTGAGGGAGAAGAGACAGAAGACTCTCCTGTGGGAGAGGTTCTCAACCCGGAGGACCACCTTGATCTTCAATGACTGCTGGCTGAAGGGTGTCCCTCCCAGGCAGACCTCTGTAAGGGATAGAGAGAGTGCCACTCTCTTGAGGGCCTGAGGAAACAGGCCCTGTCTCAGGCACATGGAGAAGTGCCTAGGACATTCTGGATCTATTGGGAGGGTGAGCTCCTTTTTAGTGAGCCCACTATGCATGAACCTGGTACCCTCAAGAGGTTGGTAGTACCCTAGGTTTACAGGCCCTTCCTGCTGCAGTTGGTGCATGAGTGAGGTGCCCTTAGCTGGTCATCTTGGTACCAAGAAGACTAAGCAGATATTCTCTGCCCATTTCTACTGGCCTCGGATGGGAGTAGAAGTGGAGTCCCACTGCAGATGTGCCCAAGTCAGTTGTTGGGCAAGACTGGAGGCAGTGTCATTTCCCCACTGCAGCCATTGCCAGTGGTTGGCACCCTATTTGAGAGGGTGGGCATCGACATTGTCGGTCCCCTTGACCCTCCCAATTCAGGTGGACATCAATTCATCCTGGTCTTGGTTGATCATGCCACCAGGTACTCTGAGTCTACACCCCTTCGGACTGTTACTGCCAAGATGGTTGCCAGGGCTCTCCTGGGCATTTTTACCCGGGTTGGAGTCCCTAAGGAGGTTGTCTCTGACAGAGGATCCAACTTCATGTCTAGTTACATGAAAATCATGTTGAAAGAGTGCAGGGTAACCTACAAGTTCTCCACCTCGGCACATCCCCAGACCAATGGTCTGGTTGAGGGATTTAACAAAACGCTCAAGGGCATGCTAGGTGCCTTGGAAGAGCCCCTAAGGAGGAAATGGGATCTCCTCCTGCCATGCCTGCTGTTCACTTACAGAGAGGTACCTCAAGAGGGTGTTGGTTTCAGCCCCTTTGAGTTACTCTTTGGACATCCCGTGAGGGGGCCCCTTACCTTGATCAGAGATGGGTTTGGAGGCCACCCCTTCATGTCCCACCAAAGAAGTGGGGGACTATGTGTTAGGCCTCAGACTCAGGGTGACACAGATGATGGGTCAGGCAACAGCAAATCTCAAGGCCAGCCAGGAATTAAATAAGTACTGGCATGACCTTAAAGCCTTGCAAGTGCATTGCACTCTGGGACAGAAAATCCTTGTGATGGAGCCTATCAAGCCTAGAGCTTTGGCAGACAAGTGGACTGGACCCTTCAGGATCATCTCCAAGATGGGTGATGTCAATTATCTGTTTGACATGGGAGTCCCGGGGGTAGACCCTCAGGTATTCCATGTTAACAGGCTCAAGCCTTTCCACAGGTGAGCAGAAGTCTCATGTCTCTTGCTAGCTTCAGAGCAAGAAGAGGATGAGAGCGAGACCCTTCCTGATTTGCTGCACAGCAACCCTCAGGATGGGTGTGTGGAGGGAGTTCATCTCTCTCCAGATCTGACGACAGAGCAGCAGAAGGCCTGCAGGGCTTTGCTCCAGCAGTATGCCTCTCTGTTTTCACTGACACCAGGCCTTACACCGTAGTGTAGGCACGAAATTGACACTAATGACAGTGAGCCTGTCAAAAGCATGTGCTACCGTATGAGAACCACATCCAGGCTGAGGTCGCCAAGATGTTGGATCTGGGTGTTATTGAACCCTCAACCAGTCCCTGGTCCAATCCCGTGGTCCTTGTCCCCAAGGCAAGTTCCCAGGCAGGTACCAAGGATTGGAGGTTCTGTGTGGACTACCGAGGAGTCAATGCCGTCACCAAAACTGCTGCACACCCATTGCCCAGGGCTGATGAGCTTGTGGACACCATAGGTGCTGCCAAATTTGTGAGCACATTTGACCTTACTTCAGGCTATTGGCAAATAACTCTAACGGACCATGCCAAGGAAAAGACGACATTCTCAACACCAGAGGGACTCTACCAGTTTAGGGTCATGCCTTTTGGGTTGAAGAATGCCCCTGCCACCTTCCAGAGATTGGTCAATCATGCACTCAGTGGGCTGGAGGCCTTTTGTGTGGCCTACTTAGACGACATTTCCATCTATAGTTCCACCTGGGAATAGCATTTGACACATCTGGATAAGGTTTTGCAGGCCTTGAAAAGGGCTAGCCTCACTATCAAGGCCACCAAGTGCCAGATAGCTCAGGGGAAAGTCACGTATCTTGGTCATGAGATAGGAGAGGGTCAAATCCTACCTCTCCCCAGTAAAGTACAGGATGTACATGACTGGGAGACTCCCACTACTCAAACCCAGGTGAGATCCTTTTTGGGCCTCACTGGGTATTATCACAATTTCATGGTGGACTATGGAACCATAGCTGCCCCTCTGACAGCTCTGACTTTACCCAAACAACCTAGGAAGGTTAATTTGACTGAAGACTGTCAGAGGGCCTTTGATGGCGTGAAAGAAAGTCTGTGTAGGGCACCTGTGTTGTGTGTGCCTGACTACAGCTCACCCTTTATCGTCCAGATGGATGCCTGCGACACCGGAATTGGAGCTGCCTTGTCCCAGTTATATGACAAAGGGAGGGAACATCCCATCGCATTCATCAGTAGACAACTCAACGGTAGAGAACTTATGGCGGCTACTGTTGAAAAGGAATGTTTTAGCATAGTTTTGAGCCTTAGGCATTTTAGGCCCTACCTTACTGGCGCCACCTTCAATGTCCAAACAGATCATAAGCCCCTGAAGCGGCTTATGCAGATGAAGCTTGAAAACCCGAAATTGCGCATGTCGTCCATTAGCCTTCAAGGGCTAGACTTCACCATAGAGCATAGACCAGGGAAGAGTCACGATAAAGCAGATGGCCTTTCCAAAAGGTATGTTGACCGTCTGGATGAGGGTGTCTATCCCATGGGAGATTAGGCACCTTAATCTCAGTCGGGCGGCGTCGACTGTGATGCTGCAAATGCATCCGTATCCTTGCCCTTTACTGCTTTTTATTGTATGTTCTGTCATTTTTTTCTGCGCAGGAGTTCATATGGCACTCCTGGCGGTGCAGCTCTCTCTTTTGGTTTGGTGTGCAGACCCATGGGATACCCTTATGGCCATGGGTGGGGGTACAACCCTGTGCCCCTAGTGTATGCTTTTGGGCACCTGTGTGTGGCCCACAGAGCACGGTATGGGCTAGTGGCAGCTGCATGCTGAATTTGACAGGTGCTTGAGTATCCTCAATTTGGTATACCCAGGCCCTGCCATTGGAATCAGTGTATACCTGATATGAAACAAGATGGCCCCTGTGGCCTCTTGCTTTATATTGCCTGTTACCTTGTTTTTCCAAAGTCTTGGGAAGCCCTGACTCTGTCCCTTCCCCTTGACTGACTGTTGGGTGGAAGTTCCATATATGGCGTTGTTGTGAAGTCCAGGACAGACTGGCTGGAGCCTTCCCAGTGACTGTATGTTGTGGGTACCTCCTGTGGGTGGGACCTGGGTGAATGGAGTGTGCGACGAATATGCATTCTGTGTTGTGGATGTCTAAGATCTGGTGTTTGACACAATGACTGAGACAGCCCTGCCCGAAACTGGTATGAATGCAGTGTGGAGTGTTGAATGGCTGGGTACTTGTCCCAATACACATTACTTGTGGTGAGTGTCTGAGATGGAGGAGAATGGCCTGAATGCACTGTATGCCTTATTAGCTGACTGACTGCATGAATGCCCTTCTGTGTGATTGGCTGCTGAGTGTGACCCAGCAGTGTGGATGAGAGACAGAATAGTATATCTAGGGACCTCTCACCACTGGAAATTGTTCAGAAGCTGAAGTCCAAACTACGAAGAGTAACCGGAGTGAAATTGATACTTGACCTTGAAGCCCCGCTGGAAGAGAAGAATTGCTGTTACTCTCCTTCATCAATCTGAAAGCTGCTGTGTCTCCAAGGACTGACCCAGAGAGGACCTGGTAAGGCACCCTCTTCCTGATCTACGAGGGACCATCGTGCACCAGCTGATCCATGCCAAAGCTCCCTGGTAGACAGACCTACAACAGGCTGCTGACCGGAGACGGGGACAGACACAGAATCACAAGGAGAAAGCGCCGGACACTGTTGTCCGCCACCGTCGCTGACCGCCGTTGCCGACCGGAGCTGCCCTGCTCCCTTTGCCTAAGAACTTTCGATTCACAGACGCGCTCGTTCACACCGCCGCCCGCCTGATCCCGCCAGAGAAGGCCAGGCTGGCGACGTGCCGAGGAGCATCCGCCGGTGGGTTTCCCACCACCCAAAGACCACAGAGACACTGATGACTCAACGCCCTTGCTGGGCCACAGTTGTTCAAACTCTTTCCAGTCCTGAACTATCGACATTGAGATGTACTCATGCTTCATCCTTGCAGGACGTCTACACTCCGTTGCCGACAAGCACCGCTAGGAACGAAGCTGCCACTTCACCGCCGTAGTTCACCTGTTCATCGACGGACGTTCGACGACCCATGGCTCCAGCCTTAAAGGGACTGCACGCAAGAAGGGCCGTTGATTCCCCGATGAGGAACGCTACAACGCCAGGTACTTTGGGGTTGCAGAACTATTGTAAAGTCTCTTGTGAACAATATATGGACTGGGCTTGTGAAATATCTTTATTCTACAGGGTGCCCAGGTGGGGGATCTCCACACAGAACTGTGCCTAGGTAGCAGGGCCAGTATTCTGCCAATTGTTCTAACCAACTGCTTTCCACTTATATCTATTGTTGGTTTCCTTTACAAACTAATTTGTGTGCATTTAACCGTACAGTTGATGCACTTTAAAGAGATCTAATAGTAATTGTGGTACCGCATAGAACTGTATATTTGCCATTGTAGATAACCGAGGACAAAGTGAGTTATCGTGATATTGTACATAATCTTGAACATTAATTATATAAAGACTGTGTTTTAACTAATACAGTGTGTGGACATTCCTTTGTGAAGGCTTGGGGACTACACTATACTTACGAACCAGCCTGCATCACCTCCTTAGAAGCTAGGCCTTGATTGCTCGACCACGTACCAATAATAGAGAATCTTGGCTGGGGTCCTCTGTGCCTCTCCTCTACCAAAAAGAGAGCAGAAGTACAGACACCCCCCTGCAGTTTCTACAGTTATTGGTAGAGAAGAGACCAGGTGATACGCTTGGGTTTTCCCTAAGAATTGCTACATGAAAATAGTTACATGAAGAGGGTTAGTGATTGGTTATGTTGTGGTGCCGTCAGTGGTTAGCCCCCCGTGTCCTGATTGGTCCATCCGTGTTCCACCAAGCCTGGGACCATCATTTTTCCCAGCTTGCAATGTATCTGGTGCTGGCAACCATGTGTGACTATGTGTCAGTGGTGGACAATGGACAGGTCTTGCTACTTGCTGTTAGAGCACTCCTTTCCCATTGCTGCCGGTGTCCAACTTGTTACTTCTATGTTGCAGGCTGGGTCCTAGCCGTGAGACCCCAGTGCTTCTTCAGTCCTTGGAGCTTGGCATCTTATCAGATCGGCCTGGTCACGTGTTGCGAGACCGTGGCTGAGGCAGAATTATGGGGATATGATTTGTATTTCTGCTCCCGGGAGTCTTTAGCAGGGCAGGTGTAACCTTGGCGTCGAAATCATGGCATGTTGATTGCAACTTTGCGACCTTGGCTGTGGGGCTCCAGTCAGGGTTGCGCTGCATGATCAGCACCTTGTAGCTTCGTCTGAGCTGCTTCGGCTCTGGGCCTCTGGTTTGCGGCCTAGCATTGGCTTGGTTATATGTGGCGGTATAAGGTTTATGAGGCGAGGGTTGGGAGGGTGCGGATTGGTTCCTTATACATCAGACCATCCACAGGGTCTTATCGTTAGGGTGTTAGTATCATGAAGCGTCTGCAAGCATGTACACATTCTCTTCTGGCATCTTGCGTTTCTGAAATGCGGTAGTTAGCCTATGTGAAAAATAATAGCGATGCATGTCTGTGAGTGTGTATGGTCCTCTAAGTCATAGCTTTTGCAATTTCACTATTAGAACATATTTTTTTGCATCATTATATCCATAAGACATTTCTAGTTTTTTACAGACATGCAGATTTTTCTCTGTTTTGTTCTTTATCCAAACCCTTTCGGCACGTCACTTTTCCTACTTTTGGTCAGCCAGAAGAGCGGAGTACAAGGTATGGGAATTGGAGTTCTCAATGACCATAGATTTCACTGGTGCATACTGCTCCAGAAAACTGCTCAAATAATTGTAGGAAGAGTCAGATAACTGGATGGGGGAGTCAGTCAGAAGTATCAGCCATTAGCTTGTCTAGTCGGCTAGAGATCTCATCAGGGTCGATTCTCTTTGAATTGCAAGTTAAAATATGCCTAGGGGCCTTAGGCATTGGGAGGAGTTTGTCAGGAAGTTTGACCTTGAAGTTAACCAATAAATGGTTGGAACATATACAAGAGCAATATTCCAGGTGTTTAAATTTAGGTTTTTGGAAACTACTCAATCGAGAGTATTACCTAGAATGTGTGTGGGGGCACTATTGTGAATGGTCATGTCGTTATTGAGGAGGTGTTGTTCTAAAGCAATAGTCTCACTGTCGGCAGAGTTGTTCCACCATCTATTGAAGTTGCCTAAGACAAGAGTAGAATGATTTGGTTTCTTTGAAGACGCTAGAATATTCTTTAAGGTTTCAGTAAAATCAGTCCTGTCATTAGTTGGACGATAGATTAGGATAATATCAGCAATGGTGTTAACAGTAGGGGTGATTTTTAAATGCAGTGCTCCACACTCTTTGCAATAAACTGGAGATGTGAAAAGAATACGCTCTTCCTGGCAATAAAAGCAACATCACCACCATTACTGGTAGCACAATTTTGTCCAAATAAATAAAAGACACATCAAATCAAGGTTATTATCTATTATGTAATCGTGGATGTCAATTGCCTGCCAGCTAACAGAGCAGGTGTTGAGTAAGGAAACAACGATTGTTTGTGGAAATAAACAAACATCAAAGGAACCATAGATGGAAGAGTCCTCAGTAACAGTAGTGACAGAAGGGCCAGCATTGATAGGTGGCATAGTATCTGCGCCTTCTTGGTCGATCTGTGGCTGTTTTAGCAGGTTGGGCTCAACTTGAAAAGCATGGGCTTGACTTGCTAGTTCCGAGGGTGTTGGATCCATTAAGAAATCAAGGGTGCGAGTGTTAGAAGACACACTTTATTTTCAAATTTGGAGTCAATGGGCCTCATTACGACCCTGGCGGTAAGGGGTTAACGCCAGCGTTAGCTGCGCCGACCCCTTACCGCCAACTACGAGGTCCCTTAGCGCCATGGCGCTTTTAACAGCTGCTTTTAGCAGGTGTTAAAATCCATGGCGCTAAGGGACCATGGAGTTAATTACGCCACCGTAATTTACGGTGGCGTAATTAACGCCTTCCCCACTCCCATTATGCCCTATGGGGCAAAAATGGGAATGGGGAAGGGTAAATGGGGATTGGGGACTTACCGCCCCGCCGACCTCGGAATGGGGCGGTAAGTCCGCCAACCACCATGGCGTAAACGTAGTTTACGCCATGGTGGTAAAGTCACGGCCCAGGCGGTAACTTACCGCCTGGGTCGTAATGAGGCCCAATGAATCTGTGAATACTGGCCTCTCGAGCATATTTCGGGGCAAGCAAAAAGTATCCAGAAGCGGGGGCTGCATTTTGCAGCAAGACAGGAAAAAGGAACATCATACATCAACGAAACAGACTGGCACTAACCGGCTTGCCCTTAACGCGCCTGGGGACTAGGGAAAAGCAGCAAGAACTAGAATATAGATGGAACTTGTAGTTCTAGAGGCACAGCTAAGCTACAATGAAGAGCAGAATGACTAAAATAGCAATCACATTTTAAAAAGAAATGTATAAGAACAATAAATGAAAGGTTACTAAAACCACTGGAGAAAGACCGATTAACACGGCTTAGATTTTAAAGTAATTATTGTTAAAAGAAGCATCAGGTATATCAGATACAGAGTGTATGGGGAAACAGAGTAGCAAGGAAAACGTCAAAAAGAGGAAACAAAGGGAAATCAACTGTTAAATACTGGCACAAACCGGCTTGTGGCAAGAACTACAAGATAGATGCAACTTGTAGTTCTAGGGGTACAGCTAAGCTACAATGACTATCAGAATGACTAAAATAGCAACCTAGTTTGAAACAGAAATGTAAAAGAACAATAAATGCAAGGATACTAAAACCACTGGAGAAAGAACTATCAACACGGCTTAGAATTAAAAGTAATTATTTTTAAAAGAAGCAGCAGGTATAGCAGATACAGGGCCTCATTACGAGTACTGCGCTAGGGGGTTAACGGCACCGGTAAGGTTTTACCAGCCGCCCTTAGCGGGACCCGCTAAGGGACCAGTGAACTAATAACGGGCCGCTATTAGCTTCTTCCCCATTCTCATTGAGCCCTGTGGGGGCTCGAACGGGAATGGGGATGGGTATTTTGAATGGGGATTGTTAGGGAGAATTCTCTGTTTAGGCTGAATTTCCTAATCTAGTGAGTTCCCCAGCAGCTTTGCTGGATTTCTGGAGTTTGTTTTTTCCATCCTGCCAAGAGTGAGACTCTTTTTCTCCCACTCTTGGACATGAATGTGTGTAATTCCTTTGAATGTCAATGTGTTCTATGGGCTATGGGGTCTTTTACTCAATAGGGTCTCATATGTTTTTCTATGTGTGTTACACCGCACCCTACGTGCCGTAACACTGGGGCATCCTAGCGGACCTCCATCATAGACTCCATACCCGGGGACTGACTACTGTCTCCCCGGGCATGTAAAGTCACCATTGGCTTTACTAGACCTAAATTTACTAACAGAACTAGTACAAACCACCCTATTGTGGACGTGCTAGTAGGGGTAATTCGATTACTCCTGGGTCTGTTATTCGAGGGGGCACTGTCCCGTCCCCCCTCGTCGAGTTTTGGCTGATGGCAGTGGAAACTACTTGTTATATTCGACCCCGAATATAACCCTATAGGATTCTTCCCATTGTCTGAGATTAATACCTTTTTCCCGTTAATATCTAACATACCACCGGTTTACTTATCTTAAATAAGTGTATCGGATGGTATTTTCTGCCAGAACTCGGTTTTTAAAATGGCGTTTGTGTTCATCTCTGTGACTCCTAAACCAAAGGTTGAGCCCTTTGTTCAACTTTTGGAGGGCTTCTGTACAGAGACCCTCCAAAGTGGTGCCATTCTGTCTGGGTTACCACAGGGGTGTGGGAGGGGGTTTAGGCACCCTGGACTGAGTTGCCTTGCCAACTCCGGTCGTACTCTGGTGTGATTGGCCCAAGTGGTGAACCTCCCCGCTCACCACTTAGCGTGTTTTGATTGACAGCTAGGCTGAATGAATGGGGGTTTTCTGCATAAAAGCAGAGCTTTTGGGACTGGATCTTTAGAAGTCGCCACAGGACCTGAGAATCCGACGAGGGTAAAGCTGAGCCAACCTGCAACGACGACACCTCTGGTGGAGCCCTGCTGAACCGACTCACCACTTCCCGACGACAGAGGAGATCTCCCTGCCGGAGATTCTCTTCCCCTGACTTGGTGGGAACAACCAGTCACCTTTGCTTTTTCTTCGCTCCAGGACGCAGTGGTTGAATTGCCCGTGCAGAGCACCTCGGCAACCAGATAGCCACTACCCCTGTTCCGTGACCAAAAGGTGGTGCCTTGTGACGGAGCACTCCGCGGCTGGTCTCTTCCCTGGTGGTGCAACGATCTTCAACTTTCCTTTGACGACAAGATCATCTCTTCTCTTGGCAAAGAGCTGACGTACATCCACCACCAGGAACAACTGCCCCGCCGGAGCTGTCTCTCCACAAACAAGGTACTGAGTCCGCCTGGCTTCCCTTTCTGCTGGATAGAGTGTGGTGTCTTAATCCTCGCCTTTCCATTGGGTCGCCTCTAAGCATTCTTTAACTTTCTGTTCTGAACTGGTCCAACCTTTCCATAACAATTTGCGATAAAGACTCGAAGCGCATTACCACTGAGACACTTTTGGGACATATCGCCTTGCCTCTCTCCGAGTGGGCCTGGCCTCTGAACTTTGTGATCTGCAGTAGACCCTGCCTTACTTGCCTTGCATTTGTCCGTAAAGTATTGGTAATGAGTTGATTTCATAACCTGCCTTATTTTTCTCTCCCGTCCTAACGAATACTAGAGTGCCATCTAGGTTAAAGCATACACCTCTGTCTGCAAATAAGTGATGCCGGTGAACCTAGACTTGTCGAACTATTGTTAGGGGGATTGATCTTTTTCTTCGTATAGTATTGTGATTGAAGTTGTTTGCAAATTAGTGCCAGAGTGTTTTCCATAGATGTGTTGTTATAAATAAATACCTTTATATCTTTACACCAAAGCCTTGTTCCGTGTTTGCTTGTTCTACTGTGTAGATTGCCCTAGTTTGTATACTCCACATACTGCCTAACTCTTCTTGAGGGAAGTCTAACTGCTCAGCCACAGCTGCAAGTGAATCTGTGTGGTACAGACTGCTACCAAGTGGGTTTACTGCCAAACACCTGTAGTCCTAAATCTTTTGCAGTGGTCCCAGAGGGAACTGCACAGGTTTCCGCCTAATAGGGATTTACCGGGTCCTCCAAGGTTGGAATGACCCGTTAAGTCCCCATTCCGACTACCCAGACCTGGACACGCCATGGCTACCTCCAAACTTGTAATGACCCCCACAGAGTGTATGGGGAAACAGAGTAGCAAGAAAAACAGCGGCAACATTTTTTTACAAATTTGTAAAGCATCCACTACTGAGCTAACACATTTGCTTTGTAATACTGGTTTTAAAAGCTGTGTTGTCACCCGTTTCAATGGCTCACACAGAAATAAAAAGTGCACAATCGGTTTTTCTCCCACTTTTTTATAATAAGAATATGGATTAACAGAATAATTTCTGACATAACACTTTTTGTCATTAGTTGATTCAGGGTAACATTCATTATTTCAAATTATCTTTGAAAGTATCATAATTGAATGTATAATTGGAATCATACATTAGTTGTATACTGCCTCTGTTTTCTTTGCTATTCCATATTCCCTCCCATCTTGCTCTCCCACCAAAACAACAATGTTGCAGGTCATGAGGTGAAGCAGTAACGTTGTGAGACCAGTGAAAAATGTGCCCAGAGCCTCCTTTTTCCACACTCACCATCTGATACTCAGAAGTACTCCTGCTTTTGGCTGCTGAACGGTAGCAATTACAATAAAAGTACAATACAAGAATGGACCGATAGAAAGGAAAGGAGAGGCTGAGGTGGGCCTATGAAGGGCAACATACAGCAATCATGAGTGTGACTGTTCAAATTGTAGGGGTAGAGCATACAAGCGGAACGATCTGGTTTACCAAACTCTAGCCCCAGCTCCCATTCATACCTTTCCATATTCGGCATCAAAGCTGTAATTTAAGAAGCAGAGTTGCTAAGGAGAGGATGTTGGGCATGTATGTCTGCTTCTAGCATGCTTGTCAGCACCCCCGGCTTTTGATAATTGCTCATGTATTAAGTCAGGATATGGAATCCTTTCTGGTGTCCTTTCAAGTGCTGCTGACATACCTGTGACAATAGTCAGAGTGGGGTCATGCAGGTCCACAATATAAACCCGTCAAGGTTTGGATATTCTCTTGCAGAATAGAGATCCGATGTTATGATATGCTCCACACCTCCCCTGCTATCTCATAGGTAAAAGAATGGTGTTCTCCATTGAGGACACATTTTTAAAGATTGTAAGTAGATACCTGTCAACACATTCATTATCAGGACACCTGGCACAGTTTCAAATGTATACAACAGAAAGCTATCATGTCTTTCTTTAACAATCTTTCTTTTGAAATTTAAAAATCCTGTTTCTTTTGTATTTATTTCGCCTTTTCCTGACTTAGAAGGATTTTTTTTTTCAATTTCAATGTATTCTCAATGTTTTTTTTTTTTTTAAATAAAGTCCACCATACTTATGATGCACTTCCCAGTGAACTTTGTTGGTCTTGGTATGGAGGGTTTCTCAAATAGTATGTATTCATGATTTTTCATGAACTTTCAGTCTGGACTGAAATTTGTTGTTGAATAAGGACTGTGTTTGTATGTATACACAGTTTTGGATTATTTGTTTTCATAATTTGATTTTGTTTTTGAAAGGTTTTTGGGTGAATTATTCATTATCACTGTATGTGTAATTTAGCATTTTAATATGCAGTTGTTTCATTATTATACATCTGAACAATCATCATTGTGTCCTCTTTCACAATTTGAAATAATATGTAGGAAAATATCCCTCAGTCCACAATTTGCTTAATGAATTTAGCAATTCAATTGTTTTCTCATTTTACTTGATGTTCAATCAAGCATTTATTGTATGCAACATTCAGTACTTTATGCTTCTTTATTCACTGTCATTGTATTAATTCAAATGGTACTATGTTGACTACATCTATTAGACCTCATTCCTCTCACTGTTCGATTGGCTGTTGGTGAGGAGAGTTTCATCCCCATTCTCCGAACATGTGGTGTCCCACAAGGTTCATGCCTATAGACGATCCTGTTCAATATCTATATTGAACCACTTCTAGATATGCTAGACAAATTGGGGGTCCGGTATACAAACTATGATGATGATAAACAAGTCATCTTCCAGCTCAGTGGGGAGTATGAGCAGGACTCGGTTGCCATAAATTCCATCTATAAAGCCATTCAGTCCTGGATGCCAGATAATTCACTCACCTTAAACTGTAAAAAGACAGAGCTTCTGATTGTGGCTTCGAAAGTCCATCTCAGCAAACTAGATTCTGTCTATGCACACTTTACCATTGCGGATAACATTATCCCAGTATTAAAAATGGTCAAGACACTGGGGGTCATTCTTGATGAGGAACTATCCATGCAACCACACTTCTCTTTTATCTGTTCATCATGTAGCCTCATCACTAAGCAAATTAAATATATTCACCCCTTCCTCTCCACCAATAACTGCGCCCTGCTTGCCACTGCATTAGTCAACTCTAGACTTGACTATTATAACAGTCTCTTTGCCGGCACCTAGCAGTCTAACATTCAAGCCTTGCAAATTGCACAGAAAAACGTGGTTTGTGCCATCCAGGAACTGTCCAAATTTGCCCATGATTCGGAGGCAAAGGGCAAACAGTCTCTTGGCCTTCACTGGTGGCCTGTAAAACACAGGATCTCTCATAAGATTTTGATCTTGTCTTTCAAATGTCGAACAAATGCCTGTCCTGTTTATCTTTTTATCTTATTGACAGAGTAAAATCTCAAGTAGGCGGAAGGGAGCTGCGCTCCTCCCCTACCCTACCTTCATCCAGCCTAGACACAAACTGGCACGTTTTGTACTCAAGCACCGCTGCTATGGAATACACTCCCAGGACATATACATATAGCCGAAAATCTGGCACTCTTCAAAAAAGAAATAAAAATGTTCCTGTTCAATCTTAACCCAGGCTGAACCTAGACTTATCTCCCTGCTGCTGCCCTTCCCTGCTACTCACCTTTTTGTTTTGTTGTCTCTGTTATTTGTTTTTTGTACACCCTGAGGCCTATGGGCATGTGGTGCTTTATAGAAATTGAAATAAATAAATAAAATTAGAACTATCAATACCCTTTAACATGTTGGTCCTTTCTCAATGTTTTCAATCACAACTTATTATTTTGTTTCTAAATAAATGGTTTTACTTGCAGCTTTGTGTAATAACTCATTCTTTTCCTTCCTATGGATTTAAAGGTGTTACTTTTTCATGTTTTTCATGTTTATCACTGCCTCTTGTGCCTTTGCTTGTTAAAAAAAATATGTTAAGGTAACAAAATAATAGGAGCTTGTATTGAAATTGCATCTTAATTCTGAGCATGTGTCGTAATAGTATAACAGCATGTGGTGTGTCTCACAAGTGTGTGTTTAGAGTGTGTGTGTGTGTGTGTGTGTGTGTGTGTGTGTGTGTGTGTGTGTGTGTGTGTGTGTGGTGTGCCATAGCAGTTTGTGTGATAGGAATGTTATAGGGGCATGTGTCATAGGAGTGGTGTCAGAAAAGTGAGCGCTTTAAGAGCATGTGCCAAAGGAGCCTGTGCCATAGGATGATGTGCTGCAGGAGCAAGTGCTGTAGGACCATGTGTTGTAAGAGTGTCCATAGCAACAGCGTGTTTCTTTAGAGCATGTGTCTTAAGAGTGTTTGTTTTAACTATCTGTGCTCTAAGAGTGTTTCAAAGGATTACAATTCATAGGTGCACATGTTATAGGTGCCTTTGTCATAGATGCATGTTTCATAGTTGTGCCTATCATAGTTGTGCGTGTCAAAGGTGCACATGTCGCAGGTACACAAAACGTAAGAGAGTGTTTTCTAAGAGCATGTGTCATAAAAGCATGTGTCATAGGAGCGTGCATCATAAGAACACATGTAGAAGTGCATAAGAGTGTGTGTCGTAGGAACATGTGTCACAGATGTGCAAGTCGTAGGATAATGCCATAGCTGTGTATGCAGTAGGAGTATGCATTTTAGGAGCTTGTTCTGCTTGTCTAGTAACAGTTTGCATCATAAGAATGTGTGTCATAGAATTGTTTCAATGCTTATCATAGGAGTGTGTGTCGGGTCGTTGATGTGCATGTTATAGATGTATGTGGTAGAAGCTTGTGTGATAAAAGCTTGTGCTGTAAGAGCTTGTTTCCATAAAATTGTGTGTATCATAGGAGCACTTATCAATGGAGTATTTCATAAGAGGGTGTGTTGTAGGATCGTATGTCACAGGAGCATGTGTGGTAGAAGCGCATGTGATAGGAGCATGTATCATAAGACCGTGTGTCAAAAGTGTGTGTGTCATAGGTGCACGTTTCATAGATGCATGTGCTGTAAGCATTTGTATCGTAGGTATCATAGGAGTGTGCGTCCTAGGAGCATGTGTCGTATTAGTATTCATAGTAGGAACTCATTTTGTAAGAGTGTGGTGAAACAGTGTGCATTCTGAGAACTGTATGCATAGTGAAACTCTGGGTTATTAGTGTTGACATGTAAAATGGTCAACTCAAGCACGTTCGTGTAGGATTTTAATATGAAATGTACCTTCATTCTGCTCATGCATTATATGACCCCTATACTTATGAAAGCTCACATTAAAGTCAAATCTAATTTTGATGTGCATTTTGAGTACGTACACGAGTGGTATACAACTTTTACAGTTCATACTTCTATGTAATGTACATCTCCTGAAAACGGACATCAAAGCCAACCCTGAATTTCATGGGGGATTTCAGGAGATGCAATTGAATAAAGTGAAACTCATGAGCCTCTTAGGATAGTTTGTATGAAAGGTACACATACATTCTGGGCATGCACCAAATATAGATACATCTTAAAATGTTAATATCTTTACATTGGCCAAGTCGATTTGTATGGTTGTTTTCAGTTCAGTTCACTAATTCCTGGTGAAATCTAGGTACATCAGCCATTTCTTGCATATCATAGGCCGTTCTAGCAGATCTTAAAGGTCAATATCGGTCAGTAATTCATAGGGTCACTTCTGTCCCCATTGTTAAATATTGGAATTACCACTGATCGCTTCCAGGAAAGGGGGGTACTTATTATTGGTAATTGAAAATGCTAAACGTATAGGTAACGGCCTTCTTTGGAATTTGGAAGGCATATTTGGATGAGATGGAATGAGAGTTATGCACGGTATAAGGACACTATCTAAGTTCCTCTGATTACACAGGCCACTATGATGTGTCTTTATAGATGCTTAATCCACTGCAGAGTCCTCTTGATGGCATAAGATTGCATAGTAGCATTAATGCAGCACCTACTTTGAGTTTTACCATGTGAGACGGCATTCATCCTACAGCATTTTGCTCTTTAGAGACTGCAATGTTGACCAGTTTATCTTGTGTTAAATATGATAGGTCTTTCAAAAAACTCCAAGAATCCCTGAGTGCTTGTACTGTGGAGTTTATATTTTACATACAATCATTTTCTACTGATAAGGCAAAGGCAAAGGTTGGGTGTATTATTTCCAGCTTGGCTTGCAGTGCCTTAGCATGGGCTACCCCGTTAGTGACATCCAATAGCCCTTTGATTTTCAATTATACTGAGTTCATCACTAGCAAAGAGGCATGTTCGGAAGACAGGGACATGCTATAGCAGACAAGAAACCTTAATATATTACAACCAATGGGATCAGGACATTCCAATTTACATGACCAAGTTTAAGCAGATCCCCACAGAGACCATATGGCTGGAAGAAGGTGAGCTCCCGTTGTTCCATTATGGATTAAATTAAGAACTAAAAAATGTACTTGCTCCCGTCCCTTGCCCTACTTCCTTAACTGAACTGATTTACAATGGTGTTGCTGTTGGATTTCCGTCTTGCAGAACAGAGACAAGAGAAACTGAAACACAGAAAACAACAGTTGCCTGAAACCGGAGAAAGGTCATATACGTCCGTAGAGAAACCTGAGGCTACCGAACCAATGCAGATTTGGCATCCTTAGTGCCCTTAAACAATGATAAAAGAAGGCACTGCTGTGTTAAAGGCCTATTCATGTACTGTGCATCCAACAATCATTTAGACCTTGATGATCAGGAAACATTCTCTCACAGTCCTAAGAGGTGTATCTGACCATGAGAAGACCATTTCCCCTGCATTGCTTGCCTATGCTACAGAGTACAGTAGAAGACTAGTTGTTCTTCATGTTGCCCTTAAAATTGTCTCATTGTTTATTCTTCATACCACAGCCCTGTGGGATTGTGATGCTGCCGGCCATTTTATGGCTGACCAGTGGACTAGAGATAACTACACCTCCATAACCCCTACGTTAACTGGAGCGCTGAGTTTGAAATATTGCATGTCACATTTTATACCCACAAGGCAGGTACTGCATCTTCAGGCCTCTCAAGGATCGCCAGAAGTTTGGGAATCCACCTATGTCTGTTCTCTGGGCATCAAACCAAGAACTTACATGGACTATAAGGATGTATATTCTGACAAAATGCAAAAGGAACTACCTTCACATATATGGTGATTGCGCCATAGACTTAATCCTGGATTCTGAGGATCCATTTGGGAAAATGTACTCCCCATCTCTACTCGAAAAGGAGACTCTTCATCAATATCTTCAGTCTAATCTGAAGAATGTATTAATGACAGAATCCAGATCTCTGGATGGTGCTTCCTTATTTTTAGTTCCCAAAAAGGACACTTTGTAATTGAGACACGGCCTGGTTCATAAGGGTCTTAACCAAGTAACCATCAAGGATAGATTCCATTTACCCCTACAATTTGACATCATTGAGGATGTTCAAGGGGCTACAATTTTCACTAAATCCGATTTATGGGGTGCTTATCATCTGATTCACATAAAGCAAAGAGACGAATGGAAGACAGCTTTTAGAATCCCTACTACTGTGTAATGCCCTTTGCCCTTGCTAATGCCACATCCGTCTTCCAGAGGTTTTTCTATAAGATCTTCTCCAACCAACTCCCACACTCTGTAGTCAGTATTTAGATTATATTTTAGTTTTCGCTAAAAACTTGGCCAACCATCACATACATGTCAAACAAGTCCTTCATGACTACGAGAAAACCATCTCCTCATCAAGCCTCAGAAATGTGCTTTTGAACAAACTTGATTAAGTACCTTGATTGCATTCTTTCACCATCAGGAGTTGATATGGTTCCTCAAAAAGGTTCACGCAATCCTTCAATGGGTAGCCCCACATTATGGCAAGGAAATTCAATGATTCCTGGGGTTGATGAACTTTTAAAGAAAGTTCATTCCAGGATTATATTGCATTGTGCTACACATCACAAGGTTACTCAAGAAAGGCATTATTTTTTGTTGGGGCACAACTGTGGATAACGCCTTTTGTGATTTGAAGGTGTTGCTTACCATAGCAATCGGATAATACCAAGCCTTTTATCGTGCAACCAGATGTCTCTGAAGCCAACCATTGTTGCAGTCTTCAAACAGGTTCAATACGACAACCAAGCACATCCAGTCACTACCCTGTCTAGGACTTTGATGTCTAACAAGTTCAACTACTCGGTTCTAGAAAAGGAGTTGCTAGCCATGAAGCAGGCCTTTATCGAATGGTGACATCTGCTACAGGGGCTCAGTGTCCAGTGGAAATATACACGGACCACTATAACCTACAGGTGCTAACGAACTATGAATTTGAAAACAGTCGGCATGTGAAATGGTTGTATTTCTTCACCCAGTACACAATTTATTTTATTTACATACCTGGCCTAAGAACGTGGTGCTGACTTTTTGTCATGAAAGACTGATCACCCCAAAATGCCTGACTCGTATGAGATTCTTTTTCCATGTGCCAGATTCAATTTTACATTTACAACTTTTCTTCAGGAAACACAGCATGTGTTTAAAAAACTGGAACCTGGAATTTTGGACACTATCCTTGCTAATCCCAATATGTGTAGTCGAGATGGCCTTTTGTTCAAAGGACAATAACTATATGTGCCTGCACCAGTTCTTCAGCCTGGAGTCCTGAGGGTGTGTCAAAGTTTCCTGCCTAAGCAAAACAAAGAGGACTGTTTCAGGGGTATCGAACTGTGTGTTGCCCAAACTCGTAGTCACACTAAAGAAACACAGTTCTTTCGACTAGGACGGATTTCAAAGAGCCAGTTGCTCTCACTGCGCTTCAAAATCGTCTCTGGTGCACTGTGTAGTGCTAAAAAACACGTGCTAGACCACCTTGGTCAGTGCATGTGTTAACTGCCGTGCAGATGAAGGGTATATCTAATTTTAATTGGTCTTCTCTGTATTGGCAGGTGCAGGTTTAAAAACAAGAAAGAGCTTTCTTCAATGGGTTTCTCTCTGGAGGTTGCTCACCTAAAGGATGAAAGGGACCCCTAGGTATGTGGTCTGGGGGTCCTTTATCGGAACGAGTTGGACCTGTGCAGATGGTGCTATGCACTAGGTCTAGTCGTTCTGTAGCCGACCGGTTTCTGTGGAGCACTGCGGGTGTGCCACATTCATCAGGGCTAGGTAGGGGGCAGCTATATGTGTGCCCACTGTAATTTGTCTACAGCAGCGTAGTCTGTAATACTTGTAGATCTCTCCCTGTAGGGATGACAGGAGGGAGGGGAGAGAGATAGAGCACGGATAAATATCCAATTCTACACCTCAACTGTAGCTAGTTACCAGAACACTGCATAGTAAAAGTAATAAACAATGAACCAGAGGCTTACCCTCTCCGTGTGGTGTAAATGCTCTCCACGGGGGGGGGTGAGGCAGCCCGGAACCTGGGGGCCAAATAACAGTAATTACTGTCATGTATCGATGCCAGCGTGCATCTTGAAAGCGACAACGCTCTTAATGCAATTATAACTATTGATAACCAAATTGTGTTAATAACACTGTCAAGGTGCACGCATAGCGCGTTGCTGCTTGGTTCTAGAAAGTACATTTACAACATGGAAATATCCCCTCAGAGGTGCGAGGGTCTGCGTGCCTGCCTCTCGACTCCACATGTGGGGTAGTGGCTATCCACGGGAGCGCCCGGTGGGGCCGCTTACCTGGAGCAAGAGTCTCGGGTGGTCCTGCGGGCCGCGCGAGTAGTGTTGCTTCGCCGCGGCCCGCGCCATCCTACTGTTATTGTTACCATGGCGCCCTGGGTAGCGCAGTCACTTGGGCCTGACTCCAAGATGGCCGCCCCCATGCGGGAGGATGCGGCCATCACGTGGCCAGGCGCCGCGGGCCGCGAGCCAGGCGCCACGGTGTGTGGGCCCCCACATATGTATATGAGTGGAAGTCCACAACGTTGAGTCATGTGTCAAAGTCAAACATGCCGGTTGGTCTGCTTGGTGCAAAAACGGGTGCGCACTGAGGGTTGAGTCCACCAGTGTGCCCCCCAACACCCTGTGTGCACAGGGTGTAGCAGACATTGTCAACAAGTGTACCCAGTTTACCAGTTGGAACAAAGGTACTGATAATCAGGTATGGGGACCAAAGGAATTCAAACATTCTCCCCATAGTTTCACATACAATTGGTAGATTCATAGTTCTGTGGGACTACACATGGACTCAATGTGACTGGGGTTACAGCATGGCCAGTGTGTGCCCTTATGACATCACATCCAAAGTGATTAGCTCCAGAGGAAGTTTAAGGGCACATGAAGGAGAGGAGAGAGAGAGAAACACAATGGTGGAAGCATTCCTCCACTGTTCAGAATACACCTGTTTGCTCTGTGCCCACCCCTTCCCGTCTCACTAAGTACAAAGGCCACTGTGAGAAGGGAAGGCCATGTTAGGAAGTCCAGAATTGAATAAATATGTACCGATTTCCTCTAATGATAAACTGTGGTTCATATACAACTCTCACTTCCATCTATTCTGATGACCCGATCTAGCGGAATATAGGGAAACCTATATGACAAACACAAAAAATTACTAAATCTACACATATCCAAGTAATCTTGACAAACAATTACTCACTAGGTGCATGATCCACTCTGGAGAAGGGGACCGATATGTTTTGTTTGTCAAGACTACTCAGATTTGTGTAGATTCATTCATTGTTTTTGTTTGTCATATAGGTTTCCATATATTCTGCTAGATCAGGATCATCGGAATAGATGGAAGTGAGAGTTTTATATCCCCCACATCTTATCATTAGAGGAAATAGATAAACATTTATTCAGTTCTGGACTTCCTAACATGGCCACACGATTTTTCGCTGCAAAGCAGTTCCTGCTGCAGACTAGTGAGTCACGTGTTTTTCACGCAAGTTCTCACTAGTTTATCCATTGGCAGCAGACTGCACTGACATTGTCAGAACATTCTTGACTTTGATATTCAATGGGATACCTACCGGCTGCAGCCTCTACTGGCAAGGTAAGGGTCCTTTTAGGATTTCTGAGCCTGATGATTATAGTCTAAAACAAGGGTGGAAACCTTGGGTGCAGAGAGCGTGATGTGAACTGAGCAAAGAATGTGTGGGCCAGCATGACTGTGATCCTCCCCCTGTGCCAGTCCAAGAGCTTCCCAGGTCCACACCATAATGATAGAGTAGCATTCGCAGATGTGAACAGTGATGAAGACCCACTGGCTGAATATTGCAATTTTGAAGTTCAGATGTATTGGAACCTCATCCTGTCTATACTCTTTACACTTACTCTATCCAAAATGTCATCTGACCTAGTACGATAGTAGCTGTTTGTCTTCCTACTACCTGAAATGTCATCAGGCCTAGTATGATAGTCGCTTATTTTGTTCCTCTTCTCCCCCATCCCTGCACCTTGTGTCAACTCTCCGGCTCTACCAGAAATGTCATCATGCCTAGTATGATAGTTGCTTGTTTGTCCCATCTGCTATCCCCCTCCTTATCCCTGTCATAGCTCTTAATCTATCTGAAATTGTCATCTGACCTAGTACAATAGTAGCTGTTTGTCTTCCTCCCCCTCGCTCCTTGTTTGTTTTCTCCCCTTCCAGCACTACCTGAAATGTCATCAGACCTAGTACGATAGTTGCTTGTTTTGTTCCTCTCCCCCCTCCCCTGCACCTTGTGTCAACTTTCCAGCTATACCAGAAATGTTGTCAGGCCTAGTACGATACTTGTTTGTCTGTCCCATCTCCTACCCTCTCCCCTCCTTATCCCTGTCATAACTCTTACTCTATCCGAAATTGTCATCTGACCTAGTATGATAGTAGCAGTTTGTCTCCCCCTCCCTCGTTTGTTTCCTCCCCTTCTAGCACTACCTGAAAAGTCAGTCGTCAGGCCTAGTACAATAGTCGCGTGTTTTGTTCCCCTTCTCCTCCTCCCCCCCTGCACCTTGTGTCAACTTTCCAGCTATACCAGAAATGTTGTCAGGTCTAGTAAGATTCTAGTTTGTCTGTACCATCTCCTAACCCCCCTCCTCCTTATCTTTGTCATAGCTCTTGCACTTTTTGAAATATCACCAGGTCTAGTACAACAGTAATTTCACATTCTTAATGTCCCAAAGCCGTGTAGGAATATTACTGTATTTTCCCTTGCTCCCTCCATTGCCATGAAGCGCTTTGAAACACATTGTGTATCAATCAATCAATCAATAGTAATTTTTGAGGAACACAACGCAACATTCAGTCCCTGGAGAGATGAGCCCAGCTGATCCCACGTGATGGAAGACGGACGTACGAGGCTGGGGCCAATCACAGCCTGGCATCCCCTATGGAGCAGGCCCATGTATAGGGTCTCACCAACCATCCATGCAGGTTTTTTTTACTGTATGTGATGATGATGTGCTGCCTTATAACCTTCTGCTTGTACCATTTTCCGTCAGACAATACTCAAGCAGCAGAGTTCTTTTTTTCTCTAGCGGGTTGTAATTTTTCTGGCGTGATCGTACAGGGACATGCCTTCATTATGTGTCAGCATGGGTGGTGCCTGCGATTGCACCCCAGAAAACCTTTAAGCATGGCACTTTGTAGACCATGATAATGTATCTGTTTGTCAGGATTCATTGAGCATTAAAGAGCACTGGTGACAGATTTTGATACAGTCATCACACTGGTAGAGAGGGGCTTCTCTTTGAATTTTCTGACCACATGGGTGACTCAGGTGAAGTCCAATTAGGCTGTGAACTCTTGGCATGTTGAACTTTCCAGGCACAATTGGTGGTGAAGGTTTATTGAAGCTTTGTTTAATAGTGTAATACATATTAATGTATTTTGATTGATTATATTTAGATCCTGAAGAAGGGGATCCCTCTCAGAACACGTTAAGCACTCACTACAACTGGACCATAGGCTATTGTTTGAATTCCTTAGAAAGTTTAAAATATGCATTGTTTTGAACTTTTTTACTGAAGGATTTTTTTTTTTTATTTAAAAAATAAGATTCCATATCAATTTGTATTGTTATTCATACTGATACATTTAGCCACGTGTTTGGCATTTTGGTGTGCAGGGAATGGGAGGGCACTCAGATTGGGCCCTTGCTCCTATAAAACAGAGCAAATGCAAGACACTATCCAACCTCCTAGTAGAACTCTAACCTTAGCTTAGTGGTGGATAATTAAATGCTCCCGGAGCCTACATTTAGGGGAACCATCTCTGGTAAAAGATTTTTGACATTAAGGGTTAACAATTTGTAGAGATATCATGGGGACTATGGATACCCGTGTAAGGGAGGAAGTGTGTGGGCATATGAGAGAAAGTGCGCAACAGCGCTAGGCCCCACAAATGAAATTAAAACCCTTGAACAGTCTGAAAGACAGTGTTTTCATGTGCCATCTGACACAGTGTTGAAGAGTGAATTGATTTGAATTGAATTTGACTGCCCTTTTGGAGATGATGGAGATAAAAGTACGACAATGGTGAAATCCATCAGGATTGACTATGGGTAGGTATAGTTCTGAGATTAAAAGTTTGGAGGATCCAGGTGGGTGGTAGCTGAGGAGAATAGTATGAGAGGGAGAGGTTTGCCAGAGATATGATAAAAAATTCAGCTATCTAAACGAAAATTCTTCAACCTCAGATATACTCTTTATGTAAATACTATTTATTGTGGTTTCATTTGCTTTACAACGTAATGTGCGTAATAGTGGCCATGAAATAAAAAGGAAGACATTTCAGAACGTGAATCACGCCATAATCAAAGTAGTTATTTAAAGTGGTTTATAAGGAATGAAGAAAAAATAAATACAATCTCTGAATGTTTGATTAAAGATCCCTTCTTTTGAACAAAATATGTTCATTCATTCAGATTTTCGCAATTTTACTAACATTGTCTGCCTTCTTATAAGAAGAGAGCAGTGAAGTGATAAAATTGCTGTCTTAGGAGATGACAGTCTGAACAATGAATTGCTGTCATACAAAAATACCTTTTATCTATCCATTGCAGAAACATTAAGGTACAGCCATCCACGGCATATTTCATCTATACATCACAGCCCGCCAATTATCTTTCCTTTAACCACGACTTCTGTCCATAAAGGGTCTTTAAAAAAAGCCTTTATTGGTTGCAGTGCGCAATGAAAAATAGTCGTCGAAAAATATGTTTGCAGTGAACGAAAAAAGCAATGCTTAAGTTCGGCACACTGATCTTTGTGAAAGAGAAGGGGACTTCCGATTCTTCTAATAAATACGTTATACGTTTAATGGGTAAATATGAACATAGGTAATTCTGCAGCTTTCCCACGAAGATGGTATGCATTTAAACACGTATGACATCATTTTAAAATTAATTGAGAAGCTATAATGCGAAATGCAAACATTTCACAGAATTGAACACGGATTTATAACAGTTTCAAAGAGTAAATAGCATGGGGTTGCTTGAGAACTATCTCACTTTGTTTTTCCCTGGATTTCTCTTTGCACTGATTCTGCATTGTTGATTTGCGCACGTGTAAATGTCATTAAAACTTGCGCAACAACCATATTCCTTCAAAGCGGTGCAATGTTTAATCATTTGCCCTGATGAAAAAAACGCACTGAAAGAATACGTTTTTGCATTAGGAAAACTGAACTGCACTTGCACCAAGTCTGTAATATGGCCTAATTGATGAAAATATTATAAATTCCCCAAGCGGTGGAAAAGGGGAATTGCAATGGATCCACCATGTTCTCACATTGGAGGGAAAAGATGGAGAACTTTGAGCATTGCAGATCATGACCTTATGCAGGATACATTGAACACTGGCAACTACCCTTTGACACAATCTGAAGATAGTAAGGTGTGTTGATGTGCTATTGGTGTTCTTGGGAGCGTTAGGTGCGATTTGTCAACACAATTGCACTAACATGCCCTTTGTCCCTTTAAAATCCTTTATTGTTAATTGCTTATTGTGACATCACATGGGCAGCTGTTTTTATTGCAGACAGTAAAACAGTTCCAAAGGAAACTCTGTACAAATGAAAAACAGACAAAAGATGGAAAAGGAAAGACGTACCAAAAAACAATGGTATAATTCTCACTTTGGTAGAAGAAAAACATGCAAAGAATGCAAAATCCTTGACATGACAAACAGTCTTTCAAATCTTGCAAAAGATTGAACAACAATTCTAGCCACAGTCATTAAGTAATAATTTCCAGCAGCTTGTGACACAGAAGACCGCTCTACCGTCTTGCCCACCTAAATTCATCAAAGGGCATAGAAGACATGGTCCTGTTTTGAGTCACCTTCTTCCTTGAATACCAAACAGCCAACGTTTAGTAGTGTGCTTTGCTTTCCAAAAGCATGACCTAACATTTTGTGAAACGTCAGGCCTCCTCAACTTTGCCCTTGTTGTTTAACATGTACATCAACTCCTTGAATTCAATGATTGACAACTGCTCTTTTACCCTGAATACAATCCTTCCTCAATTGTCACAATATCAACTTACCTTTACTTTATTCAGCACTGGATTTTTTTTCCTTTACATTTACAAAACATAAATACTCCCCTGCTGCCTTGCCTGAACATCAGTCTTCCGCAGACTGTGGTCCCAATCATGGGCGACACTGTTAAAGTGATTTAAGTATGACATTTGGCTATTCTTCTTGACCAATGCATCTCCCTCTGCAAGGTAAATGTGGCTGCATTGGCACATCCTACCTACTTCAAGGTCGTTTGCATCATGAGATATGATATGATATGAAAGGTTATTTATAATGCGCTTAATACCCAGAGGTTTCTATGTGCGGACCCGGGGATCAAACCTGTGGTTCTCCGTGTTGTCTTGCTTCCCAGGCAAGCACTTTGCTCCTGAGCTATCCTCCAAAGACAAGCCTTATGGTATATGGGCCCTCTACACATCACAAATGCTTGCCAATAATGTCACAGCCCTGTGGTCCCAATGGTCCAGCTTAAACCTGGTGTCACACTGCCATTATCTAGATGGAAAAAACTGCACAGAAACAGATTGATCTTCTCCTATCAGAGCTTTGGAACTCTCTACCCCTAGAGTTAAGACAAGAACCTGACTACATGAAGGTTAGAAATTATTTGAAAAACCTAACCTTTAGGAAGGTATTTGTACTTGTATGCTATTGCATGCTTATTGCTGTGATGCTGGAAATGCATTGCAGGGGCAGGGCCTCCATGTCCTTGTCCTGTACTCCCTTATAATGTGTGTTCTGTGTTGTTTTCTGCACAGGAATCCAGTTTAGACTCCTGGCAGTGCAGCTCTCCCTCTTTTTGGTTGTGGTGAACAGAGACCCTTGGGAAAACCTTATGGCACCCTTGAGTGGGGGTACAACCATGTACCCGTATTGTATGTTTTTGGCATCTATGTGTTGCCCACAGAACAGGGTATGGGCTGGTGGCAGCTCCATGCTGAATTTGAAAGGTGCTCTGAGTAGCCTCCATTTTGGATACCCTTTTCCTGCCATAGGAATCAGTGGATTCCTGATAGAAGGCACAATGGCCCCTGTTACTTTGTTTTCCCAAAGTCCCGCAAAGCCCTGGTTCTGTCCCTTCCCCTGACTGGCTTTTGGGTGGAAGAACTTTATGTGGCATTATGGGGAAGTCCAGGCCAGACTGGCTGGAGCCTTCCCTGTGACTGTGTGTTGTGGGTACACCCTTGGGGTGGGACCTGTGTGAATAGAGTGTGTGACCAATATGTGTTATGGGTGTCTGGTTTCTGTGTGTTTGACACAATGAATGAGACAGCTCTTCCTGAAACTGACATGAATGCAGTGTGGTGTGCTGGAAGGCTGGTTGCTTGCCCCAATCCGCATTCCTTGCTATGGGTGTCTGGGTGGAAGTGAATAGCCTGCATGAATGTGAGCCTGATTGGCTGTCAGCCTGCATGAATGTCCTTCTGTGTGATTGGCTGGCTCAGACAAAGTGAATGAGGGACAGATGTGTATATCTGTGGACCTCTCACTTCCCAATGTGTTCAGAAGCTGAAGTTGAAACTTCAAGCTCATCCTTGAAGCCCAGCTTGACGATGAAGAATTGCTGCTGCATTTCCTTCAATGAAATCTAAAAGCTGTCTACCCTGTAGAGGACTGATCCGCGAGAGGACCTGGTTAGGAGACCTCTCCTCGAGCTACATAGGACCATTGTGCAAAAGCCAACCTTCATCAAGGTACCTTGGAAGCCAGTCTCGAAAGGCTGTTGACCTGAGAAGGGATCTGCAGAGAATCTTGAAGTAAAGCACCAGGACATTGAGGCCATCGAATTCCATTGCCGTTGACCGGGGTTCGGAGGATATCCGTAACCACTGCAAGCCAGTCGAAGCTTGCCACCCAGAAGTCCGGATACCTTGACGCCTTGCTACTCAACGATCGGAGCTGCAATGCTCCACTTTACTGTAAGAACATTTAAACAAAGGACTTCCTTACCATCACCATTGACCGCTTTGTCAGGTCATTGGCTACAAAGGAAGGTCAGCCGTTGGGTTTCCCACCACCCGAAGCCGACAAAGACATCCCGAGGACATTGACAGAGTGAAGATCTGAAGTCCAGCCTGTCGTCGAGTCCCAATTGCTGAAGCTATTCCGAGGTACTTGCAGTGTTCCACATTTCTTGCCTTGCAATCTCGATGCCCTGTGGCTCCTACTTTAAAGGGAGGCCACCCCCGAGGGATATGTCAATGAAACATTGAAGAAACTGTTCTATCTCAGGTACATTGGGGTGGTTGAACCTTTTGTCCAGAAACAAGACTGAGTAAACATTAATGGACTTGGCTTGTTAATACTTTTATTACAGTTTGCCCAGGTTGGGGGGATCCTCATTCAGAATTGTTTATCTGTATCCAAAGAAAGCATTCTGCCATTGCTTAACCTTAACCTGACTTCTGTTATTTTTTATCTATGCTGATACACCTTACTGAATTTTTTGTATGCACTATTATAACTGCCAGCAGTTGATGCATTTTATATTAATCTAACGTTTAAGTGTGGTACCGCTTAGAATTGTATAGATTTGTCATTATAGTATTGCCAGAGTACATCTCAATCAGGCAAGTTTTTAAAAAAAGAAAAGATGGAACTGAGAGCTATACGGAGGGCATTCCAGTATTTGGGGCTAGCATAAATAATGAGTGAAAGCGAGATTACACACAGAGGGGACAGAGAGTGGACTAGAGAAATTGAAACTTTGACCTGAGAAAACAATATGGGTAATAGATGGAAACAAGAGAAGAATGATAGAGCAGAGCAAGAAAATAAAGACATTTGAAAACAATCTAGAGAAAATTAAACAGTAAACAAGAGTCGAAAAGAAAGCTAATTGAGAGAAAAAGATTCAGGTCATGAATGGAGAAGTACACAGACGGAAGAATTAATATTAATCAGTGAGATGAATCTGTAGGAAAGAAGACCTGGAGGAATAGTGCAACATAACATGTGTATTTGAAGAGCGCATGTTCACCCCAGAGGGGTTTCTTAATGCTCTTGGTACTCATTTTATGGACCCCAGCAGGATGAAGGGCTGAGTAAACCTGCTGGGATTCAAACCTGTGACTTTGTGGTCAAGCACAGGCCCCTCTAGTGGATGCCTTAGTCCACTGATTCACCACATTGGCTATAGACGTGGCTATAAATGCAATAATATAAGAGATGGGAGAATACAAGAGAGGAAAGTAAAGACTTGGTGGGCTGAGTGGTAAGAAATTGGTGAGACTTGTGGATATTGTAAGGCTGACAATGACCAAAATGTAATAGAGATGTCTGCAAAAAAGGATAACGAAGAGTACAAAATAATGCCAAATTATGGGCAGCAGAAGAAGATGCAATTGAGGACAGAGCGAAGGGGATGAAAAGAGGAAGACGAGGGGGGAATATAAGAGACAGGAAAAAAGATTGCCTCAATTTGTGAAGGGTTCAGATGAAGATAATGTGCAGCAATCCAAGCTTGGATAGCAAGGAGACAGGCAGAAAGAGTATATTTCAGTGGAGGGGTAAAAGAAGAAAAGTACATAACAATCTTGGATTCCACCGCAAAAAGGGGATAATAAACTCCAATGAAAGAAATTATTGAAGCAAGTACGATAGTATAAAGAAAAAAGAGTAAGGGACGAAAGACAGAGCCTTGGGGTACACCATAAGTTAGAGCATAAATAGGAGAGGAGTGACTAAACCAAGAGACCAAGAAAGTCTGAGCAGAAAGATGAGAGTGAAACCATTTTAAGAAAGAACCACGGAAATCAAGACCATAAAGAGAGGAAAGGAGCATAGTGTGATCGACAGTATAAGAATCAGCATAAAAATCCAAGAGTATGAGATGAGAGGAAATGTTAGAATAGTGAGCAGTCTCAGTAGAGTAATGTGGGAGGAAGTCATATTGATTAGGGCGCAGAAGAGCTTTACTATTGACATGTGGGGGAATCTGTATAGACTATGCACTCCAAGAGTTTAGAAAGGAAAGGAAACAGTGAGATAGGGTGAACATTTGCAGGAAGAGAAGGGGCAAGGGAAGGTTTCTTCAGAATTGGTAGAATGAAAACATGTTTAAAGGATGTGGGAAAAACCTGCACTAGAAAGAGAGGAGCTAAAGAGCCATAAGAAAAGGGATAAGAAGAAGGTAGACATAAGGGATCAGAGAAGGGGTGAGAGGATCAGTGGAAACCAAAGTCACGTTAGCCTTAGCAAGGAGAGAATAAATGTACAAATCAGTAAGAGGAAGAAAGAGGACATTAGAAAAAAGAGGGGTGGAAGACAAGCAGAATAAAAGAGGATTGAAGGAGGAAGTGACAGAGGAATGAAGAATGGGCATTTCTTCAGAAAAGTATTTTGCAAAATCAGATAAGAGAATAGAGAGTAGCAGGATCAGTAGGAGGAGGTGACACAATATGATTCAGAGTGTGATACTGACGATGAGGCTGAGATGAAAGAGATTCCAGAAGTGTTCCCCCTAGAATTAACAAATTATAAGCACTGACAGGAGTTATTTCTCCACACAATAGCCTGACTCGTTTTTCTACAATATTCCACTTACCTTAAACTTCACTATTTTAATATGCTGCTGATACAATATACTTTTTTTTAGAATTGAAGGCTAAAATACTAAGCCCAAAAGAGCACTTTTGCTGTTTACAAACTTGCTTGACCTGTGCTTTCGGTTCTTGCTTCTCACCCACCCATCTTTAAAGTTCAGCCCTCTACCTTCCCTACTTCACCCTTCTCCTCCAAAATGGACCCTTTTCTATCTCTCACAGTCATGATTTTTCCTCTTCTTTCTTCAGTGTTCAACATATGTACAACACACTATAAAATACCAAATAAATATTTAAAACGCATATAATAATATGTTGAATATTAAACCTAAACATGTAATTTAGCATTATGCTTGATGTCATATATAACATGATCGTAATATCTAACCTCATTACTAAACGTTATTTTAGAGTGTTGCATAGGTTTGGTTTCGGTCAATGATTTATTTCTCTTTGTAGGGTCCTATTATCGGGATCAGGGGCACAGGTGTCCACTAAAGCAAACTGAAAAATTCAAGCTGACAGCAGGGATACAGCACTCTTGTCCCCATCCCTTCTTCTGATAAATCAGGTTGTCATTCTATTGTTGGTCTCCATTTACTTAATGCAATACATCAAGTGTGTGTCTAAAGCATTGTCAGAGGTCAATATACCTGCTTATGCTAATGATGCTGTTTAACTACTGAAGGATTGTTGAAAGCCAACAAGGCCTATACCAGAGTCAAGGCAATGAGCAAACCAAAGGTTTGTAATGTGTGGCGGTTGGAGCGAGGGAAGGTGTCATGTGTGGACACATTGCATAAGCCTCGATTCTCTTTTTTTTAACCTTCATTACACTTACTTGAAACCACCACCACACACTCACCACAACTTAACAGTGGAGACGAGGGACATCAGGAAGTGGACAGCTGTGGGACCTGCAGGGGGGATCATGCAGCAGTGCAACAACAGCTCCAGGCCACATGCGGTGTGCCCATCGCCTGCCCAGTGAAGTAAGTGATGACAAAGTGTGGGTGGAGAGTGCCAGCACCAAGGAGTTGTGGGCACAGTTAGCCACTTGAGACTGTGTCCTCGAACAACTTGGGCACAAGAAGCAAGAGTGAGGGGTTATCAGAGAAACCCTTGACACTGGATGTAGATGCATGAATAGGTGAATAGTAAGGAATCAGCCAGTCTGCTTTCAGCCACATAGAACTGAGGGCCACATCCAGTTCTAGGTGATCTTTCAGATGGCCGGAGCAGCCAATTCCCAGTGCCCTTCACATTGTGCAGCGGTAACTAACTTGGTAAAAGACAAGCACACAACAGCATATGCCAGAAAGCACAGCACTCAAGCCAACACAGAGACATTGGGCCAGTATGCCATCACATGTACAGTTTCTATAGACTTCTCAGAAGCCAACTACACACTGGGAAGAATTGTGGAAAGAATTGTGATGAATTGCCATCTGGCAAGGGAGCAGATCCCTGGCTTTTTTTAAATTTAATTTTGATTGAATAATAAAATGATGTGGGTAGTAGAAATAATCAGGTTCCCCTTTTGCAAGCTCTGTGGCAAAAGCATAGTATGTATCTGTGGCATGCTGCATCAGTATGTTGAGTAGGAGCACCTGCTCTACCCGTGGCACTGAGCAGGACCAGAGGTCACATGTGACAGCAGCAGTGACAGAAACATCTCTGTGGCACAGGTGCCACAGTTAAGATCTGTACCCGAACAATGATTTTCATAGGTAGCCCAAGAGCATGGCAGAATAATCTTGAAATTAAAGCTGTGCTTGAGTTTAGGTACAGTGCATGTTACTACTTATGATCACGGATACCACATTAAAATTGATATTGCACATGTCAGCTCTTGTGATTCAGCTCTGTGGTGAAAGGTGATGTGTATTCTGGTCAGCCGGGAATAGCCTGTCAGATGGCAGGGCAGGAAACTGCAGGGCCAGGCCTCTTCTTTGATCTCTTTGTGAGGGCAGGTAACATTCACTGCTTGAGGCAACCACACAGAAGGAATAGTTCCTGGGTCTGGGCATCAAAGGAGCACTCCCATTCAAAAGGAATAGCCTCACACCGGGCTGCTGCATCTCTAAAGGTTTTTTGATCCCATTGAGAGGGTAAGGGGCAGGATAATGGTAGGCAGGAGGGCTTTCGAAATTGGAAGATTTCCACCATCTTTATGTTCACTGTCCCTCTCGTTCTTTACTGTCCTTTCCACTTTCTCTGGAGCAAAGCACTTTGGGTGTGACATCAGAAGGACAAACAGTCTCTATCGAAGTCGGCCGGTCTAGTAAAAAAGTATTGGTATGCGCGGATACTATGCGTTTGCCATTGGGACACCTGTGTTACCTCCAGCAAGTGGTGGTAAGGCAGGTGCCCTACTGGCAAAAAAAGCCCTCATTACCATATGAGTCCGATGGGACTCCAAGAATGGGGATTTACACTGTCACTCAGAATCTGGCGGCAGTACTGTAGGACCCAGTGCCAGAATTGGTATCTACATTTGCCAGTATCCTGGTAGCTCTAATGCCGCAATACCAGCAAAAACAGAATGAGGCGAAAAGTCCACTCTGTTCAAGAGCAGGGATTGGACCACTAAGGCGGTTAGATTTATTCCAACCATCGGAGGCCTTTTTCCATTAAACGAAGGGGCCTTCCACCACTTCAGAAGATTCACTCAGGTCCTCTAAGATCTGTTAAGGCCACAGATGTGTTCTGAAGATCTCACTGGACTACCTTTGGGATACTTGCATTCTCCAAAGTTCTCAGCCTGAGGTGAAGGAGGTGAAGGAGGAAGCCTCCAAAGATGTGTTTTCTACCACTTTCAGGGCACATCAGGAGTAACCTATGCTGTGGATTAGGACCTACCCCTCTGCACCAGAATCTCCCGAGCTGGGAGAGCAGAACCTGAACAGAACCATCCTATCCTCGAGTCCCCCTGAGTGTGCCTCACAGAAACCGGAGGACGAGACCAGCCGAAGCTCCCTGTTCTACCACAATGAACCCATCACTCTGTGTTCATTGCACCTGGAACAAGAGGGAAGTCACCAGCGCTGGTTGCTGTGCTCCTCCACCTCATCGAACTTCCTGGCACTTTGAATCTGCTTCACACTGCATCATGTCCTAGCTAAGGAATGTCATCTGCTAAGTCTGAAGCGAATGCCCAATGCCGGGACCTGAACTGAATCACTGGAGACTCACACACCGACTATAACCGGGAGTGAAAACAACAGCTTGACCCAGCTAGCTCTTGAACTGTGCCTCATCATCGATCGCACATCGATGCACCCAAGATGACCACTTAGTTGACTGTCGTCTGCAGACACAAACTACTGGAGCAAGATTTATCGACCCCTCGAGAAGCTAAAGCCCAACTAGGCCTCACCAATTGTGAAGCGTTCCTGGGACCACCCGAACTGCATCCTTGAATGCTGCCCTTTTATTGCAAAAAGCACCCGCTTTTGCCCCTACTTAATGTCAGCTTTCTGTTTGGGCCTACATTAACCAGCGGGCAAAAGCTGAGCTTTATCTGCTCGCATCTACATTTGACACCAGGTCTGACTGCATCAGTCCACCAAGTGCTGAATCCAGGTATTGTTGACTCCGGACTGCACCCTTGGTCCACTTGGACCCTAGAGAATGGTTAGGTCATGACCGCTCCTGTTTTCAGTCAAGATATCTTTTTAGTAGCTTGTGAATTACCTACCATCCCTGGAAGAATTCTCAGAGTGCTTCCTTCTCCACTCTGTTCTTTCTCTGAATTGGGTTTTTGGACAGCATTTTCTATTTATTCTACATACAGATGGTGTGTTTGAATCAAGTATATATATTTTTATAGAACCTTGATACGGCTTTGCCTTTTTTTGTACTCTGATACTGTGTTGTTTAGGTCACTACTGGTTCACCTTTATGATTGCATTGTATTTTATAGACGTGTAGGGGCTCAGTGGGCCATTTTACCCATGCCTGTACTCCTGTGGAGCAGAATCCAATTCGTCACAAGAAAGGAAGGATTGTTCACATTTGATGTATTAGATATTCGTGCCTCAATCATCAATGGCATCAGTATAGAACCTGAGCCCATTATTAATCATATACCATGACCTTGGGACAAAGGAAGTAGTGGAAGGTGATGGAACATCCTAAGCAGCCACATATGGAAAATCCATTTGAAAGATGGAAAGCAATATGGCCACTGCATCAATGTAATCATGGCGTGCTACAAAATCGTCTTTCACATGTAAGCTCCATCAGAGAATGTGTAGAGCAGATCTGAGGAGGAGGCTGATGATGGGATTATCTGGGATCATCAGGTGGTGGGATCATCAGGTGGTATACAATTCCAACCTAAAGACTCACGAGACGCTGTGGCAAGCTTTACATCTTACTCTACAAGAAACATTAGCAATAAATTGAAGCATACAATTAGGCAGTATGAGCAAGAAGTATGTAAGGTTGAATGAGGTAGTAGTCACAGTGATAGTGTCATTTGAGGAAGGGTCTGAGTGTGGTGGATTGGAAAAGAAATAAGGTGTAGCCAGAAAAATCACTTGAATTTTGGGTCTGACTCGCCTACAAATAATAATAACGCTAGAGGCACATGTTTCTATTGAGGGAAGGTGGGCGATTTTACATCAGATAAAGAATATCTCACAAAGATATCCCAGGGTTTCAAGTGCAATCAGAGAGGGAACTTTACCCAGCTATGAAAAGGGAGTAGCACCCATCTTGAGCCGATTTACACAAAAGGGAATGTCATTGCTACTGACGAGAGGAGTAACTTTCCTCAGATGACAGTCCATATCTAGCCCTTAAATGCAGGAGAAGAAGATGTGGATGGACTATATAGATCTCCTACAATTCTCATAATGATAAAAGAAAAACAGCTAGAGATGATGTTGTTCTCAGGATCACAATAATCAACTGTGTCCAAAGCAACACATGAAGCACTAATACAAGAAAGGGGAAATACTTTACTGCAAACTGATAGTGATCTCACCACATATGGCAGAGCCCCAAATATATTTTGTCTTGCACATGCTGCAAAATAGTTATGCAGAGCTGAGCAATTAGGGAGAAGGTTTATGTGATCAATAAAGGAGACAGGTTATTAGGGTAGCAACACAAAGGATGGCTAGAAATGGAACTTAAGCCTGGGCAGGAAGTACAAGTGCCAGTGATTTCACAAATTAGCACATTGGAGAAGGGTTAGTGAATGTCTTTAGTGAAATAATAGGCAAACTAAAAGACCTTACACACCACATTAATTTCAAGCAAGGTGCAAAGCGAGTTGTACACAAAATGAGCCAAGTGGCGATAAGTGTGAGAGGCAAGTTGACGTTAGAAGTTCAAACACTGTGTGGATGATATATACCCTGTATAGATTTGTTGAGGGAGCATGGACATATTTGACAGTGGATGCAAGTGAGTGAGACATGGGGCTTTGCAGAGTCAACATCAAGTGAAGTATTAAGAGTGTACAGAGTTTGCATCCAAGAACCCAGTGAATGTGAGATTAAATTCACAGTCATTGAGAGGCTAGCTTTGTCTGCTACTGCACAGCTCGATACATTAGAACCTTTTTGTTGGCAATGCCTTTTACAATCTGTAGTTTTCATAAACCATTGAAAAAGAATAGCCCAATTGTGATCTAATGTGCAAGAATGTAATGCTCCCATTGAGCACAGATCAGGTAAAGACAACTTGATGGAGGATTGCCTGCCCCAGCTATCATCCATTGGTAGGAAGTTTAATGAAACGGAAAGATTAGATACAAGGGTTGAATGTGTAAAAAATGAGGAGAACGCCATTAAAGCAGGTTGATGAATTGAATTGTGTCATTGGTTGCTTGCAGGCAGTGTGGCAGAGCCTGAATGTGAGTCATCATATGAAATGACTAAAGAAGAGTTTACTCTGTGCGTGTGGGATTTGGGGAGGAGTCAGAGGGCAATGCATCTTAAGACATAAGACCCAACATAGCTGCTGAAGCTTTTGAGGGACATGTAGGCTGTAGCTTGACTAAGAAGAGATTCTAAGAATGGTACTGGTGGCCTAGAATGGATGCTGTGGTAAAAAGATGTTCTGCATGTATGGAAGGTGAAATGATGAAGACGCTCAATCGGCTGCCTCTGCACCACATGGGTATTCTGTTGGGGTTGGGGCAGAAACTGTCTATAGATGTGATGGAAACCATGAGATTCTAGAGAACTCAAGGACTGCAAATCACATTGGATCAAGATTAAGTCTGTGCATTTGATTATGATCCATGTGGTTATTGATTTTATTTAGACATCTGTACAAGGGGAGTGTTTCCTGAATCCAGGATGTGTCACCCATTCCAACTCTCATGCTGGACTTCCTGTACTCATGGTGGCCCTTAATCATACTGTTCCCATCTTCATCTTGAATCCTGGCTTGAAACATTATGTGTTACTACTGACTTCTGCAATTGTATACTCTCTCCCCTCTTGCTTCTCAACTCTTTTTGACTGCTTACTCTCTGTTCTCTCCTCCTCTCCCTTTCTCACTTTTTCTATCTCCTCCCCTCCTCCCCTTACTTTCTTCTATGCACTTACTCTATCAGAATTGTTCCTTGACTTGGTATGATAGCAAACCCATCTGTCTCCTCCCCCTCCCCTTCCTTGTTTTCCCCCTTGCCCCCAGCACTATCTGAAATGTCGTCAGGCTTAGTACGATAGTCGCTTGTTTTGTTCCTCTCCTCCCTTTCTGCACCCATCTCTCTCACCTTTTGTTTTTCTCCAGCTATACCAGAAATGTCATCAGGCCTAGTCACCTGTCTGTTTCCATTTCCACTGCACTCTCCCCCTCCTTTCCTTATCTATGTCTTAGCTCTTGCACTATCTGAAATGTCATCAGGCCGAGTAGGATAGTTAATTTCACATCTTTACTGTTCATGGCCTGTAAGAATGTCATTGTATTTTCCCTTATTCCCTCCTTTGCCTTGAAGCACTTTGAAACACATTGTGTTTAGGTGTTATATAAATAAACTATATTATCATATCATATCATATCATATCATATCATATCATAGTGAGTGATTATGGATTGCAGTTTGTGTCAGCAGAGATGATGAGTTTTTTGGAAGCCTGTGGGATAAATAATTTGAGGACGGTGTTGAACATCCCCTGTGCCAACGGGCTAAAGGTAGGATCAAAATGTTAATTAAGGAGAAACTACAGCTAGCATTGTCCAGGATATTAACATCGGACCTGGTGTTTAGGCAGATTATAACAGCACACAGGAAATCCCTGGTCCTGAAACTGGGTGCAGTACCTTTTGTAAAGATGAGTAGGAGGGACATGGGGAGATACGTGTGTCCCCGTGGTTGGAAGACATGAAGATTTTTCTCTAGATGAAAACCTCATTGTACAAAGGGTATGAAAATACCAAGGGGATACACGATGAGGCACAATGAATAAAAAATGTGGAAACTCCTTCACAACAAAGAACATTACAGGGAACTCAATGTTGATCCAATTAATTCCATTAAAAAATTATATTTCAGGTAACACAGTTAGGTCTATTAAGAGGCTTCCAAGGAATTTGAATTTTTGAAAAACAAATCCAAAGACCCCCATTTTCTACATCCTCCCTAAATTTCACAAGGATATTTGCAACTCCCAAGGCTGCCTAATTATCTCGTTGTGTGACACTATCCTAGAATCATTAGGGAAATGTATTGTCACATATTTAGCATTTTGCAGGGATGTGATTAATCAGAATGAGGGAGTAGACTTTAATCCAGCTAAGGAATGGTTGGCTACCATTGATATAGAAGCACCATATTCAAATATCCCTCAGGGGGAAGCACTTGGAATTTTGAGAAATTTCTTAGACAGCAGAGATCCCCCATATTATATCCCCTCTGGGTTTATTCAGAACTACTGGAAATAGCACTGTCAACATTATTTCATATTCAAAGACAAAAAAAGTACAGTGATGGTGGCAGCATTTGTCCTAATTTCTTTCTATTCTAACACATGGCCACATTTGAGAAATCACATACTTTCTCACAAACAATCCTTTTTCTTTAGACATTCGACTATTCAAGGGAAACATTGAAGATATTTTTATTACATGGGACACACAAAATGGAAACGTGTAAGATGTTCTACACTTAAATAACCTGAATAGCAATGTAAGATTTACTTGGCTAACTAACGAAATATCACCTTAACTTGATGGTCATCTAGTTTCTATTATCTGTAAAATACTGACAGACCATAATACTATTGTATATAATGACAGTTTTCATCCACAACCATCAGAAGACATTCCCTATGGTCAAGGTGTAACTGCACAACAATATGTAATTTTAGTGTTGAGGCCAAAGGTATAACTGAAAGGCTTAGTCACAGAGGCTATCCAACAAAATGTATTAGGGAAATCAAACAAAAGAGCAAAATATCAAGAGCGATCTTTATTACTCGAATCCTCATTTAAACAGAAAGAGAATGCAAACTTGGTCTGTTTGACCACTTTTAACAGCTTAAGCAATTCCATAAAAAAACGAATACTAATAAATTGGCACATTCTTCAATATTCTTCAAGTGAATGCGATCCCTTGTTTGCATTTTGAAAAGGACAACACTTAAAGTAATCATTGGTCTGCACAGATCGAAGTTTAAAATGATGGCCCAAGACACTTCAAACTCAATGGGGTATGTACTGTAACCTGTTAAAGGCCATGTTCCATGTGGCGGATGCTGTGTCTGCAGATTTACCATGTGCAATAGTTGCAATGTGGTATATATCATACAATGTTTGTGCCACAAGATGTATGTAGGATAGACATTGAGATGTGTTAGAACATGGATAATTGGGTACAGGTCAAGGATTCGAACAAACAACAATACTCTCCCCTTAGTTCAACACTTTATCATGATGAACGAAAGCCGGGATGAATTAAGATGATGGGCAGTGGAGAAAGCAGTATGTGAACACGCAAACAGAATGGAAGAAAACTATTTTAGTTATAACAAACCAACAGCTTCTTTGACTGCCTTAATGACCATAATAAATGACAATAATTGGGCTGGCTTCACTTTGATGTTTCTATTTCTGAACTGTCACTTGCAATCATATGCCCTTTGACAAATTATCCACATCAAATTTGATGAAATTGAGCCTTTAATGGTGATCACTTTGTCAGGTCACTATGCCAACAACACCAAACTAATTAACAACATTTATTTGGAAATCCAGGCGTGGATGGCAACACGCAGCCTATGCCTTAATGAAGAAAAAACAGAGCTTCTGATGGTAGGCGCTAAAGCTTAGCTCAACAAACTTGACCCACAATACTTGTCCTTCATCATTAATGGTAATACAATCAAAGTTGCGAAAGAAATAAAGACGCTCAGCGTCTACCTCGACTCCACCTTATCGCTAAAAAAACAAGTGAGTGTCATCGCCTCCTCAACAGCCTACACTAATAAAATAATCAACGCCTGTAAGTCTTACCTTTCGTCTACCAGTTGCTTGACATTAGCTAGAGCCCTAGCTCTATCCAAAATATATTATTGCAACACACTCTTGATAGGCACCTCTGAAACGAACCTCAATAGACTCCAGGTCTTACAAAACAATTCCTTAAATTCAGCCCTAAACATCCCAAGATCCAGCCACATCTCCAGCCACAGACAAAACTCTAACTGGCTCCCAGTGTGTGACAGAATCTCACTCCGCACCTTAGCAATCACCTACAAATGGATCTCACACACCGCTTCAAAATACCTCTCAGACAAGTTCTCCCTACATCATGCCACCCATCCTACCAGATCATCCCACACCCACTGCCTCACAGTCCCCAGATTCAACCTCAAAACCGCAGGAGTAGCAAGCTTCCCTGTTCAAGCGGCCAACCTCTGTAACTCGCTACACGCTCTATCAGACTGGATCCATCCTTCAATGCCTTCAAAACTAGTGTCAAACTCTGGCTTACTGATAAGCCTACCAATCATTGAGCCTTAATGATCTTGCATCACAATGATCTTGCAACACAGTCCATTGTTTGCCTGATATCCTGTTGCTCCTCATTTCACCTTTTACCTGTCTAAATGGTCAGACTATTCTGTATCCTAAGTCGACCTTCTCACCGTCATTGTGTATAGCTCTACCTATCTTGAAGTTCCGACCAATATGTAAATTGTAACCCAGGTCGACCATTCCGACATTACTGTGCTTATCCTGAATGTAAATATGTATGTACCTATGTTTTTTCCCTGTAACATGCTAAGTTATCCAGTGCCCAGCTACCTTAGGGTTAGGTGTGCGATACAAATAATAAAAAAAATACAAAATACAAATACACTTTATGACTTCTTCCCAATCATATATGATGGTGCCTTGCCATTGCTCTGAATTCTGAGTTAAGTAACACATCTTCTGTGTTTATAATTATCATCAGAGATTTATCATTATTGATTTTCAAAATCAGTTTTGTTTAAACAGGATTTTTGTACGTAAAATATAGAACACACTAAAATATAGCATTTTTCTAACCTGCTAAAAGTATTGAGTAATGGGATTTTGCAATTTCATTTTAATCTCATCATTTGGACTACTTGCAATATGATGTAGAAGATGGCTTTTGGCAAACTGAGTGAAGTGGGAGAATGAGATAACACCCTCCCCCCAATTTCTTCCAGACCATGGCCTAAGGGATCACGGCCCAGGCACCCCCCACGAGAGGAGTTTGCTTACTTGCCAGATGACAAAGTATCCTGCTTCAAAAACATGCATATACGAAGAGTATGCCTGCTAGCACGCCTGGGTCAAGCCGACGCCTGCGACATGGATCAGCTCGACTAGAACAACAGCTACAAGTATCACATCGTTAGAGATGCCATGACGACATAGCCAACAGACAAGAACACACGTGCCACCATGCACACTGGTCACTCACACACCAACCAACACGAAGAATATACTCAGTGCTATGACGTAGCGGACTGACGTACTCACGGACATGCATCGTTGTTATTTTTCACGTAGGCCTTCTACAGCACCGCAGAAACGCAAGATGCCTGAAGAGCTTGTGTATATGCTTGCTGATGCTTTCTCGCTACCTATCCTTATGAAGATGCCACCATGTATATCTAATGCTGCGTATGACACTCTGTAACCCTGTGACCTCCATAGTATGGATTATGTACCGCCACCCATGAACTAGGCCCAATTAGGCCACAAGCAAGAGTCCCCAGGCAGGAGCCTTGCAAACAGAAATCCTCCCAGAACGAAAAAGCAATTGCTGACCATGCAGAACGAGCCCACAACGAGAGCCCGCAGTCAAGGCCCCGATGTTGCATCCTGCATGCCGCATACCCAGCGCCTAGGTTATACCTGCAGGTGCCAAGCTCTCAGAGACAGAATACAAAATATAATGCTCATAATTCTACTCCAGCTACGGTCTCCCCACACGTGACCAAGCCTAACTGACAAGGTGCCAAGCTTACGAGACAGAGAACCGCCAGGGTCCCACGTCTGGAACACAATTTGCAGCAACAAAGTGACAAGTTGGACACCTACAGCGATGGGAAAGACCTGCTCACCAGCCCATAAGCAGAACTGTCCATTGTCCGCACAAACACATAGTTGCACATTGTTGCTAATGTCAGGTACACCGCGAGTTGGGAACGGCGATGGTCCCAGGCTTGGGGGCTCGTGGGGGAACCAATCAGAATACAGGGGGCTCATCACTGACGCCATTACTCTTAGCCAATCACCAAAGGTCCCCTTGTAACAATTCCAATGTACCAACTGTTAGGGACAGCCCAAGTGTACCACCTGACCCGTCCTCATCCACTAAACATTTCTTCCATAGGGTATCAATACTAACCCTACCACTCGGGGAACCAACCTGAAGTGGCGAAATGTTTTGTGATGATTTTCCCAGGTGACGCAAGTAGTGCGTCATACTTCTGTAAAAAGGGCCTGCGAGCCCCACTAACGACGAGAGCCTCTCCGGATGCGAGCTGCTTTGGAGGGGTGGACACAGTCTGGCGGCCCCGCCTCAAGAGGACTTGGTGAGTATGACACACCCAAAAAGCAACGTAATGTTATGCGGGAGGGGGGAGGAATTGTGAAACGGGTGGCGGGAGGTGTTTACAGCGTGTTGCAGAAGATTTGATCAATAAGTGACGATAAACGAATGAGTGGTGGCTGGACAGGCACGAGGGCCGTCTTCTACCACGTCACAGGGCAAATTGGGTGGAGCCAAAAGGTACCACGTGTGGTTGTCAGAAGGCACTGATTTGTCCATATCGCGGGCACCTATAGGGAAGGGGTGTGGCTTTCCTATGAATTGGCATTATAGATCAATGAGTAGATGAGGATCCCTACTAATTGAGTGTTGAAGCTTGTTAGGTAGATGAAGTTTCCCCGCAGGAGGTAGCTAGTTTGTTCCGTGCGGAAGACGATTGGCTGGTTAAGCTCCCCAAGAGAGGGGGGCGTATCACACGCGAGGCGACGCAGCATGTGCAGTCCGATTGTAAGAGTTTATTGTGGGTTACCTTGCTCTGGTTGAAGCGAGAAGACAGCTGTGAGGTTTACGGGGGACAAAAGGGTTAAAACATATTGCGTGCCCTTTCATCTTATAAAGGTTTCTTACCGGTAACAGTTTGTAGAAGTTGATGACGTCACCTGTAGGGCTTGTATAGGAAACAACGAACATCTTGTGTTGATCAAGGGGCGGCCGGGGGATAGGAAGTGGGAAAGGGTGGGATAAAAGAGGTGAGGAGGCCACGCACGGAGAACACCGGCAACTCTCGATAAGGGAGGGGCGAAAAGGGGAGAGGTGGCCGCACACAGAGAACGCCGGTCACGCTCAGCAAGGGGGTTGGAAAAGGGGAGGGAGAGGTTTGAAGAAGAAGGAAAGGTGGGGTGGCTGTAAAAGCATGCCACACAGGGCACGCAGCCCACGGGGCTTCGTGCGCCACAGCCGTTGGGGGCCATACTGGTGACATCAAGGGGGACAAATAATAAAGGAACAAAAAATGTATATTTTCAATTATATTACTTTTCAGTGGACGGTTGGAAGTCCCCAGTTTACAGGCCCAGGTAAAGAAGGTTGATATTGGGAAAAAGAAAACTGTACAATGGCTATATACTACGGGTCGGGGTCTGGAATAAGGGGAAACGCTTTAACTACACCGCTCCAGCACATCTGCACATCATTATCACCACACAAGGAGAAAATTATAAAATACAGTATCGACTGGACACAAGGAACAGACAACAAAATACTAACACTATGGCCACCTAACAGCAGCTTTGATTCATACACCCAACACTTGCTATTGACATACATACACAACTGTAACGCTCACCTGGTATCCACGGGGACGTCACTCAGCCTGCTCTGACCTCTTACGACCTCAAACCCTTCCCTGAAGGCTATTCGACTGGAGACTGGGCCTGAAACACAGGATTGATAGAGTTTAACTCCCTATTGTCTCTGTGTACTTGAACCCCTTCTTCCCCGGGGTCCAACCCTTCCCTTTGATCCACAGCTCACCTTGTTTTCTTGGATAGTCTGCTTTCCATCCTGCTTTCAGCACAGGGGCACATTGATTGATGCAGGCTCGTTGCTGTCTATTTACTTCACTGGCAAGAGTCCGACAGCTAAGTATAATGACTCTTTTGAACAGTTCTCTTACTTTGTTACTTTCCTTCCTTAGATGATGGCTGGCATCCGGGGATGGCATTGTGCTGCTGAGATGAGTAGTGCTGAAGGTGAGTGAGAGCACGAGGCGTGATGCACCCCTTTCGTATTTGCATTGAACTGAGTTATTTTTCTGTGTCTTTTAGGTGCACGAAATTTTCAGCGTGGATGCTGGTTATGAAGAACAAATGCGGTGGGTAAGCGCGGTATGCGGCGCCTCTATATGTTTCCACGCTACTCTGGAGTGTCTTTTCCCTCTTGCAGATGGATGAGAAGTTCCGGAGACAGAGTTCCCCCAGAGCGGCTGGAATTCAGGTAAGCGTTTGAAGCTCGTACAGTATTTAAAAATAAGCGAATATTTGCAGAATGCTTACTAATGCCTTTTTTCTGTTCTTTTCCCTTTTCCTTAGGAAGCGGCGTGCCAGGATGGGAATGACATCGCCGAAGATGCCCGCAGAACAGAAGGAACGTTGAATGATGGGCAGAAGCGCTGCAAAGTAAGGCTGTTCCTAATGGTGTTCTTGTTCTTGCAGGAGCTGAGCGCAGAAAATAGATGCTGTCCTACTGGAGACCGATCCGAACACGGTGAATGTCACGCTGCAGGTGCAGAAAATGAAAAGCATGTTTCTCAGCCTGGGTGTGGCTTAAATAGTCTCTGGGTATCCCAGGTGTCTCTGGGCTGAACCACACCCAAAAGACTGGACCGCACATGCAGCTCTGGGAGCCAAAATATGTGGGGGCATCCATCTTGTCCACATCAATGCACTACAAGTCCAATCCCCAATGTTATCCTATGGGAGTGAGTGAGTCTGGTGCCACAAGCGCCAAGTCTGACTCCAAGTGGGTCTTTAGAGGAATGAAGAGGCCCTTGAGGGCCATGTAGGTGATCATGGCCTGGCTCCAGCCTGACATCTTGGAGGGCTGGGGACATGAGGTGCAGGAATCATGGCAACACTCCCCCCCTAGGCCCCTCTCAAGGTGGCTCTTCTGTCTGGTCCTGGTTTGGTTGGATGGTTTTGATGAAATCATCTAAGCATGCGAGGTGCATGGATGTACTCACAAGGCTCCCATGTCCTGTCTTGTGGACCATACCCCTTCCAGTCTACTAAGTAGTATAATTTGAATCTGACGCACTTTGAATCTAGGATGTCCTTGACTTCGAATTATGGCTCCCCGGAGACTACTACTGGCTGCGGTGGCATTGCTACCCGGGTCCCAGGTTGAACAGGTTTAAGGAGAGACACATGGAACTCAGGATGAATCTGCATGTTTGACGGCAAAGCTAGTCTGACCGCCACAGGATTTATCACGGAGGTGACGGTGAATAGACCGAGGTATCTTGGATGGAAAGTTTGGGCTCCTTTAATGGACACGTGTTTAGACGCCAGCCAGACTTTGTCTCCCACTTGGTAGTTGGGGGCCTTTGCTCGGTGTTGATCAGCAAACTTCTTTTGACGATTCTTAGCTTGAAGTAGGTGTTCAGCTGCCCTTTTAAAGGTTTGAGAAATGATCGGGTGCAAGGTTTTGACTGCTGGCATTTCCAGGGTTGTAGGAACATCCAATTCAGAAGTACGTGGGTGCCTCCCATACATGGTATAAAAGGGTGTCTGCCCAGTGCTGGTGTGTAGGGAATTATTATAAGCATATTCAGCTATCCATATTAGGTCGAACCAGCTTCCTTCAGCGTGGTGTAATATGCAACGCAGAACTGCTTGAGCGTCTGATTTGTCCTCTCAGTTTGACCATCCGTTTGGGGATGGTGACTGGTGGATAGCCGGATGTCGATCTGGGCCATAGAGCAGCATTTTCTCCAGAAGTTAGATATGAATTGAGTACCTCGGTCTGAGACCAAAACTGAAGGAAACACATGGAGCCGTACGATGCCTTCAAGAAATACCTTTGCCAGAGTGGAAGCATTTGGGAGCCCCTTAAGAGGAATGAAATGTGCCATTTTTGAAAATAGGTCCACAACCACAAGAATAGTGTTAAACGCTTGACTGGGTGGTAAGTCAGTGATACAATCGAGGGACAACGTGTATTAGGGTGCTGGTGGGATGGTTGTAATAGCCCAGCCGGTTTCTGCTTAGATGACTTGTTTTGAGCACACATTCCACAAGATAGGATGAATTGGAAAATGTCTACGCCACGTGGGCCACCAATAATTTTGTTTTACCTTGGCTAGGGTTTTAGCGATTCCGGGGTGGCCCTTGATCAAGGAATCATGATAACCGGACATGACTTGTTCTCGTAGTTCATGGTTTGGTAAGAATAAATGATTCCTAAGTAGGGCAACTGATCTTTTATCATGTAATGTTCTCCTTGTGCACTCCAGGCTTGTAATTGCTCCGGACTCATCAGATTTTGGATTTCTTCATGTAATTCTTTCTGAGTTATGGTTGCTGTGATTCCTAGGAGCTTGTCACTCGGGATGATTGCTATTGGGTCAGGGGTCTGATACCCTTGCTCTTCCACCCCCATACGGGAATGGGCATCGGCCTTTTCGTTTTTCACCCCTGGTCGAAATGTAATCACGTAGTCGTATTCAGCAAAAAAAAGAGCCCAACGTAGTTGTCGTGAGGATTGGGCCTTTGCCGTTTTTAGGTACTGGAGGTTCCAGTGGTCAGTTATTACAGTGATTGTGTGTCTGGCGCCCACAAGGTAGTGCCGCCATGCCTTAAAGGCTGACTTAATGGCCAGGAGTTCTTTGTCTGTGATAGCGTAATTGAGTTCAGGGGGTGTGGATTTACGCGACCAGAAGGCAACAGGGTGTAACTGGCCCATTTGGGGGTCCTTTTGTGAGAGGACGGCTCCCTTAGCCAAGCTTGAGGCGTCCGTTTCCACAAGGTATTGGAGATCAGGGTGAGGGTGGCGTAAGATTGGGGCAGATGTGAATCTTGCTTTAAGTTTCTGGAAAACCTCCTCAGCTTCTGTTGTCCACTGGAACTTTTTGTTGCTTTTCCTTAGTAATGACATGATGGGATGCACGATTTGCGAAAATCCTGGGATGAACCGGCGGTAGAAGTTTGCAAAACCCAGCATACTTTGAACCCGCTTGAATGAATTTGGGGATGGCCAGATCAGGATAGCATCTACCTTGTGTACATCCATTCGGATTCCATTTGGGCTGAGAATAAAGCCTAGGAATTCCACCTCAGAGACGTGGAATTAGCACTTTTCGCGCTTGGCGTAGAGCTGGTTTTAACAGGGTTTCTCCAATACGGATCGGACGTGTTTAACGTGGTCCTTGCCTGGATATGGAATATACTAGGATATCGTCGATGTACACTAGAGCACAGACATCAATCAATTCCAGTAGGACATCGTTCATGAAGTATTGAAATGCAGCACGCGCGTTGCAAAGGCCAAAGGGCATTACTTGATATTCGTACAAGCTGTATTTGGTGCGCAAAAGCGGTTTTCCATTCGTCCCCCTGTTTTACACGAAGAAGGTGATATGCCCCCCTCAGGTCTAGTTTTGTGTAGATTTGGGCATCTTTGACTTGATCAAGCAATTCAGGGATCAGTGGCAGGGGGTAGCGATTTTTTACGGTAATCTGGTTCAGTGCGTGATAGTCGATGCACGTTCTCAAGTCCCCCTCTTTTTTTGGTACGAAGAATAGAGGACTGGCTGCTGGAGACTTCGAGGGACGGATGAACCGTTGGCCAGGTATTGGTCAAGATAGGCCTTCAGGTGCTGGTTTTCTGGTTCCGTGAGTGCGTAAATTCTCCCACAAAGGATTTGTGTGCCGGGTATCAGGTTGATTTGGCAATCGTATGGTCTATGCGGTGGCAGGGTATTAGCCTGTTCTTTCTGAAAGACATCTTGAAAGTCTTGGTATTCACTTGGTAGGGTGCTGATTGCCACAGTCGCAAGGGTGGAGGTTCTGGTGTCTATTGGCAATAACATGTGTGGGCTCAAGTCTCGGGAAAGGCCAATTCTTTTGCTTAACAATCGATTCGAGGATTGTGAGCTACCAACCATGGCATTCCCAAAATCAACCGGAACTGTGGTGCCTTATTGAGGTCGAACACGATAGATTCTTGGTGTCCATCCTGGCACAGAAGGGTTAAAGCTGCAGTGCATTGGGATACTAGACCAGAAGCTATTTCCGTGCCATTGACAGTGGTAACAGTGTCGGTGGTTGATTTAGGGCGTAACGGAAGCCCCATCTTTGCCGCAAGATCCTGGTCGATGTAATTACCAGTGGCTCCACTGTCTATGTACGCTCTTACTACGTGCATCTGAGATGGTTGTTGGTGATTGATCAAAACCACAGATAGTGCAGAATGGGAGGTCTGCAGTTCACTTTCTTTGCTCGACAAGTGGACCCCTACACTTGCCGTGGTGGGGAGTTTTCCGATTCCTTGATGGTATCTTCATTGTCTGTGGCCCCTACCGTCCTCCTCAGTGGCTTCACAGGGCATTCTTTAAGGAAATGACCTGACCTTCCACAGTACAGACATAACTGCTGCTGTCTCCTTTTATACCTTTCCGCTTTAGTCAAGGGGGATCTGACCCTCCGATGTGCATTGGTTCTCCTGAACCTTCCGTTTTTCGGGCAGTATTGTCCTTTGAGCGCACATACATAGGGTGAGGGTCCGGTCTGGTTCGATCTGCTCTTCGGTCCTGCAACCTATGATCCAGTTGAACAACAAGGTCAATGAATTCTGAGCAGTCTTTCGGGGGGTTCACTACTTGTGCGAGAACATCCTTGAGCTTCCCCGCAACCCCCGATGAAATAACGTGGTTCTCTTCTCCACTGGCCATTCTGTTTCAACTACGAGTCTATAGAACGTGGCTATGTATGTTAATAGGTCTTGATTCCCTTGGTGCAGGGACAGAAGTTCATTGTCTAATGCCTGCCCATGAGTACGACGGGCGAACAGCTTTTCCATCTCCTGCTGAAAGCCCCTGAAGTCATGCAGCAAAGGATCGTCTTGGGCCACAAAGGGTACAGACCAGTCCGCGGCGCTACCACTCAGGTAGGAAAGCACAAAAGCTACCTGTGATTGGTCATTCGGAAAGGCCCCTGGCCCACAAAGGAAGTGCAGGCGGCACTGGGTCATGAATGTTGCAAACCTCTTGTGATGCCCCGTAAATCGTTTGGGCGGGGCCAAGGGAACTGCCCCAGGAAGGGTTATCTGAACGGGATTGGCGGATGGCGCTGGCATCGAGGGCACACTTTCCGGCAAAGGTGCATGCCCTGCTTATGACTGGAGACGTTGCCGGCTTAAATCATCAGTGCGTTCTTTGGCTACTATCAGCTCTCTCCTGAGGGTGTTGGTCTCCTGCCTGGCTGCATGTACTTCGGAACGTAGCTGCCCCAACATGTGGGCTAACTGGTCGGTTTCTGACGTTTCCATGATTCCCAGGTGGATTTTGTTGTGAGGCTTTGTATTCTGTAACGCTCACCTGGTATCCACGGGGACGTCACTCAGCCTGTTCTGACCTCTTACGACCTCGAACCCTTCCCTGGAGGCTATTCGACTGGAGACTGGGCCTGAAACGAGGATTGGTAGAGTTGAACTCCCTATTGTCTCTGTGTGCTTGAACCCCTTCTTCCCCGGGGTCCAACCCTTCCCTTTGATCCACAGCTCACCTTGTTTTCTTGGATAGTGTGCTCTCCATCCTGCTTTCAGCGCAGGGGCGCGTTGATTGATGTGGGCTCGTTGCTGCCTAGTTACTTCACTGGCAAGAGTCCGACAGGTAAGTATAATGAGTCTTTTGAACAGTTCTCTACCTTTGTTCCTTTCCTTCCTTTGATGATGGCCGGCGTCCAGGGATGGCGGCATGCTGCTGAGATGAGTAGCGCTGAAGGTGAGTGAGAGAGCGATGCACGATGCACCCGTTTCGTATTTGCATTGACCTGAGTTCTTTTTCTGTGTCTTTTAGGTGCCGCGACATTTTCAGAGTACATGCCGGTTATGAAGAACAAGTGCGGTGGGTAATCCCGGTATGCGGCATCTCTAGATGTTTCCAAGCTAACCTGGAGTGTATTTTCCCTCTTGCAGATAGATGAGAAGTTCCAGAGACAGAGTTCCCCCAGAGCGGCTGGGATTCAGGTAACCGTTTGAAGCTCGTACAGTATTTAAAAATAAGCGAAGATTTGAAAAATGCTTACTAATGCCTTTTTTCTGTTCTTTTCCCTTTTCCTTAGGAAGCGGCATGCCGGGATGGGAGTGACACCGCCAAAGATGCCCGCAGAACAGAAGGAGTGATGAATGATGGGCAGAAGCGCCACAAGGTAAGGCTGTTCCTAATGGTGTTCTTGTTCTTGCAGGAGCTGAGCGCAGAAGAAAGATACAGGCCTACTGGAGACCGATCCAAACACGGTGAGTGTCACGCTGCAGGTGCATAAAACGCAAAGCATGTTTCCCAGCCTGGGTGTGGCTTAAATAGTCTCTGGGTATCCCAGGTGTCTCTGGACTGAACCACACCCAAAATACTAGACCGCACATGCAGTTCTGGGAACCAAAATATGTGGGGGCATCCATCTTGTCCCCATCAATGCACTACAAGCCCAATCCCCAATGTTATCCTATGGGAGTGAGTGAGTCCGGTGCCACAAGCGCCAAGTCTGACTCCAAGTGGGTCTTTGGAGGGATGGAGAGGCCCTTGAGGGCCATGTAGGTGATCGTGGACTGGCTCCAGCCTGACATCTTGGAGGGCTGAGGACATGAGGGCAGGAATCATGACAACACGTACAAGGGAAAGAAATTAGCTCACCATATAGAGATGTTTAACTTATGGAAGATGTTTCAGGGAGCCAGGCCAGGGGCAATGGGGATGTTTACTATGGAAGGGGCAGCAGAGGAGAAAGGGAACAAAGAAAAGAAGGGAGGCAAAAAGGAGAAGGAGAACGGAGGGGTCATGGGCATGGCGAGCAGCAATGCACTGTGCGCAGAAGAGGGCAAGAAGGAGAAACAAGGATTGGGTGCAGTATCAGAAAGAAGGTGAAAAAGGAAGGGATAGAAGATATGCCTCTGGCGAAGGTAGTGAAAAAGGAAGAAGGCGGGTTGTACCCAGTAACGGAATTAAGAGAAGCTGCCAGACAACAACTGACTGCCACTGAGGGGTACTCAAACCCTGCATACAGCCCTCCACCATATGACCCTACAGATAGCTACCAGAGGGAGGAGGAGGTGACGAGCACGATAGACTTAAACTCCACACAGGCACGCACGAAGAGAGGGAAGAAAAGTGGGGAACACATCGCAAACATAGGACCAGATGAATGGATAGCAGCATAGGTGCTCCTAAAGCTCCAGGCGACACTAACAGGGGAAGAAGAGGACGCAGTAAGGAGGATGACCAAGGAAGAAATGGGTAACACACAGGCAGGGACGAGGTGAGTAAAACAAGAGAAGGCCAACTGTCACAGGTAGAGGAAGAAATGCTGGAGGAAAGGTTGGCTGAATTAAGAGACGCACAAAGTGCACTGATCAGACAGTTCGAGCAAGAAACACAAGGAAGGAAGAAGGAGAGAAAGGAGAATAGGGACGAGCAGGAGAGGATGAAGGAACAAATGGAAGAGAGGAAGAATGAAGCGGAGCGGATGAAGGCAATAGCAGAGAGGGTGTCACATGCTGAGCAACGAGAAATGAAACGGAAGAGGGAAGATAAAGAAAGGGAAATGGAACTGTGGAAAAAGAAAATACTATCTGAAAGCGCCCGGAAATATGAAGAAGGTAAAGTAATAGAGAGCATATTAAAAAGGGAAAGGGCAAAATGTGAAAGGAAGGAAGAGGAAGAGAGGATATTAGCGAAGGTAAGTGCGGAGGTGTTGGAAGAACTAAACAGGAAGAGAGCAGAAATAGGTGGTGAAATAATAGGGAAAAAGGATGAGGAGAGTGGAGATCGGAGGGTGGAGCACGGAGTAAGAACATACACACGCCAGGACCCAGAGGTGGCTACGATGTCAACACAAGGGGCAGCTGTTAAAAGAGGAGAGCACAAGGAAGAGGACTTAATAAATTTAAGGACGGTGACAGTGGGTGGAAAACGCACAGAGTGGGGATTGTCTTTTACTGATGGATTTTGCAGCGAGGAGGAAGAATGTTTAGGAAAAAGTGGAGGAGATGGTAATGGGGAGAGTTTAGACAAACTGTACTTTACACGCACCAACTTCGAGTCACCATGGTCATGCGGAAGAAGGGAAGAAGATAAGAAAGGTGAAGTGCAGGTAAGAGAGGTAGCAAGGAGAACGTCACAAACATTAACACTGACACAAGTACAAACACCATGCCCTCTAACAACACGACCTCTAGCACCACTCCCACTGACACCAACCCATGCGCACACCCCATATGTCGACAGACTTAGGGATCTCCCAGGACGCAGACAGGAAGAATGGGCAAGCACGCCCACAGTGAGAGAAGATGGTAAAAGGAGAGTGAGGCAGAATGAAGGGGACGATAGAGCAATTAACTGTAATATTGATGTGATTGAAGAATTACCCGACACAGAGGAAGAGGATGAATACACTGACATAACGCCACGGGCACGGGGGGAAATGAGGGGGTACAATTTAATGCCACTTCTGGAAAGGGGAGGGGCCAGACCACAATATGTCCCCTGGAAGCATGCCGATAAAGAGAATATAAAATGCAGACTCCCATCACTAAGTGGAGGAGCAGGAAAGTGGATATATGAGATGGAAAAACACACTGCGGGGCAAACATTTGCGGTGGGGGACGTGAAGGAACTCCTAATTTCAATATTGGGGGATGCTGCAGATGACATAGGGAAAAGGGCGGGCTTCCCAGGGGTAGGGGTGTTGCTAGGGGGGCTAAGGGGGCTATAGCCCCTGATCTTTTGGTTGTAGCCCCGGATAGAATCTCAGAAGCTACAGCCAAAAGACTGGCTAACCCCCAGTCCCAACAGTTCCGACATCAGCGTAGCCCCGGGTCTTTTCCAGACCTAGCAACTCCCCTGCCCAGGGGTCACAATAACTGACACATCACATGATGGAGCGCCATTTTCCAACTGCAGACATGCGCTGTGGCAGGCTCTAAGGGTCCAGTACCCAGACACGTCAGACATAGGAGCTATTACATCAAGCAAGATGCGTGAGAATGAAGATCCTGTTGATTACATCCAGGAGATTCCGGAGAAGTGGCGATTGGAAACTCGGGAGCAGTGGGTTGAAACACTAGCAATTTTCTACCATATATTAGTACAAGGGCTCCCGGAGCAAGTACAAAGACAGCTGAAGAAAATAGTGGGGATGGAAGCTGAGGCATGGCTGAAAAGATTAAACAAAAGGAGGAGGATAGAAAGGCAGAGGAGGCAAAATTGGTGCAGAAAAAGCTATCTAAATATGCCATGGAAGGAGCACTAATAACAACGCCTGTCGTAGCAACACCGACCCCCGCACAAGTAACAGTTGCACAAGACACAACACAACAACAGGTAGCACAATTACAACAGCCAACACAAATAATAACACAACAGATGCCCCCGCCCCCACCATACACGGCATACGCAGGAGGAGGATATATACAGATTGGAAATGGGTACTCAAACAACTACAGGGGGAGGGGCGGCATGATGAGAGGGACGGGCTATGGCCCGCCTGCACAACAACACGGGGAGTTTCCCATGGCAGGCCAGAGAACCACCAATATGTTTGGTTTGCGGGATGGTGGGACACATGTCACGCACTTGCAGGATGAGGCCCACCCAAACAGCCTGGGGGCAACAAGGGCAGCAAGGGCCTATGGGGAACAACAAGTTTACCAACAACAACAATGAATACAACAATGCCTACCACAACAACAAGCACCACTGCAACAACCACAGCAACAGGTACAAACATACATACCACCACAGCAGCAGGTACAAACATACACACCACCACAGCAACAGGCGATATTAACGCGACAACATCAAGTACAACTGGTACAGTAGCTTATACAAATAGAGGACAATGCAGTATCTACAACTGATGAACCACTAGTGCAGACACAGCTGGGGAAGGTGACAATATTGGGTCACAACCCTTACACAGGAAGCGGTCAGTCACTATATCCACAATAGAACAGCCCACAGATGTCTTTGATGTGTCCCATCCTATCAGTAACACCTAATACTGCGGAGGAACCACGCGTACAGTTAGCAATAGGTGACAAAAAAAATTCCTTCCTAGTTGACACCGGGGCCACTAGGTCCTGCATAAGGGAGGGTAAATTTTAAATGTCAGGCAAAGCCATGCACACTCAAGGATTCTCTGAGGCTCGAGGGATGGTTCCCTTCACTGACAACATCTCTTTATCTATGGGAGATCACAACATGTCTCTCCCACTTCTGTACTCGAATCAGTCACCAGTAAACATACTTGGGAGGGACATAATTAGCAGATTGAATATGACCATCTCCTTCCCAGAGAAGGGCATAATTTGCTCTACACCAGGAATTAACATGCTCACAGCACGACAAATACTGCAGGCTTACTGTGGCCAAACAGTGGCCCGGGCTGAGCCTGTAGATGCAGATATCTTCCAATATGGGACAGGCATGGCAATTGCATGGTTGCCTGGAATTGAGGGCAACATTTGGAGGATTTCAACAGCTTACCTATTCAAACCTGAAACACCAGCAAGTGAAAAGGAGGGGGAAATGATTTCAGTAAGCATCGAGAGCATTATGACAACTGCAGACTACATCGCAGTACATGCCCAAGACAGGGAGGGGAGGGCCTGGAGAGCTGTAATAGCACTGGCAGATGGATGCAGGCTTACACAGGTATCTAATGAGGAGCTCTTCTCAGACGACAATGGAGAGGGAGAGATGGTGTTTGGGATGAGCATTAACATTTGGTTGAAGGTAACATACAAACAAGTGGCTCAAAAAATGGCAATGGCACTAGAGGCACCTGCACCTACACCAGTGCCATTTTACGAGGAAAACATGGCACCTGTACCCACATCACTGTGGACCACCAGTCCATATGACGTTGGCTGCATCAAGAGCATTGGTGGAGTAAAAATAAAATTGAAAAAAGGAGCAATGCTACCAAGAGTGAAACAATACCCACTATCAAAAGAGGCCGATGAGGGCATATATGAAACAATAACCGCCCTAATAAACAATGGTATACTAGTACCATCAGAATCACCTTGCAACACTGCTGTGTACCCTGTACGCAAAGCAAAAGGAGGGTCTTGGCATTTTATCCAGGACCTAAGGCCCTGGAACCACATTGTAGAGTACCCCATAGCAGCTAACCCGGCTACCATAATATGTGGGATACCAGCAGAAGCATCACGGTTTACCATGATTGACTTCAAAAATGCTTTTTTCTCGATACCGCTGCACCCAGACTCACAGAACCTGACAAGCTTCACATACCGCAACACAAAATGGAAACACACAAGGTTGCCCAGGGGTACTGTGAGTCACCATCCATCTTCAACAGAATGATAAAAATGGATTTGGGAAACATTGAGATGGAGAGCACGGTGCTGCAATACGTAGATGACATCATCATTTGCAGCACCACAGAATGAAGGTGTAGGAAGGACTCATTGAAAATGCTCACAGTGTTAGCTGAGAAGGGGTACCAGGTGGACAAGGAAAAGTTACAGTATTGCCAGGAACAGGTGCTCTACATTGGTCAGCTCATTTCACAGCATGGAAGGAACATTGCACCACAAAGGGCACAAGTTATAACAAACACATCGCAACCACAGACAGTGAGAGAACTCCAACAATTTTTGGGCCTATGCAATTACTGCAGGGCGTGGGTTTTCGACTACAGCTCATACATAGGACCCCTGCTCGAGGCCCTCAGAGAAGCACAGAAGGGGGACAGAAGGTTGGGATGGACAAGAGAAATGAAAGAGGCATTTGAAGAATTGAAACATGCCATCTCAACAGCACCAGTGCTGGCCACTCCAAACTATGAACACCAATTTTGTATCTTCTCACATTGCGACTCAGCAGTAATGAAGACAGTACTGACACAAAAAACAATGTAATGTTAGGTCATTTCCCTTGTGAACAGAGTTTAGCCGCCGCAGCTTTTGCAGTGGAAAAATCCTCATCAATAAAAATGGGGTGCCCTACCACACTATTTGTGGAATACGCCCTCTTTGCTATTCTGAACAAGCCCAAATCAACATTGACCACACAGAGAGCATCAGGCTGTGAAATAATTCTATCCAGAGCAGAATTAACAATTGTAAGGTGAAGTAATGTAAACCTCGCGAGATTTATAGCGGAGCGGGTTGAAGATGGTGACTAAGCTCATGATTGCACACAGGCCATCGCAATTTACTCCAGCACAAGAAAGGCTGAGGAAAATGCCCTAGTGGGGGGAGAAAATGTACATTGATGGGTCCTCAACAATTGACCAGAGTGACGGGGTCGGAAGGACAGGAGCAGCAGTGGTTAGGCTAACAGAGGTTTGGATTTATGTACCAGTAAAATGTGTACAGCTGCCACAACATTCCTCAGCCCAAGCGGCAGAACTAGTGGCCCTAATTTTGGCACTAAAATAGAGAATTGACAAGAGGGTAACAATATATTCAGACAGTGCATATGTCACACCAACGGTACACTCAGGATTAATAAAATGGCAACGAAGGGGGTTCAGAAGAGCTGATGGTACCCCGGTACCACACGCCCCCCCTACTTGCTGAACTGATTGAAGTAATTAATGACCCTAGAGAAATAGCCCTGGTGAAGTGTCAGGCACACACTAACGGGATGACCCTATCTCAAAAGGAAATGAAACAGCAGACGCACATGCCAAACATGCTGCATACTTTGGTGAGATGTGGACCTCCCAGAAAAACAAGAAGATAAAGGGAGGGCGGGAGCAAGACAGAAGATATTGAAGGAGGGATACACTCACATCCCTGAAACACAGATACTGGAATTACAGGCAGCAGCACCCATGGTGGAAAAGGAACTATGGGTCAAAAGAGGGTGCACAATGTCCCCCACAGATGCATTATGGCGTCAGAATAATACAGGGAAGGTGGTGATGCCCCTAGCCCTATTGAAAACAGCCCTGGCTCAGCTACATCATCCAACACACACAGGAAGGGAAGTGATTGCAGCACGAATAAAGGAGGCCTGGTTCTGTCCCGAGTTAAATTCACATGTTGCAAACTTTATCAGCAAATGCCTAACATGTTAACAGTTCACAGCCGGTCACACGCTGCAAGTGATAAAAGGTACAATACACCGACCAGAAGGAAGGACCCTTCCTGCACCTGCACATTGACCACGTTGACATGATCAATATATGTCAAGGACACAGATACATGATTGTAGTGGTATGCCCATTTTTGAGGTGAATAGAGGCTGGGACCTGCTCTCATGCAGACGCTTTCAGAGCAGCAAGATTTCTAGTGAGGGCAGTCTTCCTGAGGTGGGGAATTTGCAAAGTGCTGCGGTCAGACAATGGCCTGCACTTTGCAAACAAAATGTTTGAACACATAACTGCACTACTTGGCATCAAACACAAGTTTGCATGCGCATATCACCCACAGGCTAACGGTTTTTGTGAATGCCTCAACGGCCTCCTGAAAGAGGAAATTGCAAAGATACAGCAGACAACTAAGAAGAGCTGGTTGTACTGCCTCCCCATGGCCCTGTTTGAGTTAAGGAATAGGCCAGGGTCAGATCACCACCTCACACCCCACAAGGTGGTGACTGGACGTCAGATGCGCCTTGCACTAAAGCCTTCATCAAGGGCCTTGACCGACTATGACAGCTCTGCAAATGTTTTTGGTGTTGAAATGTATCAATATGTGTCTTCTTTGATTACTAGTGTCGCCTTTATCTCTCAACAGCTTGAGCGCACGCGGGGCGGGTCGAAAACCACTGGACAAGAAGAAACAAATGAGGAACAAGGACCACAAACAAACTGGACTGTTGCAGAAGGGGACCACATTCTCCTCTGCAACTTCAACCGCCGGTGTAACACCCACAGGTTCACTGGGCCCCACCAGGTGGAAGAAGTAGCTCCTCGAGCTGTAAAGCTCTGTGATAAGAAAGTGTGGAACCACTTACATGACATCAAGCCCTACAAAGACCAGACCCACCCTTGCATTGACAACAGGGCCACCACAGAAACAACAATAACAAAAGACAACACAGCAGAATCTGCAACAAAAGATAATAGTGACACTGCCCCTGACCCCTCCCCAACCACAAACTCTAAAAACTTTGGACATTTTCCCACAGCCCACTCCATGGTCATGAGATCCCAGGTCAAACAAAACCCTGCCCCGGCCTGCCACCCCTGCCACTACCCAAATAAAAGACATTGCCAAAATTGTTACATTGCACCACACTTGTAGATACCTACATGTTCTCTTTTTCTTTTTGTCTTGCACATGGAGGTATTGCGAACAACTGTTTCTGTATAAGGAAAAGTGAAGAAACTAACATTGTGTTTTGCCCAGGGGTAAATGCCACACACAGACGATAAGACCCCTGAAGCTCTGTCACAGCAATTTGTATACACTCTAAAAAGACCAAAATATCTAAAGAAGAGACAGATACGTGAATATTACAACACGTTCATTTTGGCCATAGAACAATCATTCAGCACCTCCACGAGCACTTACGAGCTCTGAGAGATAGGTCACTAAGATTAGCGTGGGAACAGTTTTTCACCTGGGCATTAAACGACTACCTGACAGGGAGAGCTTGATTAAAGAAAACTAACAAATTAACGCATATTTTCAGAAATGTTTAGGCGGGCATCTTTAACATCACAAAGAATAAGCTGCAGGACCGCAGCAAAGGTAAGAGCAAAATGCCGGTGATATTAGCTATTGTAATAAAGATTGTAGGAGTGTTGGTCATCACTGGTCAACTTGCTGCCTCTGTCATGCAGACACACTTTGCTTCTTGAATTATGGCTACACCTGAAATTAATGTACCCCCTCCCACAGCTGCAACAGGTATGGTTTCAGGTGGTACAAGTAACACAAGAGGTAATGGGAATAGGGTTAAACGTAGCACATATGGAGATAATAATGGTATTGACACATATCTCACAGATTCAGCACATGTCCAAAATTGGTAAGCAGACAACTAAGGACAACTGCTATGTGTGCTCTTTGATCCCATACGCCATGAGCACATCAAGGATGTTTGTAGCTACTGAAGTGCCACCAAGGACAGTAGAATGACTGATATATATGGCACTGTTCCAAACAAAAGGATGATTTAAAGGGACAGTGGTATCATTGCAACGGAAGACAAGAGACTCATACCCATATGAAAATAACTTCATCAAAACTCTTAGGATGTACAACAGCTACCACCTACACACTCAAGGGTTCAGATACGTAACGGATGGGCCTGAAAAAGGCGAAACGAAGAAAGTAACGTTAGAATACATGCCGTGTGATTGGTATGCAAGTGAAATTGCTGGTGAACAAGGTTGTTGGAAAAGAGCTCTCATTGTAATATATGGGAAGATATACACAAATGACAGAGGGAGTGGTCGGGAACAATATGGTAACAGACGAAAATGTGAACTCAATAAACAAAACAAACCACAAATGTTGGATGGAGTGGGTAAAAAGTGTACCACTGTTAACATGGCTGGAGAAAGACGAAGACCTAATAACTACACTACCACTAACTGCACCCACACTGTGATATCGACACAACAGTGATGTTGATGTTGGAAATAACAACAACTGTAAAAGTACAATATTGATACCTGAGGGGGGTGCCGACACGGCAGTTCTAATAGACCACTATTGGGCCTGCGGCGATAAGGCACACCACTCATTACCTCCATCATGGAATGGAATATGCACTATGGTACACATCAACGTACCATCTCTGGTTGTGCCTCAGAAACATGTCAACATGGCCAACTTCCCCAAGATGGACGAAGGTGACAAAAGGAGGAAAAGATCTGTGATGTTTGAAGAAGGTGACGAGAACAACGACACAAACATTCTGTCGAGAGTGAAAAGACAGGGAGAACCACTGACGGGAAACTACCTGTGGGGAAGTTCGGAAACAGCTCTCACTGCCATTCCACCAGAACACAGACTATTTAGCAGAGCAGCAATGTTCTTCTCATCAATAATACATCCAGGACTGCAGGCATATGCAAATGCAAAATGGCTCCAGATAACCCGATGGGAGCTAATGATGACAATTAATTCTACCGTCAATGGATTCAATGCACTAAAAGAGGAACTGAGGGCGGTACGTATGGTAGCACTACAAAACAGATATGTGCTGGGCCTACTCACGGCAATGGAAGGAAGATTTTGTGCAAAAATTGGACAATCATGTTGCACATTCATCCCTGCTAATGACGCAGACAATGGAACACGTAAAGGAGCAGTATCACAACTTGCCCTGATGCACTCGAAAATGGTTGAAGAAATTAAAGGACTAAAGAAAGATGGCAGCTGGTTTTCCTTTTTATGGTCAGGCATGCCCTCATGGCAGTCAGATGGACTAAAATTGATAGTTGGCTGTTTAATAGTAGGAATGGCGGTGTTAATAGCAATGAGGTTTTGGAAAGCAAGAAAAGTATGTACAACAGATGAGATGATGGAAATGGTCGGCATGCACGCCCTGCTACCAGCCAAAGACGATAAGCACACAGACATGATTATACAAGAAAGAGAAAGGTTGCGCAAACAGATACTTGAAAATCATCTAGACCCACCATCTGTGAAGGTGGAAAACCCAAGAAACACGAGGAGCTATGTTGGAAGATGGGTATACTGTAAACCTGGCGGCGGATGCGTTTATATGTACTGTTCATTTGAAGATCATGTCAACCACTATGGACACCTGGCTGGAATAATGGAAGTATGGAGAGTAAAAGGAGATAAGGAAAAGGATAATTTTGTGGTCGACAAGTCGACCAGAGGGGGGGCTGAAGTGGGAGAATGGGATAACACCCTCCCCCCAATCTCATCCAGACCATAGCCTAGGGGATCACGGCCCAGGCACCCCCCACGAGAGGAGTTCGCTTACTTACCAGATGACAAAGTATCCTGCTTCAAAAACATGCATATACGAAGAGTATGCTCACTAGCACGCCCGGGTCAAACCGACACCTGCGACATGGATCAGCTCGACTAGAACAACAGCCACAAGTATTCACATCGTTAGAGATGCCATGATGACATAGCCAACAGACAAGAACACACGTGCCACCATGCACACTGCTCACTCACACACCAACCAACACGAAGAATATACTCAGTGTATGACGTAGCGGACTGACATACATTCATCGTTGTTATTTTTCACATAGGCCTTCTACAGCACCGCAGAAACGTAAGACGCCTGAAGAGCTCATGTATATGCTTCCTGATGCTTTCTCGCTACTTATCCCTATGAAGATTCCACCATGTATATCTAATGCTGCGTATGACACTCTGTCACCCCGCGACCTCCATGGTATGGATTATGTACCGAAACCCACGAAATAGGTCCAAGTAGGCCGCAAGCGAGAGTCCCCAGGCATGAGCCTCGCAAACGAAAATCCTCCCAGAATGAAAAAGCAAGTGCTGACCATGCAGAACGAGCCCCCAACAAGAGCCCACAGCCAAGGCGACGATGTTGCAGCCCGCATGCCGCGCACCCAGCACCCAAGGTTATACCTGCAGGTGCCAAGCTCTCAGAGACAGAATGCAAAATATAATGCTCATAATTCTACTCCAGCTACGGTCTCCCCACGCGTGACCAAGCTGAACTGACAAGGTGCCAAGCTTACAAGACAGAGAACCACCAGGGTTCCACGTGTGGGACACAATCTGCAACAACGAAGCGACAAGTCGGACACCTACAGCGATGGGAAAGACCTGCTCACCAGCCCATAAACAGACCTGTCCATTGTCTGCACAAACACATAGTTGCACATTGTTGCTAATGTCAGGTACACTGCGAGCTGGGAACGACAATAGTCCCAGGTTTGGGGGCTCGCGGGGGAACCAATCAGAATACAGGGGGCTCATCACTGACGCCATTACTCTTAGCCAATCATCAAGGGTTCGCATGTAACAATTCCAATGTAACAACTGTTAGGGACAGCCCAAGTGTACCACCTGACCTGTCCTCATCCACTAACATTCCTTCCCATAGGGTATCCATACTAACCCTACCACTCGGGGAACCAACCCGAAGTGGTGATAGGTTTTGTGATGATTTTCCCAGGCGAGCCTCTCCGGATGCATACGGTCTGAGCGTATCCCTGCCGTTACTCTAATAAACAGCAGTAATTACCTTGCTCCTTGTGTGTGTCTCATACTCCTTTTGGGACGCGGGAGGAGTTGGGGCCTCCCCAGACCCAGAGGTCCGTGGACAGCTCTGCCGGCCCCTGGGATATCACCCTGACATGAGTAAAACAAGCATTTTAGGCCCTCTAGCCAATGTGATGCAATCAAGTGATTATGTTCCTGTCATATGAACTTTTAAAAAATGTATCTATTCATGGAGTCAGACAAAAAGGGACAATGATACATCAATGCTGCATCCCCTTTTTGTGTAATGTATCATGACCATAGGAATACATTTTAGTTAAATATGTTCATGAGTAGGAAAATAGCTCCAACAGATGGTGTGCATTAAATTGAAAGAAGCTGCAACAAACTTCCCTTTTAAACAAAAATGGTACGAGTAAAAGCTGTCACATTAGTTGTAACTATGTATGTTTCTCAAAACAATTCTTGACAGGAAAACATTAATATTGAGATTGTTTTTTGTTCGCAGAATACACGTGGGATTAAAGCGTTTTACCTGAGGAACTTGTCCTGCCCCATTCTTTAAAGTAATCGGAGGATACCTTTGTGAATGGTATGTAGTGTTCATCAAATTAGTTTTATAGCCAGTGATGTGATTGTTAACATGGATTTCTGACTACAGAACTACGATGCTGGAAATAATATTCTTGACAATCCATGTCCGAAGTCAGAGTTAGTATTTTCATGGTGGTATTCATGAATGTATTTTATGTAACATTTATATGTGGTGTACATAGCATGCAGATGAGACATTTCAAAACTAGAAATGATTGGACACATACAGCGTGGACTAGCTTCTACACATTTAAGAGGAAGACGGTCTGTGTACTGTCTCATCTAGTTGACCATTTATGTTTCACCAGATAATACTTGCTTACAATGTGGATTTACAAACAAACTCATTAGATGATCCATATTTTAGATCAGAGAATTGTTAAGAATGGGTTTTTCTATTTGGTGTAGTTTGCTGATTATTCATTTCAACTGTGATACTTTCATTTTGAAAGTGCATACATTTTGAACTTGTCAATAAGCACTGAGCACTTTGATGATTTTTTCATATAATGTTAATAAAATACATATTTATTTGTAATAATTGTTTTGAATAGTTGCGTGTTATGTAGAGTTATGCTGCCTCCACTAATTAGATAGCTTGGGCATCCATATTGAAGAATGTGAGGAATGTATCTCATAGGACAGCAACTTTTTTAATGTTTGTAGCAGCACCCAGATAGAGGCGGACGCACCAGTGCTGCTGACCATCAAGTTCTGAAGCTACCACCCCTACATCGGGCACCAAACATTATGTACTGGACAATGCAGAGCAGGCAGCTGCCATACCACACCAACATATACACCAGTGGCCACCCCATTAGGCATGGATACCAACCTACCATTCTGCCTGCTACGACAAACCTGACACTGCTACCACCATTACCAGAATTCCTTTCACCACATACTCTGCCATACTACCACCACCACTACCACCACCTTTTACTTTACTCCAATCTAAGAAATTGCCATAATGGATTTTACTTCCTTCCTATCTATTGCAAACTTGCTACCACTCCTTCCCCCTTTTCTTCTGCTGGGGCACTACAGTGGCAGCAACAGCAGGAATATGGAGCTATTTGTGAAGATTCAGATCACACTGTAGAAGCTGAGGCAGGTGGCACACAGATGAGGGAAATCTGCAATGCTCCAAACCCATCCCGAAATACACCCTAGAAGGCGTATGGCAGAGATTAACCAGCATATATTGGGAGCAAGATTGGCTAGAGAAGGTAGCAGAGCAGCGGTTAGTGCGTTCTTAATTAATCCACAGAGGAAATATCATGTAATGGCCAGCAAGTTTAAGCAGATGTACTTGACCAAGGCTGCAATCACTGTGGTTGGCCAGAGGGTGAGGGAATTGTCAGAAGCAATATCATCAGGGAAGGGGAATATGCAGCAAGTCACAGTTCTCACAATTCAGCTCGGGATATACATGATAGCCTTGCTTTGGAAGTGAAATAGAAAAGGATAGTGTTATGATGCTACCAGGGTGTTCACTGCATTTAAACACTGTTTTTGAGACGGCAGGTAACATTACAGTCATGTTCCTTCCGTGCGAGTTTTGATGCTGACGGTGAAGATCTCCAGAGTTTAACCAAGCGAGGTAAACACGATGGTTGTAACGCGCCTAAATGGGATACAACTTCACGTGTATCGGTTTAAATACGAGCGGCGAGATTTTAGATATGTGCAGGTGAGCGGCTCTGACGAATGTGCTCGAAATCAGTTTTTTTATCATGCACAATAATAGAACTGTTGTTGTAAGAGGTCAGCTTTTGAGTGGCCAGGTACCACAATCGCATTTCCAGATACCAGATATCAATATGGTGTATCTTCACGAGTTGATATAGAATATTTTCATCTGCTTACGCTCAGTAACCAATATAAGATATACAATACACATATCGTTGAAATTGGGGACTATGGGTCAAGCACAAGGTGCATTTAAAGATTAAGTAAGTAGTCACCCTTAGTCACCCTTGGAGAATGTTAGCCAGAGTGATATATTACTTGGCCACAGTAGTGGCCATGTAGTTATGGATACATTGCTGTTTCCATAGGAAGAGCACTTTTTGGGCGGCTTATAATTTCGCTCCCCCTGGACGAATCCTCACCAAACTTTGCAAAAAAGTATATGACCCACTCTGACCCACTCTGATTTTGCAAAGATTGGTGAGGATTTGTCCAGGGGGGGAAAAGTTATAGGGGGGGTCCCAAAATGTCTTTTTTTCCCATAGACTGAATGGGAAAAAAATGTGCTCGTGCCTACAGCCCAAACCGCTGGACGGATTTTCGCCAAATTTGGACCAGGAGCAGCAGCTTGGTCCTGAAAGCGTGCTTTTGCAAATTTGGTGAAAATCCGTCCAGTAGTTTTTTAAAAAATGACCAAAAAGTAGGTAAAAAAAAATTAGTGATATCTGTGTTCGCTTCGCGCACACACTTCCCTGTTCGCTCCGCGGACAGGACAGGGATTGGGCAAGCGGGTTGCGTCATGTCCGCGGACATGTTAGGTGCTTTCCCATTGGCCGCACTGCAGCGTGCAGTGAGTCGTATTTTCAAGACGCCCGCCATCTGTTTGTGGTTTGCGGTGAGAGCCCGGCTAGTAAGTGTCTTCCTTCCGTTCCCCCCACCCCTGCTCATGCCCGTGTCTTCCTCCCGTTTCCCCCACCCCCTGCTCATGTCCGTCCACCACGTGTCTCCCCTGTTCCTCCAGCCCCCGCTCATGCCATCGGCACACAGTGGCCTGCGGAGGGCCGAGGAGCGAGATCTGCCGCCTGCACAGTTAGCTGATCCCATGTGTCTCCCCTGTTCCCCCCACCCCCTGCTCATGTCTCCGCTCAAACCCGTTTCTCCCCTGTTCCCCCCACCCTCCGCTCATCCCCGTGTCTCCCTCATGATCCCCCCCACCCCCGTTCATGCCCCGTGTCTCCCCTGTCCCCCCAGCCCCCGCTCATGCCCCGTGCGTCTCTCCCCTTACCCCCACCACCCGCTCATGCCCGTGTGGCTCCCCTTCCCCGCCACCCCCCCGCTCATGCCCGTGTGTCTCTCCCCTCCCCCCATCCCCCGCTCATGCCCTGTGTGTCTCTCCCCTCCCCCCCACCCCCCGCTCATGCCCTGTGTGTCTCTCCCCTTCCCCCACCCCCGCTCATGCCCCGTGTGTCTGTCCCCTCCCCCCACCCCCCGCTCATGCCCGTGTGTCTCTCCCCGCCCCCCATCCCCCGCTCATGCCCTGTGTGTCTCTCCCCTCCCCCCCAGCCCCCGCTCATGCCCCGTGTGTCTCTCCCCTTCCCCCCACCGCCCGCTCATGCCCCGTGTCTCTCCCCTTCCCCCCACCCCCCGCTCATGCCCCGTGTCTTCCTTCTTTCCCCCCCACTCATGCCCCGTGTCTCCCTTCTTCCACCCCACCCCCGCTCATGTCCCGTGTCTCCCTTCTTCTCCCCCACCCCCCGCTCATGCCCCATGTCTCCCTTCTTCCTCCCCCACCCCCGCTCATTCCCCGTGTCTCCCTTCTTCCCCCCCACCCCCCGCTCATGCCTCGTGTCTCCCTTCTTCTCCCCCACCCCCTGCTCATGCCCCATGTATCCCTTCTTCCTCCCCCACCCCCGCTCATGGCCCCTGTCTCCCTCCTTTACCCCCCCACCCCCCACTCTTGCCCCGTGTCTCCCTCCTGTACCCCCCACCCCCGCTCATGCCCCGTGTCTCCCTTCTTCCCCCACCCCCCGCTCATGCCCCGTGTCTTCCTTCTTCCCCCCACCCCCCGCTCATGCACTGTGTCTACCTTCTTACCCCCCCCCCCCGCTCATGCCCCATGTCTCCCTTCTCCCCCCCACCCCCCGGTCATGCCCCGTGTCTCCCTTCTTTCCTCCCCCACCCCCGCTCATGCCCTGTGTCTTCCATCTCCCCCACCCCCCGCTCATGCCCCGTGTCTCCCTTCTGCCCCCCCACCCCCCGCTCATGCCCCATTTCTCCCTTCTTTTCCCCCCACGCCCCGCTCATGCCCTGTGTCTCCCTTCTCCCCCCACACTCCCCGCTCATGCCCCGTGTCTCCCTTCTTTCCACCCCCCACCCCTCGCTCATGCTCCATGTCTCCCTTCTTCCCCCCCACCCCTGCTCATGCCCCGTGTCTCCCTTCTTCCCCCCGACCCCCTGCTCATGCCCCGTGTCTCCCTCTTCCCCCCACCCCCCGCTCATGTCCCGTGTCTCCCTTCTTCCTCCCCCACCCCCCGCTCATGCCCCGTGTCTGCCCTGTTCCCCCACCCCCGCTCATGTCCCGTGTCTCCCTCCTGTACCCCCCACCCCCCGCTCATGCCCCGTGTCTTCCTTCTTTCCCCTGCTCATGCCCCGTGTCTCCCTTCTCCCCCCCCACCCCCCGCTCATGCCCTGTGTCTCCCTTCTTACCCCCCCACCCCCTGCTCATGCCCTGTGTCTCCCATCTTTCCACCCCCACCCCCTGCCCATGCCCCATGTCTTCCTATTTCCCCCCACCCCCTGCTCATGCTCCGTGTCTCCCTTCTCCCCTCCACCCCCGCTCATGCCCCGTGTCTCCCTTCTTCCCCCCACCCCCGCTCATGCCCCGTGTCTCCCTTCTTTCCCCTCCGCTCATGTCCCTCGTCTCACTTCTTTCCCGCCACTCCCCGCTCATGCCCTGTGTCTCCCTTCTTACCCCCACCCCCCGCTCATGCCCCGTGTCTCCCTTCTTCCCCCCACCCCCGCTCATTCCCCATGTCTCCCTTCTTTCCCCCCACCCCCCACTCATGCCCCGTGTCTCCCTTCTTCCCACCCCACTCCCCGCTCATGCCCTGTGTCTCCCTTCTTCCCACCCCACCCCCCACTCAATGGCATTTGTGATGTCATCTTTGATGTCCTGGGTGTTAGGCTTAGCAGTGCACGGTGGTGGCGCGAGTTATGGTTGCTTAGCTTACCATAACTGGCGAATTTCAAGGGTTTTTCGGTTTTACTTGGAACCATAACGTCCCTTTAACAACGTTTTTTCACTGAATTTCATAGGTTTTAGTAGCGCAATTTAACCATAACATCCCTTTAACAAAGTTTTTTTACTGAATCTAGACATAAATGTACGTATGTTTTAATGTTCAGCGACTACATGAGTTGGGCAGAACGGTTTATCCTGATCCAACCCTTTTTTTATTACTCCTACAGATTGCAGTCTACATTACAGTAATGCATTACTGTCACGGTGAGCCTCATATGGGGTATTTATTTTCTCATAGAGTTTTACATTTGAGTATTAACAGCATCAATGATATCTGCTTGTTTTATATTGGCTCTTTTAATACTGAACAGAACATTGGCAAATCTGTCACACAAGTCTGCTTGTTGAAGCTGTTGATTGTATCGGAAGACTGTGCTGATTTAAGTGCACTACGTTGGGTCCCCTGATGAAGTTCTAGTGATTTTGACATTTGTATGTGTTTAATAAGTTAGAACAGCCTCCATTTGTATTGTCTTTCTACTGTTGTCCATCGATGTTCTAGTGAAGCACAACAGACTGGCTTTAGGTAGCTAGCTGGATTCAGATTTGTTGTGTATGATGTTTACATGCTTTTTATACGGTTTTTATCTCTTTGTGAAAGCTTAAGAATAAAATGTAATAATTGTTTAATTGTATTTCTGCCGTTGCTGTGGGTGACACATCTAATATTTGTTGAATGAAGTGTGTTCATTGTTCAAGTCTAGAAGAGTCAGCACAAAGGCAGTTGGGTTCTTTAGTTTTTTAGCTCACACTTAAACCTTTTTTAGGGGGTGAACCCTTGAGCCATTAACTTCCCTGAGTCTTTCTTTAGTATTGTGGCTGGACTCTGCAAGCTCCACCTCAGACAACACCATGGAGGGGCCTGTTGCAAGATGTCCATGTAGGTTCTCTCAGCACTCTGTGATGTGCTATCCACGTGGGCTAGCTAGGCCAGGAAAGCACTCCTGGAAATAAACAATGGACCTATTTAAAATATTGAAATGTGAGATGAGGTTGGAGCTAGGGCATGGGTTTAGGGTGTTCGGAGGGCATCAGAGCTGGGACTGGTGGTGAGAGGAGGGCATAGGGTTTTAGAGTGGCAGCACAACATAGTGGTTGATGTGGTGGGAACACCAGGATGTATTCTTTACAATAATTGCACATTACTATTCAAAGAATAGTATCACTGGATCATTGTATTTATTTTTTCATTTGTTTATTGATGATTTATATAATGCCAAAATGAAAAGAGGAGTACTCTTCAGCACCCCAATAGTGAGGGCTTATGGGTACAGGGACAAGACAAGGAGGGGACAAAAGAACCTTGTCATTCCTAGGCCCTGCACTATTCTTATAAGTGAAAGAGCAAAGAGAAAAGGGGCAAGGCGGTAAGTGTAAAACAAAGGAGTTTGAGAGTTGGCAAGTGCAGCAGAAATGAGGAAGAGCAATGAATAAAAGCAAAATAGCCACATGTCCAGACAAAGGAATTCAGATGTCATGACAAGCCCAAAAGCCAAAGTTATGTTTGTCAATTTAGAAGTGCACCTGCAGCCTTGATGGAGGGTCATTCAGGAGAGTATGTTTTTTAAATACATGTGTTATTATTATTTTCAGAATATTGAGACTCCACACAAAAGTAGACACAATTTAAACGTTTTGGAAAAGAAGCTTAGAAATTGGCAAAGCAAAAAGGAATGCAGCATTGAGGAATGTTGCATGTTTTACTGTTACCATTAAACAGATGGACAATATGAGGTTGGTAGTGGTGGTGTTAAAACATGCAGTATTTCTGAATATAACATGTTTAACCTTAACGTCAAACCCCTCTGTTTCGAATAGCACCCACACATTAACCACGTGACTACTAATTTATTCACAGTGGCGTAACACAAAATGTGTGGGCCCTCCTGCGAGCCATGCTGAGGGCCCCCTCACCAACTCAGCAACAAATCACATGTCGCGCCACACTCTCAGCCAGCCTAGATTGTCACGCTTTCGCAATACGCACGGATGTGCTGTTGAAGGGGTATGCCGCACATTGCACTAGGAGAAAGATATAAATATGTGTTTTATGGCAATGCACAGCACACTTTCTGAGAAAAAGTGGCTAAAAAGCCAGAGTGTTTGCTATTGTTTTGTAGGGTAACACCAATCCAATACATGCAAGTCACCATCAGTGCACAGGAACATTAATGATTTGCTATTAAAAATGCCATGCCACAATGAAAACATGTCCAACTGGCTGCACTATGTAGACCAGTGTACACACGTAATAATATTACAGTAAAGCATGCCAGGCCACATTTAGACATACCTAGACTGGTTGCACCAAAATGCCAGTCAAAGCAATAACACTCATCAAGAAGAGAACACACATTCAATCCTGCGTCTCTGTGGCCTCTAACAACACAGCCAAACTCTTTAAAATGTGCAAGTAACTGTTCAATCCTGTTGCTGTGTTTACCTCTCCTGTTCCCTCCCGGGCCCTCTATATAGCTCTGTTCTCTCTCTTCTCTGCTAAAATTCAAGACATCCTGCCCTCCTTCTCCTCTTCCTCTTCCTCTCCCTCTTCCCCCCGCGCCTTTGGCCACCTCTACCTCTCTCCCTCTTTTCTCCTCTTTCTCTCTGACAATACCTGATGAGGTTTCTAGACAAGTTCGATCTAAGAAAGTGTTGTCCAAACAGTTGCGCCCCAGCTCCTCTAGAACCATCAAGGACCATATTGGCACCCTCACTCAAGCCTTGGGCGATTTCTGTAATCACTTTTTCACGACTGGAATTTTCCCCTCTCCCTTTAAGCACTCCCTTGTGCACCCACTCCTCAAGAAACTGTTTGCCTTTCCTGCCTGCCCTGCAAACTAACGCCCAATCTCCATCACCCATTTCCTGGGCAAACTGTTAGAAAAAACTGTCCATCTCCCAGCTTACTCTCCACACTGAATCTGTTGATTGTCTCCATGATCATCAGTCTGGCTTCAGAGCTGCCAGAGGCACCGAAACTGCTCTCCTGAACACCTGTGAATATCTGCTCTCTAACCTTGATTACAGCATTCCTTCAGTCCTAATCCTCCTTGATATTGCCTCGGCTTTCGACATGGTCAACCACACCATCCTGATCAATCGACTCCATGAGAACCTTGGCATCATGCATCAGGCCCTTGAGTGGCTGACCTCCTTCCTCTTGGACTGCCCTTCCCAGGTGAATCTTGGTCCCTTTCTCTCCGCCACATCTCTCTATACCTGTGGCATTCCCCAGGGCTCGATCCTCTCACCCTAGTTTTTCAACCTCTCTTTGGCCCCTTTGGCCCACCTGATCTCTACCTTCTCCTCTGATGCGGATGACACTCAGCTTTCCTTCAGGCTCCCCTCAGAGTCCTCTCCTCCCTCTCTCTCATTCCTGAATGTCTATCTGCGATTCAGGATTTGTGTGCCTCCAACACTCTCTCCCTTGATGCCAGTAAAATGGAGATCCTCCTTATTGGGATCCCTGCCTCTGCTTTCCCTCTCGCACTCTGTCCGCCTGCCTTGGCCCCCTTGCTTTGCCTAACTGCGAGGCAAAAAATGTTGTCATCTTTGACTCCACTCTCTCTTTCTCTCCTCACATCTCGAACGTCGCCAAGAAGTCCCATTGCCAGCTGCTCCTCCTCAAAAGGACTCTTTCCTTTCCCACATTCCCTCAGAAGCTCACTGTCTCCATATCCCTGGTTCTCTCTAGGCTGGACTCCTGCAACAGCCTCTTTCTCAACCTGACTTCCTCTACTCTCCGCTCTCTACTACTAATCCAGAACAGGTCTGTGAGACTTATCCTAATGTGATAGATCTCCATCTTCCTGGCATTAAGGGAGAGATTTTTGGAGGCGCACCAATCCTCTCCCCTGCTGACTCTCTGGCTGATACTGAAACTGCACTGGTTACCTGGCCATCCTCTGATCTCAAGCCCAAGTCTCCTCCCCCACCAGTCGCACTCCTACACTGCCTTCCTGGCAATGCCTGCACTTGGGGACTTTGTTCTGTATCCCTACAGTCCCACTACCAGCACTTGAAACCGGATGTCTGCACTTACCATTGCACTTGCCACCTGCTGGTCGTACTTTTACTTGTGTTACTTATTTTATCATCCCATGTACTGCACTGTCCCCTCCCCGTTACCGCCTGCACTTTCCTCCTTCCCCTTCCCATGCACTTGCACGATCTGAATGACACCTGGCCTAGTAGGATCGTTGTCTGTCTTCTCTCTGTTCCCCCTCCCTTGCCTTGCACGCCTTGAAACACTTGTATGTAGGCACATTATAAATTCCATATCATATCATATCCTTGGCCTCAAGCGCAGGGATCGTTTCTCTCCAGCCCTGAAATCTCTCCACTGGCTCCCAGTTGCTGCAAGAATCAAGTTCAAGACCCTTTGCATTGTCCACAAAGCTTTCTGGGCCAGGGCCCATACTACATCCAACACTCTCTTCCAAAATGCCTTCCTTCTCAAGACTTTCGCTCAACTACCTCCAACTCTCTAAGGGATAGACGTTTTTCCAGGCAGAGAGTGGGGGGTGGGGGTAGGATCTCTCTCCTCTGCAGGTGGCTCCCTCTGCAAAGGCCTCCCTGCTCCTTTCAAACTTGAGCCAGAACAACTGAAGATCCGGAAGCAGCTCAAAACTTTCCTCTTCTCCTCTGCTTTCTCTCTCTCCCTCCCTGCTGGCCTACCTGTCTGCTGTACCAACTGGTTGCTTGCCTACCCTCAGAGTCTCACTGAGTCCAGACTCTTTCTTGATCAGTCGCCCCTGTACTGCCTCTGGGCCTACCACACTCTTAGGGGCTGTAACTGTAACTCTAAAGTGCCTTATTCTCCTTGCACTACCCAGAGCTGTGCTGCCCTGGCTGCACTCACTCAGAGCATTGCTGGCCTGTTTATCCCTTCCCTCTCCCTTGCGCTTCCCCCTCCCTTTCCCCTTGCACTACTCGTTCTCGCACCTGCACAATGACACACAGCCTAGTAAGATTGTTTGTCTTCTCCTCCCTCTATCGTCCTTCCCTTGTCGCACCTAGAAACACTTGTGTACAGGCACATTATAAATGACTTGTATCATAACATTTTATCACAAATGCCCAGAAAAATACATAGTGCCACAGTAAGAAATGTCTAGTCTGGCAGCACCCAAATGCCAGTCTAGCCAGATAAGTATACTTAGCAGGACTGCATTATCAGAAATGCCCAGTTATATAAAAAATCATACCAAACTGAGGAATGACTAGACTTGCTGCACCAAAATGCCTCTCTAGCCACTAATACCACATATCATTCCTGCTTAGCCTGGACATGGACAACAATTATGATTTATTGCACAATCCCTCCCCCCCACAAACATCCCCTCTCGTTCCACCCCTACAGCAACCTCCAAAATCAGCTCATTGGCCCAGAATTACCTCTACGTCCCTCTTCCTTGTCCCAGAACTTACGTATGAGGCTCCTTGGCTCATAGGTAAGTACTGGTATGAGGAAGAGTGGGATTCCCTCCATGTACTTCTACCTCATTCCAGTACTTGTGTATGAGGCAAAGTGCCTAGGACATACATACTGGGATGAGGAAGAATAGGGCTAGGAGTAATGAAGATTACCAATAAGTAATCAAGGCATTAAACACAAGTAGGTGTGCAATACCATTGAGTTTACTGGGATTCAGCACTCCTCCCACCCTGATACGTTGGGCTATGTTGACTCGACCTGGCTGACCTTCAGAGCAGTTGCCAGACTGTTAAAAAGAGCCCAGCAATCACTAACATAAAGCATTCACTGTTAATATCTGAATTCAAATTCCACATTTTTTAGGCAAATGAAATCACGGGTTTAGTACTTGCATGCCAGGGGAGTGATTGGAAGGCTAGAGTGGGAACAGGAGAACAGGAACAGGAGAACAGGCTAGAGTGGGAACAGGAGATCACTCATTCTCGCAGCAGTCCGTAAGGGGGAGCTTTCAACCTTAAAGGAGGGAGTTAACTTCTTGTAACATTGAAGCTGCACTAGAATAGTCTCATTAAAATAAGTAAAGAAATTAGATGCCCCCACACAAATAAGTTTAGCCCCTCTCCCAACATTTGAAGGGTTAATGCCCGAAATGTAGGTTTTGTTGCACCCATGAACGCAAGCACACACACCATTCACCATATACACACATGCACACCCAGCCATCCGTACATTTAAGTGTGCACCCTTTCACCAGACATTCAAACACGCACACGTCATGGGGGTGAGGGGAGCCCAATTACTTCAAAAATAAATTGTTTCTTTTTGAAGTCACTCTGACTTCATAAAGAAATTATTTTTGTTAAGGACCAAACCATAACGGAAATAATTCCTTTATGAATGCATAAAATTTCTTTTTGAACTTAAAGGGCTCCCCCTGACCTTATGACAATGGGTCCTCCAGCCTAGGGTCTTCCATGGCATGGGGTGGGGATCGCTCAGACTTCAAAAAGAAAGTTTCTTTTTGTAGTCACTCTGCCTTCATAAAGAAATGATTTCTGTTACAGAAATGATTTCTTTATGAATGCAGAGTGAAATCAAAAAGAAAAAAGATTTCTTTTTTGAATAAAAAAATAATTTTCTTTTTTTTTTCTTCAAGTGGGGCCCCCTTCCAGGACATGTTCTGGTGGGGCCCTCCCACACCGCAGGGTGTGTGGGGGGGCCCCGTCACGCAAGTGTTCACATTCTAAATATTGTGAACAGGAAGTAGTGAGTCATTCTGTGGATTGTAGCAGACTGAGCAGGTAAGATTGATACCAAATTATAGTTGTTACAAAGATCGTCTGTATTGTTATGTTTCATCACAAGGTGCACCTCGCTTAATGCCATGGGGACTTTAAATGGTTCTCTAGAAATGAAATAGGGTATTTTATTGAAAAAAGTGTCAAGGATATTTCAAAGAAAAATTGCCTTCAAGTTTGTGTACCAGATGAGTCTGATATACTAAATCTGAATTAAATTTAGACGAACACTGGCATAACCCCCTGAGCATTACAGAAGGACTCGCAGAAAATGTAAAGCAGGTATCACGGGAGGCGGCTGAAGTGGACCTGATACATGTATGTAGTAGGCTGACATCGCAGCATTTCTATCTGGCTAATAAACTGTTTTTGGGCTGTGAAAAAAACCTGGATTTGGTTAACCCTTCTCACGCATGCAATCTGTACATGAAATTCAGGTTAGGGCAACTGAATCTAGCATATCGCACAAGCAAATGGGATCCAACTGGCAGTGATACATGCGTGGTCTGCGGTTCAGCCGGTGGTAGAAGTGTACTAAAAAGAAGTGGAACTGTGGTCTCGTCAGGGTAGAGGGTAGACGGAAAAATAGTGCACCATGTGACAAGTGTTTCGGCCAGTGCATTCCAATAGTCTTTGTGAGTAGTCACTAAGGCTCCTATTACAACTTTACACTTGCACAAGGACAGGAAAGGACAAATCCTCTGTATAGAATGGTGGATATGGTTGTAAAAAGTATAGGAATGGTAAACAGAAAAAAAAAGAAAAGTAGTGGAAAGCTGCTCTCGACAGTTCCCGCTCACTTCGATTACTGGGCTCAGCCTGGAAATCCCTAAATAACTTATTTTTCTTTTGCCAGGGTTACCGTTTGGTAAGGTATCAGTACCTTAAAACAATTTGCAATGTATGTTATGTTATGTTATATGTACTTATATAGCGCACCGCCATCAACGGAATTGGTCCCTAGACGCTCTGGCGGATCTGTAAACGAGAAGGTGGGATGGGTTAGTAAGGTGAAGAGGGAATAGGATAGTGAGAGGATTGGTGTACTGTTGGCAGCTTCAACTCGGTGGACACCAGGTGCTGAGCTTTGGTGCGAGTATTGGATCGGTGTCAGTCCGCGTGTGCTGCTTGTGCGGCTTATGTGTTATTGCCATGTGATGAGGTGCGTGCAGCTTGTTGTGCGAGAGATGGTTGTGTGAGTTTTTTGAGTGAGGTAAGTATGCAGAGAGTTTGAGCTTATATTGGTTAGTGGGGTATATGACATTTAACATGTTAACATTCATAGTTTTGTCTAAGTGTAGTACTTTTGATCTACATAATTCCGTCTAAGTGTGGCACTTGCTAACCTTCACAATAATTATCTATATATGGGACAGGCTGATGTTCTCAAATCTAAGTGTGGCACATGCTAACATTCAAGTTCCATCCAGGTGTGGCATATGTTGACATTTACAATCCTATCTAGACGAGATGCAGGCCAAAGTTAGGAATTCTGTCTAAGTGAGGCACATGCTAACATTCACAGTCCTATCTAAATGCGGTGCAGGTCTAATGTTCTCAATTCCAAATGTGCCACATGCTAACATTCAAGTTCCATCCAGGTGTGGCATATGCTGACATTTACAATCCTATTTAGATGTGATGCGGGCCAAACTTAGGAATTCCGTCTAAATGTGGCGCAGGCTAATGTTCTCAAGTCTAAGTGTGGCACATGCTAACATTTAAGTTCCATCTAGCATTGGCGCATGCCAACATTCACAGTCCTATCTGAATGCGGCGCAGGCTAATGTTCTCAATTCTAAATGTGGCACATGCTAACATTCAAGTTCCATACAGGTGTGGCATATGTTGACATTTACAATCCTATCTAGAGGCGATGCAGGCCAAAGTTAGGAATTCCGTCTAAGTGAGGCGCATGCTAACATTCAAGTTTCATCTAAGTATGACGCATGCTAACGTTCACAGTCCTATCTAAATGCGGCGCAGGCTAATGTTCTAAATTCTAAGTGTGACACATGCTAACATTCAAGTTCCATCTATATGTGGCACATGCTGACATTCACAATCCTATCTAGATAATTGTACCACCCTAGCATGCCGATTTGGGTTGACCCACATATACCCCCCACCCTAGACAAAGAGGCAAGGGAGTTGTTCAGTGGGGTCAATTGTTCCCGGATAAACATTGTGTATCTTGAGAAACTCTAAAGGCCATAGTGGGGGACACAGCCAAATATAAACTGCAATATGTGCGCATAAGTGCATCAATTCGGAGGGTATGGCCCACTGTCCCAGAAGAGCCAGAGATAAACTTGGGATTGGGCTACATTTTCACTGGAAGAATAGGGAAAATTACGGCATCAACATTATACAAAACTATTGATCAAACTCGCCCTACGTCTGCACACAAAGCCAAAGCCAAGTAGGAGCAAGATTTTGGGGAGAGAATCGAAGATCATCAATGGCTACGAATATGCACTCTGACCAAAAATATATCCTGCATTGCCAGATACAAACTTATACACTACAAGATAATTCACAGGACACACTATACTCCAGCTAAGCTCAAGAGCATCTTCCCCACAACGGAAATGACATGCCCGAGATGCCACTCCGAGGATGCGGGCATTTACCATATGCTGTGGTCCTGTCTAAAACTAAAAGAATACTGGTCAAAGATTTGCAATGGCAGACCAGCCTCTCAATTAGACTCCACAACTATGTCTCTTTGGAGCCATAGGAAAGATGAATCAGACGTGGCGGAAACTCCTAAATCTAAGCCTGCTGATAGCCAGAAGGGCTATACTGTTGAAAAGGAAGAATAGTGCGCCATGATATGGGCAAATGATACTGAGGAGATGTACATAAACTCAGTGCGATCCACTTCCAGGCCCACAAACATATGGGCTAGATTCAAACAATACCTGTCAGATCAAGCAGGACTTGAAAACTCGGACTATTAGTAAACGTCTTTACATATGTTGTAATGTTTGGTATTTTCAGCAAATGTGTGTATGAATCATCTGTGTGCAATAATAAATAAAGTTTAAAAAAAACAATTCTATCTAGATGCGGCGCAGGCCAGAGCTTAGAATTCTAAGCAGGTGTGGCGCATGGCAACATTCACATTTCTATCAGGGTTCTATAAAGTGTGGTGTATGCTAACCTTCCTGATTCCATCCAGGTGAGGCAGATGCCGACACTCACAAACCCATCTAGATGCGACGCAGGCCAGCGTCCAAAATTCCCTCCCGGTTTGCCACTTGTTAACATTGACTAGTATGTTATGATGCAGTGCAAGGCAACATTTCAAATACTGTCATGGATAAAATCCAGCTGGTGGTCACAAGGCATTCTAAGTATGCATGGGCTAAGTCTATGGCAGTGTACGTTATGGGAAGGTAAGGTAGAGTGGCAGGGGCTTTCTGGAGTAGAGTAATTGCTCTACTCCGCACCCATGCCACACTTACAGTTTTTGTTGGGGTCTGTTAACTGCTGGCTTCACTGGCTTCCCCTGTATATGGGAATATATCTAATGTATATGGTATACATCAGATAAGTGAAGCCCTATTCTTATTTTGACGGTCTAATGACATACACACAATCTATTTTGTGGCAACCTATATTTATCATGCATGGTGTATAAGAGCGAGAATCCTGAAAATCAGCGGGAAATTAGCTAGAGCAGTGCTTAAATTGAAGATCTTTTACCCCACATTTTAATGTGACTTAACCATAGACATGTAAATATACCTTATGCTACTGTCAACCCAAAATGTATCAATTGCCCTTTGTACAATTTTATTGGCTAGGGCAATTGTATGGGCTAGGGCAAGTGTCTCATCAAATCTATAACACTATCTTGTCTTCTGATCTCCCCAATAATATTGACGGTTTGGGAAGAAGTTGGGAAGGAATTGGGTGAATGTATAATCTTGCATTGCAATATGGTGCCAATGCAATGCAATTTTATTTCTAATGATGATTCCAGTTTCCATGCACTTTACTGTTCCTTGTCATTTTATTTGGGGCAAGGAAGGGCAATGTTCTGCTGCTAGACACACAAGTGCACTTTATTGCACTTTATTGCTTGTTGCACATACGAGAAGGTTTATTAAATAATTGATATTTGTATTGATGAATCATGAAGTGAACAGACCCTAACCAGAGATTAGATAGTTCTGATATTGCAATGTTGGCATGACTGCATCACATAATGTAATTCTCCCTTGGATGTTGCATCCAGTCTACACAAGTGTCTTATCCTTCTTTACTCATCCCTATGGATTAAGAAAAATGTTTTTGCTCTTAAATGCATAAGCACACTTTTACTGTATTGTTTGCACATACGCAGAGAATTATGGACCTATCGATATTTGTATTGGCGAATCATAAACTGAATGGACTCCAACTGAAGAATGAACACCCCCTGACATAACGATGATGGTTTAACTGTGTCATACAATGTTATACACACTATTAATTGATGTTTTATTTGATCAATATAAATGCGAGATTTGTATGTGTTATGTGGCAAATGATTTAACCGTCAAATAAAAGCCTTATGATAATGATATACTAAATCACCCACCTAATCATGCCCTCTGGGCACATCCTACTCTACAAATAATGTACAAACGATCAACCAATTCTTTATAAGTCCTTTGCCCCATTCTACTCTATGCTAATAACACCAACACTCCAACCTATTTTTAAGAATCCATTCCATGGCTAATCTAACAGAATAAAACACCAAATAGTTCCTTGGATGGTTCCCTCGGAAGTTACTTACAATCTGGAGATCCCAGTTGCCCTTTCTGCTTCCACCTCCGGGTTTCAGCACTTATCGCAGGATAGTTGGTTCTCACAGGTTGCTTTGAGTTGTGTTACAAGCTTAGCAGTCTTTAATACTCACTGTCCTTCCACCGGGGCTTGCCAGGTCCACACTCATAGTACTGATCACTTCAGCAATGTACTTGGTCTTGAGACTGTAGGGTATTTTGTGTAGATTTAGGGCCCAGTGGTATTTTCTTACCGCCAAAAACAAAAATAATTTAGCAATAATCACTCCTTGCATTTAGATTGGGTTTGGTATTATAATGGTATAGTGGCTGTGCATTATTTCAGTACACAGATACATTTGGTTGGTATACATTTCATTGTGGTATAGTGATGAGCATGATGTTTCTGTTCTACTTGTGGTCCCCAATATACAAAACCCCTTTCTTCTTGCTTAGTCTGTTCGTGTGATCACTAGAGAGACCTTGGGCTACATTTTATGGATACCACAATTTTCACATAGAGTGCCGCCTATGGCTGTTATCACTAATTTATTTACATTAGTGAGACTATGTTTCCATGGAGTATTCACAATAACATGTGGTATTATCACTAATTTATTTACATTAGTGAGACTATGTTTCCATGGAGTATTCACAATAACATGTGGTATTATCACTAATTTATTTACATTAGTGAGAATATGTTTCCATAGGCCTCTCTCTGCTGATTCATATACGCTCAGCAGACTATTGCATTATATTCCACTCAGAAGCCACACACACATACATACTCTGAGTGGAACCACGCACACAGCTATTTATAATTGCTCATAACATTACTTCATCTGCATAGGAAGATTGGCACACATATTACCTAATAACCTCCCCTTTCATTATGTGATATGGGCTAAATGCAACAGAGAAAGACAGAAGCAAATAAAAACCTTTACACAGGCTGTGATTTATAACAGTTTAATTTCAAAATAATACATTACCAGCTTTGCGAGGCAGTCTTTTCTAGAATAAACAGAAGCGAAACAAGTGCAAAAATACAAGGCATTTCATTTTACCTTTGCAACAATAAAAAGAACAGCCATTTAGATGGCAACATTGTAAAGTGGCATTTAAACACAGGAGAATTCCCTATCGCTACACTGCCTGTCTAATAGTAGATCATTCGTCCGGCAGTCACAGCAATCTCACTCCATTTGTATAGTTAGCAGCTATTTGTAGCTTTTCAGAACGCAAGGTCTCCTGGCTTGTCGTCTTTGAGCAGTGACCCAGGGCTCTTTTTTTTCTTTCTTTAAAGCACCCAGCGAGAACATGCTGTTCAATCTGCAATCTGCAATCTGCAGTTCTCAAGCCGGTGCCAAGTGATTAGGAAACCCAAGTCTCTGAAGGTCAGTGGTCCAGCTCCTCACAGCAGCAGAACGAAGGCGACCTCACTGCAACTCTGCAAAATATCTTCTCCCCCTCCTTTTCCCCGAGCTGCTTCAATAAACATCTGTTACAACCCCTAAGGTTACGTGTCACCAATCAAAATACACAATAGTCTACCCTCCTTCCTCAACAATGGCTCACTTTTACAGTAAGCAACTGTATCTAACTGATTTCCTGCTATTCAAATTTTGATTCCTGCAAAGACCGTGAACAAAGCAAAGAGAGAGAGAGGAAAAAATAATCTGAACACACGTTTAAAATGAATCTCAGCCTGCCTCATTTTGCACATGGAGAACACATTATAATGTTAAGGAGTTAAAATTGCGTTAGTATTTGTTAATCAAGTTAATTAATTATCTAATGTTTCACCTGTAATTGAGGCATTTCAGGTGAGAACAAAAATGGTGTGCTTTTAAACTAAGTATTGAGAAAAATGGCGTGCTTTAACATAAATATCCTGTACCACATTACAGCAATACTGTGATCCCATGCAGTGGCGCTGCACTCCAAAACACGCTAAATTATACTACATACCCTCCTTTTTCTGAGAATTTGGCCATGGTCCAAGCCACAATTGGAAGAAACCCAACTTGCTCCCTTTCTTCTTTTAAAATGTATCAATCCAACGAAATGAATATTCACGTGTGGAAAATGAAAATTGAAAAATCATTGTTCAATCATCATAATATCAAAATTCATCTCTGAGTCCATCAGTTCTTTTTAAATATTTTACATATTTCTTCCCAATGGAAGTGTCCATAATCCAGTGTCTTACTTTTATACTTGAAGTCAATCACAAAACAATAAAATAAAACAAATGGTTAAAATAAAGAATTAACAGATTAAAATAATTAATTAAAATAATAAATACGTGGAACTCGATACTCCAGGACATTTGTCTGCCTCTGATATGTCCCGACCAGCGATGTCACATCATTTGGTCATTTGGGTACTGTTTCATCCTGGCACTCTTAGATGCTTTTTCCATAGGAGTCATCTCTCTTGGCATCCCGGTTACTTTGTCTTCACCTCCACCCGGAGGCAGGCATCATTTGATCTTCATCCAGGGGACTCAAGGACTCCATCGTCGCCCGTGTCCTCCGATCCCGTGACCTCCAACCGAAAATGTGTTAATCAATAGTCTAAATCAAATAGAAAAGAAACAAATTAAGTACATAGCATAATACTAACTTCACCCTTTTGCCAAAAATAAAACATGCTTTGCAAAACATTTCGCCCTTTTCCTCTCGCTTTCTGAAATTAAGCACATGTTAAAGAGAAAACAAACATACATAAAATAGCATTCAACATTTAATACATTTTCAATTTGCAAACCAACTTTTTTTACCTATATACATATGTAATAATCAATCACCTCTATTTTATTTCTCTGCTGTTGCTCTCTGACTAAACCCATTTACCTTACCTTCTTTTATGTATTCAAGGGATTTATCTTTTTCTACACGCTCAAGTCTTTTAATTTTGTATCTGGGGTGCCAGGGTTTAATTTGGTTTACATGAACAAACTGTTCTGTTGCTGTTTCACCTTCAGTTTTCAAAATTTTATAAACCACAGGAGAGACCTTATCTATAATTCAAAATGGCCCCTGCCAAGCTGCTAGAAATTTGGAATTTTTCTGTTTACCTTTTCCAAAATGAAATTTATACACCTGAACGTCCACACAATATTCTTTCACTGATGTCTTTTTATCATAATATGACTTTGCACTGTCAGCAGCTCTTTCTAGATTTCGCTGTACAAAAGCAAATGCATGTTGTAAATGCCTCCTCAGTTCATCAATGTATTCATGAACTGTGGATGCCCTCACAAGTGTCTGCTCATGTGTTCTGTATAGCAGGTGTTGTGGTAACACCATTTAACTACCTGTCAAAACCTCATGGGGGCTAACACCTGTTGCTTTGGCAGGAGTTGATCTGATTGCCATTAAAACCAAAGGTAGACCTAAATCCCATCTGGAACCTGCTTCTGCCACACATGTCTTTAATATGTCCACAACAGACCTATTGCAGCGTTCAACTCCACCAGAAGAAGCAGCTCGATATGCAATATGTAATTTCCTTTTCACACCCAGTATTTGCCATACCTTACTCATTAGAGCACTTGTGAAATTACTTCCTCTGTCTGATTCTATTCTTTGTGGCAATCCAAACCTTGAAAACACATGATTCACCGGTAATGTAGCTGCTTTTTGTCCACTACAATCTGGTGCAGGAATACACTCAATCCATTTCGACATCAAACACACCACACTCAAAATATCACGGTTTCTCCTGCTCGACCTCTTTGCAGGCCCTACATAGTCTATTTGCAAATCTGACCATGGAAGAGTTAAGCCTCTTTTCATTAATGGAGCTCTATGCATTGGTGAAGCAGGTTTAAATTGGGCACATACTAGACATCCTCTAGTATATAATTCCACATCTTGGGACATATGTGGCCAGTAAGCATAATCTTTTAGTATTTCCAATGTTTTTTGTGAACCTCAGTGGCCTGCAGTTATTGCATCATGTGCCTGGTGTAGCATTAACCCTCTGAATGAAAGGGGCACCACCCACTGTATCTGTCCTGTTATGGACTCTCTGATCATGAGTACATCCTGTAGTCTAATTCGTTTTTTATTCTTTAATAGCACCCTCAACTCTTCTTTTCTTATACAATCATTTTCTGTTAAAGGGTTTTGTTCAGGATCTATTAAATAATTATAATAGATTCCCAAAATCCGATCATCCTTTTGTGCCTCAATCATATCTTGATCTGGTGTTTCATAACTTCATTGTACTACTGGTTGATCTACCTCCTTTGATGCTTTAGAACGTGTTACTGCATCAATTTGTATTTCACCAAGTAAATGTTCAATAGGAAGCAATTCTCCCATCACAGCCCCAATTTTAGCCAGGTGATCTGCATTATCATTCCCCTCCTTATCCTCTCCTGGAGTTTTTAAATGCCCACGAATTTTCCTCCAGTATATTGTTAAATCATTCTCTGACACCAATTTGTCTATGGCTTGTATCATGTTTCCATGTTTAAGTGGCTTTTTGTTGTATGTAATCATGCCTCTCGCTTTCCAGCCAGGTAAATATTCCACAAAGCTATTTCGTGCATAGTCAGAATCAGTCACCAGGACAATTTCACTGAATTTATTATCAACCGCCGTAGCAATTGCTTTATAAATGGCTGCCAATTCCACTACTTGACTGCTCCTAGCTCCAATTCTCATCCCTATACTAGGGACGCCTTCACATTTCAACCAGGCATTTCCTATTCCTGACACTAATTGTTTATTACTTTCCTTTTCAATGTGAAAAGCACAACCATCAACATATACAGTTGGCAAATCCTTGCATGTCTTTTCATCAAAAGCTTTGTGTGGTGATTGCCCAAAATCCTGTAAACTAGATTCCACTTCTACTTCGTTTGATACATGTTCAGCTGCACAGTCATGTAGATCTGCTAAACTCTGAGCAACTGGGCTTTTTTTTTATTTTGGCCATATCTCACTTCTACAGGAAAACCTTGTAATGCTAGCGTCCATGAAGTGATTCTGGACTGTGCTAGGTTACCTGACCTCATCCTGTTACTCTCTAAAAACTGCAATGGTTGATGATTGGTATCAATAATTACCTGTTCTCCCTGAACAATGGGGCGGAAATGCTGTAGCGCCCACACAGTGGTCAAAAAGGCCTTTTCACATTCACTGAATTTAATTTCAACTTGGGAAAACGCCTTACTTGCATAGGTAATTGTTTTGTGATTCAAATCATGTTTTTGTGATAGCACTGCTGACATACACAGTTCAGAGAAACCTATTTCTATAAAGAAATCTCTATCCTTTATGGGGTATGCCAAACATGGTGACTTTATAAGACATTCCTTTAATTTAGCCACTGCCTCAAACTGCTCTGTTTCCCATTTCCAGGGTGTAGTCAGCTTTCACAGCTTAGTTAATGGTTGAGTAATTTCAGCATAATGTTCAAAGAACTTCCTGTTATAGCCCGTGATTCCTAATAAACCTTTTACCCCTTTCACAATGTTAGGGTCTTTTAGTTTTTGTGTAGCCTCCACTTTCTTCTTGTGTGGGTTTAATTCATGTTTGGTCACTTCATGGCCTAGAAAATTCACCTTTTTCTTGCACCATTGTGCCTTTTGTAAAGATACTTTGGCACCTGCTTTCTGCAATTGGCCAAGAACATGTCTTATTTCCTCAACATGGTTTTTCAAGCTTTAATTTTTTATCAGTACATCATCCCCAAAAACTATGGTACCTCTTTCCGCTGCATCAGGCATGGCCTTTCTCAAAAAATATTCCAAATTCACTCCCACTATTGACATACCCAGATGGAACTCTAACCCATGCGTATTGAGTCTTATCAAATGAAAATGAAAATAAATTCTGTATCTCCTCTGCCAATGGAACGCACCAATATCCAGAGGTGAGATCTAACGTGGTAAACACTTTTGAACCATGTACCTGAGCTAGGCCCTGATCAATGAATGGCAGTGGCCATCTGGATACTGGCACTCTTTTATTTAACTCCCTCAAATCTGCACATAGCCGCCATTGACCATTTGGCTTCAACACACCTAAAATAGGTGTGTTGGATGTGCTATGAATGGGCCTGATGATTCCCCGGGACTCCAAATTTTTAACAATCTCTGCCAATGACTCTAAACATGCCAATGGTAATCTATACTGGCACACAAATACTGGGCTTCTGCTACACCCTTCCGGTAGCGTGGCCACATGCAAATCAGTTAGACCGCAATCATAAGCATCTTTTGCAAATACATCTTTAAACTCCATAAATATCTTCCTCAGTTCATTTCTATCCTCATCGTTGTCACATGCATCCTCTGATAAAATCTGCTCCTCTACCATTTTGGAGAATTATGGAAAACGTTCTGGTAGGGGAATCTCAGCGCTTTCCTCTAACTGTGTGGCTGTGTCTCTCTGTAAAGCCGCCACTTTTAAATGTTTTGGTGTATCAGCTTCCACTTCAATTGGCTGATTTTCTGTTTCATTTTCATTTAAGTTAAATGTTATGCAATCCTCTTGATGACAGCACACTGTCTCACTTGAATCATAAGGGTACACAGAATGAATTCTAAATATTCCTTTGGGCTGAGAATGCAGGTATTCTGGCAATTCACCCTTGGCATCCACATACTTTTCAGGGATATTTCCAATCACTATGTTATTTAGATCTGCTGTGTAATGTGATTTTTGTATGGCCATTCCTAATGGGGAGTTTTCCTCTAAATGAGTATCTTGACAACCTTTATTATTCACCATAATGTTTACAGACCCTTCACCAATATCTACCAATGAAATGTATTCATAATCCAGGCCTTGCTGTTTTATGGATTCATTCAAGCAGACAAATGCATCAGAATCTTTCAACTGCTGACCATTTTTGCATTTCAGTGTTATTGCAACCTTTTCGTGAATGCAGGGATAATAGTATCCTTCCTCAGTTGTAATTCAATTGCATATGGGACCAGCTGTGCGCAATGATAAGCCCTTCTTTTGTCTTCAATTTCAGGGGCCGGCTCACCTAGGCATGACCATATCTTTCGATTAAGGAAATCTAACACCATACACATTCTGTGCATTATATCATTGCCCATGTAAAAATCATTCTGTGTTCCACTCACTATCCATACATTATGGTAAATTGTTTTCTGCCTAATGCTAATTTTTAGCATGCATCTTCCTGCAATTCGGTTTTCAAAATCTGTACTGTCCAAACCAGAGACATATTGGTTTTTAATTCTAAATTTCGGGATCTCCTCCTTCTCCATTATTTTTTGCAACAATTTCTCATTAATGAAACTCCTTTCCTGTTCAAGTGCTAAAGTGGCTTTTATTGTTTTAGAATAGTCATTGATACCAATGTGAACCCATGGTTGCTCATCTTCCATGTGTATTTCAGCAAGAGTGGTGATGTGTTTTTCTGAATCTGCTTTATTCTGTTTGCATGTTTCTCTTTTAAATAAAAGCGTAATGTGTGCTCATCTATGGCAGTTTGCCATCTTTCCCTTGGGTCCAAGTATATCTGTTCAGATTGTTTCTCATCTTCACTCTGCATTTTATCTTGACACATTAATATAACAGTGACGCTAGGTATGCAACTATTCTGGAGATATACCTCCACTGCATCATTTGTCTTGGCAACAGTGTGACATTCATTTATATTGCTGTTTTATGAGTTTAGTTTTTTAGGTCTCAATGGTTTTTTGGTTAAGGACCACAGTACTCCATTCACCCCATCTATGAGAGGAGATAATCTTTTCAGGCAATCTGTTCCCATCAAAAATGGAATTTCACAAATGGATGTGACCAACACCTCCTGTTTCATTCTGTGTTTACCTATCTTTATGTCAACCTCTGTGATGCCTATAATAGGCACCTCCTCCCCATTAAAATTATGCACTGGACCTTGACTTTCCTTCACTGTGATCTGATTCTGCGGGGATCTCCCTTCATTGATACTCTTTACCAATTTGTTAGCCATAATTGCGTCCTGTGCGCCAGTGTCAAACATTGCAAATGTATTGCATTTTTCTTCTACAGTGATGGGAGCATAATACCTGTCTTCAACTTCCTCTAACACACATAAGAAGTGCAAATTCTTACTGATTTCGGGGCTCACCTTTCTCAGGCCTTTTTCACTTTTGGCTAAGCACATTGGTAAATGGAAAGACATTGTTCCCTCCTTTTTGCCCATTTCTGTGTGAGAGACTTTATTCATTTCCCCATGTTCAGAGGTTTTTTGGAGTGTGGCCACTGTTCGCCCAGCCATCCAGGTATCATCAGAGGTCACACTACAACCCTCCAACTGAACATGTGTAACAACATCACTTGGCAATTTGTCATTGTCTAAGTCTTTGCATTTGTGATTATTCAGTATGGTATCAGCCCTTTTAACTCCTTCAAAAATATGTGGCTCAAAGAATTCTTCAGGTGATCGATCTGTACCCTCCTTTTGAGCATTTCTTTTTTTCTGCCTGTGTTTGGTCATTGTTTTGATTGCCCAGGGAAGGAGATATAGCATCACCACTTACTCCCTGTTCACTGGTATTCCCCATGCATGAGTCATTTTTCTTAAATCTGTCTCTTTGTTCTTTTGGATATTCAGGTTTTCCTATTTCATTTGTACAAATCTCCAATGTTTGATTTAGTTCTCGGTTAATCCGTACCTCTCTTTTAGAAGTATTTGCATTTTCTGTTAAATGTTCATTTACTGGTATTTTCACTTTTAAATCATTAGGCATCTCAGAGTCATTATGCAAAATTACATCAGAGCGATCTGTCTTTTTGGCACTGCAGGTATCATAAGTACTTAGTCACTTTTCAGAAGGCCCCCGGTAATTGCTATGGCCTTCTGCCCCCTCCTTTGATGACTGTTTTTGTGCTGTACAGAGCTTTCCTATTTGCTCAGCTAACATTTTCACTTGGGCTTCGAGGCACTGGAATCTTTCCATCTCTCTAGAATCCTCTCTCTGAGGCCTAGATCGATGTTGGTTGTTTTCTCCCTGATTGGATCTATTCTGATACCTCTCAGGGGAATGGTTTCTATTGGGATGGTTCCTGAAATCTTGATTCATTTGTGGAGGGGAGCGGGGTGCACCCATCCTTTGGTTGTAGTCCCCTGGTGGGGAATCATTGTACTGACGTGGAGTGTAGTTTATGCTCTGCCTCATGTCCTGTCTCTCGTGTTGTGGGTACTGGCCTCTATGTTGATTCCCATTATCAGCAAATCGATCCACATATCGGGGTCTAGCCTGTTTATCATATATCATGGTATTGAGATCAAATCTGCTTTGTGTCCCCAATGTCTGATAAGGACCATCATTTCTTTGATACTGATTTTGTCTCTGGTTATTGTTCATACCTGACATATTAGGTCGATAGCCTGCCCGGGGCCTATCTCCTAAGCACCTGGGGCTGACGTATCTCTCCCTATTACTAGGATCATGTGATTGAAACATTGGTGCAGGGTGTGATGACTTTTGTTGATTACCCCTTTGTTCAGGTGCCAAATTATTTTTACTTGGACTTTGAGCAGACTCAAGGGACATTTTGGCTGACCTGATTTCCATCACTGTTGCTGAGGGTTCTTTATATTTCGGTCTAGTATCTTTCATTTTATTACTTTCTCTACCCTGACAATAGAGTACCTCATACAGTTTTGTGCTTTGGTGTACAATCCATTCAAGGGACTTGTCACAATCAAATTAACGGAACAATTGGGATATGATGTCTTTCTCTAGCCCATAGAAGTAGGCAGTTTTAAACTCATTGGAATTGGGGTCAAAAGATACATCAAAGCGAGAAAATGCTCTTTTTAAGTCTTGTAAAAACTGGCGAGGGGATGTATTAGGCCCCGCAGTGATTGTGTAAGTGACTTTCTTTGCCTCCTGCAATGACTGGAAAGGAGAAAAATGATGCCTAATCTCTTTTTCAAACTCTGCCCATGTCATATTCTGCTGTTCATTCAATCCTCTTATGATACTGGCCGTCAGAGCATCTAAAGTTAAATGAAAATACTGCCTGTACTGTTCCTTAGGTATCTGGAGGGTTTTAAAAATGTGATGAACCACTTCTAAGTGATCCTCTATGCAGCATTCCCCTCCCTTTTTAAATGGTTTGATCAAGGCTTTAATGGATTTCATTATCTTTATGGGGCTACTTGTTGCAATGCATGGAATTGCACTACTTGGTGACTCAACCCAGGTTCCAGGTGTATGGGATTGGTGGCAGCCCCCAATGGGAGTATCAAATCCCCCAAGGGCGCTGCAAACAAGTTCAGTCACTGGCCCAGTACTGGGGAACTAGCTCTTTGGGTAGAAATAGAATTCATCTCAACTCCATTGAATGTGATGCCCTGCTGCCTCTCCTGGGACCTGGGAATGCACATTTGCTTTTCCAAGTCCTTACACCTTTTAAGGAGCCTGTCTGCTTCATTTTGCAAATAGTTGTTTTCATCACTCATTTTATGAATTACCTCCTGCATGTCGCACATTTGCATTTGGCATTCATTAAATTCTGTATTTCTCTTGTCCCTTTCTTGAAGCATTTTAATCATTTCTTGTTCTGCATTTTGGAGATCACTTTCTTTTTCAAAATGTTCTTTTTGTAAAACTTGCATTTCTGAAACCATCTCATCTTTATCTTGTCTAATGTGGTCCACCAATGCTTTTAAGTGTACCAATTCTTGTTCACTGTCTTCAAACTGTTTCTTGCTTTTGTACAATTGAAAATCAAAATCTCTGCACTTTAACTGCACATCTTTCTGACATCCTTCTAATTCTGCTCTTAACATTTCCTCTTTCTTACTTGCCCCATCTAAGTCAGTCTTTAACCTGTTAATTAGTTGGGTATCATTTTCCTGCATTCGCAGTGACCTATTCAAAATAAACCAGATCTTGGCGCATAGCCGTATCAAACAATCATTCTCTGCAAGTTTATCAGCTGCATTTAATAACCTTAGAAGGCAGACCTGAATTATGCTGCTTTCTGCAGAAATATTGTCTAGTTTTTCTTTCTGCACCTCACCATGAATGCGGTCATGCCATTCTGAGGTACTATTCGATGACCAGGTCCCATGTGCAAATAATTTTGCCTCTAAATATTGCACTAACTCTGGGAATGTGGCTTCCATTTGAGACATTCTGAAATTCGTTTTTAGTGACACACTGTTATTATGAAATGGGTTCCTTTTAATGTTCAGATGGCAGTGTGAGACACACTTGCCATGCCCAGTAGGTTACTTTCCCGGCCTGCAACGCACCATAAATATGTAGGGTATTTTGTGTAGATTTAGGGCCCAGCGGTATTTTCTTACCGCCAAAAACTAAAATAATTTAGCAATTATCACTCCTTGCATTTAGATTGGGTTTGGTATTATAATGGTATATTGGCTATGCATAATTTCAGTACACAGATACATTTGGTTGGTATACATTACGTTGTGGTATAGTGATGAGTATGATTTTCTGTTCTACTTGTGGTCCCCAATATACAAAACCCCCTTCTTCTTGCTTGGTCTGTTTGTGTGATCAATAGAGAGACCTTGGGCCTACATTTTATGGATACCGCAATTTTCACATAGAATGCCGCCTATGGCTGTTATCACTAATTTATTTACATTAGTGAGACTATGTTTCCATGGAGTATTCACAATAACATGTGGTATTATCACTAATTTATTTACATTAGTGAGACTATGTTTCCATGGAGTATTCACAATAACATGTGGTATTATCACTAATTTATTTACATTAGTGACACTATGTTTCCATAGGCCTCTCTCTGCTGATTCATATACGCTCAGCAGACTATTGCATTATATTCCACTCAGAAGCCACACACACATACATACCCTGAGTGGAACCACGCACACAGCTAGTTATATATTTATAATTGCTCATAAAATTACTTCATCTGCATAGGAAGTTTGGCGCATATATTACCTAATAACCTCCCCTTTTATTATGTGATATGCGCTAAATGCACCAGAGAAAGACAGAAGCAAAAAAAAAACTTTACACAGGCTGTGATTTTTAACAGTTTAATTTCAAAATAATACATTACCAGCTTTGCGAGGCAGTCTTTTCTAGAATAAACAGAAGCGAAACAAGTGCAAAAATACAAGGCAGTTCATTTTACCTTTGCAACAATAAAATGAACAGTCATTTAGATGGCAACATTGTAAAGTGGCATTTAAACACAGGAGAATTCCCTATCGCTACACTGCCTGTCTAATAGTAGATCATTCGTCCGGCAGTCACAGCAATCTCACTCCATTTGTATATTTAGCAGCTATTTGTAGCTTTTCAGCATGCAAGGTCTCCTGGCTTGTCGTCTTTGAGCAGTGACCCAGGGCTCTTTTTTTTTCTTTCTTTAAAGCACCCAGCGAGAACATGCTGTTCAATCTGCAATCTGCAATCTGCAGTTCTCAAGCCGGTGCCAAGTGATTAGGAAACCCCAGTCTCTGAAGGTCAGTGGTCCAGCTCCTCACAGCAGCAGAACGAAGGCGACCTCACTGCAACTCCTCAAAATGTCTTCTCCCCCTCCTTCTCCCCGATATGCTTCAATAAACATCTGTTACAACCCCTAAGGTGATGTGTCACCAATCAAAATACACAATAGTCTACCCTCCTTCCTCAACAATGGCTCACTTTTACAGTAAGCAACTGTATCTAACTGATTTCCTGCTATTCGAATTTTGCTTCCTGCAAAGACCGTGAACAGAGCAAAACACGCTAAATCATACTACAAGACCCATTTTTTATCATATCTCTCAAATGTCTTCATGATAGGTGCTTAGCTTCCAGTTTACAGCACATCCCTTTTGGATATTGTGTTCAGTATTTACCACTTGTCTGTAGCACCTTATTGCAGGTCAGAAATGTCTTTAGGTCTCCTCCTTTTCCCAAGTGAGAACAATCTCTATCAGTTCTATGGTGTTCCTTTGTATTAAGGGAATGGTGCTTGGAACACCTACTTGTACCAGGATTCTTCTTTCTCCTCATCTTTCTCCAGCTCTTTTATACTCTCAGGATTTGGGAGGTATTTCCAAGAATATATCTGATTTGCTCTTTGTTTTAGCTGTTTGAGTAAAAAGTAATTTGTGACCACAGGGATTGAAAGGCAAGGTGGTATTCAACTCGATCCTACAATTCATTCTCTTGAGGTTTGTGGTCTCTCTTTGGCTCTACAGACCATGGACTGCCCACCAGCGCATCTGTGAGGAATTTCCCCCTGGATTTGTTTTATTGGTATTAATATTTTATGTTATGTTATGTTACTTTGCATTTATACAGTGCCTTATGTATCATTGGTAGGAGCTCAAAGCGCTGGTAGGTTCAATGCTCTCGGGAACCGTAGTTCAAGTCAATAGAGAGAGAGAGAGTCATAAGGTGCACGGGTGCACCAGATATGTGTGCTGCTGGTGTGGCACTTGTATGCTTCTTAGCGGTAGGTGTGGTGGTTGGGAGGTCAGGAATATGTGTTCATTCTGGTGGGTAGATACCCAGACTGATTTCTGGCTGTGTAAGGCCTGAGGAGACGCTTAGGCCAGTGGTGAGCGTTCAGCTAGCTGTGTTTAATTAAGATGATGAGAAGTATGAGGCGGGTGTTAGTATGAGAACAGCTATACTAAATTTGTAATTGTATCGCTGTATTCTAGTTGAGTGGTGGTGTATAGGTGAGAGTAAGTGTGATGGTGTGATATGGTGGTTTTCAGTAAGGTGCCTTAGATCGAGTGCTTGTCTGTACCATCTATTCTACCTGTTTTATTTACTCTGTCCATTCATTCAGTTTCGGCTGTTCATACATTTCGTCTGGTTCATCATTAAGTTTACTTGCCTTTCCATTCATTCCATCATTTGATCCTTTATCCACATAAACTACTCCATCCAATCTGTTGATCCATTTCATCCTTGCCATCTGTTTAGTGTGTTCTGTCTGTTTCATCCTTTTTATTCCATCGATCTGTTCCATGTGTTTTACTCACTTCATCAGTTCCATCTGCTGCATCCGTTCTATCGACTCCATCCATTCCATCCACTCCATCTGTTCGATCCACTCCATCTGTTCCATCCACTCCATTTGTTCCATCTACTCCATCCGTTCCATCCACTCCATCTGTTCCATCCACTCCATCCATTCCATGCACTCTATCCATTCCATGCACTCCCTACGTTCTATGCACTACATCCGTTCTATCCGTTCCATCTACTCCATCCGTTCAATCCACTCCATCCGTTCCATCAGTTCAATCCGCTCCATCCATTCCATGTACTCCATCCATTCCATGCACTCCATCCTTTCCATGTACTCCCTCCATTCTATGCACTCCATCCATTCTATCCATTCCATGGACTCCATCTGTTCCATGCACTTCATCAGTTTCATCCACTCCAACCTTTCCATTCACACCATCAGTTCCATCCATTCTATCCGTTCTTTCCAATCTGTTCATTCCATCCAATCTATCTGTTCCATTCCCGCTATCCGTTCCATCCATTCCATCCGTTCCATCCGTTCCATTCACTCTATCCGTTCCACCCACACTATCCGTTCCATCGACTCTATCTGTTCCATCCACTCCATGCGTTCCATCCGCTCCATCCATCCAATATGAATGATGCAGGCAATTCCATCACTGAGGGAGTAATCTTATAATCAAATTCCCCTTTCATTAGCTCCATGCCAAAGGCATAGTCTACACTTGTGCCCCACTGCATCAGTAGCCTGATCTGATGCAGTGCCTGCTCTCCAATGGTACAGAGCAGGTTCAGAAGTCACAGGTGCCCATCTGACAGCTGCAGTGACATACACATCAAAGGAGCTGCATTTAAGATATACATCTGTGTTCCAAAACCTACATAACCATTACAATGTTACTCCTGGTGACACACTAAACTGTAAATGTAAGCCACAGCCAAGTTAATGGTATGCTGGTGAGGATCTCTCATAAATGTCCAAGCCACATTAATTTGATGTTAGGCATGTGTTATCCCTCTGAGCCCATTTCAGATGGGATGCATTTTGGCTATTTCTCCAGTCAGTCTGACCGCCTTCTGTCAGCAAGACTGTAGACTTGGGGGGTTGCCTCTCTTTATTCCTACATGAGGGCAGGTAATGCTCTCTGCAGGAAGACAATCACTCCACTGGAAGCTGTCCATGAAAGAGGAATAACAGACAACACTCATTTACAATAGAAGTAGCCTTTTGTTCAGCTGCAAAAGGGTTCTAAATATCAAAAGGCCTTTTATTCTATTGAGAAGTGGAAGAGAGAAGGGGTAGCATAGAAAGAACAAGCTCCTGATAGATGGAGGAAGGTTACACTATCATGTTTCTCTCTAGCTCTATCTTTCCTTGCTATCCCCTCTACTTCCTGCAGCACAAAGCACTTTGGGTGTGATGTCAGAAGACACAGCCCACTTGTTCTAAGGACAAGGATTAGATCCTTTGCCTTTAAAAGAAGGGGTCTCCCATGACTACTTTTAATAATCTCTGGATTTCAAACATTCAAGATGGTGTCTTTGGTCCCTGTTGGGAGAGTAGTCCTTTCCAACGTCCTCCATGTGTTAGGTTATGGCGATGTTCCAAGTAAGAGGACAGTTCTGTCTTATAACAATCCAATGGGCCCATTGGGGGTAAACTGCTGCTGAAACAAGACCTGTTTCTATTCCAGTCACACTGTCCAGCACCTCACTGGCCTGAATGACCTCAGAAGGTGTGTGCCAGCCTTCCCTGGGTTTGGAGGCCGAGAAATTGACCCCTCTTGTCCGTGAGACTCTGGATTGGGTCTCACAGCTCCTGAGGGCCAGGATAGCCAGAAGTCCTGCAATCTCACTGTTGAAGAGCTGCGCATCGTGATCAGAGCGTGTTTGACCCAGTTCAAATGAGAGGACCTCCAGAGTTGCCTTTGGCACTCTATGACATTCAAACCAGAGTTCCACCTGTTTGAATCAGTTTGTGGCCATGCTAGCTGAAGAGAATCAATGCCACTTCAAACTCGAAGCCGGCATTTTAACCACAGTCTCTTCATCAGGAGTCTTCTCTAGCTGGGAGGATTGCTCAAGGGCAATGCATTTGTCTTGGAAGCAAAATAACGCATTACAACACAGGTTTGAATCCCGGGCTTGCACTTAGAAACTGGTCCACAGTATTAAGCGCATTATAAAAGAACAATTATAATTATATGGCTGCTCAAGAAATGACCAAATGGAACCTGGGTTTCTCTCTGCACTTCATCCTTAGAGCCCTCTCATCGAACCAACTCAACAGCACATCCCGTCTCCAGCTCGGCCACCATCAAACCTTGGCCACCAAACTGTACCTGGTGAACAATATGATACTCACTGCTTTGGTGATGCTTTGAAACGTAGCATTCTTCAAATTGCCACTGCCTTAAAGCCTGCTTGCCACTAGGCAACTGTGACTGCAACATCTCAAATAAACCCAAACTCACAGGCAGTGTTGAGAAGACTGGTTCACTGTTGTCGAACCACCAAGACATAGCAAAACATATTATTGCCTGATAACTACCCCGTCTATTTTGGGCCCTAAACACCGGCTGTGTCATATTAATCCCTTTTTGTAGCTCATATTCTTTTTGAACATGTTGTTTTCTATTTCCCCCTTTCTCATCACCCAGAGTGCTGCTTCTTGATATTGTGGATAGTCTGTGCTCTTTCTAAAGGAGTTTGCTTTCTCTGAAAATTAGTCTAAATTATACTAACTAGTCTTGATATATTGGTCTAGCCTATTTACATTGCCCTACTATGCAAGTTTGACCCAAAAAACCTAAAAATAGAATACACACACTAGGTTAAAAACAAATATGAAAAAGTGGCACCATGAATAGAAAATATAACTAAGATATGCCTGCATACATTAACCAAATTATCTAACCTCCCCACCGTTGACTCCTATACTGGACTCTTCCACACTATACCTTAGTATAGGTTCGAGTCACTATACCTTATGACTCGAACCTCCGCCCTAAGCCACATTCAGATATTGTCATACAACATTGACTCTGCCTTGATTGGTTCTATGAAAGGTTTCCAGAGATGTACCTACATTCACCTATTTTATGTTTGTTATAGTATGAATGACATTCAAGCACAAGAATTTCTGTTACTCATGGAGCTTTAGCAAAAGAGTCACCCAGTCTATGTAACTCAACTGGCAGCTCAAATATTGGATACTGATTGTAAGTAAGGCTACTTGGAACCTCATCCCATGCTTCCGATTCTATATATAGTTCTATGTAAAACTCAAACATTAATTTGCCCTCTAAGGCTTTTGAGTAGGCAAATGTCAGGCTCAGCATCTCCTACTTCAGCATTGCTAACATTACCCTATAACTGGAGAGCAGCATTGTAACATTATTTACTTGGGCTGGAAGTGATAATGGGAATGGGATATGCCTGGCATTATTCGTGTATACTATTAGGGCAAAGGATATTCAGATAACCAGAACTTTACGCACAATCTGGAACTGTTCCAAGTTTTCAGAGTTCCATGGAGCATAGACCGTTAGGGAGAATTCTCATAAATGGCCAATTTCCCTTACCTATTGAGTCCCTCAGCAGCTTTGCTGGATTTCTAGGATTTCTTTTTTCACCTGGTAAGAGCGAGAGCCTTTTTTCCCACTCTTATATGTGTTTTGCTGTGTGTGCTTTTACCATTTGTGTGATCTTGGGCTCTGGAGCCTCACCTACTCCAAGAGCATCATGTTTGTGTTTGTTACACAGCACCTTCAGTGCAGTAACACAGGGCTGTCTTTTAGCCTTCCCTCTGACTTGTAGTCTCTTTAAACTACAGACCCAGTACACCCCATCTTACATGGAGTTTTGGAAAGTGTTACTTCCTATCCCTTTTTGTCTGTGTCTCTTGGATCACTGTTTTGCTCCCTTTACATCAAGACTTGGCTGGTGGTAGTGGTAACTACCCTCATTTTTCTACCGTGGGTATCTTATATAACCATGGTATTGTTTTAGGCAATCATATTAGCCTCAAACATAGACCCGCTAGACCAAATACATTATATTTTGGCTCCGGCTGGGTTTATTTGCCATTTCTTTTTGTTAAAGTCTTTCTCGTGTTTATCTCTGTGCGCCACACCAGGGTTGATTCATTTGTTTGCCGTCTTTTCGTGGGCTTCTGCACAGAAGCCCTGCTTAAGGCGCCTGAAAGTCTGGGTAGGCAGGATGTGAGGGAGGGGTCTGAGGACCCCTGCCATGGGTTCCCTTGGTAAGCCAAGTCACACTCCTGTTTGATTGGCTGGGTGACTGTCCTTGCCAGGACAGCCACCCTGCTGTGTGATTGACAGACAGGCTGAATGAATGGGGGAAAACTGCATAAAAAGCATGTCTCTGGGACTCGTTCCAGTGGGCAGAGTCGCCACTGGAACGAAAGAACCAATGAGGAGCTGATGGAAGAGGACCCCTTCATCGACTGACCTGCCCAGTTAAGCACTGCTCCACGTCCGAATCGTCAGAATCCGCTGACAGAGAATATCCTCCAGGAAACTTCTTCCCTTGAACTGGTGGGACCAACCAGTTCGCCCAAACTGCAAGCCAAGACCCCTCCTCTGGTCGAATTTGCTGTACAGAGCTACAGTGGGCTGGATAGCCAAGAAGGTCAGACCCTGCTTGGGTTTTAAGGAGCGCACCTTTTATTTGTTGCTTTCCTCTGCTGCTGGTTTCTTCCCTGGGTAGTGCAGGACCCTCCAGTCTTCCTACTTTGTGTCAGTCCGACAGTCGCTTCAGGAACCATGAGCCTGCAGGAACTACCAGGAACGGCCGGCTTCCTTTCCCTTTTAAGGCACTGTGCAAAACCAGTTGCGCGTTTCGTTCAGCCGCAGGGAAAGTGTGTGAAATCTTTCACCAATCCGAGGGCTTGTCCTTCTCTTCTCTTTGAACTAACTTTTCTACCACCCAAACTCGTCCGAAATCCGTGGCATGAACTTTACCGCGAACTACCCTGAATCGTGTGATCTTGAGCAAAAGACTTCTGTCCTATTTCTGTTTAACTTTGTCTTTCCCTCCTTTTTAAATTGCTGGAGTGCCATTTTGCTCCCACTTCATTTTGTGAACTTAACTTGTCTGGGATTTAAGGGAAGTGGTGTGGTGTATTAAGAGTGTGATTTTTAAATTGCTTATAATGGTGTAATGTTATACAACTGAAGAGTGAAATAAATGTATATTCTTTTACTTGAAAACCTTCAGTTAGTGTTTGCTTGAATCATAGTAATTGCTATCCCTTGTTTAACTATTTGATACTGCTCACTTACTCTTGAGATAAGTCTGGCTGCTCAGCCATCGCTACCACTTTAACTGTGTAGTACAGGATGGTACCAAACGTGAATGTGTGCTGTCACTTGTAGTCTTAATTGTAAGTGGTGTTGAAAGGGTACTGCATATACTTCAGCCTAACATAGACCTTAACAAATGATATGGTAATGCTGCTATACAAAAACTGGTTGACTGAGTACTGACATAATCCTACGCAGCAATGTAAAGGTGTGGTGTATGTTGCAAACAATCTCGTATGCACTTCATAAGAATTGTCCATATGCAGATTCATGACATTTTCCAAAACTGCACATAATATGGTGAGGCTTTAAATATGTTTTGCTTGCAAAATATTGTGTGTATGCTCAAATCCCAATGAGTGTTTACTGCTGCAATCCCTTAGTTTTTATAGACCCCTGTAAACTAGTTTTGGAGTGTTGGGACAAACTCCCAGGTATGCCAGAGGGCCACAAGGAGTTTGCGGACTCTCAGAAGGCCCAACACCTTCCACAGGATAGACGGAGGACTCAGTCAACGGCAAGTTCAAACTGCATTTATTACAAATAAAACCAACAAGGATCAGCACAGGAATAGGACGAATGAATGCGCAACTCAACTTCTCCTGGCTCCCAGGCTAGTTTTGATGTGAAATGATGCCGCCGCTCTGTCACTACTTAGGTCTCCCTCCAAAAACCTATCGATGTGTGGGATTTGCTGCCGGGAGCATGTCAGGTGGTTGGCCTGGTCCATCCCTGAGTCACTATCTATAACAATGTTGCAGTGTGAGGATCTTCACATTGGTTCTTGTTGTTGCTACCCACCCCTAGGATACCGAGCTGTGGTTGGCTTTAGCCGGCATCCCAAGGCCTGGGATCTGCAAAGGTTCTCAGCTCTCAGTGTTCTTTTTCAAGGTAATAAGAAAGACTATGGGCCTCATTACATGGACGGCAGTAACCATGGAGCTATTAGCGCCATGGTTGCCGCTGGTATTTTACTGAGTCCGCCATGGTGAATGGCAGAATTACCACCCTATTCCAAGGTGTGTGGGGGTGGCAATTCCCCATTCACCATGGCCCTTCCCTATTCCCATTTTTGCCCCTATAGGGCTCAATGGGAATGGGGAAGGCGGTAATTACGGTACCACAAATTGTGGTACCGTAATTACCTACAAGGTCCCTTTGCGGGTCCCTCCTTAATGGCTGGTAAAACCAGCCGTTAAGGTAGGGTCCCACAAAGTGACCTCGTAGTAAGGCGGTAAGGGTTTACCGGCACTGGTACCCTTACCGGTACCGGTAAACCCTTACCGCCGTCCGTGTAATGAGGCCCCATGTGTCTGCATTGTAACTTGTGTATACCACCTTAGTCTATGAGAGTGCTCTTTTGCTTGGTGCAACACATGTCTCACATTGTAGCATCTTTGTTGCAGTCTTTGGTCTGATAGCCTGAGATCAGATCCCTTTCCCAGCGCTGGTCACTGTCCATTGTCTACGTCGGCCGGGTCACATGTTCGGAGACCTTGATTTTGAGCTTTGCCGCTCTGAATTATGAAGAATTATTGGTATTTACTGCAGCTGGTGCTTTTCTCATTTGGGGAATGGAATGTCATCTGTATATTGTGGACTTGGCAGTGGATACTGTCTCACACATTTTGCTCTTTGTCTGGCCTGAAATCAGTTCCGCTCGGCTCTTGCTGAGAGGCCTGTGGCCTGCTGTCATTTTCCTAAACCATTACAATGTGGTTATTACAGTATTCATGCTATATAACATTCTCCATAGCTTTGTCACACTTGGCCCTGTCAGGTCACATAGGTGCTCCTGCAGTTTCATATGGTTATTTGTATTTAAGCATCTACAAGCTTTGCTCAGGACCTCTCGCTTCTTGCGGTTTCTGCTTTACTGTCTCTGGCTAATGTCAAAAATGATAAAGGCAATGCAGTATGTATATGTGTCTGTCTTCTAACCATAGAACTGTACGCTCGTGTTCTTCATGTATTCGAGTGAGTGTTTATATCCCGGAGTACAGATGGCACGTGTGCTTCAGGTCTAGTGCTGCTAACTCATGGTTTCTCTAACAAAGTCAGCAACATGGCTTCTTGGTTCTTTAATGGAGACTGTCAATTGAGGTGTCCTTAATTGCAGCCTGCGGCTCCTCGTCCACTCTGGGGTAAATGTGTACCACACCTGGTCAGTAGCGCTGGCTGAGGGGGTACCTCTCAACATACTTGTCAACCATTGGTCCGTTAGAAATTTGTCTCAAATAGAATAGGTGATTGTGGTGTTTCCTGGCCTTCTTCCAGGTCATGAATTATGTGGGAGGGCATGTAGGGGTAGACTTCCCCATCCCTTTTCAGGAGGCTAACACAGGAGTTGGGGAGGAGTACAGGGGTGAAAGGGCATAAGAGAAGACTCTATGGGTTGAATAACAAATCAGCAACTTTCAAAAAACAAATCAAATGTTTTGGCAGTACAGTACAGTGAAGCATCCCCATGCATATTGCTGAACAGATACCAGTGAATTTCAGAAGAGGGGTCCCTAGTTATAGAAGACAGCACTTAATATGTTTTACCTGTGATCATTGCTTCTATTGACTTAAAAAGCAAATATATGTGATTTTCTTCAATGGGACTCCAGAAGAAACCTGTTCTTTCCCCAGTTCAGGCAGTAATACTATTAAGAGTTCCTACCCATGACACTTTTCTGCTGGTCACTGATGCGAAAACATAGCAGTGGAACTTTGTAGATAGAAGCAGGGGGTAGGCTCCTATATGTTCATGGTTTCCCAGTTTTGTTGGGCACATGTTCCTAGTAAACATGGATAGTGTATATGCCTCTAAACTGTAAGACTCGTTTTGAATAACTTTTGGCACAACTCACAGGACAATGTAATGTGATTAGTAAGCAGAGGCCCAGGAATTCTCATTCTCATCATCAAATTCTGTGGTGCATTTATTCTGATGTAATTATCGTCCATGCACAAATTGAGAGGCATGTCCTCGTGGACCTTAAATTACTTCATTAAAGTGGCAAATGAAGTCCTATTGGCATGTTTTCTGGCACGTTCCTTGTATCCTATCTGAATTTTGTGACAGACACATCAGTGATGAGCAGTATGAGTTTTTGTAATAAACAGGTGTGTTTTTTCTAATGGCATTAAACACTTTCTGCATGGTCTCTGAGCAGTGTCAACAAATGAATGGCCACAGATAAACCTATTGTTTTTCCTTAGCATACACAGTTTTTTATGCATACATGTTTTTTTCTCTGCACAGCAGTATTTTGGTAAGTATTATAGCATATCTTGAAGTCTTGGTCTGGTTGATAAGCTCTTCTCATATATAACATATAAAATATTAGTTTTTTTAGCATATCTATCTGGAAAAAGTGTTGTATGATTAATCTTTTAAATAGATTTGTAATTAATTGCAGTGTTTGGGAAGAGACCATTCCCTTCCAAACTCTTCAGAGATTGTGGCTCACTAAATACATGCTTATGAAGTAGCTTACCTCATTATTCATTTGCACACTTGGAAAATTATCTGCACAAGAAAGATAATCATTTCCGCACTTAGGGAAAAATAATTAGCGGGAACATTGCTTGTCACCCTTCTCTAACAGTCGCTTTCAGTGCCACAATTCATTTGCCAAACAAGTCTGAGACAAGTCTGCTCATTCACACACTAATCAACTGTCCATAGTTTCTAGTTGCTTGCCTATTTGGAGACAATGCATTAAACCCAGTTGAACCTTAGATCCAAAAGCGCAGAAAGGCCCAAACATTTCAACTTCATTAAACCTCTAGCAAATCAGGGGTTAGGGGTTTGCACAAACTGTTCCACCCAAGTTTATTCTTTGTCCTTTGATTCCATAAACTAGTACAACAGACTTACCCATTTTCTAAGATAATACCAGTATTCAATTGCTGGCAGATGAAGTGCAAAGTCCTTAGGGTTGCATGGGTAATAACTCTGGGGCATGCCATGTGTTGTGTCCATTAGATCTGTGTTTTTATATGCTGTAAAGATCATGTATCTGATGGCCAAAAGTCCTCCCCAATCCTATCCTGCATGTGGTCCAATGTGGGGTGTTTCAGCCAACAATCAGATGGTCTGAAATGTCAGTGCTTCTGTTTCTGATCACATCTCTGGTCCAGGACTCCAAGCTCTCGTATCTTTCCCCCACTCCTCTGTTTCTTTCTTCTGTTTAATCTTTATTAAACAAACAATGAATTGTTGCAGGTGCAGTCTGCATTTTATGCCCTGGTCCTAGATCAGTCTGGTCTTCCAGGGACCTCACCGCATTTTCCCTCCTGCATGTGCCAATGGAGTGACTACTAAGGTTTTCTCTTTTTGGAATTCGAACCATTTGGACCATCTGATTGCCTGGATTCTTTTTCTGATGATGTTCCCTGTGTGACCCTCGTTGTTGCCCAGGAGGTGGTGTTTGGGGCGAGATGCCACACTGAGGTTCTTGTTGCTGGATATGGAGGAGACATATGGGTGATCGCCAGACCACCCTTCCTGGGTTCATCACATGGGCCTGCATGCTGAATGCATTAAGACTTTTATGGGCCCTAGCTCCAAAGGCAGGACATAGAACGTGATGCAGTCTAGCGGACCTATCCATAAAGAGCATAGCCCTCATTATTTATGAGAACCAGCTTCATGGGGTTCAGAATGAGGCCTGTCTTGTTAAAGGTTTCATTGTACAGTGCTTGGAGATGCTTGGAGCTGGTAATGCTCGAAGCATGCTCCCAAACTCAGTGAAAAGCTTAGGCTGGAGACTGGATACTGAGTTAGACAAGTGTGTTTGTCTGGTAGCATTGCTGGGGAAAGAGAACCCTCGTAAACAGGTTTCCTATCACCTTTGTTTCTTCTGATACACTGCCGGACAAATCTCTCAAGCAGACTAGCCATTATGGAGAGTTTCAATGCCATCAACAAAAAGAAATGTTTTCTGCGCTGGCCATGGGGGACTCATGGCAAAAACGGATCACTCTCCTTACACCTCTAGCCAAAGGACGGCTGCTAGAGATAAAATGTACCAAGCTTCCTAGGCCAAATGTTTCCATGAGAACAAAGGCTTCACAAAGTGATCATGGACTAGGTTGACCCATGCTATGAAGCAATGCGGAGAAAAACACAAGCAAAACGCCACATCACAATACCTACAAGGAAAGAAGAACGACCTTCCCATTGTTAACCATAGTATGAAATCCAAAATGATGGCTGACCCTAAAATAACATCAGTGACAGACAAACATAGAACACATGACCCCAGGCTCATGGTACAGCCAGAAAGCAAGCCAGGCCAAGTTTCATAGATGCATCAATGCTCTTCAGACTCAAGTCCAGGGAAACAGGAACCAACATATAAACACAATTCTAACCATATGCTATCCATGGGAATTTTGAGGAGGAGCTGGAAAGAAGAGTTTTGAGAAAAGTGGTGGCAAAAGGAGTATTAAGGAGAGAGGAGTATGTTCGAGACATTTGGAGACAGGGTATGGAATGTTCTTACAGAAGCAGAGATTATTTGATAGGAGGGAGTTTACCCACAGAGTGGAGTTGTTGCTGGGCAAGAGATACATTTCTCAAGTTGCCATCAATCTAAAGAGACCGACTGAGAGACAAATTGGTTGGAGGATTATCCCCTAACATACGATCATGTGCCATAAGCAGCCAATTGAAGGTAGCTGTGCACAATAAAAACAAACTAGACAGGTTAATAGCTTCAAATAGACTGAAGGTGGAGACTAGGCTACCCCAAACGAGTAAATAATCGGGAGGTTGGATGGAGAGCTATGTCTATCCAGGGAAAAAACCTAACATCGATGGAGGAACAAGGCAATGCAACATCAATGAGGGTCAGGAAGCATTTGCTAGGCCCTCCACAGTGTGGGTGCCCCCTAGACCAAGACCCAAGAACAGGGAGTAAAAAGCCAGATGATCATCACCAACTGCCCAGATGTCCAAAGGAGAATGATCACTACTGAAGACACACATAATCAACCTCAAGGGAGGTAGATTTCATTGTACACTCCGAGAGTGTAGTTTTCAGGGGAATAAACTGCAGATGAGCAGTAGCATAAATTAATACTTCGTCAGAGTTCCCTAAGAATGTCATCTGTTTTCAAAAGCAAAATGAAGCAGTGAAAAGTAATTAAACCAATTGTCTTCAGTTTTTGCCATTTGTAGGGGCTAGTCAAGTGCCTTTATAACTTACCCTTGAATCTTCGTTTTTGCTGGACTCCCAGGTCCCTGATGGTTTCATGAATATGTTTCCTTTATCATGATCTAATACTATTTTCTCAATTGTTTAACCTCCTTGTCATTCCCTTTATTTCTAAATCTCAGGGCATTCAATAGTTCTATTATTTTCCTCCTAAAATCCTTATCACACCTGCTTTGCTTTGGTGTCTGGAGGAGAGAAATTATTCTAGCCAGTTTAGTAAATAGAAGTACCTAGGAGGTTGAATTATTATTCTGTGGATCCAAGATGCTCTTAAAGGTAGGGTTTGTTTGCTGATACACCAGAGAGAGGGTTTTAATGTAATTTCAATATTCCCATTTCAGTCTCCAAGAGTGTCATCGCGCTTTAGTGGGTCTAGGACCCTTTGTACAAATCCCACAAAATGAAAATAAGAACCAGGTGTCTTGGGTGACCTTCAACAGGGGTCAGATGAGAGCTGACAAAAGACATTTGTTCAAGAAGCTTGATTTTTGTCTATGTAACCTTGGGTATAGGATCAGGAAGGGGGTCAACTCAGGGACAATATAGCCTCAGTTGGGATACCTTTGATATTTGGGATTTTACTGGATTTGACTTTAGCTAAGTTGCTTCCATTTCCTCACAGAGTCAGTATCCTAATCAGGGGTAGAGAAGCAAGCACAGTCTGAGAACAACAGCTGAATCAAAGCTATCTTTAAATTATCCTCGCCACACACTATGTTTAGAGACCTTTTCATACACCACATGGAGACATCTATGTTGTATATGGTTTATTAAACATCTTGACAGGTCACACAAATCTTGCCTTGTTTTCTGACATTTCATGAAACTTTCAAATTAATTGACTTCAGGCCCCTCCATTCCTTTCACCCACTCAATCTTTTGGTGGTCCTTCTCCTTATGTGCCGGTTTCTTCATTTGTCTTTGCATCAAACATGTTACTTTGTTGATCGTTATACACATGTCAACCTCTTCTCTAAAGCCACCTTGCCATCTCTTCTGCATCTACCCTTGTCACATAGTTGGTTTTAATCCAGTTTCTGCTTCACTTGGGGACTTTCCTCATGCCAGCCACCCCCCTTCAACTAAATGTGTTTCTGTGCTAGCTTCCCTGCTCAGGTTGGCTTATTATGTTCCTGCTCCCTTTTCTGGAGAGGGCACACTTTTTTCCCTTTTTTGTTATTTTCTCAAGACTTATCTTCAAGCATCGTATTGGCACTCTTTGACATTTTATTCTCCTCTGCATCCTGCAACAAGAGAGTAAGAATTGGTTTTCACACTAAAGCGAGTGAGCGGAAGTATAAAAAGTAATAAGAGATGGGCGATGGAGTAGTGCAAGACCATGGATGCAAAAGGTAGAAATGAGAGAAGAGGAGTGAAACAAATGCATGGAGTAAGTGGTAACAGTAGTGGCAGACTCATATAGAGAATGAAGAAGAGGAAGGTGGGAAGCAGGAAGGCTGAGAAGAAGAGCCGAACAAGAATCAATCTGAGAACAAAAAGAGATGCATTAGGAAGCTTGGTGGCATGAAATGATAGAAAAGGGAAGGCATGGAAAATACTATACAGATGCAAGAGTTAAGAGTGGGCAGTGTTAGTGTATGTAGGGAAGAATCAAATATAGTTCCTAGATTATGAGCAGAGGTGGAGAATCGGATGGACAAAGGAGGAAACAAGAGAGATGTAGGAGGGTTGGTGATGGATAGGCACAGTGTTAGCAGATAGAAGAGCGTTGGATACATGAAGAAGGGCAATATCTTTAGAGTTGGACGAACAAAAACTAGGGTGAATAAGGAGAAAATGTAGGTTTAAATAAAATGAAACCTGAGAATAGACTGCATGCTCAGGTAGCTTAGAGAGAGATGGGATAAGAGAAAGAGGTGGGTGTTAACGGGAAGACTCATACTGAGAGCAGGTTTATTCCGTATGAGAATAACCACTGCACGCTTGAATCAAGATGGGAAACACGTTGGAGAGAGCATTATTAAGAAGGGAGCTAAGGGAGGGGATGAGATGAGGGGAGGCTAAAGGAATAAGGGAGGATGGAAGAGGCTTGAGAAGAGTGGCAGAAGAATGCACATGAATTAAAATGGCTGCAGTGTCTAAGTCAATAAGGAGAGTGAAACATGACAGTAAATAAGAAACATCAGAGCTCAGCATAAGTGGGGAACAGATGGAAACGGAGAGCAGAGAGAAGCGACCTTGCAAGTAAAATATTCAGCAAAGTCAGATCAGGAGAGAAGAGAAGATGGTCAGGTCAGGAGGGCAGGCAGAAAGGATGTTTTTTAGGAGTTGGGAAAGGCAACTTGGTGTTGGGAAAGGGAAAGCATCAGATCAGATAAGTAGTGCTTCTGAGCAGCCAGTAGGGACAGATCATAGGATTAATGAAGAAACAAAAGTGAAAAGAGGCCACTTGGGCACTGATCTAGTTTCTACTTTGCCACACCCGCTGAATGCACAATACAGCTGCTGCATAGCCCTCACAGAGAATTCTACATTTTCAAGGGCACAAAGAGTGTTCATATCCACTGGCAGCACTCCACAGCACCGCTATGCAATGCACCCTGGATGCATAATACAGTACTGCACAGCCCTTGCGGCAAAGCAGACGCTGCCATTGGGGAACATAGTTTTGCGAGTATCAGCAGATCTCCTCAACCTGGAAGCATAATACAGTTTACACGCAGTCCTCATGGTGAAGCCTGCATTCTTAAGGGCACTAAGAATGTTGGGAGTCATTGGCGGTTCTCTGGTATGCCATGTCTTCTGGACCGATAATACAGCTGCTGCATAACCCTTATGGTGAAGCCTGCACTGCCAAGGGCACAACGAGTTTGGGGAGTTTTGGGAGCAAACAGGTTGGCTACCATCTGATTCTCTGGTGTTCTCGTGTCTTTGAAACATAATTCTGCCAATTCCCTGGGGCCAAAAGCCACCAGTTGCAAAAAGCAAAGGGTGATGGTGAAGAGTGGCAGCTGGTGGAAGTGGTGATGATAAAATGGTAAGAACAAACTTCCAAAGGGCTGAAGATTTTGTAAAGTATCTTTTATACTGTAAGGCAGGTGACATGGTCACCGTTCAGTGACAGACATTTGTAAGTTGCTTGATTCTATCAGTAATTGTTTCGATTTAAGCAATAAGCCCCGAGCTGTGGTGCCATTAGCAAGTCGGTTAATGCCCCGTGTCCCATTCTTACAGGCCTGAGCGAGGCCTCTGGGGAAGGGAAAACTTAGTCTGTTTTCCCTTTCGAATTCGGCTATCGGGAGCTAATGCGCTGGGGATGTTTGCTCTCAAAAACGGAAGAAAAAGAATGTAAGTGGGGTTGGGAGGGGGAGGGGATTGTTTGGGAGATGGGGGCATTGGTGTGGAAAACAATTACCTGAATCCCCGGCGGGGGAGGATGGCAGCCTCCAGCCCTGCAGAGACTGGGAACAGGGTTTACCTTGTTTCCGAGCCTCCTCATTGGCTAAGAGGCTGCCACACACCCCTCTCCCACCAGGGAACTGAAAGAAGCAAAAGCTTTGAGGGATTCTGAGTGGGGTATGGCCAATCAGAATATTACAAACAAATTGATTTGGCCCTCACCCGGTACTAATTCGCATTAATAAATGTGACCTTTTTAATATATTTATTTTGCTGGCTCTTTGCACATGCAACAAGAGACAAAGGTGTTCCTTGTGCATTCGGCGGTATACAGTAAAAGTAATGGAATTACTGTCACTTTTACCACAGTGCCATATAAGAAGTTGGTGCCAATACCGCCATTGGAATTAGCCTGATGGACTGACCGCCGGCAGAATTACTGCCAACATCTGGCAGGAATACCCCAGCGCAAAATCCAACGGCAGAATTACAATAAAGAGTGAACATGGTATTTAAATATTAGTAAAATACTGCAGAACTACCATCGAAAATGGCGAGTGATTTTGCTGAAAAGACAGCATATTTACTTATCCTGATAGGTATAGGTAAATGCATACAGGTTATAAGTCACATGTGCACATAATCCAATCTGAAAAACTCCAAAAGGCATGTACCTGACTCAAACACACATTCCAACACCATGCTGCCACTAGCTGTTGCTAACAGGGACATGCAGTTCCACCTGCTCCACATTGAGCTGCAGAGGCAGAAACAGCAGCCTAGGGCACAGGGTGCAGACGAGAGGAGGAGGACATTAAATGCAAGGCAAGGTACATTCCCTGGGTCAGGTCCTCGCCCTTGACATTAACTGATATCCAGTTGATTACCCTGTACCAGCTGAACGTAAGAACTGCCTAACCCCCACTGCTGAATCCTGTGTCAGCCCTTAATTTCCTTGCATCTGGCACCTAGCAGCAGAATGTGGGCATGCCCCATGGCAGATCCCAGCCAACATTTGCCTATGTGCAGATGCTTGAAACACTCTTGCCCCAGACATCCTGGCACATCTCTCTGCCCACCACCCTGGCACAGATAAATGCCCAATCTAATTGCCAGTCTGGACTGCACCCATGTGGAGTTGGTCACCCCCCTCAAGTATCCAAAGAGATATACCACAACAGGAAGCAGTATCACTCCATGAATGTCCTGGTCACTGTGATGCTGACCTCGTGATCACATACTTCTGTGCACGCTCCACACATGATGGTACAGTCCTGCGGAACAGCACACTGATTGCATGCATTAAGAGCCACAGAGGCAAACAGACATGGATACTGGGTGAGTAGAAGTGCAGCACTAGTGAAATGCTATGTGAAAGGGTGAGTAACATTCCCACACCTGATCAATGCATACTCTGTCAAGGTCCTGTATGTGCAAGGCCTACCCTCTCAACCACACACATGACAGCCACCAATCCACAGGACTAGGAGATGCAGGACAATGCAATAGTATGTTGGTGATGCATATTTCCCCAACAAGCAAGCAATACACACACAAGGGACAGCAGGAACCATAATGCAATGGGACAAATACCTACAGATTGAATGTCACAGCTCAACACTGCACATAGACAATGCGACACTGGCAGAAACGGAAGCCACGTAATATGTTAACCATGTATATGAAGCCATAATGCAAGGAACGTAGACACCACACACATGCACAAGAACAACAAATCACCCAAAAGGGCACATGAATGATAGCAACATACAGGCCCAACAGAGGCTACATGTTCTCTGTCATGCCAATCACAGACCATGAGAGCAATGACTGCTGGTTGTGAGCTATGTTCATGGTGTAACACAACAATGGATATGTTCACCCATAGTGAATGGCTCTGCATTCAATAATTGGGATGGACAACCATGGTGTAGGATAATACATAGAACATGTGTAGACAGAGTGTGAACTGGATATCCCAGCCCCTTTGATGAGTAGCAATTACCCTTGAGATGGATGGTGATGTAGATGTTATTCATAAATCTATAATCAAAATGACTCAGGTAGTTTGGCAAAAGGAAATCTGTTTTACTATCAATTATCTAAAACAAGGAGTACAATGAACATCAGCCCTTGCTTGAACCTCTTGCTCAACGAATCTTACAAAAAAACGGAGGTTATATTAAGCAAAATCGTCAACAGTGACATGTTGACCTGCGTCATTACCAACATCATCCTCCATAGCAAACTACATAAACCTATTTAGGGAAGTGATAGGCTCTAAGTGAGTATCTAAGTATAAGTTCCATATCAAAATAGAACAGTGAAGGAAAGTAATAGGGTACTTAACATCAGGTGGGCAATTTAGCCCTCCCCTTAAAATGGTCACTATGAACGTCAATAAATGCACAACATCCCATTGGCTACACAAACTATAGGACCCTTAATTACACTGTCCTCTACACTTGGTTGGCTTCTAACCCCTGTCAGTACTTTTCCACCTACGCCTAGCAGCAGGCAGGCTGAACATCCAGGTGCAGATAACCTTGTCTTAACACTAGCTTCCCACCAATTAGCAAATCAATCTATCTTTACTTCAATGGTACAGTGTCAATTATGGCTTTGAAGCCTGGCCTTGAGTTTGTATTGTGCTCTGAGAAATGTTAAAGAGTGTGGGCCCACTCTGTCCTCGTGCGTAGGTGTGACTACCTCATTCTTCAAACTGAATTCTTCCATGTGACTGGAGACCATGGAATCGAGCCTTTTAGTGTATTAACATATTATTTTCGAATAGTCATCTGACATCTTTTGTTTTGATCAAGCCTTCTGGAGAGGAGTTTCTGTTCTTTCACATGAATTGTATTTAATGTCAGTTCACTCCAGTTTGATAAGAACTTGTCTTCTTTGGCTCATCCAGCTCCTTCTGCTGAGATTAATTTTGTAATTCAATTTGCTTTTAACTGCCACATACTAAAATGGGGCCTTGTTGCTACTGTCCAGAACTGCTTATAATGCCTAGTGGAAACATCCATCCTTTACTCGTCCATACGCATATACATATATATATTGGCGCTTGCCGCAATCTATTTACTATAATGCCAGCCTCAGGATTACTTTATTTGCTTGCGTTTCTTTTGCATCTGTACGCGTATAAACTAGCTTAATGTCTTCATCTGTTTCTATGGCATAAGCTTCTCACCTTGATCCCAAGATGTCACTTATCCTTGATACTTTCTAGATGCCTTTTAGAATATCTGCATTCTCTGGTCTCTGCATATCTTCTATAGACGTCAGCTCAATTTTGTGTGACGTCACCATTCATCTTTGCCCTTCATTTGCTCTGCTTCTTCGGGAATCTCATCCAAATGGCTATCATATTTTCTTGTATGCAGGTACGGTTTTCTCAATGGGTACCTTGCCTCCCAGATCTTTTTAGGTATTGGTACTTTCACTGGTACTGTGCAGAGTCCATACTCTGCACTTTGTTCAACTGCTCTGTCTATACCTCCTACTCTGGTTTCCAACAGACAGGTAATATGGGTGGGGCGGTTGGAGTAGGGGTATTTGGCTGCACCTCTACACTCCCCCTCTGAGTGTAGAGGAGCAGCCAATTCATCGACCACTTTCTCATCATCCTCCTTATCCAGGCACCCTCTTCTGAAAAAGAGCTTTTAGGGACCCATATCTGTATGACTCCTTTCAGTCATCCTGCTGATTTTACATGCTCATGCTCAACCTTACTCCATGTCATGAGCATGCATTGTCCACTTGGACTGCAAATAGATCCATCTTCCCACATATTTCTTATGGTTCTTTAGATAGAGGAACTTCATTCCCTCAGGTGCAAGAATACGGGCCTTCACAAAGTCTTTGATTTATTCATCTGTCAGGTCTCTGGCTTTCCATCCTTGCTCAACATTGTTCATGATCTTCATCCCTATAGCTTTCTTTGCTGTGTTTTTACACTGTGAGATTATTATCTTGATCACACAGAATCCAAGCAACACCAACACTATCAGGGCTCCAAGAAACTTGAACATGTCTGCCATCCATTGTGAAACTCAGGAAAATAGCGATCCAAACCAGCTGTCATCAGCAATGTCTTCCACTTCGTCTACCATCTGGCCATGGAGTTTCGTCAGCATGTCTATGGCCTCTGTCAAGGTTACATTCTCGTCATCACGAGAAGGTATACATGTGCAACATGATTCTCTGATTTTTGCACAAACACATCCATGCATAGCTCTGATCATGTCCAAGACGTATCTGTTCTGGAGAGTCATCAGTCTTATGGCTCTCATCTCTTCTATGATTGCATTTAATCCCTTTTTTGTAGTGTTAATTGTCTGCAGCAATTCCCACCTGGTTATCTGTAACCACTTTTTGTTTGCTCCAACCTGGATTCTCGGCAATGTGAACACTGAAGAAGTCTGGCTAAACAGTCTATTCTCATACTGGATAAGTCAAAAGCTTCAATTGATTTGGCTGAGAAATAGTTCTCTCTCTTCATCCTCTTTATCAGCTCCACAGATCTCTTCTTTCTGAGGTGAGCATCTGCTTTTGGAAGACTGTCGAGGTTCAGATCACTCTTTGGAATCACTAATGTTGGAACATGGACATTCACCAATGAGCATATTCCTCCCCAGTCTTTAGGTAACTTCATGTATGCCTTGGATCCACAGCCCAATAGTGATCTATAAATACTGCTTTCCCAATGTTCATTCCTGTTGCTTGTTATTTCTGAAACACAGCTTTGCACTCTCTAAATGCACTATCTGTCAGTAGCCTTGTAAGTTTCAGCCATAAAGGTTTAAACAACATTTGTGCATGTTCAATTGTTTGCTTTTATTGATCTATTATTACCCAGTCTGAGCAGATCACCACACCTCCTTCCCAGCCATCTGGGTATAGGATAGTTCCCAAAATCTGCACCTGGCTTCTGTTCTTCCATCTACAAATGTCTTCTGCAGATTTTCCTGGAACATTCATTCTTTATTCACTTCTCGTCTGACTCCAGTTCCTTTTACTCCAGGCTTCTCATATCTGATCACGATTCCTAGTCTGGGCTTTGTTTTTAGTCTTTATTTCTTGAATATAGTCATCTTCATCTGGATATGTCCACTCAGTTGCCCATTGAGAAAGGCTGTTCGACCCATGAACTGGCCTCTTGTACTACAGAATGCTAAATGCACCATGCAGTGTGCAGTTAGGACATCTATTTCAACAGCCATGACGATTTTTGACATCCCCATGCTGTATGGCAGGAGTGAACAGACAAAGCATTCCTCCTTTGAAGTTCCTCTCCCAACTTCCTTCATATGTTGATACCATATGTTATTTCTAAGTGTGCTGTGCTGTCCAGATAATCATTGAATTCATAATTATCTTCCTGGGTGCTTTTTTAGGCCTCATTCTTTTCTTGCGAGCTTCCATAATCATATCAAGAAGTGACCAGCATACCCTCTTCTAGCTGGCCTTCTTACAGGAACATCCATAAGTGCTCCCTGTATAGGAGAAGTTTCAGCAAGTTTCATTCTCTCAACACACCTTTTAAGCATACAAATGCCTCACCAAATCTCCATATGTGACTGTCTTTTGGGGATTATCTGTTGCTCATTCATTTAAACAGGACCAGGTATATTTGCATGCATTACTGGTGTAGGCCCACCCTCTAACAACCCCCTGTCTTGTCTGTCTTGCCAAGCCTGTCTCTGGTGTCCAAAAAGAATTTCTATGACACCTTTTGTACATGAATGATTAGTAATAGTACTTATCTCAGGCTTAGGCAATTTGTCATTTTTTTTTTTGGGACAGGAATGTCTGGGCTGCCTAGTAGTTGGCACTTTTACATTTTCCTTCTGCTCATAGAATGCTGTGCGTACAGTCAATGAAAGCAGTATGATTATGAACACAATGCAAGTGTAAATTATATAAAGGTAAGTTACTTTATAGCATCTTCTTCAAGGACACCATGGGCGTCTCTCTGTGTTAGGCATGATGATGCTACTATTGATATTGCCGATCTTTATTGCCTAGGGAAGGAACATCTCAATACTTTAATACATCAACATTGTGAACTGCCCCTGAAAGCTGCTGTCAGCCATTCATTCATAATCAGCTATCCGCTTACTGGATGATCAGAACAAATTCTTTTACTGTATTTCTGGAATCAGTCTTTCACCAGCCGAAATGTAGATGCCTCTCCAGTATTGAAAAACAACCTTAGTAAGTTTAAATAAGCTCAACTAGATATATCAGTTCCCAATCGATGCCTCAAATCAGCTTCAGCCCAGACAACATGTTGAATTTCTTTCAGCATGAAACAAGAGTCTTTCTTTATCATCAACCTCTCGATCTGTCCCTCGAAGGAAAGTTTCATACTGATCTGTGATTTCGCTCGGAATATATGCTCACTTGAATTATAATGCCTTCTAAGATCACATTCAAGTGTGCAGCGTTTCTAGAATCCCTTAGAAAGGTGAGCCCATCTGTTTGCCTTCCAATAAGATGTGGATATTTATTAATCAGGCGAATGAAGACCACACTGACTAGTCAATAAGATGCATCAGTTGATAGGGGCATTTGTGCTCTCCTCACTGTAATAAGGCAATTGCTAAATTTGTTCAGTGTTAACAATAAGCGATCTTTTTATAACTTGCCCATTATTGGGACCTTGTAAGAAAGCAGGAATGCAATTAGTTCTCCCCACCAGCGACGAGAAAGACCACAAAACCAACTCAAAATAAGGAAGAACAAGCTGAGAACGGTCATCACTGGGTAACACCATAGCTGTATCCAAAAAGGAACTCAGAGTGACATTAATTAGGGTACTATACCCTCATCCAATTGCTGTAACCATGATCAGAATCTGGCATAATCCTGTTTTTATCAAGGCTTAAGCATGCCTCAGTCCAAAGTTTTTTAACAAGCTTCTCTGTGGCTTAAGAGCAAAGCATTTTTCCTCAACCCTGTGATGATTGCACAGAGTATTCAAAACAATCCACAGTCCAATGGACTCTTTTTATTTAGTTGACAGCTTCTGCATCCTTCTTCCTCATCATAGATCTTGTCTGCACGTGCTGTGGTTCTTCCCCGATGCTTGTACTTGCTTCCTGTAGGGGTGTGGGCAGATGGGTTTCTCCAGCAAAGATTTTTACATCATCTAGGAATGTCCAAGCATGCCTGCCCTGCACTTTGATAGCAGATGGCATGCCGTTTTCCACGATGAACGGACTGTTGAAACGGGATTCGTCCTACTTCTTTCTTGTATGATTGCGGATAAGGACTGCATCTCCGGGGAAAAGCTGGGGAACATGTAATTCTTGAGATTCACTTGTTGAAGCATATCCTTCTGTGTTCTGTACTGCCCTACACCCTGGTTGCTACAGCTGTCCCGAAATGGCAGAGATACTTGAAGTCATACAATTCAAATAGTCATGCAATTCCATTCCTAACAAATCTGTAGTTGGCTGGGCATCAGTTCTAACTCTGGGTGGAGGTATTAGGGGTGTCCTCATTCATCTCCCTGTCACTATCTAGTGGGCATGAGATGGTGGTCAGAACCCTGTTGGTTCCTTAAAGCATATGATGGCAGTGCAGGCAATGCAAGCACCCTTTCTTCAAGGTACTGTTAGGCAGAATCACCTACAGTACCCTTTGGGAACACTACAGGCAATTACAACTACAAGTGTAAGCACAATTTCACCTTTGGTACAAGCCTGTACTACACAGTAAAGTGGTAGCGATGGCTGAGCAGCCAGACTTATCTCAAGAGTTTAAGTGAGCAGTAGAACAAATTACACAAAGGACCAACCAATACAGTGATTCAAGTAAACACTTACTCAATGTTTCTTACTAAAAGAATATACATTTATTTACTCAATCATTTGTAAAACATTACAATAGCACAAGCAGCTCAATATCACAACTAATACACCACAAAAATCCAACCGGTAAGTAACTGAACAAGTTTAGCAAAAAAATGTAGGAGCAAAATGGCACTTCATATACTTAGAAAAGGGAGGAAAAGACAAGGTAATAAGAATAGACAGCCCATATACATTTATGGGCAGGGCAAAAGGGTTTCAGTTAAACACAACCAGCAAAGCCAAAGTCAGTGGTTCAGAGTCTTTTGTATAGGAGAGCACAGTTCTGGCAGATAAGTCTTTGCCATGGATTTTTAAAGGATTTGTCTAGGTGAAAAGTTTGACGAATGTTTAGAGAAGGACAAGTCTTCGTAGGTGAGGAAAGTTTCAGGCACTTTCTCGATGGCCGAAAAGAATTCCAGACCGCGTTTACACATTACCTTTTAAATGAAGAAATCTGTAGCTGAGGTAGTTGTTCCTGTCAGTTCGAGCAGATCTTGCTGTTCTTGAGCTTCAGTCGTGGGGACAAGAAGGAGGGTGTTGCAAGGTTCCTGCACTGCCCCGGATAGAGGCCAAAAGCTGTAGCAAGACGTCGGTTGAAGTTGTGAGTGCCTTTATGTCCCCCTGGTTTCCTTCCATCTGGCTATCCAAATTCGACCAGAATAGGATGGTGTCCATGTGGCTTGCAAGTTGGTTGTTACCACCAAACTCAAGGGAAGAAGTTAACCTTGAAGGGCTTCCCTGTCGTTGGAGTTTCAGGCAATTCGGACCTGCAGCAGGGCTTCACCAGTTGTCCAGGAGTTGCAGAAGTCCTCTTCCTTCCTCTCCTCTACGGTTCTTTCATTCCAGTGGTTGACTCTGCTTTCCATTCCCAGAGACCTGCTTTTAAACAGTTTTCCCCCATTCATTCAGCCTGGCTGTCACTCACCCAGCAGGGAGGCTGTCCTTGCCGGACATTCAGCCAGCCAATCACACCAGAGTGCATTCAGGTCTCCTAGGAACCGAAGCACAGGGAGTTCCGGCTTCTCCCTCACATCCTGTCCACACCAGACACTCTGGCACCAGAGGAGGGCTTCAGCAAAGAAGCCCACCAAAGGGCATGAACAAAGGGAGCAAACCTGTTTTGGTGTGCAGAAACAAACACAAGAAGGACCTTTCCTAAAAGAAATGGTGAAAAAAGATGACCGGAGTCTGTTTTTACAGATAGGTCTAGGATGCCATATTGAAAAACATGGCTACCCCTGATTTTGAGCTACCGTTGAAACTACGGTAGTTGATCTAAACCACTGCCACCAGCCATTTAAAATAGGAAAAGGTGACATTTTACTGTTACATGACTATTTTGACTCAGGGGAAGCTAAGCAACTCTTCCAGCACTCTATAGTAAGATAGGGTGTGCTGGGTCACTAAATTTAAAGAGACTAGTAAAGTCAAGTTAACTTTACATGCCCTGGGAGACAATAGTAATTCCCATGAAAGGTATTTAAACCTTGGGGAGTCTGAAAGACACCCCTGTGCCACTGCACTGAAGGTGCTGAGCGACACACAGAAAAAGATGATGCCATGGAGGTTGTTATAAAAACTCCATTACCAAAGAACACAAAAGTAAAACACCCATAAAATACATGGAAGAGTGGGAAAAAAATCAAATCCTAGAAATCCAGAAAAGTTGCTGGGGGTCTCAAAAGGTAAGGGGGATTAGCACATTTGGAGAATTCTCCCTAACAGGTATGTTTCAATTTAGCTATTCTTTCCTTGAGCAAGCTGTTGAGCCTGTCACAGATCCTTTTTCCTTGTGTATGATAAGCCAAAGGAAACGTGTAATTTATACCGAGCAACAGCCTGATCTGTTCCAATATTTGATTCACAAAATGTGGGCCATTGACTGACCTCATTACCTCACATACTCCCCATCTAGGGAATACTTCCTGCACTAAGAATTTAGCTGGACAGGTAGAGTCTGGGTGTGTACACAGTCCAGTCTCAATCCATTATGAAAAGGGACAAACTACAACAATCAGGTATCTATATCCATTACATACTTGTATCATGTCGACATAGTCGATATGCAAATGCTCAAATGGGCCATTAGGTCTCAGAATAACTCCCCTAACTGTGCGCAGTGTATGCCCAGCCGTGAATTTTTGGCACACAAGACAATTCACTACATAGAATGCAACATGTCTAATAGATTTGCTACAAACCAATCCTCAGCAATAGTTGCAGCGAGATTCTCCCTTGTTGTTTGCGCAGGGTGGTGTAGCTGTTCCATTGCCACCCTTAATAAAGCTACCAGTTTACAAGTGCTATCTTGTCACCACAATGCTTCAGAGGGGTTTAAAGAACACCCTCTTCGTGTCCACAAATTCTTTTCCTCTTGGACCTCTACAAACTGCATGTTTGACAGGTTATTATAACTTTCAGATACAGTCATCATAACAACCATTTTTTAATTTACATTAGGAGTTTCAACATTCATCATTTTTTATCTGTTTTTGCTACGCTCTTGGCCTCAACGTCTGCTGCTTGATTTGCATGTGAGAAAAAATCTGCCCTTTTAGTGTGTGCTGCGTACTTGACGACTGTGATGCTTACTGGCAGTTTTAGTGCTTTTATAAACCTGTTCAATAAGGCAGCGTGCTGTACTGGCCTGCCATCCACTCGGAGGTAGCCCCTCCTTTTCCAAGGTGCTAACCCTGCGTGCACCGTCGACGTCACATATGCAGAGTCACTGTACACTGTTACTTCCTGGTCTGCGTGATCCTTGCACGTGAGTATCAGTGCCAATAATTCTCCAGCCTGTGCTGAATAATGAGACGGCAATCAAGTCCTTTTAAGCACCTGAAATTCCCCATAAACTGTGTGCTTTATCACAGTGGCACCTGTATATCTCTGTCCATCATTTTGATCGATCCTTGAAGAACCATCAATGAAAACAATCTCTCGTCCTGCTAATGTGTTCCCTTTTATTCTAGGGATTTCATCATAGAACTCTTCATAGTTTGTGCAGTCGTGTTCAGGATCTCCTTCTGTCATTGTCTCAGCTATAAACATGGCAGGATTCACTATCTTACATCAGACTATTTTAATCTCTGGATTCGATATGACTACCTCATAAGCAGAAGCCCTGTGAGATGTCAATGTGCTCATTGATTTCTCTAAAATAGCAAATAGTGCGTGCTCAACGAAAAACATCATGGAATATCCCATCACTATGCTCGCAGCTTTCTCTATGGCGAACATGGTGGCTGCTAAACTTTGTTTGCACAGAAAATGACCTCTCATTACTGGGTCTAAGATTCCCAGTAAATATTGTAACATGCAAGGGGCTTGTACCCCAGCATGGTTCTCTGTATGAGTACTGCTGTCATAACAGTGACATCTGTAAGTAAGAACAAAAAGAATTCCTCAGTATAATTAGGAATCCCTAAAACTGGAGGTGTGCTAATTGCTTTTTTAATTCATGAAACCCTTCTTCCACTTCCCTAGTCCACACAGTTTTTTCCTGTGTTGCCTGTGCTTTCTTTAAGGCCTGCAACAAAGGCCTTATATACGAGCTGTAGTCAAAGACCCATGCCCTCACGTAATCACATAATCCCAAAAATCTCTTCATGTGTTTTATCATGTGTGGCTTTGCAGTTTTCAAAATAGCCTCAGCTCTTTCAGGGGTAACCTTCTTTCCTTCATGCGAAATCAATGGCCTATGTATAGCACTTCTTGTTGAAAATATTGTAACTTTTCTTGTTCAACTTTATATCCTTTGTCAGTTAGTATAATCATCAGCTGAACAGAATCTCGTCTGCACTCTTCCTCTGAGGTTCTGCAAACTAGAAAGTCATCTACGTATTGCAACACAACACTTTCTAAAGCAATATTGCTCAAGTCCATCTGCAGGACTCTATTGAAAATCGATACTGACTCACAGTACCACAGGGGTAAACAAGTTCTTTTCAGGTATGTTTGTCTGAATGTAAATGGTGTCAGATCCCATGAGTCTGTGCAACAGGATTGAGAAAAACACATTTTTCAAATCTTTTGAATCAGTGAAATATCATACTCCAACAGGTATATTACATAACATTGTAGACATTTTAGGAACTAGAGGGAACTCGGCTTCTTCATTCTGATTTATCGGCCTAAGATCTTGAATTAAACACCAAGACCCCTGGTATAGGGTACACCTCAGTATTACATGGTGACTCTGACATCACTAGAATATCCTGATCCATCATGATGGAAATTGTCTTAAAAATACCTTTGTCTGCCTCTCAAGACATGAGATACTGGCATGCTCGAGGTAAAATTTCTCCTGGTTTCAATTTAATCTTCACTTCTCCAACCCCCTTCAGTAGGCCTACATCATAGTGGCTGTTGGTCCATAATGAAACTGGTACTTTTGCCATGTCTTCATCAAAATACTCAGGATGCTTTGTGCTAACATCATCTTTTGAGGAAATTCTCTTTTAATCGTTCTCACCCAGTAAGTGATGTCTATGTTATATATTACTTTGTTTTCAGATGGATTATCTTCAAACAGATCTTCATCTGTGATGTCTGTGAATTTGTAACCCTCCCCAATGGCGATTACTGCACACCATTGTCTACCTTCATCATCATTTCCATCAAGCAAAACCATTTCTCCTTGTACTATGGCTGCTTGTAGCTTTAAGGGAAAGACTTGTCCCTCCTCTTCAAGCATAGGTATTCTCGGTCTGAACAGAAATTCATCAGGTTTTCTGATTGCTCTGTCTGCTAGGCCTGGTAACAGAAGGCGTACTCCATAATGAAAAACCTCTGGTTCGAACGGTATTGCTCTCACAGCTATCTGTCCTGAAAAAGCCATAGTAATTTCACATAAGTTTAAATAATGCATTCCTGGTGTTCAACACACTATGCCTTCATCCGTAAATCTGACCATATATCCAAGACCAGGAAAGATGCCCACTGGCTCCCTATCAAAGCCCAAATTATCTTTAAAACATTATGCATCCCCCACAAATGCCTCACCAAAAAAGGACCTATCTACCTCAATAATACTCTGCATCCCAAAACCGACATGATATTACTTAGATCCAATGACAAATTCCTCCTGGACCCCCCCGATTCAAAACCACAAGAGCAGGGGGGAGCAGCTTCACCACTTTAGCCCCCAAACACTGGAACTCCCTACCCATTAACATAAAAAAGCACCCTCATTCACGGTCTTCAAGAAACAGTTAAAAACATGGTTATTCAACCGATATTAGCACCAAAAGATAGGACCCCGTCCATCGTATACGGTTGTGAATATTTAGTCCATTGTATATTGCTGTGTATACCCTGTAATTGTGAATACGCTGTAATTTATATCATGTAATGTAATGTTTTGAATTTTACTAATTTCTAAGTTGTCGTATATTGCTGTGAATACTCTGTAATTGTGAATACTCTGTAATTCTTTTTATGTAATGTAATGTTTTGAATTTTACTAATTTCTAAGCTGTCTTATAACCACGCCGTGACACCCGAGGGTCTGGGCTTGTCACAAATATATAAAATAAATAAATAAATAAATAAAAAAATGAAATGGTCAACTTTGTCATTAAATCTCGTCCCAATATATTAACAGGTGTTTGCCTCAAATATAGCAATGGCACCTTCATGTCACATTCTCTTTTGGAGAATGGTATTTCTTCAGTGAAAGGAACTCTGCTTGTAGATCCTGTGAATCCCTGAGTATTCATGGCACTGCCAGACATTGAAAATGTTCCCTATCATATACATGAGTGTGTTGCACCCATGTCTATTAAAAACGAAAAACATTTGCCTCCTATACTGACATCTACACTTGGTTCCTTGTGAGGATTCGGCTTCACAGATAGTGTTGAACACATCAGGTCTACTAGTGAGCTTTCCTGTTGTGGGTACAGCCTCATTCCATCATTCATAAAAGGATTCCCTCTATCGTCAGTAACACTCCCTATCCTAGGAGTCATTAACTGTCCTGTGCTTTTGTTTTGCTGAAGCTGCATAGGTGACTTCTCCGACTGCCCTGGTGTTGGGTTAACAGTTACCTGCTGTGGTCGCAAGCCTTGCTGCACTCTCTGCACTTGCTGCTGCATCATTTGATTCTCAGCAAATCCATCTCCATTCTGCTGCGAATATGCAGGCGGATTTGACATCCCCCTGGCCATTTTGCACTAACTCTTGACTTCTATACATTCAAGCAAAGTGCCCTGTCATTCACAAGTCCAACATATAGGTGGTGGTCTCCCAACCTGCCCATTTTGCATATTCTGATTAGCATCCTGCATATTCTGAAACCCACCTTGGTTATTCTGCCAATTCCCTTGATTACCTTGGCAACCTCATCCTCGGAATCCTCTTCCTCATGGAGTAAATCCACTATTGTTTTGATCGAACTGCCTTTGATTATTCACCTGCGGCATGTTCACTGTTTTCTGTGATTTCGATTCATCTACACTCGTCAACATTGCCCCTTCAATGGCATACTTGGAATAAAATGTCTTCGCTAGATTTGCCTCTTCGCCCTTCCTAATATCATCATTTTTACAATTCTTTTCCTACAGGAGTCTGCAGTAATGCGCAATGGTCAGCTGAATTTCTGACCACAGATTTGCTTCTAAACCCACTAATGTCTTGAGCTGCTTTTGTACAGGGACAGGCAGCCCATGGCAAAATATATGATGGAATACTGGTATAGATTTTCCCCAAGATTTTCATGTTTCCTAGCTCCATGTCTCCTGAAAATTTGAATGTAAACTATCACTGTTCTTCATTTTTTTCATCATTATAGCTCCTTTATTGGACATGTCCGGATACATTACTTCAAGCGCTTTCCAGACTGCCATTCTACAATTATTGAATTGTGCTCCATCGTGAGCTGTGTTGATTGTAGTCACACCAGGGTACCCGGCCCTTGTCCACACGTCATCAGCTCTCTCACCAAATATGGCGATTGGGAGACCCTTAATGTCCCCTATAGCCAATGTTTTCCTCCCATCATGTATCCATTTCCCAGCACCAGAAGTTAAACTCAGGAGTTTACACCTTAGAATATCTCTATCCATCTGAGGCCATGGTATATACTGTGTTCTCGTTCCTCCTTTCTCTAGCAAGGGAAAATGCGAAGACTCAAACTCATTCTGATCTCTCATCATTGTCTCTCCACCACAGGGATGATATTACTGCATCGCCTTCGACCTGGAAATTATTTTAATCTGTTTACATAAGGCGGTGCCCTTTAGGTCTGTTGGACTGTGTCAATGGTTCTAATGCCCTAGGCATAGGTGCATTTAAATCCGACCATCTTACTTCCTTATCCATAGGAAAGCATCCCTCAGGACAACATGCATCATCTCTCTCTTCCCCATGCAATGTTTCCCTGTCTTCGTCTGAAATTTATTGTGCCCAACTCGTGCAACTTCTTTCTTTGTCATCTCTATTCAGAGTCTGTCTATCTAAAGAGAGCTCTTTATGCTTCATACTACATGAGGCTTCCTCTGTGTCATACAACTAAGTGCTCTCAAGTCGATCATTTTTCCCTTCCCCTTTGACTCTTTCTAGGCTTTCATTTTATGGTATACTTTATCGATCGCTTCCCCAATGCTCCTAGAATCATATTTGTCTTCTAGATTGGCTCTAGATTTACCTGGTAATGACTCGTATTCTGGAAAAAAATCCTCTATACCCTCCCACGCTACTTGTGGATTAGGATCTCTTACATCAAGATCGCATGCTCTCTGGCTTCTTTTGCGTTCCATATCATCGTCAAATTCTCTTCACGTTATTGCTTCCTCTCTCACTCTGTCTTCCTCTTTATTCTTCATATGCCTTCTCTCATTTGCCCTTCGTATCTCCTCATCCCTTCATCTCTGTATTCTTTTTTCTCGTATCTTTTGTTCTTCCTCGTCTGTTCGTTTTCTTTCTAGTCTTTGCTGCTCATCAGTTGCTCTTTGTCTATTGTTACATTTCCTTTGCTCCTCTGCTCTCTCTTTTTTTGCTTGCTCATCTTGATATAACCGCTCTCATTTCTGTCTGTCTTTCCTTTTTGCCCCTTCATCTTTCAATCGTTCCTCCCTTTCTTTATCTTTTTTATTTTGCTTGTCTTGATCTTCTCTTTGTCTTACATCATCAATGCTTTTACCATCGAGTTTAAGCAAAATATGACCACCCATCCAGTCATTCTGTAAGAACGCCATTGCATCAGCTTTATCTCTTTCTCCTTTCCATCTCTTTATTTCTCTTCCTATATCTAGAGACGTAATTGCTTGATTGCTTCTTTCTTTATCACGTCCCTCCTTGTCGCTCTGGACCTTAGAGATCACATCTTTCTCAGTATTTTTCTCTGGGCCCTCATCACTACTTTGCGTAGGTGACACATATGCCGGGTTGCTATACCCTGCCGCTGCTTTAAGCTCCCTCCATGGGTATAACCCATCATATTTCTTATTCTCATCTTTTATTTCAGACGGGGCATGTGGAGCAGAGGGCTCTTCACACGCTCTTCGCATACATTAAGTATCCAGACTTTAGGATCGGTCCTCCTGGTACATTTTCCAGAGCTCTAAGCTTGCTAGACACTTGTCTAGCTTCTTCCCAGTATATGCTGCATGCAAATATGTCGTCATATGCTGCAGGACTGCCTTCGATAGTGACCCTCCTTGCGGCCATGGCATAAACATTTTATCCGTGGTTCGTTTAACCCATTCTGCACTATACTGTTTGGGTGCTGTTTTGGCAACTGTTTGCAGAGATGCACAAGTGGCGTAATATCCTCCATTCTCAACTCGTCTACTCTTAACCTGTTTTTCACTTGTTTGTTTTTATTCACAGGTTTAAAAGGTACGTTTCAGAAAAATAATAGAATATGAGCAAGCACCAACCGTTGCAAGCTCCAATCCTGTTAACCACCATTTTTACTTTAATCTTGCTAAAAAACAATCATCAAGTTCAATTTTTTAAACCATCAATTTTTCCGTTGATGACGTAATTGTTTTTCAAAACCAAATAAAACAAACAGACAAACTCAACCGGTCACATAAATCTTCTACAATCTTTTCTCTTAGACTCGTCTTGCCCTCTAAAATGCTTCATACAAAGTGTAAATTACTCCTTTAGATTCAGCTTTAATCGAATTTGTTTTTTATGTTTTCCGCTATGGGACTCTGGGTTCAAATGTCTTCTAAGGTTCTTTAAAACTTAGGTATAGGGCGTATCCTCTTTATCGTGGCCTCTCTCACAATTCAAATTGCTCAGTCGCACTCAAGTCAATATCTATTCAATACTTCAACACACTTATTCTCATGTTATGTTTATCCCGCCTCCCTCCTTTACTCTCTTTTTCCCTCATCACTTCCCTTTATTTACTACGCATGCATACATTTGCCACTCTCCTCAGTTTCTACTCACCATTTGCATATTTGTCTTCTGACTCTCAGAATTGCACGCCTTTTTAACCGCCTCTTCAAACTGTCGTCCGATTAGCTTCAAGTAGAAGTGGGAGGGGTTTCTATGGGAACTAGGGGACCCATCACACCCACCTTGTAACCTCTTCACAATTACACTAACCACTATCTACAGGAGCTTCACGTCTTGTCACCCGAATGGCAAGAGTCGTGTGTTTACTTATGTCAATGGATTTTTTAGTAACCCATACTCTCTTTGCTACCAAGTGAACTGGATATACCAGCCCCTTTGATGAGTAGTGTATCTGAGGATAGGTCTATAGGACCCCCTCCCCGACATGCCCCACCTCCGGGAGGTTCAACGCTTGTCAGAGGCCCCCCATGCACCTGTGCTCAGGTGGCAGGGTGGCTGCTGATCGACACACAGGGCCAATCGGATTGGACACCATTTTAAATGCTTCAAGACTGGATTTTAGATACAAGCAACCAAAACCTCAATGAAACAGCCTGCCTGCAAATGCTGCAGCTTGGCCCCCGCTCAGTGCACGCAGGGAGGCATGCACTCCCCCTGCGCCTCTACCCCATGGCAGATCCGCTGAAGGCCCGTTCTCATGAGCAACCAGACGCGAATGAGTATCAGAACAAAAACTGTAACATTTACCTTCCACAGTAGATCACCATCCCCGAAGTGACCTGACTCATGGTTCAAGTCTGGAAAATAACAGGAATCATCCCAATTGAACAGACCTCGACCTGGCATCTAACCCCTAACATTTAAAATATATGGTGTCACTAAACTTCCAGTATGAACCCCTGCCCACGTCCCCCAAATTAAGTGTTAACTGTATACCAAAGCCTAATGATTTACAGAGTTGTTGTGTATATTATACCACAGGTGTTGGCAAAGGGATAAAAGCTTACAGTACTGTTAAAGCAAAAATGACCTCTGCCCGTTTTAAGATACCAGGGGCCTTGAAGATTCAATGTGAGGGCTTAATAGAGCCCACCTAATGCTTACTAAAAATTGCTGCTAATGTACAAAGGAAGGCGGAAAAATCATTACTGAGAGTACTTGTGTGTCATACAGTGGGAGACGTTTAAGTGTTATGAACAAGAATGCAAATGTACAATCACATATGAACGTATTGCTTCTATGCTCCTGAGTACACAACCCAACCTGAAGCTACCTGATGTGTTATCTATCTGTTGCCTTATGTAATTATCAAAAAGTATTCAAATAATGTTATGTGATATATGTGACACTGCCAGACTCTCATAGTCGCATATGAAGTAGTACATGAATGTATGAGCAATAGAAATGTGTAATCATCCTAATATTACTAACTTTATTAATTGTCCCCTCGTATGGGATACTGTGCAGCCCAGGCACCGAGAATCGCGCAGAGCCACAAGGCCATCTTTCCCCTCCTCCCGCCAAGGCCCGCCAGGGTTTGCTGGTACGTGGGCAGCACAGCCTCACCTCCCCTCACTCTGCTGGACCCGCTTCAAGTATTCATCTCCCCCATGTCCGAGGCCACCATGGTCGGCAAAATGAATTATTTACAACCTGGTCCTAAACCCCACCGCCTCAAGGGGCCCGAGGTGCACCCTCGCTGATCCAGTAGTACTCCTGTTCACCCCAAGTTAATGGGCCTTGGAGATAGGTATTCAACCCTGTACTAACATATCATAAAGTAATCCCTCACCACATCTAACAGAACAGAACGACAAGGCAGCTCACCTTGTGCCCTCAGACCAGACACCCAGGCTTATGACACCCGGTCAACAGGTCAAAAGTAACAGTGCACTGATGTATTGGTGAAGCTTCACATTGCATGTTGTTTTTACGGTTTCCCATTCTTTCTTAGAGTAACATATTGTAGAATTTACAGGACAACTGGAATTGTCTAAAAGATGAGTGTCTGTGTGTGTGTGGCCACAAGGGCAAAATGTTAGTGGAGCCATCAATCAACGACACTGACCGTGCCTGGCCTGGCAGCTCCACCGCGATTAGCCCAGCTGACCCATCCACCCCACGTTGGCACCTCGCGGATGTCCGCCAATCCTGGAGTGGCTCATCACTGCATCGTCTATAGCTGAGTCTACGCCAACCAATCCCTGAGACTAGGTGCCCCCGATAGCGTGTAGGATTTATGACGTGGTTTTGTAATAAATATGACTGTCTTTGCTATTGTCAGACAGAGCGCTCTCGGAGCTTGCAGAGTCCTTTGCATACCCTATTTTGATTAGATAAAAACCCTCTACATTCACCCTCACTTGGTCTTGGTCTCATTCCCTCCTGGGGTGTGTCCTTTAATGCCTCTCATTGCGGGGAGGGTACTGCCTTTTGGGGACACTTGATTTCAGTAGCAATTACCCTTGAGAAGGATGCAGATGCAGATTGTATTCATACATCAATAATGGAAACAACTCAGGTAATTTGGCAAAAGGAAATCTGTTTTAATATCAATTATCTAGTACAACGAACATCAGCACTTGCTTCCTCTCACTCAATGAATCTTACAAATAACTGAGATTATATTAAGCAAAATCATCATCAGTGACGTGTTGACCTGTGTCATTACCAACGTCATCCTCTGCGGAAAACTATAAAAAAAACCCATTGAGGGAAGTGATAGGCTCTAAGTGAGTATCCAAATATAAGTTCCATATCAGTATAGAATAGTGACGGAAAGTGATAGGGTACTTAACATTAGGAGGGGCAACTAAACCCTCCCCTTAAAATGGTCACAAGGAACATCCTTGTGACCAATATGCGATTGCCATATTCAAGCAAATGGGTAATTATTTTCTTTGTTCGCGATCCACAAATGTTTATCGTGAGTCGCGCAGTGTTCCTTTTGAGTATAGGAAGCGCATCGGGCGCACCGTGAATCTCAAGGCTTGGGCATCAGCTTGGCGCTTGGCCACCATTGACATTCACATGTATCTGCAGGTGCCAATTAAAGAACCCGTCAGTTGGTATCTGGAATCAATGACAATCGCAGAAAGGCAGGATGTAGCTGTTTGAAAAACACAACAGAAATGTGTCTCAGTAGCCGATCTTTAATACAATTAAACATTTTACCCATTAATTTGACCCCATGTTAAAGCCAAGGATGAACACACAAGTGAAACAATTTGCTCCAGAGGTTAGTGCTATGAAATATGTGTAGCGCAAAATGGGGTGCGAAGGCTAATGCTACAGTCAGAGAGTAAGCTAAGTGCAAGAAGAACACATAGACGAAATTTTTATTAAATATTAGCGTTCAATTACATGTTTTTGGAACGTGGGGGAACCCACTAGTGGACTACACGCATCTCGATGCGGAACTGCCCATGTGGGCGAGACAAAGGACACTACACACGCTGTATTTGCGTGTTGTTGCAATATGACACAAACAAAAACTGAGTACAATGTAAGGCAGCAATAACGGTCAGCGGATGATAAATTGACTTGTTGCTCTATAAAATCGTCAAAAGTAAAACTTACATTATATTTGGCCTTTCCATTCTCTCGACGTAAAGCTGACACTCTGTTCAGGGCAACACATTTTTATAAAATGAAATTACATGTTCCTTTGTCTAGTTTTGGAGTGGTGGACCTTATCTCACTTGACATTGTTACATCCCTCCCTTCATGCATTCCTTTTCGAATGTTAGCTTTGGTTCAAGGTCAAAAAACAATTGAACCTTATACTGTGTATGATGCATGGGTTTCCTCAGCTCGGAAGCAAAAATTCAACGGTGCTGACCTTCACTCACAATGGCAGCAAATAGCCCTTTACAACATAGTGCATTAGAATTTTTTTTTTTTAATTTACAATTTTTTTCATACCATTCACCAATGCAGCCGACTTTTCTATGGATTTACTTCACATCTCCCAGAAACTCCCAAAGGCAGTCCAGACCACCTGTCACCTGAGACCATCTGCTCTCCACACGCCTGATCATGTGAACATTTTTTGCAAGCAGCAAAAATACAGGGCTCCAGATTTGCAAGCAGCAAATCTAGAGCCCTGACAAAATGTGTTAGTACGAGAATGTCCTGCAATGTGCACACGCGTGTTTGTACTATCCACTTTGTGTCACTAGCGAGGAGAACAGTGGAGGGGTCTTGCCACCTTACAAATACAGACACATAGCAAATACATAATAATAATGTCTGCATTCCCCTACTAATTTAGGGTAGGACCCAAACTTACGTAAATATGCAAAACACAAGGGGGATCCTGGGAGTCTCTCTGCCAGACAGTAGTCCTAGGTGCGAGTGCCTTACCCAGATTCTTTAGCTCACTATCTTTCACAGAGGAGAAATATCCCAATCATATCACGCTTTGCCCTGCCCAGGGGCACTCCAGCACCGAAAAGCTAGGCAATTGTACTCTGAACAAGAGTACCAACAGCAACCCCAGACACGTGTTTCTGTCTGGTTGCACCTCATCAGTAGGGTGGAGCTGTGCCTCTCTAATAATAGTGACAAAGGGGTCAACGTCTGGGTTTCCCTATTAACTTACAGTGAGACCCAACGTTACTTAAATATGCAAAAAACAAGGGATGTCCTGGAATTGCTATTGGTACTCTTCTTCAGAGGAAAATAGGACTCACAAACACTACAGCATAACACACCCATTCAAGAAAACACCTGACCATACACTGCAATCCAAAATGTTTGCTGCCACGGGTATCTTATGCTGCAGTGCTTGTTGCCAAACACTACAATCTTGACTGCATGGCCTGGCCAAAACTTTTCATACACCCTCACCAAAAGAAACACTAGGTATATAATAATGAAATTCACCACCACCACATGCAAACAAACACCTCACCAATAAATAAAACCTGAAATGCCTAGAGTCTTCAATACCAACATTCTAAACACAATGCAACAAACAAACTAAGACACCTCATCTCACTGTCCTGTAAACAGTGTTACTCTACTACCAATCAGTACACACATTTTTAAAAACATATCCCCTAAGCAGCCCACACACCACACTCAAAATCTTTTGTAGCATTGATGTGTTATGCTGCAGTGGTTTTACCAGGGCCTAGAGTTTTGGGTGCATGGATGAAGGACTATGGCCCTTCGGCCATGCACCCAAGACACTAGGCCATGGCCACAACCACTGAAGCATAACACACCCATAGAAACAAACACCTACCAAATGACCACAACCCAAAAACATAAACTTCAATTAACATTCTAAAAAATAATTACAACCAATGTAGAAACTCTCCAATACATACCCTCTTCACCCAATGCTCTTCTAATGACCCAAAACCAACTTCATAGTAAACTAAAATAGCCAGTATTGCGCCCACTGTTCATTATGTCCGCGGTCATCGCAAACACATCACAGCCTTCTCCCACCTAAACAAATACAGCATTTGACCCATCCCTTACTCCCCCACCCTCTCCAAGCACTCATACACACCAACACACTCCCCAAAATTGGATTTATGCTCACTTCCAGTGCATATCCGCGCATCCAATATGGCAGGTGCATCGAAACAATTTGACGCACCTCACGCCTCATCCGAGCCAATCAGAGAACATGTCGAGTGTCCGCGGACATGACGCAAGCCGATCATCCAATCGGTATCTGTCCAGCAGAATGAAAAGGGAAGTGTGTCCACAGAGCGGACATAAATATCACTAATTGTTTTGCCTTATGTTTTGGTCTTTTAAAGAAAAACTACTGGATGGATTTACACCAAATTGACGAAAGCACACTTTTGGGACCAAGCCGCCGCTCCTGCCGCAGATTTGGTGACAATCCGAAAAGCGGTTTAGGCTGCAGGTGTGACAGACATTTTTTATGTCTGGGAAAAAAAAGAAATTTTGGGACTCCCCTATACCTTGCCCCCCCTACACCAAACCTCACCAAACTTTTGCAATTCAGATTGGGCCATATACTATTTTTGCAAAGTTTGGTGAGGATTTGTCCAGGGGGAGCAAAGTTATAAGCCACCCAAAAAGTGCTCTTCCTATGGGTTTAGCAACTTAACCATAACTACAAAGCCGCTACCGCGGGATGTGTGATATATATTGGCGCTTGCCGCAATCTATTTACTATAAAGCCAGCCTTAAGATCACTCTGTTTGCATGTGTTTCTTTTGCATGTGTACACATATAAAGTAGCTTAATATCTTCATCTATTTCTATGGCATAAGCTTCTTCACCTTGATCCCAAGATGTCACTTATTCTTGATACTTTCTTGATGCCTTATAGAATGTCTGCATTATCTGGTCTCTGAATCTCTTCTACAGATGTCAGCTCGATTCTGTGTGATGTCGCCATTCATCTTTGTCCATCATTTGCTATGCTTCTTCGGGAATCTCATTCAAATGGCCATCAAATTTCCTTGTATGCAGATGCGGTTTTCTCAATGGGTACCTTGCTCCCAGATCTTCTTAGGTTTTGGTACTTTCACTGGTACTGAGCAGAGTCCAACCTCTGCTCTTTATCTGTTCAGCTGCCCCGTGTATAACTCATACTCTGGTTTCCAAGAGACATGCAATATTGGCGGGGCGGTTGTAGTAGGTGTACTTAGCTCCTCCTCTACAGAGTGTCCATAAATATACCTTTATAAAAGGCAAAACATCAGCAATGTGCTATGATTGAAACCTGTGAACTTTGCCCTTTCAGATAACTCTGGACACCCCCAGCTACAATTGCTAGTGACACCTGTGCACAACCTATTTACGCCACAGGAGGTGGCATACAATGAGGCACACATCAGGACCAGGCTGAAGTGCAATTGTACATTGTCCACACAGGACCGGAGGGGCCTAAATACACAAATAATTCTGTCCTGTGCCATGGTGAACAGCTTGCCTCAGGCAAAATGTCCCCTCTCCCTTCATGAGGACATGCTTCTCCCAGAAGAAAAGTACTCAATACCTGCAGCTGCAGTGCTGCTACACAGTGAGCGGTAGGAGGGAGGTGGTGGTCATCTGGTGCAGCAAGAATTGATTGACAATTAATTGTGAACATTGATAATCACCTGCAGCTCACCTTTGTATATAGACACATCTTGAATACATCACATTCACACAAAAAGGATTGTCCTAGCATTGCTTTAAGTGAACAAGTATGTATTAGTGCAGTGTCAAAAACATCCATCCATCCACAAGACCAATACTCACCCACCTACCCATCCCCAATGCATATACCCACCAACCTAGCTCCAACCCCAAAAACCATACCAAAATACCTCCATGATCCCAAAACCCATACTCACCCACCTCCCCAATCGCAACACCCATACCCAACTAACTCCTCCAACCCCAACACCCACCCACACTCATTGTCCTCCATCCACAACACCCATACACACTAACCTTCCCCATCCCCAACACCACTCCTGTCCCCAGTGAAAACGTTTTAATGTGGTGACAATCATTTCCTTGGCTTCTTTCACTTTCCAGGCAGTTCTGGCTGTGCGTGGGTCTCATTTCCCATGCAGCGAATCCATGGGCTGCCAGCTGAAATCCCTCTCTGGTCCCGGATTTGTTGGAGGGTCAGGAGCATGCTGGCCTGCATTGACTCAGCAAATACTGATATGCCCTCCATCAGCTCTTTCACCCTCTGTCCCACAACAGTTAGGGCAGCAGTTGACACCGACGATTATCATTGCTCCCCGTCCAAGGACTTTGCAGTTCCCCATCAGGCGCCTTTTGCAGAGTCACTGATTACTTATAGATGCTGCACTTGGGTATCCGCAATTGTCTCCAGGTTGATTTCTGCGCAATGGGCGGTGGGCTATGGGGAAAGCTGGAGCTGAAGCAGTGGTATCTGAAATCCCATGAGTTCTACTACCATCAGTGTCCCCCACTGATTGCAGTTCATGGTGCACATGTGCCAGGTCGTTTTGCTCAGGTGATGAGGCGGTGTCATGTGGCAGATGGGCGAGTGTTGGTGCAGATTGATGTGCGGCAGTGGCAGCATCTGGCTCCTCTGACACAACCACAGGTGCCAGTTGGTAGAGTGGCAGTTGAAGCTGCCAGCGGTGCAGCACCTGCAGTTGTGTGAGTAGTGATGCCATCAGGTACAGTGCTGGCAGTGGCATGTGCAATGCTGCTGCATGAACCACTTGACTCATTGGTGTGGACTGTGGCTTCATTTCTTGCAGTTGGCATGTCACTGCTAGGCACTGGTGTCTCACTCTTGCCCTTTCTCTTGCTTTACCCATTGGTGGGATGTGCAGGGGTGGTGGCAGTTGTTCTGGTGGCACCAGTGGCCCTATCATTGGACATAGATCGGCCTGCATCCTCCTTCTGAGTCGACTATGAAACTGTTGGGTGGACAATGATAGGCTGTAAATTATCATGCATACCTGTATGTGGGGTTGCCAATCACTCATGCCACATGATGAAAGGTCATTATATGCACATGTGGTCTGATGGGCAGCATCAATTGCAGATATTTGCATATGGCTAATGCAAGGTGGGAGAAGTGTCTTCTGAGGGTATAAAACCCATATGCTTGGGTGTTTGGCTGACAATGCAGCCTGCACATGTGGTTGTGATGGGGGTTAATTTTTCCACTTGGCCTTTCCAAGCCCACATGCACACATGGGTGCTACTCATGCATGCATGGACTGGATCACATGCCAATTCATAATTCAGTTCATGGGTATGTGCACATCCACCCACATGTGTCACATTTCCTTAGGGTGCATTGTCATGTGATTGCATATTCCATTGTCCGATGGGACCATCCATGGTGGGGGACCCATGCATGATATGGTAATTTGGCCACTGCATTGTCATGGGAGGGGGAACATTCATATTCACCAGCTTTGGCTTGGCTGCTGGCTCCAACCTCTGCACTCCAAAAACCTTCTGTCCCCTCCTAATGGATGATGCTGCTTCTCCTCCCATGGTGACAGGACAAGGGGGTCCACAGTGCTGCCTCCTGTGGCCAATGTCTCTCACCAGTGCTTTGACAGTAGGCTGCAGACCCTGGCCTTGAGGTCATTCCACTTCGTATGGCAGTCTTCACTGTTACGTAGAACTGTGCCCACTTCTAGGACCTTATCTTGGATGCTGGCCCAGATGGCAGCCTTTTTCTGTCCATATGTTTTCCTGTTCCTAGAGCTGAAAAGTCCTTCAGCATGAGCCATTACCCCAATGGTGAGGACCTGCAGCTCTGCCTAGCTGAAATGTTACTTGCCAATCATCACATCTGGCACCTTTGACTGCCGGACCTAATACTGAATGTGGCAACGGTAATGGTAACTCTACCAACTCTGAGGGGAATTACCAGCCAAAATGTATTTATGGTGGTAATCCCACCAGATGGAATTGCAGTTACTGACAATGATGTGTACATATTCCCAGAAAATTGTAATATGACGGTAATTCCAGACACTGTGGTAGTAACAGTAATTTTGCTGCTGAGGTGGAGGTGGAATTACCACATTCTTACTGACCAACTTGTGATGAGGGCCAACGTATCTTACCTTCATCTTTTGCTGTCTCATCAAGCAGTACATGTGGGGGGAATGGCAAGCCAGTCAGGTGTGTCTTACTGCTCCACTACTGAACTCAAGCTACTACTAGATGTGTCCACCATTCAGTAAAAATGATGAAACACAAAGCTACTACTCAGAATTCCCCTGTGGTGCTAAGAGAGTTGGTTGCTTGGTGTCTACCCAAGAAACCAAAGGATGAGAGAATTGTTGTGTTAATACCTTCACAGACCAAAGTTTAAAAATCAAGAATGTGATTGCTAAACATTGGAAAGTCTTTGAGACCTCCAAAACCCCTCTCCCGATGCCTCTTTTTGCCTATAAAAGAAGCACCACTATTGCAACAGAATAAGTGAAAGCCGTTTAAAACCACTAACCAGTAATATGCCTAATTTGACTACGCTCTGGGGTTTACTACCAGCCATGGGAATTATCCATGTGGAGCATGTTGAGTTTGTAAACTTACTAGTAAAAGAAAAGCGATTGACGTAGGTTTAACTCGGCCATGGATACAAAAAAATCTGACTAATTGTAATACTGAGTATGTGGTATATTTAATTAAATGTGGATGTGGACTCCCCTATGTGGGGAAAACGATCCACATATTTAAAACACGTATCATGTAGCACCATAGCTGTCTTAAAAACAAAACTGACAACGCCCCTATGGTTAAACATTTCATCCAGGAAAACCACGGACATGAAGACTTCACATGGACCGTACTTTTGGCACTGAAATGAGGAAATTTACAACCACTAGGAAATAGACTCCTGAGGAAAGAGCAAGAAATTATCTATAGATTACAAAGTGACATTACAGGCATGAATGACTCTGTTGAATGGCACAAAATCCGACAATAAGAAAACGTCATTCTAACCCTAATTGAGAGCACTAGAGCATCTGTAATATATGCAAATTGGATGTTAATCCTAAGAGTACACTGAGATAATTGTGTGAGTTGTAGACTGTGAAATTAACATTACCCCCTGATACATGGTGACTGAGTTGGACTAAATATGCTCTATCCCCATAAACTATAACGCTCTATGTTAATCCTAAGGGCAGACTGATATGATTTTGTGACCTTTATACAATTGGATGAGATATACTTCCTGAGTTGTTTGTGACATCCTTGGTTTCTGTGTATACTGATGCCATGTTCATACGTACGTAACTTTATGGCATGACCCGGTGATCACGTTTGAATTATATTGCATTATTGTTTACATAGCAGTTAATTATTACGACCACTTAAATTCTGTTGCTGGGTTCATTTAAAGTGTAACATAATGTTATATTGGTAAAATGTATCTAGCTAGACTTTATTTTCTACATTGCGTGACTGAATTTATGTCTATAGTCACTCGACACAAAAAAAACTGCAGCATACAACAACTTGCTACTGTTAATAAAAGGGCTATTGACTTTTTCATACTGCTCTCGTAGGATTTTGCAGTGGGTCTAGTTTCTCACATTCTTAAAACATGACTAATGAAGGTCCTGTTCAGCGGTTTCATGCCCGTGACCACTTTGTTAGCATACTTTGCTCAGTACTGTTAGTTCCGACTCCATCTAAAAATGGCCGACCCCTTTTTGAAGGTAGGTATTACTTCCTGCTTCAGGACGGGCCCGTGCTCTGTTTCCATAGAAACATATAAACACAGTCTTGTTGCCACGCACTCTCTACACAGACGCACAGCACCCTTTTGCCGAGTCCCTGACATTCGCGTACCCCGTACTTATCCCCGAGGTATGTTAATAACATCGGAATGAATCCGCTTTTAGAAAGTTCTTAGGCACGCATTTACGTGTGTACCTGGCATTTACACCCGACATGCTCTATTCACCGTAGACTGATACTCGATGAGTGACAAGCTGTACTGTGTCAGCAACTGGTGCATCTAGCACCACAAACATTAGAGACCTGTCGAGTCTATGGAGGTAAGATACAGCCCTGCAAGATTATTTCAAACACTTGGGTGTTTTCTGGGCCAGTCATACGCTACAACAAATCTGTCCTTTTTGAGTCTGACCGTAATTTGTATGCGTATGGTTCCATATTGGGTCCTTCTTTGTCTATGGATCACAGCATGGTCATTGATTGAAACAACCACACTGATGGTCTCCTTGGCTTCCAATTTTGGGTTTGGCTCTATTTTTCATGGGTCAACTCTATCTTTCCACACATTGCCAACATAGTTTGCGAATTATAACTGACTGGTGCCAGCTCTATATTAATTTAACTCGAGCTGTACTGACACACGTTTCGAGATAAGCGTGTAATCTTTTCCAAACGGATGATACTTAGTAATGTCCTTTTTCTTTCTAGGGATTGGCGGTTCCTGCCCAATCTGGAGGTGAAAATCTTTATTTAGCATTAATAATAGCCCTCCTTGCCAGAGTGGAGCAACTTCAAGAGAGCCGCCACCCTTTTGTCAATGTCTGCATCTTAACACCAGACATACAGGTGAGCCATAGGCTTATTATTATATATGTTAAACTTAGATTCGAATATGCAGGAGTTCTGTCCTAATGTAACCTTTGAACTACTGAGCAGGTTTTTTAGCTCACGTGAAAAACACTCAGTGAGGTTTTTCATGTATTAGTTACAGGTGAAGAGCTAGTTGTCAGCCTTCTTCAACTTGAGTAACCTACGTTGTGAACCCCCACGAGCACCATGTAAGGTAATTATAAACCAAATAGTGGTCCTCTTTTCCATTCTTTAGGAAATTGACAAACTCACTTAGCTATAGTTCTAGCTCCTTATTTGTCCCTTTTTCTTTTAATTCACAGGTTGCACATGCACACTACACTTTTCCTCTTACGAAGCAATTGACTTTTAATTGGGATTTTCATGATTATGACAACCTTCCTGATGAATGTTCTATGAGTAACTCCCTAAGAACTGAAACATATCAAGACATTTTCCTGGAAAGGTACAGGGAAAGAACAACTCTAGTTATCTAATAGTGATTAGAAAATGATACAGTACCAGTTATAATTTGAATGTATCTCTCACTTTTTGTTAATCAACCATTTGATTGTTAATGACGAAATCCTATGTTTTTATGTAATGATCTAGTAAGATACTTATTGGATTTGTTGAGCATTTGTGTAATGATTTTTATTAATTGTGTGTCTTACTAACTTTCAATATGTATGAAATAAAAATGTGTATATAGGTTTCTTTGTAAACCGATCTTGATCGTGCAACCTGTTCTTTGAGCTCTGTCTCACATATAATTTAATTGATTGCAATCCCGGCAAGTTTTTTAATATGGCAGTAATTCTGCTAGACATCACAGCTCTAACTATAATTCTGCTGAGGCAGAGGCCGAATTAATGCTGTATTATCGCCCACCTTGTGATGAGGGCCAGTGTCCTATCTTGAGCTTTTGTTGTCTCATCTAGGAGAGGGTGTGGGAGGGACTAAAGCAGACCTTTAAACCAGTCAGGCATTCCCCACTGCTCCAAAACTGAACGCAAGCTCACCTACTAGTCAATACTAGATGTTTAGACTATTCAGGACACATTTCATAAACTCAAAGCTACTACTCATAATTCCCCTGATAGTGGTTCTAAGAGAGTTGCTCATTTGCAGTCCCCTATAATAGAGGTTAAATGCATGACCAATGAGATAGAGCGCTTATTGCATAGTATCAACTTTGTTAAGGGAATATCTCTTGCAAGTTCACCTGAAAATGAAACTCTCAGAAGTGTAGAATGCAATTTACAGTCAGTCTAGTGGAAAGGCAATGGGGCCTGATAGAATTCTAGTGGATTGCATATTTGTAATAATGAACCCACGGTGGGGCTCGATACATGTTCTTGCTCTTTACTACATAATCAAAACATGAACAATGCCAGCATCATGCACAATCACAGAGATTGTTCCAATATATTTCAAAAAAATGGGGCCATGATTCCTCAAGTATGTATTGGCCAACTCCCTCCTTGAACCATGCAGCAAAATCTATGGGAAAATTCTGTCAACAAGATTAGAGGATGGATCAATGAATCTGGTGAGCTAAGGCAACCTCCAGGAAGGATTTTGAAAGTGGGTGAACAGAATAGATCAAGGTATTATGCTCACACATATTTAAACAAATATATACAAGTCAAAGGTGGCCATTTACTTGGAGTTATCGGCTTAAAAGACATTTTTCACAGGACTACACAAACCAAACTCTGGCATGCAATCATGAATAAGAAAGTACCACCCTCCTTTTTAAAAGCAGTTATGGAATTATATAATAATACCAGGGCAGCTGTGAGATATGGAATGGGAGGGGAAAGCACAAAAACATTTCCAGTGGGGAAGTGACACAAAAAGGGATGCACCCTGGCCCCTACCCTTTTTAATTTGTGCTTTGATGGGGTATTGGATGAATTACCATCTCAAACATCAGATGCCCAATTATTGAGGAATGAAAGGCTCTGTTGATTAATGTGTGCAGATGTTGTAGTACCAATCTCCCGTACCCCATCTGGCCTGACTAAGCTCAATAAGTATTTTGTTAAGTACTTTGAATGCCAAGCTCTAACAATAAAAAAAGTGTAAAACTAAACTACAGTGAGGAGAGAGTCATCTTATAAGACTGATTTTCATGCACAACTATAATATAATTGGTCTGAGAGAATTGGTAATGGGTAAAGTGCGAGGAATGATGGTGATGAGCTTGAGTGCCAACATTTTAGATGTTTCTAGTAGAATCGCAGGCGTGCATAATTCTGAATATATCCACTGTTATAGCTTTATTACATTCAATACCAAGTTTGAGAGCCATATTACGTAAAGATATAAATAATAGAATTTATTGATGACCAGTCATTAGATCATGTGTTTATACATGTTAATTCCAGACTTGTTAGAAAAGTTCTTCTCGATGCAGTTCCACATTTACTCTCATGTGTTTATGACCTAACTGAGGTTGACTATCATGAATTCCTGCACAGATGTCAGAATCAATTGCAACCAAAAATTATACAGATGACCATTATGGCTTGCTTTCCTCCTCTATTAACTACCTGTTTAGGAGAACGATTGGCAGGTCCAAGAAGATAAACACATTTTCATGCGGATAGACTCAGTTTTGAACTGGTCATGGTTAGTGGGACCGTGAATGTAACTAAACAATAGGATAATATAAAATGTGATTCCAGGAACTTAGTTATTGGCTTGTGCAACATGCATGGGTTCTCTCATCTTTTTCAGACAGGAAACTTAAATTTTAAATTTGATCAATTTGACATTTTTTGTTTGTAAAGAAACTTGGTTATCAGCATGTCCTCTGCTTCATGGTCCCCAACTACTTTGGAATCCTGCAATGAGAAATCATAGAGGGAGACCATCTACAGGTCTGTTAACCCCTTAACTGCCCTGGGTATTCCCTCCCAGTGCCAAGACCTTTTTTTGGTGATTTTGGCATATCGCCATTCAATGCCTTGTGCATTTTTTGTTGCATGAGAGATCTCTGCCAAATTTGGACCCTTTTTCCCCATTGTAGGTGGTCATAACACCACCCAGCCACTCAGGAATTCTAGTTTGCTGTAGGGTGGGTAAGAGAAAATGACTAAAAAGTGAGAAAATGTAATGTTTTTTCAGAAAATGCCAATAAAATGATGAATAATGAAGCCTGTGTTTTTTTTTACCTTGTAAGAACTAGCAACAAACAGTTTGCTGTGCTGAATTCTCCATTTTCCTGGCTTTCAAGAACAGGTTGAGTGGAAATGAAAAAAACTTATTTTGATATGCTTATCACCGTTTTGTGAGAGGTAGGCGATTTTGGCCTTTTTTTCCAATAGGACATGCATGGACGGAATGGAAGAAAAGGGTAGGAAAGCTGAATGAGAGGACAGAAAGACATACATTTCTGAAACGTAGACAAGATTACAAGTTTAGGAAGGGGTGATTTGCACAGGTCAGGCAACAACTATGCAGGGAAAATGTCCATAGTTTAGGGAAAAATCAGAAAAATGACTGAAAAAAGGTATGTGGTGGATATGGTTGGCCCAGTATGGCAATGGCTTCTGTGAATTTTGAGAAAAAAAATACCCCGCTACATTCCCCCTACTCTTCCACTTAGGAAATCATACATTTTTTGTAATGTTTCACAAATCAAGCATTACCACAAGCCAATAAACAGAGCCATGGTTGACAGGAGGTGTATCCATACGGCCTAAACAGACATACTTAGCATGTGTAAATAAGGAAAACAAATCTGGTGAGGAAGGGCAAGCATACATTTTTTGAAATACCACAGGCAGACCTTTTGAAGGGTAGGTGACTTGTGCAGGTTACAAAAGTGTATGGTGCCTAAAGCAGTGACTAAATGTAGGTCACATTTGGAAAATGAAAGGGTTGTGTGACAAAGTGCAGCAGCAAATGGGTCGAAACAATATGAAAACCACGCTAACACAACACATGTTGTACCTTCTCGCGTTTCCACAGATGTCCAGACGGAAACGGTAAATCACATGTGTGGTTGAACCTACCTGGGCGCAAAGGGAAAAACATAAAACACGGGTAACCCCAAGCCTTTGATCACAGCAGATTTTCAGGAATTTTGCTCATGCGCTCAACCAACAGATTTGGGCCTAGGGTGACAGAGCCACCAAGGAAAACATGGAACCCCATGCATTTCCGAAAAGAGGACACCCGTGGGAATCCATAGAGGTCTGACTTGCGTGAATTGACCCAGAATGTATTACCTAGAACCCCTGGCAAAATCCAAAATGTGGCAAAAAAACCCACATTTTCGGATATTGCACTCTGCTCACCCACCAAAACACGCTGCCAACATCACATGGCCTACATTCCCGCGTTCCCACAGGTGTTCCGACAAAAACGGTACCTCACATGTGTGGGTGCACCTATCTGGGCGCAAAGGGAAAAGCCTAAAACACGGGTAACCCCAAGTCTTTCGATAGAGCAGATTTTCAGGAATTTTGCTCATGAGGACAACCTACAGATTTGGGCCTAGGGTGTCGAAGCCACCAAGGAAAACAGGGAACCTCATGCAATTCAGAAAAGAGGACAGACCCGTGAGAATCCACAGAGGTCTGACTTGCACAAATCGGGCCAGAATGTATTACCCAGAATGCCCAGCAAAGTCTGAAATGTGGCGAAAACCCCCAATTTTCACACATTGCACTTTGCTCACCCACCGAAACACGCTGCCAGCACCATATGGCCTACCTTCCCTTGTTTCCACAGGTGTCCCGACAAAAACGGTACCTCACATGTGTGGGTGTACCTACCTGGGCCCAAAGGGAAAAGCCAAAAACACGGGTAACACCAAGCCTTTTGGCACAGCAGAGTTTCAGGAATTTTGCTCATGTGGACAACCTACAGATTTGGGTCTAGGGTGTCAAAGCCACCGAGGAAAACAGGGAACTCCATGCATTTCCAAAAAGAGGACACCTGTGGGAATCCACAGAGGTCTGACTTGCGCGAATCCGCCCAGAATTTATTACCCAGAACCCCTGGCAAAGTCCAGAATGTGGCAAAGAAAACGCAATTTTCGCACATTGCACTCTGCTCACCCACCAAAACATTCTGCCAACACCACATGGCCTACCATCCCGCGTTCTCACAGGTGTCCCCACGAAAACAGTACATCACATGTGTTGGTGCACCTACCTGGGTGCAAAGGGAAAAAGCTAAACCACTGGTAACCCCCAAAGGGTTTGGGGAGACAACCTACAGATTTGGGCCTAGGGTGTTGAAGCCACTAAGGAAAACAGGGAACCCTATGCATTTCAGAAAAGGAGACACCCGTGGCTTTTAAATGGCTCTCAAACAGATCTGGCACTTAGATTTTTAGATGAGGTCCTTATAGGGGAATAGGAATTTTAAGTTTGTATTATAATGTTATTATGGCAATTGCGTTTACATAATTGCTGGATTTTATCTTCTCTAATGAAAGAGTATTTTATGTATATATTTTAGACCTCTATAACGAAGTATCAATGTATTATGGTAGAAATGCTAATGGAATGATTTCTCTTTTTAACAATGTAAATGTAGATTTATATTTTTGTTTCTGTGTTAAGGTTTTATGTTCATACCAACACAGAAGAAATTAACCAAAATAAATGCAGCTCCAGTGCTGCACAGAATTGGCTGGCATTGCAGCTGTCAAACAAGCACATGTGTCCTCTAAACCTGCTCTGTGACATGAGCAGGAACTGCAGATAAGGCTACTGATGCAATAGGTCATGGCTGTATGCTATGATTTTGGCATGGAGCTTATGACAGGGAAATCTGACTTGTAGATTACCCTTTCAGAGATAGAATTTCCCACATCATTTTATTAAAATAAAAAAAGCCAGGGCTTCAACACTGTTGCAGATGACAATTGTCTTAGTGATCATATTCAGCCCCCTAAAGTCCAGACAAGGGTGTAGCTCTGAAGTATCATTTTTGTATGAAAGATCAAGGAGGACCCGCCTGGGGACTTGATCTATGTAATTAGTCCAATATGCAAATTGACACCCACAAGGTTTTTAAGGCCTTCTTCTCAGGGTCTGAGTGGGCACACACAGTATTGAGAAATCTGACTGATGGTCTATAGTGCAATCCTATGGTCAATGAGACAGTTGTGTCTTCTCGGCTCAGTCTGAAAATGTGTGATGAATTTACTGGTACTTTGGGGGCAAAAGAGGGGAAGGCATTACAGCAGGAATTGAAAAATCATTTAAGGGACTCTGTTTTTCTTTAAGATGTGAGCCCTTCATGCAATTCATTGTACAGTGCGCTGAGTCCAGAAACATTGTGTTAGCAGCCCAGTTGATGCAGTTGTTGTAGAGTCAAAGCCAGGGTATAACCAAGATGACTGAAACATGGGTAGTTTTGAAAGGTATCTATTTCCTTTTGGTTGGCAACTATCATAGAAAATGGTGCAAACTGCTTGATGATGCATCCTGATGACAGGGGTCATCCATCTACTCCTTCTATGGGAACAGTCATGTCTTTACACATTTTCAATATCTAGTGTTTGTGAGCACACTTGGAATCCAAAAAGAACCCAGTTGCTCTGTAGTCCACCAATGATGGTACCTTTCAGCTTTCCCCCAACTTTGAGGTTGGTTCTGCAAGCAGCATTAAGAATTCTTCCCCATCAGGTTTAAGGGTGTTTGTGCAGGCCTTTTGAAGGGATCCTACTTATCTGGTGTTCTCTGAAACAATAGGAAGTGTTCTCCAATCTCCGAGAGGGGGCTACTGCAGATCCCTGCACCTGATGTTGTTTCAAAGCACAATACACACACAAACCTGACTGTGTGAGATGACTGGTTTCTTCTTCTAACAGTGTGGGGGGTCATGCTACTCTTATCTGCATGGGTTCTGGTATGTTAGACATATGTATAACACCACAGGGCTACATCCCTTATGATCCGGGAATGGAAGAAGAGGTCTGTCATGATCTCCTTCAACAGTTCTCTGTTCTGTGTTCATGGATCTTATAATCCAATTGCAACACCATTCTGACTAGGTCAGCGAAAGAGGCTGACCACTGAACCCTTGCTAGTTCATCGTTCATTTTGTCAGACAAACCTCTTTGAAACAGGGTGAACTGAGCCTCTTCCGTCCAGTGAACATGACCGGTTTATTGATTAAAAAGTATTCAACCTTGATAAAACAAAAAAATATAAAATAAGAAAGAAAAAAGACAAAAATAAATGCCATCAATTGAGAAAAAGAAATGAAAAAAAAACATTTCACTAGTTAAAGGTTATGCAGTTTCATATTAATAAAAGCATTAATAATTTTAGCATCTCACGACTGGATTGATTCCAGCAAGGTCCAGCGTATTCAGAAAACTGACCCCTGCTATTGCAATAAAAGTAGGGCTCCCTTGCAAACAAGCATTCCAAATGTTATCACACTCTATTATTCCATAGTGTTAAAAAAACGTTTTTAAAATGAAATGCTGTCCTGCTTCTCAAAATTAGACAACGTACCGCAAGATGTTCAAAGGTTTCCATGGTGCCTTTCACATTACACAATCTCCATTGTAAGCAATCTCCTGAGAGCTTCTTCCATCTATGCAAGGACTCTCTTGTGGGGTACATGTTCCATCTGAATATTTGGAAGTCCTTTCTTACTCTTGGACAGGGAAAGATCTTTAAATGACTGGCTGCTGTACCCGGTTACTTATGCTCATTAACAAGTCGTTTTGTACTGGATAAGTTGGCCAGTAGATTTGTAGTATTACAGCAGTCATTTCCATTCAATTATTTTTTTTTAAAGCTCAGGGATTTCCACTAAAACATATTGAGGGTGGCCACAAGATTTTAGAATTGCCTCACAGTGTTGTTCACTTTCTTCATCTGATATTGTATGTCCTAATAAAGGGTGTTTTCTATGGGGATCAAACATATGCAACACAGTGTGAGAACCCGCCAAGCAGCCTTGGTTTAAGGGATGTAATTTGTAGCGCTAACCCTAATAGCTACCGTTGGGACTGCATTTGGACTATCCAAAACTCTATGCCATATATAACCCTCAAGCTGTTTCAAAAATTCTAGTGCTCATTCTCCCAGTAGTTTAGCTCTGCATAGAAGTTTCGGGACCACTTTCCCGGAGTAATACCTTGACAGTGGAACATTTTCAGTATCTTGTCTTTATGTATGACATTGGTGAGATACGTTTTACATTTTTTTTCTCTCAGAATTTTTTTTTTACAAGTTTATTCAAGTGATTTGTAACCTGAAAACCCATATAAATTAATGAGTTGATCCTCTAGGAAGAGGCATCTTCCAGTACCACCCTCTTAATCGCCCAGCCCTTTGTAATTGTGAGGGTTTTAGATTTACAGGAATTAATGTTTAGTTTTCATCTGCGTATCTAGCAAACACGTCAAGTTGCCTCTATATGCCTACTCGCATGCAGTAAACCAAGATAAAATCATCTGGGTAAGCGAGCCAAGTAACAGCAAGACCACCAAGTTTGGGGGACACAAAAGATTCTGCTTCGAGGTTCCCATCTATGTCTGAGACATATACATTGAAAAGTCATGGAGCAAAAATGCACCCCTGTCTTAAGCCATTCACTGTGTTAATTTTTCGAGAGAGCCCTCTTTCTTGGTTCAAGAATATTTGTACATGTGTGTCCGAATACAACCAGATAAGTACATCCAATAGTACATCTGGGATTCCCCACAAGTGTAATTTTTGCCAGAGTCTGTTGTGGATAACCAAGTAGAATGCTAATGTTAATTTGATTGCTGCAAGGTGAATGCGTTCATAAGTTCCAGAATAAACTAAACCTTGAAGCACCAGATGGTGAACCCGTTTAAGTTAGTTCTGTGAAGTCTTCGGAATCCTGTTTCAATTTTCTTAAGTATACCGGTCCCTATTGACCATACCTCAAGCTGCTTTAATGCCATAGATGCAAACATTTTGCGATCTGCATTGAGTAGGACGATGGGGCGGTAGTTTTTATGATCCGACCTGAGCCCTTCATTAAATATTGGAAAAATATAAGACGTGTGCCATGTAACTGGTAGATGACTTGCCTGTAAAATTGAGTCAAAAGGTTACTTCAAAATAACCACCCACAATGTGTGGTTCCCCTTAAACAATCTGTTCAACAGATGATTTGGGCCGGGGCCTCTAGAAGTAAAGGCTGACGTAATACACAGGTATATATCTTCAGGTTCAAAATGCAGTAAGACTTCCCACTTGTGTTTTGAGTCGAGAGGACGCACACGTTTCAAGCTCTGATCCAGGTCAGTTGTGCAGAGATTGGTTATGTCTGAGACACATTGTGGCCCTGAAACAGCTTTTTATCTTTTTTCAGTTTGACCCCTTGTTGACGCATTAACCAGAGACCAAAAGGATTGCACATTGTATGCCCCCAGAAAGATCAAAATTTCTACAGCATCCGCCTGAAGAAGTTTAGCTTTGTGGTTGTTCAACTAATTTTATATTGCAATTTTGTTTTACAGATTTTTGCGTTTTGTTCCATACTTTCAAGATAAGAATGTTTTATATGCCTAATGGTTGACCTCATCAGTCTTTTCCGGTCAACGAGATTCTGGTTGTACTTATGATGTTTTGTATTCATTCCCCCAGAAAACCCTCAAGCTCTCTTCCCTTTAACTGGATGATTAATTACCTCCTCAAATAACACATCAAAGTTGTCATAGGTAAATGTATTTAGCTTCCTCTCAAATGAGGATTAAGAGCAGACTCTTACCAGCCCACAATTTAGATCTTCAAAATTCTGATTACTCAAGGTTATCCCATTTGATCCTGAAATCGGGTCTAATTTGGGAAGTAATCTCTCTTTACATTGGTGGTATTCCATTTTAAATATACTTGCCAGCATGTAGTGATCACTCCAAGTATTGTTATGTATTTTAAACTAATCATATTTCACCCATCCCATGTAGGTTTATTAATATGCCATGTTTCTTGGAGACACACGCTAGTGTATAGTCATAGCATGGTCACCATATCCAAATGATTGAATAGTTGAGTGTTCCTTCTTGAATTCCAAGATAAAAGTTTCAACTAATAATTTGTTAGAGACAGTTTTCCTCCTCTCTGCTGTTACCTGGCTTATTAAGCATGCCACCAACCATGCTCAGTCACTAGCTGAGGAGTCTTTTACCACCAATATTTTACCTCTATAAACTGTATTTGAACACTCTGGTCTAACTCGTGATTTAAGCTCTTCCTTAACCAAGGCATTTGTCTTTAAATTAGGCATGACCGGGTCATTATCAGAAACTTTATAAGCTGTAACAGTGAAACCTGCTTGTGCATGAGTGTTAGCCACCTTCATTATCATTTGATACAATGCCCTGGTTTTAACGAAAATGATCACCTTGTCGGTTCCCCCACACTCTGCAAAGGGCACCCTAGTAATGTCCTTCATTGAAAAAGCATTAAGATTAACCATCTCTGAGAATAGGATGAGCACACGAGATCGGATCTATTTAACAGTGGTGTTCTGTCCATTCTGGAGTAAGTGCATTCAATCAAGATATTATAATCAGGGTAATCCAAATACAACCTCTGCTCACAGCGATTTTCTAAGACTTTCCCATTGTTTCTAGATTTTGTTTTGTCTGACCTCGTTTTGAGGGTTAATTTCAAACAATGGAATTTATTATCTCCACAATATTTGATGTATTCAAGAGTTTTATTTTTGCACAAGCATGAGTTCTGGTTTATATAGTTGACTGGTTTTTTTTCATGGTCTTCAAAATTAGAGTGTACCCATGATATTTTTTCCACGGGACACAGCTTTTCATACAAGTACTCAAGAGAATTCATGTCTGTTGTGTATGCAGGCATGTACCCGACTGATTCCTTAGGGAAATGATTCATTGATAACTTCATTTTGGCTTCTCCATGCTCCTAGAAAAATTGCTTGAACCCGCAAGTAATTTACCCAAACTACATACAAGATTTCTTTTGTTAGGAACATTATCGGGTTGATGTGATGATGTTTCTGATTGGCCTGAACACAAACTGATTGTTTGGTAAACGGTCATGGCCAGGCTCAATGCACTCAATCCTGTTTTGGAAAATATGTAGTTTTCCATTGGGTGTTTTGCTCGAGGTAGTCGGCAGAGTTTTGTATAGTTGGTTTTCCATTTGGAGTGATGAAATTATCTCTGAGTGTACGCCAGCACGTCCATTGTTAACCGTATGCAACAGCTACTCTGGACAAGTTAGAATGGAGGCCTTTCTTCTACATTCTCCGACAATACTGTTTTTAAGACTTTTTCTTTTGCCTTTGCACTGGGTTGATTACATACAAAACAGCCTGCATTACCTCTGTGGTCCCTTTGGGCATTTCATATTGCATATGGGCGGTGTGTGTCTTAGGATGCAGTGAACGTTCTCACTCTGTGGATGGTTGTACAAGGTTTGACATAACCTGTGGTTGTTGTGCCTGTTCATTGATGTTTTCTGCTCTGCTGGCTGTATTGCCTAAATCTGCTTGATGAACCTCATCCTTTTTGGAGAAGTTGTCAATAAACACATGTTTGTGGTTTGACACATCCTGCCACCCCTCCATTGTGGATGCTTTCTTTCTTGCTAATATTTCAGGTATAGTAAGGTTTGTGAAGAAGTTTTGTGAGAACGACCCAGATTTGGCTTTTGTTTTGATATTCTTTGATTTTTTGAGATAATTAATTTCATGTGTTTTTTTGTTTTGTTTTCTGAAGAGCATTTTTTCCAACTGGTTTAAACATAATATACACAAGTATTATTTCTGTGTCCCCACAAAAATGTGTTGTTACCAGATTGAATTCCATACTAAGTTCCTGACCACCGCCCACCTCTTCAGTAAGTTCAATGACTGTAAGTCAGGGGCAACAGTTGAAAGCATAAGAATGCCTTTTGTATCGAGGTTAGTGCTAATGTGTGCATCCTGACCTCGATTTTGATATCCTGGTAAAGGGATGTAAAGGTAGTAATCAATTGATTTAAAGAGAGTAAAGCAGTTTGAGCAGTATTATTGGATGTACTGATGTCTATGGAAGTAGTGGGCCGCCGCAACTTAGATTGAGGCATTGGAGTTGTTTCACAAGCTGTGATTGAATTGTCCATTTGTTCCCTCTCTTCATCTGTATAAAAGGAGGAAGAGTACACCAGCCATTATTGAGTCCATCAAGGACTCATGATCACCATGATTTCCTGCTTGCTGTGTCAGAGGAACTGTCCCCTCAGCAACATTTGACTAAGGGGCCCGATCTCTGAGTGTTGTCCGATCCTGCAAGGCCCCAGGGAATTTTAGCAGATATTAAATTGACAAATCCTTGGATTTCAAGGAAAAAGTTATTCCCTCTGTCTGTGATTCAGAGAAAGGGGATTCTGGCAGAGTGGGGTCCTGGGCCATTTCAAGAATTTGCTAGTGGACAGTTTTGACATGAGTGTTTTGAGATACTGCAGACCGCATACATTACAGTTACAATAGGGGATGAGAAAGATCAAAGAGGGAGTGAGGAGAGATGGTGGTAGCTTACTTGTAGTGAGTGACTTGTTTGCCGTTCTATGGGTATCCTCTTGTTGGTATGAGTTCCACAGAGGATCACAGAATACCACTCATATCCCCACTCTGAACAATAAAGATATACACAGTTTGCAGGGTAGCACTGGTAGCAATCGCCATCTCCTTTCAGAAACAAGGGAAAAAAGACTTTCTTTCCCCTCTCACCACAGAATACCACTCATCTGCCCACTGCGCCATGCTCCACGCATACAATGAAGTTATATAGGGTTTGCAGTGTAGCACTGGTAGCATACTCCACCTCCTTCCAGAAACAAGAAGAAAATACTTTCTTGCCGCTCTTGCCACAGAAGAACACTTGTCTCCCACTCCGTACAATGAAGATATATATAGTTTGCAGGGTTGCACTTGTAGCAAGCTCCACCTCGTTCTCGAAATAAGAAAAAATTAGTTTGTCGCCAGGGTGGGAAAGGTTGAATTCTTTCCCATATTGTGTTGGCCCATTCTCCCAAAGGAAAAAAAAAAGATGGCCACCACCATAGGAAAAGGGACTTTGTCCCTTTCCATTTCTATGGCAGTGTCTGCGGTGGGAGGAGCGATGGGATCAGAGCACAAAGCTCTGGTCCAGAAGGTAAGTGGGGAGGGAGGAAGGGGGTTGGGAAAGAGTAAGGTTTGTTTTTGTGGAGTAGGATTAAGGGTGGGGATGTGGGGAGTCAACAGGGAGAGTCTTCCTGTTACCTCCCCACAATCTAGCTGGCTCCACCCAGGGAAGGGCCTTGGGTGGCTGGAAACTGCAAGGGGTACACAATGTATTCTCACATGCTGTTCCAGCCACCTGAGTGCCCTTCCCCGGTGAAAATGCACACTGTAACAGGACAAGGAAAGGACAGCAAGTTGAATACAGTTAGGAAGAAACAAGGAATTGTTGAGGCAAAAATGAAGGAAGGAAAAAGGGAAAAAGAGACCAGCATACAAGGAAGAGGTAACTCACAGAGAAGAGGCGCATGTCCACTTATGAGAAACTGGAGCATTGAGTTGTGAGAGAAATTACATGTTTGTATTGATATTTTGTTCCGGCAGCATAACGCAATGAATTCATGAGTATCACTGCAGATTCCAACAGCCATGTAGGAATAGAGCATCAGCACCAATGTTCATACATCACCCACAGGGGGCATGTAGTATTCATCTTTGAGTTTCTAGTTGAGCACTCACCCGGTGTTGTCTGCCTAACAGAGACATGGCTTGCAGACACTTATGCTCCTACCCTGTCACAGGCACTTCAAGATGAATATAGGATTATTCATCTTGATCAGGCATCCCTCAACCCTGGTGGTGGGGGTAGCAATTATGTTTAAATCTATTCATTGTTTTTTTGTGATTCCCTTAACACATGGCTTGAAAACGGAAGCACTATTAGTGTGCCTCACTGTATCTGATTCATTTCTATGGCACTTCTTGATTGTATATCACCCCATGGTGCGTATTCTGACTTTCTGAATCCATTTTAGACTTTGTAGCATCCCTTCTAATGAAGTTTTAAAACTTGACGCTTCTGGGGGACTTTAATATTATGTACAATTCTCTGCAGGCCCTGTGTTGGCCCAGCTCTTTGAGTCACTGATGGATCTAGGTCTGATTCAATCTGTCCTTGAGCCAATTTATGTGCTGGGCAGTGTTCTCAACCTTATTCTCTCAGCTAACTCTGGCATGCATGTCTACCTGGTGAAGCAGGTACTTTGGTCTGATCACTGCCTTATAAAATGTTCTGTGCAAGGAACAGTACCATTAGTTAATCCTTTACCAGCTGCATTCTTGTGGCATAATTGCTGCCCAGTGTATTGCAATGTGGGATGCGTTGACCCACTAGGCCCTGCCCTGCGACATCACTGTGTGCTGGTAGCACCAGAAACAACAAAATGGCTGCAAAAAGCCCTATGCGTGCTAAACCTCTGAGAATTGCGCAGTGAAACCAGAAAGTTAGCTGCCAATCTACTTTGCCTCTGTCAGTAGCGGAACAGGAGACCACACTACTGAAATCTGTCTTTGGGCTGGCCACAGAGTGAAAATTGAAACTACATGAAAGGCAGTCCTTCTTTGCAACGAAACCCAGGAGTGCTCTGAAATCCATTTTTCCTTGGTTGCTGAAATCACAAAATAATGGTCCCCAAACATCAGAAAAGATACAACATCCTTGCTGGGTGTTACCCATCACTTTATTTAAATAATCCATATAAGCGCACAATATCAGGAGAAACAGATTTCATCATAAGAATATCCACATTAAAAAAGGTGCTTTTCTGGGAAAATCTGTCAGATATGGGCGCAGTACCGTCGGCCGCCTGAATGAAAGCTGTCATTTAATTACACTGGAATCTTAAACTTGTGCAGTTCAAATCAAATGGTTGAAATTAAGTGACTTGCTATAAAAAACAATATAGGTTGCCACTATTTAATTTCTATGTTTAAAATGACTAGAATTGGAGATATGTTTGCCTGTTTTGAAAATGTAAGTTTATTTTCATCAAAGAAAAATTTAAACAAAGTGGATTTTTAAAGTCAACCCCTGATGCCAGTCACAGAACTTCAAAGCAAATTCCACAGCGTGCCCCTAACAAAAGGCACCTTCCTCCTGCTCTCTGCCACAGGAACTCCCAGTTAGATGTTAATGAAGAGGGGAGGAGATTTTTCTCTGCTGCTCTGGGGAGAGACAAAAGACTCCCTTGATTGAAAAGATATGCAGATGCAAATGTCAACAGACACTCCTGCTGGAGGGAAGAGACGGGGATTTCTCTTGACCTACCAAAACTTTGAAGGCGGGACAGACAGTTATGTGTATTCTTAAAGCAGCAGAAAGTATATTTTTGAAAACCACTGACAGAGGGTTGTGCAAAATTGTAAAAATGTGTAAAATAATAGTATTGTTAATATGAAAATTTGGGTCACGTTGTAAAACTACTCAGAACTCTGTGCTATGTTCTGGGACAAGACTACAGAATTTGTGGTTTTGTAGCAATTGTGATGATGCCAGAAACATGAAACTTCACATGATTATGCCCAGATGTCATGCGCACATATGTGTAAAAATGTGGACAAATCCGACATTGGGTACCGGACCAAAAGTGCGAAAAATTGCCAAATCTAGACCTGAGCTCTCACCAAGACGGGGCTCTGATGAATACTTTCTCCAACAAATATCTGATACAAATATGCTATTGATATTAAGTTTGTAAAATTGTAAATATGTCTTGTATGAAAAATTGATTTTATGTGCAGAAACAAAGGGGAGGTATCCCCTGGATTGCAAAATACAGCGTCATCATGACACCAGGTTTTCTTCTCAAATCAGGGGACAGGAAAGACCCTAACCAATAGAAACCCAAGGGGTGTGCCTAGTAGAAGTCAGCATGCCCACCCTTTCAGAAAATACATAAATAAAGACAGCTTAGGTCCTAGAAGGACACACATCCACTCGCCATCCAATTGCTGGTGAAGCACTTTACGAGAGAAATCCATATTCCAGACTCCAGAACTTTGAAAGTAGAAAGGCCCATTTCCAAAGCTGAACCCTTCTCAGCTTGGCCTTTTATAATACTGAAACCAGATTTTACCCCAGACCTCCAAGACGAACAAGAAAAAGAACAGCCTGGCTGAGCTGTGCTGCTTTCTTGCTAAGAATTCTTGCCAGAATCCAGAGATCTAACCCAGTAGAGCAGAGCTCAGATAGCTGTAAACCAGAACCAACCCGTCAGATCCAGTCCAATTCCACCGTGCAGTGTCCAGAGTGCCGTGCTGAGTACAGAACCAGAGAGCCTTGAGTCCAGTCCGGTGTGCTAGCTAAATTCCAGTCCAGAGAGTATCCATGACCAGATCTCTGATGGGTCCATTCCAAACAGTGGTAGTGAGTATAAATAGTCTAGGATTGTCTCTAGCATAAGTATTATCCATAAGTCATCCCTATCCAAACCCATTCTATTATTTCCAGAACTGCATTGTAGAGAATCTTTTGTTTTACCTGAATTTTTCTCTCATCCCTATAGTCCTTTGGTAATAGTAGTGTTAAAATCATCTTTGCGCTAATATATTTGCTGAAGAAAGACAAGCGTCTCGGCGGGCAAAAACCAGCCTGAGGCGTCGCTGGACTGTTGGCTGTGCTGTCATGTAGTTTGTGGCTTCATAGTCTCCATAGTATAAGAAACCTTGTTTGTAATTTTAAAAAGCGCAACCTTGTTTTACAAATTTTGACTCTTTCTGAAAAAAACGACCTCCACAAAAACCTTCATCACTTCCTCACAGTGTATGCTAGAAACGAGATTTAAGTGTCTACTTGAAGCTAACATCCTCAAATTTCCATCGAATCCAAAATCGCAATTCAACTCCTTGCAGTTTTTCTGCAATCGTTGTACATTGCATCCGACCTCAGGATTAAGTTTTCAATCTGCTAGTTACTCAATAATCATTGCTAGTGTTTACTTGAAATTATACAAAGCGGCTCCCACTAGTATTGAATCCATTTTAGTGAATTAAATCCATTTTCAATGTTTTTACCGTTCCATTCAAAGCCACATTCAAAACCATTTTGACAAGTTACAATTATTCCTTTTTTTCTCTGAGTTTGCTGGGGAAACTGGGATTCATACTGTATTTGTTGAGTGTGTATTCCTGAAATCTGTTTTCTCTCCTTCCATCTCTTTATACTGCATATCGGGGGAATTGAGTAGTGTGCAGAGGGAAAGAGTGATCACACTGCATTTTGATTGAACCCACACAAAAGTATTAATTCTATGCTGCATTATTTTTCCTACCAATACTCTGTGTGATTAAAGAGATTTATTGTGACATCACCCCATTGGTGATCATTGTACAAATATTAAATAGTGTGATATACATATTGTGAAATACATAAAATAAATCCAAACAGCCTACTTCCTGGTTCAGTGTGACCGGGGGGGATTCAAAGATAGGGGCTTGGTATAAGGGTATATCATTCAGAAATAAAATAACTTATAGACATAAATAAATAATTAAGGGCTCCAGCTGTGCACCACACGCTAGGTATTGACTTAGGTGGAGTGCTAGGTTGAAATCACTTACAAGATTGGGGGCTCGTCATCAGATTTCTGAATTAGACATTCCACTTGTGACAGTCTAATACAGTGTGCTAACTAATGGGGTACATAATCCCTGTTGGGATACCACGCTGTGTTACACTGTGAAAAGCACCCCTCAATAGGAACGCTCTAAGGAACTTGGTCTGTTTTGCAAAAATAAAATAAACTCCTGTAAGTCAGAAAGGAAATTAATATTTCCAGAATGGCGACCTTGGTAGGGATCAATATGGCTAAAGAATACCTAATGCATAACTTATTTGTAAAGGGTGAATGGACAGAGCAGGATCAGAATGTGTGGTTGCAGGCAATCACAGAACAGACCACTGCAACAGCGTTAGACACATGGCAAGATCAGGGTCCATTACATGTGGCCCTGATTGAACTGTATATGGCCCCTAAGGCAAAGGACGAGAAAAGCAAGATTGCCAAAATAGTGGCATATTTGTACATCCATATTGGAGCAATACGGGTCAAATATGCCGAGGGCCAAGATTTGGCAAACAAGCAACTGCAGGCATTAGAAAAGGCCAAAACTGATCGGGACTCTGTAGAGCAAAGGCTACAGAGGAGCCATGAATCAGAAAATGAAAGTAGGCAGTACCTGACCAAAATAAAAGAAGACGTGGGTATCCTGCAGCAGGAGAAGGTAGAACAGGATACCAGAATGCTGGCCTTGCAGAAGGAGTACCAAGAAAGTTTGGACTTTCTACTGCAGAGCCAGACAAACTCGAACAGCAAATACATTTCAACAAAGCATGCGCAGAGTCGGTAGTCAACCTGACAAACCGCTTAGGCCAAGAAAAGGAAGAGAATAATGAACTAATTGTCAAAGACCTGGACACCCAGGCAGAATTTGATGAAGAGCACCAGAAAGCTGGTGCGCTCCAAAGAGAGATGGATGACCTGGCTGCACAGAGGCAGTCTCTTGTTCAGGAAAGGGACACTTTAGGCCAGGAAGTCTGTTATTTAAAAGAGAAGATAGAAGAAAATCACCTGGCCCTTCAAGGACTGGGTGACCTTCAAAAAGACCATGGGAAATTGTTAAAGCACACCAGGAGGGTGGAAGACGCTTTAGCAAGGAAGGACCAGGCCAGTCTGGACAGGACTCAGGAGGTAACCCTCCTGCAGCTAAACTGGTCCAGTACTCTAAAACGACACAGGAAGCACAGAGGGACAATGAAGCTCTCTGTGAGAAAAAATGCCAGGCTCCACAGACAGGTAGCTATAAAAGAGCAATTGATAGAAACTAGCAAGGCCTTGATAGAGGAACAGAAAGCTCAGGTTCTTGCATGGCAACAGGGAGCAGGGGCTGAGAGGGATGAGGTCCGCTGGGAAAGAGAAACACCTGAGCATAACCTCAAGAACCCTAGTACCAGAGGTCTTCATCTCTTCTAATCCCTGGACTCTGCCAACCCCATGTCCACTGACGCACATGAGCCAAGGGCCACGGGGATGGCAGACTTCAATCCAATGAGGAATATGGGACTCATAGAACAGCACCTCCCAGGAATTGATGGACGGGCATCTGGTTATGGGTTCCCAAGTACTGTCAAGTTTAGTGGGGAACTCCATGAGAGAAGGCCCACTAAGGGCATCCTGAAAAACTCTGCCCAGCTAGGACAGTGGGGGGGTACTCATCAAATCCTGAGAGAAAGGAGGAATCAGAAGACTCCTCTGAGCCCCCCAGGACACAGGAGACTAGGTCCCCACATTCTGCCAGCCATTCCCAGGCTTGCAGAATCCGGCAGAGCCTAGAAGACCAGACGGGCACCTCTGGGAGCAGTGCCTCTGAATCAGAGGAGCGTGGACCAGGGTTACCCGAACCAAAAAGGCCAATAAGGTAAAAATGGCCTTGCTCAAGGATCCCCTAAAACAAATCAAAGCGATAAGGAGCGTCATAACACCCTATCATAAGAACGCAAAATATTCTGTTTGGGAGCACCTAGAGCTCTTTGAACAGATGATGGAAACTTTCCATTTGAAGGACAGCAAAAGCTGTATTCAGTATGTGAAATGGACCTTCTTTCCAGAATACTCCGGCTTCTTTGCGGGGCTGTAGGACCAAAATCTTTCTAGATGGTCCACCTATAGGACGGCAATCTTGAAACATTTTTCTGTGCACAGAAATCATCAGGAGGCTCACAAGGCAGCCTACAATTTGCAATGTGAGGAAGATCAGGCCCCACAAGAATTTGTTCAGGAATTAAAGCGTGCCTTTGCGCAGACCACCAGAAGGGTGCGCACTGACAGCAAAATGTTTGTGAATACTTTTTTCCATGCTCTCCCCAAGTACATCATGACCCAGCTAGTGAAAGACTTTCACGAGAAAAGATCACTATACTGGGTCATTGAACAGGCCACACGAATTTATGAGGTGCAAAAGCCCATAGAAAACAAAAAAACCCAAACCAACCAACAACCCTGCTGCTACTATGGTTGCAAATGTGAATGTTGCCCCCATTTTAGATTTAGAGATGGGTGGGCCTAAAAACCTGCCTGCAAATAATCAGAATAATCCCAAGCACAGAAGGCCCTCGGGCCAGTCACAAACAGGGAGCCAGGGAGGCAATCCCACAAATGGGACCCCTAACTCCACTGACTACATCAGTCCTTGCTGCCAGGGGAATAGACCCATCCTAGGTTATGTGTGGACTCCTCCAGCCCAAGGGTGGGGTTCCAACCAAAGAGCAGCTAACCCAGGAACATTCCCACTGCACTTCCCCCAGGAGGGCAGTAATTCTCCAAATCCTGGACAGAACTTCTTCCCCAGATACCCACAAAACCTTCAACCCCAGAACTATCCATCCTTCTTTCCCCATCTTCCTGAGCCCAGACAACCCAATCCAGGAGAGGGTAGGCCAAGGGTGGAGGGGTACCCACATTTTCCAAACCCGGGTTATTTGGAAAGAAGGGCAAGCTACCCTTCCCGGAATCAGCCCAGGGGAGAAATGAGAACCCCGTATCAGCCTGAGCGGGTGTCACTAGAGTGCCAGGTCCAAAACATGGCACAGAAACTGGGCCCTCAGATGAGCATGGTGGCCTAGAATGCCTCAAACTCAGGACCAGGTGCTCCAGAGCAACGACGGGGGAAGAACCCCGACAACCCACAGGTTCCCAGGGAGGAGGCACAAGGGGAAGGGGTTGTAAAGACTTGGAGGAAGCTTCCTTCCTCACTTGTCAAAAGCCCCTGGAAACCCAGGAACCGGAACTAAAATCTCCTGCCCCTGAAAGTCTGCAACCCAACAAAACAAGGAGCAGAGGGGGGGTAGGAGAAATAAAGAGCCCAAAAAGACCAATTTTGAGGAGGAGGAACAAATCTGCCAATTTGAAGGAGAGGTGTCCTCAGAGGATTCTGGGAAAAGGATCTTCTCCTTCAGAGATGGGGAAACCCCTCCCAAAGAAAAGTGGGTCCCAAATGATCCAAATCCAAACTGGGTGGATGTGGGGACTGAGCTAGCGCCGCCCATCATCCAACCCCAGAAACAACAGCATGAAAATTATATGATATGATATGATATGGCATTTGTAACGCGCCTATATACAAGTGTTTCAAGGCGAGACTTGGTTGAAACCTGGTTCAAATCCATCCTGGTAACTGCCTCCAAAAGGGGGTGGGAGGGCAGCCAAAAACCAGAACCAGGGGAACCCAAAACTTCTCCCATATCTAGCTGTCACCTTTTCTTTTCAGATTCCCAAGACTCCACACAGGATTCTGCCTAAATCACCTCTCTATCCGTATACAAAACCAAAAAACTAACCCACCAGTTGTCCAAAAATGTACATTATTTGTTCCCCCTTGAGGAGAAGGGGGGAAGATTCTACGCCCAGGTCCAAATACAGGGGCAGTGTACAATTTTGGCACTGGTGGACACCGGTTCCCAAGCTACCCTTCTGTCAAAAAGGGCCATTGATAAACTGAATTCAGGAAGGGGGGAGGAATACCAAATTCCTCTCACCCCTCTACCTGGACAACTTCAGAACTTCAACGGGAAGGAAATTCCCGTTGAGGGGACTGCGGATTTGGACATTAACATTGGGCGACACAAGGTGAAGCACCCGGTCATAGTTGTAACTCGAGAGGGTACCCCTTATTTAATAGGGTATGACCTCCTGCGTAGCTTGTCCACCCTCATAGACTGTGTAAACAAGGTCCTCTGGACCCAGACTTGGCGACCAATAAAATTAAAACATAGTGTCAACCATGTTAGTTAAATGGCACATGCACACGGTTGAACAAAAATCTGACCAAGTAGAATTTCACTTCCAGAACAACCAAATCCCAGATGTGACAGTAATAGCAGTAGGACAACAAACTGGTGATGGGGGGGTCCTCTCTATTTCTGAAAATCAACCTTCCTTCTAGTCTAAGGTGGCATTCCACACTCGAAGGAAATACTCTGAAATTCTTTACAACTTCACAATCAGAAATTCCCACTCCTATAGTACAGAAAGATGCAAAATCAGCTCAAAGCCTGGCTGATATTCAGCAAATTGGAGAGCAGTTGTTCATCCCTGTTCAGTTCAATGAAGGGAAGGACTCTGTTGTCGCCTGAGTGTGTGTGAACAATGGTAAGAGCTTCATCAACGAGGCCATGTTCCGCAAACCCCCAAAAGATCCAGCCATTCCCACATTTAAACTGATATACAAAAGGAAATGGATCTGGAAACACCCAATTCCAAACATCTTGTGCCAAGCAGGTGTATGCTCAAAATCTCTATAGGCAACAAGAGCATAGTCCATAATTGTTGGTTTATGCAAGACGTCACTGCTGCCTTTTAGTTAGGCAGTGACATTCTAAATCGCTTTGCCATTAGTTTGGACCTAATAAACTTCAAAGCTTGGTCCCGATTAGCGGATAATCCCATGGGCTTTGATGACCCAGAGAAAGCATTTGGGTCAGCTCAACTGCTGTTTTATGCAGATAAAATTCAGATTCGAGAGGAAGTCACCATCCCAGAAAGGACATGACAATTCTCCGTGGAAGTGAAAGTTAAAAGAGGACAGAAATTGAAAAACCCTGATACCTATATTAATGTTAATGCCTATTTCCAACAGCAAGGGTTGGGGGTAAACCCAACACCACGAGTTAACATAGAACATGACACCATTCCAGTAGAGGTGGATAACAGCGACTTAAAGAGTATCACTCTAGCCACAGGCACCATTATTGGAATGGCGGTTGATGATCGACATTTTTCCATAGATTTAGTCAATGAACTGTTAGGACCAATCCCCAAGGACTCTTTTGACAGTGATAGTGACAACACAACACCAGACAGGATCTTTACCCGGCATGGGGGGAATTTCCTGGTGTACACTTCCTGCCCTTATGGTAAGGAAGATGTGACCTGTGACTTCAGGTGGGATGAGGTGATTTTCCAGGTCCATGAGGGCTGCCTCCCTGCCCTAAAGCCTCCAGTCCAAATCAGCACTCTGACCAGGGACTTCTCCACCCAGCTGGAGGAGGCCGCTGAGATAGCAAAACCAGAAGTCTTTCCAGGCTTCATGGAGATGGTTGAATAGAGAGTCAACCTAGCTGATTCCTGAGAGACTCTGGAGCAGAAGCAGAAATTGAAACACGTTTTCTTACATTTTCAAGATCTCTTTGCGGTGGACTCATATGACTGTGGTTGCACCGACATCCACACAAGAACAATTCCCACAGACCATGGCATGACTCCAGTGTCTGTGAAGCAATATTGCTTGCCTCTCCCTTCAATGGAGTCCCTTACTGAAATAATTAAGAACATTGAGTCCCATGGGATAATCCGTCCAATCCACAGCACCTTCAATAATCCAGTGCTGGAGATTTTGAAGCCAAACGGCCAGTGGAGACTCTGCGCTGACCTTAGGGAGCTCAACACACGGGTCCATACTTCCCGATGGCCTCTTCCCTACATAGACCAAGGGTTGGCCCAGATCCAGGGGTCACAGGTATTCACTGCAATAGACCTGACCAATGGGTACTGGACTGTACCTGTCAGTAGGGAGGACGAATACAAGCTGGCCTTCACCGTTGGGGGGCAGCAGTACACATGGACCAGGACTCCCTTTGGATACATCAACTCCGGCAATTGTTGAACATTTTTCTACATAAGGCCATTCCCGACCTGGGTGAAAGGGGTAACCTGGCTTATGTAGATGATGTTGTAGATGATGTTCTAGTCAAAAGCTCAACTGTGGAGGAACACATAGCGGAGATCCGTTATGTTCTGACACAGTTGAGGGCTGCCGGAGCAAAACTCTCCCTTCAAAAGGCACAGTGGTGCAGAACCCGTGTCAATTTCTTGGGGCATGAGATTCGTCCTCAGGGTCTCTGTCCCCAGAAAAAGAAAGTGGAAGAACTCCAGAAATTAAAATAACCCACAACTCTGTGGTAAATAAGGAGCCTCCTTCGACTAACCAATTACAGTAGAAAGTTCATTGAGGACTATGTAGAGATCACAAGACCCCTGATTCATCTGTTGAAGGGGGGGTCAAGTGGGAGTGGGGTCCAGAATAAGCCGAGGTAGTAAGACAACTCAAAAGAAGCCTCTTACAAGCACCATGCCTAGCTTACCCTGTCAAAAACAAGAAGTTCTCCTTGACTGCAGTATTATACCAAAAGCATGACAAGGTCAATAAAGTAATCTCCTATGCGAGTAAAACTTTATCCTCTATGGAGGAAAAATTCAACGATTGTGAGAAGGCACTTCTTGCAACGGTGTGGGCATTGAAGAATTACCACCCGTTTATCCAAGGGGAACACATAGTGGGGGCTCCACACCAGCCTCTGCAATATCTCCAAAGTGACACAATCCGGGCCGGAAATGTGAGTAATTCCCGAATTACTTCATGGATTCTGTCAATGCAAGGCTTTCCTGTGGAGGTCAGATATGGACAAAACAAGAAGAGTCCCCTTGCGCAAGGTCTGGCTGGCATGCATGATTGCGCCAGAGAAAACTGTCTCAAGGACTGTTAGGGAGAATTCTCTCTTTAGGCTGAATTTCCTAACCTACTGAGTCCCCCAGCAGCTTTGCTGGATTTCTGGAGTTTGTTTTTTTCTCCTGCCAAGAGTGACACTCTTTTTCTCCCACTCTTGGACATGATTTATGATGTTCCTTTGACTGTTAATGTGTTTTATGGGCTATGGGGTCCTTTACTCCATAGGGTCTCATCTGTTTTTACTATGTGTGTTACACAGCACCCTCCGTGCAGTGACACAGGGGTGTCATAGTGACACCCCACCATAGACTCCATACCCTGGGACTGACTACTGTCTCCCAGGGCATGTAAAGTCACCATTGGCTTTACTAGTCCCAAATTATTAACAGAAACCAGTACAAACCATCATATTGTGGACGTACTGGTCGGGGCAATTCGATTGCCCCGGAGTCTATTAGTCGAGGGGGCATGTCTCCATCCCCCCTGATCGAGTTTTGGCTGGTGGCAGTGGATACTACTTTTTATATTCGACCGCAAATATATCCCTATGGGATTTTCCCATTGTTCGAGGCTACCAACTTTAATTATTTAATTCTCATAGCCTCGAACATACCGGCGGTTTATTTAATAATATTAATTCACCGGTGGATATTTTTTGCCAGGACTCGATTCTAAAATGGCGTTTGTGTTCCCTTCTGTGACTCCAACCCCAGTCGAGCCCTTTGTTCCACTTTTTGGCGGGCTTCGCCACAGAAGCCTCCAAAAGTGGTGCCACTCTGTCTGGGTACCACAGGGGTTGTGGGAGGGGGTTTAGGCACCCTGGACTGAGTTACCTTGGTAACTCAAATTGCACTCTTATGTGATTGGCCCAAGTGGTGAGCCGGCCGGCTCACCACTTAGCATGTTTGATTGACAGCTAGGCTGAGTGAATGGGGGTGTGCTGTATAAAAGCAGGGCTTTGGGGACTGGATCTTCAGAAGTCACCACAGGACCTGAGAATCCAACGAGGGAGAAGCTGAGCCGACCTACCAATACAACACCACCAGTGGAGCCCTGCGGAACCGACTCACCACTTCCCAACGACAGAGAAGATCTCCGGCTGGAGAGGCTTCTTCCCCTGACTGGTGGGCACAACCAGTTTACCTCCTTCTCTTTGCACCCCAGACCAGCTTGTGGTCGAATTTCCTGTGCCAAGCACCCCGGCAACCGGATAGCCACTTACCACTGGACCGCGAATCAAAGGAGTGCTCCTTTTACCTGAGAAACTCTGTGGCTGGTTTCTTCCCTGGTAGTGCAACAGACTCCTGTCTTCCTCCCCGATGAGATGCTCTCTTCCCCCGGACAAAGCACTGACTTGCATCCGCTTCTAGGAATAACTGCCCCCGCTGGAGTATTCTCACCACTTTAAGGTACCGTGTCCGCCAGGCCTCCCTTTCTAAAGATTGCTACAAGGTAATAATAATCCCTTAACCTTCTGGACTGGGCTGGCCACCCTGACCTTCTAACTGGTTCCTTTCTTTGGTACAAATCCTTTTTGAACCTTTTCAAGACTCTTGTGCACTGCAACCGTGTGACCTTGGACACATTTCCGTTTGATCCTCTTAAAGTTGATCCAGCCTATTGAACTCTAACTTCACGGTTTTACTTTGCCTTCCTCTCTTGTTGTGTTCTTGTAAAAGTGTTGGTACCAGTTTCAATTTATTCCCTGCTTTTCTCTCCCTTTTAAAACAAATTATTAGAGTGCCATCTGTGTTAAGCGCTCACCACTGTCTGAAAATAAGTGGGGCTTTACTTAAGACGTGTCTAATATTCTTCTAAGGGAGTGTATCTCTTTTAGTGACCGTGTTTTTGAATTGCTTCAAAAACACTATTAGTGTCTGTGTGTTTTTCTAGATGTGGTTTTAAATAAATAATTATATCTCTTTTACACCAAGCTCTGGTCAGTGTTTACTTGTTCTACTGTGTTCTTCTGACCTATTGTGAATACTCTGTATACTGCCTAACTCTTGGTGAGGGAAGTCTGACTGCTCAGCCACAGCTACCAAGTGAATCTGTGTAGTACAGACTGCTACCAAGTGGGTTTACTGCCAAACACCTGTAGTCTTCAATATTTTGCAGTGGTCCCAGAGGGAACTTCACAGCTTTCTGCCTAACAAGGAAGAAAGTCTTAAAATCAAGGACAACATAGAGGCATACCTTAATTCCCCACACAAAGTCTATGAAGAAGACCAGTGTGAGGGAATGCCCACTGTCTATGTTGATGGATGCTCCTACCATGTTGACAACGGGGAAAAAGAACTTGTGGCCGGCGTAGGGAATACATGGGTGAACAATGCCCCAGAACCCTCTGCTGGGTACAAGATTGGTCCCCGAAGTAGTCAAGTGGCAGAGTTGATGGCTGTGCATCAAGCCATCCTCACTGCTGTCCAGCACCAACTCCGCAAACTGGTCATAATCATAGACTCGGATTATGTATGGAACGGGCTCATGGAGCAACTGGTTAACTGGAAAACCAGAGGCATGCTATGTGCTAACAACAAACCATTGAAACATGGAATATTAATTCAAAATATTGATGATCTGGTCACCTCGAATGGGATGACCATCTACTGGAAAAAGATCAAGGGTCATTCTAAAGTAGAGAGACCAGACAAAACTGGAAATGGCCTAGCTGATCAGCTGGCCAAAACCAAAGCCATCCAAGGGGATCTACTAGAGATCGAGTCCCTGTTGGGGGAATCCAGGTCATTGCTATCACTAGGTCCCGACAAATGCTCACAATGAACTCTCAACTGCACAATGGAGTAAGCAGACCCCATATGCTGATTTGACTACGGCTCAAAAAGGGGATCCAATAATTGGTAAGTTTTATCAACACATTGAAGACACTGAGACTTTCCCCTTACGGATACCAATTACATTGCGAAAGAGGACCTCAGAGTCTTGATGAAATGTCCAAAAACGTTCTGAATCCAAGACGGTTTGTTGGTAAGGAGATCCCTAACTGTCCCTGATCAGTCGGTGGTCCCTACCTCATTCCGAAGCCTGATGTTAAGTCATGCCCATGATGCGGCCACAGCCGGTCATAGGGGGTTTCACTTGAAATCTTGAAACAGGTTGCATACTGGCCACACATGGGGCAGGACCTTGACCAATACTTGAAGGGGTGTCTTGTGTGTGCACAATTTCAGCCAACATCCCTCACACACCGTGCGCCTCTCCAAAAGAGGGGGATGACACTGCCATAGTCAGATTTGCAAGTCGATTTTATTAGGCCCGTGATTTACTCCTCTAGGGGGTACAAGTACATGTTGACCGTGACATATTTGTTTACTAAAAGGGTGGAATGTCTCCCGGCCCCAAATTGCAAGGCAGAAACAGCAGCTGCCCTGAAGATCAACCACATCTTCTCGAATTTTGAACTACCTCAATGGACCGAGTTAGACCGATGTAGGCACTTCACTAGCGAAGTAATGACAAAGATATGGGAGATACTTGGGGTCAAATGGAAATTACACATTGCCTACCAGCTGGCCTCTAGTGATGTAGTGAGAGAGATACAACAAGACAATTGTGAGCATATTAAACAAGTTTGTGGCAGATTCTGGGCCAAGTTGGGATATTCAATTACCCCTTGTCCTGATGGCCATCAGATCTACCCCTTCATCTGCAACTAAAATGTCACCATTTGAGCTGATGACTGGACCGAGGATGGTGCTTCCCTAGTATCTGCTCTACAGAACGCAAGAGCAGACATTGATCAATGCCTCCACAACTCATGAGTATGTTGAAAATCTGAGAAAACACCTTCAACATGCTGTTTCCTATGCCAGTGAAATCTAGAGAGATCTGCATACAACATGAAGACCCACTATGACTTAAAGACTACTAGAAAAGAATACCATGTAGGAGACCTGGTCTACTTATTCAATTTCCAGAGGAACCAGGTGAAACAGTGCACATTTTTGCCTAGCTGGAGGGCTCCTTTTGAAATTGTAGACAAAATCTCAACAGTCGCCTACAAAATCCTCATCCCCAAAGGCAGTGTGCAGAGGGGGAAGATAAGTGGGTCCATATCAACCAACTGAAGTGTTGCCATCCTAGGCACACTCTGCAGCAACTAGCGGATTCCTCTGGGACTTCAGAGGGGGTGTCACTCCAGCTCCCTAGAATCCCAACCATTAATATTCCATCTATATAATCAATAATTTGCTGATAGAAAAAAATTGTCCTGATTTGTCAAAATATATGTGTCCGCCCCACTACATAAATAGTGGAGGGGAAATGTCTACAACTATGCTTTTGCTTTGTCACCCTAGAATTGGAAACCATGGAGATTGAAACCAAGGAGGACCACCTAGGGACCAGAATCAAAGATACAAGGGGCCCGGGGTATCGCTCAATACTCTCATCAGGAATCGGCGAGGAGAACCGGTCCATCCACCACTGATGGGAGAATCTGATTTAATTTTGACATTTGGACCAGAAAGAAAAGAAACTGATCATCCCAATCTCGTGACCTCCCATTGATTGGCGGTCAAAGCCAAATCGCGAGGGGGGCTTGTGGGATGCATTGACCCACTAGACCCTACCCTGCAACATCACTGTGTGCTGGTGGCACCAGAAACAACAAAATGGCCACAAAAAGCCCTATGCGCACTAAACCTCTGAGAACTGTGCAGTGAAACCACAAAGTTGGCTGCCAATCTACTTTGCCTGTGTCAGTAGTGGAACAGGAGATCACACTACTGAAATCTGTCATTGGGCTGCCCACAGAGTGAAAATAGAAACTACATGAAAGGCAGTGCTTCATTGCAAGGAAACCCAGAAGTGCTCTGAAATCCGTTTTTCCTTGGTTGCTGAAATCACAAAATAATGGTTCCCAGACATCAGAAAAGATCCAACATCCTTGCTGAGTGTTACCCGTCTCTTTATTTAAAGAATCCACATAAGCACACAATATCAGGAGAAGCAGATTTCATCACAAGAATATCCACATTATAAAAGGTGCTTTCCTGGGAAAATCTGTCAGATATGGGCGCAGTACCGCTGGCCGCCTGTATGAAAGCTGTCATTTAATTACACTGGAAGCTTAAACTTGTGCAGTTCAAATCAAATGGTTAAAATTAAGTGACTTGATATCAAAAACAATATAGGTTGCCACTATTTAATTTCTATGTTTAAAAAGACTGGAATTGGAGATATGTTTTCCTGTTTTTAAAATATAAGTTTATTTTCATCAAAGAAAAATTTAAACAAAGTGGATTTTTAAAGTCAACGCCTGATGCCAGTCACAGAAATTCAAAGTAAAATTCCACAACGTGCCCCAAACAAATGGAACCTTCCTCCTGCTCTCTGCCACAGGAACTCCCAGTCAGGTGTTAATGAAGAGGGGAGGAGATTTTGCTCTGCTGCTCTGGGGAGAGACAAAAGACTCCCTTGATTGAAAAGATATGCAGATGCAACTATCAACAGACACTCCTGCTGGAGGGAAGAGGCAGGGATTGTTCTTGACCTACCTAAACTTTGGAGGCGGGTCAGACAGTTATGTGTATTCTTAAAGTACAAGAAAGTATATTTTTCAAAAGGACTGACAGAGCTCTGTGCAAAATTGTAAAAATTTGAAAAATAACAGTATTGTTAATATGAAAATTCTGGTCACATTGTAAAACTACTCAGAACTCTGTGCTATGACCTGGGACAAGACTACAGAATTTGTGGTTTTGTAGCAATTGTGGTGATGCCAGAAACATGAAACTTCACATGATTATGCCCAGATGTCATGCGCACATATGTGTAAAAATGTGGACAAATCTGACATTGGGTACCAGAACAAAAGTGCGAAAAATTGCCAAATCTAGACCCAAGCTCTCACCAAGACTGGGCTCGGATGAATGCTTGCTCCAACAAATATCTGATAAAATATTCTATTGGTATTAAGGTTGTAAAATTTTATATATGTCTTGTATGAAAAATAGAATTTTATGTGCAGAAACAAAGGGGAGGTACTCCCTGGATTGCAAAATACAGCATCATCATGACACCAGGTTTTCTTCTTAAATCAGGGGAGAGGAAAGACCCTAACCATTAGAATCCCTAGAGGTGTGCCTAGTAGAAGTCAGCATACTCACCCTTTCAGAAAATACATAAATATAGACAGCTTAGGACCTAGAAGGACACACATCCACTCACATCCGATTGCTGGCGAAGCACTTTGCAAGAGAAATCCATATTCCGGACTCCAGAACTGTGCTGAGTTCTTGCTAAGAATTCTTGCCAGAATCCAGAGATCCGACCCAGTAGAGCAGAGCTGTGACCAGATAGCTGTAAACCAGAATCAACCCATCAGATCCAGTCCAATTCTACCGTGCAGTGTCCAGAGTGCCATGCTGAGTTCAGAACCAGAGCGCCTTAAGTCCAGTCCGGTGTGCTAGCTGAATTCCAGTCCAGAGAGTATCCCTGACAAGATCTCTGATGGGTCCATTCCAAACAGTGGCAGTGAGTATCCATAGTCTAGGATTGTCTCTAGCATATGTATTATCCATAAGTCATCCCTATCCAAACCCATTTTATTATTTCCAGAACTGCATTGTAGAACATGTTTTGTTTTACCTGAATTATTCTCTCATCCCTATAGTCCTTTGGTAATAGTATTGTGAAAATCATCTTTGCACTAATATATTTGCTGAAGAAAGACAAGCGTCTTGGCGGGCAAAAAACAACCAGGGGCGTCGCTGGACTGGTGGCTGTGCTGTCTTGTAGTTTGTGGCTTCATAGTCTCCATAGTATAAGAAACCTTGTTTGTAATTTTAAAAAGCGCAACCTTGTTTTAAAAATTTTGACTCTTTCTGAAAAATACAGCCTCCACAAAAACCTTCATAACTTCCTCACTGTGGGCCTCATCACGACTTGGGCGGTAACGGTAACGCTATTAGCGTGGGTGGTATTAGCCCTACCGCCGAACTCCCCGGCGCTAATAGCGCCAGATCACAAGTTCGGCGGTAATGTCAATCCCCATTCCCCATTGAGCCCATTCGGGAATGCCCCATTCCCCATTGGACTCGATGGGGAAATTTCACGCTAATACCGCCAGCGGATTTCCCACCGGCGGTAATAGCGTGAATTTTCGGCTAATTTCCCCCCAGCTCAGTGCTAGGGAGAAATCCGCCGAAGTCCTGCTTCGGCGGACCCTTAAATCCGGTGGTAATAGCGCTACGGCCGGATTTAAGGGTTACCGCCAAAGTCGTGATGAGGCCCTGTGAATGCTAAAAACGAGATTAAGTGTCTACTTGAAGCTAACATCCTCAAATTTCCAACAAATCCAAATCTGCATTCCAACTCTTTGCAGATTTTACGCAATCGCGCCTAACGTGCACGGAAAGGTTTGCCACACATTTTTCGTTTGGCTCAAATCTATTACGTGGGAAACAGCTGTACATTGCATCCGACCTCAGGATTAAGTTTTCAATCTGCTAGTTACTCAATAATCATTGCTAGTGTTTATCTGAAACTATACAAAGCTGCTCCCACTACTATTGAATCCATTTTAGTGAATTAAATCCATTTTCAGTGTTTTTACCGTTCCATTCAAAGCCACATTCAAAACCATTTTGACAAGTTGCAATCATTCCTATTTTTCACTAAGTTTGCTGGAAGAAATTGGGATTGATACTGTATTTGTTGAGTGTGTATTCCTGAAACTTGTTTTCTCTCCTTCCATCTCTTTATACTGCATATTGGGGGAATTGAGTAGTGTGCAGAGGGAAAGAGTGATCACACTGCATTTTGATTGAACCCACACAAAAGTATTAATTCTATGCTGCATTATTTTTCCTACCAATACTCTGTGAGATTAAAGAGATTTATTGTGACATCACCCCATTGGTGATCATTGTACAAATATTAAATAGTGTGATATATATATTGTGAAATACATAAAATAAGTCCAAACAGCCTGCTTCCTGGTTCAGTGTGACCAGGGGGGATTCAAAGATAGGGGCTTGGTATAAGGGTATATCATTCAGAAATAAAATAACTTATAGACATAAATAAATAATTAAGGGTTCCAGCTGTGCACCACACGCTAGGCATTGACTTAGGTGGAGTGCTAGGTTGAAATCACTTACAAGATTGGGGGCTCGTCATCAGATTTCTGAATTAGACATTCCACTTGTGACAGTCTAATACAGTGTGCTAACTAACGGGGTACATAATCCCTGTTGGGATCCCAGGCTGTGTTACACTGTGAAAAGCACCCCTCAATAGGAACACTCTAAGGAACTTGGTCTGTTTTGCAAAAAATAAAATAAACTCCTGTAAGTCAGAAAGGAAATTAATATTTCCAGAATGGCGACCTTGGTAGAGATCAATATGGCTAAAGAATACCTAATGCATAAATTATTTGTAAAGGGTGAATGGACAGAGCAGGATCAGAATGTGCGGTTGCAGGCAATCACAATACAGACCACTGCAACAGGGTTAGGCACATGGCAAGATCAGGGTCCATTACATGTGGCCCTGATTGAACTGTATATGGCCCCTAAGGCAAAGGAAGAGAAAAGCAAGATTGCCAAAATAGTGGCATATTTGTACATCCATATTGGAGCAATACGGGTCAAATATGCCGAGGGCCAAGATCTGGCAAACAAGCAACTGCAGGCATTAGAAAAGGCCAAAACTGATCGGGACTCTGTAGAGCAAAGGCTACAGAGGAGCCATGAATCAGAAAATGAAAGTAGGCAGTACCTGACCAAAATAAAAGAAGACGTGGGTATCCTGCAACAGGAGAAGGTAGAACAGGATACCAGAATGCTGGCCTTGCAGAAGGAGTACCAAGAAAGCTTGGACTTTCTACTGCAGAGCCAGACAAACTCGAACAGCAAATACATTTCAACAAAGCATGCACAGAGTCGGTAGTCAACCTGACAAACCGCTTAGGGCAAGAAAAGGAAGAGAATAATGAACTAATTGTCAAAGACCTGGACACCCAGGCAGAATTTGATGAAGAGCACCAGAAAGCTGGTGCGCTCCAAAGAGAGATGGATGACCTGGCTGCACAGAGGCAGTCTCTTGTTCAGGAAAGGGACACTTTAGGCCAGGAAGTCTGTTATTTAAAAGAGAAGATAGAAGAAAATCACCTGGCCCTTCAAGGACTGGTTGACCTTCAAAAAGACCATGGGAAATTGTTAGAGCACACCAGGAGGGTGGAAGACACTCTAGCAAGGAAGCACCAGGCCAGTCTGGACAGGACTCAGGAGGTAACCCTCCTGCAGCTAAACTGGTCCAGTACTCTAAAACGACACAGGAAGCACAGAGAGACAATGAAGCTCTCTGTGAGAAAAAATGACAGGCTCCACAGACAGGTATCTATAAAAGAGCAATTGATAGAAACTAGCAAGGCCTTGATAGAGGAACAGAAAGCTCAGGTTCTTGCATGGCAACAGGGAGCAGGGGCTGAGAGGGATGAGGTCCGCTGGGAAAGGGAAACACCTGAGCATAACCTCAAGAACCCTAGTACCAGAGGTCTTCATCTCTTCCAATCCCTGGACTCTGCCAACCCCATGTCCACTGACGCACATGAGCCAAGGGCCACGGGGATGACAGACTTCAATCCAATGAGGAATATGGGCCACCAGAGAAGGTAGAGGTGAGGCAGCAGCACTCCCGCCATGCTGCGAGGCGGGAGACAGCCTGAAACACCTTAAGGCATCCGCCGTCGTAGGAGGAAGCAACATTGGTATGGCCGCAGCTGCGGCATATAACAACCTCCCGGCGGGGGGAAAGTGGTGCTGCCCCACCCGCAAGCAGGAGACAGAGAAAGAAAAGAGGCACCCTTTGCTTTGGTTCCTCCCCGGCCATGGCCCTCTGTGAAAAGGGTGCTCGTGTGGCCGGGGGAAGATCCAGCCAACATCCCCCGGCAGCATCCACCCCAACAGCGGGAAGCGCCCATGTTGTGCCTGCGGCCCCCAGGTTATCCGCCATAACTGCTGAACCCATATGCATTCATTTGCATTGGCCGAACCCCAAACCCTCTCCCGTAATGATAGGCTCACAACTTGTGTCAAGTTTTGGCAATAAAAGGCTGAGGTTACCCCCTCTGACCCGTGCCGCCTTCTTGTGTGGGCACCGTACAGTGCCTGGTACTTCTTTTTGTTCTTCTCCCCTTTTTGTAGGGTGGGCGGGTTCTGTGGTAAAGAAGCAAGAAGATTTGGAAGACACTGAGTAAACAGTGAACCTCCTGTTTGCTTGGATCCCCATTCAGGGTTAACAAACAGATTGTGTTTACTTTGAGCATGCTGCTCATATTTATAGGACCCAGGGAGGCCCTGGGTCTTTGTTGTGTATGTGGTTGGGGCTGCTGTTGTCGCAGCCCCCGGCCGGATAGCCGACTTTCTGACCCCCTGGTCGGGGCAGATCTTTTGAACCTGGGCCCTGCCTGACGGTTGTTTTCCTTGCTGTTTGGAGGAAGGGCGAGATGACTGTTCGCACCTACCCTTACGTGGCTGTGTGCTGCCGAGACTCTGTGTCTCCGTAGCTGGGGGGAGGGGAGGAGCAGGCACAGAGAAGTTTGGGTCTGCCCCTCTCCCAGCTGCCGATGGTAACAGCAGTTACCCTGCCTCACTTGTGGGATGCCGATGCAGCATTGCCCAGAGTTGTCGGGAAGACCTGCCAGGGCACCACTGTGATCCCGGGCCCGGCGGTGAACCAGATGAAATGCTCCGATACAGAGCATTATGATGGTTCTCAGGAAAAAGCAGAATGAACACTTGCCACAGCCTTTATCATGATCCCGGGCCCGGCAGTGAAAGTAATGAAGTAATCCAGCGGGGAGGGAATTGAAGCGCTGCAATCGAGAGCGAAGGACAGGAGGAAGATCTCCCATGGGGCGGAAGCACTGCCGTGTGTTGTGCCGCCGCCTGAGCCCTACGTTGATCCAGGCGCCGGCGGTAAAAAGTGAAGTGCTCCAGTCAGGAGCAGAAGAAAGAATACCCGGTGGGGCTCCACTGGCATTTGGGGCCAGCTGTGAATTTAGTAGAGTGCCTCAGCCTGCAGCAAACAACAAGAGGTGGCATTCAGGTGGCAACACTATCCCATGTTGCCGTACCGCCAGAGCCCTAGCATGTGCCTCGGTCCAGGTGGTGAAATGGTGGAAGAGCTCCAGTCAGGAGTGGGAGCCCCACTCTGCTCCCGTAGGTGAAACAAATGCATGCTTCCTGCCGGGGCTGAAACAAATTAAAGCAGATGGCCTTCTGAAAGCCACGGACGCTTAGCGGTTGTAGCGACAACAAAGTGCTCTAAAGCCCCAGCATGATCCCGGGCGCTGAGGCGATGAATGTCAGAAAAGTTCCGGCGTCTGAGCTCTTTCAGAGGAAAGGGTCCTTTCAAGATCCTGGCCTTGCAAAGGAAATGATGACATGCTCCAGTCTGGCGCAGTGCAGTAAGGACAGCTTACACCTGCACTCCAGAAGGTGTGGAAGGGAGAGGAGCAACTGCTGTCATTCCAATGGCAGCCACCCTGTTAGAGTAATAAAGTGCTTCAAACCAGAGCAGAAATGAAGAGGCATGCTTGCTCCACATGCACCAACAAGGAAAGCATATTGTGATGAGCCCGATCCATCAAGGGGAAAGTGAATAATAAAATATTCCATGTCAACACAGGCCACAGTGCAGAGCTACTGCACCAGCATCAACAGTAGCCTCACTGCTTCTAATTTCAGCTGTCTCCTTTATACCCATCAGAACTCCAAGCTGAGGGTATGTGAGCACACTGCACTCTGCGCACTGTATACCTCACTAACAGTGCCATGCCCAAGATGCTGCACGCAACGGACCGTACAAGACCGAGAGACTGAGGCACGCCATGCACCTGGGATGCCACTCCAGTCCCGCACTGCCATCCGGATAAGAACCAGTGCAGTGTACCAGCAGTCCAAAGGCAAGGCCAACAAGACTGTAATCAATCATCTCCCGGCACGGTGCCATCAGGAAAACAGGACACCCTGCCATGAAAGTCACCCTGCCACAGAAGCCACCTTGCCTGTCCTACAAGTGGCCTCAACACCATGCAACTAATGTCCCCTACTGTACTGTCTGAGGACCAGGGAGTCCTAACTGCCTGCCACTAAAGTCACCCGGCATGCTATCCTGTCGAAAAGACCAGGGCAACATGGGCTTGGCGGAGATACCTACTGGCTCCCTGAGTTCAACAAACAGCTGAGGGATGACCAACGAACACAGGTGGCCCTGACACCCACCGTGAGGAAGCAGTACACTGGGCAAGGTAAGGGTTGCAGCTCCTCAGGATTGCTTGTGTGTCCTCATGTGCCACTGGAGAGCATCACTTTTTGGACTGGAGGAACATGAGGGAAAAAGGGGGTGAGTGAGGTCCCGTCACCCTGTACCAGTAAGCAGCCCATGGAGCATCCTCGACACCCAGCGGGCTGTGTCTCGCTGCACTGCCCTCAAAATCAAGGGACTATGCCGATGTGACCCCTGGCACTTGCCAGGTGTGGCTTTGCTGGTTTTGAACTGTACCATCAATGTACTTGGACCCTGGAAAGTGACTCCTGCACGGGCTGCCCTTAACAAGGGGGACTAGGCCGAAGTGGCCCTTGGCACCTGCCAGGTATGGCTTTGCTGATTTTGAACTGTACTATCCATGGACCTAGACCCGGAGAAGTGACTCCTGAACGGACGCTAATGGAGGGTGACCTGGTCTCCTGCTGTCCTGCCATTGCTTTAAGAGGACTCAGTAAACATGCTTTTTGATGCAGTGAACCTGAATAGTATGTACATGTTTAAAGTGGTCTCAGTAAAGGACAGTGATGTGAAGCTGTGCTCCCGCAGTTGTTAGAGGTGCTCTATATAGTACCAGTGGCTCTACGTGAGCGGCATGCAATTGTGGCAAGTCCGTACCCCAATTTAATAAAGGGTTTGTAACTTGCAGTTCAACTGCCAACCATCCACCGGGGGCGTGCCTCTGTGACCGTCACCTGAGGGTGATTGGTCGGTAGGTGATATGTATATAAGAATGTGAGACCATATGTGTGTTAGTAGCACCTCCTGTTTGAAGTTGGTCCCACGACTCTTAAGTAATGTCGTTCTGTAACAGGGGGAATTAGTTATGTTGTAATCACACTTGTTTGTTCCTTATGAAAAAGGAGGGATGGTACAGAGTGTTTTGCCCCTTTAAGGAGATGTATCCCTCCCAAGTTTATTGCCCTTTTAAGATGGGCCATGACTAAATAGCCCAAGCTAATTAAAGGAAGCCCTGCAGGCACGTGAAACAGAATGGCTGCAGACTCTGTAACGGGAAGAAACTGAGTCTGCCTCTCATTATGGCCTGCAGGCCCTCTCTGTGAAATCAGGGCCTGCAGCCCAGGTTGCCATGGGGACCCCCCAGCCAGGAAGGCAGCTGGGGTCTGCATGAGGTGGTAGGTCAATGCCTGCCACCCCTAGAGGCGATGGGCCTCCATGATACTGGTGTCCCATAGTATCACAGTAGGGGCTGGTGCGATGTCCATGACCTACGCCCACCCATCAATCCTCCGAGGCACTGGGCCGCTGTGATACTGGTGTCCAAATGCTTCTTCATAATGCATCTCCAACTGTCAGAGAAACGTGATATCTCCACAGGGGATTGCTTTTTTTTAAAAAATTTTTATTTAATTGAATTACAATTTTACAAACATTTTCCAATTCCAATTTAATGTTCCAATTATTGTTCTGGGTTTGTTGGAATGGGATGGAATCTAGGAGTCCAAGAATAGTTTTTCATTCTGTTTCCCAATACCTGAACTCCATTGGATTTTCTTGTTTTGTCCTCATTTATCATATAAATTGTATCCCTTCACGTGGGGGAATCTTATGTAAGAAAGAGACCACAGCTATAAACATTGATATCCTTTCGCAATTCAACAAAGCTGTCCACCAGTCTTCTTTTTGTTTTTTCACTTTCTCGAGGCACAGAATTTTAGTTTTTTCCTTATTTATTTCCACGTTTTTTTGGATGCATCTCTGGAGTGCTTCAAGTTGATGCTGGACATACACCACAGTTTGTCCTATTAGGATTACCTCTTCTGCGTACAAAAGATGTGGCAACCGTACTCCTCTTATACTTGGAGGGAAAGATCTAACTGGGGACTCAGATTTCTTGAGATCTGTAAGGTAGAAGTCAAACAGAGCAGGTGCAAGACGGCATCCTTCCTTAACACCTCTTGCTGTGTGTATTTCAGATGACATTGTTCCTGCACGGTTCAAACGCACTTGAACCGATGTTCCTGAGTGAAGAGCGATTACAGGGTCCAGGATTGGCCTTGGGCAATCTTGATGACACAGCTTTTCCCATAGATTTTCTCATTCAATCTGGTCAAACACTTGAACAAGGTCTACAAGGACCATGATGTTGCAGAAGTAAAGAGCCACAGACCTCCCCGATCACATTGAGAAGTGCGATCGGTCTATGGTTTCTCTGATTTTCCTTCCTACCTTATTTAAAGATAGTAACGACTGTTGCTGTTTTCCAAGACCTTGGGATTTCATTACGTTTGGTAATGTTTTCAATCGCTTTGTGTATAAAGAGAGCCCATTCATCCTGGTGTTCCTTCAGGATTGCACTAGTTAGCCCATCAGTGCCTAGAGTTCTTGATGTACTCCATGTTTGTAGTTTTTGGCAGATATAATCAATTTTGTGGGGTATATCCCATGGAGTGTTGATAAGCACAGTTGTTTGGCATTTTAAGGAATAGATTTTTTGGTACCGAGATGAAAAATGCTCTATCCAGCTCTCTTCTGAGACATAATTTTTTTCGGCGTCACTTTTATTTTATCCTGTTTTTTTGACCAAAGATTAAAAATCTGTAGATTATTTACCACACATAGCTCGCAGTATTTCTCCAGAATCATTCTGATATAATTCAGTCGATAACTGGTAAACCAAGATTTATATTTCTTTGCTGCGATCTTTGCGTTTCCCACATCCTCAAAGGACTTTGTTTTAGTCTCATTTACCTTCCTTTTTTTACCAACAGTGCATCAAAAGTCTGAATTCTCTGAACCTGGTACTTATTTGGTCCTTTTTTGTATTCAGTGACATTCCAAGAGGGGAATGTAATCAAGTGAGGGGTACTTAGATGCTTTACTGTTAGTTCTTGTATTAATGTCATACGCTTTCGTAAATTGTTCCACAGCGAGTTTCCTTAATCCTAATCTTGTGCCCCATGGCATTCTTCAACTGGCAGTGTCATTTGATGTGTGTTTCCCACTGTCACCACTGGCCAAGTTGCACGTACCAGGTTATGGTCACTGTTTTCTGTGTAAATCACCTTGAATGATGTTATTAGAAGAAAGAGGTCTCTTGATGCAAAGTCTGCACATTGGCCACCCCTTTCCCAAGTAGGCACCAATTTTTCCACCCCCTCGGCCAAAGCTGTTAAATTGTGCATATCCAAAGAGCTCATGAGAGACTCCCATAGGGTACCTCTCTCGCTTGTTGTGCCGTAGGGTATTAGGGAGCAGCTCAAATTCAAGTCTCCACACACTATGATGTAATTTGCTCTCTGGGTGGTATATGCATCTTGAATGAGATTGGAGGTCATGTTCAGAAAGACCTTGCCTGTGACAACCTGTGGGTTCCAGTATAAATGTATCACCACCAAGGAGGCGGCCTCTAATTGTTTGGATAGATTAAGTTGGTGATTCCAGGTCATAAAGAGTTCTTGTGCAAACAGATATGAAAAACTTGATGTTGTCAAAGTTAGTCCACTACTCGATCTTACGGCGGACAACAGTCCTGATGTAGGGTATCCTTTCACTTCTTTCTTAGGATAATGTCATATCCAGGAAGGTAGGGGCTTTCCCGTAGTCAAGTTTCTTGGAGAACAAAATCCCCCAAGTTTACGTCACTTGGGGCTAACAGATGTTTAAAGCCCCTCATGTTCCATGAGGACATTTTGATCAAAGTCTGCACAGAGGATGCATTTGTGGAGATCTCCAATGGGGGCACACCCAATTTGTTCTTCTTCAATTGCTATGTGCGCGCTCGTCGAGCCAAGGCTTCCGGTATCCAAGACCATTTTTCCAATTCTGAGTCTTCATTGTGCCTGAATCCGGTAGTTCCTGGCTTCTTTGGGTCTTCCAAATGGCTATTTGGTTTAAATGTTACATTTAGGTTTGCTCTCAGGCGTTTTGGGAAGTGTCCAATGTGCAAAGGGTGTCTACATTATTTGGTGTCTGCTGTTTTAATCATCTGCACCAATTTAGATGGGGACTCCTCGCTGCCTCCCTTCAAGGGGTTCAAGACATAATTTTTAAGATCATCTTTTCTCCCCCGAGGTTCCGAAGGGTCTCCCGTTTGCCTCACTGTTGCTAGGTCAAAACCCAGCATCAGCAAACTTTCGGATGCTTCCAACAACATGCCTTTCACCACTGGTGATGGTATATAAAGGTAGATCTGTTTGATAATATTCTTCAAATTCGATAATCCTTAGATTGTTAGAAAGGATATGTCTCGAATTTGGCAATCAGTTTAGTAGTGATACAACCGTTGATCTGTTTAATATTAGGTCATCACCCTTATCCAAAATTCTTTCCAATTTAAGTGAACGCTCACTACTGCATTTTCCATTTACAGATGGTTTGCTTGTATGTCATTGCATCATTCCTCCGTTTCTAGATTAGTTGAAGTCTCATTTGTTTGAAGGACTTAAACTTGATTTTCTTATCCTATTGCCAATTTGGAGGAGTTTGCACTCTATGCCTTAGCCTCCCTACCATCGGAGAATGTGCCCGATTGTTCCTTTCGCTTCTCCTTCCGTTCTGTTGATTGTCAAGGGCTCTCCATTTACTGGTGGCAGTTAAGTCAGGTGATGTTGACATGTTATTTGAACATTTGTCCTGGTTTAATTTCTCTTCTGCTCTTAATCTCTTCTCTGCCAAGGTTTTAAATATTGTAAAATATGCCTCTTCTGGGACAGACCCCAGAGGCTCTCTGAATTTACTTTTTCCACAGAATTGGTTCTGATTGATCAATAGATCACAAGGTATCATTGTCAACTCTTACTCTGATTGTTTGACTGGGTAAATCGTCAAGTCCATCAAATCTTGGGAATTTGGTGAGTCGTCCTTTGTTATCGCAAGGACTGTTCTGATATTTCTAGTGCTCTTACTTTTATTCTCTGGGGCCTTCTCTTGGAGAGTAGTTGTTTTTTGTCCTCTTTCTGGCAGGTGGCTGAGGTGGTTTTACACTTGTTTTCTCAGGTTCTTTAGATTGAGAGGCACACAAGGTATTTATTTTCTCTTTAGTGTGTGCCTGCATCTCTCAGCCCTCTTGTAGCTTTTTATTTAACGGCAAAAAGATTGAGAAATCTTGATTTTTTTCTTCCGGTGTCTTTGTGAAAGGCTTTGCCTTTTGCAGTTTTTCCTTCCTCAATTCCTAGTTTAGAAGGGTGTTTTTATAAGACACACCGCCATTCTGTTCGCACTTTCGCACGTTCAGAAGGAATTTGAACTTCTACGTTGATCGTGGTTTGATCCAGAGGTCTTGCTTTTTGCTGCTTGTCTTTCCTCAATTCCTGGTCAAAGGCGCTGTCATTATTCATCACTCATCCATTGTTGACCCGAGTTTTCTCCGTAAATGGGAGGGATTTCAACCTCCTATCCAAGATTTTGTTTTTGGAATCTGTTTGTGTTGTTTTGTTTTAGTTCTAATCACTGGTGCAAGGCTACTCAGGGTCCAGATGGCAGAGGACTCTGGTTGTCAAGTGAGGCTAATTTGTCACCAATATCCTGCTTCTTTGTTGCTGTGACATATCACTCTAGGAATATTAATTTAGTGTGAATCATAGCCAACAATGTTGTATGATCTTTTACTGAGTCATTTAAAGCCTCATAGAGTTTGGTGAATGGGGCTGAGGCAATTGTCAATGTCGACATGCTTGCCAATATGTCTTATTTTTTATTTTGGATTTGTTTTTCATTCGATTCATCACTTTTCGTGCTTTGAGACAGAAACAAAATGTGAGTGGGGTTCCAATAGCGAGTCGTTACTTTGCGTATGGTTCACCCATCCTGGATTCTCCACGTCTTCAACATGATCCTGCCTTATTTGTTGTTAGGGATCTTTAGTCCCCTGTCGGGGCTGGACATTTTTGACTTCATTGATGGATGTCGATAATTTTCATTGCTGATCTAGGAAGTCTGTAATGTCTTGTGGTGGAAGTAAGATGTCCCTCGTTCTTCTTTCAGTTTGTAGTTGTCTAAGGTCCTGTTCTTTGTCTGCTTGATGGTTTAAGGTGCTCCTCTGTGTACTTTGACCATCCAGCGAAGAAGGTGTACCTGGCCCTACACTGCCAGATCTTTCCTTTTCGTCAATAACTTTCCTCGACATTAGCTGGTCAATTCCTATTTCTGAGTCTTTTCGGGGTTCACCCACACTCTGGATAGTGTTTACAATTGGTTTATGTTGGATGGGGCCAAAATGCCTTTTGCTACTTTGTGCTTTATTGTTAAATTTTCCAAAAGGGCTCACTGGGTCCTCTGCATGGGCATTTTGCTTTAGAACACTTCCCAGAAGCTCTGCATCCGAGATATCGCAGGTTTGGTCCATATGAAGGATATCTAGCTTTTTAGCAAAGAACTTTTATCTGTTCATGGGGAAAGCCGCATGTTTCCTGTAAGTTCTTGGGGCTTTCGTCAATTTGGGCCCCATAGGTCTTGGTGCTTTGTTTGGCTTATTCCCATTCTAATATGGTGTGTTCGGTCTATCCTTCAGAATTAATCGACATCAAACTGATTTAAAGGCAAATACTTTTCTCTCCTTGGTCGAGTTTGGACTGTCTGTGGGTACGGTAGTTGTGATTTCTGGTATTTGCTTTAAAGAGTTTGTTTCATGCATGCTCAGTTGGATTTCTAATCAACCTCTTCATTTAAGTCTTTATCTGTTAGAGACTTTTGATGGTCTCAATTCTTATCCCACAGTCATTCCTCTATTGACGGTGCTGGCAACATATCCTTAGCATCTTATAGGTTCATGTCTTCATAGCAGGTTTCAAAGTGCTTGCTGCTGTTGTGTACTTGGGCTTTGATGTAGATTTGTGCTGCCTGACCTTCCTCAAGACCCCCGAAACGGGTGATTGTTTCCGTAGGCGAGGAGGACGGGACAGGGGGGACACATATGCTGTTGCCAAGATCGCAGCTGTTATCGGGGAGTAAGTAGAGCTCCTGTTCTTCAGTGGTTTGACTGCAACATTCCTCATTGGACTTTTGCAGTGTTTGGGTTTCGGTATGTGGTTTAGTTGCACGTTCCGCTGTGTCAGGGCTAACCACTTCCATGGTTTCACCCCACCGGATTGGAACATCCGGGGAGTAAAGCTCAAGCTCGGGCTCGGGCTCTGCACATAGATCAACCGACCCTCCATCATCCAGAGTAGGTGGGACCACAGGCTCAGGCTTATGCACAGGCTCCCAGGCAGAGTCCGATTGCAACCTAGGTTGCAATTCTCTTTTAAAGTTTTTCAGTGGTAAACCCAACGCCTTCAGAGTGCTGGGGGGGTGGACTGGAGTCATCCAGAGAATACAACATTCCAAAAAGGGTCAAGGGTTTCAACGTATGTGTTGAGGCAACAGCTGGTGGCGTTAAAGTCAAAGAAATGTTCACTGCTATGACATTTTTGATTTTCTTACCTGCCACCGTCGCACCTCTTTCAAGTCGGAAGTCCAGCTGAGACGTAGATGGAAGCGACCCTCATCCATGCTTCAGACACTTCAAACCCCCACAGCCCGCGCGGACTGCGCTGACTGCAGAACTCAGCTGCCGAACTCTGCGGTTGCTCCACAGCTGAGCGGAGCTTTTGAAGTAAAGTCCTCCCACACACTGTTACCCAGGGCCATTTTATGCTTTGCTGGGGCCCTGGGCATGGGCATCTTTGGTGCCCCCCTCAATCAAACCAAAGGAATTTAGTGATCAAGTTTATCTGGTGGAACCCTTCCCCCCACTGTGAACAAAACCCATAAGTAGAAATGCTGCCTCGCAGCATTCAAAATAAGCATGTTTACTCCCTTTAAGTCCCCTTACGCACTTCATTCTTCATTCTTGCTCTAATCAGATTGATAAACAAGGAGCCTTTGAAGGCCAACATTAGCAATTTATGAAGAGATTACTTCTCTTCTGGTATAGAAACAGGATACTTTGTATCAATATCATCTGGGAAGGTATGCTGCCTGTAGTATTAATGCAGTACTGTATGTAAAAGGTACATGTAATCCAGAATAGGCAGAGAACACACATTAGCTGACTCGGAAAAAAATGCAAAAGTGCTCAAGCATGGATAGAGTAGACCAATTGTAAGGAAGGAGAACGCTACACATACGATAGCATGGATAGTGGAGGCAGATTAGAAGCTACCAGGAAAGTGCCTATATCCAGAAAGACTGAGAGTAGAAGTGGGACATGGTTTTCAAATAGTGTTGCCATTAGAGATCAGGGGAACAAGTGCCTGTGGTGTGCAGTATATCAATGCTCACTATTATAGTGGAAGCAACCCTATAGCCAGTGAAACCATGAGTGAGGCTTTTATGAAGATCATACCCTGAGAAGGAAATCACACTGAGGGGCTGACAATTTTGAAAGGTTTATGGACTGGCAACACTGAGAGGTTAGGTAATACAAGATTAAATGAGATGGATAGGCTCACATATTGCTTTACGGGGTGAAGCTGGGATTTGTGCCAACTCTGCAATTTCTGCATTTGAACACCTTCTTTTCCAGCTCTTACCATGTACTAAAACAATCTCATTTTATTCCAAACCTGACCATTTTTAAAAGCAAAATATCACGGAAGGGTGTTACGCAAAAATGGGAATGATTCTAGTTACATTCTCTCCATCATCAAGTAAAGTATATAAGTACCAGCACACCAATCGATGTGATATAACAGATTTAATCTAGGTATGTCTTTTGTACATTTAAGCTTTAAATACTTCCAAAACAATGGCTTGTGAAATTGTCATTCATGAACGTGCAGAAAAACATTTGACTTTTATACAAAAAGCAAAACGTTGTTTGTGTGAAACAAACAGACCTTAAATTATGTTTGCCCAATGCCCACAACATTTGATCCGCTCTCTCCTGTATACCAACCCTTCCACTCAAATGGCTTACATTAGAAGAAAGATCAAGTAATGAGCTAAACGATGCCACCAGCATGCAAGAAGGCAAACCTCACAGAAGACAGCAACGTAATGCAAGAGATATATGATTTGACAAGGATAACTGTATCGTCTGCTGGCAAAGCCAGGATACAAGCATGAACACTTTGGTCCCACAGTTTTTTATTCACCTTTTGGACTAATAGTTTATGCTCATCTTCGGAGGGGATTGCCTAGGTTTTAGAACGCCCCATCTGAACAAACCAATTTCTAGACCTTCACCATACGAATTACATGTTAGTTTTTATAGCAACCCCTATCTGGTGCAGGAGCATTTTTGATAATAGCACCTCTTATGTTGTAAAACCAAGTACTTATGCAGGTAGGTTTATAAACTTCAGACATAGGAAAGGTTCAGCCAGCCTTGCTGGAATGTGCTCTTCTAATCTTTCTAATCTTTCATATGAACACACATCTCTGCTTGAACCATTGTGGCACTCAATTTATCAATATGGATTTCAACTTTGGCTATTGCACATGAACAACATAATTCCCACAAGAAGGAAAGAATGCTACAGAAGTTGTGCAGTACGGAACACACAAACTATGTTTTCCACAGTGAACACAGACAGCATTACATGATTAATTGATCAAGGCAGAATTTACTTTTCAAAACAGGCAGACAATAGGTTTAGCGCCTCAGCAGCATGCCATAAAATCTCCTAACGTGTGCTATTTAAATCTGGTGAACAATGGAATCTTACTTTAGATCAGGCAGCCTTGTGTGGGCCCCCTCCAAGGTGGGGGCCCTGGGCAAGTGCCCCTTTTGAACCTCCCATAAAGATGTCTCTACAGTTAGGCTATAACAGTGAAAACATACCAATGGCTCTCTGGTGCTTTCTGAACCACAGACTACAGAACTCAGCTGCCGAATTCCCTGGCCAACCTGTGGCTGAGCAGAGCTTTTTAAGGAAAGTCCTCCCACACACTGCTAACAGAGAACAACAGTGAAAACAGACCAACTGCTCTCTGGTGCTTTCTGAACTGCTGACTGCAGAACTCAGCTGCTGTACTCCGCTATTCACAGTAATGTGTCTCCCATCACCCAGCTGTTGGTGATCAGTCAACCAAGCATTCACTAATTGTAATAACGCATAGCCACAGATCGGTGACTGTTGTACATTGACTATGCAAGCTTAAGGATACCTTATGTGAGAGACAACTCTCTGAGATCAAATGGCAATCGAAATTGCATACACCGTTGCTTGAAGCGAAATAACCCAAATAACGTCCTCGTTTATAAAAAAAAAAAAAAAACAGAAAATGAATGGCTTAGATTTAGGACATATATAGCAACATTAAATTAGTACAAGCTTGATATATGATTATGGATATATTCAAGGAAAACACTTTAGTTGCAGGGACATTAAGGTGAGAACTTTAAGAAACAAAACCTCCAAAATTCAATTAAAGCCACCTTAACTTTGTGCCCCCTGTTGCTCATCCTCTGACCACAATGATGACATCACATACCACATCATTGATAGCATAACTAATTACATAACAACAGTAACTGGCATTAAGCATAGTCTTCAGCCATGGTCAGTGTGCATGGCCAAATATATTTTTAACACATGGATACTAAAAGGACTTGAAGGTCTTCACTATCTGCGCTACCCAGCTATATCAATCACCTGGACATATACAAAAATATTGTTAGTCTGAATATAAAAGAACTGTAACAGAGCCTCTTCTGGTTGCAGCTTTTGTAATTAAATAGTTTGTATTAATGGGAAGTACAGATTTCAACCAATTGTGGTTGTCCAGATCCTCACAAAATTATAGCAAACAGATCCTCAGTATACATTTACATCAAAAAGGTCGCCGGCTAGTAAGATTCCAAACAGAAAGGTCAGCAGAGCGGACCTCAAAGTCAAAGAGAGACCTAACATTGTTACCCAGGGGAAAGTGGGTTTCTGTTTACTCAACAAATAATCTGTGCAGCAATGATTTAACCCTATATGCTGGTATTATTATTATTATTATTTTGATTATTATTATTATTATTATTATTATTATTATTATTATTATTATTATGATGTGTGGACCTACCTTCGAGATGCAACAGAGTGCTTTACAGGGGTATACAACATGTCAGATACACAACTGTGCACTTTACAAAGGTATACAACAGTACAGAGGCATAACAGAGGACTTTACAGAGTTAATAACAAACAGATATATACAACGGAGGGTAAGATACGGAAGGGCACCAAGTAGGGGTTCAGTTGTACTAGAGTGGTGGAGAGCAGAGGAGCAGACAGCGTCTAGCGAGCCAGGTGGCATGGGGAGCAATGTGATGGGCTAGGTGTTGAGGAGTAAAGACTCCTTGAGGAGGTGGATCTTGAGTTATTTTCTGGGGGAAAGTCTGATGCTAATGTAGAGGAGGTTCCATTGTCTTTGGGCGTAGGGAGAAAAGGCTTGTTTTCTGGGCCTTTCCTTTTTGCAGCGGCAGATTTCAAGTCTGCACGTGTCCTGACTTCTGGTGGTGTGCTGTCCACCGGAGATGCTGAATTTCTCCACAAGGTAGCTGGCTAACTTGAGAGTGACTGCCCTATAGATGATGCAGTAAGACTTGTAGGTGATTTGTGCATGCAGTGGGAGCCAGTGAAGGTCGATGAGCGCTGGGGTGATGTAGTATCTGCGTAGACCCCTGATGAGGCGTGCAGCCGCTCATAGGACACTTCTCAGAGTTGCAAGGGAGGATGACAGGAGACCTATGAGGAGGTCATTGCTCCCATTCAGGTGGGATAGAGCCAGTGATTGAACAGTGGATTTAAAGCTGTCCAGAGGGAGGAAGGGCTTGATTTTCCACATGAGAGATGATACCAAGCTGTCTGAGATTTCTTAGCTATGGGTGCCTTGAAGAGAGGTGCTTATCGATGTGGAAACTGAGGGACTTGGTGTAGGAGTTGAGCTTGGGTGTTAAGTCCTAAGGGTTCATGGATGTTAGACAGGTCTGTATGGCTGGGTGTTTGGTGTTGTTGGTGAGGAGTAGAAAATTCAGTCTTGGAAGGTTGAGCTTCAAGTATGCACTGGACATTCAAGACTGGATCAGCGATTGGCAGGTTTGGAGCCTGTGGATGTCCTTGATAGAGTTAATTCTGAGGTATAGCTGTGCGTTGTGGGCGCATTGGTGGATGTGGATGTTGTGCTTAGCTAGAAGGCCTCCCAGTGGCTCCGTGTATAGATTGGAGATCACTGGGGAGAGAGGACTCCACAGGTGATGGGTAGCATTGGCGATCTAGAGTGGTCCAACTGAGCAAACTGTGGCCATTGGTGAAGTAGGACGTGAACTAGTGTAGGACAGGTTTTCTGATGCCCATGCACCAATGTAGGGTGTTTGTGAGCGCCTGGTGGTCTACTGTGTCGAAAGCGTCCAGGAGGTTGAGCAGAACCAGGAGGCAGGGTGGCCATTTTCAAGGTTTTTGAGGGCATCATTGACCACCTGTATCTTTGCTGTGTCCATGCTGCATCTGTGTCGGTTCTAAGTGATCCGACCGTGGCTGAATTTGCCACGGCCGGAACATTTGCATGAGAAAGGTGCGAACTACCAAAAGTTTACACCCTTCTCATGCGAACACACATACATACTCACACCCACACCCACAACACACCCATAACAATCCCCCCACCCACACCCTCAACACACCCCCACTCACACACACAACATAAGCAAACCCCACTTACCTTCTTCTTCACGCTGGGTCCCTGTGGCACCAGTTCCCTTTCACTTCTGTGATCAGGAACCAGCACCGCAGGGTCCTTTTCTTTTTCTTTTTTTTAACGGAAGGCTGCGGGGGTGTCCCCCGCAACACCCGCTCACTATACTATAAACTATAGTGAGCAGGGCGATGCGGAAGACACCACCACAGCCCCCATTTTTTTCTTTGCAATGCTACCACCAAAGGATCGAACTTTTGGTGTTCAAACTTTTGGTGGTAGCATTTTTAGATCTAATGGTTCATGCGAACCATTAGATTCAGTCAAAATGACCAATACCTCTGCGTCTGAACCTGGATTGATAGGTGTGGAGGAGATTGTTGTTACCTAGGTTGTCATGATACTGAGTGTGTTTCTTTAGTACAGGGACCATTTGTCCTTTCTTTAGGGTCGATCGGAAGGTGCCTTGAGTTAGGGAGCTGTTAATGATCTTCATTTAGGGGAGGAGAGCTTCTCTGGAGAGGGTCTTGGGGATGGATGCTGGAAGGATATTGTCTGCATACAATGGTGCTTTGGGGGTGGCCAGGCTTACTGTTAGGTCCTTTGTACAGAGTGTCTTCAATGTTGTTCAGGGTGTGGAGATTTTGCGAGGAGGGACATGTGATGGTTCTGTAGATGCAGAGCTGGTGTCTATGTGCTGACAAATCTGTCTGATTGCTGAAGTTGGATGCGGTCCTAGAGCGGCACCAGCTTTTCTCTTGTTTCTTGATGACTCTTTTGCTGAGGTTGAGTTATTCCCTATACCAGTGTGCTGAGGGTTTCAGTTTGCAGGTCTGTTGTTTAAGAGGTGTGTTCTGGTCAATGGAGGCTGGGGGGGGTGGTGTTGAGTGCTTCCAGTAGAGAGTCATAGTTTGGTTGGGGGTGTTCGGTCCATGTGAGGTAGAAGTTGGTGAAGTATTCCGTGAGGGTTTCCCCAGAGAAGTTCTAGAAAGACCTGAAGGTTTGTTGATGGGTTTCTCCTAGGTGCTCTTGACTGGAGTGGTGTGCAGGATTTTGAAAGGCACGGCCAAGTGCTGAGAGCAGTCAAGCGGGAGAGGAGAGCTGTAGAGGAGGGAAGTCAGTGCAGTAATGGTTAGGTCAAGGATGTTACCTTTCTCATGTGTTGAGTGTCTCCAGAAGACAGAGGAGAGCTTCCTTCATTGGTTTGGTGGCCTTGTTGCATGGAAAGTTAAAGTCACCTAGGAAGATGTTGTTGACATGTGTGAGGGACTTCGCAGTGACCAGGTCAGTGAAGTCTGCAAAGAAGGCAGTTTTGGGTATGAGTGGTCTGTAGATGAAATGGAAGGTGACTGTGTCCATAGGGCAGAGCAGAAAGTGTCAGGAGAGGACTTTGAAAGAGCCAATGTTGCCGACATCAAGTTTGGTTCAGGGCCACAAGGTTTTGTGGATGACTGCAAGGCCTCCACCTGTTTTGTTAGTCTGGTCTCTTTGTTGGATGCTGTAACTGTCGGGAACAAGGATGTCTAGGATGTGGGTGGAGATGACTGTCAGCCAGCTCTTGGTGATGAAGATGGTGTCAAGGTTGTGTGTAGTGATAAGGTTGGCAATGACTGCTGCATAGGTGATGGGAAGTGGTGGGCATCAGGCACATCCTCTGACAAACTTGTCTGCTGCCTGATCGAAAGGCAATATCGAATCTCAGTCCTGTCCAAGAAAAGAGCCTACATTCGTTCCACGTCTATGTGGCCCCAAACAACTCAGCTGAACTCTTTGAAATCTGCAAGGAGTTGGCCAATCCTGCTGCAGTATCTACCTCTCGTATTCCCTCCCAGGCCTTTTGCACAGCACTGGCTTCTCACTTCACCACTTAAACTCAGGACATCCTGTCCACTCTCTCCTCTTCCTCTGCCTCTACCACTCCGGCCCCTCTTCAGCAGTCTCTCCTCCTTCTTCTCCTCTTTCCTCTTGTTCACTCCTGACTATGTTTCTAGACAAGTTTGATCTATGAAGGTCTCATCAAAGCAGGTGCTCCCCTGCTCCTCCAGAAGCATCAAGGACCACATCAACAACCTCGCTCCAGCCTTGGCTGATTTCTGCAATCACTCTTTTGTCACTGCAACCTTCCCATCCCCCCAAAAGCACTCCCTTGTGCACCCCCTCTTCAAGAAGCTTTCTGCCGATCCCTCCACTATGGCAAACTACCGCCTGAAATCTATCACTCCTTTCCTGGGGAGACTTCTGGAAAAGCTGGCCATCTCCATACTGAATTTGTTGGTTGTCTCCATGACCACCATTCTGGCTTTATAGGAGCGGAACACCTGTGAAGATCTTATCTCAAATCTTGACTCTAACCTTCCTTCTGTCCTCATTCTTCTTGATCTACCCACTGATCACGCCATCCTAATCAATCATCTCTGTGACAACCTGGACATCACAGCTCAGGCCCTAGCATGGTTGACCTCCTTTCTATCCGATCGACCCTCTCAGGTCCAACTTGGGTCCTTTCTCTCTCTCACCTTTCTGGTTACATGCAGTGTTCCCCAGGGTTCTAACCACTCAACCTGGCTCTTGAACCATTACTTGGCTCCTCTGTCCCACCTCATCTCTACCTTCTGTTCTGACTTTCAGTGTCATGCGATGAAACTCAGCTCTCCTTCAGGCTCCTCTCAGCCTCCTCTGATATCTTGATCATTCCTGACTGTCTATTCGCGATTCAGAAATGGTGTACCTCCAACAATTTTATGTTATATTATATAGTTTTACAAAGTGCTCATAGGCCTGAAGGCATCTTGGTGCTAAGAAATCATTAACAGCTATATGGTCTGAGATGTTTCACAAGAGAATCATTTTCAAAAGGCACCTACATTGGAAATGGTTAGGAGTAGGTCTCAGAGCCGGAGGGAGCGTGTTAAAGAGTTTGGCGGCTGTCACAGAAAAGGCACGACTGCCCACTCAAGAAAGACAGGTCCTAGGGACAGAGATTAAACCAGCACTCCCTGAGCAAAGGGTTCAGGTAGGCGGTTTGGAGGGAATTTATCAAAGAGATAGTCGGCCTCCTGATGATAGAAGGCCCGGTGAACAAGGCAGTGGGCCTTAAAGTCTATGCACCAGGTGACAGGAAGCAAGTAGAGGGAACGCAGGAATGGAGTGATATGTGTGCCATAAGGAGTGTTAGTGGCAACCCTAGCTGCCAGATTCTCCAACAACTGCAACCGATGGATAAGCCCCACTGGCTGAGCCAATAACAAGGAGTTGCAATAGTGTTACGGCTCCGCACCAGTGAGGCCACAACCAGAGGTCTAAGATGGAATGGCAAGAAAGGTAAAACCTTGTGCAGTATCCTCAGATGAAAATGGACAGCCTTACACAGTGCTCCAACCTGACCAGCCATACACAAAGTAGATGATAGAGTAACCCCAAGATTCTTAACGGTCCACTCAGGGAGAGGGAAATCACCCAGTGCAGAAGACTTAAAAGATGGAATCCAGGGAGGCTAAGGGGTAACCCACCACCAAAACCTTGGTTTTGTCCCCATTCAATTTCAGCCAGTTCCTAAACATCCTGTCTCTAACGGACACCAAGCACTGACTCAGGTACAACGACACCTCTTGCTGGTTCAGATCTAAACAAACCAGGATCTGGGGGTCATCAGCATATTAGTAGCATTTGAAATTGAGGGAACGGATGAGGCAGATCAAGGGCTGTATATAGATCTTAAAAAGGAAATGGGACAGGGAGGAAGAAGAAAAAGAAGAAAGTGGGAGGATTTGGACTCTATCAGTCAGGAAGTAGGGCAACTGGGCTAAAACAGACCAGGACTGGTCAGCTGAGGCCAAGCAAGAAAGCAAGATCTGGTGGTCGACAGTGTGAAAGGCCGCTGACAGGTCTAACAATATCAATGCAGCCATTCCACTGCCATCCACCAGTCTGGCCAGGTCATCAACAACAGACACGAGGACACCCTTTGTGCTACACCCTAAATAAAAACCTGACTGAAAGGGAAAAAACAGTGTCCTCCAGAAAGAAATGAATGAAGAGGAGAAACCAGAGACTCCAAAAGTTTCATCGAAAGAGGAAGAAGTGAAATATATGGAGGTTAGCAAGAGTAGTAGGATCCAGAAGGGCTTTTTAAGAAGGGTGATACTTGTAGCATGTTTTAACTCCACTGGAATAAGCCCAGACTGGCAAAACAGATTGACTGCCTGGGAAACCCAGATAGTCAGCCCAGGGATAATGTGCTTGAAAAATGCCAAGGGTATGGGATCAGAAGGAGAGGGAGATTTAAGTTGAGGAACAGCCTTTCCTACCACTTCCTCAGAAAATATCAGGAACTCGGATCATACTTGCAGAGGGCCACCAACTCCAACCTCCTGTACATTATTAATGGTGGAGCATCAATGCCGCCCGTGAATATAGGCTTGTATGGTGTACATTTTAGAAATTAAGAATTGAGCCAGAGAGTCACAAAGAAACAGCACAAGAAACACAGTCATTGAAAGATTTTCAGCAGATGATAAGAATTTCACAATAGCAACCAGCTACTTAGGTCGATTAAGAACATTAGTAACTCTCTGAGTGAAAAAGGACTGTTTAGCAGCAAAGATAGATGTGTGATAGGTATTAGCTAGAAGTCTATAGACGGTCGTCTCAGCAGCACCATAGGAGTGGCGCCATTTGTGTTCAGCCCATCTAAGCTTGAAGCGGGCTGCTCTAAGTTCATCCGTAAACCAAAGGTTGGATGGACGATTATGAAGCTGGGAAGTTTTGAGAGTGGCGACTAAATCTGCTGCCTACTTCAAGCAATTGGTCAGAAGTTATAGATTAGTGGCCCGACAATTATGGCATTCTTCCAGCACAACCGTCAAAAGAGCAGTCTGATCCATAGAGCGCATAATCTGAAAGGAGGGGATTTGAAAAAGAATGGCACCAGATACTGATCACACCAAATGAGAGGTTCCACAGGAAAAGAGGTAATATGGGATTCAGTCAAAAACACCAAGTCCAAAGTATTTCCCAAGGAATGCGTAGACTCAGTGACAGATTGGCAAAGACCCAGTTCTGATAAAGAGTAAAAGAACTGACTAAAAATTGGGGCACAGGGAACATTCAATTTAATATTAAAATCACCAAAAATAATGAGTAAAGGATATTTAACGTAAAGCTCAGCTACAAGTACAAGAAAAGGTTGGAGAAAACCATCATGGGAAACCGGAAGTCTATAGTTGAGCAGAAAATGTGAGTGAGAGTGGGGGAGACATTCACCCCAACAAGCAGGGATTTCATATCAACCCTGTGGGGGCAGTGAATCCTCAGGGAATCCTGGGAGGATAGCTCAGCTGCAACGTGTTCGTATTGGAAGCAAGACGACACGAAGCAACACAATTTCGATCTCCGGGTGCTCACTTGGAAACCTCTGGGTATTTAAGCGGGTTATAGATATGCAACTAAGACAAAAAAAACAATTACGCAACAACAAAAAAAGAATTATTGTAACAGCGCCTTGATGCCCGCGGGCTGTGTGAGCGCTTTAAAAATGCAAAATAAATAAAGACGCATTCCTGTCCTGATGGATGATTTGATAGCATTGTGGAAGTGCTTGCAAAAGGACGGGAGCAAGCACATAAAATTAGGGGAATGAGTGGCACGAATATCATATACAAAGTCTGCATGTGCGACGCATAGAGGTGGAGCCAACTACCCTCACCCAAAGCTCCTCCCCCATGCTGCCTATATGTTGGGAGGCAGAGTGTGAGACACGTGCAGTACCAGTGAAAATACTGATACCGAAAAGGCTCTTGGATGTCAGATTCCCATTGAGGAAGCCATACAAGCATTTATAGCAATGTGATGACCTTTTGAATGAAATCCCAGAAGAAGTGTGAAAACTGAGCTGAAGAAAAGCCTGGTGATGTCATACAGAGCAAGGCTGACACACTCAGAAGCATAGGCTGAAGAATATAGACATTCAACAGTAGCAAAGGAGGAACTATTAAAGATGAGCAACATTTTGGGCTCGAGATGAAGATGCTCATGTTACAGAAATAATGAAGAAGATACAAAGTCATTTTACAAATGTACAGATGCAGTAACGCAAATAGACAAAAGTATGCTATGTAGAAAATTGATTGTGGCGATGCACAAACGTATATGCATAGGAATGTATGGAATATGGATTATAACACAATGCATTATAGCAGAGCTAGATCCAGGAAAAAGAAAGGCTTTCAGTGTGTCGCAGTTGGAAAAGCAATCGACATTCAGAGGTGAATCAAGAGAGGCTTTGTTGGCCCAGCACCAGGAAGTCAAGGCCACTGTGAACCTGAATGTTCATGTAGTAGTTACAGAATGTGTGAAAAGAACAAACTCTTACTTTGCATGATGATTGGGAACATTCAAGAAGTCAGAGGTGCATCATTTAATAGTATTTTAAATACAGGAAGACTCTAAAACATGGTCTGCATTCACGTGGATGGATGAAAATAGATACTGAGTTGAGCTGTACCAAAACCAAGAGACAGAGAATGCCTGTATTCCCTCTTATTCTTAGGTGCAGGAAGCATTTCCAAGGCCAAGTTCAAAGCCGTAATTGACTGGCAGACTGCAAGAGTGATGATTGACAACAGGCTAATTGGTGGGAATCTATGGTTATGACCAGCCCACCAGCATCTGGATGTTAGTCTGTGTGCTGCTTGCGTAGATGGAATATTACAGAGGGGTACAAGGGTGCAAACCAATTATAGAGGGCCACACAGTAGAGAGCCCTATAGTTTATGTAACCGATGGGACGTTGTGTATTTGATGACATTCGTAGTGACCTGCACCAGAGGAGGTCTTAGTTGCCCCACCTGATGATAGAGACCCAATCACCTTCACAGCAAGTATGGAACATATGCCTAGATGTTCCTGTTTAGCCTATCACATCCCCAAGTAGGTTTTGCAGTTTGCAACATAGATTAACGTCAATGATGATGTTTTTTTAGTATAAGAATGATCATTTTTATGAAATGCATTGAGTGAGAAGATCGAGCGAGATCACTAATGTTCGTTATACTCCCTGTTTTAGATAATAGATATTAAAACAGATGCACTTTGCCAACTTCCTGAGTCAGTTTGATTATTGATGTTTGAGTATATTCTGCATCCCCATCTATCTCAAAGTATTGTTACCTCGTCTTAAAGGTCTTGTGTAGCTACACAAGTTCACGTGGTAGCAGAAAGATGATGGTTAAAAATCCATCGATGTAGTAAGCTTCGGGGTCAAGGAAATATTGGATGTCCTCCGCCATTTAGCTGGAGGAATGTGAAGCTCCCTGTGGATAGCGGCCATTTGTTAAAAATCTTGCAATTAAAGGTGGAACGGGTCCCTCATTTTCAAGCGAAATCCCCTCCAGACCTCTACAGGAAGCTGAGCGGACTGAAGGCTGACGAGGCTGGTTGAGGATGAGGCGATCCTGAGGGTCGAAAGTCGAAAAAGCGAATGGTGAGTAGGCTGAGAGAGATGGCAAACTGAATGAGGACTGAGTGGGGAAGAGTGATAACGAAGAAAGCGTAATGGAGGGTTGGTTGGGGTATTTTGTTTTTGGTTTAAGACAAAGAGCATCATGCTTTAAGATGAATAGCATCATAGTTTATGGTATCTAGACGAGAAGCAATCTATATGGTAAGCCCGAAATCTTACGTCAAGGACGTTTAGAAGGAACTTGTCCTAGAGTCCAAGTGGAAGTACCTAGGCTACAAACGATCAAGGATAATTAAAGAGGATCGGAGTCATTATTAGGGGCAGGAATAAATTCACGAGGAGCGTTGACCGAGATGTATGTGGGCCGGCCAGTCTGTCAGTTTGTCTGTCTGTTTATATATTGTATATGATATATGTGGTGAAGAAATAACATATTGAGAAACAAGGCAGAAATAGACTAAGGTAGAGAATGTTGAGAGTTGAAATTGTATTATTTGTTTATTAGTTGACCAATGATGTTCATTGAAAAGGTAGATTGAAGTGAAACGTGACATAAAAGCTTGGTGCTGCGATGATTGGTGCACGCTCATATTGTATTGTTTTTCTGGAAAGCGTGTGTTAGTGCAAACTAACTTTAAGTAGTGAAAGACAATTGTAACTAAGTGATGATGGAGGATATTACTTTATCTTGCAGACAGTTTCCAAAACACATACCCAAGCTTAAGCAGTACAGTGCAGAATGGGTTAAGGGCACAGCAGATAAAATATTCATGCCATAGCCACAAGGGGGTTCACTGTCTAAAGCAGTTTTTAAACATATGATGACATATTTGCATGCAGCACACACAGGAAAAAAGTTAGAAAAAAGGTTAGCTAGCTTATTGCTTTGGAAGAATGGGAAGACCTGCCTCCTGAAGACTGGATGCTTAACCAATGTAAAGAGGGGGGAGTTGAGCCTTCTGCTCCCCCTATTGCGCCTGAAGTAAATGGCTATAGTCCGAAGGATGAAGGATTATATCCTTTAAGAGAGCTTAAGGCAGCAGCAGGGTATAGCAACCCGACATATAAAGCGCCTGAATGTAGCAGCAACGAGGGTCCAGAAAAGACTCCAGAAAGAGATATGATTGACCAGGTATGTCTGTCGACATAGAGAGAGAAATAAAGAGATGGACAGGAGAGAAAGACAAAGCTGACGAGGTAGCGCTCACACAGAACAAATTAATGGGTGGTCAAATATTGCTCAAACTTGATGGGAAGAGCATTGAGGAAGTAAGGCAAAAGGAAGATCAGGACGAACAAGATAAAAAAAGATAAATAGAGAAACAATTGAAAGAAGACAAGGCCAAAAGAAAGAGTAGACATAGATGCGAACAACTGTATCAAGATGAACATTTAGGAAAAGAGGAAAGAACAGAAGATCATAGAAAATATGATAACAAGGAAAGCGCAATCGAAGAACGAGATAAGCTAGAAAAGAAAAGAGAAGAAGAAGAAGAACAGAAAAGAAAAGTTAAAAGAATGCAATGATGCATAGATGAAGACGTGCATAGGAAAACGAGAGAAGAGGGATGAAAAGACAAGAAGAGGAAATGGTCAGGGAGGAAGCAAAAAAACAAAGAGAGTTTGACAAAGAGATGGAACTTAAGAGAAGGCAAAGGGCACTCGACATTGATTGCATTGAGAAAGAGTTAATGGAACCAAATCCAGTAGTAACATGGGAGGACATAGAAGAATTCTTCCCAACACATGAACCAATGCCAGGGCCATCTACAGCACATCTAGAGGATAATTTTGATTTAAGAAGCATTGGAGAAAAAATCAATAAGGTTTATCATAAAATGAGCACCAAAAGTGAATAAAAAAATAAAGGAAAACATGATTTATTTGAAGGTGCTCAGACACTTGGTAAAGAGGGTGGTTTGTTCAGCCTCGAGCACAGAGCCTTGTCATTGTACAAACTAATGTTAAATAGAAATGAGAAAGGGAGAAGCAACACTAGCTGGGAACAAGATATGTCAGACGAAGACAGAGAAACCTTCTGAGAAGGGGAGAAAGCTAGTGCATGTGATCCTGAGGGATGTTCTCTGATAGACAGGGAAGTTAGATGGTCAAATCTGGACCTACCTAAACTGAGGACTCCAGAGCCTCTGACATGGCCAGACCGACCTAATGGGCGATCCCATAGTGTAAGGGGGGGATTGCCAACTTATGTGAGCAGGCTAATGTCACTACTAGGAAGAAGACGGTGTGGAACCAATGTCCATGCTATGGATAGGCAGACATTGGGAGACAAGTGTGATTTTGGGATCTCACAGTTCCTGTTGTTAGAAAAAGGAGGAGCCAGACCACAGTATATACCATGGCCCCAAATGGATAAGGATAATCTAAGGTGTAAACTCCTGAGTCTGATGTCAGGTGCCAGAAAATAGACATTTGAATTAGAGAAAATGACAGGAGGCAATACGCTAGCTATTGGGGACATAAGGGGTCTTCTAGCAGCTATTCTTGGGGAGAGAGTTGATGACATTTGGTCAAGAGCAGGATACCCAGGTGCCACTACCCAGAACACAGCTCATGACGGAGCACCATTTAATAATTTTAGAGTGCCAGTCTGGAAAGAGCTATGAGTACAATATCCTGACACGTCAGATATGGGCACTATAATGGCACCTAAGATGCAGAAAGGGGAGATTTGCTTGTTTAGATTCATAATTTCCAAGAGCAATGGAGCTTGGAAACGCGTGAGCTGTGGGGAAAATCTATACCAGTGTTCTATCATATATTATATCAAGGGCTACCAGACAAGGTGCAGAGACAGCTCAAGAAACTGGTGGGTATGGAAGAAAAACCATGGCCAGAAATACAGCTGACCATAGTGCATCATTGCCGATTGTTGCAGGAGAAAAATCAAAAAGAGACAATGATAGGAAGACTGAGGAGGCTAAGTTAGTACAGAAAAAGTTATCGAAGTATGCTATACAACGGGCAATGTTAACTAGTGGACAGGGGTCAGGATTGCAGCAAGCAACAGGTATGCCGCAGGTGTATAACCAAAGGCAGGTTGACAAAGGAGGGAATGGATTTATACCACGAGGTAGGGGAAACTTCCGTGGGAGTGGACGCTTACAGAATAACAGGGAAACTTACAGAGTAACCAAGGTGGGTTTCAGCCTATACAGAACGATAACCAGGGCTAGCGGGGAGGAGAAGTCAGAAGACTCCCTCCTGTTTGTTGGACATGTGGAATGACAGGGCATATAGCACAAACATGTGGGAGCCAAGGGTATGTGGAGAATGGCCAGTTCTCAAGAGGGGGGACTGCTTATCCGCCTGCATATAGCTCACAAAGTAAGGACGGGTTTGCCCAAGGTCAAACAGTGTATCAAACACAAGCACCAAGAATACAACAGGCTTTGCAACCACAGCAAGTACCATTTAATCGGCCACAAGGGCGGTTGCAACCTGCACCCATGCAGATACAACAGAGTGCTAACACAGGACATTGATTAACTCCTAGGATAGGGGGTGTCACTATCGAGTGTGGGAATCCTTTCACGGGCACAAGAATAAGCATGTATCCACAATAGGACAGCTCACTGGGTGACTTGATGTGTTCAGTACTATCAGTAATGCCAAACCCTTAAGAGGAACCAAGGGTTGACATCATGATAGGATGCAAATCTTTTTCTTTTTTGCTAGACATAGGTGCAACTTGCTCATGTATACGGGAGGGGACATTTTTATTAACGGGTAATGCCATGAATGCTCAAGGTTTCACAGAAGCTACAAGTAGAGGTCCTTTTACAGAAAAATTGCCAGTCTCTATAGGATAATATGATATGTCTGTCCCATTTTGTATTCAAGACAGACACCAGTTCATATACTGGGACGAGATTAAATGACAAAATTAAACATGATTATTTCTTTTACTGATGAAAGCATAGTGTGTTCAATGCCAGGAATACATTATTTAAATATCAATGAATTTATTGTGGCATTTACAGGGCAAATAGCCATACAAGTAGTACCATTCGAACCCGAAGTATTTCATTATGAGGTACGCATTTTGTTAACTTGACTGCCTGGTTTATTGGGTAAGGCTATGAGAATACCTGATGAATTTCTCTTTAGGCAAGAAATTCCCATGGACGAAGAGGGAGGATGGATTCTTCCCTTGGAGTTACAAGCAGCTGTAGTGCAGGGTTATTGGCCATGCTCATAGGATTTGATGATAATGACAGATCATGGAGCATAGTAATTTCTATTGGAGAGGGTTACAGACTAACTGTTGTCACTGATGATGACATATTTAAGGATGACCCATCTGATGACGAGTGTCATGATCTCTGCTTCCAAAAGGTCAGGGTTTTCCCAACTCCCTTGGAAGCAGATCCATAACCCAGGTTCCGAGTGCCAACCAGTCCCAATTGGGACCTTTTGGACCCAGTCCTGGCGCCAGTGTCACCAGGCTCATAAATATGCCCAGTCCCAGCGCTGGAAGCGCCGGGCTCATAATGCTTGGGTGGACTTACCTGCAGCAGACCATGCTGCTTACTTGCCTGCCAGTTGAGCCTCTGATCCCCTTCTGTTTGGAACTACTTTTCCTGTTGGGTGGGGCTGGAGCCACTCCCTAGATTCAGAACACTGGAACTCTTCTGGAAAGCAGGAACTCTTTTCTTACCTAGGCGTGGCTGTGGAAGGAGATACCGAAGCACTACAGGAGGCTATTTAAACCACACCCGGTGGATGAATCTTGCTTTGCGTTATTCTGCAACCTCTGCAGCAGAACGCTCATCGTGGCTTCTGCATCCGGTCCTGGGCCTAAGGAAAAAGGCTTACCATCCTGAATCCAGTCTTCAGCAACACCTATAAAGACAAGAAAGAACAGGTTAGCATTCCGGCATCTGAAAGGCAAAGGCTTACCATCCTGAATCCAGTCTTCAGCAACACCTATAAAGACAAGAAAGAACAGGTTAGCATTCCGGCATCTGAAAGACAAAAGCTTATCAACTCTTCGCACGCTCCGGAGGCCTTCGGCGCTGCATCCCGCATCTGAAAGACAAAACAAGGTGTGTTTAAAGACATTGGGGAACTTTAATACTCACGTGCCATTACTCCTTTCCACATCTAATCCAGTGGGTATTCCGGCACCCTGCAGCCGCTCCGAACTCGTACCTGCAAAATAAAAAGACAGTTAGAGCGCATCGTGAAGCAGGCAACAAGCGCTTACTTACGTGCTTCCAGGCGCTTCTATTCATCACACGGGCTCCATCTTCAACTCACTTCAGCCCATCATCCGCCATCGCCGGAACCCTGCAAAACAAGAGACATCATTACTAAAGACTTTAAAGACATTTGAATGACTCGAAACTTACCGTTCGTGCAGTAAACGACGGACAGCAGTCCTCTGAAGTCAAGAGGCCTGCGCTACCTATCCAGTGAAGAAACTGGTTACAGCACCCTGCCCCGAGGCAGATGGAGAGCTTGGCATTCACTTACCTAAGGTGAGAGCGTTAACCTTTGGGGGTCTACAGGAGAGGATAAGAGGAAAGAGATAGGGACACCCCAATAACCCCAGTTCATTAACCCCATATTTTCTATCTGCAGACATCTTACTCTACACGTCAGGCATACAGTGCACAGAGGTCCAGCCCAAGAGCCAACCGGGTGCTACACATCACCTTTGGAGATACGGTAGTCGCCCAGTCAAGACCGGCGCCTCTGCGAGAATCAGGTGAGCGTTACAGAACGCAAAGCCTACCGCAAAACTCTCGCCCAGGCGCTATGGAAACCTCGGATACTGACCCCCTAGCCCGGTTACTTGGGGAACTAAGGGCAGAAGTGCATGCAGCTCGTCAGGAAACGAATGCTCTAAGAAGGGAACTAATTATTTCCAAGGAGAGAACAGACAATCTTGCTAGACAAGTGCTACAGTCACAAGCCGGACAGACCCCGTTACCCGCATCAGGGGCAAATCTTCCTTCAACATCCTCTATGAATCCAGTGCAGATCAACCTACCTGGGAATGTACCTCTGGCTCCGCCCGAACGATTTTCTGGTGACCCAAAGAGGTTTGCAGTATTTATCAATCAGTGCCGGTTGCACTTCTTATGCCGGCCAGCAGCCTTTCCAACTGATCAAGCAAAAGTAGCTTTTGTACTTTCGTACCTTAGTGGCAATGCGGCAGACTGGTCGATCCCTCTAGTTAATCAAGATGATCCAGTTCTCCATGATTTTCAAGCCTTTCAGCTTAGTATGGAAAAACTGTTCGCAAGACATTCACAGGGGCAGGCCTTGGACAATGAGCTTCTTTCGTTGCGACAGGGTAATCAAGACCTTTTGGCTTATATTGCATCTTTCAATAGACTAATAGTGGAAACTCAATGGCCTGAGGACAAAAGGATTACGCTGTTTTATAGAGGTCTACGTGGAGAGCTCAAAGACGTTTTAGCCCAAGTAGTGAATCCCCCACAAGACTGTTCGGATTATATAGACTTGGTCGTTCAAATAGATCACAGGCTGCAGAACAGGAAGGCCGATCGTTCCAAGTTTGATGCTCGAGTATTTTCCAAACCGCCAACTCCTTCCAAAGGAGTAGACTCCGGGGAACCCATGCAAATAAGGGGTCTGAAAGGTCCTCTAACACAAAGGGAGCGGGAAAGGAGGAAACAGTTGCAATTATGCCTATATTGCGGAAACTCAGGGCACTTTCTTCGAGACTGTCCGGTGAAACCTGCCAAGAAGGCAGTAGGAGCTGCAGTTACCAAAGTTACAAACTCTGAGCAGGGAAACGACCTCGCCCGACAAGAATAGAGGTCCTCTTGCCGAGCGTGAAAACCAGTTCCGTGACCTCGCATTTCGTGATACCTATGGTCCTCATTAGCCCTGATAATCCGGATCGATTACATGCAATTGAAGCTTACGTCGACAGCGGTGCCATCGGCAATTATGTGGATCATGAAATGGTTTTGAGGATGAATCTAACTCTTTGTCCCAAGGCTGTAAAGGACGTCATTACTACGGTGGATGGTACGGAGATAGCCTCCGGGCCAGTAACGCATACCACTCAAGAGGTGACGCTAGTAAGTCAAGATGGACACCATGAGAAGATCGTGTTCGATGTGATCAAGGCCCCTCAGTTTCAGATTATTCTAGGAATACCTTGGTTAGAGAAACACAATCCTCTGATCGATTGGCGAGCAAGAACGGTCCAGTTTCCAGAATGTGTCTCTACTTGTCACCCTCCACCTGGTGTTGCACTGGCCGCAATTTCTTCAGAGACTCCCCAGTTACCTCCCGAATACCTAGAATACCAAGATGTTTTCCGGAAGGATCAGGCTAACTCTCTACCTCCTCATAGGTCTTATGACTGCCAGATAGACCTGATACCTGGATCTACTCCTCCTTGTAGTAGAATTTATGCCCTCACCGAGCCTGAGAACCTTCACCTTCGACAATACCTGGATCAATACCTGGCAAATGGGTTTATTCGTCCTTCCAAGTCCCCTGCTTCTTCAGCTTTGTTCTTCGTTCCAAAAAAGGAAGGAGACCTTAGAACTTGTATCGATTATCGCTCCCTGAACCAGATCACCGTTAAGAATAGATATCCGTTACCTTTGATCCCTGAACTCCTGGACCAAGTCAGAAAAGCATGCATATATACAAAGCTGGATCTTAGAGGAGCTTACCACTTGGTACGAGTAAAAGAGGGCGATGAATGGAAGACGGCCTTCCGCACCAAGTATGGGCTATTTGAATATCAGGTCATGCCCTTCGGACTTTGCAATGCCCCGGCCGCCTTTCAATATTTTATGAACGATGTCCTCAGAGAGCTCATAGATGTATGTGTTGTTGTTTACATTGACGACTTCCTCGTTTATTCTTCATCGGAATCTGAACATCGGAAACACGTGAAAATGGTCCTCGAAAGATTGCGTCAACACAAACTTTTCGCTAAGTTGGAAAAATGTGTTTTCAACGTGACTGAAGTTGAATTCTTGGGATTCATATTATCACCTGGCGGAGTGCGTATGGATTCGAAGAAGGTCGATGCAGTTCTCAAATGGCCATCACCATCCTCCGTAAAAGGTGTGCAAAGCATGTTAGGCTTCGCTAACTTTTACCGCAGGTTTATCCCCGATTTCTCTCGAATAGTCCAGCCCATCACTGCCTTGTTAAAGAAAAACAAACGTTTTGAATGGTCTACCGAGGCGGAACAAGCTTTCCAGGATTTGAAGACTAAATTTATCTCTGCACCAATCTTAAAACACCCTCGCCCCGAACTCCCCTACATCGTGGAAACTGATGCTTCAAGCCTTGCCATGGGGGCAGTTCTATCACAAAAGGACCCGGTAACCAATCAGTTGCATCCCGTGGCATTTTGGTCCCGCAAATTCTCGCCTCCTGAAATCAATTACACGATTACTGACAAGGAACTTCTGGCTATCAAGTCTGCCTTTAAGGCTTGGCGGCATTACCTGCTGGGGGCCCGACACACCGTTACTGTGATTACGGATCACCGAAACCTGCAATATTTGAAAACCGCAAAAGCCCAATCCTCTAGACAACTCCGTTGGGCATTATTCTTTGCCGAGTTTGACTTCATAATTACCTATCGACCTGGTACAAAGAACGGTAAAGCTGATGCCCTTTCTCGGATGGGAGTGGAAGAACACTTGATCAACCCCAAACCTGTACCAATCATTCCCGAACAAAGAATTCTGGGTGTTATCGCCACCGAATCCATAGAGGAAGTTAAGGATAAAGCCAGGCAACTTGTAACTCCAGCAGACATACAGAATTGGCATCTGCAGGGAAAGGACTTTGCAGTAAAGGACAACTTATTGTATTTCCAAGAACGATTATACCTACCCAGCACAGATTTACAGAAAAAAGTAATATCTTGTTATCACGACTCTTTAATGGAAGGTCATCCCGGTATGGCCAAGACCTCAGAAAAGATCAAGCGCTACTTCTGGTGGCCGTCTTGGAAGAAAGATATCAGAGACTTTATAATGTCCTGTGGAGTATGCGCCCAAAACAAGAGTCAAAAGGAAAGACCAGCAGGCCTCTTACGCCCTATTGACATCCCACCTCGCCCTTGGCATACGCTTTCTATGGACTTCATCACCGATCTACCTCCATGCTCCGGATATAATACGATTCTAGTAATCGTGGACTTATTCTCCAAGATGGCGCATTTCATTCCGCTCAAAGGCTTGCCAACAGCAGCAACTCTGGCCCGAGAATTTCTCGAAAACATCGTCCGAATGCACGGTTTTCCTTCGGTTCTAATTTCGGATCGAGGTAGTCAATTTATTTCTCATTTTTGGCGAAGTTGCTGTCGGTCGGCTCAAATTGATGTGAGACTATCGACCAGTCACCACCATCAGACCGACGGACAAACCGAGAGGACCAATCAAACTCTGGAACAGTATTTACGCTGCATGCTGCAACAAACTGAAAAAACTTGGAAAGATATCCTTTGGATAGCCGAATATGCCTACAATAACTCTGTCCATTCGGGAACTGGGAAAACCCCGTTTTTTCTTTTGTACGGCAGTCACCCTCGAACCTCGGAGTTGGATCCCCTCCAAGATCTTGAAACACCAGCAGTAGACTACCTGCATTCTACAATCACCCAAGCCTTTAAGGAAGCTGTTTCTCACCTTCAAAGGGCTAAAGAACAATACAAGAAAGGAGCAGATCAACATCGGAAGGAAGCCCCTCACTATCAAGTAGGGGATCAAGTCTGGTTATCCACCAAATATCTATCTCTAAAAGGGCCACGCACATTCAACCCAAGATACCTTGGTCCCTATTCCATCACTACCATAGTAAACCCAGTAGCGGTCAAGTTGGACTTGCCCCCGCACATGAAGATACATCCGGTCTTCCACGTCTCTCTATTAAAACCCGTGCAACCTCAAACCCGACTAACCAAATCTCCAAAACCTATCCTAGTTGATGGAGAACTCGAGTTTGAAGTTAAAAGCATTCTGGACTCCAAGATCTCCAAATCTAAACTATTCTACCTAATTGACTGGAAAGGCTACGGCCCCCAAGAGAGATCCTGGGAACCTGCTGAATATGTCCACGCTCCTCGCCTAATCAAAAGATTTCACCGAACATTTCCTGACAAGCCAAAACCCCCGGAGAAGCCCGGTTTGGGAGGGGCCTTGAGGGGGGGGTACTGTCATGATCTCTGCTTCCAAAAGGTCAGGGTTTTCCCAACTCCCTTGGAAGCAGATCCATAACCCAGGTTCCGAGTGCCAACCAGTCCCAATTGGGACCTTTTGGACCCAGTCCTGGCGCCAGTGGCACCAGGCTCATAAATATGCCCAGTCCCAGCGCTGGAAGCGCCGGGCTCATAATGCTTGGGTGGACTTACCTGCAGCAGACCATGCTGCTTACTTGCCTGCCAGTTGAGCCTCTGATCCCCTTCTGTTTGGAACTACTTTTCCTGTTGGGTGGGGCTGGAGCCACTCCCTAGATTCAGAACACTGGAACTCTTCTGGAAAGCAGGAACTCTTTTCTTACCTAGGCGTGGCTGTGGAAGGAGATACCGAAGCACTACAGGAGGCTATTTAAACCACACCCGGTGGATGAATCTTGCTTTGCGTTATTCTGCAACCTCTGCAGCAGAACGCTCATCGTGGCTTCTGCATCCGGTCCTGGGCCTAAGGAAAAAGGCTTACCATCCTGAATCGAGTCTTCAGCAACACCTATAAAGACAAGAAAGAACAGGTTAGCATTCCGGCATCTGAAAGGCAAAGGCTTACCATCCTGAATCCAGTCTTCAGCAACACCTATAAAGACAAGAAAGAACAGGTTAGCATTCCGGCATCTGAAAGGCAAAGGCTTACCTACTCTTCGTGCGCTCCGGAGGTCTTCACACTGCATTCCGGCATCTGAAAGACAAAAGCTTACCAACTCTTCGCACGCTCCGGAGGCCTTCGGCGCTGCATCCCGCATCTGAAAGACAAAACAAGGTGCGTTTAAAGACATTGGGGAACTTTAATACTCACGTGCCATTACTCCTTTCCACATCTAATCCAGTGGGTATTCCGGCACCCTGCAGCCGCTCCGAACTCGTACCTGCAAAATAAAAAGACAGTTAGAGCGCATCGTGAAGCAGGCAACAAGCGCTTACTTACGTGCTTCCAGGCGCTTCTATTCATCACACGGGCTCCATCTTCAACTCACTTCAGCCCATCATCCGCCATCGCCGGAAACCTGCAAAACAAGAGACATCATTACTAAAGACTTTAAAGACATTTGAATGACTCGAAACTTACCGTTCGTGCAGTAAACGACGGACAGCAGTCCTCTGAAGTCAAGAGGCCTGCGCTACCTATCCAGTGAAGAAACTGGTTACAGCACCCTGCCCCGAGGCAGATGGAGAGCTCGGCATTCACTTACCTAAGGTGAGAGCGTTAACCTTTGGGGGTCTACAGGAGAGGATAAGAGGAAAGAGATAGGGACACCCCAATAACCCCAGTTCATTAACCCCATATTTTCTATCTGCAGACATCTTACTCTACACGTCAGGCATACAGTGCACAGAGGTCCAGCCCAAGAGCCAACCGGGTGCTACACATCACCTTTGGAGATACGGTAGTCGCCCAGTCAAGACCGGCGCCTCTGCGAGAATCAGGTGAGCGTTACAACGAGGTAGTATTCGAGATGAGAATTACACACTGGGTTAGGGCAGAAAGACATGAGATTCCACAGAGGATGATGATAGTGCGACACTGTGCTACATTTTTTGATGAGACATGGCAAAAGTACCGGTTTTGTTATGGACTGTGGGGCATTATGACATAGGCCTATTAAAAAGGGTTGGAGAAGTCGAGATTAAACTGAAGCCAGGAGCAATTTTACCTTGAGTATGACAGTATCCCATGTCTCGAGAGGCAGACAAGGGCATTTTTAAGACGATATTCGCCATGATGGATCAATGTATTTTAGTGACATCAGAGTCACCATGCAATACCGCAGTTTAGCCGGTCAAAGAATCTAAGGGGGGTCATGGAGTTTAGTGCAAGACATGCGCCCAATTAATCAGATTGTAGAGGCCAAGTTTCCTCTAGTGCCTAATCCAGCGACGATTTATGTAGTATCCCTGTTGAGGTACGATATTTCAGTGTGCTTGACTTGAAAAATGCGTTTTTCTCAATACCATTGCATAAAGATTCTCAGGATCAGACGTCATTTACGTTTCGTCAGACTAAGTTGAAACGCACAAGAGAACCTCAAGGGTATTGTGAGTCTCCATCGAATTTCAATAGAGTCCTGCAGATGGACTTCTGCAATATTGATTTGCTGAGTGTTGATTTGCAAAATGTAGATATATTTTGGTCTGCAGTATATCAGAGGAAGTGTGCAGATGTGACTAAGTTCAGCTAATGATTATTTTAGCTGAGAAAGGTTACAAAGTGGACAATGAAAAATGGCAGTATTGCCAAGAAGAGGTGTTATACATAGGTCAGTTAATTTTGCATTAAGGAAAGAAAGTCACACCTGAAACGGCTGAAGCGATTTTGAAAACTCCAAAACCACACACGATAAAGCACATGCAGCAATTTCTGGGACTGTACAATTATGTAACAAACATCAGTATTTGATTGTAGTTCATACACAAGACCATTACTGCAGACCCTGAAAAAGGCACAGCAAAGCCAGGAAAAGATTGTATGGACTCAGGAAATGGAAGAAGGATTTGATGAGTTAAAAAAGGCAATTTGCATGGCTCCAGTCTTAGCAATTCCTAATTATTCTGAGGAATTATTTTTATTCTCGCACACAAATGGAACAGTTATGATGGCAGTACTCACGTAGAGAACTACGTTGGGGTACAAGCCTCTAGAATATCACAGTGGGATTCTGGACCGAGTAATGAGGGGTCACTTCCCTTGTAAACAATCTTTGGCAGCCACCGTGTTCGCTATTGAGAAATCTGCTAGCACAGTAATGGGGAATTCCATGACGTTGTTTGTGGAGCAGGTATTATTTGCTGTTCTGGAAAAACCTAAGGGTACACTGGTGTCTCTAAGAGCTTCTGCTTATGTGGTAGTTATATCGAATCCAGCAATTAAAATAGTGAGATGTAAAACAGTAAATCCTGCCACATTTGTAGCTGAACCACTGGAAGAAGACGAGCATGTACTTGATTGTTCCAAATATGAGGAATTCTATGATGAGATCCTGAGGGCAAAAGAAAATGATTTGGCAGCTGGGGAGATTCTCTTTATTGATAGTTCTTCAAAGATCGATCAAACTGATGGACAAAGATATTCAGGTACTACTGTTGTAAGGCGCAAAGCTAATTGGGGAATTTGAAGTAATGACGAGTGCAAGACTACCGTCTCACTTTTCAGCACAGGCTGCAGAATTAGTGGTGCTGAGTGTCACGCTCGAGAAACACGCAGACCAGGAAGTAACCATGTACATTGACTCTGCCTATGTTACGTCAACAGTGCACACAGGGCTAGCACATTGGAAAAAGGAGGGTCTACTTCTGAGCGGATGGAACTCCAGTATAACACGCTGCATTATTGGACAGACTTGTTATGGCACTCAACTCCCAGTAGCCATTGCATTAGTCATGTGTGTAGCGCACACTAAGAGAGCAGACTTTATTTGACGCGGAAACGAAGATGCAGACAAAGAAGGAAAAAGACATTCAATTGACATAATGAATTATGATGTGCCTGATGTGAATGAAAGAATGGTGATGATGATGATGATGATATTAAATGAAAGCTTCAATAATGTATTGAAGACACAATTGATGGAAGTTCAAGGTGGAGCCCCACAGGATGAGAAAGACTTGTGGACATAGAGGGGGTGTTCTCTATCCCCTTCCATGGCAGTATGGTGACAGGAAAGCACTGATAAACCAGTGATGCCTGTAGCCTTGTAAAGGGTGCCATTGGAGCAGCTACACTACCCTCAACATGTCACTAGGGAAAGACTTGCAACAACTATTGTGGGGAAAGGTTTGTACCAAATTTATTAGAAGACATTTCTTTTTATGTAGTAAATTGCATTGTATATCAAAATGTTACTGATGGTCTCATGCTGCAAACAGTCAGAGGAGTTATTCCTTGACCATATGGTCCTTTTCAGCATTTACATATCGACTATGTTGATATGCTGCAGTTCTGTAATGGATATAGGTATATGATAGTGGTGGTGTGCCTTTTTTCTAGGTGGATCGAGGCTGGTAAATGCACACACCCAGATGCCACTTGAGCAGCAAAGTTTTTTGTTCGAGAAGTATTTCCTAGATGGGGAATATGTGAAGTGTTGAGATCAGATAATGGCCCACATTTTATGAATTAAGTGTTCTATCAAATTAGCTTATTTTTCAGCATAAAACATATGTTTTCTTCTGCTTATCACCTGCAAGCGAATTGGATATGTGAGAGACTGATCGGTCTGCTCAAGTAAAGGTTAGCTAAGCTAAAATTAACTTTGAAAAAAGGATGGCTGCATTGCCTGCCGCTTGCATTATATGCACTGAGGAATCAACCAGGCTCTGACCATCACCACATGCCCCATGAACTAGTAACGGGGCGGAAAATGAGAACGCCTCTCACTCCTCCATCGAGGACTAGAAGTGATGCCCAGACAACAGTGGAATATTTAGGAGATGAGTTACGTGCCTACGTAGAACACAGATGAAGATCATACAGCAACCGGAACCAAAGAACTATTATTGCCAAAATGATTTCCCAGAGATCAAGTTTTGATCAGGAACTTTACCCGCAAATGGCACCAACCCGGATTTAACGGTCCTTTCGTAGTAGAGGATGTAACTTGATTGGCAGTGAAGGTCCTAGGGAGACAGGCTTCGTTGTACCTGGGAGACGTGAAAGTCTACGCTGGAGAGACCCCAACCCCATACAGAATCAAGCCATAGAGAAGAAGTTATGCACGTGCAGACTAGATCAATGACAAGGAAGAAGGATGCAGAGACTGTCCAGTAGACAGATAAAGAGTACATTGGACGGTGGTTCTTTCGAGACACTCTTTTTAGCTGCTAAGCAAGGAGAGAGAAAAAGCTATTGTTCTTGAGGCACAGGAGTTTACTAAACATTGGACTGTGAAGCATTGAGATCCAGAAGAAGAAAAAATTCCAAATCTCAAGTTCATCTTTGATGACTGGAAAAGAGAGCAGTCCCCCTATTCCTTTCTTACCGAGTTTCTCTATGGAGGCACCCATTGTAATGCCCAATGGCAATATTCATCGGATCATTCCTGCTGTTTAACTCATCATTCTTCGTGCATATTCTGCACTGGTTGGGAGAAATGTTGACAGTCACGTGTTCCTGCAAGATCCTAAAAATGGTTCAATCACAAGGAGGCTGCTCACAGCTATAATTGACCGAATTCTCCAGTTACCTGAGTATACTACAGAAAGTACAAATGGTCATATCCGACAAAGATGTGCACATAATGCTTGAAATTGTCTTTTATTTCTTGATTGAAGAGCATCATTATCTTGTTGGACGACAAAACAATACTTGCATGTTTCTGAGAGATCTCAGGAATCGGTCTGTGATAAATTGGCTGAAGAGTGAAATGTGTGAGCACATCCACTTGCTGCCTGAACATCTTGTTGAAAGTACAGATGGTGCTGTCAAGTGATGACATTCTCAATCTGCTGGCTTTGATCTTTTACTATTTGTTTGGAACTCATCCTTCTCTTGTTTGGCACAAAGATAACACTTTTGTATTCATTCAGAATCCTGTCAATCTTCCTGCAATCAGCCAGCTGTTTGTGGAGATTGTGAAGCAGATTCAACAGTTGCCAGGAGATTTTATGAGATTGTCTGATTAAAAAATTGGGGTTTCCTCCTTAGAAGTAGTTACAGGCAATATGGTCAACATTGATAGTAACAACAATGTCGCAAACAACGAGAGAGCACTGCAACGTGCAAGACACTATTTCTGTATAAAATGTACATATTGGTACATAATATATATACATGTTCTTTGTTATTCGTCTCTCACTCATGATACATACTGTTTACTATGTCAATCCAAACAGAGTAGTAGTTCCTGTGTATCTTCCTATGCAGCAGGAAGGTACAGCTATGGCGATTGTAAGACCACTGAGGCATGATGTCCCACTCTGCTACACCTATAACACTTATTTTTGCCACTGTCATTTTCCACTCCTCTTTTACTGAATGGCTTTTTCTTGGAATCACTTTGATGTTATTTTTGTCCTTCCTTATCACATTGACTTGTGATTTCATATTGTCACTTTTGCTTGTTTCATTTTTCCCTTGGATGGTGTCAATTTATTAATTTTATTTCCTTATTGCACAATTGAGTGTGCTCATTTTTGTTTCTGAGTAGCAATGTTTTCTTGTAATGATGGGTCCTCACATAGCCATAGTCTTCTTTGTACTATTGATTTATTCGTGTGAATTATGATTTGCTCTCTGATTAATTATTTCGTTGTGATTCTAGTTCTGAATCTGCACGTTATGGCTACAGGATTAAAGGCAGATACATATTGTTCGATTACAGACATTCGTTCGATTTATTGGCACATTTGTGTCCGAAATATCGCATTTGTCAAGTTCTCTGATTGTCTTTTCATGGTCACCGATGTCCCCAGTTCAGTCTGTGTTAGCTCTGTTTGTTCTCTGTACTTGAGTTACACTTCAGGGCCTATAGCATGTAGCAAAAGTGAACCTTTCTTTTGGGCCTTCATGTTCAGTTGTTTTAATATACATTTGCCAGTACTCTTTTCATTCACACCACGGGCTGGGTGGTTGTCCAGGATTAGTTAGGACACTTGCGATGGATACACTTTAATGGATTGCACTTCTTTCTTATTTTTTGGAATCTGCATTTATTTTATTCATTGAGTTTTTCTGTTTCTCTTTTTGCAAAGTGATGTATAAGCAAGTCTGTGGTCCTCATTACGAGTGGGGCGGTAAGGGTTACCGGGCACCGTTAAGGAGGCCGGTGCCGGTAATCCCTTACCGCTCTACTACGAGTTCCCTTAGCGGGTCCCTCCTTTAACGCCTGGTCTGACCAGGCATTATGGACAGGCCCCGTTAAGGGAATTCAGAGCCAATAACGGTACCGCAATGTGCGGTACCATTATTAGCACCTTCCCCATTCCCATTGAGCCCTAGGCTTTTTCAATGGGGACTTACCGGTCCCACAAAGGTCGGTCTACACCGGTAAATCCCCATTGAATGAGACCGGCGCCGGACACGTTATTGGTAGCAGTCATGGCGCAAATAGCTCCATGACTACCACCAATCTCGTGATGAGGCCCTGTATATTTTTTGTCTCAGTTGAGTCAGCTGTGTCCTCTCTTTAGCTTTGCGTAACACTTATTTCATTTTTATGTTTTACCCGTTATAATGGGCTTTCTGTTGTGCCTGTTGCTACGCTACACATCCTCCCTTCAGCAAGCAACCGTACCAATGGTCTCGGCCCCATGATGATTTCAAACACTCTCTCCTTTTCAGTCTCTATTTGGACATCCATAGGTTTGTTGCCGTGGGCATGCTCATCGCCAGTATGTGGTGTTCTCTCCAGAGAAATGATTGGAGAATAGCAGGTCACGTCAAAATAATCTTTATTCGATTACAATCTCTACCATGAGCCTGCAGTGGCCATCCACTCCCTTCACTCTCACCCCCCAAAGTCCTCTCAATCCCTAGTAGTCCACATTCCAAGCATGGAATGCCATTTGAATCTGGATGTAATCCTGCCACATGCCACAAATAGCTCCAACATCTCTGCACTTGATTCCATTGTGAGATCATTCACAATCCTGTGCTCATCTCACTACTGGTTCTGGCTTGGTCACCATTTGCAGATCTCTTCAGTGGCAGACTTCACATCCCACGCAAAATGGTGTCCATCAGCTTCTATAGCAACCTATCGGTCTCTTAATGCAAAACCCCTGCAGTCAGGACTCTGGCACTGCCACTCCAACATGAGTTCCTGACAGTTCCCTGCTCAGTATCCTCACCCCATCTCTTGCTACTTTCAGATTGAGTAGAACTCATCATCCCCAGAACATACCCTGGGTTATTCTCTTCAACTTATGTCTCTGACCTGCAAATTGGCCAAGAGAGTTGCATGCTCACAGAAACGGATACTACATCCCTTCCTTCCATATATCCATACCCTGAGCGGGAATTTGGTAATTCATCCCACCAAAAACAGTCACACTCACATACACAGACTCAGCAACAGGCACAGCCACGCACAGTCAAACAACACAAAAATAAAAGAAGAGGTAATAAGTGGACAATAACCCATTTCCCAAAAAGAGTTCAGCTTTGTTACATATAAATAGTTGAAATGGAGAAAGGGCTGGACTTCTGCTGTTGGGCTGTGGTGAGTGGACTTCACCATTACTCTCCTGTTCCCTGTGCTGCTCCTGAGTAAGGTGCGTGTGCCTTTAAGGCCTGAGACCAGCTGACCTTTAAAAGGCCGCCTCTAGCGCCCTTGTGACGTAAGCCCTGTGGAGAAAGGGCTGGGCTTCTGCTGTTGGGCTGTGGCGAGTTGACTTCACCATTACTCTCCCGTTCCCTGTGCTGCTCCTGAGTAAGGTGCGTGTGCCTTTAAGGTCTGAGACCAGCTGACCATTAAAAGGCCGCCTCTAGCGCCCTTGTGGCGTAAGCCCTGTGGAGAAAGGGCTGGACTTCTGCTGTTGGGCTGTTTGGTGAGTGGCGCCGTGCTGTGTAAGACACTCTTGAAAGATGCTCTCACAGGCCTGTCAGGCCTCCCCTGTTCTCTGAACACGAGCTCAGAAGAAACGAGAGCATCAGGGAGACAATGGTGAATGTAGCACGATCAAGAAGCAAACCATAATGAATGTAAGTCGTTTCTTCTCATGCAATTCTACGAGTGAAGAGGCCAGGGCTCATGGAAGTAAGGATTGTATCAACAGTGACCCCTTAACAGGTCTGATTAGGACGTGTGTGGAACTGGCGCATCGCGCCAAACTGTGCTCCCCTGCCGCTTGTATCACAGGCAGTAACCTCAGTGACACACACCCAAACTGTGTTAAAACAATTACACCACTTGTACACGAACTGCAGACCTGTGAGCTGTGTTTGATTACCAACAAGCCACTCAATGTTGTCGACTCCGATGTATGGGCAGCGACTCACTTACCCTCCGGGGTTGGGGGGTGTTCAGCCGCTGGCGTTCCAGGGGACTGGTGTCAGCACTTCTTGTTGTGGCTGCGCGGCCATGGCTGGGTCCGATCCTGGGACGGGAGCCAGCCTGTTGGCATGCAGCGAGGAGTGTGCTGGAGGAGCGCAGCCCGCTGCGAGCCCCTCCCTCGAGGCTAGTTTTGATCAGATGGCAACGGGTGCTGTGGACTCCCTGCGCACCTTCCCTTCCCTCTGGAGGCAGTTAGAGGTATGGCCGGCGACAACGTCTTCTCTGATTTAGTGGGCGTGGACTCCCACTTGGGCTATCCTTCGAGCACAAGCTTGCCTGCTCCCCAAAGCAACACGCTGTCAGAATGGAAATCAACTGAAATACACAACGAAAACATCCTATGTACAATGCAAGAGGATAGGCAAAATCAACCTCATGATCAGAAACGGCGTCACGGATATGAAGAGCGTCATGACTCCTTGCGGGTGGCTGATAACATCTTGCACAGTCTAATATCTATGAACAAGGCTTGTGCCAGCAAAATAGGGATGAATGTACCGCTGCAATGTGACCAAACACAGAAAATAGCCTTGAAACGGCATAATGCTGATCTGAACGAACCTAACGGTGACATATGGCATAATGTTCACTACAAACGCAGGAAGCCGGCCAACAAAGCCTCTGGGGGGGCCCTCCGGTGGGACCGAGCTATTGTTCAATCAGATGCATTCCCAAAAGAGACTGCCACCATCCAAAAAGGTGGAGACGGTACCAACAAATATGAGGGGCCACAATCCTCATTCATCGGACTCAATTGCCTCAGACTTTCAAGATCTCTCTGACTCTTCTATTATAGAAAGACCTTACCCGAAAATAAGGCGGGGAAGAGCGCACAGGAAATAGAATGGGCCGAAAAGGGACACACAGTCCGGTAACCCTGAGCAACTCGAGGCTAGGTTATTACCTGCACTACAAGCTGCAATAATATCCTCTATGGAGATGTCCTTAGCCCCGTTTATGAAATTATATGAGAATCTGAACGATTCAATGAAGGACCTGACCACACTGACGGCTCTTACGAGTACCAAAGTGTCGCACGTAGAACAAACATGCTGTCAGTCAGTTACTAATTTCGAGGAAGGGCTAAAAGGTCTGGATGCCGCATACAAATCTCTGTGTGACCAGAGGACCAACGACTCTGCGGGCAAAAAACTACTGGCGAAAGTGGCAAGAGAAGCCATCTCTCTATTTCGGCATGAGTGCCACAGCCACACAGGACAACCTACATGTAATGTTCTTAACGCCAGGGGCCCTTTAAGAAGGGATCTAAAGTCGCCCTTAACTGAACAGGTTGGGGAGATGATATTACCTTCCTGCAAAGCTCCTGAGGGTGATCATAGTACTGCAGTGAGTGACTCACAGGCTGCTGTGTTGTTCAAGATAACCCCGCAATGCCAAGTTTCTGACTTGACTGTGCTTGAGTGTGATGAATGCATCTCAACGGTACAATCACCGCCTAAAACTCTTCTTACATCTATGCAAGGTCCGGACACCAGTATATCATTCGAACATGAGAAAATTGTTGAGATTTCTTTTAACTCTGCCTTTGAGCAGGCTAGAGCATGCAAGAGGCAAATGATTAACGACAACCAAAGAGCATCAACCTCCACCACGGTACCCCGGGAAACAGCAGAAAAACAGGGGTCAAGCTCGAACCAAGGCACAGAGAAGCCCGGTGTGATTCCAATCTTTGGAGGTAGCATGCAGGTCCCTGCGGTATTACCAGAACCAAAAATCAAACCTAAGAACCTCAGCAAAAAAACGAAAAACCTGCCTACAAAGAAAGTCAAGAGCAAGAAAGTTCCTGAGGAACATAAAATTAGTACAAATAGTACCTAAGGAAGTTGCTAAAACCCTGCAAACTGAACCTTACATAAAGTGGATCTGACAAAAGAACCAACCCCACCTCAAGATGTGGTGGACATTGAAGCGCTAAACAATGACATACCGGCAGAATTACTAAATATGTCAACATACGACGACAGAGAGCTTGACGAGGTAGCAGACAACGCCTTAATAATGGCACCTGCGAAAAACAAGACTGAACAAGCTCATTTAACACCGGAGCCTTGCGACGACATTAAGGGACATCCTTTGGTGGCAGATGTAAACTCATCCCGTCAAGTGGACAGGACTGCCCATGATCAGGCTGTCGGGTCTAAAAGTGTGAGAATCTGTCGTGTTGTTAATGGGTTAGCAAGTCCGGAGACCGGACTACACGCCCCTACTAGCCCACCATTTATAACAATGCATGAAAAAAGGTCAAAACAATGTTTACCTCAAAAATGCACTAATCATGAAGGATGCGATTCTGCCGTAATCCACACTAGCAGGAACGGGGATGGCAACTATCTTATCCCCCACAATGCTTGTAGGATCGACAGTAATTCCAGCTAGAGGAACTTGAATATGACTGGAAGGGGTGACCAACGAGATTACTTTGAGAAACGCCAAGCACCTAAAAGAAGTCATACAAGAAATGATCATGACAAGACCCAGGCAACTAAGGTGATGATTGAGTGTCTCGATCCCAAGGACAAGCTTATCATGAATCGAGCAAACATTATCCGACTATTTCACCTCATACCCAGCCTACGTGCTATAACATCTAATGACCTAAGGATCGTCGAATTTCCAAACAAAAGGCGCAACGACAAAGTAATTCTGCACGTGTCACCATCATTGATGGCTACAATAATCACTGACGCCAATGTCGCACTATTCTCATTGAGGTTCGAAGTATACAAGATGGAAACACCACAAATGGTCCAACCTACCACGAATAATGGTGACAATCATAACTCACTAAGCTGTCTGCAACAGAGCACAGTGTTACACGTCCATAAGAAATACGAGGAACATCCCCCACAAGTCATCAAGACAAGGATGGTTGAGACTGGGTAGTCTGCAAGAACCTCAGCTGAACCTACACAGGTAACTAGAAATAACATCACTCCATCAATAAATGAGGCGGGGTGCGCATTCAACGCCATCAAATTTCCTATTAGAATCACTATACGTGGAGAGACACATCTCGATACACTGTGGGACGGTAGCAACCGACGCACTAATGTAATATGGGACAATGCAGAATGGGGATGGTTAGCAGCCTCACTCAACAAGCACGACAACCAATAACGCCAGGATTGGACGACTTCATGTGTATGTACAGTCACCTCTTGGAACACGCGTGATTTCACGCATTTGTTTAATTCGAATTGGCTGAGCGGCTTGAATATTGTCTGTTTGCAGGAAACCTGGTTAACGGAAGCACCAATCTCATGTGACTACGAGGTGGCCTTGAACCCTGTTATAAAACTGGAGAAAGGCCGCCCGATGGCCAGTCTGGTGACATTAGTCAGTAGGGCTTCTGGCCTAAGGATTGTAAAGTCTGTTAACCACTCCTCTTTCATTCAGGAAATCACGATAGGAAGGATATCCAAGGGCGACGAAGATCCTCAGGAAACTACTCTCCTAAAAGTCTATTGGAACCATTGGATGACTGGCAAAACCAAATTCTTAGAGGAGATCTTATCAATAGTGGATCACCTGCATGAGTCCAAAGATTCCGCGAACATCATGATCTGTGGAGATTTAAACATTGATTTGTTTAAACATGCGGGTGCGGAAAAAAAAACTGTTAGCCAAAGAATGAACTGAGAGATGACTCAAGACAAATGCAGATGCTGAATGGTAACACATTCGGAGATATACCACCATCAACAACCTGGCATCGCGATAATTCTACATCCACAATTGATTATGTGTTTGTGTCTTCCAACTTACATGCCCAAATGAAATCATTTAGAATTACGAGGAGCGCTAGCAGTGACCACAACATGCTAACGACTGAAATTGTAATGTCACTGAAAGAGGGTGCCTCGGGGTGGGAACACAAATTTCTAGCCGAAGCAAACAGGGTCAGATTAGGCCTTGAGACGCATGAGGTCGCTCAGTTGTCATCTGCTTACTGGCAGCAAAGTACTCAAATGGAATATGACCAGCTACTGCTACAATACAAACCTAAGAACGTAGGGCTGAAAAATCTGAACTTCGCCCGCAAACACTGGTTTGACATGGAGATGCAAAAACACATAAGGAAGATGAGATGTGAGATTCGTCATGTTAAACCCCTTGAACCAGAGCCTCGAAAGATTAATACTACAGTCATAAAACAGAAGTATAAGAACTGGCTAAAGTCCCACCTACAAGTGACCATCCAAAACGACGCTGAGGTAATGTTAGCCGCACTAAAAAACAAAAACACACACAAGTTCTGTGGGTTAATCAAGAACATGCAGGCACTGCAAGGATCCCTCCAAGTCTGTTTGGTGAGTGAAATAGAATGGATCTCTCACTTTGGTGTGTTATACAAATGATCTAAGGCAGAGGATTGCATGAACTTACGTACCTAGATTCTCACCACAATCACTCTCCTTCTGTAAAGATGACATTGTGAAGATAATCACGAAGGCCAAAAACTCGAGAGCCCCGGGCCCGGACGGCCTCACAAACTACATCATCAAGCAGCATCCAGAGATCTGGGCTGAGATTTGTGTCACCTTATTTCAAAGAATAAACAAACTGGGTCAGTCTCCTAGATCTTGGAAGTCAGCAGTAATAGTGCCGATTTTCAAAAAAGGAGACAGATCGATTCCCAAAAACTATCAGCCAATAGCACTGCTGGACGTATTGGGAAAAATGTATGCCAGTATCCTGCAGCAAAAACTAGTGGAGTGGGCAGTAAAAACATCACACATAGACCCCCGGCAGGCCGGTTTCGTTAAACGAGTAGGCTGTTCTCTAAACCTCTTGTTACTGAACTTGATAAAAATGGAGGCCCTGAAATCAAACACTACAGTGTACGTGGGGTTCATCGATTTCTCAAGCGCCTTTGATACTGTTGATAGGGATCTTTTGTGGGCCAAATTGCAACAGTGGGGCTGCCCCCAAGATCTGGCAGAAGCTATCAAGGAGCTTCACACAAATGCATCCATCACGATCCGCCTAGATCCACCTGGGTTATTATCAACTGTAATCAAAACTCAAAACGGAGTAAAACAGGGATGTCCACTTGCAGCAGCCATATTTAGCCTATTCATATCAGATATAGGCACTGCAATAGAGGCTGTAAACTCCTTTCCGCCTAAAGTGAACAAATCACATGTAAGTTGGCTGCATGACGCCGATGACCTTGTAGTAATGGACGTAACAGCTGTCGGTCTACAAAGGAAATTCGACACCGTACTACGCTCCGTAAAAAAAAATCGGCTGCAGATCAACACCAGGAAATGTGAGATACTAATATTTAAGAACTTGAGAGGGTGAGTCTCGAAAGGCGAAAAAAACTGAGGTGGTTCCTAAATGGAGATGTAATGTCGACACCAACAAGCGTAAAATACCTGGGAATGGGAATAAGTGCCTGTATCACCGACGGACCATGGATCACAGACACAAAAAGGAAATGTGTTCAGCTGGCAAGTCAAACCCTCATTATGAAAAGGAAATTTGGTAAATTTTCTTTTGAACCGCTGCGGCTGTTCTACAAACAGAAATTCATTCCTGTGTTGATATATAGGGCTGAAAATGTGCCGGGCTGTTCCTATGAAGTATGGTCCTCCCTCGAGAACAAATTTTGGATGAATGTTCTGGGCTTGCCAAGAGGGACAAAGACCGCTTGCTTAAGATACGAACTAGCCCTAATATCTATCCAGGCAAGGATTAGCTGGAACCTGCTATCCTTGTATCACAAAACCCGCTCTCGAGAAAACCTTCCTCAGTTTGAAATTCTTTACAACACACCAGTATCAGAGCAGAAATTGGTATCTTTGTGGATGCAGAGATGCAAACGCTTGCTGGTAGAATTCGACATCACACCAACCTTGCTTCACGAAAACCCTAATGCCACAAAGCTGAAAATCTGGTGCCTTGATTGGGATCAAACCTGCACAGAACGAACAACAGCAACGCTGATGACAGATGCGCCTGCAGAAGCTTGCGCTTTTAATAAAGTCCAATGCTACATTTCTATATTCCCGGACCCTAATGCTCGTAGACATTTCATGTTATTTTGATTGAACTTGTTTAAAACCAATGGAACGTCTAAGAAGTTGGAGCTGCAACAAGAACCTAAACCCCATGTGTAGATTCTGCACAAAAGAAGCAGAATCATTGAAGCATCTAGTACTTTTCTGCACTAATCTTCGAAATTAGAGAACGGTGTACTTGGGCCATTGGAGCCTAACCCACCCGTCTTTGTGCGCTGACGAATGGTGGGGTGATATGTTCAATGGTACTGATTTTAAACTCTTAATCCCACTGACGCAATTTTTAGCCATAATTGAAAACCGGCTGAGCTTGGACTTTGGTACACAGGTACCCGAACGTGTTTAAAGGGGACATGGGGAAACCTCACGCTTGTACACACAAGGGAGTGGAGACGGAGAACTTCTGAATGGGGACGGGAACTTGTGAAGTTTGATGCATGGTTGTTTGTTTGTTCGAAAATGATTTTAAAGGTTTGTATAAACCAATAAAATAAAAAATAAAAAATAGTTGAATTCTACAAACATTGTTAATGCCAATGTTAAGTTCCAATATGACATTACGAATTAAATCTCGATTCACAGCACAACTAATTCACAACTATCACTTAAAGTATTAGAAGATTTTAAAGAAATACTAGAGTTATATTGAGCTTTCTGAAGTGGTTGTGTAGTGCCAATTAAGGTTAAATTTGTGGTGTGATGAACTTTGATAGTATGAGGGAAGCATTCATTTGGAATTCGTGTTTCTACGTTGACATTGGCATCCCCAACTTCTGTCGACTTTAGTGTGCATAGGTAATAACCGTAATACTTTACATAGTAATATAATAACTTGTTATTATTGGGATTGGTATTACAAGATTCATTCTACGTGTTAAGTTAGTTGCTTCTTTCCGTATTTACAAAGTGATGTTAATTTAGGTAAAACATTGGCAAGTACACATTCCAATATGCATGATCTATACAGAAATACTGTTACTTCAATGAGTTTAAAAGTATGTGCCATGTAGTAGTGGGAATGACAACATAGACAACAGACTTTTGGGACAATGAGAACTCAGATGACATGTACACTTCTTGTGGTTTCTTGAAATCACTGTTTACATGTTTGAAATATGTTCCTTTACTAGTATTGCATATTAAGGCATGCAATATCTAATGCATTGATGGCTTGATGATTATTGATTGAGCTATATTTATTATTGTGATTACATTATTATTATTATTATTATTATTATTATTATTATTATTATTATTATTATTATTATTATCATCATTATTTTTTATTTGCTTTTATCAAATCAGTGATTTTGCAAAGAAGAGGAAGAGGAAAGTCTTGAAGTTAGACTTTCAAAGTTTTGTTTTCTTCTTCTTACCAGCCTTCTCACAGTTTAAAAGTTTAGAAGTTCCCTTCTGATGTTCACAGCGGATTCAGATTCCGGTTCCAACTTTTATTGGTCAGAACCGTGTCTCTCTTCTTCGTTGGGTTTAAGGAAACATGCCTCTAAGGCTGCCTTTAAAAGTTTTGCTGTTGCTATTGACCATGTAGTCCTAGATCCACTCAGGAGGCCGTTCCACCAGACGTCTTCTTCGTACAGGAGATTAGGGTTAATCAGTGGTCTCAAAAACACTCTTCGCCATTTTTTCGTTTTAGTGCAGTGCATCGGGAGGTGCTTTACCGATTCAGGCTCGTGTTCAGTTTCACACAAGCGACATTGATTTGTTTGCAATTGGCCCCTGATGGCCCTTATCTCGTTGGTCGGGAGCAGGTTAATATTATTATAACAATATTAATAGTATTGCTATTTAATATTGGGATATGCACACATAGGAAATTGTGATAGCTAAACAATTGTTGAGCAGTTCTAATTGTGTGTATGCTAATTTATGTATATTATATCACACATCGCCCACAGTGCCCGTGAATAGTTATTTCAAAACATGTTAATGTCAGACGCATTAGGTACATATTTCAGATGGTAACTGGTCTGCAGAGGCAAACACATTGTGTTGCAGGTGTTGGGGGCATAGGACAAGTAAGTATGCTAATAGGCTGTCCGGGCATTCTACCAAGAAAGAAAGGTACAGTAACGTCTAAGCACTAAAAATAACCACCAGCATAAATCATCGTTTTACCGTGTTTTTGCCTTCTGCTCATTGGAATTGTAAATGCATGGGAAATAATTTGAGCTGCAATTCACCTTTAAATAAATGGATTTCTCAAGACTTTTTTTAGAGTTTCCAACTCAAATGCTAACATTATTTGTTTCACTGTTTTAGAAACCGAAATTCAAGTTATCTGTTTTGTTTTTATGGTTTATGCAGGAATGGCAATGTAACCGTTTCTTTGACATGTTTGCCATCATTAACGGCAATTATAATGATTGTATTCCCATAGATGTGACAATGCCATGGTCGAATTGCAATTTACCTTCAGCCTTGTTGTAGATTGGAATTAGTGAGTGTGCTAAAACAATCAAATAGACTGTCCATTATCTGTCTTTTCCTTAATTGCTAGACAATTTGGAGTTTAACCTTATGGCAGTCTCAGGTGCCGAAACCAGAACATGTATTAAAATGCAAATGGAACATTAGAAATGCAAGTTGTTTCAACAAAAAGTGTTGTTTCTTTCCATCCTATATTCAATGTAAGTCGTGTCAGCCAACCTCAGAAGCATGCTTTAGAAATTAGAAGAGACAACATCGAGTACAATTGTGCACAATATTTGTCTCTAAACCACTTTAATAGCAAGTGTTTGTTTTGGATAAACATAAATATGTTTATAGTTGTTTTGAGTTTCACATATAACATACATCTTCTGATAATGTATGACCTGACTATGGGCCTCATTACAACTCAGGCGTTAAGGGTTAACGCCACCGTTAACCCTTAACGCCTGATTCTGATTTTAACGCCTGCTTTTAGCAGGCGTTAAAATCCATGGCGCTAACCTGCCATGGTGCTAATTACGCCGCCGTAATTTACGGCGGCGTAATTAGCGCCTTCCCCACTCCCATTATGCCCTATGGGGCAAAAATGGGAATGGGGAAGGGAAAATGGGAAATGGGGATTTAAAGCCCCACTCACCTTGGAATGGGGCGGTAAATCCGCCATCCACCATGGTGTAAACGGAGTTTACACCATGGTGGTAAGGTTGGTGCACTTAGCACCAAGGTTGTAATGAGGCCCTATATACGCTCCAAGATTATGGCCCCGGGCCATTCTGCCTAATCAAAATCAACAAATACAATATTGTATATTAATTATATCCATTGAAGTAATAGTAAACAGTTTCCTTTTCTATGAAGTCTTTCTGGGTGGTTGACATATACCATGGCAGGTTGTAGGATATGTCACGGGTGATGAAGACCCAATAAGCACACACAGGCAGGAACAAACATGTAAGTCTTCACGGAATCTTACAGAAACTTTGCACTGGTGTAAGGGGAATTAGCTCTAGGGCAAACATTGCCCTCTTTAAAAAAAACATATTCTTTCAATGCATTTTTGATCCAGGGCAGGGGAGTAGAATGAAGGAAAAGACTGCTTTGGTATAGAAATACACACATGGAAAGAATATGGGCCTCATTACGACCCTGGCGGTAAGGGGTTAGCGCCAGCGTTAGCTGCGCCGACCCCTTACCGCCAATCACGAGTTCCCTTTCCGCCATGGCGGATTTTACACCTGCTTCTAGCGGGTGTAAAAAACCATGGTGGTAAGGGAACTTGATGTTAATTACGCCACCGTAATTTACGGTGGCGTAATTAACGCCTTCCCCACTCCCATTATGCCCTATGGGGCAAAAATGGGAATGGGGAAGGGTAAATGGGGATTGGGGACTTACCGCCCCGCCGACCTCGGAATGGGGCGGTAAGTCCGCCAACCACCATGGCGTAAACGTAGTTTACGCCATGGTGGTAAAGTCACGGCCCAGGCGGTAACTTACCGCCTGGGTCGTAATGAGGCCCTATGTTTTTTTTGCACTAGGGAAATTTTTGCCCTAGTCCTTCTCGTACTTGCATGGGTGGAGTGTGTTTGTAATATAGCTTCCAGTGCTCAGACGTGCATTACATGGCAACAAAGAGAATATATTGATATGATAGCTAAAATATGATAGTTTATTTATATAGCGCCTATAAACAATGTGTTTCAAAGCGCTTCGCGGCAAGGGAGCGAACAAGGGGAAATACAATGACATTCTTACAGGCCATGAACAAGGAGAATGCGAAATTAACAAGCTCCCAAGGGATACATTAGAATTCAATTCTATCCTTTTCTGTCCTCCTACACAGCCTTGTCACTGTGGGCGGTATAACCCACAGTAGTATCTCATCTTGTTGAAAAATAACTCTGCCCTCAACCACGGTGGTTTTATCCAAAAAACAGGCCACCAACCTGGTTTTGAAAAACAGACTAGCTTTGGGTTTCTTTCACTCAACTTATACCACAGTTGGAAATTGCCCCAGATTTTTGTGTCAGACTGGGGCATACCATTGTCTCTGGCATACTGAAACAGTGGCCCACAGTTGAAATGGCAATTCTTTGCTTTTTCAACAGACTGTTCGAGTAGTACCCAAGGGGGAGGGGGGGGGGTTAATCAAATGTGATGCAAAGTGTATGTGATAAAGAATATGTATTCAGTAACACTGGTCAAAACTACTATCCACGTGGTGAAGTAATTATCAAACTGGCCCACTTTCACCCAAAGCAACTGCCCCACACTAACATTTTGTGTTTTTGGTTCAGACATTAACCTATTGCCCTATAAGCCATTCTGAGGATGATTTGACCTCATACTGAGGGAAACATCTGAACTGTTAAGCACATCATTAAGGTGATGTATACTGAACGACTTTAATGTAAAGGAACCAGTGCTTATACAGTATTCTCTGACACCTTAGGTTGCAGGAGTTGGGTACACAGTAATATAAGCATGAGCGAAAAAAACATTCAGACATTGGGCCTCATTACGACCCTGGCGGAAGACCATGGTGCTATTAGCACCATGGTCCATGCCGGTAAGTTACCGACTCCGCCATGGAGAAAGGGGGAATTACCACCCCATTACAAGGTTGGCGGAGCGGTAATTCCCCCTTCGTCCATGGCCCTTCCCCATTCCCATTTTTGGGAATGGGGAAGGCGCTAAGTACGGTGCCGCAAATTGCGGCACCGTAATTAGCACCAAGGTCCCTTTGCAGGTCCCTACTTTAATGGCTGGTCTACACCAGCCGTTAAGGTCGGGTCCCGCAAAGGGACCTCGTAATTAGGCGCTAATAGGTAACGGCGCCGCAGCCTTTAAGGGTGCCGTTAACCCATTAGCGCCTGGGTCGTAATAAATAAAAAAGTGAAATGCGGTTTAACGTCACTTCATATGTATATGACAGTTAAATTGACAGGATAAAAAAAAGTCTTAAACAAAAACAAATTACTGTGTACTCATTTAGTCAGTAGTGTCTATGGCATACAGAGGCAAGACAACACTGGTGGAGTGGTTTGAAACTTAGCGCCCGGGTTATTGATTGTTTCACCATGTTTTAAAGCTGGTTTCCATTTCACTGTCGGTGCATTAAGTGAGCGGATTGTTAAGCAGAACAACAAGTGCCTGAATCCCTATCGGCCTGAAAGGACGTTGACGTCACATCCGTCACATCTGTGTTTGTGTTGTAAAAGGGTATGCAAGGAGAAGGCTCATCCCTACGATGGACAAGGAGACACTCTGTGGCTAAATGAAGGACAACATTTCAGACGGCTTTGGCAGGCGTGTATTGGGGATAAACTGACACCAGAATGAAAGCAACATTTGTTGGTAAAATGCCTTTCTGGAACAATCCAAAAGAGGGATCCACGCTGCTGTAACTGTCAATCACAGGGCTTGCCTTAGCAGGATGTGAAACAGGCTCAGCATGGTGAGGATTTTGCATTTTGATCAATTTAATCAGAATGGGTTCAAGTCGAGGCTACACGCGGGGGACGAGTCCACCCACTTTATTCAGAGAGGGAACTCAGTCCCCCCCAGCTAAAATGAGAAACATTGCATTTCCTCTTTGAATTTCTGAATTAAAGCTGACCTCCGGGGTCAAACTGCAGTAGGCAGATTTGTAGGCGGGACACTCCACCACTAAACTATATAACTTGATGACAAATAACAAACAACTAAAGGTGAAATGTCCTATTTCGGTACTGCAAGTCCCAGGGAAATATTTGTATTGGTTCTTGGAGTTTAAAACATGCACATCTTGTAAAGTTTTCAAAAGCACTATTAGAAGGAAATATCCTCTCTTGGTTTTGTGAGTGTGTTGATGTCATGAAAGGCAAATGCCATTCGTCCTGTTCAATTCGGGCGGTTATGGAAAGCCAATTTAATGAAATGTGCATATTTCACCTTGCTATGGTAATTTCTGGCGATGTCATATCCCATTGCGTTTATTGATGAGTCCCCCCACTTTAATTTTTAGGACTTGACCCCTGGTTCTGCATTCAATTGATTGATTTCAGTCTCAAGGAGGATTTGGGGTTCATAACAGCTTATTTGCCTGTCAAAGTAACATACCAATGTATAAACAATTCCTGCCATTTTAAAGATGTGGTTTAGATTATGCCTCTGTCCGGATTATTGAGTTACAAACAAATATTGTGTACGGATTTTACATACAATAAAAATTAAACACAAGCTAGGACTAAAGGGCAATTTCTGTTTTTGGTCCGGACCCAAGATGAACCTAGACTCCAGTGCTAACATGTTATTTTCTCCATATCTTTGATTGGATGTTTTTTGGGTAATGTGCTGCTCTGAATTCTCGTGATTGCCTTATCACATGCATGTTTTTTCCCTCAAATGTCAGCAATTGCTCCAGCTGCTTTCATGCATTGTCACCCGCTGCTCGCCCTTGTGTGAACCGTGCGCGCTGTATGGACGCCTTGCACCGGGAGACTGCCGCCTGTGAATGCCACTCGCCCACGTGGACACGCACCCTGCTTTCTTCACGTATCTATATACACTGGCAGCTGTTAGAACGACTTTTTTTGTTGTTGTTGCTTCAGACACAAGTTTTCCTACGCTGCATTCCACAAGATAAATTAACAGACGCGTGGGATCTGTATCCCACACCTGGCTGCAGTTTGTTTAGTGCCTGACATTTAGAACAACGCCAGCAAGCTTTTTTTTTTTATTTTTAAAGAAGAGACAGCCATCATGGCCTGCTGCTTTTACATAAACGCATTACGAGTACCAGGATGTTGGAAGTCAAGAGATAACCGCCCCATCCTGCATTATTTGTGTTACCTTATCACCTGACGTTGCCTGAGACAGCAAGTTTGTGTTAAACCCTGCACACATCTGCAGTGCCAGGCACGAGGCGAGGAGATGCAGAGAGTGAAGCAAAAGGAAACGCAGACTTTGGTACCAGCAGCTCCCGCGATAGTCCATGTGATGATGGACAGACTGTGCCGACTTTGGCTCCTACTTGCCGCAAAAACAAGAGGTAGAGATGGCATATGTGTATGCGTACACACCTGGCTGTGTTTATTTGTCCAGACTCCCTCCTTGTGTATGTTTCTGGCAATGGGACTTGCTGGAAGGTGGACATAACACCAGAGGTGGAAGTGTACCGCAAAAAGTAGTTGAACTGTGGTCTTGGCTGGGAAGAAGGTAGCCGGAAGCATAGTGCAACATGTGACATGGTGTTGCGTCCGGGGAATTGCAATTGTCAAAGTGATTAGTAACTAAGGCTCCTATTACAAATTCACACTTGCACAGGGGCATGGACAAATCCTCTGTACAGAATTGTGAATATGGTCGTTAAAATTAGAGGAATGATAAACAGAAAAAAATGAAAGTAGTGGAATACCGCTCCCGACCGTTCCCACTTACTTCGATCACTGCATAACACGTGCCTTAGTTGCAACTAGTTGACTTCTGACAATTTAATGCATTCTGATGTCCATGCTTGACAGAATAGTGGTCGTTTTGCTCGCCCTGTTTTGATTGCAACATGTGATTCGTTTGTGTTAAGTACTTTAATGATTGTTTTCGCTTGTTCTGGTGCACATTGTATTGGTGTCCTGTTGTCATGGCATGAGGTTTCTATGGGTAATTTAATACTGTTTTTGACAAAAGACAGTTTAACCTTCCCATGATTGAGTGTGGCACTTCTATTTTGCCTTGCCTGTAATGATATAGTGGGGCCCGAGCTTCCCTTGCATTGGAAGGTCCCAGGATTTCCGGTGCAACAGGTGCCATGGCGACATACCCTACCGTGCGCAGAGAAGCAGATCATGTTTCATGATCAGCACCCACATGAGGATGAACATATGTAGGACATCCAACACAAACCGATGTTGGGATAAGGTGTTAGTGCTGGTGGAAGACACCAAAACAGATGCAACAACCTTTGCTCCTGCGACTGCTCTACACCTTGAGTACCTCAACGCTATCATTCTATTGGGTGCAACGGCTGTATGATCCGTCATTATCCGAAAGGTGTCCTATGGTTTCTTTATGGCAGTGAACAGTAGCGCACAGCATCCCTCAGCGGAAGCCCCTTTTTTGGATCACTGGCTGTATTACCTGTTCTAGGCAGACGGTGTATTTCAACTTCCTGTACTATTGCTCCGATCATGTTTCTGTAGCGCACATATTATGCATTCAAAGCTGATGTGTATATAAGAGAGCTTTCACATAGCTCACAATGTTCCCAGTTCCATGAGTAAGCAAGCCTTGCAGTCCTGTTTTTTTTTTTCGAATTCTGTGACTAGTATTTTTTTTCTCCATGTTAAATGTAGGTCTACACATCCCAGAATTTCAAGGAAAAAAAAACAGGACTGGAGGACTGGAGGTCTTTCTTATTTAACTGTGCAACTTGAGAGGCCCGATTTTGAGCCATCACTCGTGACACCTACTCTATGATCCAAGCTCTCCACCATGTTATCATTTCAAAAGGGTTTCAAGTTTTCTTTCCCTGCATCAAGGTTGGTCGAATATCATTTGGCCAACTGACTATTCACCTGCTTGCACAAAAGCCATCTATTTTTACAACACCCACAATTATTATTCCTGTTTTGCTGTAGCTTTTCACCTCATTAATTCATGTCACTTCATTATAGATGTGTTCAGGCATACTTACCTGTGATTATGAGAATTACAGACGCACACATGCTGTATATGTAGTTATTTGTGTAGCGGGGAGACTGCAAGCACGTTATTGGTTTTGGGGATGGGAACTTGTTAATTTGGCTGGTGCACTTGAACTAGGCCTTCACTTCAATGCTTTGCAACCGTCAGTTCAATAATTCCATTGTCACATGACACAGATTAAAGTTTGATAGTATTTAGGGGCGTGACCTGCTACTCATCAGCAGTGCTGCCTTCAATGGGATATAATATGCCCTCTCCAATCAACGTTGATACACGAAGACCACATCTAAAACCTTGTATTTGCTATAAATGAGATCAGATGACAGGTGTGCATATCAACAACATGCATCAGAAGGATGCATTCATTCAGAGCATCTGCTAGCCCCCCCTCTGTATATTTGCACAGATAGGGAATCTTTTTCCACATTGTATAGCACACCCCAAATTCACAAACAGGATCGGTTTTAAAATGTGCTGACCTTCTCATGCATTTTTGTAAAAAGAATATGCAGTGGTTTGAAACACTGCTGTCACACTTGCACTTTTTGCAATTACCAATGGCAGGCTAGTTAAACATGGGAATGTTCTACCAATAAATCCAATGAGGAACCTAGGCAGCAAAGGCTGAGTCGGATTTATTTGTATAGAGCTGAGCAGAAATAGACAAGGAAACTGGCAGAGTATCCATGTTCTGTTTCACCTAATAGAGTTCATAAAGAAAGTCAGTGTGATGCATACAGTCAGCTACACTAGCAATCAACTTCTGTCAGAACATCCACTGACCTTCAGGAACAGGGCCTTACCACGTTATGTTAGGCCTGTACAATTCCACACTGCCTACCAACACAACACAATCTGTGCCTGCAGAGGATCTTTCCATCATGCGCAAGCGAACCCTCTCTGGTGGTCAGCGTCCACGCGAACCTCAGACCAGTTCTCATGCAAGGAAATCTTGCCTTCATTGGTGATGTTTCATGTTTCGCTGCGCGTGTCAATGCCCTTTTCAGAAGCTAATCATCAATGTCAACACAGTATCATGTGGCCCATATTGTGTGCCACCCAATCACAACCTTTCTTCAGTTCCAATAAGTCGTCTTCCCATTTTGTGGCTGTTGGTCGTCTCTACCCAGGGCTCATGTTGGTCCTGGGTCCTATGAGAAAAATAAAATACAGAAGCTTCCACTGCCCCCCTCACGCCTCCCTGTAGTGCTCTCAGCAGAACTCGTAGGGATATTTGATTTCCTTTATTTATTTGACCACTGTTCATACTGAGGATACCTGGCTGAGAATACCTGGCTCTCTTGTGTACCTTTATTTCCTATCCCTGCCTGTTAGTTTATTATTTTTCAAAAAATTGCCATCATATTAGTGTGAGCATGCTGCTAATTCATTGACCTGATTAACTTTTTCATTAATTATTGCATTTTCTCTTCTGTTATTCCATCTTCTTCATCAGGTGCATCTGTTAACAACATGTTTATACTATTTACAAGTATCAGAAGAATCCTTTCAATATGTGCATGGAAAGTGCTTTTGAGGCTTTTCCAACAGCAGTACCAACAGGCAAGTAAAATCAAAACAGTGCATAGATAGTTGTCTTATAGATCTCACAGTGTCATGAGACAGTACATCCATTGTAGAGCAAAGTGTTGGTGACATGTGTTAATGTAAAGGCAGTATTCTCACATTCATATGCTACTTTCAAACATATACTTCGTTTTTCAAGTTTAACATCTTATTTCAGGCAACCGTTCCAACAGATTTTTAAATAGATATGGCACTACGGTGAAACAATCAAAACTGACCACATATTGTATATGTGTATAGGAAACAGACACTCTCTGCCCTGCGCACCAGCTCAGTATCAGAGCGTCAGCGTGACTGCGCCATCCTGCCTCTGAGCTGCCTGCCTCAGATCCGCCGTGCTGTGTATGTTCAGAGCTCTGAGCCGGTGCCTCACTAGACATTGTTCAGGCTCCTGAGGGAGCACTGGAACACCAGCTGGAAACTGGGATCCCGAATGCTAAAACGTCCCGAATTAGTCAGATGGTCAACAAACAGCATTAGGTGAAGGCTGCCTGGACCCGTTGTTCCGCCCCCTGAGCCTCAGGTTTGTATACTACAAATACCCCCGAACCTACCACGGAAGTACTACAAAGTACTGTTCGCTGTTTCTGGAACTCTGGAACTTTGTGGATTGTGTGCTGTAAAGTCCCTGCAAGTCAGCCCTATTATGCGAGTGGTGTGACAGTGCTGGGAGGACTTAATTATCAGCTACACCATTTGGCAGCTGTTACTTTAAGAGAAAGTAAGGAGAAACTCCATTAGTGACTTTGTTTGGGAATCAGAGTTTTGGTCCAGTGTGTTATTGGACCCTCATCGCTCCTCTCCCCCTTCCCTTTCCCCTTTCCCCTCCCCGTGCCCCTCCCCTCTCCTCCCCTCCCCTCCACTCCGTGTGCTATTGGAACTACTTCCCTTTCCCCCCTCTCCCCACCCTGCTGTGTTTTCGCTCTGCCTTCTGTGAGCAGTAGTCTGTGTATCTGAATACATTCTTTTTCACCCTCAGGCTGCCTCGACCCATTGCTCTGCCCCCTGAGCCTTGGGTTGTGTACTACAAATACCTCCGGACCTGCGCACTCGCGCGCGCACCGCGGAAGCACCACAAAAGTACTGTTTGCTGTTTCTGGAACTCTGAAACTTTCTGGATTGTCTGCTGTAAAGTCCCTGCAAGTCAGCTCTATTGTGCGAGTGGCGTGACAGTGCTGGGAGGACTTCATTATCAGCTACACCATTTGGCAGCTGTTACTTTAAGAGACAGTAAGGAGAACCTCCATTAGTGACTTTGTTTGGGACTCAGAGTTTTGGTCCAGTGTGTTATTGGACCCTCCTCGCTCCTCTCCCCCTTCCTTTTCCCCTTTCCCCTCCCCTTCCCCCTCCCGTTTCCTCCCCTCCGTGTGCTATTGGAACTACCTCCCTTTCCCCCCTCTCCCCACCCTGCTGTGTTTTCGCTCTGCCTTCTGTGAGCAGTAGCTCGTGTATCTGAATACATTCTTATTCACCCTCAGGCTGCCTGGACCTGTTGCTCCGCCCCCTGAGCCTCGGGTTGTGTACTACAAATACCCCCAGACCTGCGCACTCGCGAACGCACCACGGAAGTACCACGAAAGTACTGTTTGCTGTTCGCGGTGCGCAGCGCGGGGCCGGCGGGGGCATAGGTGTCTGAGGTAACACTGTTGAGGCTAGCGTTGTGTGTTTCAAGGTTCTAAGGTTAGCTCGTTATTTCTTGAGTCTTCTCTAAAAGTGGTTGTTTTTGTACTTCGCCTAGTTATTCTTTCCTTAGCGCCCATGTGGTACACCTAAAAAGATGCGCCACATATATTCCCTGAGAACTAATATGCCTCTGCTTCTTAATGTATGGAGGACAGCACACACAACTGAAAATATAGAGCAAACTACAGGAAACACAAATAATGCAGTTAGCAATACAACGCCATCTTGCTCAACCCCTGCACGTAACCTCACAGATATTAGAACTTTCTATCATCCTCTGCACCTACTGATGTAACCAATAATCCTATCATCCCAGGGACAGATAACGAAACAATGGGCCTCATTACGACCCAGGCGCTAATGGGTTAACGGCGCCGTAAAAGGCTCAGGCGCCATTAACCTATTAGCGCCTAATTACGAGGTCCCTTTGCGGGACCCGACCTTAACGGCCGGTGTAGACCAGCCGTTAAAGTAGGGACCCGCAAAGGGATCTTGGTGCTAATTACAGTGCCGCAATTTGCGGCACCGTACTTAGCGCCTTCCCCATTCCCATTGAGCCCTATGGGGCAAAAATGGGAATGGGGAAGGGCCTTGGAGGAAGGGGGAATTACCGCCCCACCAACCTTGTAATGGGGTGGTAATTCCCCCTTTCTCCATGGCAGAGTCGGTATTGCGCAAATATGCGCAAATATGGAAAGTTCACGATTAATCATGCTATATTGTTTTATAAACTAAAGGTGATACCCATAGTGACATATGGTGCAGAATCCCAACAACAAGAATTAAGAAAATATTGGGATCGATGTGAAGGTAACTTTTGGAAATCAGTTTTAAAACTTCCAAAATGTATTCCAATCGCCTTGCTGCATTTAGAACTGGGGGTTACCTCAATATATTGTCACGTCATCTGGAAAATGTGCTGTTTCTTTAGGAAATGCAAAGTGGGCTCCTCAGAGAAAAACGTGCTGAATACCATAGCTCACTCCCTACTAAAATCTACGGACAAACTCCCTAATATGTGGTACAAATGTGTCTTAAGGGCTTTAAATGAGTCCAATATTTCCCTGCAAGTTCTTATTCTTAATCCAATGAAAGCTAAGACAACACTATATTATCAAGACTGGATTGACACTCAAGACATGTGTAAAACATATGTGGATTATTCATCATTAAAGGAGAGTTCCGGGACTTTTTTTTTATTGTCCCTACGGGTCGGCCATGTGTTTGTAAGCATAAATCGGTAGATCGTAGGAAACTTTCCTATGGACCTTACCCGACTTTTCGCCCCTTATCGCACTCGAAATCAGCCTCCATTTTGTGATAATCCTATCATTCCGCCGCATCGACCTGGCTCACCTGCCTTTGCGGCACTAAATCAAATCCCCCGCCCCTGAAACAGACTTTATCAAAACATTCATATTCCCCGCCTCTATCCGTGACGTGACTGTGCTGCGTAGGCAAACGCGCCCAGGCGTCTTCTACGCGACTCCACACAGACCCCGGAAATCAACACAGATCAGCTCACAATACAGCGCACCACAATTCGGAATATGAAACTGTACTTTGAAATCAAACCGCAAGATTGTAAATGTGGTAAAGTACATTTATTTGACATCAAATGTTTAGAGAATATTCAGCGATTTGCATTTTTATTTGCTCATGTTCCAAAAAGTTCGTATTGAGGAACGCGATGGTCCTTTGCTGTACACAGGGTCTTAGAGCATCTCACAATACAGCACCACAATTCGGAATGTGAAACCGTGGTTTAAAAGCAAACGGCAAGATTGTACATTTGGCAAAGTACGTTTATTGGACATCAAATGTTTAGAGAATATTCAGCGATTTGCATTTTTCTTTGCTCTCGATCCAAATTAGTTCGTCTTGAGGGAAGCGATGTTCGTGTGCAGTACACAGGGTGTTGGTTTACGATAAAAATAAGCTCTTCTGTCGCACTGATAATCGCATGGCTGTTCCAACAACGAGGCACTAGGCCACCACAATGGTAGGTATGTTGCATCTAACCGTTAGTACCGCGTAAGGGCATACTTGTACTTGGCGATCGTCCCATAAAATGGTCAGGGTGGTAACGTTGTTCACGCGGAGAAGCAACTGGCGGCTGTAGAAGCCGTCCGCCGGTGTCTGGTACTCGTGACACAGACAGTAGTGAATGATGTACCTAAAAACATAAAAAATGAAATTAGTCTCACCATCAGATCCTTATTAAAATTATTCATTTCATAGCGAGGACAGCGCTACTGGGTGTACACAAGTGTTTAAAGGCGTGGCGAGGCATGGAGGGGGGGGGGAGTGCAGGTGGAGAGTGGAAGGGCCCAGGACTGAGGTCGCAGACAGTGGACCAGTTGTAGCAGGGGAGAGGGAGAGAGAAAGCAGAAGCAAAGAGGAAGGTTTTGAGGTGCTTCAGTAAAAGCAGATGTTTCTCCTCAAGATAGTGCGCGGTAGAAAACAATATGCCACATAGAACGAACAAGTACAACTGAACCCGTCTTTAAAGCCACTGTATAGTAATGAAATTGCGGTATAAACTCATCAAAAGTTACTTACATTATATTTGCATTTTCCATTGTGTCTCTGTGTAGGGCAGACCCGAAACACCACTCCTTCTTTGCCGACGTTACTTCTTCTAATGAACGTGGCTCATCGTTTCGTTTCTGAAATTTTATTCATTATCTTTTCTTAGTCTTTCAGGATGGTCCCGGCCTGTCAAGGTCAAATCACAATAGAACCTTATATTGGGTCGTGGGCCGTTCCGCCACCCGAGCAAAACATCAAAGCAGCTGACCTTCACTTTGAGCGAGCACACATTTCTAGTTAGCTGCAGTTAGTTTTAGGGACATCTTGTCTGCGTGCCTTTTTTTTTATTGTCCCTATGGGTCGGCCATGTTTTTGCAATACGGAAACATTCTATAATTTTTGTAAAAATGATTTATATTACTGTTTGGTTTAATTGCAATGGGCCTGCAACATGAGGAGACTCGAGAGAACAGACAATCAAATTACAATCATTTAAACCGTGATGTGTATTTCTCAATGAGCTCTGCTTTAGGTGGACATGGAACAGAGGCAATGTTGGGTGGCAATGCAGTTGTCCCCTGCATAGGTTCGTTCACCACTCCATGTATGTGCCTATCGAGGACATCTACGATAAGTCTCTCAATAAACTCATATTGCATATCCTCAAACACTGGTTTGATCACCCATTGTTTACTTCTTTTAGTGAAGGCCTTATTGTAGCGAAGCGTCCCTAAAGTTCCGGTCGTCCTACTTTGTTGACGGCCAACATTATGGTTATGTGCCAAGACCGCTAAAAGAGTCCGATTTATCATGCCTTCCATGCCAAAATGCAATCTTTTGGGCCTGTACTTGAGGCACATATTGTGGAACACCTCCAAATCTCCTGTGTGGCAGAATTCCGTGAGTCCCCTCAAAGCTTTTGTTATAGTTTTATCAAATACAATCTTTTCAATGGCTTTGTGAGTGGGTGATGAAGGAATCAACCACTTCTTCTTCCGTGCCTCCTCTGTGGACAAATGGCCATGTTCACATTTGTGGAAATGCTCATTTGTCGACCATCGATGTACGTTGCTACAGTGCAACATTACTGACCGCCATTTTTCCAGTAGAATTTCCAACGACCCTTCACATGTTTTTGAGCTCCACCAAAGATGGTTGCTGATTGACTTGGACCACTGTGAAATACCTTGCAATTCTTTTTTTTTACCTGCAGCAGACAATTTTTTATTGATTGATTTTGCAAGATGCCAAACGTCAAATTGGTGATTTATATTTTTGTACTGTTCTCTCATTGTCTTGGCAATTGAAACGTGTCTGTCCGTGGCTATCAGGTCGATCACCATTCCCCGCGATTGTAGTTCTTGCAATGATGCTACAAAGCCAACTTTCTCCATGGCCACTGAGGATGTACTTTGTGACACCTGCACGACCACCGAACTCACAATTTTCTTACTTTCCATGTCCTGAAAGTGGTAGGTGCAGTACTTGGCTGAAAATCCTGGGCTGTCGCACTGTCCATCACCGGCTAGCCTGAAGCGTTTGCCCGCGAATGTACTTTCCATTGACATTTTTTCCATTCTCCAAGCTTCGCTGATGGCTGGAAATAGATAATCGGTTTGGTATTTGTAGAACTGACTTTTCGCAATGAAATGGATTCCCACAAACTGAAAGAAATACTGTAACTTTTTAAAACTTGAACCACTAAAAAGTGCGGCCGCTGCACAAAGTAGATTGCCTGCTGGCAGTTGCCCCAGCATGGGTTGTGCAGACCATGCGAACGGATGATATTGTGTACAGGTGGCATGTATTTTAAGGTTAGTGCCTCGAATTGCACGAGTCACATTAATCAATGGCTCCCCACATACTTCCCCACCAACCGAATGCCCACATTTCATCATCATAATAATATCCATCAAACAGCTATCGAATACAATGAATTTGGCCTCTTTCCTTATACTTTCACTCTGCATCCCAGCTGGTTCGGCCTGTAACGTTGAGGACATGTCACTCGCATGAAAGGTACAATCTCTGATATCGTCTTCCGCTATGCTGAGTGATATTGATGGTGTTTCATTGTCGTCCACGTCATTCTCTTCCATTGCAACATCTGTTCCTTGTCCGGAGATGGGAGAAAAAAACAATGTCTTCAACTTTCGCGCGCTCTTATTTTTTGCGGGTGTGGATTCTGTGAATTGATCTCCGACTGCATCCAAACTACCAGGAGGACATTCACTATCAATGGCTGGTGGTGGTATAGCTCCGTTGTCAATCACTTCATATTCTTCCCATTGGCACGATGCATCTCCAGTCTCAAGTCCCTGCCAAAAGGTTTGACAAGCAACATCTCTCGTTCGCTTCACTGTCTGTGTAGATTTAGTTCTTACACCCACTCGCAACTAGAGGACAGATTAGAAAAGGGATGTTCAGTTTAAACACAACTTACAGTATTGAACTATTGACAGTGAAAGACAACATAATATAGTGAACAGGACACTAACCTTCTTTTGCTTTCTTTTCTTTGAAACTTTCTTGCCTCGAACTTCAACATCTGGACGCTGTTGCTCCGACTCGTGTGTGCATGTCTCCACTTCCTCTCGCGCTGCAACGACTATATTTTCATGATAAGCACATCCATCACTCACTGAGGCTCCATCGACTCCCTGAAACATAGAACTTTCATTAGTATGTATAATAATATTGAAAACACAAAATGTACTTGGGGACCAATACCCATACGTACATCTCAATAGCAAAACACGAATGAACGCATTGTGTAGAACATTCAAACGACAATAGTTCACGCATTGTTGATCTAGTTAGATTGAACTGTCAAGATCCATACCTCGGGCTCCGCATAGACTTCCATTGATGATATTATTGAAGATGACGCTTCAGCAACTCCCTGAAACACAGTAATTGCATTAGTATGCTTTTCTATTTTGTTAAAAAGAACATAAACTTTGAGCAGGCGTCAACGGCTCATCTAAATAGACCTGCACAAATGATCAGTTGTCTAAAATAAATAATGGATATGTAAATATGATTCGATTTGCTCGATCGTTGGAAGTGTCACCACCCAGAGATCTGCATCAACTACTAGGGGTGATGTTCTTGTAGAAGAAGCTCCGTCATCTCCCTGAAACATAGTACTTGCGTTAATAAAGAAGGAAGTATAGCGGATGTAATCACGTCATATGATTTCGCTTGATCGAACTGTCAGTATCCATACCTCGAAATGCATAAGAACATCAAGGGACGATGTAACTGCGGTGCACACTTCTGCAAGCTGTTGCGCCGACCCGTAACTGCATGCTCCCCCTTCTACTTGGACTAATGCTCCATCGACTCCCTGAAACATAGGACTTTCATTAGTAATGAACACAATATTGAAAAAAGAAGACAAATAGGAGGGCGACGACAGAAGGACATATCAATGGCTAAAAACGAAAGAAACATTGTGTGTAACAATCACGCTACAAGAATGCAAGATCTGATGATCTCCATCGATGGAACTGTCCGGAAACGTACCTCGAGCATCTGAGTGACATCTACGGTTGTCGTCAATGCGTTGGACTCCTCAGCATCTCCCTGAAAGACAGTACTTGCATTATTTTGGATAACAATAATTATAACTGAAAACAAAGACTAGAGGACGAGTACAAGGGTGTACCATTAGGTAAAATAATTACACGATCAATTAAAACTATTGATTTACATGCCTAAAACAAGTCAGTGGCAGAATAGCTAAGTAAGATTACCCGATAGGCGCTTGAAGTGGCTGATGACTGCAATAACGACACGGATGGAGAATCTTCAGCCTTCATATTGAGTGGATACATAAATGGGGAAATTATTGTTAGCTAATGCTACACACTACCGCAAGGCCGAGAGATAAATACGTAAACTTGACTCACCAGTGGAGGGATGTGGACGAATAGAGTGGGAATAGCGGTTGAGAGCAATTTTCGCCTCGCTCGCGGTGTTTTCTTCTTTATTAGCAATGATGTGGAGTACATGTCTGGGCTAAAGTGCCTGCTGCAGATGCGGTATCGATCACCCCTCTTGTCCGCAAAGACTTCTAGGACTCTACTTTCTAGCTCAGAGGCTGGATATCCGCAATATCGGACCCATTCTCTTATCTGATCTATTGTCTTAGGGAAAACATGCATTATAGTACCTTCAGATTTGTTATGGGTCTTCGAAGGGCAACCGCCAATGGAACAGGCAGGCATTATGGAAAGTTCTGAAAAGTAAAGATCAACAATTCTCTATGAATACCAATGTGTTAAAACAGTAAATGACACATAAAAGGTTCAATGCAAGGTCCGTTTTGGTTCTTGGAACTATACACGTTATTCACATGCGGATAAGTATTTCAATAACTTTCAAAAAATAGAAAAAGTAATTTGACTAAACTCAGAACATGTGACTAGTTCCTTGCATGTACTGTCGTGAACGAAAAGAAAACATGGATGCAATTTGATGACTACTAGCAAATAGATATAAATTAAAAAATTGGACGCAAAATGATTATGGTACATGGACTTACCTTGACGAACAAACAGTTAGATGCAGGGATCAGAGTAGTTTCTTGTCGTAGAACAGGGAGCAGTTCACAGGTTGCAAACTGACGAGTTTGCTCAAAGTGGTCACGGAAGTTCACAGAGACGAAGAGCAGATAACCAGCACCTTCACGGGTTGACTAGCAAAGCGCAAAGAAGTTCTCATTAGAAATATGAGGTGGGTTATAAAGAATTCGAACCAGGGGTGTGTTTGTGAATGAATGACGTGTATATGTCGTGGCATTATGTGGATTGCAGGGGGCCGTCCAGCGTGAGGGGGATGCTTGGCAGGAGACACGGGGTCTGGAGGTAGACATGGGAACAACAAACCCATGCTCTATAGACCACTTTGAAGTGTACATGGTCTTTGGCACCTCTTGGCCTTTATCGCTCCCTGACAGCTCCACTTGCCAGCAGCTCAAGTACCCCGGTGCGAACTGCCTTTGATAGGGCGGGGGGTGGATCGGGGCGGTGGTCGTGCAGACAAGACACAGGAAGACTCGTGAATGGAGACACACTTATGTGGATTGCAGGGGGCCGTCCAGCGTGAGGGGGATGCTTGGCAGGAGACACGGGGTCTGGAGGTAGACATGGGAACAACAAACCCATGCTCTATAGACCACTTTGAAGTGTACATGGTCTTTGGCACCTCTTGGCCTTTATCGCTCCCTGACAGCTCCACTTGCCAGCAGCTCAAGTACCCCGGTGCGAACTGCCTTTGATAAGGCGGGGGGTGGATCGGGGCGGTGGTCGTGCAGACAAGACCCGTTTGCCGCAGGGCCTCACCAAGGAGAGGCCATCTAACTGAATGTAAGAGGATGGCTGCAGGATCTACTACATGGAAGGCAGGGGGGTGAGTTTATAAATACCTCACCCTCCCAGGAGAATATACACTAGATTCATTTAAAAAATCAAAACAACCATTGTTAAAATATATGTTGGGCTTTATTTTAGATTTTAATTAAACATAAATAAACATTACACATTGTAAAGTTGAGGTTGCAGCACATCGAGGGAAAATCCGCGGTATTGTCCACTGTCACTGGGGAAATGTTGTCTAATGGCAAGTACCGCACAGGCAGGTATTACTCTCCGAACGCGGTGTCCGAGCCTCCCGTGAAGCCACCAAGTGAAGCAACGATAGGCCACCAGCCTGTACCACCTGTGAAAAAAAAAGATGCAAACTGTATTAAACTGACCAAACTTTCTTATCAATGTCGATTCAGGTAACACATGTCATTTTTCTTAGAAAAAAATTATATCTAGAAAATGCACTATATGGAACCAATTTACATGCGTTCCAATGATATGTAAATGTAATTTTATATGTGGGAGACGACCATGAAATAGTGGTGGCATCACTGACATCACAAACAGAGTATACTTACTCGTTACTCGGATTACGCGGACGAACAGTGCCACGAAGTTCGTGCATAAGCACCATCATCATCCTCAACACTGTCCGTGAGAGGCAGGCTTCCCTGAACTCTGGCAGCTCGGTGATGCATTGCGGACTTTGCTCGCCTTCCTGCTGACTTTGCTCGCTTTCCGAAATGTAGGCCAAGCACCCGGAATTTTCACGGCAGCAGCAGTTCTCCTCCTCAGTTGGCATTAGCTCGCACCGATTGCACGTGCACCAGGTGGAGACGCCGTCCATGCGACATGGTCCAGGCTCTTCATCTGTTGACTGGTCCTCCCAACTGCCGTCCGAATCCCCATCGTTTTCGCGTGCTTGCCTTTCCAGTAGTTCTTCCTCGGTGTACTCGGGCTCGTACATATACGGCATTATTGTGGCCATTGTGCGGTAAAGATAGTAAAATAATTTACAGAGATGGTACAGGTGTTCACAAGGCCTAGAAGCGGCGAAGGTAGCTGACCAGAGCACTGAAACGAGTCACAGAATACTCAAAGTAACACAGAGAGAGGAATGGAATCGAAAATCTGCTGCTGTATGTTGTGAAACGGTCTGTTTATACTTATTGGGGAAAGAGGCGTCCTGCCATTTCCATGGCAACACGTCAATAGCTGAGGCGCAGCGATTGTTGACACGAGACGTGCTTGAAATGGGCAGTACGCGTCTGCTGATGTCAGGCTCAGGGGCGGGGGATTTGATTTAGTGCCGCAAAGGCAGGTGAGCCAGGTCGATGCGGCGGAATGATAGGATTATCACAAAATGGAGGCTGATTTCGAGTGCGATAAGGGGCGAAAAGTCGGGTAAGGTCCATAGGAAAGTTTCCTACGATCTACCGATTTATGCTTACAAACACATGGCCGACCCGTAGGGACAATAAAAAAAAAGTCCCGGAACTCTCCTTTAATATTCCGTCCCAAAAAAATTGGGGAGATGGAAAAATATTGGCAGAAATGTCCGTCAAGTTATGTAAAATCAAAGATGTTGGGAATACGATTAAAACTTTACCCCATGAATGAAATTTTGATCAGACATGGTATGGTACAAAAGCAACATATTGGTTGTCGTATCTGTAAAAATGATGAGAAAATCGAGTCTTTAACTCACTTAGTGGTAAACTGCCCAAAGTTGAACTGTTTACGACAAACGTTTTTTAAAAATGTACTACAGCTTTATTGCTCTCACTCAGATGAGGAAATTTGGGGATATCTGATTAACTGTGACCGCTCTTCAATGTATATTGCCCTGGTTACATTTTTGTCTATTATTTTCACATAATGAAATTGTCGGTAATGCGAAATTATGATTCTTTGTTTCGCTGAAACTTTTATATTTGAAATGCTTTTTTAAAAATATTTTAATGTCATTTATGGTTTTTGTATTGAAAATTTGAAAGGTTGTTCTTCAGCCAAACAAATAAAAAATTTTAAGAAAGTATATGTACTTGAATTTATAAACCTGTAGGACAATAATATGTGTGTTTTCAGTTCTGACAATCAATAACAAGTTCTTGTCAGTAAGTAGCTTTTCTCTTGTATGTACACAACTCCCACTTGCAATAATCATTTGAGATCCTTTCAGCATTGTGCCTTTCAAAACCCCTTTGCAGCATATTCAGACTACAGTAGTCAGTACATAACCAGATGTTCCTCTGCCCATACACAGAATCTGTGGGTGTTCTTCCAGCTACAACATCCAGTAATTTCCAATTGTGATCTGCTTACTCTCTCACTTCAGGGATATTGAATGTTTGGAGACATGGTTCTATTGGAACTTGTATCTCCCACACATTTTGGTGGACTGCTTAGCCCCATTGAGAGCTGTAAAAGTTTCACATATTCCACCAGGGGCTGAACAGGATTGGAATTCCAGGACTTGCTCAGTCCCTCTGGCCAGCAGTGATGTTTGATGTCATATCAGCTTTATCTCAGATGGCTGATCAGGTAGTCTTGCACTTCTCCACATACCCCATTTGATTCTCCAACCTGCAAATGCTATATTCAATATAAACCTCATTAGCTAGCATGGTTTGTGTGGTCCTGGTCATGTCTCCAAACACGTGAAGCTCTCCCAAGCTTGCATCTATATTGGTCAGCTGTGACCCCTACAGAGTTTCTCTCCTGAATTGCTCCTTAAGCGTAAGAATTCACACAATTCCATATACAATATTTCAGATCTCTCTGTGTTTTTCAACTGATCATCAACTTTTACTCCTGTTGAAGGAGCAACATTGCCTATCCTGCAGTACAAACTGAAAGTGAGATTTCAAGTGAAAGTTAGGTTTGGTAAAAACAACAGTATTGAAGCAAGCACAGTCTAACAGCGTTCCTCTTCTCTGGGCTTGTCACACTGCCCAGCATTTAAAAAGCAAAACAGGAATGAGTGGGAACCACTTGGTAAAAATCTGAATGAAGTAATGCAAAATGATTATGATAAATCTTTTTCCTAAAATTGTGCAGGAGCTGGGTGTGATGAGTCTGGAGACACCCTGACTCAAAATACATATGAAGCAGGAGACCGAGTAAGAATACCAAGTCACACAGCCGCTCTCGTTAAGCCCAACACGGGTGTGAAATTATTCAAAGGTTATATGAGTTAGATCATGTATCAAACATAAAATACTTGTTTTAATGAAAGAGTCCTCTGTTGTTTTTCAAAAATAATGATTTATCGAAGAAACAATCTCAAAATAAAGAGATCACTAATACATTCTTAGTGAGGAAGCAATTGCCACAGCTTGTTAGAAAGTCAGACTCAATATGCTAATGCATTTCGGAAAGCAATTTCCTTCATCGGGGCTGGTCTGATGTACAGTTAAGTCAAATCCACAATTCAATAATATAAGCATCACATAGAGAAAGACACATATCAAAGATGCCATAAATCGTAAAAACAAAGCAAAAACATACCATTCAGTAGATGTTTTCAATGGAGAGTGATATGTGGAAAAGAAAAGAAAAAATGGAAAAAATGGATAAATAAAAAGTGAATTAACAATGCGTTACTCATGACTTATAATATAAGAGTCCATTACCTGTGGTGTGGCAGGCTTTGAACATACGTAGTACGAGATTGGAATGGTCAGGGAAGCCATTAAGGCGTTTTTGACATGTACCCAATGTGAATCAGGACAGGCAGATACCGTTACTTCTGCTGCTAAGTGTAAAATAAAATAGAGTAAAAACGTGATGACTAGGAGTATCTGCATAGTGCATCTAAATGGCCACAGAAGGGCAGTCAATGTACCGAGTACCTCACGGGTGGAAAGGCATCTCTCCTGTAAAGGCGAGTGAAGTCTCCGTCTCCGTATACAAATGTTGCCTGGGTAACAGTGTCTTTTAAAGACACGTGACCGCCTCACCTCTAAATGAGGCGCGCGGTCATAAAACTTCACTGTTTGTGGGTAAATGGGCTCAGTAAATAAAATTAAACAATTGTCTGGCTTGGTATGAAGAGGTTACTAATTGTCATGATTTAAACGCGAAAAAAAACATTAACAATGGAAATGAAAGACATACTATGAATTCATCAAAGTTCAAATATATGAATGTGCAATGGAGTAATTGATTGATTGATTGATTGATTTATTTATAGAGTGCCTTATACCAAGGCTAAGTCAAATAATACAAAGCAGCCTTGGCGCTGTGGGTGTCGCCAAGGGGCGGCACCTCGGGTCCCAGATGGAAGGTCCAGGATGCACGGCAATGTTGCGATATGGTTGTACTAGATGTAGAATCAGAGTAGAACCAGGTAATCGCATATGGTAATCGTACCTAAAAGAAACAAAGGTGTAATACATCCAGGCTAGAAGGTTGTGGCATGGTTGTACAAGAATCAGAAGAGTAACACTGTCCGGCATTTCACACAAAAGCATATGTGGATTTATCAAGATTGATTCCTTTAGTGACTTAGTCTTTGGGGGGGTGATAAATCTGTGCTGATTATGATTACAAATAGTGTCAGACACATGCAACTTGTCTAAGCAGAAAGTCTCATTATCCATGCACTGCGGTTCAGTTGAAAGTTCTGTGTGGATCTCATGCGTGAACATACAACACCTGCCCTATGGCACTTCAACATATTGCCTGTGGCACACAGTATGGAGCAATTTGGTAAAACAACTGACCCTGGAAGAATGTTTCACCTATTACTGAATCATGTTTCTCTGATACACCTCCCATGAGTCATCCATTGAACTTCTTGCCCTAGAAAATACAAATTGATGGAACAATACAAGGTCAAATTAGTTTCCTGTTTAGGTCTTGGCATCTTGGGTTGTTAAATTATATTTCTTTCAGTGGAGTTGTCTCAACCTTTGGAGATGCATTATCCTTGCCCCTCTTAGTTGGTACTGCTTTCAGAAGGGCTGCTTTTTTAAAGCATTTTGGACCCAGTTTAATAGTGTCCTTTAGTCTGAAAGCACCTGGCCACATTTGCACTTCCTGACCACAGGAAACATCACCATGTAGTAGGCTATGCATTACCCCTAGGACACAATCCCATAATGTCTCACTGCCATACAGCCACAATTGTCTTCTTTACTGGGTCAGTTTCTAACATCCTCGGTAGTGATCTCCTGCACTCATCTCCTTTCCCTTTGGGGTAACAACTTATGTTTGCTAGCAAGAATACTCAAAGAAATTACACCACTCAAGTTCAAATTTAACAGTAGATGATTCATCCCACTACCCATAAACATAATCTATAGTTACTGTTTCCACCCTTGCCATCATTTGTCAGGAGTGACTGGAATGTGTCGGCGGCTGCAACATTCCTGAAACCTAATTCACTGTTGGTAATTAAAAGGAATTTCAAATGGAACCCATCATCTGAGTGATAAGGATATTTTATGGTGATGATTCATTATAAAGACCCAAGGGCCAGGCTTGAAATGATGACATGGCACCTCAGGTTCTCCAACTAAAGGCTTCTAGATTTGAAAATAAACATGTCCTACAACTGTTACTAGTTTATGATAACATTTCAAAATTACATCATGAAAAAGCTGCACATTTCTACAGCTCAATGTTAGTGGGGGATCTTCTATTATTCACATTGGTCTGCATTGATAATACCAAATGTTATCTTGTTCAAAGAGTCTCACATTCACATCAGGGCTTGTGTATCACATCTGGCATGTTCAAACCAGTGTCTGCACACATGTGTACTATCCTATTATTTAGGACCCCATTCAGTCTCTTCACCCACCCCTACCCCACCTATTGTGAATAATAGGGACGATAAAGCTTTTGCTCAATATTCAGTAAACTTTGCAGAGCTCCTTGCCTAGTTTCCCTGTCAAGTTTATTACATGGTCACAATGATACTCACTGGCACTCTGAAGCATGGGATATAGTGTCATTTGAGAGCGTGTTTACAGCTTGTGTATCATCAACCCAGCATTTCAGGTATGCTTCAAATCATGTTGTGAGCATATCAATTATTACAAGATGGCTTCCAAAGGACTGGGTGTTTACCCCCCAAAAAAGTGGGAACATTCTCTTCTGCAACTGTGCCACCCTCTCTCCTTTACCAATGGGTGCAACTCCATGCAGCACACATGATAACAAATGCAGAAGCTAGGATTGCACTATTAAATACCCATCAAGTGAAAACCACAGCTCATTGGTGTGAAGAGTAAATCCAGCATCGCTCCCCCAATTTATCTCAGTATCTGGGTCAAGTTCATGAATGTCTGTCAGTTAATCAAGTGTAGAGTAGGGTGGGTTATCTTCTTGCTCTTGTAATGGAGGTAGCACATTTTCTGCAAGGGAAATTGCGTGGGTTGTCCTACCAGTCTCTCTGTCTGCAAGGGATTTCCCTAGGTGACCTAATCTCTAAGGACCTGGTGTGCATCACATTTAACTATGGCTAGTTCTTTGGGTAGCAATCATTTTCCAAGAATCATATTAACAAAATAATCTTTCTTTATAGGTTTACCAGCAATTGAGAAAAACAACCTTTACTTTCACAACATCTCATGATCATGCTCTATGCAAAACACATTGTGAGAATCAGTGTACATTGTCACTCATTATTTATTTGCTTAAATGCACATTTGTGTTAATGATAGGAGTTGTGCAACATGGTCTGAGAATGTGGCATGTTTGGTACACTGGTTTCAATTCATCTTCATCATTTCTCAAACACAAACCAACAACATGAAACTAACTGTTCATGAGGACATGCTCTGACATTTCTGGTAAATATTTGCATTGGTTTGGTAAGTGCTGTTGTTCTTAGTATGCAATCATTGTGGTTCACTGTCACTATTATTCAGCAGTAGCTAGGATGAATTCAGAAATCAGCGCTGTGTAAGTCTTATAATGATTGAATTCAGCCATATTAGACAACATTTTCGTAAGTCGGGAGGCAGATAGATGAAGTGTCTTTGTTTTGTACTTTAATGCAGTAGCACCATGATGCACCGCAATAACAAGGGATGACTCTAAAGCCACATTATCTGATGAATGCACTCCTAAAGCAGCCTCTACAATGGGCAATATGCCAGGTGTCAGATATGCTGCATCTGGATCCAACACAGTGTTGTAATAAACACATGGTTGCTGTTTGACATTGTGTTTCTGTTTTAATACTGCTTGTGGGAACCCATTTTTTGTGACAGTTCACAAAAAAGTGCATTTTATAATCACACAACCCAAGAGCTAGTGCACTAAGAAGGGCTTATTTCACGTCTATGAATCCATGTTCTTCTGCTCCCACCCAATTCAGAAATTCGTGTGTGTGTGTGTGTAAATGTGTCCTTTCTTGCATGGGACCCAACATAGATGTATACTCTCTATCCATGTTTAGTAGCCTTTACCTGTCATTTGTCTAATTGTTGTTGCTTCTGGCTACTTTAAAACATTGTAACACTTGTATCTGTCAGGCTCCTTGCATAAGCCAAAATGTGTTGCTCCAATCAGTGTACCTTTCCTTTACATACCACTTTGCTAGTGCTTCTAAAAGAACTAACGTGTCTCCCTTACACGCCACAAACGAAAGTGAAGCAACGCGTATGTCAACCACATTTTGAATGAAACTAGAGCAAGCCCACAATCTCGTCTGACACATTATACAACAATGACTATAGCATTTAGTGTCTCAGCCCTTGAATATCTCATCACTGCCATATTAGTTTTATGTACCACCACAAAAATTCAAAACATGTCCAGGTGAACACGCATGCCACTTAACTGTACTAAAAAGTCAGACTTTTTCGGATACCCATGTGGTAGGCATGTCCATGTATACAACTAACTATCTGGATGGATTGGGATAGAGAAGAAAAATCAACAACAGAAAAATGTTGCTATGGGTGGAATACATCACAATATTCTTGCTGTATTTGTGACTACAGGAAATGTTGGCAAAACCTCTGCATTCACCATTCACAGATTTCAAACAAAAAACATATGTATTGATGCCCAGTTTCTTGCACATGCTAGTGGTAGGAAAAAGAAATCTTCTGCTGTGTCATTGACAATATTAGATATGCTCTTTTCTGCTTAAGGCATCACGAGATATTGGGGTTTTTATGGAGACAGCTTCATTGTGTCAACCTGAATATGCATTGATACAGCATTGATAAAAGGACCCTCTTTATTTTTAAGTTGTGACCATAATTGGACAATCCAGATAACAACAAATCCAATCGAACCTAATCTGTCTCTGCATGTAACATTTCTTAATGTTTGTCTTAATTTGTGATATCCCAAACCATGCCATCCAGAGTGTAGTAAATGGTGCATCACAATTTACATAATCGTTCTTAACCCAACAAATTCACAGGAGACGTCAAAGTAAGGAGGCCAGCACCCTTGTAACCCAGTTCTCAGACAAGTAAGCATTGCCTTCTTTGCTGACGTCTGATGGTCACTGGACATGTCAGCACCCCTTACAGATAATGACCATCATAGCAATGTAGCTATACAGGCTTCTTAATGTGTGCCAGCCAGTCACACACGTTCATAACTTCCACCACGTCACCTCCCCGTAACAGCTGTGGTGCTTTTCTGATTCTGGCTTCAGGGGCATATGGGAAATATAAAATACCCAAAGGAATGTCACTGTGAATTGCGTTGACAGCATTGAGCCTGGACCTTTGAAACAGTTTTCCACACGAGGGGTGGTCAGACCACCTTAAATGCACAGGACACCTCTTTCTCAAAGTAATGGAAATAAAGCAGGCTCACTCTCTGCACATCGTTTATTTGCATTTGTTTTTGATAATTTTGTCTACAGTGTTAATACAGATTGATGCAGATCACAGGACACAGGACACATATTTCATGCTTTTGTACTGGTGGAAGCAGAATGTTGCACAGTCTTAGCAATAGGGTAATGGTTTCTTCACAGGGTAACAACTCTGCTCTTTAAATGAATGTTTGCACCAAGGAAACGTTTACTTACTGGTAATACAGATTATTCTTAGAACTAGGACAAACATTGATCTGATGCAAAAATTATCTGAACATGGGTTTTGTGCTCTTGGGTAATTCTGTGCAAAATCAAATGTGAATATCTGCAACATTTATTCAGTATGACCCAAGGAGTGCAAATCATCATATAAAACAAATACCATATTGCAGCATATCAATGCACTGGGTAGATGGATGTTATCTGCCCTCAGGAATGCTGCGAGATCTCAAGCCATTGGTTTGATAGGCTGATTGGATCAATGTACTAATATCCATAGGACTTTCCATAGACTTCTGGTAACAAAGTGATTGAGGCTGCTGTTCTGAAGTATTAATGTAGTCATAGAAAAGGACTGACAGACCTATGGCGACTTCTGGTGACGATTGGGCGCATTGCCATATTCCTAGCTTTGAGGATGAGTTTCTTCAGTAAGTACCAGTAACTCTTTCAGTGCACACAAGATTGTACTGAAAAGTGGTTCCATGCAATAAAGACAAATCACAATGGTTTTAACTTGGTGGCCATGTTGAAGTCAGGCGATTGCCTCTTAGTAGGATGCCCAAATGGGATTATGGGTTTCAAAGTTGTTGACAGGCTCTAATTTTTTGGATCCCAATGTTACACAGCGTACCGGGTTCATCCCCGAATAGGAACACTGAAGCCACAACCCTGAAGATGGATCTATGATCTGAAACGCGTTGGTTACGTCCTAAAATCCTGAAAGGGCTTCACTGGAGGCTAATGATCATTTCAAGAGACTGATGATGTGAAAGTCTGTTAACACTAAAGCAGCTTTTTCCACACTACCTGACTATTAAGGATCACTTTTGTTTGTAATAGCTTGTTATACATTACACTTAAAGACATCAGTCACATTGGAAACTGTACTTTGCTTGTTTTTTTGCGATTTTTGTGAATTAAAATTTGATTGTTAGAATGTAAATTCAATGCTGGTCTTTACAAATCAAATATTTACGTATGAATACTTGCCCTGTGATCTTTAAATTGAAGTAATTGTCTTTTTTCGGATGTTAGGTGCGGAAAAACACATTTGTTTAAATTAATGAAGGTGAAATTAATCTTTTTACTATTGCAGCCATGGCACCATGCTATGCAAATGCACATATGTACTACCTAGAGCATGAGCACATCCTAACATCGCCAAGATGGATGAGGCACCTCTCACTCTACGTCAGGTACATTGACGACATCTTTGGGATATGGACAGGCCCCCAGGACGAATTAGAGAATTTCTTCAAGATGATGAGTGGGATGCATCCCCGCATTAAGTTCACAACGGAGACAAGCAGCACCACTAACCACATTTTGGATGTGGAGGTGTATGTCGGTGATGCCACACTGGGGACCAGGGTCGACACCAAACAGACCGACAGAAACAGTCTATTATTGGCCACAAGCTTTCATTCATAGCGAACTGTGGATAGCGTACCACTTAGCCAATTCTTGCGCTACAGGAGGAACATTTCAGAAAACACAGAATATGAACGTCAATCCTCGTTTCTCGAGACTAAGTTTACATCAAGAGGCTACAATCCTGCAATGATCACCAATGTCGCTGGGAAGGTTAGAAGTATTGATCGAGAAACACTGCTAGTACCTAAACCAACCAAAATCGGGAGAACCACTGGTATACGTGACAACCTATTCGATGCAGAGCATGAAAATTAAAAGAGCAATACAGAAAAACTGGACAGTGTTAGGAATGGACCCGCAGCTACAACAACTATTTCATAAACTCCCCACATTCGCATATAGAAATAGTAGGTCTCTACGTAAAAGCCTAGTCAAAGCAGAGATTCCATCCCCCAGAACACTGGATCAGTTCAAGGGCATGACCCCGTGCCATAATTGCCTGCACTGCGACAACATTATCAAAGGCAACAACATAGCACACCCTCACTCTGGGAATCCTATCAGGCTAAGGCTCTCCTGCACTTGTGATGCACAGAATGTAGTATATGCACTTAAATGTCGTGCAGACTTTACTATGTAGGGATGACTACTAGAAAAAGTGAAAACAAGATGGACTGAACATAAGTCCAATATTCGCACGAAGAACAAGAAATCCCCGGTTGCAGCCCATTTTGAAGAAGCACGACACACCATTGCTCAGCTGAAATGTTTTGTCTTAGAGCAGGTCACGGCGGGCAGCAGAGGGGGGGATGTTCAACGTAAATTATTACAATGAGAGATCCTATGGATTGAACTTTTGGACTCATTGAGCCCTCGAGGCATGAACACTGAATTTGACCTGATGTGCTTTGTGTAACATGTTCAACCTATATCTTGAAGGCTTACGAACCACAAATGATTTCTGTTGTACATTGGAGGGCATATGTGTGAATATTGCTGATCAAACGATGATGGGGCCCAGATAAATTGTGACCACTTAGTCTATATCTAAGGTGAAGCTAGACTATGTGATGTTGTACTCTGTGTCACCCAGTCGATTGTTTCCCCACTGTCCGCATGTTAAAATTAATAAATGCACATGCCTAGAATATTACTGACAGAATAAGGATGTGGGTCTTGATGCATCAGGACCACTTTGGTTGTATCTAATGTGATGTTATACAATGTGATTTTATACTCTGTGTCATCCCATGGATTGTGTCCTCTCTTTCCGCATGGGAAAGGTACTGTGATGCCTTGTGGCAAAAAATTGGGAAGGGGGGATGTTTGTCTCGGATAGGCCGGAAGGTTACTGTCAGAGGGCGGTATAGAGGCACTGCACTTTGAGCTCCGCTTGTGTACATACACTCTTTCATTCAAGCTTCGAGTATCTTAGTAGAGTGTTATACTTGTCTCAAAAAAGGGTATTGCTGCACTTATTGATCACTGCGTTGCACAGCAACTAGAACATTGCTTGTATTATTTGCCACCACAGTGGCGGTCGTTCTACCTATGACCCTAGATTCACTTAGGTAATTTCTCCCTCTGACTACTTTGCTACTTATAATATGATCCGCTATGGGGGCACCCCGCGGATTCGTTTGAACTGCGGTTGAACCCCCATGCGCATCCTTAGCTGTTTCCCTTCAGCCATGACCACTTGAAATCTTTGAGTAATATCTCCCGAAATATGTTGAATACATAGATATTACACAGAAGGCGGTAATGGTTAACGGCCACCGTTAATGGTAACGGTGACCGTTAACCATTACCGCCTTACTACGAGGTCCCTTAGCGGGTTGGTGCTTTAACGCCTGCTTTTTGCAGGCGTTAAAAACCAACCCGCTAAGGGACCTCGGAGCTAATTACGGCACCGCAAAATTGCGGTGCCGTAATTAGTGCCTTCCCCATTCCCATAGAGCCCTATGGGGCAGAAATGGGAATGGGGAAGGGCAATGGCGGAAGGGGGATTTACCGCCCCACCAACCTTGGAATGGGGCGGTAAATCCCCTTTCCGCCAAGGCGTTGCCGGTATTTTACCGGCATGAGCCATGGCGCTAATAGCGCCATGGCTCACCGCCTTCATTGTAATGAGGCCCATAGTTGTAAGAATCCCCATAGCCACCAGCGGCTTTTATGCAGTCAAGTGCTCCTTCCAGATATTGTACTTTATTGTATATATCTATGTACAGATCTGCTGCGGTGCATCACAGGCGACACGTGTTGTTGTTTCTGGGACTGGTTGTCTAGACGACGACGCTCCACGCCGTACCCACACAAAGGTGGCCACCGTCCTGGTGCCCCGTGCGCATGCGCTGGGTTGCCCGGGTGACATCTAAATGCTTCTTTCGCTCGTACCACGCGTTTCACAGCAGTCAGAGTGAACATACAGCTCTAGTTAGCGGGTGAGTCACTTATACTGCTCCATGCAGGGCTCTCGGCCCGCTGGTAGCACATAAGTTCTATTATGTGGATTGCGAAGTTTGGAGCCGTTCGGGTTCATTACAAGCATTTGATAGTTGGTCTAAACTCACTTACTGCTCATTAGTAGCAGTTCAGTGGTGATCGTAATGCTGACTATTAGTTGTGGTCAGGATGGTTGACCTGACTTCGCAACAGTCAATATCTGTCTCACTGCTGGTGAGCTTGTGATTACTGAATAGTGACTAAACGTAGTCTTTTAGGGAAATTCCCGTGATCTTCTTACCTATGCAACAATCTAGTTATCTTGCCCTTTGCAGGACTCTTTCTGACCATCCTCTGCCAGTGCCCAGTCTCGCAAGATTGCTGACAGAAGAATGGGTCTATTTGTGGGGCCCTTCTACAACCCGGGAGAGGTTAGTAGCACTTACCACTTTCTATTCCATCCCCTTCTTTTTCATTTAATAAACGGCAATCTCTAAAATAGAGTTTTATTTCCATTCCCCACAGGGTCATATTAAGAATGTTATTTGCAATAGAAATTCAGAAGCTTTAACCCCGAATAGGAACACTGAAGCCCCAACCCTAAAGATGGATCGATGATCCGAAACGCGTTGGTTACGTCCTAAAACCCTGAAAGTGCTTCTCTGGAGGCTAATGATAATTTCAAGAGACTGATGATGTGAAATTCTGTTAACACTATAGCAGCTTTTTCCACACTACCTGACTAAGGATCTCTAGTGTTTGTAATTGCGTGTTATACATTACACTTAAAGACATCAGTCACATTGGAAACTGTACTTTGCTTGTTTTTTGCAATTTTTGTGAATTCAAATTTGATTAGTAGAATGTAAATTCAATGCTGGTCTTTACAAATCAAATATTTACATATGAATACGTGCCATATGAACTTTGATTGAAGTAATTGTCTTTTTTCGGACATTAGGTGCGGAAAAACACATTTGTTTAAATTAATGAAGGTGAAATGAATCTTGTTACTCACATGCTTGCCTCTATAGCCAAATTGTATATAAATAGGAGTTATTATTGATTGGGACCTAGGTCCCCCAAGGAGTGAATTTGGGCTTACTGTGTACCAATACACAGTCCTAGAGGTGTTCCACATAGAAGGCCCACACAATAGGTCCTGCTAGCCTGTCCGAACCCTCTTTCTTTATTCCTCACCCAGATCGAGCAGTGCAGGCAGGCACTTTCCTTTCCTGTGGCACTGCTCGCAATTACAACAATCGGTTTGTGGGAGACAGAGCTCCATTTCATTATGGAAGCCTCCCCTGCACCTCATCTGAAGTGCTACCCCCTTTCCCGTGTCTGCTCCCGTAGAGCTCTGACATTGGCTGGGAAGTATATCATATGGGCATCATTGTTCGAGCTGGAGGCGAAGTCGTTGCGGCCCCACATCGAACCCCAAATAAAAAGCCTTTCTAATCTAGGCCCTCTTTCCTCACCCAGATCGAGCAGTGCAGGTAGATACTTTCCTTCTCTGTGGCACTGCTCTCAATTACAACAAATAGTTTGTGTGACCCAGAGCTCCATTCCATCATGGCTGCCTCCCCTGCACTTCCTCTGAAGCCCTACCTTGCTTCCCCGGCCTGCTCGTGTATAACTCGGCCACTGGCTGGGAAGCGCATTATATGGGCATTGTTGTTCAAGCTGGAGGCAAAGCGGTTGCAGCCCCACATCGAAGGCCCTGCTAGCCTGTCTGGGCCTGTCCGGGGATGTACAGGGCTGCGGTGCCAGCTGTTATGCCTCCCCATTGCTGTATGTTTTTCCTGCTCTACCCTACTTCTTCACCTGTTCCTGATTTGTGCTGCACTGTTCTTGCATCATTACCTCACCCTCATTTTCCTTTGTTTGCTCCACCTAACCCTTTCTTTCATTCCTTCCTCTTACATTACGACTCTCACTGTTGCACTTCACTTACTTCCCGCTGTTTCATTCCTCTCTGACACACTTTTTTTCATCCTGCTATGGCCTCGAACACTTCTGCTGTGTCCCCTTCTCTGCCTGTTGCTCCTTCATGTTGAGGTTGGTGCTCCGTGTTCCCCCTCCCAGTTACCCTCCTTCCCCGCATTGCCCTGCAGTTTCATATGGGGATCTTGCACTCCCTTCTCTGGCCATTTTTCCTGTCCTTACCTCTTCGCTCCTCTCTACCCACTAAATAGTGGGCTGCCTGGCAGTTCTGCTTTAACCTCCGGGTTGATATGTCAACCCCTTTGCTATGTACCACATTTGGCCTGCCTGCATCAACTGGCCTGATTTTTTGCAGCCTACGCTGTGTTGCATTTTATCTGCCTGCATCAACTGACTTGACTTTGCACAGTTTATGCTGTGTTGCATTATATCTGCCTGCATCAACTGGCCTAACTTTTTACAGTCTACGCTGGGTTGCATATTACCTGCCACATAATATGGTTTAACTTGGTCTGTGTTTACTTGTGTTGCAGTTTTAGACCTACATTATACCTGCATCTGTGATGTAGCCCCCCTCACCATAGAGCAAGGCTTTTCTAATGTTACATATGTCCTATGACCTATCCTGGACCTGCATAGTGATGTAGCCCCCCTCACCACAGGGTGGGACTTTTCCATGTTGCATATGACTTTACCTGTACCTGCATTTTGATATAGCCCTTCTCTCACCACAGGGTGAGGCTTTTCCATGTTGCATTTGACCTACTATGTACCTGCACATTTATAACCTTTGCTTGCATTAATGTCCCTCTCTCCTTTTCCCCCTCCTGTCCTTTCCTTACTCCCCCTCTCCACCTATTTTCATGTTCAGCACTTGCACGATCCAAACTGTCTCACAGCCTAGTTGGAATGCTTTTTATTTTCATCCCTTCCTCCCCTTCTTGCACTTCCCCTCCTCCCCGTCTCCCCTGCTCACATACTACAGCATTTGCGCATTCCGATTATTTCAAGACCTTTCCAGAATGTTTTGTTTTATACCTTCTCCTCTTCCCTTTTCCACCCCCTTGTCTTGATGCACCTAGAAATAAAATGTGTGCTGTAAAGAGCGCATTGCAAATGACCAATAAATCAAATCAAATGACTGACAACACATTAGAATCTGGTCTGAGGAGATCCTGGGCACGGAAGAATCATTTAGAGCTAAGGTTTTTAACAGTCTTATGTAAAATGTGATGGAGTGAATTGTCCCCCAGTATAATCATATAGACAGAGAGACTGAGAATAACCCCCACCTCACATGTGGTTAAATTAACTGCCAACAGTTGCAAAAAAGCATTCCACAATGCTGGTGAGCATGAAGATGGAAACCAAATAAAGTTCCGGTCTCATTACGAGTCCAGCGGTAACCCACCGTTGCTACCGGCAGGTTGCTGCCGACTCGTAACACTTTTGCGGCACCTGATAACCCGGGGCACGGGATATCATGCACTGGAAAATGTTGTTAGGCAGAATTGCATGCAGTACCCTCTGGGACAACCACATACAATTAGGACTACAGGTGTAAGCCAAACCAACCTTTGGTATAAGTCTGTATCACACAGGTTTTGGTAGTGAGCTGAGCAGCCAGGCTTATCTCAAGAGTGAATGTGAGCCGTACAAGAGGTTACACAGAGCTTTTTCAATCACAGTGGTTCTAGTAGAAACCTATACTCAAGTTTCTTGGTAAAACACTTATTAATTTATTACACAATCATTTAGAAAACATTCATTAGAAAGAGGAAACTTAATATCATACTCAAACACACTTCAGTACTGATCCAATAAGTTTCTGAACAAGTTAGGCTCCCCTGAAGTAGGATCAAAATGGCACTTCAGTTACTTTAAATGGTAGTAAAAGCCACAAGTTAAGTAGAAAAGATCATAAATACTTTCTTAGGCAGTGCAAATAGTTTCAGTTCACAAGAGGATACAATTCAGTTTGATAGGCATAGGCCAAAGTCAATGGGCCAGTGTCTTTGGATAGGAAAGAGCAGTTCTAGTAGTAAACGGTAAAGTCTTTGCAAAAGTTCTCAGAAGTAGTTTAGGTGACAAAGAATCATATATCAAGTCACAAGCTGATTAGGCATGCAAGTTGGGAAAGTTACCCGAACATTCACCGCGAGAGTGCCGTTCTCTCAATCGGGTTGGCAGAGTACCTTAATATGAAGAACAAAATGCAGCTGAAGAGTTTAGTTCCTGGCAGGTCCTGCAGATCTCACTGTTCCTGAGCCTCAGTCGTGGGGATGAGAGGGAGGACATCAGATGACTCCTGAACTGCACAGGATCGTTGGAAAATGCTGACAAGATGGAGTAACTTCAGTTTCAGTAGCTGTAATTAAAGCACACAAGCTGGTGTCCCTCTGCTCACTGTGCTCAGAGAGGCACAGCTTCACCTCACTGATGAGGCCCAACAAGGCTGAAACATGTGTATGGGGTTGCTGTTGGTACTCTTTTTCAGAACAGAATTGCCATAGCCTTTCGGTGCTGGACTGCCTTGTGGGTGGGACAAAGACTGATATGCAAATGGGTGTTTCCCATCTGTGAAAGGTACAGTGAGCAAAAAGCAGATGGCTACGAACTCTCAATGTGGTTAATGACCACTGAACAGGTTATCATGCCGTGTTCTTTCGAGAGAGGGGCGCCTGCTGCCTTTTTCGTAATTTTGGAAGGAACTTGGGGTTGGTCACTCTAAATTACCTGGGGGCAGCCAGAAGTGGACTCCCTGCTCACTGTGCTCAGAGAGGAACAGCTTCACCTCACTGATGATGCCCAACAAGGCTGAAACACGTGTATGGGGTTGCTGTTGGTACTCTTGTTCAGAAGAGAATCACCATAGCATTTCGGTGCTGGACTGCACTTGTGGGTGGGACAAAGACTGATATGCAAATGGTTATTTACCATCTGTGAAAGGTACATTGAGCAAAAAGCAGATGGCTGTGAACTCTCAATGTGGGTAATAACCACTGAACAGGTTATCATGCCGTTTTCTTTTTAGAGAGGGGCGCCTGCTACCTTTTTTGTAAATTTGAGTGAAATCCCCACCACTTTTACTGCACATCCGAATTCCAACTTTGATCTTGAAGTGAAGAATTTACCTCCAGCAAAATCCTCCACCTTACGACCAAAAACCTGTGGATTTATCATATGGAATTACCACTAACAGTACATTCAAACAAAAGATCCCCATGGGGATTCATTCCACTTGTGTAATCTGGCAGTAACTTCCCTTAACCAAGTGGCAGTAATGGGACATTATTTTGGTGCTAATTTCAAAGAATAATGAGAGCCTTTTTATCTATCCCTTCTGCGTTCAGGTAGGCAGCAGAATGCAATATTATGCATACCTACTCATACCTGCACACCACTGGAGTTACACACTTGTTAATAACCCATCTGATTGGTAAAAAGAGTTTAAAATCTACTCATAAATAAATCCATACATTTTGGGAAATATCAAGTTGGCTTTCCAAATTCCACTTACTGACCAATAGCAAGCACTGTTGTTTACTGCAGGTGGCAAATGTGCAATAAAGTTAGAACTACTCTTCAACGTGCCCAAGTCACTTGATCTTTAGAGTAGCTGTAGGGCATGGAGAGAAGACTGTGCTCCAGGGGCGAAGAATTGTATCCCAGCATAGATATGCTATGTACTTCAAGCACAGCTTCCACAAGCACATATACATCTATCTCACTTCCTTCACAGACTATCCCAGCGTAGCTGCTGTACTCAGGTGGAAGGGATAGGTTACCACAATAAAGTAACGCTACTGCCAGGTTTGATTCCAATGTCAAAAAAGGAATGAGCATACCAGCATAGTACACATGTTGCCCCTTGTTTGCTCCTCTTTTGGGAGTTGGATAATCATGAGAGTCAGCCACTGGTCTCAGTTGTACTGCCACCTCCCTTCGCATCAGTGCATCTGCGGTCTAGGAAAGCAATTGTGGGTGAAAGGCATGTCAAACAGTAACAACTTTGAGAACACTATTCTACACCGTGTTCGTCTGTGCTCCTTTTGCGGCGGTTGCATACCTTCTATTACTTATTTTGTGCAGGTATGTTGTTGACTAGACTAATGTTATGCCATTGCTAGGCACAATTCTATAGAAGCTTGTATGTACATATGTAGTCATTACAGTGTTAGTGTGGTCCTGAGTGTTATAAGTGGGGGAGGGAGAAGGTGGAGTGGAGAGAGAGGGTCCATTAGATTGTTCTTGATTTGCATAGTAAAATGTGTTTACTTGACTCACATTGCTCAGGCCCTTTTCCGAATATGGGGCTTGCACATTTTATGGCCCGTTTAATGGAATAGTGTGCAGAGATCCCAAAATGCCAGCACTCGGAGAATGACTCTGCACGAGCCTGCACGCAGATATTTTTCTGCTCACTCCACGTTTTCATGGAATTGTTCGAGAAAAGTAACTATATACGCAAGTCATGGCTGGAACACCCTGACACTCCCCCATGCAAAGCAAAAACAGCCAGAAACAGCTGGCTATGTAGTGCTTAAATAGTGCTTGGGGTCCCCCGCAGGCAGGCCTGCATCTCAGGTACCCTGTGTGGCATCCCCCATAACTGTTACTGGCACCCCGACAACATGTGTATGATTTATCGTAACTCAGGTAAAACTCAGAAATTCTGCATGAGAACCACGTAACCCGTTCCTACACTGCGCACATACACCCCTAAATTAGATCGGAACCCTGGCTGTGTACACATACCCCTAAATCCGACATCCAATCTTACCTCTGCACAGTGAATCCTGTGCGCAAGTGTCTGTATGCCTGCCTTCCGAGGGCTTTGCGTGGCCATTTCCCTGACAAGAGGTTTCATGGTCGGATCCATGAATACGTATCATCCCACGCAAACGTGGGCGTGTGATGGACGGCCTCTGGCTCGTCCACCGTAACGCCCACATTGTCCCTTGTTCTTCCTCCTTTAATGAGTTTCTGCACCATTCCCTGGCCTCTGCGCAAGCCACACCCACTCTCTATGTAGTGTCTCGGGCAAGGCACTCGACCCCTTTCAGAAATTAGCCAAACTTGCGCGAAGTCCCTTCAAGTACAAATAAGTGCTGCACAGTCGATTTCATGAATCGACAAATGGTATTTTGCTGCGCAAAGTCCCCATTTACCACACAAATAATTCCATGAATCGGGCCCTTAGGGAGGAATGGACTGCAAGCGGAATGCTGCACAGACATTCCATGAATGTATCAGCCTTGCTTTTGTGCTAGACAAACGTCCACGTTTATTCACTCAATTTGCGGTGAAGGGTAGAGAAAAAATGTGAACCTAAACGTTTTACGCAGTACACGTTTTGTCATGAGAAAATAAAGACATGAAACTAACATATGTCTGCCCCTGTGGAAGGGGTCTCCACCAAAACTAATGCTATGCATTAGGCTTTTGAGCGCCAGAGCACGGGGTAGGAAAGTTCCTATATGAGGTATATGAGCTTTGCGCACAAACCAACACAACCAGTTTGAAAGTGCTCATGTTTGCTTGTGCTCCTGCTTATGCTGTTCTGAAAGGGCCCATGCTTGCTTGTGCTCCTGGCTTATGTTGTTCTGAAAGGGCCCATGCTTGCTTGTGCTCCTGCTCATATTGTTCTGAAAGGGCCCATGCTTGCTTGTGCTCCTGTTTTATGTTGTTCTGAAAGGGCCCATGCTTGCTTGTGCTCCTGCTTGTGTCGTTCTGAAAGTGCCCATGATTGCTTGTGCTCCTGCTTGTGTTGTTCTGAAAGGGCCCATGATTGATTGTGCTCCTGCTTATGTTGTTCTGAAAGGGCCCATGCTTGCTTGTGCTCCTGGTTATGTTTGTTCTGTTTCTTCAAACACGTGTATAACAAACGCGCTTTCAAATGCCAGACGTTTTAATTTGTACAGACAGACATGACTGGCACATTTAGGGGCCGATTCATGGAACAAACGTGCGCCGAAAATCTACGCGCAAGCAGGCGCAAGCAGGCGCAAGCGGAAAAAAACAGGCGATTCATGGAAGTCCCTGCGCGTGTACACCCCGGGATGTGCGCCAAACCCGTGCATGGCGCACAAGTCACAGCAACATCCCGAAAGGCGTGCGCGACGCGCACAGTGAAAGCGCACAACCTCAGCGCATACACCAGAAAGTGGGCGGGACACGGGGCGTAACGCGTGGAATGGGGAACAACGCGCGAAAATAAGGGCGTAACTGGGGATGTACTGCAGGGAAGCAGACGGAACGCCCACACGCACTCGAACCACACGTATTCATGGAATCGAATAGGGCAAAGCCATGCACAGCCAAAGACACGCACAAGCCGAAACACGTCCGCCACACGAAGGCAGGCGGTAGCGTCCCTGCGGATTACAAAAGTGGCAACATACAGCAATTGGGCCTGTGCGAGCGGGCTACGTGTGTTTCAGGGGTTCACGTGAACTTTTTCACGCGATCGGGCCTGGGGGAGCGGGCTACGTGTATTTCAGGGGTTCGGGTGAACTTTTTCCTGCGATCGGGCCTGGGGGAGCGGGCTACGTGTATTTCAGGGGTTTGCATGAACTTTTTCACGCGATCGGGCCTGGGGGTGCGGGCTACGTGTATTTCAGGGGTTCGCGTGAACTTTTTCACGCGATCGGGCCTGGGGGAGCGGGCTACGTGTATTTCAGGGGTTCGCGTGAACTTTTTCACGCGATCGGGCCTGGGGGAGCGGGCTACGTGTATTTCAGGGGTTCGCGTGAACTTTTTCACGCGATCGGGCCTGGGGGAGCGGGGTACCACTCACCGTCTGCCTTGCGTGTAGAAGAACGCGTAGCCAACACCCGCTGTGAAGTAATAGCGTGTGAACCCCAACGGATGGAAAACACACGCACCGCACGAAAAGCACGTACAGAACAGTGTAAAGGCACGCGGGATCTCCAAGCCCTGCCAGGGCAACGCCCGTGCGCAAAATGTCACAGACGCGCTTACGCTGTAAGGGCCTTTGGTCCAATGAAATCGCATACGCGTGCTGACGCGCTTACGCGCTAAGGGCCTTTCCTCGATTTTCACGCTGACGTGCAGGATTTTCACGTGCCAAATCACTCCGTATCAAGCTGGCCACGCGAAAACACACGGAAGACCACGCTCCTGCCCAGAAGGCCGAATTACTGCCCCCCGGTGCCCCGAGCAGCCTCCACGTGCCATCTGCTGCTGCCTGCCTGCTGCCACCGTGCCCTGCCATTTGGTGCCTGCACATCAGCCATCTGCAGGGGTCCAGTTGCTGTGTCCACCCCTGCTGGAACAGAAGACTCCCGACTCAGATAACATCGCTCCACAGCCCAGCCCCAGGACCCAGTTGCCCACCCACTCCTGCCCATGGGGTTGCCATGTCGGGCACATCCACATCTGGCACCAGTGGCAACCCCCGGCCAGAGGGGCAGAGGGGCACCAGCTTCACTGCCACCGAAGTTGGTGTCCTGGTGGAGCAAGTCCTGGGGCAGTATGATGCCCTCTTCGGATCGTCCCGCGCCAACAAGGAAGGACGGGAGAGGATCTGGGCCGACTGTGTGGTTGCCATCAACGCGGAGGGGGTGGCAACCCGCACCATCCAGAAGGTCAAGAAGCGCTGGGAAGACATGAGGTCCAGGAACCTCATGAAGGCCGGGCGCCTCGTGGAGGGGGGCCGGGGCCGCATGAGTTCCATCCAGATGGAGGTCCTGGAACGCGTACACCCAGCGCTCCACGCCCAGGTCCTTGAGAGGGAGACCCGTCTGGAGTTGAGCGGTAAGTTGCCAAGCATTGCTGTGTGAGACAGGGCATGTTGCAGTGTGCTGGTTGTCTGATACTTGCCTGTATGTGTGACATAGGCCATGTACGCATGTATGTGTGCAGGGACATCATGGTAATGCATGTGCGACCAGTAATGTGTGAACCGCACGGTTGTTGCATGTGTTTAAATGCGACATGGGGAGCCCTATGCAGATTGTACACATGAGAGCATGGCAGTCTCTGTTCCTGGACATGGGTGGGGGTGGGGGATGGGTGCTGATGCCAGGTACATATATGGTGTCCATGTCTGTGTGCCTGACCTGCGTGTCTGTGACTTGTGGATGCCATGGATGCATGACACATGTCTGTGACAATGTACAGATTCACTGATGCAGCCTAGTCATCCTTGTATCCACTGTGATTGGGGTGTACGGGGCCAGATGGATGTGACTGAGGTGAAGTGTGTGCATGTGATAGGCATGACCCATGATGCATGTGAGTTCCATTACATTGTATGTTTGGAGAGTCCATTGGACATGTATGGAAATGTCCATGGCATGCACCATGACTGTCACTGTGTGTGTTTTGCCTGGACTGACACATGTGTTGTGGAGGGACATGATGGAAGTGTACTTTGACAGTGGCACTCATCTGCTATTGCTTCCTGTCTAGGGGACCATTGTACAGTACCCTGATGCGTGTGTTCTATGTCTCCCTCTACCCAGCGGCTAGTGAAGAAGAGGGCGGAGACGGCGCTGTGGAGCAAGGTGGCGGGGATGCCCCCACGGCTGCAGCGGAAGGGGTGGGTGAGCCCCCACAGGGGCCTGCTACGGCGGAAGATGGTGAGGAGCCATCCAGGTTGGTGGTTTCCACAGAGGAGGAGGAGGCCGCCACTGAGGCGCACATGGGGCCTGGTGGGGGCATCCCTGCTGGTGCAAGTGGTGCAGTCCAGGGGCAGGGGCAGGAGGCAGCACAGGTCACCGTGGAGGGGCCTGTGCATGTCGCTGTCCCTGACCCTGTGGGTGCACCACCATGCACCAGCAGGGATGCCCCGTCCCAGGCCCGTCCGCAGGTAGAGGGGATGTCCATGTCATCTGACTCCCCTCCACCTGCGGACGAGGGGACCCCTGGCCGTATGGAGAAGGTCCCGATTGGGGTCGCGATGCGCATGGCTGTGATTCGTGATGCCGTGCGTGCTTCCCAGGAGGAGCACGCACGTCATCACGAAGAGCACCGTGCCGACGTGGCCCAATTGGGATCGTCCATGTTCGGGGGTTTCCTGCATGTGTCGGCCAATCTGGCGGCCCTCTCCTCCTCTGTGGAGACTATACGCCAGTCGTTCTCCTTGCCGTCTTCCGGCCCAGATGCCACCAGGGCCCCCTGTGGACCTGCCCTGACCAATGCAGCCAGCTCGGTGGGGATCCCATCCCTGCCACAGTCGGGAGTCAGAGGTCCAGCAGGGGTGGACACCACAGCAACTGTACCCCAGCAGATGGAGGATGTGCCGGCATCATCAGGCAGGGCACGTGCACGACGGCGTCGGTGGATTCCATCAGCCTGGATGCCGTCATGCTGGCAGAGGCAGTGGCGTCGGAGGCAGCAGCGGAGTCAACGTGGGAGGCATCATGGCTCGGGGCCATCAACATCGGAGGGGAGGCATCAGCCGGAGGGCAGGAGGACCCAGGACGGGAAGTGTCTTCCGTGTGGCAGCGGTTGGGCCAGCATATAGGTGCGGAGCGGCGGCGGGCGGAAGAGGCGCGACTCACAATGGTCAGGGCGGAGAACTCCATGCGGAGGGCCCTGAGGCGGGCCGAGTGCCTCGAGGCAATCCGCATGGGGTTGGAGGAGCAGATGGCGTCGTCCCTGCGGACCCTCGGGGCCATGGAACAGGACTGCCTCCGGGACATAGACAAGGAGTTTGATGATGCCCTGGCCCGGAACACCACGGAGTGAGCTGCTGGACTTGCCCGCCGCCTTTGTATATAGTTCTTTAGTTTTAGGTTTCATTTGTTTCTTCTTATGATTTGGAGTCGACGGACACAGCTCCACTTTTTGTATATAGTTGCATTTTAGTTAGGGTTTTTTGTAGGTTTCCTTTGTTCAGTTGGGCTCATGGACCCTTGGATGTTTTGTACATAGTTCTTCATTGGATTGATTTTATTTTTAATGTGACTTTGAACAACTTTTTTTTGGATTTGGATTTGTAGTTTTGATTTTTTTGGACGGACATGCAGCTTATCTTTTTTTCATTGCCATTGTAGTTTGTTTCATTTCATTTGCATTCAATTTTTTTTAATACAATTTTGTTTTCATACTTCACTGTGTGGTATCATCTCATTGGTTTCATGCATGTCATGTTGGGTGTTTTCCCATTCATTTGCAACCATTGTGTGTGACGGACATGGGTTCATTTGCTTTATGAACATTGGGGGTGTAACATGTAATTTCCATTTCCATGTGGGTGAATGGGTTACTTGGTAGGGCCTTTTGGCTGTGGAGGCTGACCATAACGCACATGATTGGGGATTGTGAGGACCTGGGTGCAGGGGGACATGAGTGGGGGCCTGGTGGAGGCTGCCCCTGGTGACTGGGGGGGTGGGGGTGGTGGGAGACATGGGTGGGGGCCTGCTGGCAGGTGCCCCACAGTGCTGCGGGGTGGGGGGGTGGGGAACATGAGTTGGACATGGGTGGGGGCCTGCTGGCAGGTGCCCCACAGTGCTGGGGGGTGGGGGGGTGGGGAACATGAGTTGGACATGGGTGGGGGCCTGCTGGCAGGTGCCCCACAGTGCTGGGGGGTGGGGGTGCTGGGAGACATGGGTGGGGGCCTGCTGGCAGGTGCCCCACAGTGCTGTGGGTGGGGGTGCTGGGAGACATGGGTGGGGGCCTGGTGGAGGCTGCCCCTGGTGGCTGGGGGATGGGGGTGATGGGAGACATGAGTGGGGGCCTGGCCTGGTGGAGGGTGCCCCACAGTGCTGAGGGGTCAGGGGGGTGGGAGACATGAGTGGGGGCCTGGTGGAGGGTGCCCCTCAGTGCTGGGGGGGTGGGGGGTGGGAGACATGAGTGGGGGCCTGGTGGAGGGTGCCCCTGCACTGCTGGGGGGTGGGGGTGCTGGGAGACATGGGTGGGGGCCTGGTGGAGGCTGCCCCTGGTGGCTGGGGTTGGGGGTGGTGGGAGACATGGGTGGGGGCCTGGTGGTGGGTGCCCCTGCACTGCTGGGGGGTGGGGGTGCTGGGAGACATGGGTTGGGGCCTGTGGAGGGTGCCCCTGGTGGCTGGGGGTGCAGGGGGACATGCGTTGGTGGGCAGTAGTGCAAGTTGACATGTGGGTTGGCTGGGGGGCATGGCCATGGTGGATGGGGTGCCTGCAGGACATGTGCAGGGTAGGCCCCTGTGGTGTGAGCCACCTGCAGGGGCCGTGGAGGGTGTAGAGGGTACACCTGGGAGGACCCACACGTGCAATTCACGTGTGGTGCTCCCCGCGCACCCCTGAAATACGCGTACCCTGCTCGCACGGGCCTAATCACGTGTGGAAATTCCCGCGCACCCCTGAAATACACGTACCCTGCTGATTTCGAGTGTGAGACTTCCCCCGCACCCCGTAATACACGTACCCTGATGGAATCGCGTGTGGAACTTCCCGTGCACCCCTGAGATACGCGTACCCTGCTTGCACGGGCCCAATCGCGTGTGGAAATTCCCGCGCACCCCTGAAATACACGTACCCCGATGGAATCGCGTGTGGAACTTCCCGCGCACCCCTGGAATACACGTACCCTGCTGTAATCGCGTGTGTAAATTCCCCTGCACCCTAAAATACACGTACCCTGCTGATATCGCGTGTGGAACTTCCCACGCACCCCTGGAATACACGTACCCTGCTGTAATCGCGTGTGAGACTTCCCCTGCACCCTGAAATACACGTACCCTGCTGATATCACGTGTGGAACTTCCCGCGCACCCCTGGTATACACATACCCTGCTGATTTTGCGTGTGAGACTTCCCCCGCACCCAGTAATACACGTACCCTGATGGAATCGCGTGTGGAACTTCCCGTGCACCCCTGAGATACGCGTACCCTGCTCGCACGGGCCCAATCGCGTGTGGAAATTCCCGCGCACCCCTGAGATACACGTACCCTGATGGAATCGCGTGTGGAACTTCCCGCGCACCCCTGGTATACACGTACCCTGCTGATTTTGCGTGTGAGACTTCCCCCGCACCCCTTAATACACGTACCCTGATGGAATCGCGTGTGGAAATTCCCGCGCACCCCTGAGATACACGTACCCTGATGGAATTGCGTGTGTAACTTCCCTTCACCCTGAAATACACGTACCCTGCTGATATCGCGTGTGGAACTTCACGCGCACCCCTGAAATACACGTACCCTGCGGAAATCGCGTGTGTAACTTCCCATGCACCCTGAAATACATGTACCCTGCTGATATCGCGTGTGGAACTTCACACGCACCCCGAAATACACGTACCCTGATGGAATCGCGTGAGGTACTTCCCGCGCAGCCCAGTGATACACGTAGCCCGCTTGCTGTGCTGGTACAGGGTTAGCGCAGCCCTTTGCGCTGGATTGGGTATATTGATGGCTTTTCCCTGCGCGAGAGGCGTTTTTGGGGGCGTAACTGGCGCTGCTGCAGGGTCGCTGCGCCACTGTGCGCCACGACTGGTTTTGGTGGCTGGAATCCATGAATACGCTGTGCGCGGAATAGGATTTTAGCGCACGCGGCTGGCGCAGGGATTCGCACGCGCACACTGTGCGCCAGCCGCGTGCGCCACTTGTGCGCTGGATTCTATGAATTTTTATTCAATTGAAATGTCTGAAAAAAGGCTGCCTTTTTTAAAGATTCAAACATCGTTGCAATTCTCTCCGAGCCTCATTATAAATGTTGTTACAATTATGTGATACCATGTTTGAATGACTCAAGAGCATAGAGTTGAAGAGGGTAAGACTGCGCTCCTGCTTTCGGGGTTGGTGAAATAAGACGTGTTTTCTCTGCTTCATTTAATGTTTTGTTATATAAGATGCATTGATCTGACAGGTGACCTCAAGAGATATAGCTCTGTTGTGTGTAGTGAGAACCTGTTAAATCAAGGTTGACTCTATTCTTTCTCCTGTAAAGACGGTACATTATAACAATGCATTAGCAGAATATTGTGGGCTCATTACAAGAATTGACGGCTTTTTGTGCATATGAAGCAAAGATAACATGGATACAGGATGTTACATACAGTTACATTTTCTCTTTAATATCATATTTGCATTGAATACCAAGGACCACAATAGACGCGGACAACATCTGTGGAACACGTATGTGCGGAATGGCAAAATATAAGTAAGCCCAGAATGAACAGTCAAAACGCACGGGCTATACACACAGAGAGCAGCCACTCCAAATATGGGTGCAATGACTATGTGCAGAAGGACTGTGAGTACACACCCAAACAAACTACCTACTTGTACACCATACACAACCGCATACTACCAACAAATAAAAACATATCCAATCACTTACTCTAATACATATGCACACATGCATCCCCCACACATACCAACCAACCATACATACAGCCCTATACACATTTACCGCTCTGAGGATGCATACCCACATACTAAATACTCCAATTGCACAGACGCTCATTACACACAGACAGCAGACACATACCATGCATACCTAAAGTCAACACACTGCGCACACATACACTGCTTTAGAAAAGGATGTGAAGCCGGATCACATGCTCTGACTATGGATATACAGGGTTGCAGGAAACGAACGATTCATAGCCCATGGACACGTCACATACATAGGCACAAACAACACACCACAGACACACAAGAACAGATGACAACCAAGGAATGTGCACTATGCATTCAAAATGCAAATGGAGAGAAATTATGGACTATACACAGAGAACATGCGAGATCGATGGTAAGCACACATCAAATGAACATAATATGTAAACAAACATACACGCACAAACCTACACACATAAACACACACACAAGCACACAAGCACACACATACATGCAGATGAGCACAGCCCTACTCAGTGAGAATTAACATCATATCTAAGTCGAATATCTGCACTGTATGTGTAAGCACTACTGCAGAGTGCAAACTGCGACTGTAAAGCGTGACTTTATCCCAAAGAAATTGGTATCCAATTCATAACCAAGTCAGGGTAAAAGGCTAAGGCAGATTTGCTGGTACTTATCAAAGAAACCTGCTGATCCCACATGCATAGAGGTTTTTGACGGAACCTCTGGCTAGAGCAGGTCATTATTTGGTATGTTATGCAACATTCTGTATGGCAGCTTAAATATAGGCCCTGCCACCAGAATCCCTCCCCAATTCCCATCAACTCACTGTCTGTGGCCCTCATTACGACCCTGGCGGAAATCGCGGTGCTAAATGCACCTCGGAGCACGGCGGAAAGCTGCCGATACCGCCATGGGGTTGGCGGATTTTCCGCCCCATTCCGACCTTGGCGGGGCGGTAAATCCCCAATCCCCATTTTACCCTTCCCCATTCCCATTTTTGCCCCATAGGGTATAATGGGAGTGGGGAAGGCGTTAATTACGCCACCGTAAAGTACGGTGGCGTAATTAACAACAAGGTCCCGTAGCGCCATGGTTTTCTCCGCCCGGAAAAACCAGGCGGAGAAAGGCTCCATGGCGCTACGGGAACTCGTAGTAGGGCGGACGGGTCCGCCACGAATACCGCTGGCGTAAACCCACTCCGCTAGGGTCGTAATGAGGGCCTGTGTGTTTTATCAAAGGGCAGAGAACAGTTGAAGAATAGTAAGACACTACAATAATTAGTGTATCGTTTTTACAAATAATGTACATCAGCAATATGCACACTGATATCAATTGAGCCTTTACAAATCAATTACTAAAATGACAAATTAGATCATTTTTATAATTTCAAAAACTCTCGATAGGGACTCCATACTGTTTGCATGTCTTCCCCACCCATAAAACTAACTTGACGGCCAGAAGAACATTGAGACTCTTTGCAGATTGAATGTAAACTGCTCACATGGATCACTCAACTCACTTTTGTTCCGGGTTGGCTGTGAATCATCGAAGTGTATGCACAGTAGATGGTACCATCTATTGAAACACATTAAACATACACATTTACAGAAATATATAATCAATTAACCTAGTAGTACATTTGCTGTACTATTGGCTCTGAGATCAGATATTAGCAATGGCACTATTCCTACCTAATTATTTCTATATTTATTATTTATTTGAAGTTATACAATGTTCTACAGGAAAGGATAGGAATATTAGGATAGTGTTCAGGATTTCAATCAGGCACACACCCAGGTCTCGCCTAGCATGTAGTGTGCAATGAAATACTTATTTATTTGTGTCTATAAGTTCAATATTCTGTATGATATACCACTCACATCAAACCCGACTCAAAATAAACCCAGGTCACAGTGGATCAGGAATCAGTCTAGTTTGTAAAGGTAAAGATGTATTTATGTATTTAATATTCAAATCACACATAGATTTTAATATATATATATATATATATATATATATATATATATATATATATATATATATATATATATATATATATATATATATATATATGGGGCAGCAATCACCAAGTGGTGACAATACAATTCAAAAATAAGTAAAGCAATTGAATTCACTTATATTAATGCAGAACAGAAAACACAGGGAAACGAACAGTTTTGGTTTGTGAACAGATAGCGTTTAGGTTAATATTTCCCCGAGCAAAAATCTTAAGGTACAAATGAGCAATGCTACGCAGATGTACGTTAATCAGCAGGTATTCAGTAATGAAAGACAATGTCTATAGTTAGAATGCAATCTTCCGTCCCCAAACAAGGTAGAAAACCGTTTTTGGAAATTGACACTTTTAAACTGACAGGTGAAAATGGCTTGGCAAAACAATGCAAAGTAGGCAAACATGTTAAAATGGACATAAATTCCTATGAAAGCAACACTAAACAGGTCCTAACACACATGAGCTACCAGCTAAACAACAGTACACACTTTTGATCAGGGTGGGATTTGAAGAAACACTTTAAATTGGAAACATACACGTGTACACTTTTGAAAAATGGAAATTTGCAGCATTTTTCATTATGCAATTTTTGATAAAAAAAATGGGTCAAATACACTGCGGTTTATGGTTGTGGATGTAGCTAAGGGTCTTAGGTATCAGTGAGAGTGGAAATGTAGTTTCTATCTATACAATTGAAGAAATTATGGAGGTTTTAGTGAGAGGCATTTTTGCAAAATAGGAGCACAATTGAAAACAGAAATTTGGTTTTAAAAATGACAGATTGGTTTCATTACACTATATTAATGACTATTAAAAAGAGAATGCCACACATGAATCTTCACAGTTACTTGGCCAGCGTAACTCTTCACATGGTGAATACTCTATTTCTTTCTGGGATTTACTTTAGTTACTCAAAATCACTAATGACTTATAGTAAAACAAATGATGAAAATAAGTGCAAGAATGGTTATGACAATACCAGAGTTCTGAAATTAAAGATGGGATGGTTTGAGATTTGGATAAGACTATGCAAATATACTATGGGTCACTGTTCTTCCTATTAATACTTACAGTCCCTTGTAATTAAATTGGACTGTCACGGTTCTGGTAATTGGATCGGGCCAGGTCTACTGGCAGCAGGGCACCTCTGGAGGGATTGGATCAGGAGGGTGGTTCTGGACTGCACCTCAGACTGGACTTGGATGGGCCCTTCTGGTCACTGGACAGCACAGATTAGCAGGATGCGAGTTTCAGGGGGGCAAACCTTAATGGTAGCAAGCCAGACTGAATCAGAATTAAACCCCCTTAGGTTTTGGGATGGTTGAATTTGGGCCTAGCTAAAAATGGTTCAGCAATGCTAAAGTCTGGATTCTGCAAAGAAATCTGGAATCAGCTGCAAGATGAAGATTTCTGGACAAGATGAAGAAGTCAGGAACAAAGTGCTGTGCGGGAATCTGGATGTGTGCAGGAAGCAGTGTGTCTATGTGTGGTGAAGTTCCTATATTTATCCTCCCAAGTGACATCACAAAGTTTATGGTGTGGGCAGAATTTCAAAAACACTCTCCCACGGCTGTGAGTGGCCACAGGAACTTGCCTTGTTTTGGTTGGCAGTCAGAACAGAGCTGTCCTCTTTATGATGGAATTTAGGAACTCCCACATTGATTTTGACCAAAACCTAACTTTTGCACAAATGTACTTTTCTAAAATTATGTTCCCTAATAAAATCAGACATATACATTTCATATTTGATGGGCTATATTCACATGCAATCCCCATCTCTGTGAGAGCTGTCTTTCTCACTCTATAGAATTTTCTCAATTTTAATCATAACAGTCTGGACTAATAACTTCTAGTTCAGTACAGTTCTGGGCGATTATAACTGGATCATGTATATACAATCTTAGGCTTGCAACATTAATAGTTCTGCTACAATGAGGGTTTTTCTGTAACTTTGGTTCCTTAAGTGATACAGGGTTCATCAATGTCTTCAAAGCAAGAGCCTAAACTTAGGTTAACATCTACCAATTTTCAGATTTATCCTTCTTTAGGTTGCACAGTTAAAGAGTTTCAAACTTAACCACAAGTAAAGATTTAAACACCAAAAAGTTCCTTTGAACAGAGTATTTTTTCTCTCCTTTCAACAAACAACAGCTGTCATATCCCTTTGATCAGGGTGGGGTGTAGAGGGAAGCATCCTGCCCGTCCCCAGCAGAGGTCAATGCTCAGCCTGTCCTTTGTTCTTGGCTCAGCCAAAAGAAGAATGTCTAATGAAGTCTATTGTGCTCCGTATGCGAGAACCTCCAGCATCCCTTATCCTTCCTGTAGCAAAGGAGTGTCAAACTGAAGGGTCAAACTTTCCCAGGCTGGTTGCTATCCAATCAGAATTAAGCAGTTACTTAACTCCAATACTGGGTTGCTTTAAAATTCACAATAAAGTCTTTTCTTTAACACATCTAAAAATAAGCACAGTTTATAAGGGATTTGGACATTTATAAGAATGAAGCCCTTCACAAACATGCTTTAAATAGGCGAATGTTGCAATTTCTTCAGGAAACAGAAACACTTTTAAACTGGGTTTGACATCTAATTTTCTTATGCAGCTGTCAGGCAGTGAGGCCTGTATTCCTCTGACTGCACTGGATGATCGGTGGTTCCAGCACACTTTTCATTTCAATAGTTTCCCTGGAAAACCACTGAAATTAGTGCCAAAACAGCACTTTGAAGGTTGCAATTGATTGGGAAAACTGGGGAGGATAGCTCAGCGGCAATGTACTCGCCTTGGAAGCAAGACCACACGGAGCAACACAGGTTCGATCCCCGGGTCCGCGCTTAGAAACCTCTGGGTATTAAGCGTGTTATAAATAACCTATCATAAAAGGCATTTTCAGATTTTAGCCCACTCCTGTGGCCTTGCTTCATGGGACAGGTAACAGCACCCCCTGGCATTCTCCTGCAGGGAATTCTGTTTTGACATCAACTTTGCCTGTGGGTGGCAGGGTGATGCAGCCTTTTTGTGATTTATGAACCATGCACAGTTTTGCAGATTTGGCACGCACAGGGGTTAACACCTCCATGTTTTGCAGTTTCTTTCCCCCATTGGCAGAGGGGTGTAGTAGGGCGCATTGGCATAGGTTGAAATATCCCACAATATAGACGTGAAATCAGTGGAGGAGGGCAGGGTTTTGTGTGGGGAAACAGGCATGTCTTTACGCTCTTTCTGAAAGGGGTGATGGAGCATGCAGTGCATATACGAGGTAGGGTGTTCAAAGCCCTGGGTGCCCGGAGGGTAAAAGCCTGTTTTTGTGTGCATGTGAGTTTGCAGAGTGGACTGTGAAGACAGTATGGGGTGGTTTGCATGGTGTTTGCCTATGTAATTGGTTTGAGTATGTCATGAAGGTAAGATGGAGCTTTAAGGGTGATGGCTTTGATACAATACAGAGCCCTTTGATGGCAATTCTCTGGGTGGATGGGGAGCCATTGGAGCTGGGCAAGAGTGGGGGTGATATGTGAATGTTTGGGTAGGTGGAGGATGAGTCTTGCTGATGCATTTTGTATGGCTTGCAAGGGGGTAAGGGTGCTGTTGGGGAGTCCAGAGAGGCGAGCATTTCAATAGTCCAACTTAGAGAGAATCTGTGGTTGGACAGCAAGGCAAAGGTTTTCGGGAGGAGGGATAGGTCTGATTTTGCATAAGAGGCACAGTTGGAGATTGCATGTTTTGGTAACAGTGGCTATTTGGTTTGTGAAGTAAATGTGGGGGGTTGATGGTGAAGCAAAGGGTAATGACAGGTGTGGAGAAGGCTATGTGTGTGAAGTCTGTGGTGAGTTCTTGGATCCAGGGGGTGTGGTCATGTCTGTGCCTTGAGGCATATGAGTTTTTTGGGATGGTTGAGTCTAAGGAAGTGGCTTGCCATCCAGTTGGTGATGGTGGAGAGACAGGTTTTGGGTTTGTGGAGTTGTAAAGGGGATGAAATATAAAAGTATATTTGTGTGTCACTTCTGTATTGGTGGAAATGGACATTGTGTTTGCTAAGGGTCTGTCCAAGGGATTCAACATATGATTTAAAGAGGAGTCTTGCTGGACTGGCTATTCGACTGGGGTGAGGTCTGATTGCTAAGGGGGCGTGGAGAGAAAGTGTGTCCTGTCAGTGAGAAGCCAGTTGAGTACGGTGCCACAGAGATTCATCCTGTGGGCTAGGATGTCTAGCAGAATGGTGCAATTGATGGTGTCGAAGGCTGCAGCGAGTTTGAGGAGTACGAGTAGTGCTCTGGTTTCTTTGTCTGTGATTCTGTGAAGGTCATTGAGAATGTGAAGAGTAGCGATCTCAGTGCTGTGTCCAGGTCAAAAGACAATTGGAAGGGGTTGAGCAGGTTGCTTGTGGTGATGTGCTGCTGCAGTTGTGTAGTGACAATGGGGATCATTCCGAGGTTGGAGCTAAGTAATGGTCCTTACCGGCATGGCGCAAATAGCGTGTCCGTGTAGTCAAGAGCCCGATAATAGAGGGCTATTACGACTTCGTGGGCACGAGCTTTGCGCCATGCCGGTAAGGGCAATACCACCATGCCATAAAAGACCCGAAAAAGGCCCTTAGCGGCATCATGCATAGCGCAGATTGCATTAATGGCATGAACCAATGCGGCATATGCAATCACCGCTAATAGCTGTCACCGTAAATAAGCAGAACCGGAAGTAGCGTCATCGCACAGGAACAGTAAGGAGCACAGTGGCCATCTTTAAAAACACAATCCATTGCTATCCTCAGCACACAGGACCTGTGGGACATTGCTGTTCGTAGAAACCCATCCTCTAACACACCACAATGCCAAAGGCTGTTAAGATGGGTTTCAATGAAGATGAGCTGGCCATGCTAGCTGAGACCCTGCAGGAACATGCTGACATCGTGTTCGCCCAGAGCATGAAGAGATCTGGGCACTTTTGGCACCCCAGACACCATAAAAGACTGCAAGAAGCGGTGGGACGACTTGCAGCTGCAAGTAGGGAACATACACTCTGCCAAAAGGAGCCAGGCATTGGCAAAAGGGGGAGGAGCCAGCTCCCCCATCATACTGTCCCGATGGGAGGACATCTGTGCCAGCCTGATTGGCATTGATGGCATAGAAGGTGTCGGAGACATGGAGTGTGGCACCACAACATCAGCGGATGGAGGTGAGTGTCCTAAGAAAACACTGTAATGCAAAGTCTGATGAAAGTCAACCAACATGTCTGTCCAAAGAGACAAGCCATGGCCCAACACACACACACTCCCAGCAAAGTTGTCGGATGCATCACAGACACATGCAGTTTCCTGCAGCAAGGCAATACCGTACCTGACACATACCACACAAAATGTAAATGGCATAAGTCACACTGCATGCAGGCCCAAACAAATATGGATGTCCCATACCATACGTCTTACTCAACATGAGTGACCCTGACGTATGCCTGCATCACCCACCCATGTATGAAACAACGTGATCATCCAAACTCAAATGCCTTTTACCCTCGATTGTGTGGATGATCAATTATACAAATGTATGTATGATGCCTATAAAACCATCACTCATGCCTTCCCTCTCTTTGACCCCCACAGGCTCAGACCATGACAACGATGCCATAGACTCACCCGCACAGCAAACCATACCCTGGAAGAGGGCCCAGGATGAGGCCAACTGGCCTTCCACCTCGAAGGGCCAACCCAAGGCCCGCCGTGCACCAACATTGAAAACACCTGAAGTTGCCAGGGCACCGGTGCGGCCAAGGACCGTTGAGGCGGAAGCACCAACACCTGACACACAGCCACAGGAAACAGCTGAAGCTCCACACTCAGCAGAGTCCAGTTTGCCTGGGGAGGTGGCAGCAATAGAACCCCAGGCTCAGGATGAGGCACAGGAAGATGTATGGGTGCCCGTGAAAGACGATTCCTTCGAACTGACCCCGCACGCCCGTTCCACTGCCATCCCCCCAAATCACATCTCTTGGTTCAGAACATGGCACCACCCCAGAGTACTCTGGGGGAGAGTTAATTCAAGGGGCCATTAGTCCCATAGTGGAGAGCATTGAGGCCGAACATGAGAGTTATGAGCAACTGACTGCCCTTGTGCAGCAGTTCGTGGAGGACAAAGCCAAGGCAAGGCATAAGTGGCAGGAGAACATCGCCTCTCTAGACAAGATAATCGGTGATAACACCGCCTCCATGGGCAAGATATTTGCGGAGAATACTAGCCGCCTGTGCGAGGAGGTTACCGCCCTGCGGCAGGTACTCAGCCGCATCGCCGATGCCATGGAGTCAGTAAGTCCGGCAACCCAGTTTGAGGAGGAGGCCACACCATCCTCATCAAGCTCTACCCAGACCAGCCCACTCCGTTGGTCGTTGCACACCATGCACCGGCCAGACATGCCAGACATGCCAAAACCAGGTCCAGGGAGTGCAAAAAAATAGTCTGGCCAGCCTGATGAAGGCTTTAGAGACTTGTTGGGACATGTGTGATGGAGTTGTGGGGGGAGGGGGAGGGGAGTCAGGGCGTGTGGGGAGTTGTGGGGGGAGAGGGAGGGAGGTGAGGGTGGTGGAGGGTTTCATTGTTAATTTCAATACACCCGTTGTGTCAAAAGCAAGGCCTGAGTGGACATTCATCATTGCACATGTGTCATATTCATATACAGTGCATAGTGTGCATGTACCCCCACACCCAGTGCCCTCTGTCAAACTATCATGTCACCCTATGCAGCCATGTGTATCAGTAATATTGTGCAATCACTGACTGACCCACTGTACATCCCTCCTGTGCATCAGCACTGCAATTATGTGCTGCCACTTCTTCTTCATCCCCTTCCATCATCACTATGTGGTTGCAGTCCAATGTCAGGGGGCAGGGGCACGTTGCATTGGATACACATGTCGTGCAGCATGATACATGCCATGATCATTTTGGCCACCTTCTCATGCCACTAGAGGAGTGCCCCACCCAAGGGGCTAAGGCAGCGAAACCATGCACTCAATAGGCCAGAGATCTGCTCAATGACCACAAGTGTATGGGCGTGGGATCGATAGCAGTCCTCCTCATGCCTGTTATCCTGTTATGTGGGTTTTCGGGCAGGGGTGAGGAGCCACGCCATCAAGGGATAGCCAGTGTCACCTGCATGGGAGGCAGATAAAAAGGTGTATGTCAGTCGATTCATGATGGACAGCTGTACTAGTCACACATGCCAGCAGATTATCTTTGGCCACATGCACAAGTCCCTGGTTGTATGTATGCCATTTTTATGCCCTCAATGTGTCTGTAAAGATACTGCTGGGGGGTGCCTGTACTTCTGCTCTCTATATGGTAAAGGAGAGGCACAGAGGACCCCAGCCAAGATTCTCTATTCGGTAGCAATGGACGAGCAATTAAGGCCTAGCTTCTCAGGAGGTGATGCGGGCTGGTTCTTAAGTACAGTGTAGTCCCCGAACCCCCACAAAGGAATGTCCACACACTGTATTACTGAAAACACAGTCTTTGTATAATTAATATTCAAAGGTATGTACACGATCACAATAACGCACTTTGTACTCGGAAATCAACAATGATAAAAATATACAATTCTAAAGTGGTACCACCAATGTTATCAAATCTCATTAAAGTGCATCAACTGTACGGTTAAAATTTCACACGGATCAATAACAAGGGAACCAGCAATAGAGATAGGAAGGAACGCAAGCGGGTTGAAACAATGGGCAGAATACTGGCCTCTACCAATAGACACAGTTCTGTGTGGAGATCCCCCCACCTGGGCAACCTGTAAAATAAAGATATATAGCACAAGCCCAGTCCATATATTGTTCAATAGTCTTATTTCCTCCTATAATGTGTTACCCCCCCAATGTACCTGGTGGATTAGAGTTCTTCGAAGACGCGTCGAAGGATCCTTCTTGAGTGACTCCCTTTAAAGCAGGAGCCACGGATCGTCGAGAGGCGTCGAAGAGGGTGAACTTGTCGTCGGCGACGGCGATGAGAAGTTCAAGTGTGCCGAGACCACGGTGTCGATCCAGGCGGTGCTCGTCAGCGACTTCCTGCGAGGATGAGGTGTGCGGGGCACCTCGGCGATGGATTGTTCAGGACTGCAAAGAGTTTCAGAGGAACTGTGGCCCAACAAGGGCTTCGAGTCATTGAAGTCTTTGTGGCCTTTAGGTGGCGTGAAACCCACTGGCAGATTCTCCTGGGTGCGTTGGTAGTCCTCGACTTGCTCCGGCGGGACAAAGCGGTTGACGTTGCGGACAAGGGAGTCCTTTGATTCAAATGTTCTTAGGCAAAGGAGCGGGCGGCTCTGGTCGTCGGCGGCACGGCGTCAAGTGGTCCCCACCGCTGGGCAACACAACTTAGACGGGCCTCAAAGCGGTTACACAAACCTGCGAACCCTGGTCGACGGCAATAGACTTCGACAGCGGCGAAGTCCAGGTGCTTTGCTTCGTTCTCCTCGGTAGTCCCGTCTCGGGTCGGCAGCCTTTCGAGGTTCTCACTTCCAGGGAGCTTTGGCGAAGATTAGCAGTGCTTGATGATCACTCGGAGCACGGTAAGAGGGCGCCTTACCAGGTCCTCTCTCGGATCAGTCTTAGACAAATTCAGCAGCTTTCAGATCAGGTCAAAGCAAATGCAACAGCAAGTCTTCTTCTTCCAGCTGGGCGTCGAGGATCAGCAGTTCCAGTTACTCTTCAAGTGTAGACACAGCTTCTGAACAATTTCCAGTGGTAAGAGGTCCCCAGATATACTATCCTGTCTCTCATCCACACTGCTGGGTCGAACGCAGAAGCCAATCATACAGAAGGGCATTCATGCAGTCAGTCAGCCAATCAGGCACACAGTGCATTCAGGCCATCCTCCTCCCTCTCAGAGACTCACAACAAGGAATGTGGATTGGGACAATTACCCAGCCATTCAGCACTACACACTGCATTCAGGCCAGTTTCGGGCAGGGCTGTCTCAGTCTTTGTCTCTCATACCATAAACCAGACAGCCACAACAAGAAGTGCATATTGGTCACACACTCCATTCACCCAGGTCCCACCCACGGGGCGTACCCACAACATACAGTCACTGGGAAGGCTCCAGTCAGTCTGGACTGGACTTCACAACACCACCATATATGGAACTTCCACCCAACAGCCAGTCAGCGGGAAGGGACAGTGTTAGGGCTTCCCAGGACTTTGGGAACACAAGGTAACCAGCAATAGGAAGCAAGAGGCCACAGGGGCCGCCTTGTTTTCTATCAGGAATCAACTGATTTCAGTGGCAGGGCCTGGGTATCCCAAAATGGAGGATACTCAGAGCACCTGTCAAATTCAGCATGGAGCTGCCACCAGTCCATACCCTGCTCTGTGGGCCACCCACAGGTTCCCAAAAACATACACTCGGGGCACAGGGTTGTACACCCACCCATGGGTGCCGTAAGGGTCTGTTCACCAAACCAAAAGAGAGAGAGCTGCACCGCCAGGAGTCCCACATGAACTACTGCGTGGAAAACACGACAGAAGACATGATGAAAAGGCAGTAAAGGACAAGGATATGGAGGCCCTGTCCCTTAGATGCATTTCCAGCAGCACAGTGTCTTGTGCCATGGAATAATGGTGTGGGTTGCATCTTCAAGATGCTACACGGTGTGCTCTGCCATCTTGTTGCACATGCATTGTGTACGCATACAGCTGTGTCCGTGTCCATTTAGTGATGTGTAGTGTTCTATAGGATTTTCTGATGGGGAGCATTGGCAGTAGGCTCTGCAATGTTAGGCATTCAGCGCTAATTTTTCCCATGGTGACATGCAGCATTCCTGTAGTTGATCTGGCATATCGTGCACAACAATGTGTGATGATCTTGCTGGCGTCGCATAACATCTGCACCTTGTTGGAGTGGTATTGCTTGCAATTGCGGTACACCACCTCTATGGCATGCGGAGCCACCAACTTCATGTGGGTGCAGTCAAGGGCACCGATACAATTTGGCATGCCTGCCAGTGCATGGAGGCCACCTTTTGTTTCAAGGATCTCCTGGGGAGTCCGTGGTATGGATATGTATTCCGTTGTGTGCTTGAGGAGGGCATCCAGCACTTGCTTCAGGATGCAAGTAAAAAGGGTGGTGATATGCCATGCATGTGCCTCACTGTGTGCTGGTAGGTGCCTGTGGAAAGGAAGTGGAGCACCGACACTACCTTCAGTAGAAGGGGTATGGGGTGCAACGATTTCAATGAGGCTGTAATGCGTCGTGTATCATGTCCACAATGGTGTTGATGGTGTCCTGGTCCAGACGGTGCAGGGTGTGGTTCTGCTCCGGGGTTGGGTTGAAAGGACTGGCTCTGATATTTGGGATTGGGGGCTTCCTGCATGGTTACGCTGGCTGCACTGGTGGAGCATGCTGGTCCTGTCTCACCCTCCTTCTCCTCCTGCATCTCCTCTGTGGTGCCTGCTGTTGGTATTGATGTTGTTGCTGGTGTTGCAATGCAAGCATGTCCTCCAGCCCATGGATTGATGCTACTATTGTATTAATCTTGGTGTGGAAAGGGGTGTGGTGTGTTGGTGTGCTCCTTTTGTACAGGCCCAGACTACATTGCCTCCACCTCTGCTGATGGTGTGCATCTGTGGCAGTTGGGAACACTGCACGTAGCATTTTACGGTTGGTCCACGATGCCGGTATTTACGGCATGCCAGTATCCACTTTTAGCGCCTTCATGATGCCAGTATTTGCATGTCCGCCTGACTTGTGATGTCCTCCAGTTTACAGCATGCCGGTATTGCCGACATGAAGGATTGCGTGCTCGCGCCCATACCGCTATTAGAGGCACCATTATTTACGGTGCCGCTAATAGCGGGTTGGAAGGTCGGAATAGCCCGGAGCGGCCAAAGTCAAGGTGTCCAAAAAAAAGATGTCCTATGTCCAAAGTCCTATCCTAGCCCTAGTCTTTGGTCTTGAAAAGTGCACAAATGTTCAAGTTCAACAGAAGGGATAGCTCCATAAAAATGTCTCCCTTTGTGATATTGAATGTCCTTCTTCCCCAGGTTTATTTCCAGCAAAACAAAGCTCAACAGGAAACATGAATGTTGTACAACTCCAGAAGATTACGTTTCCTCTTGGTGTTTGAGGTTCACTTTACAAATTTGACTTTTCGTTGTATACCTCTCTGCCAGGACTTTCTTATCCAGTTGATGCAATTTGTAATCCACTTAGTGTTCACAGTTCCTGGGAAAGGCTCCCTTCCCTTGATGTCTCTTCAAGATACTTCAATCTCCTAAGAGCATCACACTTCCTTGGAGTTCTTTGGTCAACAAACAAAACACTTCATACACAATGCAACTTGGGTATAATTCTCAACTTCATGGGATACCAGGTATACATCCCTGCCAGGGTGCTTTTAATTGAATATGACTGGTCAGAAACTTCAGTTTGCCTGACATAGGGCCTCATTAGACGGATGGCGGTAAGGGATTACCGGCACCTGTAAGGGCACTGGTGCCGGTAATCCCTTACTGCCCTACTGCGAGGTCCCTCAGTGGGTCCCGTCCTTAACATGTGGCCCACGGAGGCAAGGCTGCTACCTGTTTCGAGCCTGGCAGCAGTCCCCCACTACCTTCCGAGGAGCAGGAGTTCCAGGCCGTGTCCCTGCAGGAGCAGCAGACCCACGGAGGAATTCACACATGCCCAGCTGTATTCGTGATGATTGCGGTAAGCGCTGATGTTTTCTGCGCATTGGATGGAAAAATGCCACAATAGCCTCTACATTACTGCAGGCGAGCTCACTCTGATTTTAAAATGCAAGAGTTCCAATTTGCATTACTTTTCTGCCCTGAAAGGCTCAAGCAAGCCCATTGCCGCCATTAAGGTACACGAGGTACCTAATCACTCAAAGATGGCCGCCCGCCCGATGCTTGCTGCCCCCTCGGCCTAATCCAGCCTTCCAGTAGCCATCTGATTGGCTTACTGGCCTATCTTCACTCCCATTGGCTGCCGGCAGGCGCACTCCCTCCAAGGCCCACGGAGGCAAGGCTGCTACCTGTTTCGAGCCTGTTTCCTGCCGATTCTGCCTCTGCCAGTCCCCCTGGCCCTCACAGGAGAGCACCAGCATGGAGGACTCGCTGCCCCAGGACCACTCACCATCGCCTTGAAGCCCCTGAGGTCAACAAGTAAGCCCACCAGCAGCATAACACGCGCCCCCACTGATCTCTAAGCTGGCTAACTCCCACCCCAATGCGCCAAACCCTACCACCTGGCTGTTGCCCTACACACCTACATCCAAGGACAGTACGTGACAATTGTACTAAGAACTTGTCTTGCTCGCTCACGGCTGCACACCTCTCTCAAGCCATACTGGGATTCAATGCAGTTACACTGCTTGCACCGCTATATGCTTATTTGAATGCCCCTTATTCCCTAAACACTGCATTTTGCTCCATTTTGTGATATTGGAATCTAGGCAGGTTGCCACTGCTATTTATTGCCTAAACACTGCATTTTGCTCCATTTTGTGATATTGGAATATAGGCAGGTTGCCACTGCTATTTATTGCCTAAACACTGCATTTTGCCCCATTTTGTGATATTGGAATCTAGGCAGGTTGCCACTGCTATTTATTGCCTAAACACTGCATTTTGCCCCATTTTGTGATATTGGAATCTAGGCAGGTTGCCACTGCTATTTATTGCCTAAACACTGCATTTTGCCCCATTTTGTGATATTGGAATCTAGGCAGGTTGCCACTGCTATTTATTGCCTAAACACTGCATTCTGCCCCATTTTGTGATATTGGAATCTAGGCAGTTTTCCACTGGTATTTATTGCCTAAACACTGCATTTTGCCCCATTTTGTGATATTGGAATCTAGGCAGGTTGCCACTGCTATTTATTGCCTAAACACTGCATTTTGACCCATTTTGTGATATTGGAATCTAGGCAAGTTGCCACTGCTATTTATTGCCTAAACACTGCATTTTGCCACATTTTGTGATATTGGAATTTAGGCAGGTTGCCACTGCTATTTATTGCCTAAACACTGCATTTTGCTCCATTTTGTGATATCGGAATCCAGGCAGGTTGCCACTGCTATTTATTGCCTAAACACTGCATTTTGCTCCATTTTGTGATATTGGAATCTAGGCAGGCTGCCACTGCTATTTATTGCCTAAACACTGCATTTTGCTCCCACTGCTATTTTGCTATGTACTCTCTGCCCGTCCTCACCTGCTTAATTAGCATGCTACTCACCTTTATGACCACACCACACCCTTCTACATTAAAGCACCCCCACCACTATCAAATCAGCCCGCGTCATTGAATACACACGATGGACCTCCTGCCCAAGCCCTCACACACTCCAAATAACACAGCACTAATGATACCTAACCTCAACCTCAGACTAGACAGACTCAGAGCCCGCACCATCCCTATCCACCACCATGCCACTCCTACACACATACCACACAGAAACTGCAGACTTAGCTCACGCACCTCTAAAGTGCACACACTCCACATCCATGATAATACATCCATATGCCACAAATTTAAACACACACTTACTACACCGAGCCGTAACTCCTACTCTCAATGTACCACTGTACCTAAAGCAGACACCCACACCATACCTCCAAAAATCTCTTTCCCTTGCCCAAAGCTATACAAATGCGCCTTAATCAATGTACGATCACTCAATGCCCACGCATTAGAAGTAAATGACCTAATAACTACCCAAAACCTAGACTTACTCGCTATCACAGAGACATGGCTCAACGAAGCCTCCGGCCCAGCCATGAGGAAGATAATATAGACATCCTATCAGTCAAATTAGCACTCTCTCCAAATAGCACAATAAATATTCATACCGTATACCGTCCACCTGGCCCAACCGCTAATTTCATAGGTCAAGTCAATCACCTCCTAAGAAACAACCTTAAGAAATCCACAAAATCACTACTTATAGGTGACCTTAACTTAGGATTCAACGACTCTAAGGACAAAGCTGCTATCTCTCTAGCTAAGGATCTCCAAGACCTAGGCTTCTCTCAAAAGAGCACCTCGCCTACTCATGCTAAAGGACGCATCCTAGATTGGATTGTAGACCACAACTGTAGCACAGCCATCACCTCCAATACTAGCCTCCCATGGACAGACCACAACCTTCTCCTATTTGACATCCCTGTCTTACTAAGCGCTGAAGTGCCTACTAAAGCACCGGCGACCTTAGCAAGAAGCGCCAAAAAACTCACTGCAGACAATGGGCCTCATTCCGAGTATGGCAGTAAGGGATAGCGGCCACCGGTAACGAGACCGGTGGCGTTATTCCCTTACCGCCATACTCCGAGTTCCCTCTGCGCCCTCGCCTTTAACGCCTGCTTTGAGCAGGTGTTAAAGTCGAGGGCGCAAAGGGGCCTCCAAGCCAATAACGGTGACCGTAATGAACGGTCACCGTTATTTGCATCTTCCCCATTCCCATTGAGCCCTATGGGGGCTCATTTGGGAATGGGGAACAGCCTTGGTGAATGGGGAATTACCGCACCGCCAACCTTGGAATGGGGCGGTGATTCCGCCATCCACCAAGGCGCTGCCGTTCCGGGTACGGCGTCAACCAAGGCGTTAATAGCGCCATTGGTTAGCGCCGTACTCGGAATGAGGCCCAATATCAGTGCACTCCTCAATCTACCATGCCTAGCACCCCCGTTCTCCGATGACCCCAACATCCTCGCAGAAATATTCAAAGACACCATCACAATGGCTGTCAACACTGTTGCCCCACTGGAAAACAAAAAAGAAAAAAAATCCTTCCATTCCAATTCCTGGTTCACTCAGGAACTCCAGACTTTGTGCAAAGACAAACGCTTAGCCCTAAAAAATTGGCAGCTTAACCCATGCGATACCACAAAAGCTAACTTCAAATCCATAGCAAAAAAATACAAAGACGCAATCTTCCTTGCTAAATCTGAAACCTACAACCACCGCATTTCCAATGCCAACTCCCACTTTAAAGAACTTTTCAATATATTCAAAGAGCTAACCGTACCACCTACATGCCCTGATGAGATTGTCAAAGACGAGGCATGGTGTACAGGCATTCAATCAGCCATGCTTACAAAAATAAACCTCCTCCAAAACAAAATATCCCACCACTTCAAAACCTTACCTAAGCAAAGTGCACATGCACAGATAAAACCTAATGTAAAAGTAAGAAACGTGCCCAAATTTGCATTTACCGAAATCTCCGAAACCGAGGTCACTGACATTCTCAGACACCTCAAACCCTCACAATGTAAGGGTGATGTATGCCCCCCTAAAATCATCAAAGATTGCGCAGAACCACTCGACCTCCCTTCTCAAAGCCTTCATCAATGCATCCTTCAAAACGGGCATAGTCCCAGACAGCCTTAAAGAGGCCTGGGTATGCCCTCTCTTAAAAAAAAACAATGCTAGACCCTGCTAACCCTAACAACTACCGACCCATAACCACAGTCCCTTTCCTCCTGAAACTACTTGACAAGGCCGCCCACAAACAGATTCAACTATACCTTGAATCGAACGCAATCCGCAAGGGACACGGTACTGAAACCGCCCTTCTAGACTTAAAAAACGAAATTACCAACATCCTAGACAAAAACAAGCCCGCCCTCCTCCTTCTCCTTGACCTTTCAGCTGCGTTTGATCTGGTAGACCACACTACTCTTAACAGTCACCTGACACACGCTGCACACTTCTCAAAGGACGCAGCATCCTGGGTAACATCATTCTTAGAGGGAAGAGCGATGAAAGTGTTCTCTAACACAGCACATGCAGCACCCTCCATCATCCACTGTGGGGTACCACAAGGTTCCTGTACGTCCCCCACGCTCTATAATCTTTTTACCAAGCCACTATTTGATAAACTAGACGCGCTGGGGATCACTTACACAACCTACGCCGACGACACGCAGGTTCTCCTCCCCCTGACAGGGAATTATCACCAAGACGCCTCTACCCTACAGCAAATCTACTCTACCATACAAGTATGGATGGCTACCATCGGCCTCTGCTTGAACGGGGACAAGACCGAAATCCTCATTCTAGGACAGAAATCCACCCTCTCCAACCTCAACCCACTGTACATCAATTTCAACATAGATAATTGTATCATCCCAGTCCTATCCTCAGTCACAACACTGGGGGTTCACATAGACGGACTACTATCCATGGACAAACAAGTCAGCGCCATAGTCTCGGCCTCAGCACTGAGTACTAAACTCATTAACGCAATAAAACCATTCCTAACCAAGGATAGCTGCCTCTCCATCGCCCAAGCAACTATAAGAGCCAAACTAGACTATTGTAATGCGCTCCTAGCCGGCACCTCCCAAAAAAACTTATCTAGGCTCCAAACAACCCAAAACAACGCTCTCAGAGCAGCCCTCAGCATACCAAAAAGAGAACACATCACACAAGCCAGAATGGCAGCTCATTGGCTCCCAGTCAAAGACCGTATCTCCTTCAAAATTCTCACAACCACCCATAAATACATCAACCTCACAGCTCCCTCTTATTTATCTGACACGATAGGTAGATATCAATCCACAAGACCAAGAAGAGCACAATACACGAACCAACTAGCAATACCTCGCATCAACAGAACCAAAGCAGGAGGCATAGGCTTCCCCTTCCTCGCACCTAAACTCCGGAATTCCCTACCTACTGACCTCAGAGCTGATACATCTCTTTTCTCCTTCCGAAAAAAGCTCAAAACTGCCCTATTCAACTAAACCCGTTTTCATGTGCTCCTGCTGCTCTTGCATATCTGTAAAAAAAAAAAAGTATATCTCGTCCAATGTAACCTTACAGACATGAACTGTATGTAACTAAGTATAAGCAACACTGTAACTAGCGTCACGATGCCTTCGGTCTGATGTGCGCTCAACAAATGCGAATAAATAAATAAATAAATAAATAAATAAATACCACACGTTAAGGACGGGACCCGCTGAGGGACTTCAGAGCAAATAACGGTATCGCTAATTGCGGTACCGTTATTTGCTGCTTCCCCATTCCCATTGAGCCCTATGGGGGCTCATATGGGAATGGGGCAGGGCCATTGTGAATGGGGAATTACCGCCCCCGCCAACCTTGGAATGGGGCAGTAATTCTGCCATTCACCATGCCGGACTCCGGTGGCAACCATGGCTCTACTAGCCCCATGGTTACCGCCATCCGTGTAATGAGGCCCATAGTCTTCTGCTAGGTTTTCCTTATATGATCTGTGTTATACACTTGCAAACTTGACTGTGCTTGATATACTCTCCTGCCTGTGCTTTTTATGTGACTTGCTTTACACACTGATAATATTGACTGTGCCTGGTATATTCTCCTGCCTGGTCCTTTCATGTGATTTGCTTTACACACTTGCAAACTTGTCTGTGCCTGGTATACTCTTCTACCAGAACTTTTCATGTGATTTACTTTTCACACTTGTAAATTGGACCGTGCCAGGTATACACTCCTGATAGGGCTTCTCAAGTGATTTACTTTACAAATGTGCAAACTTGCTTTTTTCTCTCATTTATTCTATTAGTATTTTTCTGATAATATCGGGTCTCATATTCCCTCTCATTTATTCCAGTTTCCTTCATGCTTCTTTTGCAGTGTTGCTGAAGTGCTCAAGTGTCCCATTTCTCCACTGTAGGATTCACTGGCTTCTCCTGACATTCTTTAGTTCATCTGTGGTAAACAGAAAGTGACGTGGTGTCATGTCTCCATCTCGCAGGCTCGTTGGCTTCATCCAGCACCTTCCATGTCCTTCACAGCACCTGCATGCCTTCTGAGCCTCTTACCACCTTTGGACAGCATTGAGGCTGCTCCTAGGTTCCCAGGACTATAAGGAAGTCTACTCTATTCTTGTTGCAGCAGTCTCAAGATAGCGAACCAGCTCTTGCAGTCATCCATCTTCTGTCTTCACCTTGAGTCGGCTAGTTCCACTGACTTCTTGGCTCGGCAGTCCATCAGTCAGCACCAAGGGGGTGAAACTTCCCCAAGCAGCTTCTCTCTACACTGCTGGGTAAGGGTTTTAAATATCCCGGCACCTGTTACACGCTCGCAACCACTAGAGTGCGTCTAGTGCTTTTCGTTCTTGTTGATCCTCACTGCTCCGTTCAGCCTCCTCGTCCTAGTATTTCCACATGTATGGGAATCATAGGATGTTCTGGTTTGTTATGTACAGAACATTGAAAGGTGTCAACAGTAGGTCTGATAGTTGATTGAAGGGAGTCAGTAAAATATGCCATCAAAGCATGTGGAATAGAAGGAGCGTCCCTAAAAGGAAACAGGAGATACCATGTCTTGTCAGTTGATGTTAACTACCCTCCATGAGGAGCACCAAACCCATGTGATCCACCCTCATGTAGCCACCCCAGGAACAGGATCAGGTAGTGGCTGCCATTGTCTAGGCTTCCCCTGGGAACGGAGTGATGACATTCTCAGATTCATCACACCATTTGCATCCACACACTGATTTTACTAGTATCTCAGTGTTTCCCACCTCAGGGCCCTTGGCTTTGCCACTTCCTGATAGTTCTTGCTGTACAGGGCTACAATCTCCACCCTGGGAGTTGTACTATTTCCTCTCAGGGTGGTTTGGGTGAACTTTGGGTTGGGCCAGTGGGGGTCCCACCTAAATGCTGGGCCAGACCTTTTCACTCACACTGGATTGCTTGCATTTATTTTGCTGCTTATTCTTCATAAAAATACTCTGGTTCAAACATCCATAGTAAATCAAAAATGTATCATAAAGTTTAAGTGAAATTGGTTGTGTGGCCCAACAATGAAAAACAGTTAAGATAAACTATGTATTTAGCATAGTGGGAGCAGTAGTGGTCAGTTCACAAAGTTACAGGCCTTACAACGTGTCTTTGTTATTGCCAGATCTTTTGCTTTGGAGCAGATAGGAGGAGGTGAAAAGCTGCACACTGGTGCTGACTCTGGTGAAAATTGATTGGGGGACAAGCACCAACATAGCGATAGCAGTTGAAAGCAGTTCCCACAGTTCCCTATGGGTACCCACAATTCCATTGGGCCCTTGATGGTTAAGGACTATTTGGTTACTCCAAAGTGGGATTGACCCTGCTTAGCTTCAAAACAAGGAAAGGGCTGACCTGTTTCTCTAAGTGTTCTTGTAAGTGCAGCTCATTTTTCAGGCAACATGGGTTAAGGAAGCTGGCCGCTTCTTCACTTTGAAACTAAGCAGGATCAATCCTGGTTACTGCATGGATGGGGGACCTGGATGGCAGTGTGTCATGGCAAGTGATTTTTCACCTCCAATGTCAATATAACTGTAAAAATATCTGAAACAAATAAAATAAAATGGTAACCGCAAATACTGAGCTATTCTCTCAGCTATCTGTAGTCCTTTATAGCCTCGAATACTGGCAAAATGTCTGAAATAAACAAAATATTGCCCCTGCAGACCCTCACTAAGAGCCCCCCTCATCTGTGTCCCCCCTCTCCCTTTCCCCCTACAAAACACAATGTTTCTGCGACGCAGTTTGTTTTTAGATGTCAGCTATTCGAGGGAATAAACACTTTATGTTGCAAACTTTGTCCCTAGACCCCTCCAACTCCCAAATTTAACTTGGTTCCCTCTAGCCACCCTACCCCCCACCTCTAGCCTAACGGCATGTGCATGTTTTTGACCTGCAAATATCTTTTTTCCTGCGTTTCATTTTCCCATACCCTCAGCTAGCCGCGCTAATCTCTCGCATTGAGAGAAAAACAAGATGGTGGTTGTTTGAGGGGAACTTGGTGAAGGCCTGGGGGGGTAGGAATGCTTTTTGTTTTTATTTGCTGTTTTCCTGATATTCGTGGCTATATTCGAAGCTATGAAGGACTACAAATACCCATGGGTAAGAGTAGTTCTGTGCACACGGCCATACATGTTAGGGTGTCTTTGTTTTATTTCTTTTTTTTTAAATGTATTTTTGTAGGTATAGTGACATGGGGGTGAAAAATCACTGGCTATGTCCTAAGGCCATGGTCAGTGACACAGTAGGTATTTGGCTGTGTGTTTTCAGACTTTCTTACATGTGAAACTGAGAATCTTGGGAGGATAGCTCAGGGGCAATGTGCTCGCCCCTGAGCAAGACGACACAGGAGCACCACAGGTTCAATCCCCGGGTCCGCGCTTAGAATCCTCTGGGTATCATCCAGCTGCAATGGCGGCAAGATGGCATCACCGCGAGCCAGCACAGAAGGTGCGCCATGGATTGCTGCTGCAATTGCTTGCTGCATCACAGGCAGCGCTAATGCAGGCAGGACTGCGGCATCCACCAGAAAAAGAATAAAAACAAACACAGTGAGGACGTAGAAAGAAACCTGACAAATCCCCAAGCAGTGTGGGAGGCCAGTGAAATAAAACACCCATATAGAGTGCCCTGCCCACACTGGGGACCCTCCTGCGGCAGGCAACTGGGATACATGTATACTGTAGCTAGCGGCCCCAGCTGGGTGCTTGTGCAGCTTCAGCAAGGAGGTCAACTATGTCCCCCTCCCAGTCTTGAACAAAGTGATGACAACTGAGCTAGCCAATCATGGACGGTGGCTGGGAGAATGATGTTGCACCCACACACCACGCCACCCCTGGAGCAAGCATGCACAGGGACATATCCAGAAATGCAGGGTGGATGCAAGGAACACCGAGGGGCTTTGCAGGAGCCCCAGAGTTTGATGTCACAGCAGCGCCGGGGAGGCTAGGACCCTGGTGGGACATATGGATTGAGATGCTGGACATTTTTTTGCCACGTCTGGGGAAGATGATGACCAGAAAATGAAGGCAATGCTCCTCTACTATGCAGGGAGTGAGGTGAATTAGGTATTCAAATCCCTATGACCAATTGATAATTCCTATGCGGATGCAAAAAATGTACTCCAGGCCTACTTTATGCCGATGGTCAATGGGAACTATGTAAGGTTTGGGCTGAGCAAGCACATCAGGACCCAATGGAGTCTCTTGACCTGTATCATGCACAGCTCTGGCACCTGGCAATGTCGTTTTCACTTAACAATGAAAATGATAAACTCTGTACCCAGATCAACTAGCACTGGGCATCAATGGCCCTGTGGCAACAGATCCTCAAGGAGCCTGATGTCCCACTGCAGCGAATATTGGAGCTGGGTCGAGTGCAGGAACTTTTGTCATCTCACGCTGCGCAAATGGAAGAGGCCTCACAGGCAGGCTGGGTCAAGATGGAATGTGCCGTGTTGGCTAGTGGGACACCAAAATCAAGGGGACAACACTCACGCAGAGAAAGAAGGTCAGGTGATCCTGTGGACGATGGTGAGAAAAGCCATGTGACAACTGTGCAGCCCCAACGTCCCACGAGCAAGAATGCCCAGCAATGGGCTATTCCTAAGGATGGTGCGGTATGCCCAGCCAGTTTGCAAAGATGTGCTGAGTGCTGTGACCCGGCCACTAGCTGTGAGGCCGCCACCAACCCTGTCCTGGCCATGCCAAATGAAAGTTTCTGCCATGCAGCAGACAAAGCTCCATCACTTTCATGCCTCGAAGGTTTGGTAGTTCTCGAAGAAGCACTTTTTGTCCCTGGGATCTGCTTGGGGAACTTCAGCACGTGTCGCAAGCCACAGTGCCTGTGTCGGTGCTGGGGAAGGATGTGCTTGTGCACATCGACGCAGGGGTGTCCGTCAGTGTGATGCTGGTTGCACAGTTCAAGAGACTGTCACCACTACCGACACTGCATCACCCCAGGATTCAGATATTCACCTACAATGACTTCTCGCCCCCTATCAATGAATGGGGCATTTTGCACCTCAGTGACATGTGACAATGGTTTGGTGGAGATCACGTTTTATGTCACCCATATAGCAAATTGTACGCTGCGGAGATCAGTAGGATCTGGGCTTTGTGCAGTTTGCATTCCAAGTGTACGTGGGTGATTGTTCAGTGTATGCTGGTGAGGTGTGCACACCTGTTTGAAGGAGTTAGCTAGTCGAAGAACCAGGAGGTGAGGCTTCATATCGATACATCTGTACAGCCGGTAGCATTAAGGCATCGCTGCATCCCACTACATCTATGACAGAAGGTGGAAGAGGAGCTCGGGAAGTTGGAGAAGGCTAATATCATCAAAAGGGTGGAGGGCCCTACGCCATGGGTGTCCCCCATCATGGTTGCTGCTAAGCCCAAAGCCCCAGGGGAAGTCAGATATGCATGGACATGTGGCTAACAAACAGGGCCATCTGCAGGGAGCACTACCCCACGCCTATCCTGGAGGAAATTCTAGCAGATCTGCAAGGGTCCAAGGTCTTTTCCACCCTCATTTTCAAGGCCGGGTACCATCAGGGGCCCATACACATGGACTCCAGACCCTTAACAATGTTTTCTTCCTACATTGGACTCTTCAGGTATAAGAGGCTGAGCTTTGGGGTGTCCTGAGCGGTGGAGGTGTTCCAGCACATTATTAAGGGCATGCTGGTGGGGCACCCAGGAGTCCTGAATGTAAGCCACAATGTGCTCATCTTCTCAAAATCTCTCAAAGACCACCTTCCGAGTCTTGAGGCAGTCATGACCTGCCTTTCCTATCACAGCCTGACAATTAACAGACACAAGTACAAGTTTATGCAACCACACATGGACTTATTTGGCTTCATCTCCCACGATGGCGGATTGCTCCTGGACCCTAAAAATGTAAATTTCATCAAAATGGCACCCCTGCCAAGATTTGGTATCATGAGTGCCGATGGGGTCATTTGATTCTGCACAACCACTGCTCACACCTAATTTTGTTTAATCCAAGTTGGATTATTTGCCCAATGACCCAATGATTAGTATGTGCAAAGAGTGCAACAGTGGTGAATGCAAAAATGCTGTATGTTACATAGTGCATGTGATGCACTGCATACAACATATGAGGATCATAAAAACCTGTGTATTAAAATGTGTGTTTTAAAGTGTGATTGTTCCTTAACTAATTATGTCCGGAAGATAGAAGGATATTATTATGTTTTTAAACATAGATGAATATCCACGGCTACGGTATCACCCAATGGGGTGTTGAATTTCAGAGGTGCAGTTAACCGCAGCAATGACTGTGGAGGGTTGTAGTTGCGTTTTTTTTTTTACCATATCCACGGCTATAGGCCCCAATATGCAAAAAAGTACTGTGCTTGTTCCAGAAAGAGTCCTTTCTAAGAATGATAAATTATGTATATATGAATAGAAATCTATGTCACTTACCCTCAAACGTTTCATACTGTAACCGCTGCTAGTAAAAAAAAGTCAATGAACTCTAGCTGTGGCTATGATTGATGAGTTATTTTAGAAAAGAGTCAGAATTTTATTTATTTTTATTTGTGTATGTATATGTGATGGATGTTATGTTATTTTATTTGTATATTTATATGTGATAAGTCATCCTCAAAAGGATTTTGGAGTACACTGAGTGTAGCATTTTAGCACATTTGGAATGCTCTCTTTATTATCATGTACTATATAACTCTTTTTATCTACCATTGTATCATTACTGTCTCTTTTGTCATTCATATTCCATACTCAGTTTCTAAAGAAAAAACACAACCCTACAGCTGCAGGTACACAAAAAGGGACCTCATTGGTGTATTCATGATCACGTCTAGGAGTAGCAATGACTGTTTGTCTGCTGCTATCCCAAACCCACCCTGGGTGCTGGGTTGTAACTTGCGGGTATACCGTGCAGTCCCGGGAAGGACATGATCACTGGTCCACCGTGTGTTATGTAGCTGCGGGTATACACATTAATTGAAAAATCTTTTACATGTGTATTGAGCATAGTATTTGTAAACAGTTATTGTAAAACATTATTTTCTATTTTTGTTATCTAGTGCATTTTGTTAATTAACCTTTCACACTACATATATAAAAACATTCATAAAATACATAGAAAATACATCTAAAATTTAAATTCAGGAAAATTCATTAGTATAATATACAGCATTTCCAAATTTAGAACAGCATTATAGAGAAATTCAGTCCCATAATCGGTTTTCACAATATTCAAATGATGGTGCGTCCCTGAGGTTACAACAATAGATTCAGCCATGTACAGTAAACTCCCAAATGGGCCATGTTCAACATTTATAAACTTGGCATATCCTACACGCACTGCGGTCTAGGGCATTGGGTTAGAATATGAAGCACAGTCTCAACCCCTTCTCTGCATAACCTGCAGAGTCTCCTCTCTCTAGGCATACCTTTCTAAGGTAGCAGAGAGGTGTATCCCCAAATAGACCTTGATTGGAGTATGGCACATATCTGGGTCAGAAAGCCAATTGATCTAGGGATGAAATGCAGTCTTGATACCTGGTTTTCTCCTCAATTTTGGCAAGTTGAAATTCAACCTCAGACTGAGGTTCTTCACTCACACAAATGTCAGAGAGAGAAGATTATCAGCACTGTTGTTCCATCTCTCTAAACCACACGCTCCCAGAAACCCTTTGTGAATGACCCACTGTAAGGTTCAGGAGGCTTGGCTTATGAGAGTCTTCTATGGTGATCTTTGCCCAAAACCTACACACAGCAACCTTCCAAAGTGAATTCAGAGACTGAAGGCCCACTTCAAGCCTAATTGCCTGGACTGGTGCCGAAATGAGTAAACCCATCAGTGAACGTAATATTTTCACCTCCAAGCACTTCACTGTGCTCTTCCGGAAGCACCTCCAATGCATACATTATTCCTGGAGTAATCATGTGCTTGTACACATTGATCTTGGCCTAAATAGAACCCCACAACGTATCAACAATCCTCCAAATGGTGAGCCATTTGGTCCAAGCCTTGGAGGAAACAATCTCGCCGCCATGGGTCTGTGCCCTAGAGACCCTAACAGTCATGCCCAGGTACTTGTGTTTAAGTATCTGACCCAGTGTCAAGCCATGCATTTTCCAAAGGACAGAGCCCCATCTGCTAGCCTCCCAATGGTCATGACTTTTGTTTTAACGGCATTTACCTTTAGACCTTTTTCCTTCACATAGATACTTAATGCGTCCAGTGAGTACTGAAGTCCCAAGGCTGTACAATCAGGAATTACTGTATCATCGGCATAGGTAAGGCAATGGATATCCTCACTGCCAAACCGAGGAGGGTGATTGTTCACGGATCTTAAACATGGTTCAAAATCAGACACATGTATAGGGTGGGGGCAAGCACACAGACCTGCTTCAAGCCTCCATTGGTAGAAATGGAGTTACCCAAATTACCTGTTTGTGAGAGGCGTACCTGTACCTGTGTGTCAGAGTGAAGTTGTTTCAAGAAATACCGGACCAAATCATCTATCCTCCACCCCTCTAACTTTCTCCAAAGTTTTTCCCAATGGCGAGTTTGTATGCAGAGCAATATTTGACAAAACACGTATGCAATACTTGGTCATGGGTTTGTAGTGTGTTTGATATCAGAGTGAGGAGAACCCACAGAGGGTGAGTCGTGGAGCAATTCTTTCTGAAACCCATATGCATAAGATTTAGGAGGGCTCTATTTTTAACCCAATTTGACAACGTCTCCAATAGAAACCCTGCAGATATCTTAGAGTCAATGTCCAGCATAGTCAAGAGTCTATAATTCTGGGGCAACTGCCATGGTCCCTTCTTATGTACCAGAATTAACACAGACTGTTGCCAGGACCTAGGGATATGCAAAAATAGAAGCTGTAGTGTTTCTGCCAATATTCAGGTTCACTCTTAAAGATAACATTACATAGTCCCCCCGGGCCTGCTGGCCAAGAAGCAAACAGTTTACTTATAATCAAATGTAGATGCGCTTCCTTCACCAGCCTCCCAAACTCGGTATTAACCATGGACCTACAGGGTGGAGTCAAGCAGTGGTCCTGCAGCTCCCAATAATTTTCTTTTATGTAAGTTTCCCAGTGGGTATCTGCTACAGTACAGACATCTGAAGGCCCCGTATCAGCCAGGTTGGATTGAATTAGGTGCCAGAATTTTCTGGAGTCCCACTCTTTAATGAGTTTGTTAATTAACATACATCCAGCACTGGCCTTACTATAGAAGTGGTTGGAGAGCCATTGTTTGTATTATCTCTAAGGGTGCTAATTCCTTCTTTCCTTTCTTTATAACTGGTACAATGCTGCCTTATAACAAGGCGAATAGCCGCCCGTAGCTCTCTCTTCCGACTTGCTATCTTTATTGTAACATTTGTAATGCTTTTTATCATTAATAATACATATAGGTGTACATACTTGAAAAAGGTAAATAAAGATGCAAACCTAGTTTGTTTAAAACAGGTTTTTTTTTAAGGTGGGTGTGATGTAGGTTTTCCTTTTCTTTTAGTTTGACACATGTGCATGTTGTTTAATTTTTCGTGATACTTGAATGACTTCTTCATCTGTTTGAACATATTTGAAATATTTTTAAACACTTGAAGCTATAATAAACTTTACAAATATGTGTGTTAGTTGTATAGACATTTAATAATAGTTAGATAAACTATATATGTTTGGTGACTGTTATTTGTTCCTTAAAATATTATTGTTAGTCTCAGTGTACATAAATATAAAGAATGGACTTACAAAATCCTGAATGTGGCATATTTTATTCTAGTTTATTTTCGTGAGCATTTCAGTTTCAGTTTTTAATTTCTTCCTCTGTAGGATAACTGTCCTCTAGCCATTCAAAGTAGGTTTCCATTTTACTCTGGTTGTCAAAAATACTACGTCACCTCAGATATTAGAATAAGTAATGGAGAAAGAGTACATGAGGAGAGGGTATACACGCATTTCACCGCAGTATTTTTCATTGCGTGTTTTTTCATCGCTGTTTTTATTTTGAAAAAAAACTTTTTTTTTGGGGAGGGTTAAAAAATTAAATATATGGTTGTGGGTGTAAAGGAATTTAAAAAAAATAAAAAAGGGGGGGCTTGGGGTGGTAACCCCCCCAAAAAAAAAAAAAAACAATGAGTTTTTTGAAAAAAAAGGCGATGAAAAAAACCATGATGAAAAATATTGCGACAAAATAACGTAGAACCGAGGAGAGAAGGTAGAATTCCTTGTATGTACTTTCTGATTGGTTGTTTATTGTTTGTGTGGTGGGCAGCTGCTAATAGGATAGCAAGTACCTCAGATGGTGTATCATTATATTAAGAGTTTTTCTAAAGGTTCATTTTTATTGCTTGAGATTTAGGTGTAGTTTTAGGGGATTGTGCTATTTTCGGGATATATTTATTGTTTTATTGGATATTTGAAACATGGAGCCAATTTCAGAAGGAGAAGAATTTAATTGTTCAAAAGACTGTAGAAAATTTGAGAATTTTGAGAATGGCGTTCATAGTGATGTCGAAGATATGGGTGATGTTTTGTCAAAGCATTGGCTTACAAAGTTTTGAAATGAGAGGGTCATGCTGCAATGGTGCAGAAATATTTTTGACAGAGGGCAGAGGTTTTTTTTTCTCCTCGGGAAAAGAACATTAATTAATCATCTAAAGAAAGAGCACATAGAAATGTTCCAAGATGTGTTTATTTGTATTAGAGGTGAAGAGCATTTATCTGATTGAACATGTATTTTTTGGTAGAAGAACCCAAAGCAACAAGTATATTGGAAAAGGAAAATACCTTTGATGCTTTTTTTAAAAACAGCTGCGGTTTATGAAAGCAGCCAATGAAACGTTGCCCCCTGTCAGAGGAGTTATAGCCGCAGTTACCACTAAACCAATGGGTCGTTATGTATTTTTTTGTGGTTGCAGCCATGGCTACAGCTATAGCCTTAGCTGCAGGTATAGCGATACCAATTCATTTGTGCATTGATCATGATATTTCATAGTTTTTACACTACACAATTCTACATGTGTTTTTGAGTCTATGCTCTCAGTACCTTTATAGGGCCTGATCACGACTTTGGTGGTAATGCCGGCAGTATTCCCGCCGGCGGTATTAGCCCTCCTACCGCCAAACTCCCCGGCACTAATAGCGCCAGATCACGAGTGTGGCGGTAATGTAATTCCCCATTGAGCCCATTCGGGAATGCCCCATTCCCCATTGGGCTCAATGGGGAAAATTTGCAGCGTGAATTTTCGGCGGATTTCCCCCAGCCAAGAGCTGGGGCGAAATCTGCCGAAGTCCTGATTTGGCAGAACCTTAAATCTGGCGGTAATAGCGCAACCGCCGGATTTAAGGGTTACCGCCAAAGTCGTGATGAGGTCCATGGTGTTTTAATTTTCACACCTTGTTAATACCTCTTTTTGAATCTTGAAAAATGTTACGTGTAGCCATGGCTATTGGCGGTTGACCAGACCCGCGGCTACCCATGCTCTAATTGGATGTCATACTTTCCGGTTGGCTTTGGTAGCCACGGGTATGAACCCGCTGATTGTACCCGCAGTTATAGCTGTTTGAATTTTGGTTCAGTGATCATATTATTTTATGGGTGTTTTAGTACAGATTTCTACATGTCTTTCTATTTAGATATTCTCAATTCAAAACATGTGTTATTTAAATTTGAAACCTTTGCAATATGTGTTTTTCAGTGCATTTGATAAATGGAATTGTACCTGTGGATGTCAGAGGGTCTTTTAGTGTAACCGGGGTTAAAGTCGTGGTTATTTAATTTTTCAGATTTAAAAATAAAATGTTTTTTTATTTAATTGTGTTTCTACATGTACTAGAACATATTATTTAGAAGGATTGTTTTGGGGTTAATTGAGTGTAATAGCGTGTAATCAAAATGTGTTGGCCATTTTACTTGTTTGTTTTGTACAGTCCAGTAAGAGAGAGTAGGAGAGATCTGTAGAGGTAGGGGTAAAGTATATGAGGGGCAGGAAGTGAGCCATGACATTATATTCAGAGGAGGCAGTAAACAGAATACAGACATCCAAAGCTGGCCTACATTACAAACAGAAATGCACATTTTTGTAGTAATCACGTTTTTAAAATGATTCACTTCAGGGTGAATAGGACATCTGACCAGTTTGCACTGTGTATATACATTAACCCAAACTAACCAAGTAACACCTCTCCTATTAATTGATAAGTTACCCTAACAAAGCAGTGCAAACCAGGTTCAGATGAAATGCTGTTTTACAGTAGAATAAAAACTTGCAGGCAGAGTGCTTTACCTGGGATTTTTTTTTACACCAGCAGCAAAGGAAAATATGCAGTTTGTAGAAGGCGCTATTGTGTACTGAGGAAGCAATTGTTACAAACATCATTGGGAGGTGGTTCTCTGAGGGAAGCAATGCCAAACAGCTCAGGTGATTGTATACGTCAGGAGAAAAGGCAGGTTTTAGTAAGAGTAACAGGACCAGCATATACATTCACGAGACAGATTGGGTGTGGGGTTTTTTCAGCTGGCAGAATAGCAGAAAAGCAGACAGCCAACAGACAGGCTAGCGAATGGCCAGGATTGTGCAGTGCAAGGTTTTCAGGGTGCTGAGGCCTTGACAGGCGAGCTGTGTCCTTCGTGGGTGGCGAGCTCTGCAGAATTTGCAATACTCCCACATGCTGATAACCGAGTTCAGAGGGGTTTCCCATGATAACAGCACATTAAAAGTGAGGAGCATGTACGGTTAATTGAGTTCATCTTGGCAGTCAATCAGGATCAAATGGTCACTTTATGAACAGTGTCTTTTTAGCATTTGAAAATGATAAGCGCTGAAGTGTAAAGGGAGAAAAAGTTGGCATGCTGTTGTGCTTTTGTTTTTGTTTCTTCTCTTAGACTGTATATTCTGCAAATTGTGTCGGGACCCAAGATCTGGGTAAGATACGAAATATGGATGTTTTGTCATGAATACAAACTGGTCATACAATCTAATGTAGAGGTGCTATTTTGTATAAAAATGTCTACTGCATAACCTGTTTTCAAACAATAGTGCATATAAAAGAGAAGCATTTCTAAAACTTTCTCAGAGGTGTTGCATTTTCTGTGTCTAAGTGTATTCAATAACAAAGGGGGTGTGAATTTACAGGGAAGAGCCCCAGTGTATCAAAAGAGGTAACACACTTTATCACGGGTGGTAAAACAGGAGGTCAACATTGGTGCCCTTAGCAAGTAAGTTTAAAAGCATATGATGCATGTGTGACTGGTGAATCATTCACAATGAAAAATATCTGATTAACAAATCTCTCAAATACAGTAGTCCAGTCTCGTAGATAAGTGACTGGAGTGACAGCACTGTCAAATTCCCACATGTACAAAGCCCATTGCTCTGTGTTTAAAGTTGACGCTAAGTAGAATACAGGTATTAGAGGAGAGTTTTGTCACATCAAATAGGGCATCGCAATAACCACACTGTACCACCATTTTACCACAGTACTACAATACCACCAAATTAGGTATAGCCCTCTGAGACAATACCAAACAGTCCTTTTTTGTGCTATTTATTGCTGTAAGCTATGAAAGTGACCGTTTTGCAAACTTTTCAGATTCTGATTCCAGAACTCACAGTGTGCAGATGTGCAGATTTTGGCTATTGTGAAGATCTATTCATTCTTTGGAGCAGCTGATTGTCAGAGATTGTGTGTTTTTGAATATTTGATGTATAATATGAATTGGTGGTTATATTAGATGAATTAAGTATGTTTAGGTTCCTGATTAAGTACAATTTATAAGTATTATTTAAAAAGTAGGGTTTTCCATATTTTACTTTAGTGTTTTCATGAGAGTGATCAAGCAGTAGCACACGTTATGCCATGGTTATGTGTGTGAAAAAGTATTTCCACTGCCAAACGCACTCCAGCAGCTTAATTTGCATGAGAACATTATAATCCAAACAGTAACCCCATTTCAAGCAATAATACAACTTCAACCAAAAACTGCTAAATGTCCTCCCACCAAATTACTAAGAGGCATTCAGGTTTATAAAAAGTAGTTTATTTACCATTAGATCTTAAAGAAAATGTAGACACTCTACGCATGCAAAGGTCAATAGAAAAATCTTTGATTATCTTGGTAAATGATGTACCTACAACAGATAAAAACATTTGGCAGCAACTCGTGGACTTAAACAAAGTTAGGAAAGCCTTGAAATACCTTAAAGAGAACAATGGATACTACAAAGAAATAAATGTTGAAGAAAGCCTGAGAGTAACCATTGAAATAATTCAGGACTGCTCAACAACTGGCCAACTTGACCTTCTAGATCTTACTGCAGCCGCCAATATTTTAAATCACTATACAATTCACCCACTGCACTCCAAAGACACCAGAGATGACGCACTAGAAACATATCAAATGCGGCAAGCAAAAGGATCGCCAAACAGTATATGGGAAAATAATGCACAAGCACGCGCCTTTTCTCTACTCTTCGTGACTGGAAAAGGTGGAAGATATGATAAAAGATGCACACAAAAACAGCATCAGAATACCTCTCTTTACTAATGTATTCTGAAGACCCTAGATTTAGACAAAATGTGGAATACATATTTCACATCCTTTTTGAAAGTGAACTAGCAATGCTATGTTATGGAGTTGCACACACACTGAAAACAGGTTCCCATTTTCAAAACATGTCTGCTACTTCAAAAGGTATAAAACAAGGACAAAGTTTTACAGTTAAGTATTACAAATCTCTTGGCAAACATGCGTGGTACGAAAGAGTACTGGTTCCGACGGAATGCAGATGTACGGTGTATGCTACACAACCTTGGCCCACCCACATGGTTTCTCATTTTAAATTGTGCAGAGTATGCATGGGAAGATGTATGCACTTTACTACGCATAGCAAACAAAAGCAAAACAGGTGTAGACATAAAAACAGCAGGAGAACTTTGCTCTCTTGATCCTGTAAATGTATTAAGGTACTTCCATCATCGCTTCATTGCCATGCTGCACTTCATTTGCAATAAAGCACTTCCTCCCCACAGAGAAGTGGAACACTTCTCATGGTTTCTCACTTTAAATTGTGCAGAGTATGCATGGGAAGATGTACGCACTTTCCTACGCATAGCAAACAAAAGCAAAACAGGTGTAGACATAAAAACAGCAGGAGAACTTTGCTCTCTTGATCCTGTAAATGTATTAAGGTACTTCCATCACCGCTTCATTGCCATGCTGCACTTCATTTGCAATAAAGCACTTCCTCCCCACAGAGAAGTGGAACACTTCTTATGGAGAAAAGAATATCAAAACCAGAGGAGCACTACACATCCACATGCTTTTGTGGATTAAAAATGCTCCTAAATTTGGTGAGGACAGTGATGCAACTGTTTTGCAGTTCATTCACAAATATGTCACTTTGTCACTTGCAAAATCCCTTCAGAAAGTACACATAGTGACCTACATGCACAAATTGTGCAGTTTCAAAGACACAAGTGTGGCAAGTATTGTTGGTGCAAATATAAGAACAAAGGCAAATACTACACCAAATGCCGCTTTGGTTTCCCTAGACCAGTTTCAGCAACAGGGCAAGTAAAAAGCTGCATGTCTTCGGTTAGACACAGTTTGAAAGGGAAATCTCCTAAGAACACATACTGCATAAAAAGAACCGAAGCATCAAAGTACATCAATGATTACAATGCAATAATTGCCCTCCTATAGAATGCAAATGTAGATGTATAGTACATTGCAGACAATTCCATTGCAGTTGTGCGATATGTCACAGCCTACTTAACCAAAGCAGAGAAAACAGAGCTCAAAGACCTCTGCGATGACATATCATCTGACAAAACAGTGTCACAGAAATTGTACAGCTTCGGCATAAAAATGCTGTCCCAAAGAGAATGTAGCTGCTATGAAGCCACAGGCCATTTAACTGGCACCACCTTATATGGGGAATCTGAAAACTATGTGTGCCTTGGTCCTGCTGCATCCAGAGAAAGAGTTCTCAAATCTTACAAAGATATAGAAACAATAGCCAAAAACAATCCCAGCACCCAGGAGATTTTGAAAAACAACTTATTGGACACAGAGTACCCAAACAGGAGAATGATATGATATTATATGTTATGATATGGCAATTATTACGCGCCTATACCCAAGTGTTTTAAGGAGCCATGAGGCAAGGGAGGGGGAACAGAGGGAAGACAGACAGTGATCCTACTAGGCCAGATGACATTCAGATCGCGCAAGTGCATGGGAAGGGGGAAGGAGGAAAGTGCGAGCATTACTTTAGAAAACATGTGCCTTTACCACATAGCCCAAAATTTCTCATACAAAAATAACATAAACCAAATGAGAAAAAAAGGTAGATACAAAGTCAAAAGTTGTGAAGGCAGCCGGGTGAAACTTACCAAACGCAGCCTGATTAATCATATGAAATTGTCATTAAACACTCTTCAACACAAAGAACTGTACTGCATGGCTCTAATGCAACTTTTCAAACCATGGAGAAAAGACACCTACACCTCCAATGAAATTGCTTTCAATGCAAGTGAAAGTACCATAACAGATAAAAACTTTACAAGGTACAAAACAATATTGGACAATGAATGCCAACAAGAAGAAGAACTTCAAGCACAACTAAATGTAGACACTCCTGAGAGCAGTGAACATTCTGTCACAGGAAGCCAAGAACCACTTGGACAGCCACTCATAGCAAATGAGGCAGAATTAGAAACGACTGAAGTAGAGACCACCATGTGTCACTATGAGCAATCTGCAGAAGAGTTTGATGTACTAAAATCCCAACTAAACAATGAGCAGTGTACACTTTTTCTAGAATTAAGTAGAGAAATTGAACATGGTATACAGCAGGAAAATAAAATGTGTACCTGAAAAAACTACAAACCTGTACTGCTATATGTAAGTGGTGAAGCTGGTTCAGGGAAAACATTCTTAATACAAAGGATCAGTACATTCCTCCAACAAAACAATTAACAAACAACAACCTTTCAGCTGTTGTAACCGCCCCCACAGGGTTAGCTGCTTATAACATAGGTGGTATCACTTTACACAGATTGCTACTCCGTAGAACACCAAAACAAATGAAAGTACTACAAACTTTCAGCAGAAGCTGCTATGGAGCTACGCAGAGTTTTGAAACAAATGAAAATGCTCCTAATAGATGAGTTGAGCATGGTTCCAACCTAACGTTAACTTGTCACGCCCCTCCGAAAGCGTTGGTCACTGTGGCATTGTTGGTCCCATAGACGGGTGTTGTCCATTTTTCCTTCCAAGATGGCTTCCGGATATGAAAGGCATTGGTCTAGTTGATGCGCCATCAAGTAAGGAGCAGACTCTGCCCTCCTGTTTGGTTTCCTGCATATCAGTTCATGACAACAACACGCGGATGCGTTGCTACTCCACATTAACAGCGCTTCAACCTACCTCTAAGATCGATTCCTTCCCCTCGAAGGCAGCTCGGATCCTTCTACAAACAAACACTCAACCAGGCTCCGGTCGGGAACCTATGGAGCGGACTTCACGGCTCTTCCTATTCCAAAAGCCTGGTACGAGGAGTAGAGTAATTAGGGTTAAATAACAATAGACGCCTTAAACGAAGTTGACACTAATCTTTTCTGTTTACACCTTTTAAGAAGATCAGCGTACTAACTGCAGAACCCCCATACTCTGCTTACAAACCTGCCATAGGTTTCCCGGTGCCACTCCGTTCACTTTGTCAGGTAAAGATCCTGTCTACCTATATCCATCTGTTTTCCACTTCTTTACACTGTTCTAATAAATTCCTCCCGTAATAGGGAACGTGCTGGAAGCCACCTCTTCTAACTCAATAGAGCACCCAAGTCCTTGTTAAGGGTAACTCAGAACGTCATTACAATTCTTATTCTATTCTGTTTTGCTCACAAATTAATTACCTTTCTCTCTTACTTCTTGGTCAGATGCGTTTCTACAATCAACTACAAGACCGTTCGCTGCACTTCTCATCTGACGACATCAGTCCGGCAGACGACGCAGGTTTTTTTTTCCCCCAGAGGGTTTCCCTGAAGCCCTTCTTCTCTTCTAAGCTTTTGCCATAGGACGTGGAGGAAGGGACTCAGAGAGGCTCTCATATTCTACTCACCTTTCTTGAAAACTCCCGCAAACAGTACGAGAGGAGAGGAAGAAAGCTATTGGTGAGTCCTTGTGGTTATCTCTTAGTCGACTCCAATCAATCTTAAACCGAAGTATTTATCACATAACTTTGATTCACCTCAGATTGCAAGAGGTCCTCAAAACAGATTACGAAGAACTATTTGTTTTCAGAGATCTCCCTCAATTAACATCAGTGAAAGGTGAACCTATCTTTAAAATCTTAGTACACAAACTGTGCCATAAAAGTTTTCTTTGGCAACATTTCCAATACACTGAACTAATTGAAAACATTTGTCAGTCTGCAGACCTCACCTACCCAAAATACCAGATGCATCCATGAGCTGTACGGGCATAACACATGTGCTACTGATGTCATGGAACAATTAGCACACAAAAATGGCAACTGCATGTCCTTAAAGTCAACTCTAGCAAGCTGTTTACAAGTCAATGCAACAATGCTGAAAAAAGAAATGTAACCACTTGTGGGAATTCACTCCACAGACAAACTGGACGTACACAGTATGATAATATCTATGTGTCAACAAGCCATAGCATGACTAAATACCTTAGAAAACTCAGCTGGTTAGGAGAAAATGTTAACATTATGTGTTAACTGTAGAATAATGCTAAAGTGTGATCTTGGTGTAGAACAAGGTTTAGTTAATGGAACACTTGGTACAGTTGTTGGCTTCTAGACATACCCATGTGACAACAGAATTCAAATTGTCAACATCCAGTTTGACAAACTTTCAGAAGTTAAAAGGATAGGCCGCACAACAGCTCAATTCCTTCTTTTCAAAGACATGTATGTACGCAGAGAACAGTTTTCTCTGTCGCTAGCTTATGCAGTGATTATTCATAAATCGCAAGGTCTAACCTTAGATCAAGCATTAATTGATATTGGCAGCATAGTCTTTAAAAGGTATGAGTTACGTAGAACTGTCACACCTACGTACACTTGAAGGACTATATCTAGTCAATGTTGATGCAAGTGCAGTCAGCGCTGACATTCCTTGCATCATAGACTACGTACACTCTACACCCCATCTTAAAATGTACCCTGTTCCTCAAAAACACAAAGGTTTTAAAAGAAAACTCATGCAATCAGAAGTTCTTAATGATCTCCCAACAGTACCAGCATAGAAATTTAAATCAGCTCATACTGCATCAACTATCAACAAAACAGAAATATTGACTGAAAAGGACAAAACATACCCAACTCCACACACAAAGAGAATTACCTCTTCAAATAAACCATGTGCACTTCCATCAAAGCACTCAAACACAAAATTACCGGATCCATTCAAATTTTCCAATACAACTGGTGTAAATTGCTATGCAAATGTAGCAATGGATGGTCTATTCCAAATGACAGCAATTGTTGAAAACATGTATTTAAATGGCTTGGACCAGTTGTATTTACAAATGCTAATCCTTCACAGAAATGCTGATAATAATCCTGCCAACACTTACAGTGTCTCAGGAATAAGGCAGGAATTTGACTACTGTGCTGGTATGGTGAAATTCACGTTAAACAGACAAGAAGATCCACAGGACATTCTAACGTACTTACTACAAATACTGGAAAGCAAAAACATACCCATGAATTAAATCTTTCAGATTTCCTACATGTGGAAACATACATGCACTCTCTGCAACCATGTCATTCAGGAACATGTCCCTAATGAGCGCTTTGTCTATGTATCAATACCTAACTGTGATGCCATTCCATTTCATCAACTGGTACAAAATGCAAACCATAGCATATTGTGTACTTCGTGGTATTCTGATAATCATTCAACGTTACACATACAATCACATAGTCAATATGTAATATTAATGATTTTAAGATACAATGCTGATGGAACCAAAAATAACTCCAAACTTACTACCTTCACACTTGGACAGCTATCACTTGGCAAGAAAACCTTCCCAACAGTAGCCATAATCTACCACACAGGAGACACAACCAGTGCAGGCCAATATACTGCATACATTAGAAAGTAATAGTCATGGTTGGAATGCAATGATACCTCTATTACTCCAAAGCATAGATTACCAGAAAATCTTGCTAATGCCTACTTAATATTCTTGAAGCCAAAATGTACTCATTGATGTACAAAATTAGAACGCCCTACTCCCCAACACCCACCAGTACCTATATAATTGTGCAAAAAAAGAATTATCTTCTACACTGTGGAACTAGAACAATTTAGCATACAGTAACTATCGAACACATACATCAATGTGTCTGTTCTACAATTCTTTCCCCAATGTGCCCAATGATAACACTCAGATAAAAAATAAGTGTACAAAAATCACATTAACATTGTTTCCTATATGATACATAAAAGAAAAACTACTAAGTATGAGGGTTCAAAACTATCTTCTGTAAACTCTAAAACCACCAACTACACAAATGAGTCACCACCTGTCTGACAATGCCCACACAAATTCAATAAATATGCAACTATCAATATGTAAACACATAATGTTGCACCACCACTTCAGAATATGGAAAGATGTGAAACTACCAGCAGGAATTAACAAGCTTCTATACATACCCTATACAAATAGGAAACTGTAAACAGTTAGAATACGCCAACTGGTATCTAATTGCAACCAGAATACTTCAATATTGCTTGCAGCATTGAAACTGCCCAACGCAACCTTCAGCAACCAGTGTGCTAAAAACATATCCTCAAACACTTCCAAACTATGAACAGTTACAATACGCCAACAAGTACGTAACTGCCCTCACAATTCTGCAGTAGCACAGTGCAATGGCACAATACTTGCAAAACATCAGCAGCAACAAATTGCTTAAAGAAATAGTGCTAAAGAAAGGAAGCAGGCATACAGTTAGAATACACCACTGCCATATAACTGCAACCATACAACTAACATGTACAAAACAGAAATCGTACACCATTGCATTTCCTCCTACTACAACAGTGCACCTTAAACTTTGCTATAAACAGTGTAAATGTTACTCTAATGGACTGTGCAACGTAACAGAAAATGCATTTGGAAGTTCTTTTTTTTTAAATCCAGCATGGATTCTTTATTTTTCCACTGACCCAATGAATATGTAAAGAAATACAGGAACCACGCACATTGCACAGTACACTTGTTTAAAGCACAGTACTTATGAAGTACTAATTATGAGGGTCCACAAAGTGAAGAATATCTGCAATGTTATGAACTGCAAAATAATGAATACCTGTTCTAACATGTTATGTTCTCTTTTTCCACAGATAATGAAGCAATGAGTACTACAATATTTCACATCCCATACACAAAAACTGCACAGTCCCTCCACAATAGAAGCAGGAGTCCTCTGAATTTACAGGAGCGTCTATGCCACAGTCAACGGATTTAATAGCAAAAAGATAATTCGTAATAAATAAATGGCACTATTTATGAAGAGAACACTACATGAAGGTGCTTCGGCATCCTCGAATGTCAGAAGAGAATAGACGCTAGAGCACCCGAGGACTATTCTGTAAGAGCAGTCAGTAATTTGCCACCGCCATTATGTAGGAAAGATATGCTGAAGGAGATAAGGGCACTCGAATGGGAAGCAGAACGGTTAAAGCCACAATACATTGAGAAGGGCTGTGAAGTCATTTTCAAATAAACAGCGCACCCAAGTGGACCAAGTGGCTGGCTGTTTGGCTGACGACTCTGTGCTCTGCAGTTTACAGCCGCTCCAGCGTGTGCCGTCAGCATGAGGAAGACGCCGATTCTCGTATTTGTGGAAACCTGTGCCTTTAACGGAGTCCGCCCACAAGCCCCGCCCCCACCTCCCGACAGCCTACATGAGGTCCCGTGCCTGCGCACCCGCGCGCGCACCCAAGTGGCAGCTCGGATCCTTCTACAAACAAACACTCAACCAGGCTCCGGTCGGGAACCTATGGAGCGGACTTCACGGCTCTTCCTATTCCAAAAGCCTGGTACGAGGAGTAGAGTAATTAGGGTTAAATAACAATAGACGCCTTAAACGAAGTTGACACTAATCTTTTCTGTTTACACCTTTTAAGAAGATCAGAGTACTAACTGCAGAACCCCCATACTCTGCTAACAAACCTGCCATAGGTTTCCCGGTGCCACTCCGTTCACTTTGTCAGGTAAAGATCCTGTCTACCTATATCCATCTGTTTTCCACTTCTTTACACTGTTCTAATAAATTCCACCCGTAATAGGGAACGTGCTGGAAGCCACCTCTTCTAACTCAATAGAGCACCCAAGTCCTTGTTAAGGGTAACTCAGAACGTCATTACAATTCTTATTCTATTCTGTTTTGCTCACAAATTAATTACCTTTCTCTCTTACTTCTTGGTCAGACGCCTTTCTACAATCAACTACAAGACCGTTCGCTGCACTTCTCATCTGACGACATCAGTCCAGCAGACGACGCAGGTTTTTTTTTCCCCCAGAGGGTTTCCCTGAAGCCCTTCTTCTCTTCTAAACTTTTGCCATACGACGTGGAGGAAGGGACTCAGAGAGGCTCTCATATTCTACTCACCTTTCTTGAAAACTCCCGCAAACAGTACGAGAGGAGAGGAAGAAAGCTATTGGTGAGTCCTTGTGGTTATCTCTTAGTCGACTCCAATCAATCTTAAACCGTAGTATTTATCACATAACTTTGATTCACCTCAGATTGCAAGAGGTCCTCAAAACAGATTACGAAGAATTATTTGTTTTCAGAGATCTCCCTAAATTAACATCAGTGAAAGGTGAACCTATCTTTAAAATCTTAGGACACAAACTGTGCCATAAAAGTTTTCTTTGGCAACATTTCCAATACACTGAACTAATTGAAAACATGCGTCAGTCTGCAGACCTCACCTACCCAAAATACCAGATGCATCCATGAGCTGTACGGGCACAACACATGTGCTACTGATGTCATGGAACAATTAGCACACAAAAATGGCAACTGCATGTCCTTAATGCCAACTCTAGCAAGCTGTTTACAAGCCAATGCAACAATGCTGAAAAAAGAAATGTAACCACTTGTGGGAATTCACTCCACAGACAAACTGGACGTACACAGTATGATAATATCTATGTGTCAACAAGCCATAGCATAACTAAATACCTTAGAAAACTCAGCTGGTTAGGAGAAAATGTTAACATTATGTGTTAACTGTAGAATAATGCTAAAGTGTGATCTTGGCGTAGAACAAGGTTTAGTTAATGGAACACTTGTACAGTTGTTGGCTTCCAGACATACCCATGTGACAACAGAATTCAAATTGTCAACATCCAGTTTGACAAACTTTCAGAAGTTAAAAGGATAGGCCGCACAACAGCTCAATTCCTTCTTTTCAAAGACATGTATGTACGCAGAGAACAGTTTTCTCTGTCGCTAGCTTATGCAGTGATTATTCATAAATCGCAAGGTCTAACCTTAGATCAAGCATTAATTGATATTGGCAGCATAGTCTTTAAAAGGTATGAGTTACGTAGAACTGTCACACCTACGTACACTTGAAGGACTATATCTAGTCAATTTTGATGCAAGTGCAGTCAGCGCTGACATTCCTTGCATCATAGACTACGTGCACTCTACACCCCATCTCAAAATGTACCCTGTTCCTCAAAAACGCAAAGGTTTTAAAAGAAAACTCATGCAATCAGAAGTTCTTAATGATCTCCCAACAGTACCAGCATAGAAATTTAAATCAGCTCATACTGCATCAACTATCAACAAAACAGAAATATTGACTGAAAAGGACAAAACATACCCAACTCCACACACAAAGAGAAGTACCTCTTCAAATAAACCATTTGCACTTCCATCAAAGCACTCAAACACAAAATGACCGGATCCATTCAAATTTTCCAATACAACTGGTGTAAATTGCTATGCAAATGTAGCTATGGATGGTCTATTCCAAATGACAGCAATTGTTGAAAACATGTATTTAAATGGCTCGGACCAGTTGTATTTACAAATGCTAATCCTTCACAGAAATGCAGATAATAATCCTGACAACACTTACAGTGTCTCAGGAATAAGGCAGGAATTTGACTACTGTGCAGGTATGGTGAAATTCACGTTAAACAGACAAGAAGATCCACAGGACATTCTAATGTACTTACTACAAATACTGGAAAGCAAAAACATACCCATAAATTAAATCTTTCAGATTTCCTACATGTGGAAACATACATGCACTCTCTGCAACCATGTCATTCAGGAACACGTCCCTAATGAGCGCTTTGTCTATGTATCAATACCTAACTGTGATGCCATTCCATTTCATCAACTGGTACAAAATGCAAACCATAGCATATTGTGTACTTCGTGCTATTCTGATAATCATTCAACGTTACACATACAATCACATAGTCAATATGTAATATTAATGATTTTAAGATACAATGCTGATGGAACCAAAAATAACTCCAAACTTACTACCTTCACACTTGGACAGCTATCACTTGGCAAGAAAACCTTCCCAACAGTAGCCATAATCTACCACACAGGAGACACAACCAGTGCAGGCGAATATACTGCATACATTAGAAAGTAATAGTCATTATTGGAATGCAATGATACTTCTATTACTCCAAAGCATAGATTACCAGAAAATCTTGCTAATGCCTACTTAATATTCTTGAAGCCAAAATGTACTCATTGATGTACAAAATTAGAACGCCCTACTCCCCAACACCCACCAGTACCTATATAATTGTGCAAAAAAAGAATTATCTTCTACACTGTGGAACTAGAACAATTTAGCATACAGTAACTATCAAACACATACATCAATGTGTCTGTTCTACAATTCTTTCCCCAATGTGCCCAATGATAACACTCAGATAAAAAATAAGTGTACAAAAATCACATTAACATTGTTTCCTACATGATACATAAAAGAAAAACTACTAAGTATGAGGGTTCAAAACTATCTTCTGTAAACTCTAAAACCACCAACTACACAAATGAGTCACCACCTGTCTGACAATGCCCACACAAATTCAATAAATATGCAACTATCAATATGTAAACACATAATGTTGCACCACCACTTCAGAATATGGAAAGATGTGAAACTACCAGCAGGAATTAACAAGCTTCTAAACATACCCTATACAAATAGGAAACTGTAAACAGTTAGAATACGCCAACTGGTATCTAATTGCAACCAGAATACTTCAATATTGCTTGCAGCATTGAAACAGCCCAACGCAACCTTCAGCAACCAGTGTGCTACAAACATATCCTCAAACACTTCCAAACTATGAACAGTTACAATACGCCAACAAGTACGTAACTGCCCTCACAATTCTGCAGTAGCACAGTGCAATGGCACAATACTTGCAAAACATCAGCAGCAACAAATTGCTTAAAGAAATAGTGCTAAAGAAAGGAAGCAGGCATACAGTTAGAATACACCACTGCCATATAACTGCAACCATACAACTAACATGTACAAAACAGAAATCGTACACCATTGCAATTCCTCCTACTACAACAGTGCACCTTAAACTTTGCTATAAACAGTGTAAATGTTACTCTAATGGACTGTGCAACGTAACAGAAAATGCATGTGGAAGTTCTTTTTTTTTAAATCCAGCATGGATTCTTTATTTTTCCACTGACCCAATGAATATGTAAAGAAATACAGGAACCACGCACATTGCACAGTGCACTTGTTTAAAGCACAGTACTTATGAAGTACTAATTATGAGGGTCCACAAAGTGAAGAATATCTGCTATGTTATGAACTGCAAAATAATGAATACCTGTTCTAACATGTAATGTTCTCTTTTTCCACAGATAATGAAGCCATGATTACTACAATATTTCACATCCCATACACAAAAACTGCACAGTCCCTCCACAATAGAAGCAGGAGTCCTCTGAATTTACAGGAGCGTCTATGCTACAGTGAACGGATTTAATAGCAAAAAGATAATTCGTAATAAATAAATGGCACTATTTATGAAGAGAACACTACATGAAGGTGCTTCGGCATCCTCGAATGTCAGAAGAGAATAGACGCTAGAGCACCCGAGGACTATTCTGTAAGAGCAGTCAGTAATGTGCCACCGCCATTATGCAGGAAAGATATGCTGAAGGAGATAAGGGCACTCGAATGGGAAGCAGAACGGTTAAAGCCACAATACATTGAGAAGGGCTGTGAAGTCATTTTCAAATAAACAGCTCACCCAAGTGGACCAAGTGGCTGGCTGTTTGGCTGACGACTCTGTGCTCTGCCGTTTACAGCCGCTCCAGCGTGTGCCATCGGCGTGAGGAAGATGCCGATTCTCGTATTTGTGGAAACCTGTGCCTTTAACGGAGTCCGCCCACAAGCCCCGCCCCACCTCCCGACAGCCTACATCAGGTCCCGTGCCTGTGCACCCGCGCGCGCACCCAAGTGGACCAAGTGGCTGGCTGTTTGGTTGACGACTCTGTGCTCTGCCATTTACAGCCGCTCCAGCGTGTGCCGTCGGCGTGAGGAAGACGCCGATTCTTGTATTTGTGGAAACCTGTGCCTGTGAGTGGTGTTCAGGAGCTCTTACCTGCGCTCTCACTGTGGACATTGTGGAAATTACATTACGTTTGGTTGCGTTGGTTACGCTTCTCTCTCTATCTTCTCTAGTTAACGGAGTCCGCCCGCAAACCCCGCCCCCACCTCTCGACAGCCTACATCAGGTCCCGTGCCTGCGCACCCGCGCATGCACCCAAGTGGACCAAGTGGCTGGCTGTTTGGCTGTTCGGCTGGCGGCGGCGGTACTGCGGTGTGTTGTCTTTATTCTTTTTTATTAATTTTTTCCTCCATCTGGTCAATAGGGGAGCCGCTACTTTGTGGCTTCAAGTGTAAATATGAGGAAACTTAAAATACCGCAGATACGTAAAGAAGCGGGTGCCAATTTCTTTTCAGCAGTGAGCACAAAACGAGCTAGTCTTGCCCGTGCTGCTGCCCTACCTTTGCCTGAAGTTAACAATGAGGAGGTTGAATTGTTGCAGTGTGCACATGAATGCTCCCTGTTGGGTAAACAGAATGGGGAGATCATAGACTCCTCTCAGCCATTATTTGGGGATGAGGAGATATCTAATACTATGGGTGATAAAACCAAGGCTTTGGGTTCTGGCATTGACTCTGAGCTGCAGATACCTGATAATGACAACGGTTTTCCTAGTGATTTTAACTATGATGATTTGCGGGATTTATCTAATCAATTACCAAGCCATGCTCTGAAATCCGCTACAAATATGCCTGATACATCGGCATCTGATTTCTCTATGATGATGAGTATCTTTAACCGGCTCATACTTACTGAATTGCGGAATCAAAGGAAATCTATTGGGGATCTAGTCTCTGAAATTTCTTTGCTCCCAGGTAAATTATCTGATTCATTGAGTAAAATTATGACGATAAGGCTGGATGACAATCTCAGGCCGAATGCTGTTAGCTCTGGTCCTATAAAGTCTCTCTCTGTTCAGCCAGTAGATGAGATTATTGTTATACCTGCTACTCAGGATTCTGCTGTGGGGACCGGCATGGGTAGTACCAAGTCCAATTCCGCAGATAAAGCTCAATCTGAGCAGGTGGGGAATGCTCCCGGACAGATAGAGGAGCAGGGTATAAATGATTCCAAACTCTCTAAAAGACAGGGGAAAAAGTTGGCCAAATTGAAGAAAAAAAATAATAATGGTCATAAGCAAGGAGGGCAGATGAAGTCTTCTAGAAAATTCCTCAGAGATCTCACTTACGATGAGGTTGTTGAAGTACAACTTGTCGGTGTAGAGAACAAATTGAAAAGTAATAAGTATGTAGGAATGAAAGACCAACCTTTAAAAAAAGCAGAGGTATTGATCAAATCACACAGAATTCCTATTTTGAAGGGGAAATTCCACTTTGTGATATTTTGAAAAAAAAAAAACACCAAGATGATCTATATGAGATCTTTAATGCTGCCCTGCCATATGTATCTTCGGTGGAATCACAAAGTCCTTTAGAGGGTGAAGATATTATACTGGCCAACGAAAAAGGGTCTGTCATGCTTGAAACAAAGACTAGTAAGGAAGGTGTACTCAGTCATGAGTCAATCCCAGTGAGGAATCATGTAGGTATTTCGGTTAATACTGGATTGGGTAGTTACGATTGGAAAATCGTATCAGGTAAAATACCTAATGACATAAATACTGAAGCAAAAGAGAGGGAAACCGTTGTTAATCCTGTAAAGTCTGTCAGACATGTCTCCAATATGAGTAATGAGAGGGACACCAAACAGATCGTGAATATTGACGCCTTTTATGAATCCCTAATAAAAACACTCAAGGAAAAACACTCTAAAGACCTGTCTAATATGCTGGCAGGACAATCATTGGGTAAAAATGATGTTGGAAGCTACGAGGATTATTGTGCTGATCGGGGTGAGGGGAGGTCTGGAATGATTAATCCTAGTGTCCAAGAAAAGGGTATCGAACAGCCACTGCATTGCCCGATGCTTGACCTAAAAGAACCCTTAAGGCCGGAGCTACCGGGGCTTGTTCTGACAACACTTTTTAATGATCCCGCTATGCCCTCACTAAATAGGACATTTATACTATCATTATTAGGTCAAATTCCTGAACTTAGCCTGATCACTTCTGCCGACATTGACTTAGTTGATTACATACATAGACAACGTCTCGATTACATTCGTCTAGTTATTCCATCACCTTTGGTTGGAAATCTTCTCCTGAAAGAGGCAGAACAGCTTCAACGAAGAGGCTATGACATCTTTGAATATGTATATACTCAACCATTGGTAAAACAGTCGTTCTTAACCAATAGTGGTCAAGCGATTGTACCATAATAATGTGGTGGGGGGATCTGTGCCTGTAACTGAGAAGTCGGATACACAAGAATGGATGTGGCTTGCCCTGACCCTGCGCAAATCTATTGATACTCTTAAAAAACTGGCGAAGCCCCTTTAGTAACCGGAAAAACAATCTTGAAAATACTAATCTGGAATTCACGAGGATCTTCGCATCTGCTACACAATTCCAGCCTTATGAACGATCTAGCCCGATATGAATTTGTCTGCATTCAAGAAACCTGGTCTAGGGCTCACCTTTGCTGGGAGGGTTTCACGGTCTCGTCACTAACCGCAAAAGGGGGCAGGTGGGGTAGACCCAAAGGAGGTCTTATAACGGCAGTGAAAAATGTCATTGACCCTAGAATCACGGGTAAATGGGCTTTTTTGGACCACTTTTTAGTGGTGGCCTAGATATTAAAGTTTAATGCGGTGGATACTGCATTTCTGTTAGTGAATATATATTGGAACCAGGCAGACTACTCTGATAATCAATTAAGGTTGGAACTATGGAATTTGGGCTCATTACTTGAAACCTGGTTGGTTGTTAATCCTGGGGGACACATTGTGATTGTTGGCGACCTAAATGCTGATATTCCCACTGATTCTCCTCTTGGTGACCTGTATACTGGTAACTATGAGACCGTATTACCAGTAGTTGACAATCCCAAGGGTCGAGGCAGAATTTGGTCGCATTTTATTGAGATCTGGGGATTGGTAGTTGTGGCTAATTCTCTTCCTACGTGGAAAGCGTGAGGTTACAAATCCACTATTGATTATCTTATTTGCTCGGTGGGTGTGTTCAACTGTACTGGAAGGCTGGACATCATTGATACTAATCTCAGTGACCACTGCATGCTCTCTCTTGAATTGGTCACTGTCGGTCACTCAAAATCAAAAATGATGTATAATCACCCCTTGGAAATTAATCATGCGGGGAATAGAATTAAATGGACTGAGAAAAAAAAACTGTTCATTTACTGCCACCATGATTAGAGATTATGAGACCTTTTCTGATAATCAACGGGTCGATACATACTCGGCTGTTAAATTTACAGACTATATTACCAGATCTCTTAGAAAAATGGAGGATTCCTCTGGCAAGAAGAATATAGGCAATACATTTACGACCCATTATTTTGATGGGGCAGTGAAGGACAGGAAGTGTCAAATGAGGAAAGAGATCAGACAGGCTTGGAAAGTGGGGTATAATATTACTGATACTGTGGCTATGGTAAAGAAAATAAAGCAAAAATATAAAAATTGGTCCATCCAACATCGCATGGTTAAATATCAGAGGGATGGTGAAATTATGTTAAATTCCCTACGAGGACATAACTCCAGCAATTTCTGGAACTTAATTAACAACCTTGAGAAACCTCAGAAAGAGTTACTTCTCAATCCTATTAACGAATCTACTTGGCTGGGACATTTTGCCGATTTTATCAAACTAAAAATCATGATGTAAAAGATGTTCTGAATTGTGGATCCCAATGGCTCTTGAAATTTAGTACGTGGGACATTGTTGATTTAATATCTAAATCTAAAAATTCGGGTGCGCTTGGGCCAAACAACCTTTCCAATAAAATTTTCAAACGTGAACCTCTGATATGGGCAAAAATACTTTTTAGTTTGTTCAATAATATACTACTGACCAGAGTTCTTCCTCTGTCATGGAGGGTTTCTATTATTATCCCAATTTTTAAGAAGGGTTCCCGACAATGTCCCCTAAGCTATAGGCCAATTGCCATTTCGGATCCAGAATCCAAATTGTTTGCTTCAGTTGTATTGAAGGAAATTCACAAGTGAATGCTTGAAGAAAAAATTCTCGACATTAGACAAATCGGCTTTAGAAAAAATATGGGAAACGAATGTGGAGGGAGATACTTAGCTGCCTGCGAGCGGAAGTAATGAAGAAGGGTGCTTTACCTGTCTTTGTTGCGTCCATGGACTTAAGCTCCGCTTTTGATTTGGTGGACAGGACGACTCTCTGGCAGAGACTGAGAACATTAAATATGCCTCCAATTCTGTTTGATATAGTCAGGGCTGTATACTCAGATACAGAAATAAGGGTAAAATTGGATGCTGAGGGTACTCTTTCTGATGCACTGACCATCCACAACGTTCTCCGTCAGGGCTGTAGGTTGGCACCCACAATATTCAACCTTTACGTGAGTGGTGCGAATACCGCCCTGTCAAATAAAGGCCTTGTAGCTCCCAAAATACAGAACATCCGTTTAGCATGGTTATCTTATGCTGATGACTTCCTCCTTATCGATAACACAAAGATCGGCCTCCAAAGATTGCTTAAAGCCTTTGAAGAATTTATTTCTTCTCTACTGCTGAAGATTAACTCCGCTAAAACTGTGATAGTTCGTTTGGGCAACAGAAATAAGAAGCTGGACTCGCTTACCTGGTCATGTGGTAATTCCCGTCTTAGAGCCCAGCCTGTGTTTAAATATTTAGGTTTTGTTATATCAGGGTCCAACTTAAGATCAGTATTTAGAACTCAACTTAGATTCAAGGCGGACATTGCAATCCGTCAAATGAGAGTCATCGATTCCAGATATGGCAGATTCACAATGAGTCCTCTGAGAGAATTCTACACGAAAAAGGTCATCCCTAGATTAATCTATGGGGCGGAATTACAGTCTCTAAAATACAAGGGGGATTGGCTGTCCACGGAGAGTTACATTTGGAAATCGGTTTTGTATTTTCTACCTAAATCAATCCCTTTTGAGTTAATTCTGTATGAATTTGGTCTAAACTCTTTATTGGCTTACGTAACCTGTAAAAGACTAAAGCTGTGGAGGAAATGCATGTCTAGTGAAATGAATACACTCTACTGTTGTGTAGGTCAGAAAATTGGTAACCCTTTTATACAAGAGCTGAATGCTGAAACTTTAAAGACTCTGAAATCTCTAGGTATGTCAGTAACCTCTCTTAAGAATAAACCCACACGGGTGAAGGAAAGTGTGATGGGGTTTGACTGGTTACATACAAAAAATAAAATCCAGTATGTGCATTGAATAAATGGTTGCCAGTCATGGAACAGTATTTAGTCAAATATCCCAGTAAACGGATAAGAAATGATTTTATGCGTTTTAGATTTAATGTCATCGCTACAAACCAGATCAATTCCATTAGATTGATTGTGAAAGGGTCTTGGAATTGGTGTAGATTCTGCTGTATAGAGGGGACGGTTGAGAATCTAAAACATATTTTGCTGGTGTGTCCGGCACTCAAGGCCGAAAGACTTCTATACTTCAGTCAATATGTATTGAATACTGCTAATGTGGATAGGGATTTCATCTGGTATAGAATGCTCCATTGTAGCAAAGTCAATTTAAACATTAGGGTTGCAACCTTCTTGAGAAATGTTTGTGATCTCTTTTAAAGGGTATCGACTGTATCTAATGGGTGAGAATGTTAATCCTATTTGTTGACCTCTGTCTTTTGCTGTTTTTGTTTTCCTTGTTTATTTTTAATTGCTCTTTGTACTTGATTTAGCATTTCTTCTTATGTGATTGGTACTTATTTTATGTCTAATACGTTTGAGAAAGTGTGTTCTTTTAAATATTTTGTAAGGTTTATATAAAACATAACAAATAAAAAAAAAAATAGAAGCAGTAAGTAGGACATTATTGGTGTCATACTTCTTTATAATCTGAAAAGTGTAATATATCAACATATTTCTGCAATCCACATATCAATGCTACAATGTTCAATTTACAGCTATATTACACTGTGCTGCTTGTGGCCAGGGCCTACAAGCTTCACTGCACACCCTACAGTGTACGGGCTCCAGAAATGCACTCAATATTGTAGACCCTGGCCAAAACTACCACAGCACAGTACAACCATGCATAGAAACATCTATTGACTTACCACAAACCCGACACATAACATAGCCACCTACCTCTTAGCCACTTCAGTTCACAGTGTATTAAGTTACTTACACACAATGGACAACCTCTTTTCTGAATACCCTCTTCACCCAAGCCTGTAGTAAGTGGACACATTCAACGCACTATAGTACAGTAACCTACCCAATAATCTGCACAATCACAACAACCCAAACACAAAAATGCTTCCATATGTCTTACGTAACTGTCCTATGTTCTATAAGATTTGACTCCTCGCATGCCACTGTCACCGTTTAGGGCATTAGTTCATCTTTGTTGTTATGTACACCATTTCATTGTAAGGTATGGACATGGTGCACAACTCGGCAACCATATTTGAAAGTCTGCTGTGCTCCTTAAAATGTCAGCCTTCTGGCTTCTCTTTTTTAATGTGTAATGGAGACACAATTTGAAAACCATACCACCCTTACATTGTTTGAAGAAGGTGTTAGGTAATTCCTTTTGTTTGATGAACGAGAGCCCCAAATATCTCAGTGCTGAAAGACACCAAACTGCGTAAGATGGCCGTGACACCCACATATGCCGAGCCATCGCACATACAGTCTGCCAACGTACACTGTCGTAAGACACTGCACATATAAATAGTACATAGGGGCTGTAACTGTACATTTATGTATTGTGTCATCTGTGCATTCACTGCAGCATGTATAATGTACCATCATCTCTCCATGTACGTCATACTAACTTCTACATAACTACACTACTGACATTCGGAAATGCACAGTAAAATCATAACACGATGCCGCCTCAATCTTTTTTTTAGCCGCATGCTTGCCAGAAAGTGAAACATAACATACCTCTCTTTCAACAGGACACATGCTTATTGCGAAACAGCTTTGAGTGGTAAGCATCATTTGCTCCAACGGCAGACGTTTGAAAAAAAATCAAAATCAAAGATAACTTACAGTACATGTTCCGCAAAGGTAGTCTGCAACTGTTCAATACGCCGCACAGAGCAATTTCCCGTCCACACAGTATAACCATGGATTTTGCAGAAGTTATGTAAGTACAACTTTACATTGAGTGTTTGATAGGGATACAAATGTAGTAGGATGTAGTTCTGTATGCATAATTATGAAGTTACGATCCCGTAGACTTTGTCTGTGTTCACTGTACTGGGGTTTGTAACATCGGGGCTCACGCTGGGTTACAGTGCCATGTCTCCACCATTCAGCGTAAATGACAGATATGATTGTTGTTGGTTTAGTTGACATGCTTCTCCAGCCCATGAAAACCTATACATAAAGCACAACACTGAAAGTGAATGCAACTCGTGCACTGAAACAGCACACTGTAAGCTCAATTGTGTGCTGCTATATTGCCTGTATTGTCCTTACAATGACCTTTCAAACACTTAAGAGTTGTTTGTGCCTTCATTCCATTAAAATCATAATGGCCACAGGCCCACATAGCACTCGGCCGCCACACAAACATCGACAGGTAATATTGTAGTGTTGGATGTGTTGGCAAAACAGCTCCTACATTGTCCTGAGGGAAATGCAATCATAGGGGACCCCCATGAGTTTTTTTCTTTTTAATGTTTGTTTGGACTCACACAGAGAGAATGTGCCATGGGTCTGACAAAACTCGCTGGCACTGACATCTTTTGTGAAAAGCAAACACATGAAAGGAGGTTGTGTTGGCAACATTTGAAAGACGATTTGCATGTATGTAGCCATAGAAGGAGAGTGGCAACTACAAAACAGAGAGCAAGGCAGTGGGTGAACATATGACGCTACTCAATAACACACAGTAGATCACCCAAAGGTCCATGGCCACCTATGTCCCATTTACGACATCCTTCCTGCAGACCCTTGGCTTTTACACTGCCACTGATAACGGCTTCTTAAATGTATTCTTATTCCTCTTTGTTCGCAGATACCTTGCACCTTATTGCCCGTGTCACAATTCCACTACCCAACAGACGTGTGTTGGAGCAATCATTACAAGATTACCATCAGCAGTGTGTTTTCGCTCATTGTTATCTGTGATGACCGCTTTTGCCCTCTATGTCCATTTGCGTTTCCAGCAATAGGAAGCAACATGCAAACCTTAATGATGTAAGGCATCACAGAGACAACAGCTGACACCTTTCCTAACTTACAAAGAAATTGTGTTGTCCCACACGAACCACCAAGGTCCATAAAGTAATCCTTTGGCAACTGTGCCAGACGACAAAAGAAGTACATAAAAGCACAGAAGGCATTCAATGCTGGAATTTACCTGCAAAATGAAGAAAGTGGTTGTTTCAGGCGTTTTACACTTTCTTGTGAACATTGTATGAAAAATAAGACCACTTGCAACAGGACACAGTGTTGGTCGTACATTGTTCAAATTTTCTCTGAGCAACTACTGTGTTCAACAAGACCGTGACCGTACGCTCTGTGTGCGCATGTCTGCTTTAGCTTCTGTTTATGTTGCTGTTTTCCGGACCTAGCTCCTCACATGACACGTTGGGCTACTCTGTGCACGCACGTTATGAAAATACGTAAAGTGCACAGTTTGAGCAACTACTGTGAACAACTAATGTCCGCTATGGAGGCGAGTGTTGTGATATTGTGTGGCACCCTCACGTAAAGTCAGTGCAGGTGATGCACACATAAAAATAGACAGAATGGCAATGCCGACTGCGTTCTTTGCGTATCTCAAAAAGCACACAAAACAAAGCTAATGTTACTCTCACCTGGTCTCCACAGGGACCCCGAATGGAGCTGGACGATCCGGTGATGAGTGGTGTCTTGTGCACCCCTCTGACTTCGTCATGAAAGCAGGCTTGCCTAGAATGTTAAATCACATGTTACCCAACCATATGGATGAGGGCAACTCCCGGCTCCCGTGGCGTCCTCTTGCACCCTCCACTGCTATATCTCAGCTTTGTGTTATGAATAACGGGTTCTCCGTCCTGCGACTGTTTGCAGGGGTGTGTAGTAGTTCTAGGATCTAGTTACTTCACTGATCCTACCAAGTTCCAGACAACTGTGACTCAATACCCAATGGTATGGATTGCTTAAGAGTTCAAGTTGTTAAAGTTCACTCCTGTGCTGCCTTTCTTATAGGTTTCCTCTTCATGCTTAAGATGGAGCGAGGTCCTGTGATAGCTGGCTTCCATGTAAGATTTGCGCCAGCGGTATGCGAAAGTCTTTCCACACGGTATAGTTCTCTGCACAACTAACCTGCTGCTCTTTATATTCTGCAGGGGCGGAACCTCCTGGACAGAGGTTAAGGGATGAAGTATTGCGAGTCTGTGAGGATTGCTGCCTTCAGGTGAGAGCGGCATTGTGCAAAATCTAAAGTCTAAATGAGGCCTTCCCCACTGCACCGCTAACCTGATGTCTTTCTTGTTTTCTACAGATGCGGCAGCTCCGGAGCGGTGATCCGATGATGGAGTGGCGAATGTGTGATGATGCTCCGTTGGATCGCTGGTAAGTATTAGCGTTGCGCTGAACTGCGATGAAGATTGCGTGGGCTGCGCGGCTAATCTGGTGTTCTTTCCTTTTGAGCTCAGAAGAAACGGCGACTCCAAAAAACGGCCGCGAAGGAGAGTCAGGTAAGTATCTTGTTCTGTTCTCTATTCTCACTCTTTCCTTGCAGGTAGCTCGAGACAACTGGATGGCCGTGGCTGATGGCTGGCCTGGAGCTGCAGACAAGGTGAGCGTTACGCTGCAGGAGTGCAGAATAACGCGAAGCGCGTTCTGTACCAAGGGTGTGGCTTATATAGTCTTCTGAAAGTAGTCCCCAGGTAAAGTCGTCCCAGCAACCACACCCAAGCAAATAGTTCCAAGGCAAGTAATCCCTTCAACCTGCTTCAGATTGGTTTACACGTGCTTCATTGGGTTTGAAATGTGCCATGTTGGTGATGGCAGTATGAGCCTGGCGCCAACGGCGCCAGGACCGAGTCCAGGAAGCCCCTGCAAGATCCTCTGGGGTCTTTAAGGCCCCCATGGAACCTAATGCCTTGGGCCGTTTGGTCTGTACCTGATTTTTAGAGGTATTGACCGTGACAGCACTCCCCCCAAGGCCCCTCCCAAGGAGGTTTGTCCCACTGGTCTGGGTTTGGTCGGGTAGTTCCGATGGAAACGGTTCACTAGGCGTGGTGCATGAACAAAGTCACTTGGCTCCCATGACCTTTATTGAGGACCATAGCCTTTCCAGTCAACTAGATAGAAAAGTTTTGATTTGACCCACTTCAAGTCTATAATGTCTTTGACCTCGAATTCTGGTTCCCCATCTACCAAAATGGGCCTTGGCGGTTTTGTTATCCGAGTTCCTGGTTGTACTGGTTTTAGCAGGGAAACGTGGCATACGGGATGGACACGCATATTTGAAGGTAGCTCCAGTTTTACAGTTGTACTGCCACAGGGTTGATGATGGCCTTGATGGAGTATGGTCCCAAATACCTGGGATTAAATGTGTGGGTTCCTTTTAGTGGTATATGTCTTGGGGCTAACGAAACCTCATCTCCAATCTGGTATTTTGGAGCTTTGCTCCTATGTTGATCTGCACATTTCTTGTGTCTCTCTTTAGCTTGTTTCAAATGTTCTGTTGCTCTTTTGAAGGCTTGGGTAATGGTTGTGTGCAAACTGCTTACGGCAGGCATTTCCAAATGTTGTGATGAGTCAAGTTCTGAGGTTCGTGGATGCATTCCATATATTGTATAGAATGGAGTTTGCCCCGTGCTGGAATGCAAAGAGTTATTGTAGGCATACTCGGTTATCCATAAAATGTCCTTCCAATTGCTTTCAGTTTGATGCAACATGTACCTTAGGTATTGTTCCAGAGTCTGGTTGGTACATTCCGTTTGGGGATGGTGACTGATCGAAAGTCTTACATCAATCTGGGCCAACTGACAACATTTTCTCCAAAACTGTGAGATAAACTGACTGCCCGATCTGAGACTAAGACGGAGGGGAATCCATGTATCCGGACAATTTGTTCTAAGAATTCTTTCACCAAAATTGAAGTGGAGGGCAAACCTTTTAACGGAATGAAATGGGCCATTTCAATATGGTGTTGAAGCCGTTACAGGGAGGTAGATCTGTGATGAAGTCAAGAGACAACGTATGCCAGGGTGTAGGTAGAACATCTAGAGGCTTCAGTAGACCAGGTGGTTTCTTTTTCTGGGCCTTGTTCTGAGCACAAATGCCACATGAAAGCACAAATTGTTTGATATCCTTACGCCATGTCGGCCACCAAAAATGTCTCTTGATCTTGGCTTCGGTTTTTGCAATTCCAGGGTGGCCTTCCACCAATGACTCATGATAATTTGAGATGACCTGTTTTTGAAGTTCCTTGCTAGTTAAGTAGAGACGTCCTTGGAAATATGGTAAAAGATTAGCAACTGAATGATGTTTGCTTTTGGTCGACCAGTCTTGTAAGACCTTGGAATCGAGGAGATGTGAAATTTCCTTGTGGATGTTGTCCAGGGTCAGTGTGGTAGTGATTCCAAGGATTCTTCCCACTGGAATGATGGGTACCGGATCCGGATTTGAATATGCTTCTTCTATCCCTATGCGGGACAGTGCATCTGCCTTGCTGTTTCGGCAACCAGGTTGGTAAGTAATCACAAAATCGTATTCTGCAAAAAATAATGTCCATCGGAGCTGACGAGAAGACTGAGCCTTGGCCGACTTTAGGTATAGTAAATTTCGGTGATCTGTAATCACAGTGATGGTGTGTCTGGCCCCTAGGAGATAATGCCGCCAAGCTTTGAATGCTGCCTTGATGGCCAGAAGCTCTTTTTCGGTTACAGCATAGTTCAGTTCTGTTGCTGTGAATTTTCGCGACCAAAAGGCCACTGGGTAAAGTTGACCTGTCTCCGGGTCCTTCTGAGAAAGAACCGCTCCCATCGCCAAACTGGAAGCATCAGTTTCTACTACGTACGGGAGATCTGGGCGAGGATGTTTTAGGACTAGAGCTGAGGTGAGTTTTCTTTTTAAGTCTTGGAAGGCCTTTTCCGCTTCATCCGACCACTGAAAGCGTTTGTTCTTTCGTAATAAGGATGTGATGGGATGCACCAATTGCGAAAATCCTGGGATGAATCTGCGATAGAAGTTTGCAAATCCAAGCATGCTCTGAACTCCCTTGATTGAAGTTGGAGAGGGCCATTTGAGGATAGCGTCCACCTTCCTAGAGTCCATAAGAACACCACATGGAGTTAGAACAAAACCAAGAAACTCGACCTCTGTAACGTGGAAGAAACATTTTTCCAATTTAGCATACAGCTTATGTTGTCAGAGTTTTTCAAGTACGGCGCAGACGTGTTTCACATGATCCTGCTTGGAAGCTGAGTACATCAGGATATTGTCAATATATACGACGACACAAATATCGATTAGCTCTCGAAGGACATCGTTCATAAAATATTGAAACGCTGCTGGGGCATTACAAAGCCCAAAGGGCATCACTTGAAATTGGAAGTGACCATACTTAGTGCGGAAGGCGGTCTTCCATTCATCCCCCTTTTTAACTCGTACGAGATGGTTTGCCCCTCTGAGATCCAACTTAGTGTAAATTTGAGCTTCTTTTACTTGGTTCAGCAGTTCCGGGATAAGAGGCAGGGGGTACCGTTTTTTTATTGTCACCTGGGTTAATGCACAGTAGTTGATACAAGTCCTTAGATCTCCTTCCTTCTTGGGGACAAAGAATAAGGGCGAGGCCGCCGGACATTTAGATGGATGAATGAAGCCTTTAGCCAGCTACTGGTCCAAATATTGTTTTAGCTGAAGATCTTCAGGTTTCGTGAGGGCGTAGATTCTACTGCATGGGATCTGAGCTCGGGGTATTAGGTCAATCTGGCAATCATACGGTCTATGGGGTGGTAAGGTGTTGGCTTGGTCCTTCTGAAAAACATCCTGAAAGTCCAGGTATTCCTGGGGTAGCTGACTTGCCGGACTTGTGACTGTTGCAATTGCCTTGGATTCTTCTGGATAGCAGGTGTGAGCACAGTTTGCGAAGGTCAACCTCTTCTCCCGCCAGTCTATACAAGGATTATGTGTTTCTAACCATGGCATACCAAGGATCACTTGACATTGGGGGGCCTTGATTAAGTCAAACACAATGGTTTCTCGATGTCCGTCATGGCACAACAGCGTCACAACAGCTTCATCTCCCTCGTCGAGTGCATTACAGGACCAGAAGAGATCTCTGTTCCATCAACGGTGGTGACCAAATCAGTTGCTGCCTTTGGGCAAAGAGATAGACTCATCCTTGAAGCCAATTCTTGATCAATATAGTTACCTATAGCTCCACTGTCGATGTAAGCTCTGACCGCGTGCATACGAGTCGGGTGCTGGTGACTGATGAGGATGATTGGCAAGGCTAGATGTGAGAACTGGGTACCCTTCCTCTCGCTCGACTAGCAGACCTCTACGCTTGCCGGGCAGAGTAGTTTTCCGACTCAGGTTTGGTGCTGACCTTATTGGCTACCCCGACTGCCTTCTTGGGTGGTTTCACTGGACAGTCTTCTCTTATCCCTTTCAGACTTAGATAGTGGTCCTCGCACACCTCCAATTTCATGGGTTCAGATTTGTCTGTCCTGGCGGTGTTATCTCTCGGATGCATTTGAAGATGTTGCTCTGTTTAAACAGAGCACTGCAACGGCAGCAGATAAACATCAATATGCTCAGAGGGGGACATTAGCAAGGACTGGTCTTCCTTAAGAAATGTGCACAGTCCAGGCATGGACATAAAACTGTAGGACATGCTAATAATCATCAGACCCATGCAACCAACAATGTGTACCTATTCACTTCTATACACACGGTATTGCAACACTTCACACAGTGGACACACTACAGGACTATTGCCTCCATCACCTCCAGGCATGGACCGAAAACTGTCGGACGTGCTAACAATCACCACAGCCATGCCGTCAACAATGTGTACACTGCAAACAAACGACACACACAAGCCAACATTGTAAAAAATAATTTGCAATCAGTAGGCACACTCTTCGGTGCAAGGCCTCCTGCCATGCACCCAAGGCGCTAGGTGCTTACCACACTCAACACAACATACTACACCCAATGGAAATATCCTGATATCATCTGCAATTCACTCCCCATCCCCAATTCAGCATCCCTGCAGTTACCACAGAAGCTACCCGCAAATTGCTGCAGTACTCACGGACACCACTCGCACACCTCTGTCTTCTTGCACTTTAACAGATATATCATGTGAACCACTTTTCACGCCCCTCCTCCATCCCCTCTTCCCACCACCAGATGTCACAAAGCATGCTGCAGTACTCGCGGACACCGCTCACACACCACTGTCTTCTTCTACCTAAACAAATATATCATGTGAACCACTTTTCATTCCCCCACCCTTTGCATCCCATCTTTCCACCACCAGATGCTGCCAAACATGTTTTCCAGCCCCTTTCGGTGCTGCACTATCCTCTGATGCAACATGCCGGCGTTACCCAAAATTGTGACGCACATCACGCTTCCCTCCATCCAACCACCAAGCGCATCCAATGTTCACCAACATCATGCCACACTCCAGGCCAATCAGACTTTTGACCGTTGAGCGAACAGGGAAATCGGATTGTGGAGTGGAGCCAGATATCACTACTTTTTTCAGACATACATTTTAGCTGTTTTTTAAAAAGTACTGGAGAGATGGTCACCAAATTTACAAAAGCATGCTTTTCGGGATCACGCCACCGCTCCTACCGCAAATTTGCTGAAAATCTGTCCAGCGGTTTGGGCTGTAGGAGTGCGCAGAGTTTTTGTCCATTCAGTCTATCGAAAAAAAAATGTTTGGGACCCCCTTTAACTTTGACCCCCTATCCCCGAAACCTCACCAGACGCCCCCAAATAATTCTGAGTGAGATTTGGTGCAAGGGGAAAAAGTTATAAGGGGGGTCCCAAATTTTCTTTTTTTTCCATAGAGTGATTGGGGAAAAAACATTGCTCACGCCTACAGCTCAAACCGCTGGACGGATTTGCACCAAATTTGCGGCAGCAGCAGCGGCTTGCTGGTAGTTTCATACCATGTACGTCCAGTTAGTCTGTGGAGCAAATTTCAATTATTGGTTGCATTTTTTTTTCAACAGTGTTTCATTGAATTTTTAACAGCTTGCAAGAGTTGGCATCAAGGACATACAATTGACATTTTTGGGTGCAAATGTTTCCATGATATCAGTAGCACATGAGTTATGGCCGTACAGTGCATGGATGTGCCAGGTTTTTAATATTGATTGTGCTTCTTGAGGTAGTACACCAACTCTAATACTTTTAAAAATGTTGGCATATGTGAGGTCTGCAGAATGGATCATGTTTTATGTTAATTCTCTGTATTGGAAATGTTGCCAAAGGTTGAAATTTCCTATGCTGCCAACAGTTTTACGGCAGAGTTTGTGTCCTAAGGTTTTAAAAATAGGTTCACCTTTTACTGGGGTCAATTGAAGAAGATCTCTGAAAACAATAATGTGTTTTCCTCCAAAGAGCTCTTTGTAATTTGTTTTGAGTACTTCTTGCATTCTGAGGTGAATCAAAGGTGAATCAAAGCCAACATTAGGTTGGAGACCATTTCACACTTCGTTGGCATCAGTGGAGGTTGGGAGGTATTGTGCGCACAAACCAGCTGCAGCAGTCTAGTTGACCCCTAAGATGGCGCCACGTGTTTATAGGCGGTCAATTCCGGATATGCTTTGAGTTGTACACGGCTATGGACCCTTGCTGCTTGTGCGTCTTGTTCGTGCTTGCGCATTTGCTCCCAATTACACCTTATTTTTCTCAGCTCACTCTGTTCGCTCTATATGTTTTTCTACTTGTGTTGTTTTCATCTGTTATATTGCTTTCCTTTCCTTTGTATTCTTTTTGTACTTATTATCTTTCGTTCCCTCTTAGTACCAGTGCTGCGGTACTTCTGGGTTCTTTCTATCTGCTGCTATCCTCTCTCTGGGTTATATCTTAGATCAGGTAACTGACCTTTGCTATTTTTCATTTATTACGTGAATCACAGTGCTTACGCCATCTCTATCTATCCCTATTATTATTCATACCTGGTTTATACTTTACTCCGGTTTCTTCGGTTGCGATCATCTTCTTACAGTGATTAAACCACACGTTGTGTAAGCAATTTTGCCTTCCACTTGCTAGTTCCGTTCTTTCGTTCTTCTTTCTTCTAGGTGTTTTTTTGTCTTCATACACACCTCCACTTCCTCTGTCTATTCTTGTTCCTCCTGCTTTCCTCTTCCTGTGTTCCATCTGGTTGCTACTATGCCTGCTACAAAGATCTTTTGGAAGATTTTGGACAACAGTGTTCTATTCTGACAAAGGACCGGAGACCATTTCCTTGCCACTGAGTATCAAGGGTGAAACTTGGAGGAGCTCTACTGTGGGGAGAGGGAAATGCCACTTTTCTTCTGTTTCTTAGAATTTCCAACAAAAAAGGACATCACCTTTGCGGTCCACACAGAACTGTTACCACATCAGTGTTTTTTCTGCCACATCTGCTTTTTCCCTGGACGTTTTTGGGGGCTTGCTCCTTGGGGTTCCCCCTGATCCTGTTTCCTTACAAGTCATGGTGGCCTCCGAGGGAGCTCGCCCTTACTTGCACGAGAAAAAGGAAAGAAAGACGAAGGAAACTAAAGGAAACCAAAAGAAAAAGGTATTGGACATCTTAAAAGAAGTATCAGGTGAGGAGAGGGAACGGGGCGGTATCACAGATTTTGACAACCATGCTCACTTCATCTATCAGTAGCATTTTCATTTGTTTTAACTAGGGGTGTACCGAACTTCGGCTTCGAGTAAGTATTCGGCCGAATTCCAGCTGAAAAAAAGCTTTTCGGCTCCAGCCGAATAGTTTCCGGCTATTTGGCTCTTGCCGAATACTTCGACATTCTCATTTGAATACAATGTAACATGAACTCAGAAAGGCAAATATAGACTTCAGTTTGCAAAACTGAATCGAATTAGACCAGACAAATTGCTATCACACAGCTGAAAAATATCTTATATTGTAATCTGCTCTTTAGGGCATGTTTTGTTACAGATTCTTAGACAAAAAAGGTGCTCATCTTTTATACTTTGCCTGTACCAATACAGGAACATATTTTCTTTGGTGAGTGTTTTATATGCAATGTGCACTTTTTTCAGTTAGAAAAAATAAACTGAAAGAGTTGTGCATAGATACTTGCAGTTCCTGTCATGTCACTTCCCATTGCGTACGTCATAGTCCCCCATTTCTTTTTTTAAGGAATTGAGTCCTGCGTTTGACATTATCTGATATTTTATCAGGAAATGATAAGTTGCATATGTTTCTGTATTGGCGAGAAAGAGTTGCTAGGATGAGTGAAAAGTGAGCAGCATTGGTTTGGGTGGGGTGAAGAGTTGTGAGACGGAGTTCATGCATTTCAGATTTCCTCTTGACTTGTGTCTTGCCTGAGCCGATATGAAAGATTTTATACAATTCTATGTGAGCTGCAAAGAAGTTTCGAAACTTGACCACATTGAGTTTGCCACTGGATAGAGAATGCAATGCATCTGATTCACAAAGGCAGTCCTTTTGCATTTGTGAAGCCTCCTACTTTAACAGGCACTGAATATGCAACAATCTTCTGTACATTTAGTACCTTCATTTTGGTTAAATCTGCTTTATTTCTGGCTTTTATACTTTAAATAAAGATGCTGCATTGATTACAATGAAGAGAAATACAAGTATAGAATGCATTTAAAATGGTACTTTTGTAATAAGTGTGTTTTTTCACGTTTGGAACATGATTTATCAAATAAAGCAACTATTCGGCTTCATATTCGGCTTCAGCCAAATACTAAGTATGCTATTCGGTACAGCCCTACTTTTAACACTCTGCGTAGTTCCATTGCAGCTTCTGTAGAACGTTTGTAATATTCTAATTTATTTTGGTGTTCTACTGGAAGGAGTAGTAATCGGTGTAAAAGTGACACTGCTTATGTTGTAGGCAGCTAAACCTGTGGGGGCAGTTACAACAGCTGACAGTTTGTTGTTTGTCAATTGTTGAAGGAACTTGCAGATGATTTTGATTAAGAATGTTTTGCCTGAACCATCTTGAACACTTTCTTATAGTAGTATAGGTTTGTAATTTTGGCAGCTACCTGCAAAAGAACACAGCGTATTACCTGAGATTAATGAAAGCTATCAAGCCGTTCCTCAATGAAGGTAACATGGCCACGATAGCGAGAGCCATTATTCTATCACGGCTTGATTATGGTAACGCTCTGTTGTTGGGGGCCTCTTCTAAGGACTTATCTAGCTGCCAAGTGATCCAGAATAATGCGGTCAGGCTTGTCAAGAACTTAAAGAAGAAAGACCACACCACAGCAGATAGACTATCATTGCACTGGCTCAGGGTTGAAGAGCGTATCAAGTTCAAGGCCCTCTGCTTGGTGCACAAGTGCTTCTACGGCTCAGCGCCGGTATATTTGAAAAAGAGCCTAGTGCCCTACATACCGAGGAGAAGTCTACGCTCGGAGGGAAAATGTCTGCTGTCAGTCCCTAACTTCAAGCTGAAATCTGGCTTGGGCAGATCATTCGTGGTGATGGCCCCCAAATTATGGAACAGCCTGCCCGAAGTGCTGAGGTCAGAGGTGAACCACCTTACTTTCAGGAAGCACCTGAAGACATACCTCTTCAGATGAAGAGCCTGGGGAAAGCAATGTTTCGGGGTCCTTAATAGGCCGCAGTGTTTGTTACTTTATGTCTGTCTTGTTGTTGCTGTATTGTAAGTGCAAGCGCCCTGATGCCCACGGGCTACCGGCGCTATATAAAATAAAATACAATACAATACAATACAATACAATACAATACAATACAATACATTCTTTATTTTCATGTCGTACACCATGTGCAATTTCTTTTGTTACTTCTTGAAAAATGCTACACTGCTCAATGTTCAGTTTTGATTGCAGTACAGTTAAGTCTTCTGTATCTTCTTCATAGTGACACAGTGTTTTCTACTTCTCTCATAGCTAATTCTGCCTCATTTGCTATTAGTGGCTCACCCAGTGGTTCTTGGTTTCCTGTTACAGAAGGTTGACTACTGTCAGGAGTGTCCTTATCTAGTTGGGCCTGGAGTTCTTCTTCGTGCTGCTGTTCATTGTGCAACATTGTTTTGTACTGTGAAAAGTTTACATCGGTTATGGTGCTTCCATTTGCTTTGAAAGCGTCTTCATAGGAGCATTAGATATCTAGTAACTCTTCTTCTTTTCACCATGGTTTAAAATGTTGTAGCAGGGACATGTAATATAGTTTTTTATGTTGAGGAGTTTTTAATGACAATTTGATATGATTAATTAAGCTTCGTTTGGTAAGTTTCAATGAGCTGCCTTCACAATTTGTCACTCTGTATCTATCTTTGTTTTCTTCTGGTTTTATATTATTTTTGTATGTGAGGTTGTGGGCTATGTGGTATAGACACAAAGTGGTACTCCTGTTTGGGTAGTATGTCTCTAGTAATTTGTTTTTCAAAATGTCTTGGCTGTTGGGATCATTTTTGGCTATTGCTTCTATGTCATTGTATGATTTGAGAACTCTTTTTCTAGATTTAGCAGGACCAAGACTTAGTCATACTATATTTTCAGATTTTCCACACAAAGCAGTACCGGTTAAACGGTCTGCAGCTTCATAGTAGCCACATTCTCTATGAGATTTAATTTTCATGCCTAAGCTGTACAATTTCTGAGACAGTGTTTTGTCTGATGATAGGCCATCCCAGAGGTCTTGAAGCTCTGTTTTTTCTGCTTTGGTTAAGTAGGCTGTAACATATCGTGCAACTGCAGTGGAATTGTCTGCAATGTAATGCACATCTATGTTTGCATCCCATCAGAGGGCAATGAATGCATTATAATCATTGATATATTTTGCTTCTTCTGTTCTTTTTATGTAATATGTTCTTAAGTGATTTACCTTTAACACTATGTCTAACTGAAGACATGAAGTTGTTTACTTGACCTGTTGCTGTAACGGGTCTAGGGAAACCAAAGCGGCATTTGGTGTAGTATTTCCCTTTGTCTTTGTATTTGCGACGACAATATTTATCACATTTGTGTCTTTGAAATTGTAAAATTTGTGCATGAAGATTCCTATTTTTTTGCTTCTGAAGGAATTTCACAAGTGACATATTTTTGAAAAAACTGTAAAACAGTAGCATCATGGTCTTGACCAAATGTAGGACCATCCTTAATCCATAAAAGAATGTGGATATGTGGTGCTCCTCTGGCTTGGTATTCTTTTCTCCAAAAGAAGTGTTTCACTTCTCAGAGCAGAGGAACAGTTTTATTACAAATAAAGTGAAGCATAGCAATGAAGTGATGATGGAAATATCTTGAAACATTAACAGGATCTAGAGAGCAAAGTTCTCCAGGTGTTAGTATAACTATGTTTGGTTTTTTTTGTTTGATATGCGTAGGAAATCATGTAAATCTTCCCAGGAATATTCTGCACGACTTAATGTAACAAACCAAGTGGGTGGGCCAAGGTTTCTTATCATACAACGTACATCTCCGTGACGTCAGAACCAGTACTCTTTTAGAACCATGCATTTTTGCTAACAGATTTGTAATGCTTGATTGTAAAATCTCATATTTTTCTTGCACTTTTTGTAGTAATTGCATAGCTGACATATTTTGAAAATGGGTACCTGATTTCAATGTGTGTGCAACTCAGTAGCATAGAGTTGCTAGTTCTTTGGATATTCAATAGATATTGACCAATCTGTTGCTCTACTCTTTCTCATTTACATGCATCTCCACCCCAAAATCCCTGTATGTAATACGCGCTGCCTGTGGACTACCACCATGTTCGCGGACATATCAAAAATCTGAGCCTAATGAATTTAAATTTAAATAGTGTGCCCCATTTCCCCTTTGAAGTTGGCTCTGAAGGAAAGAGCTATTTTTTTGTTTTTTTTGCAGATGCTTGAAAGAGACCTATTATTTTGTATTTTTATTTTCTTACTTTACTCCTAAAATCTTCACATAAGCTTCTCCCAAGCATCCCTTACATTCCAAAAGAGCATGGCATTTCCCATAAAAGATAAAGAAATGCCATCTTCTTTAAAACAAACAGCATTACTGGAATCAATATTCTCATTATTACAGAAGAACATACCAGCTTTAAGCATGAAAGCAAACATGCCTTGGTTGATTGGACACCTAGCAATGTTTTGCTAAGGACAAAAAACAAAACTATTGTCCCATATTACCCCAGGTACTAATCCATAAAAAATATAAATGTGGCATTTGGAAGTACGTTCATTACTGCTTGAACCAAGTGTTCAAAATCTGCCAACAACAGTAGGGGCACTGACATAGCTCAAATGCAAAGCACCACAGTGCAAAGCTACCACATGGGGACTGTTCATCCTGCTCATATCTTCACAAACTTGTACAATTCCCTGTACATTGCAATCAGGCACAGTGCTACACACCACCTCCACTCCTTTAACATCAACATTGTTTGCCACATGCCTGCATTGAGCATACTGTTGTAAACCATTCACAAACATATCTCCAACCACCAACACCCTGACTTTCTCCGCCTCTGCCATCTTCACTAAACAGAGCCTCTTTCAACACAAATCCACAACCTCAACACCTGATTGTCTAATCTCTACAGTCCCCTTTCCATACTGGATTTGCTGCAAAACCCTGGATGTGGCATGCCCTGTCCGCAGATAGCCGCGTTGTCCGCGGAGCGTGTAACTCTTAGACAGCCCTTCTACCCTTTCCACTTTACTCCCTGTGCCATTCCCTCATTGGATACAGCTAAGCAGTCACACAACCATCCAACAATCACATCCACAACTTCTACATATAACTCCATCATCATAGTTCAGCACTTCAAATGTACTGTTGATCACTCTGAGTACAAGTCTCATATCATTGGAAATCACCTACTACAAAAACTACTGTACAAGTCTCCAAGATTTCTACTTGTAGATGCATGCATATCCACATGCATGTAAACAAACTACAGGTATGCATATTTAATGCACAGTACATGCATAGCTGTGCATATTTTGAAAATGGGTACCTGATTTCAATGTGTGTGCAACTCAGCAGCATAAAGTTGCTAGTTCTTTGGATATTCAATAGATATTGACCAATCTGTTGCTCTACTCTTTCTCATTTACATGCATCTCCACCCCAAAATCCCTGTATGTAATACGCGCTGTCTGTGGACTACCACCATGTTCGCGGACATATCAAAAATCTGAGCCTAATGAATTTAAATTTAAATAGTGTGCCCCATTTCCCCTTTGAGGTTGTCTCTGAAGGAAAGAGCTATTTTTTTGTTTTTTTTGCAGATGCTTGAAAGAGACCTGTTATTTTGTATTTTTATTTTCTTACTTTACTCCTAAAATCTTCACATAAGCTTCTCCCAAGCATCCCTTACATTCCAAAACAGCATGGCATTTCCCATAAAAGATAAAGAAATGCCATCTTCTTTAAAACAAACAGCATTACTGGAACCAATATTCTCATTATTACAGAAGAACATACCAGCTTTAAGCATGACAGCAAACATGCCTTGGTTGATTGGACACCTAGCAATGTTTTGCTAAGGACAAAAAACAAAACTATTGTCCCATATTACCCCAGGTACTAATCCATAAAAAATATAAATGTGGCATTTGGAAGTACGTTCATTACTGCTTGAACCAAGTGTTCAAAATCTGCCAACAACAGTAGGGGCACTGACATAGCTCAAATGCAAAGCACCACAGTGCAAAGCTACCACATGGGGACTGTTCATCCTGCTCATATCTTCACAAACTTGTACAGTTCCCTGTACATTGCAATCAGGCACAGTGCTACACACCACCTCCACTCCTTTAACATCAACATTGTTTGCCACATGCCTGCATTGAGCATACTGTTGTAAACCATTCACAAACATATCTCCAACCACCAACACCCTGACTTTCTCCGCCTCTGCCATCTTCACTAAACAGAGCCTCTTTCAACACAAATCCACAACCTCAACACCTGATTGTCTAATCTCTACAGTCCCCTTTCCATACTGGATTTGCTGCAAAACCCTGGATGTGGCATGCCCTGTCCGCAGATAGCCGCGGTGTCCGCGGAGCGTGTAACTCTTAGACAGCCCTTCTACCCTTTCCACTTTACTCCCTGTGCCATTCCCTCATTGGATACAGCTAAGCAGTCACACAACCATCCAACAATCACATCCACAACTTCTACATATAACTCCATCATCATAGTTCAGCACTTCAAATGTACTGTTGATCACTCTGAGTACAAGTCTCATATCATTGGAAATCACCTACTACAAAAACTACTGTACAAGTCTCCAAGATTTCTACTTGTAGATGCATGCATATCCACATGCATGAAAATAAACTACAGGTATGCATATTTTATGCACAGTACATGTACAACTCTTATAAATGCATATAAACAGAGTAACTGCCACTTAACGTGCATAACCTACATAATTAACTTACTGTTATTTTTCCCATCTGCTATAATCAACTGTCACTTCCAAAACTGGATGTTATCTAAATTCTTTTTTTACACACACAGCTATCTACAAAATTATAATATTAAAAGATGGGAGGAATAACAGTATAATTGTAGATAAACAGTAGTGTATTCTAAAATTACACACAGCCAGGATAAGTTCATGCATCTTTATACACTCACACAGATAGACACTATCATTGAAAAGCTCCCCGCTAAAATAACACCACTTCCTATACATCACATCCTTCTGCTTTATCACCCACACCGTCACAATGCATACATTCCATGCTTTTCTATACAGTTTCTGCCATTTACCTTATAAAAATTGCAAAATAAGTATATCATTATTTCTTCTATCTCCTAATATCAAATAACACAGCCTTAAGAAACCAAGTGAGTTTCATTAGTATTCTACTCATTTGCAAAGCATGTTGAACTAACATATTGCAAGTAAAATATAAAGCCTGCATTAGTCAAAGGAAACTGCATGCACATACTATGTTGAGTTATCGAACAACAATACTACTACAAAAACATTAAAATAAACGTCTAAATTAACATCAGTGCTATAAACACACAAAATTACTAACTTCTTTCTTTTACAATTGCAGTGAACACCACTCTCCTGAAAAGCATCAACATCTGAAGTACAAATAACAACACAGAAGAAACCTGCTCATTCCAAACAAAAAAGTATGTACAATACTACCATAATATTCTTACTGTTACTCAAACACACTGTGGGGTTTATTCATGGAATTTGTGTGCCGAAAAATGGGGATTTTCTGCACCATTCTGCCCATCAATGACTGTCATAAATCACCAATGTATCAATTGAAAAGGATACGGTAACCAAAAAATGATACAATTGGTAGGGCTCTTCCAGATCGTATTTTCACACGACTTGATTGTAGGTAGGTCAAATTAGACCTTCCAAATGATAGAACTCTCTGACTGAATGAAACAGGCAGAGAGATGGATCACTGGAAAGGGTGTGGGAATTGTGTAGAAAGTATGCCTAGGATAGATAAAGTATCATAAGGAACTGTCCCAAACTCGAATTACTAAGATAACACAGTATTAGCATTAATTCAGACAATGACCTTATGGCAAAACTGAAGTAATCCACGAAAGTCTCTTGAGGAAAACCAGGAGTTGAACAAACGACAAAGGAAGGGAAGATTAGTAAGGGAGACTTATCCCGAACGGCACGAGGCTCTCGCTAGATACCGGGTTGGTGCACCACAGGATAAGGTCCAAAGTACTGTGCACAATCACCTTCTAATAGTTCATGAAATACTTCCTTTCCCACAAAGAACAAAAATTAGAATTTCACCTGTTAACTGTCACAGGTACCAAGGTTCAAAGTAGTTCAGAAAACCACGTGCAGGATTGCACGCGATAGCATACACGGAGCCAGGCCAGCCGCGCTTGGAGACAGCGTTTCCGCATGGAGATTTAGCACGCGAACTGGATACACGCAGCCCAGGACAGCCACGCTTGAAAACAGCGTCCGCGTGTGGAGATTTGGCACGCGAACAGGATACACGCAGCCCAGGACAGCCACGCTTGAAAACAGCATCCGCGTGTAGAGCTTTAGCACGCAAACAGGATACATGCTGCCCAGAACAGCCGCGCTTGTAGACAGTGTCCGCATGGACATTTGGCACGCAAACAGGATACACGCAGCTCAGGACAGCCGCGCTTGCAGACAGCGTCCGCGTGGAGATTTGGCACGCGAACAGGATACACGCAGCTCAGGACAGCCGTGCTTGCAGACAGCGTCCGCGTGGAAATATGGCACGCGAACAGATACACGCAGCTCAGGACAGCCGCGCTTGCAGACAGCGTCCGCGTGGAGATTTGGCACGCGAACAGGATACACGCAGCTCAGGACAGCCACGTTTGCAGACAGCGTCCGCGTGGAGATTTGGCACGCGAACAGGATACACGCAGCTCAGGAATTAGCGTGTGGAGGAAAACACGCTCCAAAAGGCCAAAGAAGTTGCTGAAGGGAATGCGAGGACACAGATCCGGAGTTCAGCAACAAAACGCCCCCAAAGAGTTAATCAGAAGCAGCGATCAGTGTTTCCACGCTGCTTATATACGTACTGCCGTGATACACGTGATGGAACTACATCACGTGAATTTAACGACGTGAAGAATGCAGACGTCGTTTACCGGGCAATGCATCGAACAACCTCCATTTCGAATAGAATGGTCTGGCGGTTCTATGGGCGTAACTCATTTTTTATGGAGAGGTCGTTCCTGGTCCAGAGATATGTCCAGCAGGCATGACAATGGCCCTCATTACGACCCTGGCGGAAATCGAAAAACGATGGTGGAAATGCAATACCGCCATCGAATAGCGCTCGGTGCGATTATGACCCGTCACCGTAAAGTACGATGCCATTAGCGACACCGTAGTGAACGCCAACGCTAACTGCACCAAGTACGCGCACGCGCGCCATGCAAAACCGTAATTACCACCATGGCGCAACGGTACGCGAATTCTGACCCTAGCGGACATTTACCTAACGCCATCAAGCATGGCGGAAAGTACCATTCCGCCATGGTGAGAAGTACGGCAACGCGAACCAACCGTAAATGGCCCTACTGAGTGCCTGTACACCACTCCCTGGCCACATTGCACAACTCCTCGTAGGTGCAATGAAGTCACACAATGCAACCAGTGAAATGTACAAGTCACCCATGCATGCCAACGAACAAATGAATGTAGGGGCTCCAAGTGCCTTGTGATTGGCCATCCATATTTGCCATGTCACCATTGCCGTACTGATGCAGCACAGGCATGTGAAGGTTCAAGTACAGCAATATGAACTGAAATATGAGACAAAACAACAACAGGCCCCCATCGCTTGACACCAGTGTAAGGCAACATTCAAAGCAGTATCCTGAGGGAGACTGCACCAGCCCTGTACTCTTGCCAGTAAACAAACCAACCATCAGCATAAGCATGTACCACACAAGTTGGCAGAGTGACTGAGCAGCCAGGCCCATCTCAAGAGGGGCCAATGGGAGCTGCAGGGCACAGATGGCACGAATACAGACGCTATTCCAATGGACATGACCTCAGTCTCCCTCCAAGAAACGCACGCAAACACAGGCACCTGTGACCAGCCATATTCTGATAATCACATCATTCCACCAATCCACCTGGCTGACCGGCATCTGTTACACAAAAGCTAATCCCCCGCCCCTGAGCATGACATCATTAAAACAGTCATAATGGCAGCCCCTATCCCTGACCTCACTGGGCTTCGTAGGCAAACGCGCAAAGTACAGTACCACGCAACTATACTCAGAAGCCGGAACCCATTGCAGATCTTCTCACAATACATCGCTCCACAAATAGGAATATGCTACATTACTTGCAAAGAATAACGCTACACGGTTAATATCATAATAGAAATTTAATGCACAACAAAATCACCAAGCCCATACAGCTATTAGGTCATGAACTCCAAAATATATTTCATTATTGTGGGCTGCATCCGCAATAAATGACCAGCTTCTTCTTGTGTGACGCCCTGTTCCTTCATGGTACACAGGGGCTACATTCACGTTCAAAAAGGCAACATGGAAGCGCCTAGAACCGCAGGGCCGTCCCATTAGGTAGGCACTAGTCCAGCTGAAAGGTCGATATGTTGCTCCTAGCCACTAGTACTGCGTAAGGGCATGTGGCCCATTGGCGATCGTCCCATAAGATCGTAATGGTGCTCCACTGATTAACACGAAGCAGCAGGTGTCGGGAGTAAAAGCCATCTGCAGGAGTGGCATACAGATGGCAGCGGCAAAAGGGGAGGAGATACCTGTCACCCAAATGAAATGAAAAAGAATGGTATGGGCATCAGAACTTCATTTGAATTACTCACTTCAATGATCACACTAAATCTACAGCCATATGCATGCTAGCCCACTCAAAAGGATTATTCCCTCCCAAAAATCACTTGCGAATCATAACTATATAAATCGAGGTGAAAACACTATTACAAACGAGTCTTTGTGTGCATGCGTCTGTTAAAACAGAATCCATTAGATGGGATTAGTAACGTGCATAGACACAAGTGTTTGAAGGCGCGTCGAGACAGGGAGAGTTCAACAAGGGCAGATAGACGATGGTCCCACTATGGCAGCTCTGCATCACATAGCGCAGGGGAAGTGGATAGATTCCAAAAAGCCATGTACATGGCAAACTCTCAATTAAATCATCTGTCCATGCATCCATACATCATTCCCTCATCCCGGTATGAAAACGCCTGATTATTTACTCACATAACATGTGAAATTTCCATTGAGTCTGTGCGTAATGCAGTCTGCAAAATCCACTGTGCTCCAGCCCGGAATTCTAGTGTTGTGAAGTAACATGTATTTAGGAACGTCCTGCCTTATCGTCCACTACGCTATTGCGCATCCCATACTATTCATATCAATCATTGCATTCTCGCCATGGCCCCTGTCCGAAGGACATTAAACAATAGAACTTTACATCTGCAGTCAGACCTGTGGGCGTCTCCTCGCCGCTAGCTGAAAACCGAAAGCGCTGTCCTTCGAATTCCTCATTTGCAACATCACGTCGAAAAGGCATCTGTGACCGCTTGAAATCACAAATTCATCCATGTAGTGCGGCAGTGTGTGCAAATGGCAACTGCCTTCACTCACAAATGGGACGCCCCGCCCGTCGGTGAACCTCGGTACAGTGCTGCATGAGGGTCCACCGTTAATCGAGTACTACATTCCACTGACCCTTCACAAGTTTGTTCGCGACTGTAAAGATAGTATGTGAAACAATGGGACCAAAGCAGAATGAACATATGAACCAATATTCCACTGCCATCGGGATTAAATACATGATTGTAATAGCAAGATGCCATGCGTCGAATTGCAGCGTTGTGTGCGGGACGTGCTCGCCCAAAGGAGATTGCAGCTTGCACAGGTGGAATGAATCACCACAGGTGGAGGCTATACTGCCTGAAAACACATAAATTGCACACCCAACCCCCTCCCACAACCACACCCACTCCAAAATGCTACCGGCAGGACTAGCGATGTTGGCCCTGGGGGACCTGATAGCACAGCAAGTACTCCAACTTCAAGAAGAAGACGAACACCAACTACTACAACAACCGGCCGCACAGAGGAGACGCAGGAGGAGGAGGAGGGCAAGGCAGGGCCAGCAAGGCCCACCAGCACAGCCACTACCACCACGCAGGCAGCCCACAATCCCACGCCTCCGAGCTCATCCGTTCAACCTCACTGATGAGCAGATCCACACCCTCTACCGTTTGGACCGGGACACCATAACCGCCATTGTGGACATGACACACGCTGACCTTGTCAGCATGATAGATAGCCCAACCGCCATCCCACCCCTACTGAAGGTGGTGTCTGTACTACACTTCCTGGCCACAGGCACCTACCAGCACACAGTCGGACAGTTGCATGGCATTTCACAGCCACTGTTGTCACGGACACTATTGCAAGTGCTCGATGCCCTCCTGAAGCACGCAGACGACTACATCTCTCTACCACGCTCGGAGCAGGAAATTACGAACACAAAAGTGGGATTCCATGCACTTGCCGGCATACCGGGTTGCATTGGTGCCATCGACTGCACCCATGTGGAATTGGTTGTCCCACATGCCATGGAGGCCCAGTACCGCAACCGAAAACAATATCATTCTCTTAATGTACAAATGGTGTGTGACTCCAACAGGATCATTACACATTGTTGTGCCCGTTTTCCTGGATCAACCCATGATTCTATGGTCTTGAGGAACTCTACAATACCACGCTACATGGAGCGACACGCAGGGAACAGATCCTGGCTACTCAGTGAGTCTCATTTCATGCATGATAATGTGGGGTATGTGATGCGGCAATGACCTGGCAGGAAGGGGGGGATGCGTACGTAGCAATGTCATTCCACAAACATCCTTTATTGTCCACATACAGGTGATGCCGGGTATCCACTGAAGAGATGGCTCCTTACACCACTCCGGAACCCACAGAACCAGCATGAGGAGGACTACAACCATGCCCACTCACGTACCCGTGTAGTCATAGAACAGGCATTCGGCCTACTGAAGGCTCGTTTCCGCTGCCTCAGCAGGTCTGGCGGGGCACTCCTGTACCGCCATGAGAAGGTTGCAAAGATGGTCATGGCATGTGTCATGCTACACAACATGTGCGTACGTAGAAATGTGCCCATGACCCCTGACGCAGAACTGCAAGCATCTGAAGATGGTCATGATGAGGGTGGGGATGTGGCAGCACCTCAAGGAGTCCGCGAGGCACAGGAGGGCCGTGAAATTCGTCAGATTATCATAGATTCATGCTTCTAGCACTCACGCCTGGTGGCTGATACATGGACACGGGACTTGTGGCACTGTGTGTGTCTGGAACATGCACAATATGGACTGTACGCCTATAAAGGCCTCGTACACAAAGATCAATGTCCACACATCTCATTGGATGATTGTGAAATGTTTATAGCATATGTGAAATTATGTTACACACCCCATCGACCCGCCACCCAAGAAAGCCCAGCACACCCCCTCCACCCTCCTACCTCCCCCCCGAACACCAGTGTCCAAAGATGCTCATTGTCAGTGGGCAGACGCTATTGCAAGCCCCCTCTCCGGGTATCAGGGGCACCCCTGCCTTTGGAGCGCAGGTTCCTCCCAGATCTACGTTGGGGGCTGCCCTGGACAGAACTTGCAACGGATGATGTCTCTGCCTGCTCACGTCCATGCATGTCCCTAAGGGTTTGTGAGAGCTCAGTGAGCACACGGCGCACAGCGGCAATTTCAGCACATACGTCTTTGGACGTCGCATGCAGTTCCCCCCTCAGGCTCTCGGTGCTTCTCTCCATTTGTACCCTCAGGCTCTCGGTGCTGCTCTCCATTTGTGCCCTTAGTGTCTCTGTACTTCTCTCCATTTCTGCCCTAAGTGTCTCAGTTGATGTTTCTATGGCTGCCTTAGTACCCCCACATTCATCAGCATGCTCCTTGAGGAGCGTGGCCAGTTGCTGCTGTTGCACGATCACCTGGTCGAGGGACTGTTGCCTCTGCTGAGCCATGCCCATTTGCGGTGGTGTCACAGAGGGGCTGATCACCTCATGTTGCCTTGCCACAGGGCTTGTGGGGGATGGCCAGTCGTCGTCTTGTGGGTGCCCCTGCGTGGTATCCTCATGGTGTACGGGATGAAACAAACAGGGGGATTGAGACAGGTCATGGAGGGATCCTACATCGACAGCACCGTTTTCTGTGTCGGAGCATGCTGCCATTAATGCAGTGTCACCTATGGTGCTGCTGCCACCAGAAGCAGTGCCTTCTGTGGCATCCATTGGGGGGACCTGTGGTGCTGCTGTTGTGGGCATGCTGGCTGCTGGGGTGCCTGTTGAAGTCCCCTCCTGTGTGCTGCCACTTGATTTGTACTGCTGCCGTGTCTTGATCTTTGCAGCTGAGGTGGAGGGTCTTTGGCCGTTGGTCTTGGCCCTCTTTGCAGGTGTGCTGGTAGGGGTGTCCTGAAGCTCGTCGTTTGAATCGGACCCTGTGTTGGAGTAAAGGAGGGCGAGCGTTATTTATGGGTCTGTGGAAATTGGAATGGCAATGTATCACATGCATTGGGGTGGTACCTGAGGGTGATTTGGGTCAGGGCCTTGGAGGTGGTTTCATTTTTGTGTGGATTGAGGATGCAGTTGTTTTGCAGCCTGCAGTTAGGGTGTGCATGCTGCACGTGTAGAGGGTGTTTTTAGGATTTTTAATTATTTATGTATTTAAAGTGACTTTTAAAGTGCGCTATCAGGCCAATGTATGTGGACGTTCTCCTGGACATGTGTTTCTGTTGCACTATGTGGACACATGGTACTTCACATGATTGGACATTGTGGATTTAGCATTGTTTTATTTGGCCCACCTACCTGATTCTTCGGATGTCTGCACTCCTTTCTCCATCCCTCCGACTCCCTCTATACTCTCCATTCCAATGGTGGAGGCACAGATTTCTTCCCAGGGGGTCAACTTGATGGGTCATTCCGATCCTCCCCCGGTAGCTGTGGCAATGTTACGGTTGGCTGATAGTATGCTCCGTACGCGTATCCGCAAGTCGTCCCATCGCTTTCTGCATTGCTGTGGGTTGCGGGGTGCGGTCCCCACCGCACTTACCCGCTGTGCCACCAGGGCCCATATGGCCTTCTTGTTCGCAAGTACCGTCCTGGTCATTTGCGTCGAGAAGACGACGGCAGCATTCTCCTGGAGGGTCTCTGTGAGCACGGTGAGTTCCTCATGGGAGAAGTGGACCTGCCGCTTGCGGTCGCACGCTTTTTTCGCAACTTTTCCCATTTTTATTGTTTTCACTAGGGTGGCTAACGGGTTGGGATGTGTCTCAGGGTAGGATTTTTGATGGTTGTGTTGGGATTCTGATTTTATAGGTGTACGGCGTGCTGTTTCCCGTTCCGGGCCCATGTTTTTACTTCCGTTTCCGTATATTTACGGTCACCGTATTTAGCGATTACCGCTCATTACGGTGACCGCTATGATGGGTGGCGGAATTGCACCTAGGGCGCCGTACGACGGCGGTGAGGGGCGTTTTGGGGACATTTCCACCATCGCGGACTTTGCACTTCCGCCATGGCGTAGTGCTCGTGCCCGATGGGTCAGAATTAGCCGCACTTTACTCCGTCGTGCAATGGCGAAAACGCTATTTACGCTATGGCGGTCAGGTCAGTTACTTTCCGCCAGGGTCGTAATGAGGGCCAATGACATTTATGATGTCATCTTTGATGTCCTGGGTGTTAGTCTTAGCAATGCACACTGGTGGCGTGAGTTATGGTTGCTTAGCTTACCATAACTAGCGAATTTCACAGGGTTTTTGGTTTTACTTGGAACCATAACGTCCCTTCAACAAAGTTTTTTTTTACTGAATTTCATAGGTTTTTAGTAGCGCAACTTAACCATAACGTCCCTTTAACAATGTTTCTTTACTGAATGTATATATATACTATAGTGCAAGCTTGTAATTGATGTGTGTTTTTATTACAAATATAGATTATTTTTTTCTTTACAAGTGATTTGTGAATTGTGCAAAACTGCCTTATATTAGCCCTGATTATAGATGTCTGAAAGGAAGGCAACTTTGGATAACCAATTAATGAAGGGCTTTTGTATGACATTGGGGGAACTGGAAATGGGGGAAGGAGTGGGGCAAAAGTCAACTGTGTAGTATCTCATGATGTAAGCCATTTACAGGCGATAAGTAGTGATGTGGCATCCAGCTTAAAGCATCCAATGCCAAAAGTCAATCATTTAGGAAGAACAGGGGGACAAATGAAACCATGCAAGAGTTTGTAGTCGACTGATTAGAAGGTCAAGAGGCAGCAACCACTCATTGCTGATCGTAACACAAGGGCAAAGGGTAACATCACACCATGTTCAATTGAACCCATACCAGCTGGCCTATTGGATAATACACACCCTCTGCAAAGGTTGGAACCTGAGGTAGCACAAAGAATGATTCATTTCCCTGCAACTGGTGAGAATGAGGATGAAGAGGTCCCAGTGATTTTAATAGCAATATCTAACATGTTCTCTAGTTTGTCTGACTTGGTGAGTACAACAAGGGCAGCTATAGGGCAGGAGGCTGACATGGAGCTACCCAAGGAGTTATCCAAGGGGCCAAGTGCCTCTGTACTGAAGGGCAACTTGTCAGGGGTAGGAAAGGGCAGGAGCAAGGGCACGAAGAATTAGATAAACAAATTGTGTGCTAAACATAAAAACTCACCAAATCCTGGAGGAAGATGATAATATGAACTTGGCAGATAAAGTGGATAATGTAGTAAAGATTAAAGACAAGGTGAATACCATTTTGAAAGGTATAACAGAACTTACAGACACAGTAGATTGGCTAAAGGCGACAGAATGGTAGTGTTGGACGCCCATTTATATGAACAAGAAACCCATAGACTGCTAAATATTCCGGGACATTATAAAAAAGATCCCTAAGGATCCATCAGCAGAAATAAAAAAAGAAAGTCTTGAAGTTGAGTGAGAAAGCTGTATAGGAAGGATACTTGTCAAACAAAGAATGTGAATTTATCAACCACCCCGAGGAGCGTATTCCGCTCTTCATCATCATTCGCAAAATCTTCAAGGATATTCGTAAACATTCAGGGTGTCCCATTGTGTCGGGCTGTGGTTCAATCCTTCAGCCACTGTGCCAATATATTGATTTTTTCATCAAACCAATTTCTATGGCCACCCTGACATTTTTATTAGATTCTAGGGATGTCATCAATTTAGTGGAAGGTTTACAATTTGATCACAGCAAAGAGGTCCTAGTTACACTTTATATCGAGGCTTTATATATTTATATATCACACAACAAAGTGGTCGAAAGCTTGGAAAGCATGCTTGATAAGCGACCCGTATCACATAATGTGTCCACACATTTTCACAGTGCATGTGCATCATTGGTACTTTCAAACAGATTTTTCATGTTCAAAGAAACTTCTTTTCTGCAAAACAAGGGAACCACAATGGGCTGCACTTTCGCACCAATTTAGCCATTATCTTTATGGCTTTACTTGAAGTACAAAGTATTCTTAATTATGTCAATCCGTTTCTCAAATGGATCAAATTATATCGCCGCTTCATCAACGATATTCTTCTCACTTGGGAAGGCAATGCAGAGACATTGAAACTTTTTATGGACTGGCTTAACCAAGTTGATTCCAATTTACACTTTACATTCAAGTATTCAACCACCAGAATCTCATTGCTAAACCTGTCCATTTTCAACAAGTCAGGCAATCTTCAAGTAAACCTTTTTAGGAAATTTACTGAAAGGAAGAGCACTTTACATTTTGATAGCCAGCACCCAAATGTTTACTACGATATTTACCCTATGGGATGTTTTTGCATCTGCACTGCAATTGTACAGACATTATGAAATTTAATAAACATGCTGATGTCTTGGACACCAGGCTGTGCAAATGTGGTTATCCAAAGAAACTCATTAAAGGTTGCAGAAAAAGAGTGAGATTCATCAATCAGGAGACTCTTCTCACTCCCTAAACTAACTCCACCTCACAAGCTGGTTGGTCTGCGCCTCCACTTTTTGCCAACATAGTGAAACTATTAAAGACATCATTTAAAAAAAAAACTGGAGAATTTTTAATGCTACTGACTTCAAACCTAAAAAACATTACTTGCCTTTAATAAGAGCAAGAATCTGAGACAAAATTCCACATGAGCAAGTAGAATACAAGCTAAACACAGTATTATCAACGCTATCCACTTCAACCCAGTGATTGGTCATTACCCATGTATATCTTGTGTAGAGTGTAAATGCGTGAAGAAAACAATGGGCTTCATTACGACTGTGTCAGTCCTGAAACACCGTTGCTGGTAAACCTATCGGCACCAGAACCACTCTGTGGGCAGGTGCCGTCCTTCCCATCCAGGGTCAGACCTGACAGGTAGAACAGCACCTGCCCGCAGAGTTTCAGAGTTAAGAAATTAACCATACTTTGGAAGACTTCACATAGTTTTTGTAGACAAGATCAATGAGAACAACAACGCACAGACAGCAAACAAATTAGGTTACAAAGCACAGCTTTGGACATTTAAATTGAAAACTGTGGACAGTGGGCCTAATTCCTTGGAGGAATGGGAATTTAAAACTTGTTTCGGCCACTATTGGGCCCTTTTGGGACCATCAAATGCAGCTCTGCCACTAAGATAGAGGGGATGTATATATTCCCTTATTAAATGGAATATACCTTTCTTGTCACAACATACCATGATTTGGGCTCCTGGTTGATGCCTCCCTGTTAGGCGGAAACCTGTGCAGTTCCCTCTGGGACCACTGCAAAAGATTTAGGACTACAGGTGTTGCGATGAACCCACTTGGTAGCAGTCTGTACCACACAGATTCAATTGGTAGCTGTGGCTGAGCAGTCAGACTTCTCTCAAGAAAAGTTGGTCAGTAAAGGGAGTATACAAGATAGGGTAATTCTTCGCAGCAAAACGAGTAAACACGCAACCAGGCTTTAGTATAAAGATAGTGAGTTATTTATTAATAACAGAACGTCTACGAAAAATACTAAAGTGAACCACGGCAAACAAATCAAAACACAATTACTCTGCAGAATGGAATAAAGCTCAACCCCCCGAAACACAATATCGACAACTCTAGGTTCTACGGCACCACTTATTTTCAGACAGAGGTGTATACCTCAACCCAGATGACACTCGAATATTTAGTGAGGAAGGGAGAGAAGAGAAAGGCAGGTAATGAAGTCAACACGGTTCGTACTGAAGCGGGTAAAAATGCAAGGCAAGAATGCATTAATCACACAAGATCATACAGTTCGGCGGCCAGGCCCACTCGGTGAGAGGCAAGGCACGATGTCCTGGAAAGTCTCTACGGATGATGCACTCAAGTCTTGTTTAGCAAATTGGTTAGCGACAGGTGGAACCAGTTCAGAACAAAGAGTGAATAAAGCTTGGAGGCAACCCAACGGAACGGAGAGGAATCAGATACCTCACACGAACCGATCGAAAAGGGAAGCCAGGCGGTTACGGTACCTTGTTGTGGAAGACAGCTCCGACGGGGGCAGTTGTTCCTGGTGGTGGATGCACGACGGGTCTTGGCCAAGAGAAGAGATGCTCTCGTCGTCGAAGAGAAGATGTCCGGTGCACCACCAGGGAAGAAACCAGCCGCGGAGTGCTTCGTCACAAGGCACCACCTTTCGATCACGGTGCAGGAGTAGTGGCTATCCGGTTGCCGGGTGCTCTGCACGGGCAATTCGACCACTGCGTCCTGGGCGACCAAAAAGCACAAAGAAGAAGAAGACTGGTTGTCCCCACCAGTCAGGGAAAGAGACTCTCCGGCAGGGAGATCTCTTCTGTCGTCGGGAGATTGTGAGACGATTCCGCAGGGCTTCACCGGAGGTGTTGTCGTGCAGGTCGGCTCAGCGTTACCCTCGTCGGATTCTTTAGGTCCAGTGGCGACTTTCTGAAGATCCAGTCCCAAAGCCCTGCTTTTATGCAGACGTCCCCCATTCATTCAGCCTAGCTTGTCAATCAACACATGCTAAGTGGTGAGCGGGAAGGCTCACCACCTGGGCCAATCACTTCAGATTGCGACCTGAGTTGGCAAGGCAACTCGGTCCAGGGTGTCTAAACCCCCTCCCACACCCCTGAGGTAACCCAGACAGAATGGCACCACTTTGGAGGGTCTCTGTCCAGAGGCCCGCCAAAAGTGGAACAAAGGGCTCAACCTTTGGTTTAGGAGTCACAGAGAAAAACACAGGCGCCATTTTACAACCCGAGTTCTGGCAGAAAATACCACTCGATAAACCTATTTAAGATAAGTAGATCGGTGGTACGTTGGAGATTAACGAAAACAGTATTAATCTTCAACAATGGGACGGATCCCATAGGGTTATGCCCGGGGTCGAACATAACAAGTAGTTTCCACTGCCACCAGCCAAAACTCGACGAGGAGGGACGGGACAGTGCCCCCTCGAGTAACAGATCCAGGAGTAATCGAATTACCCCTACTAGCACGCCCAATATAAGATGGTTGGTACTAGTTCTGTTAGCAAATTTAGGTCTAGTAAAGCCAATGGTGACTTTACATGCCCGGGGAGACGGTAGTCAGTCCCCGGGTATGGAGTCTATGGTGGGGGGACCAGCTAGGGTGCCCCCGTGTCACGACATGTAGGGTGCGGAGTGACACACATAGAAAAACTTATGAGACCCTATGGAGTAAAAGACCCCATAGCCCATCGAACACATTGCCAATTCAAAGGAATTCCACACATACATGTCCAAGAGTGAGAGGAAAAGGGTCACACTCTTGGCAGGATGGAAAAAACAAACTCCAGAAATCCAGCAAAGCTGCTGGGGGACTAACTAGGTTAGGATATTCAGCCTAAGCAGAGAATTCTCCCTAACACTCGCCCCCCCCAGACTAAGGGACAGGAGGATTTAATCCACTCCTGGATGAATCTCATACCTCTAGTCGATGATATACATCCTAGAGAGACCATCAGCATTTTGGTGGTGACACCCTGACCTGTGCTCAATGGTGAAATCGAACCCTTGCAGGCAGATCGACCATCTCAGTAGTTTTGGGTTTTCCCCTTTCATTTGCATTAACCATCTCAAGGGTTGGTGGTCAGTCTGAATAACAAAAGTAGAACCATACAAGTACGGCCTAAACTTCTTCAGAGCCCACACGATAGCAAAGCATTCTCTTTCGATTGTTGCCCACCTTGTTTCAGGATCCTTCAGCTTGCGGCTGATGTAGCAAACGGGGTGCTCCCTACCTTTCCCATCCAGTTGACTGAGTACGGCACCTATCCCTACATTGGAAGCGTCTGTCTGCACAATGAAGTGTTGGCGGTAATCAGGAGCTCTGAGTACTGGGGCTTGGCAAAGAGCCTTTTTCAGGTTTTCAAAAGCCTGATTGCACTCCTCGTTCCACTTAACCTTTTTAGGGAATTTGGGCGAGGAGATGACATTCAGTGGAGAAGCTATGGTCCCATAGTTCTCTATGAAATTCCTGTAATACCCGGTGAGGCCTAGGAAGGCTCTCACCTGAGTCTGAGTAGTCGGTGTTGTCCAATTTTGCACAGCTTCAATCTTACTGAGCAAAGGCCTTATTTCTCCACCGCCTACCTCATGCCCAAGGTAGACCACCTTACTCTGTCCAATTTGGCATTTACTCGCCTTTATGGTCAGATTGGCTCGTCCAAGAGCCTGCAAAACATCTCTCAGGTGGGTTACATGTTCGTCCCAGGAATTGCTGAACACTGCTATGTCATCCAAGTATGCCATGCAGAAGTCCTCCATCCCGGTTAGAACCTGGTTTACCATCCGTTGAAACGTAGCAGGTGCATTTTTTAGTCCGAAAGGCATTACCGTAAACTGGTATAAACCAACGGGGGTAGAAAATGCAGTTTTCTCCTTGGCATGGTTGGTCAGGGCTATTTGCCAATAGCCTGACGTCAAGTCAAATGTGCTGAGGAACTTGGCGGCGCCAAGTTTATCCACCAACTCATCTGTTCTTGGCAAAGGATGGGCATCAGTCGTGGTGACTGCGTTAAGAGCTCTATAATCCACGCAGAATCTAAGTTCTTTAGATCCGGCCTTTGGTACCAACACAACTGGGCTAGACCATGGACTAGTAGAGGGCTCTATTACCCCGAGATCAAGCATCTTGCTGACCTCACCTTTGATGTGGGTTCTTACGTTTTCTGACATGCGATATCCTCTGCTTTTGACAGGCAGACAGTCACCAGTGAGTATCTCGTGCTGGCCCCAAGGGGTCAAGCCTGGTGAGAGCGAGAACAGAGAGGCAAACTGATTCAACATAGACTTGCACTCTTCTTGTTGCTCGGGTGTCAGATTGGAGGAGAGATTTACTCCTTCAATGTTTTCATCTAAAGGTAAGCCTCTGAGGAGATCCGGAAGAGTTTCACTCTCTTCTTCTTCCTCGGCTGATGCTAGAAGCAACGCTCCTACGTCAGGTCGGGAGACATACGCTTTAAGTCGGTTGGTGTGAAAGACTGTTGGAGCCTCCTTGGGGTTGCCCAAGTCCACCAGATAGTTAACCTCACCGAGCTTACCCACTACTCGGTAGGGTCCCATCCATTTATCTTGCAAGGCCCTCTGCCTTGTGGGGATCATAACAAGAACAAGCTGGTTTTGAGCGAACTCAACCATGTTAGCCTTTTGATCGTGCCAGTGCTTGACCAATGCTTGTCCAGCTTTCAAGTTATCGCTTGCTTCTGTCATCAGGTGCGACATTCTCCTCCGGAGACCTATCACGTAGTCAGTCACTCTGACTGGCTTGGGGGAAGGAGCACTCTCCAACCCCTCCTTAATCAGGGCCAATGGACCTCTGACGGGATGACCATAGAGCAGTTCGAAGGGAGAGTAGCCTACTCCCTCCTGAGGGACTTCTCTATAAGCAAAAAGAAGGCATGGCAATAGAAGGTCCCACTTACGCTTAAGGGGTTCTTCTAGAGCACCTATCATGCTCTTCATGGTTCGGTTGAACCGTTCTACCAACCCATTGGTTTGTGGGTGGTAGGCCGTTGAGAACTTGTAAGTTACTCCGCAGGTTTTCCACATGGCTTTCATGCAGTGGGACATAAAATTTGACCCCCTGTCAGAGATAACTTCCTTAGGAAATCCGACCCTAGTAAAAATACCAAGGAGGGCCTTAGCCACAGCCGGAGCTGTAACAGTCCTCATAGGAATTGCCTCAGGATACCTAGTAGCATGGTCTACTACAACAAGTATAAACCTGTTGCCTGAGGAGGTTGGAGGATCAAGGGGACCAACGATATCAATCCCTACTCTCTCAAATGGGACTCCCACAACGGGAAGAGGCACTAACGGTGCCACATTCTTGGACCCAACCTTACCAGAGATCTGGCAGGTATGGCAGCTTCTGCAGTGTTTTTCTACTTCGGCCCCCATTTTTGGCCAATAGAAGTAGAGTGAGAGCCTTTCCTTAGTCTTCTTGAAACTCAAGTGACCAGCCAAAGGAATCTCGTGGGCTAACTGCAAGAACTGTGGTCTGTTCTCCTGGGGCACTACAAGGCGTTTGTAGTCTCCAGGTGTAGACTCGGTCGGTTCACTATAGAAGAGGCCATCTTCCCAGTGCGACCTATGTTTCCCAGGCTCTTGCCCTTCAGCCTGAGTTACTGCCTGACGGCGAAGACCTTCCAGAGTTGGACATTCTCTCTGTCCCTTACTGAAGTCTGCCCTGCTGGGTCCACCTTCTGCCAGTAACGACTGCAGCTCAGGATGGTCAACAGGATCCAGATCTCCAATGAGTTCCTGGCCTTCCATTAGCTCTTCTTCAGAGTCTAATTCTACCATACAGGGTTGTACTTCCCCCTCAGCCTCAGCTGGAGGTGGAGTTACGGGTGTGACGTTGGACAACCGCGGGGAAGTCCGTGTCGGCTGCATCGGAATGTGGGCTGTTGGTTTCGGTTTAGAAGTTTTAGGTTTCCCTTTGACTTCGGTGTTCCTAGAGACAGCGGCCGCCATTTCCGATGGAGCAGGAGTGATTTCTTTCTTCATCATCTCCCCGAGAGTACCGCGCAGGGTCCTCTCTCTTGCAGGTCTGGTTAGCTCCTGTAACCGTTTACTAGGAGGTCTGGGAGTATGCGATACAACTCCGAGAGTTTTCAAATCGTTACCCAACAGTACGCGTCCTGGTACCTCACTCTGTATGCTGACAGGTATCTTTACAGTCATGTCGTTACACTGGATGAGAACTGGTAATTGGGGAAGCATCTGCACAGGCCCTCCAGCTAACTTGGTGAGGCGTTTGGGTGCCTTAGCAACATCCTCAGCCTGAAAAAACGATTTATCCACCACAGTTATGCTGGCCCCAGTGTCCCTAATGGCAGGCGTCTCCTGACCATTCACCTGGACACTGTCCTTATAATACTCTTTAGTATTATCGGGGATAGAATTATAGACATCTAAATTCTGTTGTTCCCACAACCCCAGAGATACTAAAGAAACGCTGGCTGAGACTCCAATGGGTTCGTCAGCTAGCAGTAGAAAGTTTCCACTTGCCATTTGGACTTCCTCCTCTGGAGCGAAGGCTAAGGAGACAAGCTGGACCCCTGAAGGTTTACCCTTACATCTGGGATCTCCTTTCACGTGATCAGTCGAGCCACAAACAAAGTATTTCCCGAATGCTCTCTGGAATGGTGGCTTGTTCTGACCTCCTTCCGGTTTGGCACCAGAAGATACACTATTCTGCTGTGGTTTTCCCGGTGGCTTACCCTTCTGGTTTTGTTTGGGGCCCTCTTTGGAATGTGAGTTATTCGAATTCTCCTTTGAGTCTTTTTTAGGCTGTTTTCCCTCGTCCTTTTTCTGAGTTACCCCAGAATCCTTGTGAGTAGCCCTGTTGGCAACCCACAAGTCAGCAGCCTTAGCTAGAGCCCTGGAATCTAATTCCTTCGAATCAGCCAAGTGCTGTCTGAGCTCAGGAGAACAGGCATCATAAATCGACTCCAACATAAAAAGATTTCGCATACCCTCGTAAGTGTTAACTTTGTAACCCTTAATCCATCCCTCTAAGTTTTTCAACCCTTCACTCACCCAGGTAGCCCAAGGGGTATCATCATGCTTTTTGAGGGTTCTAAACCTCTTAAGATACTGGGAAGGGGTCTTCCCGAATCTAGCTATCAAAGCTAGTTTCACACTTTCGTAATCCGTCTTATCCACCTCCCCCAATTCCATTACCACATCAGTCGCAACAGGAGGAAGCCTAGAGAACAACCAGGGAAGCAACGCATTCCCGGTGATGTCCTGGAGCCCATGATTGTATTCAAACAGTTTCAACCAATCCAACACATCCAATCTCGGTTCGTACATACCCACTAATTCCTTCAGCATCCGGGGTCTTTTGGGACTGGAGCTCCTAGAGGAACCAGAGGAGAGAGAAGCATTTTCCATAGACAACTTTTTCATTTGTAACTCATGATTAAGCTCTATCTCTCTGAGTCTCAACTCAGCCTGTCTGAACTCGAGCTCTTGGTTTCGTTCAGATTGAGCCAAAAACCGTTTATATTCTAATTCGAGCTTCATTTTTTCAAGTTCAAAATAAGCAGGGTTACTTGTGGGACCTGGTATTGGCCCCGTAGGCACAGTTGGTAAGGCAGGTAGAGGAACAGGTGAGACAATTTCGTTAGCCTCGCCGTCCTCGTCAGCCTCTTCATCGCTATCATCAGAATCACGATTTAGATCAACACCATTACTGTTATCTACAGTTGCTGGAGAGTTTGGTTCCTCTGAACCAGTACCCAGACTTTGGTTCGCCAGCAATCTCTCTATCAATTCTAACTTCTTGCCTTTTACAGGAAGATTCTCTTGTCTACAGAGAGCTCGCAGACTCTCGGTATTTTTATCCGACAAAGACTCTTGGCTGTAAATTTCCATCGTAGACATGTTTTTTGAAAGTTGCTTTCGTAAAGTTTTGTGGTTAGTCGTCCTACAGCGTCGAAAAACACTCTAAACTGTATACTCGATACTAATCCCACCGCTGTACACCAGTGTTAGGCGGAAACCTGTGCAGTTCCCTCTGGGACCACTGCAAAAGATTTAGGACTACAGGTGTTGCGATGAACCCACTTGGTAGCAGTCTGTACCACACAGATTCAATTGGTAGCTGTGGCTGAGCAGTCAGACTTCTCTCAAGAAAAGTTGGTCAGTAAAGGGAGTATACAAGATAGGGTAATTCTTCGCAGCAAAACGAGTAAACACGCAACCAGGCTTTAGTATAAAGATAGTGAGTTATTTATTAATAACAGAACGTCTACGAAAAATACTAAAGTGAACCACGGCAAACAAATCAAAACACAATTACTCTGCAGAATGGAATAAAGCTCAACCCCCCGAAACACAATATCGACAACTCTAGGTTCTACGGCACCACTTATTTTCAGACAGAGGTGTATACCTCAACCCAGATGACACTCGAATATTTAGTGAGGAAGGGAGAGAAGAGAAAGGCAGGTAATGAAGTCAACACGGTTCGTACTGAAGCGGGTAAAAATGCAAGGCAAGAAGGCATTAATCACACAAGATCATACAGTTCGGCGGCCAGGCCCACTCGGTGAGAGGCAAGGCACGATGTCCTGGAAAGTCTCTACGGATGATGCACTCAAGTCTTGTTTAGCAAATTGGTTAGCGACAGGTGGAACCAGTTCAGAACAAAGAGTGAATAAAGCTTGGAGGCAACCCAACGGAACGGAGAGGAATCAGATACCTCACACGAACCGATCGAAAAGGGAAGCCAGGCGGTTACGGTACCTTGTTGTGGAAGACAGCTCCGACGGGGGCAGTTGTTCCTGGTGGTGGATGCACGACGGGTCTTGGCCAAGAGAAGAGATGCTCTCGTCGTCGAAGAGAAGATGTCCGGTGCACCACCAGGGAAGAAACCAGCCGCGGAGTGCTTCGTCACAAGGCACCACCTTTCGATCACGGTGCAGGAGTAGTGGCTATCCGGTTGCCGGGTGCTCTGCACGGGCAATTCGACCACTGCGTCCTGGGCGACCAAAAAGCACAAAGAAGAAGAAGACTGGTTGTCCCCACCAGTCAGGGAAAGAGACTCTCCGGCAGGGAGATCTCTTCTGTCGTCGGGAGATTGTGAGACGATTCCGCAGGGCTTCACCGGAGGTGTTGTCGTGCAGGTCGGCTCAGCGTTACCCTCGTCGGATTCTTTAGGTCCAGTGGCGACTTTCTGAAGATCCAGTCCCAAAGCCCTGCTTTTATGCAGACGTCCCCCATTCATTCAGCCTAGCTTGTCAATCAACACATGCTAAGTGGTGAGCGGGAAGGCTCACCACCTGGGCCAATCACTTCAGAGTGCGACCTGAGTTGGCAAGGCAACTCGGTCCAGGGTGTCTAAACCCCCTCCCACACCCCTGAGGTAACCCAGACAGAATGGCACCACTTTGGAGGGTCTCTGTCCAGAGGCCCGCCAAAAGTGGAACAAAGGGCTCAACCTTTGCTTTAGGAGTCACAGAGAAAAACACAGGCGCCATTTTACAACCCCAGTTCTGGCAGAAAATACCACTCGATAAACCTATTTAAGATAAGTAGATCGGTGGTACGTTGGAGATTAACGAAAACAGTATTAATCTTCAACAATGGGACGGATCCCATAGGGTTATGCCCGGGGTCGAACATAACAAGTAGTTTCCACTGCCACCAGCCAAAACTCGACGAGGAGGGACGGGACAGTGCCCCCTCGAGTAACAGATCCAGGAGTAATCGAATTACCCCTACTAGCACGTCCACTATAAGATGGTTGGTACTAGTTCTGTTAGCAAATTTAGGTCTAGTAAAGCCAATGGTGACTTTACATGCCCGGGGAGACGGTAGTCAGTCCCCGGGTATGGAGTCTATGGTGGGGGGAACAGCTAGGGTGCCCCCGTGTCACGGCACGTAGGGTGCGGAGTGACACACATAGAAAAACTTATGAGACCCTATGGAGTAAAAGACCCCATAGCCCATCGAACACATTGCCAATTCAAAGGAATTCCACACATACATGTCCAAGAGTGAGAGGAAAAGGGTCACACTCTTGGCAGGATGGAAAAAACAAACTCCAGAAATCCAGCAAAGCTGCTGGGGGACTCACTAGGTTAGGAAATTCAGCCTAAACAGAGAATTCTCCCTAACACTCCCATACACCATTACACATCCATACTCCATGTACAGGTATGTCCCTTTCTTGCTCACATCATCGTTGGCTCTAAATGCAAGCCAAACAGTGGAGTCATTTTGATATATTGTCAATGCTCCTGGCAACTTGTTATCTTTCTTTAGCCAATGGGGCGCTTTGATCTGCCAGTCACTCCATCCAAATGTATCTGTGCTCTTACTCCATGACTAGGAGACTTCAATTCCTACACTCTGCTCTGGTGAAAAACGGGCTATGAGTGTGAAATGCTGATATACTACAATAGATCAGAGCTCAGTCTCCCAAGTGCGCCAAATACAGTTGTTGCTGAATAGAATGGTTCTTGCAATCTAAGCCTTTCTTGTAATTAAAGACTTGCTGCTACCAGTGTCAGCACAACATCATTACATCACCGGTATTTTACATATCAGGTGACTGAATGGCACGCTTGGGACCACGCACGCATTTATGTACGTTCATTTAGGTAGGACTCCAACTCTGCGCTTCAACAAAGACAGTTGCAGCTGTCGGGTCTCTGCATGTGATTTAAGTCATGAAGAGGTAAGCCCTGCCATGCTGGCTAGATAACTGCTAGTTTCTTTTTAACAAATTGTCCCCCACAAGGGTGTGCGACTAATTTCAGTCGGCTCCGACATTAAGTTTAACACAGTCGACCCACAGGGATTTGTTAAGTGTGGAGGCCCGCCTTTTATAGTTGCCTCATTCTGGTGCAATAACTGTTAATGCTTTCCATTGTTCACCGCACTGTCAAGACGGTTTATGACATCTTTAGACATGTATTTACTCACTAAATAGTGTTGCTGAAATGTGCCTTTAATGAGGATGTCCCAATAGGGGCGCTCACATTCAGGGAAGGACAGCCTTGTACTAGCTGTATTATACCCACTTGGTAGGGCTGCTTCTGACTAAAGTGTCAAACAAGTGGGCAGGTGTTTTTGACTTGCCCTCTCTTTATTCTCCAGAGATGCTTTTCAGCCATGGAGAATTTTTCTAGAGTAATCAATAAGGAATGCAAGATTCTATTTGTTTGAGAACCACCATTGGTGGCAACAGCCTACTGTCTCCACAGTCGTGCTACTCATGTATGCAGCTTCAATCACATATTCTGTTACTGCCCTGAGGTCACCATTGATTGTAAGATAGATCCTTTCATATGCAAGGTGGGAAGAATTATTTGCATAATACTTCCATTGACTATTGGATATGGCAGTGGCATAACTATTCCTTCTCTCTTTCTCTTTTTTTGATTGATGCTTAGGTCAACTGTTGCAGAAACTACATTGCAGCCACAGCTCTTTTGGTATATGGAGCTAGTGTTTGGATAATTAGATAACTCCTATTTCTGGTGCTCTCCTCACACATATGATTATATGTGGTTTTTAATAACATATGGTGTAGTGTCGGTTTGGCCACCCCGGTGTTAGCACTCCACCACCACAGGGCATGGGCATCTTCTTTGGTTTTCACTAACCTGTAGGTACCCAGATATTCAGGAGACTTCATTAATCCTAATGGGTGTATTTTGGCATGTGATATTTTTAATTGATCATTCTTTTGCTCACGTGCATGAATGTTTCATGTTGTATTTGTATTTGTGTAGGTTTTATTTTACTATGACATTAGTAATGCACATTTGTGTATACTTCTTTGTAGTATACATTTGAACTTCCTGATGAAGACGTGGTCAAAATAAACCAACACGTCTAAACCAGTTGGAAACGGAAATTAGTTGGTGATGTGATCATTACATTATAACCATCATGTGACGACATATCTAACAACATTTGTTGACTATAATGTATTTACTAATGTTGTCATTGACTATCATTCAATGTATGTGAAAGTATTATTGTATCTGTTTGTTTTAATCTGTATGGTTGTTGAATAAATTAATGGATTGTGTTGTGTAGAAATGATGATTAATGTTAGCTACACTATTTTAGATGTTATATAAAGGCTTCTTGTAAAGTGCACAGTCGTCCAGAGGCATCATGGCGCTATAGAGAAAAATCAGAACCCTGACACATCGCCATCAGTCAACATCCACTGAGATTAAAAGAGGTGTTTTTTTAGAACCTTCCTGAAGGCCAGATGGTTATGGATATGTTTCACTACCACAGTCAGCTTGTTCCACAGCTGAGCAGCTGCAACAGAAAAATCATGTCCACACAAACGGGAACAGCAAAATGATGGTACACAGAGCAAACCTCAGAGAACGCTGAGGGCAGTAGCAACAGAATTTAACACGCAGAAATTCCGCTCCATGACCATGAAGCGCACTATGCACAAAACAAAGTGCTTTAAATAAAATAGGTTGGGAGACTGGTAGACAGTGGAGACGGCATAGGACTGGAGAAATATGAGCACCGTACGGTGATCCAGTCGCTACCCAAGCTGCAAGGTTATGGAGGCGCTGTAGACGGCCTATCAGCCCCTTAGGCTGTGCTAGATACAAAGAATTGCAGTAATCTAGTCGACTGCCTACCATTGCAGCCACCACTGGTGTCCGAAGCGGGAGTGCTATAAGATGACAAACTTGTCAGAGAATTTTCAGATGAAAGAATCTGGTCTGACAGACAGATGATATCTGAGCTTCCATCGAAAGAGTGGCTGTCATAATCTGTTCCAGATTCTTTACCTTTATGGCAGGAGCGGGAAGAGTACCCAAAGAGGAGGGCCAGAAAGTTGAAATCTAAAGTGAAGTGTCACGAGGAGAGCCCACCACCAGCATCTCCGTTTTGTCCTCATTCAACTTTAGCCAATTATGGCCCATCCACTCCCCCATGGCTGTGAGGCACTTATGAAGGCACAATGACACCTCAGTCTGATCAAGATCTAAACAGATCAGGATCTGGGTGTCGTTGGCATATGAATAGCACCTGATGCCGAAGGAGCGGATGAGGCACACTAAGGCCCAGATGTATATATTAAAGAGAATGGGTGACAAAGAGGATCCCTGAGGACCACTGAAAGTGAGGTAAGAAGATTTAGAAAGAAAGGGGACAGTAGGAGAGATAGAGATCTATCCTTAAGAAAAGAGGAAAACCAGGCTAAGACTTGACCGATATACCAACTTGGGCTAGATGGAATCGCAGCGTAGGATGGTCAACCATGCCGAAACCTGCTGACAGATCTAATAGTATCAAGGCTCTGACACCCCCTGCATCCACAAGTCTGGCTATGGCATCTTGTACAGAAACAAGGACGCTCTCAGTACCTCTGCCCGGCCGAAAGTCCAACTGAGCTGAATCAAGACAGTCAGACAACCCAAAGAAAGAAGACAATGGAGGAGAAACCAGTGCTTCCAGAAGTTTCATAAAGGTAGGTAGAAGCAAAATTAACCGGAAGTTAGCTGGTATGGAGGGATCCAGTGAGGGATTTTTCTGATAAAAAACTGAGACAGGGAGTCACAGAGCTCCTGAGACGGCTAAACTGTAGCAGAGCAGTTTGCCAAGGAGGATACGGATTTAATCACTGAAAATAAAGTTTTAGTTTGTCCCAAACATGTTGCAATTTTCAAAGCAAATAATTGCAGCCGAGTAGGCCATAGAGCTCACTTTGAAGATGTGATTTTACCTTCAACCTAATTATTGCTCTTAGTGATGTTTTTTTAATGATTAATTGTCATTTATAATTAGTGTATCAGTTTAAATATTTTTGATAAAATCTACTAAATTCAGCCCTCTGGATATCAGTACCCCAAAGCAGTGGTAGTAATAGTAGTAACAGAACTACTACTTCAAACAACACTGCAAATGGCACTAATAATTTGTCTAGGAGGCAGGACCCTGTAGTTGTAAATTCAAGCTGGGCCAAACCAATCCTAGATTTTATAGGGAGGTGGACACAGGATACTTGCACATACACTTCATTGGTGGTAGCTAAGGGTGTATTACAGACTAGAATTATGAATAACAATGCAGCTAGGAATTCAATGATGTACGCTCTATTCTCTGAGTTGGTTGGGTAATGATACGAAGAATAAAATAGTATTCATGACCAAAGTCCCTAGATTGGTGAGCAAAGCTTATGAGAACAGAGACACACTATTCAACAGAATTACCCACTGGATTAGGCATAGAAGAGGTTGTGTATCCATTATATGCGACAATGTTGTGGAGTGTAGGAGGTTCAGCAAAGACCAAAGTAAGGACGAATACATCAAGATAGTATTAAGGGAAGAATGGCTGGCTAGTGGCTTGCTCTCAATTGAATCTAGGACATATCTACCGTTTGCAACATGTCCCGTAGACCTAACCCCCCCTTATTTGATCATGCTGCCCCACAACATGGTAGGGAAAAGGTTGGTTTATATGGCAAAAGCAAACAGCCCCTAAAACCATTTGTTGGTAGAGCATTTGACAGTATCCGAGATGCCCACAATGCTACTGCCAAGGACTGTGTCGTGGAAGACCATGAGATATGGATTGACTGTCCACGGCAACAGGGCCATCATCTGATAGAAGGGGCTAGCAAATTAAATTGATATCATGAAACATTGCAATCATGGCCAGGCATCTGCCAGGCAGCGATTGGCTGCAACAGTTGGAAGAATATGACAATGTTGCACTCCAAAATATATGGGCTCCAGAAAAAATAGGCTGTGAATGAACAATCTATTCAAGGGTTTGCATCTTTTGTTGTTGACTCCAGTAAGGGTTCAAGGGGAAGCCTTATGGGGGATTAGCGATTTTGGTGAACGTGGACCATAATTGGGTTGTCAACCAGATTGCCACAGGCTCTCCAGATTTGCAGCTACTTGAGTTTGCAATGCCTAATGGTAGGCGTCTATTTCTGTATAAAGTCTATAACAGACTTAACAATGGAACCCATACAAATGCCCTAAACAAATGAATTGAGAGTATTAACAAACAGGAACTCGTTGGCAAAAACATCATGAAATAGGTATAATGGTCGATTTTAACATTTTATTAGAGACACTTAGAGAGCTTGAGGGGCTGTGGGAATATGAGGACACAGTGTGGGGATCCCAGCTTGTATTGCTGACTACCCTGTACGGAACACATAGGTTGGCTGTTGAAAGTATGAGTATGCTATGAAATATTGATCTGTGGCCTTTTAATGGTCATTTTTTAATTGACCAACCCACCAAGTTTACTTATTTTGGCATGCCGTTTAGGTTTAGAATAGACTACGGGCCTCATTACATGGACAGCGGTAAGGGTTAACGGTCACCGTTAATGGTAACGGTGACCGTTAACCCTTACCGCCGTACTACGAGGTCCCTTTGCGAGTTGGGGAATTTAATGCCTGCTTTTTGCAGGCGTTAAAACCCAACCCGCAAAGGGACCTTGGTGCTAATTACGACACTGCACATTTGCGGTACCATAATTAGCACCTTCCCCAATCCCAGAATGGGAATGGGGAAGGGCAATGGTGGAAGGGGGAATTACCGCCCCACCAACCTTGGAGTAGGGTGGTAATTCCCCTTTCCACCAAGACGGTGCCGGTAATTTACCGGCATGGACCAAGGTGCTAATAGCACCTTGGTCCACCGCCTACCGTGTAATGAGGCCCTATGCCTTGGTTTGCGGGCAAGATTGGAATTGTATGGTTGTGTTCAAAGTATTAGCTCAAGCATATAGTGATACTAAAAAGAAATAGGCAAACAAGGCCACTCAGAGTTCCAGCGCTATTGCCGTGAGTTCAAAGATATAACATGCAGCAGCGGTCAGCTTTTAAGTTGTGAGTGCCTTGCCCAACACCCCACAGAGAAACCTTAATAGACCGATTGTAAACAGTTGAACTGCGCCACATCAAAGAATATACAAAAGGTACAGTTGTACTGTATTTTAATGATGTGTTCTGAACAGCATGACACGTGTTTCGAGCGTAACTCTTCCTCTGAGGCTGTGCCAATCTAATCAGTTTTGTTTATAAGATGCATTGATATATACATTGCCATTCACAGTATATAGTCCAGATCAAGGGGTCATTAGAGGTTGTGCTGCATATATACAATAAGTTAAACAACAAAGTTATACATCGTTGATGTCAACATTATGTAAAAGCCATAGCATTGCATGTTAGCATAAATGATAATATGAACCAATTATTGTTATTGTGTAAACACAAATTAATCAGTTACCATTCCAGTTAGTGGCATCAAGGCAATCCCTGATTAAGGAAAATAAAAACAAAATTAAAAAAAAAACAACAACTGTTAGCCAAGGAGGTGGATAGACAACCGTGGGCAGATCTATGACAGTTCCGAAATTAACACAATTATATTTTAAGGGCACAATAAAGATGCATATTTACCAAAGACTCTTGTCCAATCTGATACTCTGCACAATAAATAATCAGTGTGAGTAATAATTTAGCACTGACTAAAAGTTAGGTTGCCATTCTTGCTATCATATACACCTTACTCAAATGCACTTACCAATTAGGTGAAGTAACCAATATATAAGTTCCTAATCTGGAATCTAAGTCATAAATGAGACAGAATAGTTGTGTAATTAATCAGATTACACTAACTATAGAGAAGATATTATTGTTTTACCTTAATTAAGGCTGCTATTGCAGATACACAATAATAGAAACTTCAGCGTGTCCAAAATGCCGCCATAGTTGAAAGTGGTTAGAATCAACAATTCCAATAAGGATTCCGCAGAGTTGAGTTAGCCAGTCCGTCAGTTCCAATTGGAAAAAAGGGGGAAATGTAACAAGCAAGCCTGAATTAGAACGAAGGTCTCAATTAATCAAATTGCCACTCATTACGTAATGTCAGGGACCGTATGTATGTGTGCAGACGTCTTGCTTACCTGCCTTCCGGCATACGAATGATTATAATGCTCTGCTATACCGTGAGCTGCAATGTGCTCTGCGGTATCGCAATGGCCGCCATCTTATGTGAGGAAGTCAACCTCACATAACAATTATGACCATATGCGCAGTTAGATACCTGAACTAGGTCAAGAAAATTCACTGTTTTGTTACGCATGGTGTTATAGGCCATTGAAAGTTAGGTAAGTGCCACTTGTTTAGCGCAATAAAATAAGAATTACATTTTGCATACTATAAATGATAATTCATTGAGAGGTAAAACCTACAGTCACAGCGGATATTGTGGACAGAGCTAGCGCCATTGCCAAATTCGTTGCTTGATCATTAATTTGTTAGTTAGAATTAGGTAGTGTATGTATTACACAACAGACATGGCCATGATTGTTTATCCACCTAAATCCAAAATCTACATGTGAATCATATCTCAACCACTATACAAGGGAATAGTACCACACAATTCCGGCATGTCACTGGTAAGGCACAGTACAGCAATGAGTCAGTTTAAATAACAGTACAAACTACAGCTATAAGTTAATAATGTGCTGCAAATTGACGAGAATACCAGCATTATATCACTGGATGTTAACCATTAATTACTCCATGATGGAAACAATTTATTGTATCTGACACTAAAAAAGGGGGATTATAAACCATATATATAAATCAAAGGAGAAAACATTGCTGTATCTAACAGACTAATTCATAAAAATACATGAAACTCATGGTCCGAATTCAGACCCCTGGTAACTAGTCTGTGTTTGCAAATAAGCAGTGCTTATTATATATATATGGTTTATAATCCCCCTTTTTTGTGTCAGATACATTGATTGTAGTGTTTCTTTTATATGGCTGTGGAAGGGACAGAAGAGCCAGAGTCAAATGAACCTGTAAAATACTAATATCAGGCTTTATTGTTAAGGTGGTGGGCATTAGGAGAAGGGTTGTTTGTGCTAATACGATATAACAAGGCGGGCCTGTGGAGAAGGCAATTGTGTGCCAGCATTAAGAGTGAGGTGTGAAAGGGCATGACCTCTGGAGAAGGCGATAGTGAATTAAATTAGAGCGATCGAGCGAAGTGGTAGGAATAAACGCTGAGCGAGTGGGAGTGCTTGAAGGGAGAGTGTGATTTTAAAAGGTTGAATTAAAAAAGGGAAGAAATAAGGATAGAGGAATATTTTAATGCATCGGAATAAGGCAGAGACAATGACGTTCTACTAGATGGATGCTCCATTTAACCACATCTGAAGGAAATGTCCCCAGACATATAATAATAATACAATGATCAGGGTGACTGCAAAACACATACCTTCATGGTGATACCCCTACACAAAAAATAATGACATTAATCTGAATATGCTGACTGGGTCAAGATAAAAGGTTTTGACCCCAAGCTTTTAATGTATAACAGGATATCAAGATAATACTGGGACACGACAAACTGTACTTACAAAACGCTGTACAAAATACATAACAGTACAGTCCATTGATCTTGATTGGAGTTGAGTAATGGAAAAAAAAACATGTTTCTCCCCTTACAACATCTAGGGAGGCCAAATTATAGAAATCATGTTTGTACAATAAATTACAGTGTACAATTGTCAATGTTGGTAATGGACACTAGTATGTAAAATTGGTAGTCGACACTACTGTTTTTCGGCCAAAATTATCAGCCTTGTAATGAAGCTGGCATTTAGTTGGCTTTCATCAGAACGGAAGAACAGGTTGGGAGAGACGGAAGCCTGTTGATCTCATAGGATAGATATCGCCACAGTAATAGCTGTTGCGCAGATCTCCTTATCCTAAGTGCAGGATATGTTGACCACAGGGTTATGTGAAGTAACAGGTACGCCCGAGTGCCGAGAGGCAAAATACTTTGCTTGAGGTCACTGGCTCCAGTTGGTGCACTGGTGGATCCTGCCTGCTGTTTGGGCTCTGATTTAGACAACACATTTGCTTTAGTGTAGGTCCTTAATCAGCTCAAGACTGAGAGTCCCTGCTTCTCAGTATGACGAGGTGGAATGTGTCAGAGCATCTGACTAGCGATGCCGTTAGCAACCAAACATGCTGTCAAAATCAATTAACACGGGTGCACAGCAGGAAGCATAACGTTTAAAATAGACAAGTGGGGACAGGACTTGGACCATAGAGTAACTAACAAAGCAGACTGGGAAGACACCGGTGACAGCGATCATGGGAATTATAACATAGAAACATGCAGTCTGACAGACAGGAGAATGGAAAGGAAAAGAGATGAGAGAGAGGAGGAGGAACATGTAGAATCACTGGGTGACTGGGGCTCTCAAGCAGGAAAACCAGAATAGCGGTAGCGAAAAGACCACAATGTGGCAATAAACACAAATCATGCACGCAAATGCCCCTTTTATAGAAAGTGAGAGGCAAGGTCCACTACATACCATGCAAACAATGGACAGGGACATTTTAGTTTACAGTTTAGCATGCTGTAATCATCAAACAACAAAAACATCTACATAAAACAACATTTCTTATATTTGCTACACCCAAATATACCTTTATGTTCAATTTATAATTTCAAAACATAACAATTATTGTTTCATTAAGCACACAATATAATGGAATTGTAATGGAATTTAAAAATCATCCAAATGTAAAAAGGGCTATTCAATCTGCTAAAAATGTTGTCTGTCACCTATTTGCTCAATTATCTGTAAAACAGCAGTGAATTCTAATGAAGAATTGGAGGTGGTCTCTCTGGGTCCCGTATTGAATACTGATATAGGCGGGGATGGTGCCTTGGTTGATTTTAATTCTATAGGCCAACTACCACAGAGCAAAATGGTTGCTGCGCCTTCTGTGCAGAAAACGTTTGAAGTGAAGATGATCGGTACAACAAGTCGGGTGAATGTCCCTCTAGCAGTATTATTGATATGATGCATTACCCGCTGGTGGTTGACACGATAAGTCTGTTGAAAGAACCATCTACAATATCTGGGATGGGTATACCACTTCCACTTTTGCCCACTGTGGTAACGAGGGCTAAAGTGGGAGTGCACATGAATCAGTGTGTTGGTTTGTAAAACACACATAGGAGGGAGGGTGAGCGGTTAGCCCCATCCTGTTCCATGTGTGTTGAGTCTTATTCAAGGCCCCAGAATACCAATGTGATGTGTGGTGAAGGGACATTGTGTTATTGTGCCCCATCAGGCCGGGGGATTTTCTCTCCAGCTCTGAGAAAGTATCTACTACTGCACCAAATCGCTCCATGAGAACGTTACTGAGGGTGGTGAGTGATACTGAACATAGATATTTCGTATTGCTTGAGAGTGTATTCCCTGATAACAAAACCGCTGTGCTTAGGCGGTCGATCATGCTGCGACTTTTGCGTAAAATCCCTAGTTTAGTTGGTATCTCTTCTGGGGATATTCAGAGAGTCGCTTTTCCTGACAGGTATTGTTTGTTTTTATATTTTATTCCGGGTTCTGTCTTCAGTGCTGTGATGAATGAGAGGGACAATTTGAGGAGTGTTGGTTTTGACCATACTCACATGAAAGGAATTCCCAAAAAGGGTCACCCTAGGAGAGGATTGGTAAAAGACCGCCCACTTGGGGATAAAGTGCAGTGCTTAAAAGAAAAGATGAAGCTATCAGTGGCTATTAAGGTCTGGTCATGGTTACTGAGAGTGTCCTGTCTTTAACACTGGATCTGTTGAATGTGAGATTGATTTTCCAGCCTGTCAATTAAGTATCCTCTCATGGAACTCAAGGGGGCACTCACATATTTTTTCTGACTCAGGGTTGGGTATTACATGTAAGTCACATGTGATTAGCTCCCTGCATGAGACCTGGTTGATGGTTGATGGTTCCTCCAGTATTTGATGGCTTTGACATCACAGCTCAATCTGCCAAGCAGAGATTCATTGGTTGACCATCTAGGGGCCAGCTAACCATGGTTAAATGTTGTAGAGCTCTTATGGTGGTGGGTACTGATGACGCAGTTTGTGTTCACTGTTTATTCGAATGAAATATGTTGTAACAAACAAAAATGATGCAATTTGGAAGAATGGTATGGCTGTTCTGGGAATTACATCATTGCATGATATTCTGGGTGAAGATGTAGTCCTATGATCGACATGGACAAATGGTATTGATCATTTAATATTGCACTACATTTTTGTTGATACCTGGCTTCACTCAAGATGTCTGCATTTCATTAATACATATACTGAGAGTAGTGACAATACTATGTTAGGCCTTGTTTGAGGTCAAGCTGGAGATATTTTGTGAGTCAATAAGGGAGCTTACTGGTGTGAAAGCTAATGCGGGTTGCAATAGACTCATTTGGAATGATACTAATGTAATCAAAGTAAACCAATGCCTACTAGTCTGCAAAGTAATACTGATGAATGGTTGAAGGAGACTTTTTCTGTGAATAACTTTGGGGAATATATGGAGAGTTTACTGTATGCTAATCTAGCAGGTAAGAAGAAGAGGGTTGGAGAAGGTAAAGTTCATCCTCATTTGTACAACAAAGAGGTGGTGCTAAGACATGGGGTATTGAGGAGATCTATTAGGGTTGCACGTAATCAGATGGACCTATCACCTCCTCAGACACAATCCTTTTACTGTCGCGAGCCAAGAGATTAGAGGAGGATGCTGAAGGCATGTTAGAGGCCCTGAAAAATAAAAAATACTAAAGTGTTCTGGATGGGTATTAACAGTGTAGTCAGACCTTGGGCTGACACGCCGCATAATGCAGTGTCAGAATTAGCCTGGCCGACACATTTTGATCAGGTGGAGGGCTCTAAGTTAAGTCAAAAATTTAGCAGAGACACAACCTGTACTTCTTGGAAAATTGATATGGACTGTGTTGTAATACTGAAGGTGATAAATAAGCTTTCCCTGTCTAGAGAAGCTGGACCAAATGGTCTCTGAAATGTGTTGCTTAAGGGGGAACCCATGGTCTGGGCTAAGACTCTAGGTTGCTTATTCAAATGTATTACTGTTCTGGATATATTTCCTGCTACCTCTGTGACAGCCTATATTGTCCCTATCTTTAAAAATGTGACAGAACTAATCCTTTGATCTATCGGCCCGTTGCTATCAAAGGTGTTTGTTTCCATCTTGCTGTCCCATTTGGAGCAATGGGCCGAGGCATTGTCTGTGTTGAATAAGTGGCAGACTGGATTTCATAGGCATATGGGTACCTCACTGAATTGGTTTATTTTGAAATGCATGCAGAATTTGGCTCTGGGGGATATGATTCTATCTATGTTGGGTCAGTGGATTTAACATCAATCTTTGATGCAGTAGATCACAATAAACTATGGCTCAAACTACACTCTTGGAGAATTCCTAAGGGGTTGTTTATTTATTTGTAGAGCACACTGCAGCCCGCAGGCATCGAGGTGCTATGACAGAGCTTAAGAAGGCTTGATTGAGGGCTACAGTGAAGCCTCCCATAAGAAAAGACTTGGTACAGTTCAGGGTAAATGGTTCTACATAGATTAATACATGATTATACTTACAGAGCTCAAAAGCAGTGAGCTAGTTCAAGTTCATAGAAGTATAGGGTGATTCAAACAAAGAGTCTTGCTTTGATGGCCTTGCGAAAGGCTGAATGGGAGTCAATTAGTCTGATGTGAGGCGGGAGGGCATTCTAGAATGCTGCGGCCATGGTTGGGAAACTGGTGCCACCGGCACGGGCTTTGCATGACCTGGGAACAGTTATCAGGTTGGCGTAGTGAGTTCTGGAGGGCCTGAGGGTGGTTGGTTTGGAGAACCTTTGGACAAGATAGGGGGGCCTGGTCGTGGAGACACTTGTGCGACTGATGATTGGGCTGTATGCACAAACTAACATTTGGGTATCTCTTAATAATGATGGCCTACTGTACCGGATGATTCAAACTAACCGGGGAGTAAGACAAGTTTGCGTTCTTGCAACTTGCCTATATAATCTTTAAATGGCCGACATTGGTGAGCATCTTGAATCTGCTGAATTTTATTTCCAAAACTTGTCTGGCTTGAAACCGTATTGGCTATACTATGCTGATGATTTTCTTTTATTTGATTCTACCCCCAAAGGCTTACAACATCTGTTTGCCACATTATTTCTTTTTACAGAGAATCATTCCCTATAAATCAATCTGACAAAAACGAAGGTGCTTCAGTGCACTAAGGGGAGGAACGAGTTTACGTACAGCTGCCATATTGGAAAGGATGCCGTTTTAAAGGTTAATTCCTTAGTATATTTGGGATTTTTGGTCAAGGCAAAGCCCACTATTGTTGTTGAAACTTGGTTTCATGGGTGTGCCCAATCTATGGCTAATCAACTATAGAGGCTATATTCTAAATTTGGGAATTACTCCTTAAAACCGACTACTATTTGGGGAAAATTGTGCCAGAACTATTCGACTTGCGGAAGTGAATTGCCGAAGTGTATTGCTGTCTCGCTGTGTTGCTGGAAGACTCTGGTGGACTGCTCATTCAACTCCGGCAGCAAGCGTGTTTTCTTTGGGCGATGAGCTGTATGCTATCCAAGCCCCCTGACTCTATTGGATTGGCCTCATTGGGTAGGCGAAGCGCCTCATTGGCTCCTCAATAGACCAATTGCTTTGCTAGACTGCCTGGGGAAAATCTTTGCCCGTATGATTCTAGGCGAATTCAATAAATGGCTAAATCAACTGAGCCACAGAGATCCCTTTCAGACGGGGTTTGTACCTGGTTTAGGTACAGTTATCAACTTAATCACCCTGAATGCCATCATTTAGCAAGGGAAACAGCATAAACAACCCATATATGTGGCATTTGTGGACTTCAGGTCAGCCTTTGAGCTTGTTCCCAGGGAACTACTTTTTAAGAAATTGATGGATTTGGCATATCCCCGGTTCATACGCAAATGGATTCTTGAATTACATTTAAATACCTCAATTCAGATTTGTATGAGTAATGATGGCTTGCTGTCCGAACCAATAGAGACATTGCGGGGGTTGAAACAGGGCTGCTTGCTGGCCTCTGCACTGTTTAAATTTTTTCCTTTTTAGACTTTGGATCTAGCTTCAGGGGGTTGATTATTGACCCACCAAAACTGCATGGGACAGCTATAAATTGGCTTCTTTATGCCGATGACATGGTGCTTTTGTCTAAAACACCATCAGGCGTATTCACCATGTTAAATACGCTAGACACCGCTGCTAGGAAAAATCGCATTAGCATTAACACCATGAAAACTCAAGTCATGCAATTTGGTGTAAAAAAAGGACAAAAACCGTGCCGTTGGCAGTTGCAGAATAGTGATCCCCTGGTTGTAAAATCATATATTTATCTAGGGGTATGTATGAACAATCATGTGTCTGATACACCATATGAAGACTATCTTCAACTGAAACATCTTACTGCTATATCACAAGTACGAATTATTCAGGCAACATATTGTAAATTCACTATAGACCCATTGATCACATATTATAAGCAAAAGTATATCCCAACAATTTTATATGGATCAGAATCCAAAAAGTGCCAATCTTATGCTTACTGGTCCAAATATGAAAATGCCTTCTGGAAAAAAATCACTCATGCTACAAACTCAGAATACATGCCGATTATTAGACACAAAATGGGTCTAATTTCATTCTATGCAGTGTATAAATGGAAAGTATGCCAATTATACAGAAAATGCATTATGCAAGATAATACTAATGGGCTGCTCATAATTATATCTCGACATTTATTAATAGCAGACGATACCTTTGCAAAAAAATGGCGTGATTGTGCAAAAATATTCCTACAAGTAGCTGATATTTCGGAAATCTAACAAAGCCAAATTTAAATTGTGGAGATCTGATTGGATTAAGGCAAGAAATGCCTGCATGGAAATTCAGAAATTCAGTCAGAATCCTTTCATTATCAAAGTACAAGGTTGTGTGGAAAAATATTTAAAGCAATCCCCTAATCCAAGTCATCGTGCGGATTTCTTGCGATTCAGATTAAAAATATGGCCCATTAGAGAAATATTGTATAGGTGGAAGAGGATATCTGTTGTGCGTTGAGAGTCGTGAAGATATAGGAGACCTCCGTCCCCAAGTGCCGCACAGGGAGAATCACTTATCACTCCCTGTGCAACCCTTGAGGCCACAGGTGGAGAAGATCCGAAGCCGGAACCGAAGTACTAGGAACCCCAAGGCAGCTGTGAAAGAAGGCAATGATTACAATCCAAGCAGGCAGGGCACTACATGTATTCAAACAGAGAACAATCAGAGTCTTACCGGGGACTTGATGAAAAAGGATGTTGAACCTGAAAGGGAGGATGGTTCCAGGACTCACGCAGGCAAGGGACCCACGTTCAGGGATAGGACCAAATGTCGTTCGCCAGTCTCCACCTGGAGAGGGTTGTATTGGAGTGGGTTGTATTGGAGTAAAGGGTCCCAATCAGTCAGATGACAACCACCACTTGGGAGGCGTGACCCACCGTGCAGCGAGGCGATCTGGGAAATCCAAGAGGAGTCCGTTGAGCAAAAGAAGGGTCTGAAGCCAGGAAGAGCCGTCCGAATAAATGGAAGAACAAAGAGCAAGATCCAGAGGGAGTCCGTGATTCAATCCGAGGTCAGAAGCCGTGATGAACAGAGGAGCCGGTGTCGCCGCAGCCAAACGTGATCCACAAGAAGTCCAAAAGTAAGAGCGAGGTTTCAAGGAAGCCGGGTAAGTAACACGAGTAAGTCAGCCAGACAGGGCCTCCAAGGAAATCAGCTGCGAAGCGTGGAGTACAGGTACTGAACAGCTTAAATACCGTTTACTTCCTGGTCACGTGACATTGAATGGAGCCACGTGACCGTGAACCCGGGGCACATGACCGTATAGACAAGTCACGTGACCGGGCCACAACGGTACGAGCGCGTGTGTTACCGCTCGAGCGGCTGCCTAATCTCCATGGCAACTGCCAATGGAGAAACGGCCGTAAGCGCGACTGAAAGGAGTATGGCGATTGTTTTGCCAGCGCGTGAGCCAGACTGGGTTGCCTGCGCAAGTCCCGGGAGACAGGTGAATGAGAGAGAGTGGTCCTGTGACTGGGTGACGGGACATGGCCGGAGGTACGACCCGAAGACATGACAATATCTGATCAAGTATGTCGATGTCGATTTTGTAACCAAGAAGTAGAAACGTTGAAACATTTAGTAGTGGAGTGTGTCGGATTGTTAACAGTGAGAATATTTTACTTTAAACATTTTTTTAATGAGACTGCCGTCATTATGCATGTTCAACTATGCCTATTATTACACAGAGGACATTCTAAACATTTGAGATATGCACGTTTAAACTACCTATGCTCATTGAACATCAATCAGAACGATACTAATGATGGCTAAATGTTGGAAATATGTTGGAAATATGTAGTTGGAATTATGTACATTTCTTCAATAATAAGCAGAATTATATTTATAGTGGTTAATGTAATAATGTGTGTAAATCTAAGTTTATTCTGAGTTTATTTTGAAAGTCTATGTAAAAATGTAATTTTTGATTTGATATTTTAAATTTTGTATGAATTTGTTGAAAGGTCAGGTATTAAAAAATAAAAACTTATATGTAATGGAGTGTTATGCCTTACAGATTATGGAATATACCTTCCCCTGAAGCATTTATATGGAAACAGACACTGAGAGTATTTGTGTCTGTGATGATTTATGTAATTCGTTATGAATTAGGTATTGTCTCTCTAAAGGCAAGAGCCTTTTGGAAGATGATGTTTTTTTCTGGAAACTCCTTATGTCCTGTTGTGAACTCTCTTCATGTTGATTTGAAAGTTCTGCTCAAAGGAAAAAGAAGCACTTGGGTGGATAATACATATAGGTTTATTAAGATTCTTCTGGATGAGATGGGTAGTACCATTGAAGAACTTTTAGGGAGACTGGATTCAGCCAAACATTCCTTGTATTTGTATGAGTGGACTTGCACTGTTGAAAATATGCACTCATATTCCTCGTTGAAGCATATGGGGGTGAGCATAATACGTGTGGTGTTCTTAGCCCCTTCCTTGCAATCTACTCTGACAAGAGAATTCAATCTCTTTTTTTGCTTTTTGACTGAGCCTTGTTCTCACCAGAAATATCCTAATCAGGTACATAGTGCTCACAGATGAACAAGTCACTTGTTGTTTCTGTTTGAGGAAGGGGGAGAAGGAATTACTTGAACACTTGGTACCATTCTGCTCTTCTATTCAGAATTTACATTGTATTCTTGAGTCATACCTGTTGAGGCAGCCAGGTTTATTATGGGATATCTGCTTAGGAGGACGCACCACCTCAGTTATGATTGCCATCACAAGCTTTTTTAAAGATTCAAATTTGTCTTCAAATGTGTACTGAATTATGAGATATGTATGTGTGTTCATTTGAATGATTTCTTATTATTTTTTTCTCCTTTTTTTTTCTTCTCCTCTTTCTTTCTCTTTTTTAAGGATGTTTGTTTTTATGGCTAAGGAAATTCTATTTTAATCCCAATGAATTGAACTGTATAGTGTTCTTCATATCAGATTACAATGTTTAAGTATGTGTATTTTTTTCTTTTAATTGTGAGGTCAATATTTGAATGCTTCCACAATGGTCTCTGAGCAATCTGTGAAAAAACTATTTTGAATGTGGAAAGAGTTCCTTCATCTTCGGAAACATATCCATTATTTCAAATTCTAAAGAAATTCCAGTCACATACCCCACACTATTGCCTCCACAATGAACAACAATGATGTCTGATGCTTTAAATATTTTGTCACAAAACAGGAGTAATTCTACCCACTTCATCCCACAAACTCCATACCATGACACTTCTAATTATTGTAATCCAAGACTCTCAGACAATACACATTACTCAGAATGCACCTTCCGTCAATGGATCCTAGAGTCTTGCACAATCCATACACTCTGCTTCCTCAAAGACATAGGGCCTCATTACACGTTAGGCGGTAAGGGTTTACCGGTACCGGTAAGGGCACCGGTACCGGTAAACCCTTACCGCCTTACTACGAGTTCCCTTTGCGGGACCCGACCTTAAAGGCTGGTTTTACTAGCCGTTAAAGTAGGATGCTACAAAGGGACCTTGGAGCTAATTACGGTACCGTAATTAGCACCTTCCCCATTCCCATTATGCCCTATGGGAGCAAAAATGGGAATGGGGAAGTGCCTTGGTGAATGGGGAATTACCGCCCCTGCTCACCTTGGAGTAGGGCGGTAATTCCGCCATCCACCAATGCCGGCAGCGCTAATAGCGTCATGGTTACCGCCTACCGTGTAATGAGGCCCATAGCCATGGCCATCTGCAGTGGACTCAACAAACAAAACTCCTGCTGACCTGTCATCCTGTACACAACAGCCAAGAAACCTGATTGACTCATTCTTTGTGTCCGCAGACATCTTAACTGTCTGCGGTCTCCGCAATCCCCTTTCCATGCAAGGCATCCTCAAAGGACACAGATGGCACGTGAGGTGTCTGTGGACTACCGCCGTATCCGTGGACAGCATGTCCAATTGAAGGGGGTATGGAGGTTTACACTCAATTTAAACCATGTATTCTACAATAGTGACTCTTAAAAGAGCCTTTTCTTTGTTTTTTTCAGTTTTCATTTTTTTTTGTTTTTCTCATTTTTAGTTCTTACACCTAATAACAAAGGTTTTCATATACACTCCACATTTTCCCATTTAAGTTGTTCACATTCACTTTTTCAAAGCATTTTTACCATTAAAAAGACACATTGTGAAAAGATGCCAGGCCTAAACCATTCAAAAAAGCAAATACACCTTTAGTCACATGGTACCTAGATTCTTCTATTTGCACACAAAACCCATTTGGACATCTCCATATTTCTCTTGGATTTATTTCATAAAACATATCTTTGCATATGGCTATAGTATCATTAAGTTTCAGAACATTTTCCTTCAGTCAACCTGTAAAGATATTGGAGTAACATACCTCAAACAATTTCCTCTGCAATGCACAGTAACAATATCTGGACATTGCAATTGAGCCATACTATGACAAAATGATAACAAACTCACCCAGTTTAGCCCAGGAATTGTATACCACCAAATTTCCACTTGAGATGATTCCGTATAACCTTTCAATGAATACATGCAACACTCTCAAACATCCACTCGTTCATCTTCCTCCTAACAATAGCTATAACCATTTTCTGTGCATACAGCAAACAAAACACCTATTGTCCTATTAACCACAACCACAGTCCTCTTTCCATGCCAGGCATCAATAAAGAACCCAGATGGCACTTCAGATGTTTTCGGAATACTGCGGTGTCCGCGGACCCGCAACACAAGGCAGACAGACCTTCCACCCTTTCTACTTTCATGTTTGAAACATTCCTCACTGGCTGCTTTCAAACAGTTACACACCCATCCACCAATCACATCCAAAAACTCACATCCAAAAACTCTACACCTAGCCCTGTAATCCCAGTTCAACACTTCAGATGTACACTTGAACTCTGAAAGTACATATCTCCTGTCAATCAAAGCCACCTGTATGAAGTATGTTTTGAAACAGTTTTACAAATATATATATATATGACATGGCTACGGTAGTGGCCATGTAGTTATGGTTAAGTTGCTTTTTCCATAGGAAGAGCACTTTTTGGGCGGCTTATAACTTTGCTCTCCCTGGACGGATCCTCACCAAACTTTGGAAAAAAAAGTATATGGGTCACTCTGAATTTCTTTGCAAAGTTTGGAGAGGATTCGTCCAGGGGGGGCAAAGTTAGAGGGGGGTCCCAAAACTTTTTTTTCCCATAGACTGAATGGGAAGAAACTTTGCACAAGGCCACATAGCCAAACCGCTGGACGGATTTACACCAAATTTGCGGCAGGAGCGGAGGCTTGGTCCCGAAAGCGTGCTTTTGCAAATTTGGTGTAAATCGGTCCAGTCATTTTTTATAAAATGACCAAATCATAAGGCAAAAAAATAGTGATATCTGTGTTTGCTTCGCGGACGGACTTCCCTGTTTGCTCCGCGGACAGCACCCCGATTGGCCCATGGCCTTGCGTCATGTCCGCGGACATGCGACATGTTCGCTGATTGGACGGCGAGGGGCGTGGAGCGCGTCAGATTTTCTGTGGCGCCCGCCATCTTGTATTCGCCGTCGACCCCGTACAGCGCAGTGAAACGTGGATAAAAAATTGTATTTAGTGTCGTGTGTTGGTGTGTAAGAGTGTTTGGGGAGGGTGGGGGAGTATGAGATAGGTTCAATGTTTTGTTTTTTTATGTGCTAGACGTTTTTGTTGCGTTCGATTTGTCCGTGGAGAACACGGCTGTTCTGACATTTTGTAAATAAACTAAATGGTGGGGTGTTTAGAGGACAGAGTATGTGTCATTTTTGTTCGCAAGAAAGGTAAAAATGAGCTATGAACACTCTTGGTGTACTTAATTGTTCGTAAATACACAAACTGGGGGTGTCCTCAGGACGCTGTCCGTATTGTAATCTGTCTAGTTGAATGTGTTCTAAGTATACTGGCGGTGTCCCGAAATGGTTGCAATTACACAAAATGGGGGTGTTCTGAGAACGGTTTTTTGTATTTTTCGTTGTCAGGGTGAAAGTGTTTTAAGACCACTCCTTTTGTCCGCTAATAGTACAATTTCCTATGGGCGTCAACATACTTTTTGTCCACTAAAGAAATGATAAATCCGGCTGGTGTGCGCCGACATAATGTGAGAATCCTATGACTGGCGCTTTTTACCTGGCTGACTTGCTTTTGTGACACTAAATCATATCTCCCGCCCCTAAGCCTGATATTATCAAAGCATTCATATTCCCCGCCTCTCTCCGTGACGTTACAGGGTGTGTCATCAAACGCGCCCAGTCCTCTGCAGTTCTAAGTGACTTTACACAGAACCCGGAAGACAACACACATCATGTCACAACACAGCGCGCCACAATTCGGAATATGAAACAGTGATTTAAAAGCAAACAGCAAGATTGTAAATTTTGTAAAGTACATTTATTTGACATTAAATGTTTAGAGAATATTCAGCAATTTGCATTTGTCTTTGTTGTCGATCCGCAAAAGTTCATGTTGAGCATGCCATGTTCCTTTGCGGTACAGAGGGTGTTAGATCAGCTTACAACTCAGTGCGCCACAATTCGGAATATGAAACTGTGGTTTAAAAGTAAACAGCAGGATTGTACATTTGGTAAAGTACATTTATTTCACACAAAATGTTTAGTGAATATTCAGCGATTTGCTATTGTCTCTGCTGTCGATCAGCAAAAGTTTATTTTGAGCCACGCGTTATTCCTTTGCGGTAGATAGGCTGTTGGTTTATGATAAAAGCAGTAAATGGTCGCTCTGACAATCGGAAGGCTGCTCCAACAACGAGCCACTAGACCACCCTATTGGTTGGTATGTTGTTTGTAGCCGCTAGTACTGGGTAAGGGCATATTGGTCCTTGGCGATTGTTCCATAAAATGGTGAGGGTCATGAAGTTGCATATTTGGACCTGCACCTGGCAGTTGAAGACCCCATCAGCTGGAGTCTGTAAATCGTGACTTAGGCAAAATGGGGCCACATGCATGTTTTAAAAAACATAAATTAGTCTCACCAGCCGATCTTCATTAAAAATCATCATTTTATTTATTAGGGCGTGAAACTATTTGCTATCGAAGATAGTGCAACAGAGTATGTTAATAATAAAATAATATTTTCCCATTCATATAGCGCTAAGAACCGTGAGGTATCTAAGCGGTGCTTATTATTAACAACGGTGTGTGGTGCTCATTTATCGACCACGGAAGGATGAAAGGCTGAGTTTGGCCTTGCCGGGATTCGAACTTGCGTTAGCAAGGTGTGCATGGATGTCAAAGCGAGCGTTGTACTCGCTGTGCCACTTGACAGGCTACAGTGAAGTGGCACAGCGAGTAGAGCGCCTGACCGCCTATAGACCGGTTAAATTATTTCTATTAACCCACCCTGTGTCGTCTTCCTTTTTCAGAGCCCTCTAAACGACAGGGGATCAATTCGGCAGTGATAGTGCGTGGTAGAAAAGATTATGCCACTTTCAACGAACAAGTTCAACTTGAGCGGTCTTTAATGCTACGCTATTGTAATTATATTTGGTATAAAACAATCTAAAGGGTTACTTACAGTGCAATTGCAATTTCCATTGTCTACGAGTAGTGCAGTCCCAAAATACGACTCTGCGTGTGTGAACGATCTTTCGCATAGTGATATAATATATAAAAGTGGTTTCGTTTCAGAAATTTCATCCTTATCTTCTCTTACGTTTTAGCAACACTCCTTCAAGAGAAGTCTTTCATCACAATCTCTGTCTGTCAAGGTCAAAACACAATACAACATTATAGTCCGCTTCGTGAGCCTCTCCAGGGCCCGAGAAAAAAATGGAAGCAGCTGCCCTTCACTGTGAACGAGCATACATTCTTACTTTGCAACATTCTGTGTAAAGCCATCTGTGAGAAGTTGGGTTTTGCACGCCATGTTTGTATATTGTTTGCGTGATATTAAAAAAAGTTTGTTTAAGGGACGTTATGGTTCTAAGTACAGCCGAAAGACCCCTGAAAATTGCAAGTTATGGTAAGCTATGAAAAATAACTCGCGCCACCACCGTGCACTGCTAAGACTAACACCCAGGACATCAAAGATGACATCGCAAATGTCATTGATGAAATCACTGATGACATCACATGTGCATGTACTTTTCATGGAATGTGTGTACTAGGGATTTTTATTATAATGTTGCGAAAAAAGTGTCAAGGATATTGCAATAAATATCATACCGTTATTAGTGCTTTGAACGATGCATTGATATAAATAGCATTGTATTATGGGATTCTATCTAGTATATTGAGCTACTAATGGAGAAACATAGCATTGTGTGCAGAGTACAAGATGAAAGTATAATATTTGTAATGTTAATAAGTTGAATAATGAAATGATAATTGTCCTGAAATGTTCGAAAATTCACAAAATGGGTGTGTTCTGAGGACGTTATTCTTATTGTGTAATTGCTTAGCTGTATGCAATGATGGAATGGCACAGAGAGTAAAGTGGACGCCGTCTGCGGACACCGCGGCTGTTCGTGGACAGGGCGTGCTGCATCCTGGTTTTTCCAGGAAATCCAACATGGAAAGAAGACTGTACGGATCACCCAATCAGATGTCGAGGTTGTGGATTTGTGTTAAAGAGACTGTGCGTAGTGAAGATGGCAGAAGTGGAGAAAGTCAGGGTGTTGGTGCTCGGAGATATGTTTGTGCATGGTTTACAACAGTACGCTGAATGCAGGCATGCTGCAAAGAACTTTGATGTGAAAGGAGTGGAGGTGGTGTGGAGCACTGTGCCTGATTGCAATGTACAGGGAATTGTACACGTTTGTGAGGATATGGCCACGATGAACAGTCCGCATGAGGTAGTTTTGCACTATGGTGCTTTCCATTTGGGCAACATCAGTGCTCCTACTTTGTTGGCTGATTTGGAACGCTTGGTTCAAGCCGTAATGAAGATCCTTCCAAATGCGAAAGTAATTTTTTCTGGATTACTACCTAGGGCAATATGGGACAATAGTTCAGTTTTTTGTCCTCAGCAAAACATTGCTAGGTGTGTCATCAACCGAGGCATGTGTGACTTCATGCTTAGAGCTGGTATGTTCTTCTGTAATAATGAGAATATTGATGCCAGTAATGCTGGTAATTTTAAAGAAGATGGCATTTCTTTATCTTTTACAGGAAATGCCTTTCTATTTTGGAATGTAAGGGTTGCTTTGGAGAATGTTATGTGAACATTTTAGGAGTAAAGTAAGAAAAAAACAAGAAAAAAAATACAAAATAACAGGTGCCTGTCAAGCATCTGTAAAAAAAAAAAAAACGGCTCTTTTCAGAGCGAACTTCAAAGGGGAAATGGGGCACACTATTTAAATTTACATTCACCACGCTGTGATTTTCGATATGTCCGCGGACCTGGCAGTAGTCCGCGGACATGAAAATCACTACGAGGGGGTTAGTATGTTCTATGTTACATGTATATGAAGTCAGGGATATTATGGTTAAGTTATGCTACTAAAAACCTATGAAATTCGGTGAAAAAACTTTGTTAAAGGGATGTTATGGTTAAGTTGCGCAACTAAAAACCTATGAAATTCGGTGAAAACATTTTGTTAAAGGGACGTTATGGTTCAAAGTGAAACCGAAAAACCCCTGAAATTCGGCAGTTATGGTAACATAAGCAACCATAACTCGCACCACCGTGCACTGCTAACACTAACACCCAGTACATCAAAGATGACATCACAAATGTCATTAATGACATCACTGATGACATCACATGGCTGGCTCTCCCTTTTTATCCTTTACTGACATATCGAAGCCACACAGTTTTCTTCAGTAACAGTCAGGAAGTAAAAATTGAAAAGGTACTATATTTGTAGACTTAGGGTCAAGTCACATCATATGAAACATATACATAGCGGAAGACACAGGCTTGAAAGAGAGCAATCCTTTCTGTGCATGAAGTTAATCATTAGGGTTATCAGCACTTTCTCATAGTTTTATTTTTATTACTCTACCTTCCTTGTATATGCTCATATTTGTATACATAATACTCACTCACCTTTCGTTTGGGTGCAGTCACATCATGTGATACACATACATATGGTAAGTAGCAGCTTTGAAACAGAGCAATAGTTTCTCTGCATAAAGACAATCAGTTAGGTTATGAACTCTTTCTGCTACTATTTCTGCTTTTTTGTTTACTTCACTCTCCCTGTATATACTCATATTTGTATGTGTTATTGTCTCTTTGTGTTTTGTCTGTAATAATTATGTATTAAGTGGGTTTTATTATCTACTTATTACATGTTTCACAGTACGCAAAACTCTAATAAGAAAGCAGTTATCATTTCAGTATTCAACATGGCAAGATTATGAATATGGCACCTTCATCATGTATGCTGCACACACTGCCTATGTTTCTGCATGAGTAGCTTAGTATACTGGATAGAACTTCATAATAGAATGCTATTTATATCAATGCATTGCTTAATGCACTAATTAGCTCATGATATTGATCCCAATGATCCTTGATGGTTTTTGGTCAACATTATAAGAATCCCTCCTACAGAGTTTTCATGAAAAGTAAATGCACATGTGATGTCATCAGTGATGTCATCAATGACATTTGTGATGTCATCTTTGATGTCCTGGGTGTTAGCGTTAGCAGTGCACGGTGGCGCGAGTTATGGTTGCTTATGTTACCACAACTGCCGAATTTCAGGGGGTTTTCGGTTTTACTTTGAACCATAACGTCCCTTCAACAAAGTTTTTTTACTGATATATATATATATATATATATTTCATACAGGGTTACTGCCACTTACCCTGTAATAATCTTTTCAATAAGCAAATTCTCTTTTTAACCAATGTATCTAATGCCATGAATGACAGCCCTGTGCACCAGGTAACATCAATTGGCCATTATTTACATGCACTGCCAAAATGTTCAACACACCAAGTGCCACTTAAAAATGTTCTATACATCTTTCACATCAACTTCTCTTTTTTTTTTTTACAAAATGCTTAGGTACAGTTGTGCTGTAAATGCACATATGCATTTTTCTTTTACTTTCAGCAACATCCTCCTAAAAATAAACACTTTTAAATCTACACCATTTTACATTTCTCATTCGATATGAACATCCAAGCTTCCAAGATTTCTCAATACATCTCTTATGGTGCCAGCATTCTCCAACTGCTCTCATATACATGTATACTGCCAAACAGCCCAAGGTTCTTCCAATCTTTTGCACAGTGCAAAGCGATTTTCCACTGCTAAAAATTAACTTTGCGCTGCCAAACCAAACTCTTATTCATCATACTGAGCAAAATGTATTTTTGTAGTACAAAGTCAATGCAAACTCACTTTTACTGCAAAAATGAATTTATACTGATGTTTCACTGCAAAAATACACTTTGAACAGTTCCATAAATCAGGGTTTCTATCGGCGGGGCAAAGTCACTTTTCAGCAGTGCAAAGTCACTTTACACTCTGCAAACAATTCCAGTAATCAGGCCCAACGTAATTATATAGAACACTTCTCTTTACATATTTACTATTGTTCTTTTCCAACCACTACTATAACACACCAAACACTACTCAAACTACATTCTGCCATTGCATTACCACTAGGCCACAGTTTGCCTATTATTTAAAAACACTGCAACACATTACAAATACATTGCACCATGAACCATAAAGCACTGGCACCATTAGTAATGATTCCAGTGATTGAGTGCATAGCCTGCCATTAGTGGCCTCAACTCCCAACAGGTAACACCTCCCAGGAGAACAGTGCCCCTACCACTAAACACAGAGTAAGCTGGTCCTCAAAAGTGGCTGGTAATGTTTTACTGGTACCTTTTAACTACAGACCAACAACTTCTACTACCTTAATAAATAACATGCTCTTTTACTAAAAGTACTTTGCCATTACCACATATACCCACTAGCTTTCTTTTACAATTACAGGAAACAAGCTTGAAGAAAACAGCTTCCAAAGAAAGAAAACTCGTCACATCCTACAAAGTAAGTATGTGAGTATACCATGTTCAGTGCTCTAATTGTAACAAGGTACTTTCACTATATGTTAGCCTATAATATTCTGTTCTACCCACCAACATTATATTTCACTGTTACTCATTACATTGCAACATTCACACTATTTTGATTCCTAACAAAACACTGTCCTTTATTCAAAACATTGCACATTCCATATAACCTAACAACACAGCCATCCCTCAACAACTTCTATACCACAATTTACTTCCTTAATATTCCATATCCCTATGCACATAAAGTCCTAATTCCAATGCAACTACTTTGAAACTCATTGCATTCCAAATTACAAACACAGATTAGAACACACAGACACACTTCTTCACCCCTTTTCGAGTACATCCACACAGTCCTCATACCTATGCAGTAGATCACACCATTATAATAACCACTATTTTCTTAAAAACATCATTATGTCCCTATTTATTCCATCATACCAGCACTCCCTTACTCCATAATCCAAGAATATCACACCTGCAAAGACTCTTATTCTTACAACCTTCGCAACCACACGTATCATCCCACTGCAAAATCACACACACATGCATAATACATGCATCAACATTCCACAATTTTCAAACACAAACTTTCTTTTTTTCCCAACAGGCAACACACAATGACTAAAAAGCAACTCCATTTAAAAAAAATAAAAAATAAAAAGAATTGAGCACATAAGAATAGAAACAAGACATATAGGCCTTCATTAAAATTTTGCCGGCCCCGAAACAACAGTGCCGGTAAACTTAACGGCACCATTGTTTCTGGACCGGCAAACTACAAGTCTTTGGGCAGGTGCCATACCAACCGCCAGGGTCAGACCTGGCAGGCAGAATGGCACCCGCCTGCAGACTTTCACTGAAGCACATGGCACTGTTATTAGTGGTGCCGGAGCTTCTGTGATCCCCATTCCCATTGAGCCCTTTGGGACACAAATGGGAATGAGGATTAACATATACCAGCGCCTGACTTCCCGGAACGCCGGGGTTGTAATCCCGCAGTGGTTCCGGCAAGTCAGGCAGCGGCAAATCATTGCTGTCCTGTGGTTACATGCCAGTTTTACCGGCACGGTTTCGTTCGGACCCGTAATGAGGGCCCTAGTGATCCTCCTCTAAAACAATATATAGAAAATATGGAAACAAAACATTTAGTAATCTCACTCAACAAAAGTAAACCAGCCACCACTTAAACAACTAACATCCCTCTTCCAAAATCTAAAAGTAAAAACACATGTACAAACAAAACCAGACCGCGTAAGGAGCCTAACACTATATCTACCAATATTAGTGTAGCCACAGCAAAGCAATCCAGAAAATGAATTTTACAAAAATTGGGCCACCATAGAGTTCTTAACAATCTTATCAGCTACAAATTCACGATCTACCCATGAAATGATTGCAGAAAACAAACCCTTGAAGCTTGAATTGACAGAGCATTTCTATTAAAGAGAACCTTGTTTATATTCATATTAAACAGAATAAAACTAACTAAATGAATCAATGTATTACAGAAAAAAGTACTTCTAAAAATGTGCAATGTCAACAGAGATACCTTTTCAAATTTCTGTGGTGGTGAATGGATTCACACAAGCAGCACAGAGCCATATTTCAATGAAGATACTTATAAACAGGAACAAACAAACACAATTACCATAGACCATAATGGTAGAGGCTATGAAATGGTAGGAGACATCATTGTGGCAAAGAACCCCTTAAAGAGAAAGGGATCAATTCATAGAATTCAGCACAGAAGTAGCGCACGTGCCTGGCACAGAGAGGGAGCCTGCACCATGCGAGCTCCCGGCACAGCGCAAAACACCATTTTGGCGCACCGTGATTTCAAGGATTTCCAAAGCCATTTGCAGCCGTGGTGCATCGAAAATCCAGCAGCACCATTAATGCCCTCAAGAACGGCCTTTGCACCAGAAAAAATCCATACAAATTCCCAATACGGCGCAAAGGCCACGCTAACCCTGAACCAGCATACAGCCCCCCTACACCGTATTCGTATGAAAAACAGCACGTACCCCCCTTGCGGCAGCCAAATTGTGTGAAAAGGGCCTTGCAAAAACCCAGCAAAATTTCGTTCTAGGCTCGCAGCAGCAAAATCACAAGAAAATCTGCTTATGCACCCCCTTGAATACGCATACCCCGCTCACGCCAACCAAAACCCATGATATTCTACCCACGCACCCCCTTGAATATGTGTACCCCCCTTGCGCTATCCAAATCACGTGAAAAAGTTCTACCGTAACCCCCCTTCAATACGAGTACCCCGCTAGTGCCAGTCAAAATGTGTGAAAACTCCTTGCGCACCCCCTTCAATACACGTTCCTCAATCGTGCAAGCAACATCGCGTTAAAAGGGCCTACCATAACCCTGCAAAATATGCGTACCGCACTTATGCCAGCCAAATTGTGTGAAAACTCCTTGCGCACCCCCTTAAATATACGTACGCTTCTCGCGCCAGGCAAAACGCATGAAAATCTACCCGTGCACCCGCTTGTATACGCGTACCCCGCTCGCGCCATCCAAATCGTATGAAAAAGGCCTACCATAACCCCTTCAATATGGGTACCCCGATCCCGATCCCGCCAGCCAAAACACGTGAAAGACTCCATGCGCAACCCCTTGAATACGCGTACCCCACTCGCACAAGCCAAATCGTGTGAAAAGGGTCTACTGTAACCCTGCGAATACATTTACCACGCTCGCGCCAGCCAAATCGCGTGAAAACTCCTTCCACATCCCCCTTGAATACTTGTAACCCACTAGCGCAAAGAAAATCATGTGACAAGCGCCTTGCGTACCACTGTGAACTCTCTTACTGCGCTTGTGCTTGCTGAATTGCGTGAAAAATGCCTTGCATACTGGCAGAACCCGTGAACACACCCTGCAGGCAGCCCACACCACAAGGGACCCCCCATCACCCGTGACCATGGCCGCAGGCAGCCCACACCACAAGGGACCCCCATCACCCACGACCGTAACCGCAGGCAGCCCACACCACAAGGGCCCCCCCATCACCCGTGACCATGGCCACAGGCAGCCCACACCACAAGGGATCCCCATCACAAATGACCAGGGCTGCAGGTAGCCTACATGGCATCATACAATGCATGCAGGCCCCGACTCATGTCCCCCACCAGTGACGGCAACCTGCAGGCAGGCCCTGACTCATGTCCCCCCACCAGTGACAGCAACCTGCACTCATGTCCCCACTTCCCAGTACAGGACCTGTGGCATGTCATTGACAAAAGCACAAAAGCATGCACCCAAAGACATGCCCAACATGGCCATACAGAAGTGACACATGCCTGAGCCAATGACGACTGACACATGCACCAAACAAATGAGAGCAGACCACACTAAAATAGGACTGCATGGAAATGTATTAAAAATAATAAAAATGGACCAAATGAAAATCAAATATGACAATAAAAAATAAATGAATGTAAATCGAAATGAAATGCAAATTCCAAAGGAACATGAAATCCAAAAAAAGTAAAAATCCAGAAAATGGTCCTTGTCCAAGTAAGTCATATTAGTACATCCAAACGTAAACCAAAAACACCATTACTCCATGTGTAGAAAAAAATATATATATATATATTCACAATAGTCAAACTAACACAAGGAAAGTTTGAAGGGTCCATGATCCCAAAACTAGAAGAATCCTGCCAAAAAGCCCTATAAAAAATAAAATATATGCGAAAGGTGGAGCAATGTCCATGGACTCCAAAGAAAAAACAAAAAGAAAGGAAACCTAACACGAAGGAACTATTTACAATGGCGGTGGGCTAGTCCTATGGCTGACAGTTGTTACCAAGAGTTTTAGCCAGGCATCATCGAACTCCATGTCTATAGCCCGGAGGCGGGACTGTGCTCTATCCTCGAGGGCTCACAGGGACACCCCCATGCCCTCCACCAACTCCCTGCAAGGTTTCTCGAGGAACTCTGCCTGCCTCAATGCCCGCTGCATGGAGTTCTCCGCCCTGAACATGGTGAGCCATGCCCTCTCTGCCCGCTGCCACTCTGCACCTACTTGCCGGGCCCATCCGCTACCACACGGAAGACACACTTCGTCCAGGGTCCTCCTGCCCTTTGGCCAATGCATGCCCCCGTGATGTAGTTGGCCCTGGGTCATGATGCTTCCTACGTCGAGCTTGCTGCTGCCTTGATGCCATCTGCCTGTGCGATCATGAAGATGGCAACCCCCAGGGCCATTGTGCATGTGCCCTTCTTGAAGGCGCCTACACAACCTCCATTTCCAGGGGTCCTGTTGCTGGGGCGACCACCACTGCTGAACCTCTGACTCCTGACTGTTACAGGGATGGGATCTCCACAAGCCTGGCTGCGGTGGCTGGGGTAGGTCCACAGGGGGCCCAAGTGGCATATGGGCTGGAAGACGGCATGGAGGACAAATTGCGCATAGTGTGTGAAGAGGAGGAGGGGTCGCAAGAGCGCCCTGCACATGGAGGAAACCCCCGAGAATGAGCTGTCCTAGGCAGTTCAGGGTGGCACACACCTGTTTGTGATGACGTGCATGGTCCTGCCAGGAAACACGGACATCATTACGAATGACACATGTGGCATCGCAACACTGACTAAGACGGGCTCAACCCTGTCATGGATTGCCTGTCCTCAGGTAGAGGAATGTCAGTTGCCATTGTCTCCTCCCCTACCTGCGGACGGGCCTGGACTGAGGCATCCGTGACGGTGCGCAGTGATACAGTCACAGTTTTAGGGACAGGATCAGACACAGGCCCCTCGACGGCAACCTGCGCTGCCTCCTGCCCCTGGACTGCACCACTTACACTGGTGGCATCACCTCCTCCAGGCCCCATGTGCGGGTTTGATGCGGCCTCCTTCTCTTCCTGAACCACCACCGACCTGGATGCCTCTGCACCGTCTCCCGTACGATGTCCGACCAGATCCCCCTCCATCCTTCCTTGTTGAGGCACGATGTCAAGAAGAGGGCATCATAATGCCTGAGGACTTGCTCCACCAGGATGCCAACGTCATTGGCAGTGAAGCTGGCAGCCCTCTGCCTCTCTGACTGGGGGTTGCCACTAGCCCCAGATGGTAATTGGACCGACATGGCAACCGATGAGGCAGGTGTGGGTGGGCAACTGGGTCCTGGGGCTGGGCTGTGGAGCGATGGTACAGCAGTCGGGAGTCTGTTGTTTCAGCAGAGGTGGTTGCAGCAACAGGACCTCTGGCAATGTCTTCTGTGCAGGCACCAAATTGCAGGTCATATTGGCAGCAGGCTGGCTGGTAGCAGCAGATGACTCAAAGGAGACTGCTCAGGGGCTTGGGGGGCAGGTAAATGGCCCTCTGGGCACGAGCGTGGTCTTCCATGTGAAGTCACGTGGCCAGCTTGATGCAAAGTGAGTCGTGCACGCTTATTTTTCCCACTGTGGTTCCCCCTGTCTGTTGCATACCCCATTTTTTGGGTCAGAGTAGCCTGCGTGTTCCACGTGTATGCATTTTTTGTGTCCCTGGGTGCCATGGCGTACTGCGGGAGGTTTATTCCACGCACATGGGCTATCAGGGTTATTTTTTCTTTTTTTTGGGTGCCTGAGTGTGACCCGTCTTTTTTCACCAGGGGTCACAGACAGCCTCGCAGGAGCACAGGGGTGTGTCTACCATCACGTACCCTGCCCTCTTCACCCCAATTGCCCAGGAAAATTTTTGTGTGTACCTCCCATTGGCAATAGTCCATCTGTGCCATGGTTGGCCAGTCCACCATCACCACTGCACCTACTGACCAGAGCGGCATTAGCCAATCAGGGTCCGCACAACCGCCTAAGAGGAGGAAGTGTGTTTCTGCACAAGAGGCTGGTACCCCAGACACGGCTCAGGCCTCCAACATGGCGAGCTAGCAGTCTTTCAAAGCATTGGAACTGGACTTCCTTCAGGGCTAGGTGTCGGTTCACAACTGCGAAATGCTGGTGGGCCCAGGGTGCCATGCCACGCCTGCCTAGCGTCAGGTGCACTGGCAGTGCATTGCGGAAAGTGTCAGTCCCATGGGATATGAGAGGCGCACAGTTCATGATTGCTACAAGTGTTGGACTGACCTCCGACGCTGTGCAAAACAAAAGAGGGCCTCTAGTTACACCCTGACACTGGTGACTGGCAGTGGGACACCACCAGAGGAGGATGAACTCACTCCACATGAGGAAATCGCTGCAGAGTTCATCGATCAGGGACTTATCCAGGGAGTGGGAGGGATGCCAGATTATGATGCAACGTCCGGTGAGTGTTAATGTTTGTGTGTCCAGCCCATGTGTGTGTTGCTTGCGTGATGTGTTGTGATTGACTGCCAGTTCAGGCTATGTATTCATGAGTGCCATATGTGATTGTTAGGCAGTATCCCGGGCAGTGCCCTTAGGGACAACTACACATAATTAAGACTACAAGTGGTAATACAAGTTCACCTTTGGTACAAGCATGTGCTACACTGTTAAAGTGGTAGCAGTAGCGGAGCAGCCAGACTTATCTCAAGAGCAAATGAGCAGTAGTAGAGATTACACAAAGGACCACAATTAATGTGACTCAAGCAAACACTGACTCAAGGTTTTTGGTTAAAAAGTTAAAATACATGTATTTTTGACCATCTGTTTGCAAAATACTTCACCTCTATTAAATTAAAACCACACGTAAAATGCACTACCCACAACCAATTCACTTTGGAGAAAACAACTCAAGATAAGTACCTTATGATTTTTCAGACCGGTGTTGTGAAACAAAAGACGTTACCGGGAATACATAAGCAATCACTTTTTGACAATGATGACAGTTCAGTCTTACTAAAGATACGCGTGTCCGCAGGAAGAAATGTTACCAGGTAAAACCACACTTAGCACCTCAGTTACCAAAAGAGAGTTGGGGGCAAAAATCATCAGCAATACTTTTGTCAAGGCAGACACAATCAGAGAACACTTTCTAACCCAGCGATAAAAGTCAATAGGCCTGCGCCAGTGTTAGGTGGAACAGGGTTCCTGGTGTTGAGGATCACACAGTCAGATAGTTCAAGATACAATGATGCCAGGAGTACTTGGATATTGTTAAAAGAGGAACCAAAAGTTATAAGAAGGAGAGAAGACAAGGACGAGCCTTGGATGAGGAGAAAAGGGTTCACCCTAGTTCCTCGAAGTCGGACACAGTACCTTATTCTTTGAAGAAGCTGGTGCCACAGCAGTTGTTCCTGGTAGTTTCCTGCAAACTCACAGTTCCTGGAGCTTCAACCGTGGGGACAAGAAGAAGGACGTCTAGAGTGAGTTGCACTACCCAGGGATGAGGCCAGCAGCAGTGACAGTCAATAAAGGTACACTCCTTTAAAACAGGAGAGGCTCTTCAGATGGCTATCTGGACCACTACAGCAGTGTGCAGTGATTTCGACCACGGAGAGGATCCTCTGGCTGTGGGAGATGAGCTGGTTGAACCCACCAGGCTCAAGGGAAGAATACTCTGGACTGGATCCTCTCTGGTTATTGAAGGGTAGATAGCTCAGGACTGCAGCAGGGCTTCACCAGGATGGGGTAGTTGCAGCAGCCGTCTTCTTCTCCGCTTCTCTTCGATTCCTTGCAGTTCCAGTGGCGAGTCTGACTTCCAGTCCAAAAGTCCTGCCTTTTATGTGAAAATCCCCCATTCACACAGCCTGGCTGTCAATCACTTAGCAGGAGGGGTTGTCCGGCCCGGACAACCACCTCAGCCAATCATGGCAAAGTGCGACTTGGGTTTTCTAGGATATCCTGTGCATAGGGTGACTACACCCCTCCCTCACATTCAGCCCACCTAGACACCCAGGCACCAAGAGGAGGGCTTCTTTGCAGAAGCGCACCAAAAGATAGTGAACAGAGAAGGCAAACCTGGTTTGCCGCGCAAAGTAAAACCCAAGAAGGGCTTTAACAAAAATAAATGTCTAATAAACCCGACAGGAGCCAAAACAAAGAACATTTGGTCAAGCGGGTTTATGTTCGAGGCTACTATAATCGCCTGGAACAATACCACGTTTATGTAATATAATTGCGGTAGAAAAGTTAGGGTAGATACCACTGCCACCAGCCAAGTCTAGATGTTAAAAGAGCAAAACAAAGCTCAGAGAGGCATAGACAGTAAGGGATAGTAATTAACCCTTTCCAGTACTCCATGCAAGATGGTGTGCACTGAGTCTGTAGTTTTAAAGTGACTATGTAAAGTTAATGGCAACTTTACCTATTTCTGGGGATGGTAGTCAGCCCCAGAAAATGGAGTCAGAGGGCAGTCTCAAAGACAACCCTGTGTTACTTCACTGAAGGTGCTGTGTAACACACACAAAACTGGGGCTCATGGAGTGGTGTGCTCCAGAGCCCAAGATCACACAAACAGTAGAACTACACATGGCAAAACACAGGTAAGAGTGGGAAAAAGGCACACACTCTTACCAAGTGGAAAAGATAAACTCCAGAAATCCAGCAAAGCTGCTGGGGGACTCACTAGGTGAGGGAAATTAGCCATAGAATGAAAAATCTCCCTAACAGTGACACATGCAATGCTTGACTGATGCGTGCTTGGACTGCACATGGGGGCAGTCCTCATCACCACACATGCACCCTACTTACATGCAAGTCATTTGGAGGCCTCTCATGTCCATGTTCAAGCTCACTGACTTGTTTGCATATAGCCTGTGGTGTTCTTCCACTCAAAACTCGGCCTATGTCATCACATGACAAACGGCTATGTGAGGTCACCCTGCAAGCTGCTCCTCTTCACGGGCATGCTTCCTTGCCGCTCCACTATCCTGCAGCTCACTGGCCCTCATTCCAAGCTAGTGGGTAAGTACCAGTAAATTCTGGCATGGCGGAAAGTACGACACCGCCCTGGTGTCAGACCGCTATTTTCGGCCCATTCCGAATCTCGCGGACACGCGCTTTCCGCCATGCCTGAAAAGTGCATAGCGGCATGCCGCTAAATGACCCACAAAACCCCCTACCGGCATGCCGCGACATGTAAATAACAACACCGCCTTGGAGGCAGCAGCGTCTGTAAATAATGGTGACCGTAATTTACCGATCCCGTAAATTATGGTCAACTGAAAAAAACGGAACCGGAAATTTTGTCATCGCACAGGACGGGGAAGGAGCGCAGCGGCCATCTTTAAAAACACAATCCATTGCAACCCTCATCAGCCAGCACCCTTGGGAGCAAACTGAAGTGGGGAAAAGGATCACACTACAAGGAAGAATGCCAAAAGCCCCAAAGAAGACTGCGGACTGGCCCCGCAAGAAGAAATTCAGCCCTGAAGAACTGCAGGCCATGGTGGACTACCTGGCAGAGCATGATGACGTTGTGTTCAGCCCTGACATGCGGAGAGAATCCATCATCCGGAAAAAAAAAACATCTGGGCTCAAATCGGCCAGAGGGTGAGCGCTGTAGGCACCACCCCCCACACCCCAAGGGACTGTCGCAAGCGGTGGGATGACTTGCGGGTGCGGGGCCTCCTCTCCGCAAAATGGACTTAGGCTATGCAGACCGGAGGGGGCCCAAGTTCCCCTGTCAGACTTGAGCCTTGGGAGGAGGCATGTGCTGCATTGATTGGTACCGAATCAATTGAGGGCGTCGGCGAGATGGAGTGTGGGGCAACGTCGTCTGCCGAAGGAGGTGAGTGTCCAAAGTCTACACTGCCAATGGCCATTGCATGATTAAATCTCCCACAAGGGCCATGAAAGGCACCTTCTCATGTTGCCTTCCCCCCCATCCAACTCTTCCACCATCCAACTAATGCACAGCCAACTGCCATGCAATCAAGGGCCAAGTGCAAGTACATAACGCACATCAACCATAGTGCATTAACTTGCACATCCCATCATGCACACTGTGCAGCCGGTTTGGCAGTGTGCCAGCCAGACTGCACATTACCAGGCCATTATGAGTTACTCCGAAACCTGCGTACATGTCATACTCATGCACATGTACCACTGCTGTTGCTACACCGAAAAGGCCACAAAGCCCAATTGACAGAAATGTGAATGCAGCCATGTGTGCAATTAGGACATCATACAATCACTCATGTTGGCCCTCTCTTCTACCCCCACAGGCACTGATCATGACAGCGGTGAGCCACAGTCAAGCCACCCAACGGTGTCCAGTCAACTCGTCGAAAAAAAACTGGTCGACTGCAATTTGGTCGACGCAATTTGGTCGAAAACCAAATGGTCGAATTTTTTTTTTATTTATATATTTATTTTTCGGGTTTTCGTTTAGTTAAAAAAGGGGTTTTTAGAGAAAAAAAGGGTTAAAATAAAAAAAAAAAATTTTTCGACCATTTGGTTTTCGACCAAATTGGTTCGACCATTTGTCTGGTCGACCAATTTTTTTCGACGAAATGTCTGGCAACCCACCCAACTACCTCCATGGGCAGTGGTAGGGTCTGGCGCATTCCTGCACCGAAGAGAACACCTATCCCGGCTCCGGGAAGGCCAGTGGAAACCGCACTACTCCAATCCCTCCCAGTATCGGTGCCTGCCACAATGCCCACCCCAACCTCGGCACAGTCCAGCATTTCTGGGGAGGTTGCAGCTACAGGCCCCATGGAGAATGCGGACAGCCCTCCATCCATCTGTGGGGCATCGGAGGATGAGTACTATCTGACAGTCCACACCCCGGAACCCTGCAATGTCCCGCTGGCCTCATGCAGTGACTCTGAAGATCCACAAACACCGGCCCGTAGTCCTCCTAACGACACGCAGGGGTACGAAGATCGTGGGCCAAGTCCACCAGTACAGTCCTCGCCAGAGCACGCAGGGCCAAGTCGATTGAGCGATGGATTCCCATCATTTGGCACACACCGTGCAAATAATCTTGCTGATCTAATCAATGAGTTCAGGGAGGACAACCGCCAGGCCAGGGTACAATGGAAAAATGAACTCAGGGACATGCACCAGCCACTCACTGACAGCACCAACAGGCTGTGTGAGACAGTCACTGACAGCACAAACCGTTTGGGTCACATCCTAGGGCGTATAGCCAATGCCCTTGAGGCTGCCCAATCAAATCCGCAGCATCAGCAGGAGCAAACACCCTCAGCCAGTGGGGCCACACCAGCAAGCCCACCAAGACGCACTCTGGATTCCATGTGGCGCAGGGACATGCCCCCCCGGACCCCGGGAGTATGAATTAATGGTCAATGCTGCCACATGTGGCCTGAATGTGCTACATGGGACTAATGTTGTGGTGTTGGGGGGGTGGGGGGTGAGGGTTTGTTGTGGAGTTGGGGGGAGGGGGGTGGGGGTGAGGGTTTGTTGTGGAGTTGGGGGAGGGGGGTGGGGGCTAAGGGGTTGTTGTGGAGTTGGAGGGGAGGAGGTTGGGGGGTAAGGGTTTGTTGTGGAGTTGGGGGAGGAGGGTGGGGGTGAGGGTTTGTTGTGGAGTTGGGGGGAGGGGGGTGGCTGGAGGGAATGTTCACAATCATCCATTTTTTTCAATACACTATTGGTGTTGCAAAGTTTAACCGTTGTGGACATTCATCATTGAGCATGTGTATTATGACGTCTGACAGTGCATGGTCTACAAGTATACACACACCCGGTGCCCTGTGTGCCCATGTAATGCCACCCTCTGCTGACTTGTGTTCTGGTTATTATGTCCAATCATTGTTTGTCACACGACATGTCCCTCAAGTGCACCACCTCCATGATGCTTTCTTGCCACTTCCTCCTCCTTTTTCACTCCATCTTCATGTGCTGCTTGCAGTCCCATGTCAGGGGACAGAGACGCAATCCAAGGGATGCACATATAGTTCAGCTTTACACATGACATGGGGATCGTGGACACCACATAGCAGTAGATGGGTCCCCCACCAGTCCAGCTGCACCAACTCATATGTGACTTATGCAAGCCAGGTAACTGCTTCATCTACACGCATGCACGGGTATGGCCAGTGTTTTAGTGCTCACTGGGCCTGTTCTGTGGGTTACTGACAGGGGTCATGTACCATGGTGTCAAGGGACAGCCACCAACACCTGCATGTCTAGCCAATTAAGGTAAATGTTTTAACTGTCATGGTAGAGAACTGAACTTGGCTGACATGGCAGCGTGTAACTGATGGTCATACGCACATGTCCATGGATGCCTTTCGCCCATTCATGGCCACATTATGTGTCCAGTTCAATGGAATGCTGTAGGGGGATGCGTCTACAAGATGGTCCATGTACAATGGAACGGATATCTCGTGGTACATGCTTCATTGATGGATGCAGCAGTCCTGATGTTATGTCCATGTAGTGCTGTGTACTGTGTGAATCCGTAGTTGGGTGTGTTGGATGTAGTCAGTGCTCGTAATCTTCATACTGCTCTGATCCATACTATGGTGAATTCCAACACTCCTATGAGTGTGCCAAAACGGTGACGTGGTGTGGTATCCCTGCTGCCCTCAGTTCAATCCACTCCCATGGATGAGTCTCTGTTGTGGTGCCATGCTGGGGCCAGCCACATTGTGCATATGCAGAGTGTCTTCCTATATGCCCTTACGGTTATGGTGGCCACCAATGAGTGGTGCATGTGTTGTGGGATTTGGCCTTGTCAGATGTCGGAAATGTTGTGTTTTGTGTGTGCCTTACTCCATCGATGTGGAAATCTGTACTCATGTGCCGTTGCACTGGTTCTGTGGTAGGGTGGTTGGTGGGGTGCACATCGTGCACTGGCTTTGTCATTTCGAACCAGTTTGTTCATGCAGGCACCCACCTCATGGCACCAATGCACTGGCATGACACAGTCAGACGACTCACCAGGCAGCCAGGCACGTCATCCTGCATGTCGCCCTATGCAGCACAGTAGTGTGGTGATCAGCTGGCCCATTGAGTCATGAGTTGTTCCTTGATGTCGGGCCCACCCATGTGTGATGTTCTTGGTTGCGTTGCATTCCATCTGCACGTAGGGGGAGTGGTATTGCTTGCTGTTGCTATCCGCCACCTGCATGCCATGCTTGTCCACCTAGGACACGTGGGTGCTGTCAGGGGCACCAAGTCTTTTGGCATGCCTGCCAAAGTATGAGGGCTGACTTTAGTGTTGTATATTCCCTGGGTAGTCCATGTTTGGGATTTGTAGGCCATTGTTTGCTTGGGGTGGTGAACCAGCACTTGTTTATGTGTCCGTGTAATGGACGGTTGTGACATGCCATCTATGGGCCCCACTGTGTGCTGGTAGGTGCCTGTGTCATGGGTGTGGGGCACAGGCAACACCTTCAGTTGTGCCAGGATAGCAGTGTGTATTTGTATGCTGCTCGCTTATCTCGTTATTTCTGAGGCCAAATATGGTGGTGATGGTGTCATAGTCAAGCTGGTAGGGGGTGTGTTTATGCTCAGGGGTTTCCTTGAGGGACCAGACCTGCTGCGTGGGAATGGGGGAAGCTGGGGGGGGTGACAGAGGCTGCACTGGTGCTGCATGCTGGGCCTGTCTCTCCCTCCTTCTCCCCCTCTGTCTCCTCAATGGGGGGGCCTGGTGTTGTTGGTGTAGTTATTGTGGTTGTGCCTTTGCTGGCACTATTGGTCTCATCTTGGTGTGGGAGGGGGTGTGGTGTGTGGGTGTGTTCCTTTTCTGCTGTGGCAGACTCCATTGCCTCCACCTGCGCTGATTGTGTGCACCTGTGGCTCTGGGAACCACTGCTCAGGGTTCTTTACTCCTTCTCTGAGATGCCTGTATGTACTCCATGCCAGTAAGGTACTTTACGGGCTTGAGGAGGCCATAATTTACGTGTGCTCCTTACTTATGATCAGCTCCGGTTTACGCCATGCCGCTAATTTCGGCATGGTGGGGCGCGAGCATGACCCAAGACCGATAATTACGGCATCGTAGTTTACGGTGCCGTAATTAGCCGTCTGAGAGGTCAGAATAGCCTGTAGCGGTAAACGATGCCGGTAAATCATTACCGGCATGGTTTTTACCTTGCCTCCAACCTCAGAATGACCCCCACTGTCTCCATGGTACTGGTGATTTCCATGTTGGACCACTGCAATGGCCTGTTCCCCATTCCTGTGTACATGCACACTTCCCTCTATAACCCTGCCAAACCTGTACTGTGAGGTACATCCTTTGTCCTTGATGCAGGGTGTCTCACTTGGACTGTGCATATGGCACAGGCTCAGAGTGGACATGAGTGTTCATTCATGGACCATGTGCATTCCCTGCAAGCCCCTATGGGTCCGTGGCAGACTAATCATTGTACTACATCTCCGGTATTTTATCCCTCTCATGGTATTTGGTCATCCATTTCATGCTCACTCAGGGTTACTTCCTCATCACAGAAATGTTTAGGGTGTCCTTGTCTGTGCTGTGCACAGGCATCCCTCTGTTACAGCCACCCTAGCTCTAGGCGACTGGTGTTGTGGCTTCTGCGTGTATGCGTGTACTTCTGATGGTTCCTCATGTGTCCTGCTTTCTGTCCCCCTCTCATTGCTGTAGTCTCACTTGACTGAGATGATGCAATTGACACCTACCAACACTGTCTGCAACTACACAGTACTCTGGTCAGCCATTCAGAGCCATGCACTGCCTCCCTGCCATTCCCCGGTGGGGGCGGGGGTTCACTGCATCCCTACAATCCAGTGCCAACACTTTGCACACGACTGCACTTGCCCTTACACTGCCGTCATGTCACGAGATTGACACCTCTCCATTTTTGTTTATGTTGATAGTTGAGGCCGTACACATGTACTGCACTACACCCACACACTTCGAAGTCATGTTTTACCCTTCCACATGCCTATTCACTTGTGTGATGTCAAAGTGACCTGGCAGGTATGTATCCATGTACCTCACTTCACTGTATTTCAATGCACTTGCGTTGTTGCATCCTGTGACACGTGCACTTTTTTAAATATTTATTTTCTTGTAGTTTTTTAAATATTTATTTTCTTGTAGTGTATGGTGTGATGCTGGAAATGCATTGGAGGGACAGGGCCTCCCTGTCCTTGTCCTGTAGTCCTTTTTCATTTGTGTTCTGTATTGTTTTCTGTTCAGGAGTCCATGTGGGACTCCTGGTAGTGCAGCTCTTCCTGTTTTTGGTTTGGTGTACATACCCATGGGATACCCTTATGGCACCCATGGGTGGGGGTACAACCCTGTGCCCCTAGTATATGTTTTTGGATACCTGTGTGTGGCCCACAAAGCAGTGTATGGGCTGGTAGCAGCTCCTTGCTGAATTTGATAGGTGCTCTGAGTATCCTCCATTTTGGGATTTTGGCCTTGCCATTGGAATCAGTTGACGGGTAGAAGTTCCATGTTTGTTTGTTTGTTTGTTTATTTATTTATAGCGCGCGCCAGACCGGGGGGTATCCGGGCGCGTGTTCAAGAATACTTTAAGCTTACATGTTACAGTTACACATTTCAGGAAGGTTACAGGGTGCATTGAAAGTAAATGATGACAATATACATGGTTACGTACACAGGTGAATGTACACAGGGGTGTGTACTCAGTATACATTGAATGTCGAGGAGCAAGGTAGGTTCAGCTGCAGATTAAAAGGTGGGTCAGATGTGAGAAGTCCTAGTCTAGTCAGTTATAGGTCGTTTTCTTTGAGCCATTTAGTGCAGTTAAGTCTGAAGTGTGGGTAAGATTGGTCAGACCTTAGGGATGATGGGAGGGAGTTCCATAGCTGGGCCGCTTTGACAGGGAAGCTGGTGCCTCCGGCTGTGCTCAACTTAAATGGGGGCACAGCTAGTTGGTTGGTGTATGCTTCTCTGGTAGGTCTGTTAGAAGTTCTTCTTTTGAATCTTTCTGTTTGGTGTTGTTGTGAAGTCCAGGCCAGACTGGCTGGAACCTTCCCAGTGACTGTATGTTGTGGGTACACCCTGTGGGTGGGACCTGGGTGAATGGAGTGTGTGACAAATATGCACTTCTTCTTGTGGATGTCTGGTTTCTGGTGTTTGACACAATGACTGAGACAGCCCTGCCCGAAACTGGTATGAATGCAGTGTGTAGTGTTGAATGGCTGGGTACTTGTCCCAATACACATTTCTTGCTGTAAGTGTCTGAGAGGGAGGAGTATTGCCTGAATGCACTGTATTCCTGATTGGCTGATTGACTGCTCAATGCCCTTCTGAGTGATTGGATGCCTGAGTGTGACCCAGCAGAATGAATGAGTGATCAACTAGTATATCTGGGGGCCTCCCACTGCTAGAATTTGTTCAGAAGCATAAGTTGAAACTGATGCTTAATCTCGAAGCTGAGCCTGAAGAAGAAGGTTGACTGCTGTCTCCCTTCGCCGAAATCCTAAAGCTGTCAAGACTGATCCAAGAGAGGACCTGGTTAGGCGCCCTCTTCCCGTGCTCTGAGGGACCATCGAGCACCACTAACTTCACCGAAGCGCCCTGGAAGTCAGACCCTCGACAGGCTGCCGACTGGGGATGGGGACTACCGAGGAGAACGAAGATGATCCCCGGACATTCCGTCCACTGTCGTCGACCAGGGCTCGCAAGTTTGCTGTACCGCTGGAGGCCTGTCGAAGCCGTGTTGCCCAGAAGAGGGGACCGCTTGATGCCGTGCCATCTACAAGCGGGGCTGCAATGCTCCTTTGCCTAAGAACTTTTGATTCACGGACATGCTCATCTGCACGGCCGCCCGCCTTATCCCGGCGAAGAAGGCCAGGCCGTCAACGCTCCGAGGATCATCCACCGGTGGTTTTCCCATCATCCAATGACCACAGAGACACCAGACAACCCGATGCCCTTGCCAGGCCACAGTTCTTCACAAACTCTTTGCAGCCCTGATCTATCAACATCGAGGTGCCCTGCACACCTCTTCCTTAAAGGACTTCTTCGAATCATTGTCGCCGAGCACCGCTGGGACCGAAACTGCCACCTCACTGCTGAGTTCACTTTCTTTGATGGCTCTCGATGATCCATGGCTCCTGCTTTAAAGGGAGCCACTCAAGAAGGATCCGTCAACGACCCGATGTTGAACTCTGCTATTCCAGGTACATTGGGGTGGAAGAAACATTATAGAAGGAAATAAGACTTATATAACAATATATGGACTGGGCTTGTGATATATCTTTACTTTACAGGTTGCCCAGGTGGGGGGATCTCCACACATAACTGTGTCTAAGGATAGGGGCCAGAATTCTGCCAATCTTTCTAACCAACTGCTTTCCTCCTATGTCTATTATTAAGTGATTTGTGTGCCATTTAACCAGAGTACAGTTGATGCACTTTAATGAAATCTGATAATAATTGTGGTACCACTTAGAACTGTATATATTTGCCATTGTAGATTTACTGAGCACAAAGTGAGTTATTGTGATTGTGTACATAACCTTGAACCTTTAATTATATAAAGACTGTGTTTTAACTAATACAGTGTGTGGAAATTCCTTTGTGGGGGCTTGGGGATTATGCAGTACTTCAGAACCAGCCTGCATCACCTCCTGAGAAGCTACGCCTGGATTGCTCGTCCATTGCTACCGTAATAGAGTATCTTGCCTGGGGTCCTCTGTGCCTCTCCTCTACCATATAGAGAGCAGACATATAGACCCCCCCTCCAGTCTTTACACATGACACATGAGGTTTGTCTATGTGAACCCGCCTCCCACCCCAATGCCCCCCGTTTGTGTGAACCCCCTCCCATCCCAATGCCCCCGTTTGTTCTGCCTTAACCCCCTCCCACCCCAATGCCCCCGTTTGTCTGTGTGAACTCCAATCCCACCCCAATGCCTCCCTTTTGTTCTGCCTTAACCTCCTCCCCCCTAATGCCCCCGTTTGTCTGCCTTAACCCCCTCCCTGCTTGCTTCTCATCCTTAACCCCCTTTCTCTCTTCCCCCTCAATTCCCTCCTCTGTCTAATTCTGGCACTACCCCAATTGCCGTCAGGCATAGTAATTGTAGCTGCATGTTTTATGCATCAGCCTCCTTCACCCTCTCCTCTCCTACCCTTTTTCTTTTTTTTCCTGTTTAAGTTTGGCGCTACCTCAATTGCCGTCAGGCATAGTAATTGTAGCAGCTTGCCTTCTGCAGCCACCTTCCCCTCCCTCTGCCTCTTTCACTTCTACCACCATAGCACTTACTCTCATCACTGTCCCTTGACCTCTGATAATAGCCTGTCTGCCCCCCTTTCCTTCTGTCCTCTCCTCCCTCTCCCTCCCCAGTAGTATCTCGGTTCAGTCGCTGATCCTCTATGATAGTCACTTGTTTTGTTCCTGTCCACTTCTCCTCCCTCCCCTCCCCCGCACCACCCCCCCTCCTCGTGTGACTCTTGCACTTCAACAATTGTCGTCAGGCATAGTAATGCTACTGGTAGTATTGGCTCCTTTTTTCCTTCCCCACTTCTCCCTTATTGTTCTATGCACTTGTACTATCTGTCATGATATGATAGTTTCTTTCTCACATTCAGAGGTTTTCAAGGACCTGTAAGAATGTAACTGTATTTTCCCATGCTCCCTTCCTCCTTGAAGCACTTTGAAACACATTGTGTATAGGCGCTATGCAAATAAAAAATCAATCAAATTCAATCAATCATGGTGACATGCATTTTACCTGTGTCATGGACAGTTCTATTTAAGTTACTGCTGTGGCTATTTGGCAATTCTGCCTTGGCTATGCTACATGCCATCTCTTTGCTGCCATCTGTCATTTTCAGCTAAGATCTATGCCTGCCAGAATGTTGTGCGTGATGCAGGTGATATGCAACATGCAGTACATGTGTAGGCTTCACATTTGACACGCATCCATGTCTGCTTTCAGGGTCCCCTTCGATTTCATTGCCACTGCATGCATGCCAGTGTTTGTGTCGTGTGTGACATGGCTGCTTCATGTGTTGGCTGTCAATATTGTGATGGTAGGTGCTGGTGACATGTCTGCTCATGTGCTTTTTTATTTTGTTACAGGTGATGATGCACCAGAAGCAGAGGAGGAGGAGATGGCAGACAGGTTGGAGGATTCAGGTCAACAACCATGCACCAGTGGTGGTCATTGTGTGGTAGGCCGTGAACATCCATCGGTGCTCTAGGCCACGACTCTCAGGATCTCTTTGACTGTGATGTTGAATCGGATGCTCATCAATCAATGCCGTCGATAGTGAGTGATTCTGCATTGAACGCTGTCCTGTCCACCACACCCGAAGTGGGGGTAGACCCCTCAAGGGCCAGTCAGTGTTGGAATGTTCCCCTGTGGTGGTTACGGGTTCAGGGTCATGCTCAAAAACAGTTGCTCCTGTTCCTGGGGCAGCAGATCGAAGGACGAATGCAGTCCTGCAGCCACAGGGAGTGCCAGCACAGCAAGGATCACGTCTGCTTGGGCCCAACAGGTGTGGTGTCCAGCAACACGGTGGCCGTGCACCACTGGGGAACACTGGGTCGAAGAATGCCATGTATGCCATTGCACAGCAACAGGGGGGGTAGCCATTGAGATGTTGGCTCAAGGCATGGAACGTGTGGCTGATTCCATTCTCCTCACTGATAGGCAGGTGGAGCTCCAGCAGCAGGCAACGCAATCCACATGCTGCTCACTCAGGCTGGGCACAGTGGCCTCCAACAGGGCCCACCGGGCTGAACTGGGGGCTCTGCACACAGTTATTGCTGCTGAAGCACAGGCCCACAGGGAAGCCCTGAGGGAAGATAACACCTCCCTCTGAACTATTTTGGCTGCACTCATTATGAGCCAGAGGACACAGGCAGAACAAAGGATGAAGCAGCTGGAACAAACCTTATTGGCAGAACTCCATGCAAACTGGGAGGAGGTCCGCCTGTCATGTGAGGCCTCGCAGGCAGAACTCTGTGCTACATGTGAATCCTTGCAGGAGGAACTCTGTGTTTCACTTGAGGTGCTGCATGGGAGCCTCCATGCCATATTCCAGCAGAACCAGGCTTACCAGGCCCGCATGCTTGCTGCCGTCGAGGGGTTTGCTGGGCTATGCGTGGTCAGGCACCTGTACCACGCGCACCTCCTGATGTACAACCAGAGAGTGACGACGGCGACGTATCTCTCACTCAGGTCGGGCCATTCAGACCTTGAGTCCATGGAGGATTTATTTAGTCTCAACATCAACGCACGGGGGGCACCCCTACAGGGTGCCCCCCCACCCCGGGTCGTCTATAGCCATTTCTTTTTTTCTATTGTGCATTCATGTCACAGTGTGGTGCTTTGTGGCATCCAAAGGCATCCACTGTGCGTTCTGGAAGGGCCCATACAGGCTTGTCTCGTGTTTGTGTTTGTGGCTTGGGGTCCGGACACATATGCCACCCCTGTTTCGCCTTTCCGTGGGCTCGCAAGGATGGTACCATGTGACAGTAACTTACGCAGAGCCATTGGGCTTCCGTTATATCTGTGGCTAGTCTGAAGTCCAACATGTGTATACACCCCTAGTGGGGATTCATGATGGTTTCACCAGTGCATGGTTGGACTGCATTTTGGTGAGTATATTGTTGACTGCATGATTTCATGTTGGTTATTCGTGTCTTGCCTTGACTGTATACATTGTTGATGCACTTAATGCTGTATGCAGTCCCATGCCCCCTTTGGCTGTTGAGGCCACTCTCATGATGGAAGGGGGATGTGTGGTGGCAATGTCACATTGTGGCTCTTGTGTTATGGTGATTCATCACTGTCTGACATTGTCACTGTTGGGTCCTGTGTTCATGATATGTTATGCTGGTAAATTGATAGTTCTGTGTTGGTTTTGCTTATGATGTGTCAGGGGATCGGCAATATGTTTCCATTGCAGATGTGTCTACGACGGAAAATGTATGCAACACTGAAGGTTCATGCATTTCCCATGGTAATGTGCATTGAATAGCCCTGCAAACACCCCCTCATAACACACATAACACCCCCCCACCCCTGACACCACACAAACCTCCCCCCACGCACACACTACTTGCCTTCCGATACATGCTGTGTACCTGCAGCACAAGTTCACTTTGACTTTCGTGATCGTGAACTTGCACTGCAGGCTCATTTTTTCCCTTTGTTTTTGTATACAGCAGCAGGGGTTTCCAGGCCACACACACCACTCACTGTACTGTGTTGTGTAGTGAGCGGGGTGTTGCGGGGGACACCCCTGCAGCACCCCCATTTTCTTTTCTTTTTTGGAATTCCCTGAAATGCATACCACCAAAGGTTCGAGGTTTTGGTGTTCACACCTTTGGAGGCATGCATTTACGTACTTTTAGTATAGGTTGGATATTTTTACTCACTCTTTTCTTCAGAGTCTGTGTCTGAGGGGTGGTCTGTGGCCTGTTTCCATTTGTGATGGTAAACTTTGTGATAGTTGTGTCATGTGTGTTGATATTTTTGTTGCAGTTTTCACATTGCATGCCATGCCTTGGTGTGTTGGGTGGGTAACATGGGGTTGAGGGAGGTTTAGGTGACATACCAGCATTTGGATGTGCTATTTTTCATGGGGGGTGTGGAATCTGTAGCTTGCATGTGTACCTTTTGGTCACATGGGATTGTGTTTGTTTAAGTGGCTAAGGATGCACACAATGCTTCAATTACAAGGACACATTCTCAGGGTGGTAATGTTGTAACAGTTGAATGAACCTTTGTCATCATCAATTGCCACCTGGAATGTGCCGGCCTGTGTGCATTCCTCAGGGGGGAGTCTAGGTGAAAAATGTAGCCACAAGATGGGTAAGACCTGCCTCGCCACGTGCCCTTTCCCCTCCCATGCTCAGCAGGCGTGCATGTGGATGGGAATGTCGGGGCACCACCATGTCCACTGGTACGCCGTGCCGGGTTGCAACGTTGTGCAGGACACATGCTGCCACAATGATCCTGCACACTGGTGGTGGTGCATATAGTAGCTGGCCACCAGAGTGATCAAGGGAGCGGAAGCGTGACTTTAGCACTCCAAATGTGCGCTTCACTATGGCACTGGTTGCAATACGGGCTGTGTTGTATTTTACCTGGGGTGGTGTGGTGGGGTTCCGTATTGGTGTCATCATGTAGGTGCTCAGAGGGTAGACACTGTCCCCTGGGGAGGTGATAATGGTTGTCAGTAGTTGGAGTATGTATTTGTCTGTGTGTGGCATGCATGCATGTGCACAGGCATTTGTACTCACCAATGAGCCATGTGTTGCCATGCCTCCAAGCTTCCAGGTCCCGGTGTAGGGCTGACATTCTGTATATGAAACTGTCATGGGTGGACCCGGGATAGTTGCTTAGACAGAGGTGATGATTCCCTTGGCTTTGCATACAACCTGCACGTTCATGGAATGCCAGTGCTTGCAGTTGCGATAGATGTGCTCAGTGGCCCTCAGTGGATGTAGGGCACATGGGTGCAATCAATGGCACCAAGCACTTTGAGGAAGTGTGCCACCCCGTAAAAATAGTCTTGGGCCACGGCCTGCCTTTCTGCGGGTGTTCTGGGCATGTGTATGTGCCTGCGGACTGAGGGGCGTGCAGTCATGATTGCCAACACCTGGTGTAGGCAGCGTGACTGCGTGACCTGTGAGACACCCCCAAATATGGCAGTTGTCCACTGAAATGACCCAGTGGCCAAAAAATGTAGGACATCAAGCACCTTTTCAAAGGGGCTCAGTGCTTAGGAGCACAAGGTGGGTGATGTGAGGTCATCCTCCCACTCAGTGACCAGGTCCAGGATGATATGAGGTGGATACCTATAACTGCCATAGACCTGGTCATCAGGCATCCCAAAAAGGCTGGTCCTTGGTAAGAAAATGCAGGGCCTGGCTATCCTCCTCCTCCTGCAGTGTCCCATGATCACTACTGAGAGAATTGGGACATTCATCATAGATGTATATGCTTGTTTGTTGTTTGCATGCACTTTTATGCTGTGTGGGGCACTTCTGCCTGCTTTCGTATGGCGGACATGTTTCCGGCTTTATGCGTCTTTTGGTGTGCATGGGTTTGCCCTGTTCAATTCCATGTATACACGTTGTTAGCGCAAGTGTGGGCATTGCGGGGATTTTGCTGCTGAACTTCCCCCATTATGCCCACATTTTTGCGTGTTGTTCCCATTCCGCGTGTTCCGGCCCCTTTTCAGGTGTGTGCGCTGGATGTTGTGCACCTTCACTGGGCGACTCACACACAGCTTTCAGGATGTCACAGTAGCGGATTCAGCACAGGTCCCAGGTAAGCCAGGCGCAGTGCCTTCCATGAATCGGGAAACAGGCGCAGTGCTGCATTTTTCACACTTGTGCCACACATGTCACTGCACAATGATTCCATGAATCACCCCGAAAATGTCCCCAACAAACTTTCAACCCAATGTTCCTTTTGCCCTAACAAACCATCCAGTACACAAATGGATGTGCAGCTTAATATGTAATGTACAACAACAATCCTTCAAATATTTATGCCAATTCCTAAATCACTATGTAAAACTAAAAGACAAAAGTAGAATAAAACATTTACAAACCACAAACTCCTGCCCAGTGTGCATCCACACAGGACTGCAAGGACGTAATTAGCCTGCAGTTCAGGAACTGCCTGCAAAAGCACATTCCGAATATCAAAATGTTAGCAAAACACCATTCCACAATACAAGATCTTGTGCATAAAACATACTATGCAAAAAGTACTGCTCTAGAACTGCAAATTTAAATAACATTCTTCTACCTGGCACTGTCAAAGAACTCCTTCGAGAAATAGAACTGATCCAAAGTAAATATTTTGGAACTGAAGTTGACTCACAAAATTCAGTAACATTTGAAAACATTAGGGAAACCCTCACAAACAGAGCCCACCGTAAAAACCCATACACAAAAGAAATAGCTAAGTTTCAAAACACATCTTCCCGAAATTCCAGACAAAGTATGAGTCTGTTATTGCAGAACCTTTTATTAAAAAAGAGCACCTAAATAGTAGATATCACCAACAAAATAGAAAACAATGAGGAATCCCAATGAAGATAATAAATACAAAATAACTGCCCCCTCAATAGGTTGTACAGCGGCCAATAGATGAATCATTAATTGTACTAATTAATGGTGTACCAACAAAAGACAAAAAAGACGGCAACACCTATTCAACTTAGCACAGTAAGGTAAGCCCTACAATACCTTAAAGAGAACAATGCATACTACAATGATATAAACATAGAGGAAATCTTAAAATAAACCACACAAATAATTCAGGATTCAGGACAAACTGGCGATTTTGAACGTGTAGCTCCTGTTACTCGAGCCAACATTTTAAACCAGTATACAATTCACCCACTGGACTCCAAAGACACCATAGAAGATGTATTATAAACATATCAAAAACACCAAGCTAAAGGCTCTCCAATAAGCATATGGGGAAAAATGTAGAAACACATTCTTTTCCTCTTCTCTTTCCTACAGGAAAAGGGGGCAGATATAATGAAAGATCCACATAAATTACTGCATCAGAATATCACACTTTACGAACATATTCTGAAGACCCATCCAGTTTGAAAGTGAATTAGCAACTCTATGTTATAGAGCTGCACACATATTAAAAACAGGCTCTCATTTTATGTCTGCTACCCAAATGCTTCAAAAGATAAAAGACACAGTTGATGTTTTGCAATCAAGTAACACAAATCTCTTGGCAAACATGCATGGTACAAATTAATACTGGTTCTGATGTGACACTTATGTACGATCTATGCTAAGGAACGTAGGCCCACCCACATGGTTTGTTACTTTAAGTTGTGTAGAATAGGCATGGAATGACTTGCATGACTTGTTATACACTGCAAGCCAAAATAAAGATGTTATAGATATACAAACACTAGGAGAACTTGTTTCTCTTGACCCTGTCAATGTATCAAGGTACTCACACCATTGCTTCATTGGCATGCTGCACTTCATCTGCAATAACATTACCCCTCCACTCAGAGAATTGGAACACTTCTTTTGTAGAATGGATTATCAATCTAGAGGAGCACCACACATCCCCATATTTTTATGGATAAAAGATGCTCCCAAACTTGGCCATTAAAGTGATGCCACTGTTTTACAGTTTATTGAAAAAAACATAACATGCAACATCAGTTCAGAAACCACATAAAGTGACCTACATACAGAAATCTAACGCTTCCAGAAACATAATTGTAGGAAATACTAGCAAGGTAGATATAAAAACAAAGGTAAATACTACACCAAATGTCACTTTGGCTTTCCTAGACCAGTTTGTGCAAAAGGACATGTAAATAGCCTGATGTCTTCTTTTAGACAAAGTGTCACAAAAATTGTACAGCTTCGGTATAAAAATGCTCTCCAATAGAGAATGTAGATGCTACCAAGCTGCAGACCATTTAACAGGTACAGCCTTATGTGGAAAATGTGAAACATTGTCTGGTTAATACTTTTTTGAGCTTCATCCGAAAAAGAGTATTAAAATCCTACCAAGATATAGAAACAATAGTCACAAATGAAGCCAACATCCAGGACATTAAAACAATGATTTAAATGACACATTCTACCCAAACAGAAGAACATGCTTTGAAAAACATGTGTCTGTACGACATTGCCCAAACCCCTCCTATAAAGCAGTGTCACACCAAATGAGACAACTGACAAGTATTCAGTGTCAACTTGTGAAGGACGCCTGGTAAAACTTACCAAACCCAGCCTCATCAATCATATAAAATTATCATTTAAATCACTGCAACATAGAGAACTATATTACATGTTCCTACTACAAAGTTTCAAACCTTGGAGAAAAGAAGAATTGATAGCTGAGCATGACTATTTTGAAGCTGTTTTCAAGGCAAATGAAAGCAGTATGACAATGTCAATTTCAAACAAGCTCTTCTAGATAAAGACACTCCTTAGGGCAGTCAACCTTCTCTTACAGGAAGCCAATAAACACTTGGAGAATCACTAATTCTAAATAAAGGAGAATTATAAATGACTGGGGTAGAAAATAGCATGTATCAATCTAAACAATCTGAAGAAGACTTGTCAGTGCTCAAATCACTTCTAAATGATGAACATCTCACGATTTATCTAGAGGTCACTGAAGAAATGGAACATGGTTTTAACCATTAAACTAAAACTTGTAGCTGTACAAATTATACACTTCTGCTCCTTTTTGTAATTGGTGAATCTGGTTCTGTTAAAATATTCTTAATTTAAATAATCAGAACAATTCTACAAGACTTAACAAACACCAACCTTTCAGCTGTTGTAACAGCCCCCACAGGTTAAACTGTCAATAGCATAGGAGGTGTTACTTCACACCAACTATTGCTCCTCCCAGTCGAACACCAAAACAAATTAGAATGCTACAAATTATAAGCAGAATCTGCTACAGAATTACGCAGAATTCATAAACAAATGAAAGTGTTCTTAATAGATGAAGTAAGCATGGTTCCCAACCACATGTTGGCTTTCATTCATGTCAGAATGTAAGAAGTCCTAAAAACAGACTATGAAAAACTCTTTGGAGGAAAACACGTTATTGTTTTTGGAGACCTCCTACAATTAACACCAGGAAAATGTCAACATGTTTTCAAAACATTACGCCCAAACAATGCCAGAAATATAATTCGAGGGGATTGGGTCCTCCGACGTATTCCATATCTATGTAATCACCACAGCTGTGCTGCTTCGGAAAAATTTTTCGGCGTCTGCGTCCTGTGTCGATGTGCCGCCGTTGAGGACCTCCTTCGACGTCCGACGTCATCTGATGTGATAAGTAGGACGCACGACGCCCATAGCCTCAGTTCCGTTTTTTCCGCGAACGTGTTGCTTCGTGAATCTCAGTTAACGCCTCGACTCTTTGGAGTTCTGTTCTTCTCGGTTCTTCGAACTTGTTCGTTTTTGTGAAAATCCTTTGTGTGAAGATGCCTTCTACTTCGTCTTTGATCCCGCGTCCGGGCTTCAAGAAGTGCGGGAAGTGTGGGTCCAAGATGTTGGTGACGGACTCGCACAACACCTGCCTCTGGTGCCTCGGGGAGGCCCACAACACGGATGACTGTATCGACTGCCAGTCGCTCACATCCAAAGCCTTACGCGAACGTAAGAAGAAGTTGTCGGTAGGTCGGGCGTCCAAGCCCCGGAAGTCGAAGTCTGTGGGGCTTTCGACGGAGGATTCGAGAGGTGACTCTCCGCGTCATCGTCGGAAGTCTCGTGGGTCTCCTTCTAGGAGTCGGTCTCGCCACTCCTCAGCCTCTTCGAGGAATTCTCAGAAGCGCTGACACTGGTCGTCTTTCAGGTCCTCTTCGGAGGACTCTGCCCGGCACATCGCTTAACCCACCAGCCGTGCAACTCCGGAGGAATGGGCTTCCTTCGGGAAGAAAGTGCTGGCGATTCTCGAGTCGCAGGGTACTAAGCCGTCCGCGCCCCTGAGTGGGGTCGGTCGCGAGAGGTCGAGAGACACCGCTCGCAAGAGTGGTCGGCACGAGTCACGGGAGAGGTCCCGTTCGGACAAGGAGACTCGTTCTCGACGTACCCGTTCCAGGTCCCGGTCCTTGAGGCGTTGGAGACCGTGTGCACCTGGGAGGTCTTCAAGGAAGATATCGACGTCTGAGGCATCGAGGGTGTCGACAGGCTTTCTCGAGGCTCTGGCTCCGAGGAAGTCATCGAGGCCGTCGACGCTCAGGTCGTCGAAGAACACGCTCGGGGCTCCGGCTTCGAGGGCTGTGTCGACGCCGCCGATGCTGGCGGCGCTGCATCTGACGTCGGCGCCAATCCTCTTGGCGCCGATGCCTGTTCTCTCGACGCTGGCGCCGATTCGCTCGACGCCATCGACGCCTTTCGTGTCGAAGGTACCCCTTGGCACGGGGGACCCCCCTAGGAAGGCTCTGGTTAAGAGCAAGCACTCTCGGGTGCCTTCTTTTCCCCACCTGGAATATATTTCAGAGGCGGATGAGGATTCTAATGGCCTGGTTCCTAGTCAGTTTCCAGATGAAATTGTCTCGGGTCAGTTTGACGATTTGAGGCAGTCACTGCATGATGCCAGTGGACTGGACACCTCTCCAGAGGTGGAGTTTTGTAGGCCTGAGCCTGGCTCTCATGCCGATTCCTTGTACCGGCGCCTTATGGCTAGGGTTTCGGAGTACTTGGGATGGTCTGCTCCCCCAGGGGAGTTTGTGCAGGATGATCTAACGGACATCCTTGATGTTGGTCCCCCAACTGACCCGGTACTGCCGTTCCATATGGCTTTACAGAGAAGGGTGGCGGTGGCTTGGACTGCTCCGGAGAGTCTCCCGGCGGTGGGCAGATCCTTGTTGCGAAATTACCGTCCAGCCAGTAGCAACCCCTGCTACTTGACCAGGCACCCCACTCCGGAGAGTTTGGTGGTGCAGGCGGCCACGGCCCCGGCAAAGCAGGCATCGTACCCTACCATCCCTCCTGATGGGGACGACAAACGTTTTGATGGCTGGCCGAAGAAAGTGTTTTCTTCTGGTGGTATGCCGCTTCAGGCGGCCAACTCCATTTGTGCCTTGTCTCGTTTCACACACTGTGGAACTGTGTTGCGTTAGCAGCTGAACATATTCCTGAAGGGGACGAACGGGAGGGTTTCCTTGCTATGGTCCAGGATGGTAAGGATGCCATGTGTGAGTCCGTTCAGTGGGGTTTGGACTTAGCTGAATGCGTCAGTAGGTCCATGGCGGTGAGCACCGTGATACGCAGGTTTGCGTGGTTGCGGAAGTCGGGGTTTGCTCCCGATGTGCAGTCCCGGCTCCTCAACATGCCCTTTGACTGTGAACACCTTTTTGGCAGCAAGGCTAACGAGAGCCTTGAGAGGTTGCAGACCTCAAAAGCTGCAGCAAAGTCGTTGGGCGCTGCAGTTCGCCAACCTCCGCCTTTTCATCCTAGGGGACAGCAGTGGAGGGGTGGTTCCTTTCGCTATTACTCGTCCTTCAGTAAAGCGAGAGGAGCTGGCAGTCAAAGAGGCCAACGCAGGGGTACCAGAGGTGGACAAGAGGGTACCCGTGGTGCCAAGGCCACTCTGGATGTTGCCTCTTTTCCCTCAGGTAACGCCACAGCCGCTCCCACTCAGTCATGAGGCCTTGTCCCATGGTTCGCCGTTTGGGGGAAGGCTGGCGCAGCATCTTGTAGAGTGGCAAGCCATTACTTCAGATGTGTGGGTTCTGGAGATCATAACCCACGGCTACTGTCTTCCCTTTCGGCACAGGCCTCGCGACAATCCACCGGGGAACCTCTCTTTGCAGAGTCCGGATCCGCTCCTTGCGCAGGAAATTCAAACCCTGCTGGAGAAAGGCGCCATAGAACTGGTGCCTGTAGTGGAGAGGAACAAGGGATGGTATTCCCCTTATTTTTTGATTTCGAAGAAAGAAGGGGGATTGAGACCCATCATGGACTTGCGCAGTTTGAACAAACTCCTCAGGAAGGACAGGTTCAAGATGGTTACTCTCTCTCAAGTCCTCCAGGCCCTTCAGCTTCAGGACTGGTTGGTGTCTCTCGACCTCAAGGATGCTTACTTCCATGTGCCGATCCATCCCAAGCACAAGACGTGCCTGAGGTTCGCGGTTGGCGATTCGCACTTTCAGTTTCGGGTCCTGCCGTTCGGATTGACCTCCGCCCCGAGGGTTTTCACCAAGCTCATGGTGGTGATGGCAGCGCATCTCAGGCAAGGGGGGATTCACGTCTACCCCTACCTGGATGATTGGTTGATCAGGGGGAGCTCTCCCGAGCAAGTACTGGATCATCTGTCCGTCACCTGCCACTCCCTTCACAGGCTGGGCTTCTCCCTCAATTTAAAGAAGTACCATTTGACGCCAACACAGCGGCTCCAGTACATCGGAGCAGTGCTCGACACTTCCCTGGGGCAGTGTTTTCCTCCCCAGGTGAGGGCTCTTCACATTCAGAAGATGGTGCACAAGTTTCAGCATGCCCAGACGCTCCCAGCGTTCGAGTTCTTGAGGTTGCTCGGCCTCATGGCATCCTGCATTCTTCTCTGCCAGAGGCTCGCCTGCGGATGAGATCTTTGCAGTGGGCACTCAAGACGCAATGGCCACAGTCCTCCGGCAGGATGTTGGACCCGGTTCAGGTGCCGCCCTCGGTCGCCCGGGACCTTCTGTGGTGGGCCGTCGAAGGCAACTTGATGAAGGGGCTCCATTTTGGCTTCCCTGGCCGGAGGTGACGATCGTGACGGATGCATCCCTCACGGGATGGGGAACTCATGCCATCGAGTTGACAGTCAGCGGTCGTTGGTCTCCGTCGGAGTCCAGACTCCATATCAATCTGTTGGAGCTAAGGGCCATCAGGCTAGCCCTGAAGCCTTTTCTACCGACTGTGCGAGGAAAGAGTGTCCTGATCCTGACGGACAACACAGTGGCCATGCACTACCTCAACAAAAAGGGGGGGCAGGGTCACTTCCTCTGTGCAGGGAGGCGATGCAGCTCGAGTTCTGGGCCATCCAGCAGGAAGTTTCGATCTCGGCAGTTCATCTGGCCGGAGACGAAAACGTGACGGCAGACACTCCGAGCAGGCAGAGTGTGATCTCTCATGAGTGGGAGTTGGCTCGGGAGATTCTCCTGGAGATCTTCGCCCTTTGGGGGACCCCTCAAGTGGATCGCTTCGCCTCCAGTGTCAACCGGAAGTGCGAAAATTTTGCTTGCGGGAATTTCCTCCAAAAGGAGCCTTAGGAGACGCGTTCGTGGTCATTCCCGCTGCTGTATGCGTTTCCTCCAGTCCCCGTCATCCCGCAAGTGCTGCGGAGGTTACGGAAGTTCGGTTCCCGGATGATCCTCATTGCTCTGGCGTGGGCTCGAAGGACATGGTACCCGGACCTTCTCGACTTGTCCATCTGCCCTCCATGTCGTCTTCCCTACGAGACGATCTGCTCTCACGGGAGGGGGGTCAGGTTCTCCATCCAGAGGTCAGATCCCTCAACCTTCACGCTTGGCTTCTGAAAGGTTGAGGTATAAGGATTGGGACCTCCCTGAAGACGTGATGGAGGTGTTGCTTTCAGCCCGAAGGCCAGCAACAAAGTCTCTGTACCGTTGCTGTTGGCGTAAGTTCGGCGAATGGTGCAGAGTTCAGAATGTGGATCCTTTTGCATGTGACATCCCCATGGTTCTGTCCTTTTTACTTTCTTTGGCCCACAGGGGCTTGCAAGTGGGTACAATTAAAGGTTACCTGGCAGCGCTGTCCATCTTTAAGCGCTCGTCTGAAGGGTGTTCTTACTTTAAAATCCCTTTAATTTCGCAGTTTCTGAAAGGGCTCACTAATGTGTTCCATCCGTCACCTTTCCTTGTGCCCGGTTGGGATTTGAACCTTGTTCTTAAGTTTCTTATGGGTGCTCCGTTTGAGCCTTTACATTCTTACCCTTTGAGGCTGTTAACTCTGAAAACTGTGTTTTTAGTTGCGGTTACTTCCGCTCGCAGAGTGAGTGAGTTACAGGCACTTTCAGTTAAGCCACCCTTCACTGTATTTGACAAGGACAGGGTTGTCCTTAGAGTTCGTCCTTCTTTTCTTCCGAAGGTAGTGACGGAATTTCATTTGGCCCAGAATGTTGTTCTTCCGGCATTCTATCCTCCTCTGCATCCTGGTAAGGAAGAGGAGAGGCTCCATAGGCTTGATCCTAGGAGAGCTTTAAGCTTTTATGTTTCACGCATGTCCCGGGTCAGAGTGGACGATCAACTCTTTATTGGTTACGTTGGAAAGCGTTTGGGGCAAGCTGTGACGAAACAGACTTTGTCTCGCTGGATTATTTTGGCCATTTCGGAGTGTTACCTCTTGGCGGGTAAGGACCCACCGGCTGGCTTGCGGGCCCATTCTACCAGGGGTATGGCTGCATCTACTGCCCTGCAGAGGGGTGGTCCTATTCGCAACATCTGTGATGCAGCCACCTGGGCTTCAGTACATACATTTGTATGTCACTATTCCCTCGATTCCATCCGAGGACAGGATCTGGTCTTTGGCAAGGCGGTCCTTTGCTCTGCTATTTGATTGGCTATTCTAAATTTTGATTCTAAATTCTTTCCCTCCTCCTTGCTCTGGTACTGCTTTGGGAGTCTGTCATAGATGTGGAATACGTCGGAGGACCCAATCCCCTCGAAGAACAAGTTACGTTCTTACCTGGTAATGTTCTTTCGATGGGATGGTCCAACGACGTATTCCATGTCGCTCCCGCCCTGCCTTCCCCGCTGCAGAATTTCTTTTGCGATTGCAGCTTACGTTCCGCAAGGCTTTGTGTCTGACTAGCAGTTGACTAATGTCACACGTTCTGGGGGAAAAAACTACAACTGAGGCTACGGGCGTCGTGCGTCCTACTTATCACATCGGATGACGTCGGACGTCGAAGGAGGTCCTCGACGGCGGCGCATCGACGTCATCGACGCAGGACGCAAACGCCGAAAAAAGTTTCCGAAGCAGCACAGCTGTGGTGATTACATGTCATAGATATGGAATACGTCGTCGGACCATCCCATCGAAAGAAAGTTACCAGGTAAGAAAGTAACTTGTTCATCTCTGACATAACTTTTGCTACAGAGAACTAACTCAAAACATGCATTTTTTTTTTTTTAGATTTCACCTATCGTAACATTTTAATAAGCATTACAACTGGTCAGCTTACTAAAGATGCAAAATCAATCTTAAATACTAGACTAATCCATGAGCTATAGGGGTGAAACACTTCTGCTCCTGATGTCATGGAACAATTAACTCAACAAAATATTAAATGCATGTCCTTAATGCTGACACTTGCAAGCTGTAATCAATTCAACGATGCAATGTTGAAAAAGAAATGCAATCCATACGGCATATCGATGCCATAGACAAACTAGAAGTGCACAGGTGGACACTCTCTATGTTTCAACAAGCAATAGTACGACTAAATAACTTAAAAAATTTATCAACACCACAGCTGGATAAGAAAAAGTATTAAGTCTGTGTCTAAACTGCAGAGTAATTCTAAAATCTAACCTTGACGTATAAAAAGGTTTAGACAATAGAGCAAGTGTTGGCTTCTGAACATATCCACATGAAAACAACATTCAGTTTGTCAACATCCACTTTGACAAACTTACAGAAGTAAAAAACAAATAGGCTGCAGAAAAGCATGTTTCCTTCTTTTTAAAGACATGTAAGTAAGCAAAGAACAATTCACTCTATCTTCTGCATATGCTATCACGTTTTACAAATCACAAGGTCTAACCCTAGATCACGCATTGATTGACATTGGCAGTACAGTATTTAAAGAAGTTATGAGTTATTTAGCACTGTCACGTCTGAGTACAGTCAATGGTCTATTCCTGGTAAACTTTGATGCAACAAAGTCAACGCTGACATTCCTGACATCCTAGAATAAAACAGGCTATGTGCACTGTACACCCCCTATCTAGATATAAACCCTGTACCCGAAAAAAGAAAACCTTTAAAAAGAAAACAAAACAGACAGAACCAATAGCGAATATATACACAATATGGCTAAAGAAACAAAGAACAACTGAAACAAAGAACAATTGCTGCTCCATTAGAAAACAAAAAGCCACATTTCGCTTCTCAAAAAGAAAAGACAACTGGAGGCCCATCAAAGGATACAGAGGCATAACTTTCTGGTCAATTTAAATTCAGATTTTCAAAAGGAGTAAATTGCTATGCAAATGTAGCAATCCGTCTTCTCCTACAGTTGCCACCAATCGTTCACAACATTTACTTAAATGGCTCAGATCAGTTGTGTTTGCAAATGCATGTCCTTCATAGAAATGCCACAAATAATCTTGACAGCACTTGTATTGTCTGAGGTATAAGGCACAAGAATTGGACTACTGTACAGGAGTAGTACAATTCACCATAAACACACAGGAAGATCCACAAGAATTCCAAATGTACTTACTACAAGTAATGGAAACCAAAAACATCCCTATAAATGAAATCTTCCAGATTTCATATAAGTGGAATAATACATGCACTCTCTGCAACCATGTTTCCCAGGAGCACATCCCTAATGAACGATTTGTTTATGTTTCCATACCAAATTGTGAATTCATTCCATTTCTCCAGCTTCTACAGAATGCAAATCATGCCATATTATGCACTTTTTGTAATTCAGACAATTGTTCCAGCATAAAAATATACTCATATGACCAATATGTGAAACTAAAACTTCTAAGGTACCTTCCAGATGGTACCAGAAATAACTGTAAGCTTGCTAATTTCACACACGGCCAAGTTTCTCTTGGCAGGAAAACCTTCACAACAGTGGGCATAACCTACCACACTGGTGCTACAAACACTTCAGGCCATTATACTGCATATGTAAAAAAAGAAGTGGTTGGTTTGAATGTTATGACACTTCTGTTGCTCCAAAACATAGGTTAGCACATAATATATCCATGCTACCACACACAACTATTTCGTAACATGTACATTCTTTAAAACTATGTAACTGACAAAAAACTGTAATAACAGCAGGGTTTTTTTTAATACACTATGGATTTTTTTCCCAATGATCCAATGATTATTTCATGTCAATAAACAATTGTGTAACACACTAACATTGGACCAAACAGAATACATAGAATGTGCTATTTATGAGGGTCAAAAAAGGAAATCTATATGTACAATTATATGCAATTAAAGGTTTTAAACTATTTGTTTCAGATGTATTACCATATGAAACTACGTAACCATAATCAGTATTATCCTATTTGTTTCCCCTCTTTCGATCACTATATAAACCAAATGTGTTTTCCAGACTTTTTTCTCACTGTGCTGTCCACAGACAGTAAAATCAAATGCGGTCTTTATGGCACCTGCAATGCTTTTATTCACCTATAAAAACAGCTCCCTATCAACATTTTTCCTCTCCTCCTCCCTTTCTAGGCCCTCTTGCAGCCACAAAAAACTAAATATGTTTTACAGACTTTTTTCACACCTGTCTGTGGACAATGGTGACTGTCCACAGATCCAGCATGGTGACCGTTTCAAAAATGATGACTCACCTCACGTTTTTCAACATCCAATCAGCATGCGTTGTTGTTGTCTGTGGACACCAAGGCACATCCACAGACCGGGCCCCGATAGCACAAAAACTACTAGACGCATTTACACCAAATCTTCAAAAGCACGCTTTTGGGACCAAGCCGCTGCTCCTCGCATAAGTTTGCTGAAAATCTGTCCAGCGGTTTGGGCTGTAGTTGCGACCAAAAATGTGTTTCCATTGTGTCAATGAGGATTTCAAAAAAATGTTGGGACCCTCTATAACTTTCCCCACCATCCTCGAGGGAACCACTGCAAACTTCAGAAAATCATTTAGAGAGGGCCACATACTTTTTATACAAAGTTTGGTGAGGATTTCTCTCGGGGGGGAGGAGCAAAGTTATAAACCACCCAAAAAGTGCTCTTTCAATGAGTTGAGCAACTTAACCATACCTACATGGCCACTACTGCAGGCAGTGTAATATATATATATTATAGGGCTATAGTTAAGGTGAGTTGGACTCCCATAAGAACCTCTTAAAATTCTATTGTTAATAACTTTTGATTTGTGTAACAGTTTGGGGAAAATTTTGAAAGTTGATTAGGGGCTCACATGTGGGTGTTGTTAGAAATTAAATGGCTGCCATCTTGTTTTTCTCTCAATAGCCAAGGATAATGGAAAATGAAAAGTAGAAAAAAAGCCATTTGCTGTGAAAATACATGCTAGGAGTGGGGTGGGGGTGGCTAAAGGGAACCAAGTGAAATATGGGAGTTGGAGGGGGTCTAGGGACAGAATTTGCAAAATGAAGCTTTCTGTAGCCTCGGCTATAGCTACCATCTTAAAGCAAACTGCATTACAGAAACAGTGTGTGTGTTGTAGGGGGAAAGGGAGAGGGCAGGGGAGGTGAGGAGGCCATCTGGGCAGTGGGGGCAGCTGGCACAGATAAGGGGGCACTTGGTGAGGAACAGGAAATTATTTTTTCATCTGTTTTTCCCGATAACATCAGATAGCTGAGGGCATGTGTAGTTCTGTACCTGGGGTTATTATATATTTATTTTCTATGAAGATATTTTTACACCTATAATGATTTCAGGGGTGAAAAATCACTATCTTTGGCCAGTGACACGATAGTCATTCAGGTCTGCATCCATGCAGTAACCAGAACAGACCCTACATAGCTTTAAAGTGAGGAAGGGGCCAGCCTCCTCAGGCCACGTTACCTAACAAACTGGAAGAAGTTACAAGCCCACATGACTTGAGGCCTTTCCTCGCTTTGAAGCTAAGCAGAGTCAGTCCCAGTTACCGCATGTATGGACATCTACATGGGTACCTGCATTATGTTTTTTTAAAGCATGCTACTGTCAATCCTTGAAATTTCTGCACTCGGAGACTATTTTTTTTCTAACCGTTTGCTGACCACCATACTGGTATTTGTAGTCACCCAGACAGAAACATTAACAAGAGACAATTGCTGACAAAAAGGAAAGAAAGGACAAACCCTGAATTGGTCTTTATCATGACATATGCCATACAAAGCAATAAAATAAAAGAAATAATTCAGGACAGGTGGAATGTATTGACGAGTGACACCCGGATTAAAGATTTGTTCCCACAACTACCCGTTTTTGCCTCTAAAATGAGTAACAATTTACGTAACATGTTGGTGAACACAAGAAGTAAGAATTCCAACAGGAAACTAGATAAGCACCCAGGTACCTACCCGTGTATGAGCTGCAACAATTGCAATAATGTGATGAAGGGAAATACTATAAAAATACTATATAAAAAATACACCCCAAAAGTGGAGCAAAAATCAAGCTGAGGTACCACGCAATCTGCTTATCAGAGAATGTTTTTTATGCCATAAGATGCCCACAAATCATTTATTCGCAACAGCAACATGACTTGAGCGTAGCTAGGCATTTCAAGGCGAATGGACACACTCTTAAACAATTGAGGTTTGCAGTGTTGGAGGTACTATCTACCAAGAAACACAACAAAGACATGAAAAAATGGAGGGCACAACAAGAAGCCTTCTGGATAGACAAATTGGATGCACTAGCTCCCGATAGGATCAACGAGGAGTTGGATTTGAGTTGTTTTTTATGAAGACGTTTCCTTTTGGGATGTTAACATTTTTACTATCTTTATGGTAATCAATTTCCAAGTTAACTCACAAGATGACAATACAACCATATCATTTTACCATGAAACTGTGACTATTTGCGGGGGAGATGATACCAAACTGTATATTATGATTATATTCTACTGAGGTTGTCAGTTCTTGGCCATATTGGCATTATATATTAGAGGACACTATGGTTATATAGGTCACAATACTTAAGGTATACTGCTCTGGAGTAACAAGAATATTAAGAAGGAAATTATTCTGAGAAAGGAACAGACACATGTTACCTTAACAGCTGTCCTTGTTAGTGATTAATACTATGATAGACCTCTATGGACAGCTTCTGTTCATCAGATAGAATCAGGAGTAAAGGATCGGAGATATGGGGCCTCATTACGACCCAGGCGGTAAGTTACCGCCTCGGTCGTACCTTTACCACCATGGAGTAAACTATGTTTACGCCGTGGTGGTTGGCGGACTTACCGCCCCATTCCGAGGTTGGCGGGGCGGTAAATCCCCAATCCCCATTTACCCTTCCCCATTCCCATTTTTGCCCCATAGGGCATAATGGGAGTGGGGAAGGCGTTAATTACGCCACCGTAAATTACGGTGGCGTAATTAACAACATGGTCCCTTAGCGCCATGGATTTTAACACCTGCTAAAACAGGAACACCGATTGGACAGGACCTCCAAATCGTGCTTGCCTGGCCTGTAGGAATATCCTTCTGCAGATGAGAAAGGGGATTAACAGTCTGCAGAATAGTGTGCTAGCTCTCCCCTTTCCCCCTTGTTCCTCTCTAACTTCCTCCAAACCCCGGTTTAAGCTCACCTTATGGTTTGGAAGGATGAACTCTCCATCCTGCTTCTGGTGCAGGGGCGCGCGTTCGTCCAGTTACTTCACTGGTTTTCAGAATGGCGCTGGCAAAATCCACTTGACTTTCCTGAGCGATGCGCCGTAAGTATGAAAGTTCAAAGTTCAAGTGAGGCCCCCTTTATGTTGTCTTTCTAACCTGTGATCTGTCCTTTATTTCAGGTGCAGAATGAAGGCGATGCGTCGAGGGGTTAAACTGCCGAGGTGAATAGTGATTAGGGCGATCCCTCTAAATGTCCTTATCATTCCCCAGAAATGTCTCTTGTCCTTTCCCCATAGGGGCCGGGGTACGGTACCTGCCAACGGGGCGGCACCGACCAGAAATGCGGAAGAAAAGCCGGTAAGTATTATGGCTGTTAATCAGGCTTTCCTTCTGTGTTCCTTCTGCTCACCTTTTGTTTCTTCCTCTCTCCCCTAGGTGCAGAGATGTGGTGTCCGATGCTGACAGCCGCGATGGAGCCGGGAGATGTCTCGAGGACAGGTGAGTGAAGCGTGGCGCTGCAGCGAGCAACGCAATGCTTTTAAATGGAAGTCTTTCTTCAGGGATGCTGGCGAGAAGATTCCGGATGCAGGTAAGAAGTTTGAAATAGTCCTTGGTTTTCACCTTTCTCTTCTCTTCCTTCCTTGCAGGTCTTCCAGGTTCGAGGCGGGCGTGGCTGGAGTCCAGGAGCAGGAGCAGACACGGTGAGCGTTAAGCTGCAGGAAGCAGAACAACGCGAAGCATGAGCTGCTGTCTGGGCGTGGCTTAAATAGCCTCCAAAGAAGTCCCAGGTATGTATCCTTCCCCAAGTAGGTATGTATCCTTCCCTGGCCACGCCAGAGTGAAAAAATAGTCCCTATGAAAAAATAGTCCCTTTCAGGTCTCAGGGAGGCCTGAAGCGTGCAGCATGGTCTGCATCGGGTAAGTGCACAAAACACCTCCCTTTATGAGCCTGGCGCCTATGGCGCCAGGACTGATGTCCAACATGAGCCTGGCGCCAAAGGCGCCAGGACTGAGTCCAAAGAGCCCCTATAAGGGCCGCTGGGCTTTTACCCGAGGGCATGATGCCTGCTTCCGGGGGTGCTGGGCCTGGCCTGGTGCTCCGGGGGTAGGCATCATGACAGCACTCCCCCCCAAGGCCCCTCCCAAGGTTGTTCCTTCTGGAGGTTTCGGTTTGTTTGGGAAATTCCGATGGAACCTTTTTACCAGCCGAGGTGCATGTACGTGATCACTGGGTTCCCAAGACCTTTCCTGAGGCCCGTACCCTTTCCAATCAATTAGATAGAAAAGTTTTGATTTTGAGATCTTAGAATCCAAAATGTTCTTCACCTCGAATTCAGGCTCCCCATCTATCTGAATCGGTTCTGGTGGCTTTGTTAATCTGGTTCCTGGGTGCACTGGTTTCAAAAGTGACACATGAAAAACGGGGTGAATCCGCATGTTAGCTGGTAGATCGAGCTTGACTGCCACTGGGTTGATTATAGCTTTGATCGAGTAAGGGCCTAAATACCTTGGATTAAAAGTTTGAGGCCCCTTGAGTGATAGGTGTTTGGTAGCCAACCATACTTGATCCCCTATTTGGTATGGAGGCGCCTCTCTTCGATGCAGATCCGCATTCTTTTTGTATTTCCCTTTCGCATGTTGCAAATGTGCAGTTGCATCCTTGAAGGCTTGAGTAATCGTAGAATGCAAATGGTCCACTGCAGGCATTTCAAGGCTCAGAGGTGAGTCGAAGTCTGAAGTACGAGGGTGATGTCCATATAGGGTATAAAAGGGGCTCTGACCAGTTCCAGAGTGTATCGAGTTATTGTATGCATATTCAGCCACCCATAAAATGTCCTTCCAATTACCCTCCGATTGGTGCAACATACATCATAGATATTGTTCAAGGGTCTGGTTCGTTCTCTCCGTCTGTCCATCGGTCTGTGGGTGGTGGCTGGTCGAGAGTCTTACGTCGATTTGTGCGAGTTGACAACACTTTTTCCAAAAATGAGAAATAAACTGGCTTCCCCGATCAGAGACTAGTATGGACGGGAATCCATGCAAACCGATGATATTTTCGAGGAATTCCTTGGCAAGAACAAAGGCTGAAGGTAATCCTTTCAACGGAATAAAGTGGGCCATTTCGGAAAATAAATCCACCACAACCAGAATAGTATTGTAACCATTACAAGAGGGCAGGTCCGTGATAAAATCTAGTGACAGGGTGTGCCAAGGTGCTGGTGGAATGTCTAAGGGCTGAAGAAGACCGGCGGGTCTTGTCTTTTGACCTTTGTTTTGGGCACAAACTCCACAGGACATCACGAAAGATTTAATATCCTTTCGCCAGGAAGGCCACCAGAATTGTCGTTTAACCTTTTCCTCTGTTTTGGCAATGCCAGGATGTTCTTCCATCAGGGTATCATGATGATGGGAAATAACCAGTTCTTGCAATTCTTTTTCTGGCAAAAATAAGCGTCCTTGGAAGTAAGGTAAGCCATCCTTGACTGAAAAGTTAAACCCCCTTTTGATCTAATCCTGCAAGGCTGAAGAGTCCAGGAATTGTTTCACTCGTGCTTGAATGTCTTCAAGGGTTTGTAAAGTGGTTATCCCCAAAATTCTTTGTTCGGGAATTATCGGCACAGGTTCTGAGTTTGTGTCTATTTCTTCCATTCAAATTCGGGATAGAGCGTCCACCTTACCATTCTTATAGCCGGGGCAGTAGGTGATTACAAAATCGAACTCAGCAAAGAACAAAGCCCATCGGAGCTGTCGAGACGATTGAGCCTTGGCAGTTTTTAAATATTGTAAATTTGGGTGATCAGTGATCACGGTGATGGTATGCCGGGCGCCGAGGAGATAATGCCGCCAAGCCTTAAAGGCGGACTTAATGGCTAATAGTTCCTTATCGGTGAAGGCATAATTTATCTCCGGCGGCGAGAACTTTCTGGACCAAAATGCTACGGGGTGCAGTTTGTTGGTTTCAGGGTCTCTCTGAGACAGGACAGCTCCCATGGCTAAGCTGGACGCGTCGGTTTTGACTATATATGGGTGATCAGGACACGGGTGCTTCAAAATAGGTGCAGACGTGAACTTAGCTTTCAACTCCTAAAAGGCCTGTTCGGCTTCAACGGTCCATTCAAAACGTTTATTTTTTCGCAAGAGTGCAGTGATGGGTTGCACCACACGTGAAAACTCCGGGATAAACCTGCGATAAAAGTTGGCAAAACCAAGCGTGCTTTGGACACCTTTCACCGAACTAGGTGATGGCCATTTGAGGATGGTATCCACTTTCCGTGAATCCATTCGGACCCCTTTAGGTGTCAGGATGAATCCGAGAAACTCAACCTCGGTGGTATGGAAAACACATTTTTCCAGCTTGGCAAACAGTTTGTGCTGGCGCAGTTTCTCTAGGACGGCCCTGACATGCTTTCTGTGATCAGATTCCGAAGAGGAGTACACAAGAATGTCATCGATATACACGACAACACAGACATCGATGAGTTCCCAAAGGACATCGTTCATGAAGAATTGGAAGGCTGCAGGTGCGTTGCACAACCCGAAAGGCATCACCTGGTATTTGAATAGTCCATATTTTGTACGGAAGGCCGTTTTCCATTCGTCGCCTTCTTTTACTCGTACCAGATGATAAGCCCCCCGGAGATCTAACTTGGTGTATACGCAAGCGTCCTTCAACAGTTATCTGGTTCAATGCGCGGTAATCGATACAAGTTCTAAGGTTGCCTTCTTTTTTAGGCACGAAGAACAAAGCTGAGGATGCCGGGGACTTTGACGGGCGAATGAAACCATTGGCGAGGTATTGATCTAAATATTGTCTCAATTGCAGATTCTCTGGTTCAGTAAGGGCGTAAATCCTGCTACAAGGGGGTTGTGCACCGGGCACCAGATCGATTTGGCAATCGTACGATCTGTGGGGAGGTAACGTGTTGGCCTGTTCCTTTTGGAAGACGTCCTGAAAGTCTTGGTACTCTGGAGGTAGTTGCACGGGGACAGAGGTTACTGATGCTAGATTAATCTTTGGATTTTCTGGGTAGCAGGTTTGTGCACAATCCGGGAAGGTTATTCTCTTCGCTCGCCAATCAATTCGAGGATTATGTGTCTCTAACCAAGGGATTCCGAGAATAAACTGAAACTGTGGAGCCTTGATTACATCAAACACAACTGCCTCCCGATGGCCATCCGGACCTACAAGTGTCACCTCAGCTGTGGAATGTGTTACCGGTCCAGAGGCAATTTCGGTTCCATCTACTGTGGTGATGACATCTTTGTTGGTTTTAGGACGCAGAGGGAGGTTTATCCTAGAGACCAATTCTCGATCCACATAGTTTCCTATAGCCCCGCTATCGATGTATGCCTTTATAGCATGCAACTGTTTAGGCTGTTCCGGATCTACGAGGACCATTGGCACAATGAAATGCGAGGTCTGAGAGTTAGTTTTCAAGCTCGGCAAGCGGACCCCTACGCTTGCCGGGCGTGGTCGTTTCCCGATACAGAGTTTCCATGGATTTTATCAGCGGCTCCTACCACCTTCTTGGGCGGCTTAACCGGGCAATCTCGTAGAAAGTGTCCAGAGGACCCACAATAAAGGCATAATTGCATCTGTCGTCTTCTTTCCCGTTCTTTTTGAGTTAGGGGTCTTTTAACCCCTCCGATTTGCATAGGCTCCGAGCCGTCAGCCCCCTTGGGGTTAGCATGGGTCTTGGCCAACACCCGGGTTTCAAACTTGGACCGATCTGCTTTTCTGTTTTGCAGCCTATGATTCAATTGGACCACTAAGTCTATATATTCAGTGCATTCTTGGGGCGGATTTACAACTTGTGCCAGGACATCTTTAAGTTCTCTGCGTAGACCTCGATAGAATAACGTGATTCTTTTATCCTCTGGCCAACCAGTTTCCACAATTAGTCTATTGAAGATTGCAATGTAGGATAGAAGGTCTTGATTGCCCTGTCGCAGAGATAGAAGTTCGTCATCCAGAGCCTGTCCCTGGGAGTGTCGAGCAAATAACCTTTCCATGCTTGTTTGAAATCCTTGAAAATCATGAAGAATCTGGTCATCTTGAGTTACCAGTGGGACTGACCAATCGGCAGCACAGCCGCTGAGATATGACAACACAAAGGCTACCTTGGTCTGATCATTAGGTAAGGCCCCAGGTCTGCATAGGAAGTGCAAACGACACTGATTCATGAATACGGCGAATCATTTGGGGTCCCCAGCAAAGCGTTCAGGTGGGGCCAGCGGCATGTTTCCAGGTAGATTAATCTGCACTGGGTTACTGGAAACCACAGGAGCGGGGTTCCCCCCGGAACCGGGTAAAGGAGTTTGTCCAGCTTGACCTTGCAAAAGCTGTCTAGCCAGGTCATCAGCTCTATCCTTTATTACAATCACTTCCCTCCTGAGGGCACTAGTCTCTTGACGAGCTGCGTGTACTTCGGCCCGTAATTCCCCCAGTAATTGGGCCAATTGGTCAGTTTTGGAAGTTTCCATAGCGCCTGGGTGGGAATTTGTAGGAAGGCTTCGCATTCTGTAACGCTCACCCGGTTCCCACGGGGGCGCTGGTCTAGTCTGGATTGCTGTGGCCTCTTCTAGCGTGATGCGCAGGACCAGGAACACCGATTGGACAGGACCTCCAAATCGTGCTTGCCTGGCCCGTAGGAATATCCTTCTGCAGATGAGAAAGGGGATTAACAGTCTGCAGAATAGTGTGCTAGCTCCCCCCTTTCCCCCTCCGTTCCTCTCTAACTTCCTCCAAACCCCGGTTTAAGCTCACCTTATGGTTTGGAAGGATGAACTCTCCATCCTGCTTCTGGTGCAGGGGCGCGCATTCGTCCAGTTACTTCACTGGTTTTCAGAATGGCGCTGGCAAAATCCACTTGACTTTCCTGAGCGATGCGCCGTAAGTATGAAAGTTCAAAGTTCAAGTGAGGCCCCCTTTATGTTGTCTTTCTAACCTGTGATCTGTCCTTTATTTCAGGTGCAGAATGAAGGCAATGCATCGAGGGGTTAAACTGCCGAGGTGAGTAGTGATGAGGGCGATCCCTCTAAATGTCCTTATCATTCCCCAGAAATGTCTCTTGTCCTTTCCCCATAGGGGCCGGGGTACGGTACCTGCCAACGGGGCGGCACCGACCCAAAATGTGGAAGAAAAGCCGGTAAGTATTATGGCTGTTAATCAGGCTTTCCTTCTGTGTTCCTTCTGCTCACCTTTTGTTTCTTCCTCTCTCCCCTAGTTGCAGAGATGTGGTGTCCGATGCTGACAGCCGCGATGGAGCCGGGAGATGTCTCGAGGACAGGTGAGTGAAGCGTGGCGCTGCAGCGAGCAACGCAATGCTTTTAAATGGAAGTCTTTCTTCAGGGATGCTGGCGAGAAGATTCCGGATGCAGGTAAGAAGTTTGAAATAGTCCTTGGTTTTCACCTTTCTCTTCTCTTCCTTCCTTGCAGGTCTTCCAGGTTCGAGGCGGCGTGGCTGGAGTCCAGGAGCAGGAGCAGACACGGTGAGCGTTAAGCTGCAGGAAGCAGAACAACGCGAAGCATGAGCTGCTGTCTGGGCGTGGCTTAAATAGCCTCCAAAGAAGTCCCAGGTATGTATCCTTCCCCAACTAGGTATGTATCCTTCCCTGGCCACGCCCGAGTTAAAAAATAGTCCCTATGAAAAAATAGTCCCTTTCAGGTCTCAGGGAGGCCTGAAGCGTGCAGCATGGTCTGCATCAGGTAAGTGCACAAAACACCTCCCTTTATGAGCCTGGCGCCTATGGCGCCAGGACTGATGTCCAACATGAGCCTTGTGCCAAAGGCGCCAGGACTGAGTCCAAAGAGCCCCGATAAGGGGCCGCTGGGCTTTTACCCGAGGGCATGATGCCTGCTTCCGGGGGTGCTGGGCCTGGCCTGGTGCTCCGGGGGTAGGCATCATGACAACAACCTTATTCTTATGAAAAACCAGGAAGGGATGCTCCATCGACAAGGCCTGGAGCTCACTCACACGCCTTGCCGAAGTCACAGCAACCAAGAAGGACACTTTCACGAAAGGTACTTGCATTTGTAATTGTATTTATTTATTTGTAAAGCACAGCCAAGCCCTGAGGCAGCTGGGCGCTGAATCTTAATAGTTACATAAATATACATTGGCCATAGAATTTACAAGTTCCATATGGATATGTAGCCAAACAAAATAGTAAAACATCTTGTGTGGACATGGAATTGCAAATCCCAGGGGTCCCCGAAAGGTCGATTAAGCCCGAGTTTAACAAGTGAGTGTGCATGGATCAATATACATAAATGGACAAATATTACAGTATGATACTCATAGACAATGTTCCTAAAGTACTAGATCTAAGAGATGGATATTTTCAGGGTAAGTGTACATGGCTGGATATACATGAAAGGGCAGTTGATATAAAGTATAAAGTAAAAGTAATAGTTGTTGCGGGTAGTCAGGTATGCTGACAGTGTTCCAGAAGGATGGGATCTGAGAGGTGGAGGCCAGTATGCAATGCTGAAGGGAAGAGAGGACAGTGGGTAGGTTAGTTTCGCTAATCAGTTTGGCTGTTGGCTTGTCCATGAAACCAGTTTTTTACTTTTAGACAAAATTTAGCGAATTAGGGTTCTTCTCTAATGTGGATTGGGAGGTTGTTCCATTTCTTAGCCTGCTCGTTGTTGGTTAAATCATGGGATGGTGACACTGTGTGCTTGGGCGGATCTGGTGGGTCACGTAGGATTGTGGCGTAAGAAGGTGTCCGCAAGATAGGTTGGTGCCTGATTGTGAAGGCACTTACGTGTGAATGAAAGTGTCTTGAGATCTATTATTTGCTTGATATTAAGCCACTTTATAGCTTGTCTAATAGATGAGATGTAATGCTTTCTCGGGATATTACAAGCCGCTCTCATGGCATTGCTTTGCATGATTTGCATTTTATTGATATGAAGCTGGGATGTGCCCAAATATAGTGCATTACAGTAGTCAAGTTTTGTTGAAACTAATGCAGTTTGTAATTGTCAAGGAAGGTCGGCAGGCTGTGATGAGCTAACAGGTCAGTGCCGTAGAGGAGGCTGAGGCATTAGTTTGTCTGGTTAGAGTAAGGGCAGTGTCGATATAGATCCCTAGTGTTTTTATATCCTTTGCTATTTAAGGTCTACCGTAGCAATGGGCTTAAAGGGCTTATGGCACAAGGCAGTAAGGACCACATTCATATCCCACGTTGGATGCGGTTTGCAAACAGGAGGGTAAAGGTGCATGAGGACTGCAAAGTGACTTTTAATGACTGGATTTGACAGTGAAAAAGAGCACTGATCCGTGGACAGATAAGCGGCAATAGCCGACAGATGAGTCCTGCAGGACAAGACATGAATGCCAGACTCTGCCAGATGTGAGACAAAGGACAGAACTGCATTGATCGTAGCCTCCCTGGGGTCCAGCTGCCTAGCCAAACACCAGTGGCAGAACCGTAGCCATTTACTTTTATACTGAGATCTTAAGGGCTTTCTGGCCGCCTGAATAATGCGCATGTTGTCTGTGTATAAATTGAGGCGCTCTAAGGATCTGAACTCAGGCACCATTCTGCCAAGTTGAATGCATGTGGGGTGGGGTGCCACAATTGCGGATCGCTCTGGTGCAGCAGGTTGGGAACCATTGGAAGCCTGATTGGTCCACACACCGATAGATGCTGAAGCTCTGAAAACCAAAACCTGCCCGGCCAGCACAGTGTTATGAACAGAAGAGAGCAATTTGCTGTGACCCTCAGCTTTCAAAGCGGCCGATGAATCAGAGGCAGAGGCAGAAAAGCATAGGCCCTCATGTTGTGCCAGTAAATCTCGAGAGCATCTCCCAGAGAGGAGGCTCCCAGACCACTTCTGGAAGCATACAGGGGAAGCTTCCTGTTTGTCCATGTCGCAAAGAGGTCCACTTCTGGAGTGCCCCAACAATGGAAAATCTGTAAGAGGACCTCCTTGTTCAGTTCTCACTCGTAACTGACCATTGTTCGTCAGCTGAGGGCATCTGCAGTAACATTCAGGTGGCTTGGGATGTGTACTGCCACCAGCCAGTTGCCATGCTGAACAGCCCATTCCCAAATATGAATGGCAAGATCCAGAGTAGTGGACTTGGTACTCCCCTGCTTGTTGATATAAAATATGGACACTACATTGTCCGTACGGACACAGACAACTTTGTTGACAATGACAGGCTTGCATGCTTTCAGCGCCAGGAATATCGGCAGGAGCTCCAAGTGATTTATATGAAGCTGTCTGTCCTGTCTGACCAAAGATCGGAAACCTGAAGAAGATCCAACGTCACACCCCAACCCAACCATCAATAGCGGGCAGGGGTCTTGAAAAGCTGCGCCCACCGACAGATTGCTGTGAGAAGACCACCACAGGAGGTCTATCCTCATGAAGGATGGAACCAGCATCATTTTGGAGTCTGCATCCACTGTTTGGCACCAAGAGCTCCGAAGAGCCATCTGCAAGTTGAGCAAGAAGCAAGAGGAAGACCCAGCACACATGAGGCCATGAAGCCCAGAAGCCTCTGGAACCACCAGGCCGACATGCTCTCCCACCGCATAAACACCTGCGACATGGCCAACAGATCTGCTATTCTGTCCCCGGTCAGGTATACTCTGCAGTCCATCGTGTTCCAATGAAAACCCAGGAAAATCAAGTCCTGAAAGACCATCTTGGAGGATTTCCACCAGTTCACCAACAGCCCAAGGTGGAACAGGAGGTTGTTTAGACTTCGCAGCAGCCAATCGTCCAAATAGGCATGCACATGGGTACCCTGTAGTCGAAGAAAAGCTGCGATGACATCATCTTCGTAAAGACACGCGGTGCCGAGCTGAGGACAAACGGGAGCACACGAAACAGGAAATGCTACTCCCCCAAGGAAAACCATAGGTATTTCCGATGCGGACTCCAAATAAGGATATGCGTATAAGCATCCTTAAGGTCCACCAGGCTGAGCCAGTCGCCCTTCTGCAAAGAGGACTTTATCTGACAGGGCGTGATCATCTTGAATTTCTCTTCGATTGGGTTTGGGCACCGTAAACAGCCAGGAGTAGAAGCCCTCCCCTCGCTCCCCTAGCGGAACGGGTTCCACTGCCCTGAGATCCAGAAGCTTCTGGATCTTGGCTCTGAGGGAGAGCGACCCCGACTGCTGGAAGGGATTATTGAAGGGTGGGGTAGGGGAAGGGGCAAGCAGATGCCCGCCCGAGAAACTGACAACAACCACCGGTCCTCATTGATGGTCTGCCACGCCTCCCAGTGAGACGCAATGTGCCCTCCCACCGGGGTCTTGTGCAAGTGTAGAAAATACTCATTTGGCTAGTTTTTTGGTGGCTGTACCAACAGAATCTGAGGAAGAGGTTGATTATCAAGAGAAAAACCAGCCCCGTTGCTGACGCTGACAGGAGTTTCCTGTTGGAGCATCGACTCTACGCGTCTTCGGATCCATAAACCCCTGAAAACCAGAGGAAGGCCCAGGCTGCGAAGACGTCTTCTGCACCCTGAAAGGCAGTTTCACCAAGATGGACAGGGACTTGGCAGTCTGAGTGCTGTCCTTAGTCTTGGTCAGTTCAATGTCTGTTGATGAATGAAAAAGCTCTTTGATATCAAAAGGCAGGTCCAGAACTTTATCCTGCACCTCTTTGGAAAACTTTGTGGCATGAAGCCATACCTGACAAGAGGTGTCCACACCAAGCATGAGGCCCCGAGCTGAGGTGTTAACATGATGTGCTGCAGCCTCAAGCATATCCTGCGCCAGGACCCTGGCATCTGATAAACCTGCTTTAAAATCGTCTAGTCCATCTGCAGGGATAAATTCCTCAAATTCCAACAGACCTTTCCACATTTTCATATTCGGCCCCCGCTAACACAATGTACACGTTCGCTTGACGCAACTGCAGGGCTGAATTAGCAAAGATCTTCCTCCCCAAAGAGTCAAGAATCTTGTCCTTTTTGGCCAGAACCTGGGCTGCCATTGTAGATGACGCTGAAGCTGGTCTGGATTGTAATGTGGCAGCTGCCACCACCGTGGAGGAAGGAGGCGGCCAAGACACTACGGCTGCCGCTTTCGAAGTATGAAGCCTATAACGAGCATTCATTCTTTTGTTAACAATCAGTCCAGAGTGTGGTTTATCCCAGACTTTTCAGACCTCGGCCAAAGCGTCCTTCTAGAAGAACAAGCTGGTACGCTCCAGAGGAGACAAGGTGAACGCCCCAGAAAGCACCCCTTCCTGGGGAGCGGGTGTCTTGGGTACTGGAACATCCCGAAGACACATCATGTTCAGCACGCGGTTGTGGAAGGCTCCAACAGAGCGGGGCTGGTCCTCGCTGTCCTGATTCCCCTGTGTGTCATCCGACACATCTGGGTCAAGATGCGTCACAGCTGGCCTTGCTGAAGATTTGTCCACTGGAGACAAGGAAGGCAAGGGAGGGAGAGCTGGAGGTGGGCCGGCTGGTAGAGGTGGAGCTGCCGGAACCACCCGTGCTGCGGCTGGAACCGATGGCGCAGGAGCCACTGGAGGGCATATCACCCTAAACAAACCTTGGAAATACTCCTTCATGGGGTCGGAGTGCATAAGCCTTTGAAATTTTCTGAAAAAGGTGTCCTCCGCCGACGGTTTAGGTGTGGCAGGAGGGGGCCTCTCATGAGCAGAGTAGCTCCAGGGGCGTAAGGGAGAGGGCTGTCAAGAAGGTCTTTCTCCACTTGAATCAATATAGATCAAGGGCGCAGATGCCGCCGGGAGTGAGACGGTGTGCGGTAAAGGCATCCGAGCATTCCAGTCATACACTGGACGAAAAGGATGCACACAAAGAAAACCGAAAAACCTGAAAAACCGCTCCCAGCACCTAAAGCTGATGGCGTAGGTGTAAGGGAGGAATCCAAAATGGCCACCGTAGACTTGGCAGGAACGGACGCCATTTTGTCTGCACCTGAGGAGTACTGCGGCACATGTGGGAGTGAGGCAGGGCTCTCCACAGGCAGGTCAGGGGTCTTCATTTTAGCCTTCACACAAGGAACCTCGTCAGAGCCGGTAATGTGTGGCCTAGAATGTTTCTGAGACATGCTATCAGCCAAATTAGCCTCCAACCGAGGGACCTCGACCATGCCGGTAACAGAGGAATTCCGTTCAGAGACCTCACTCTGTGCCCTCTCGACAGAACCGGTGTCACCGCCCGAGCGGGAACGATGAGGAGTACACCTCACCGACAAGACCTTTCCAGGCCTCTCACAACTGTCGGTCACCTTAGCCTCAAACAGAGGAACCTCAGACCCGAGTCCGGTAACAGTCCACTCATGAGGGGCCTTGAACCTTATTTCGGTACAGAAAGCCTCCACAGAGGCCTCAGGGCGTACCCCAGTGTCTTTATGGGAAGCTCAGCAAAGGAGACCTCGAAGCAAGCTCTGGTACCCACCGCCTCACTAGAACCAGGCCCACAAACAGCCCCCACACGAGGGGCCTCGTACTGTAATCCGGTGTCAATAGGCACCTTACGGAGGCCCTCGGAGAAAACTCTGGTACACTTTTTAGGCCTATAAGGCACCTCAGGGGGAACCCCGGTAACAGAGCTTTTGAAGCTCTTCCCAGACCGGGAAGACCCCGAGAAGGAGTCCCCTAGCCGGGGTGCTCTAAAAACTAAAGAACTTTCTGGGCATCTCTTCTTCTTGTCGATCAAGCTCTGAAAATGTGGAGGAGGAGTGCGCTGAAACACCTCCTCCCTCCACACACTACGTTGAAGCGCCCAGACCGAAAGGGAATCGCAGTAGAAGCATGAGTCCCAATGGTGGTCCAGACCCAAACACTCTAAACAAAGAGGATGGGGATCTGCCCTAGTGACGCATAGATCGCAGGAAGAACAATTGGGAAAATCTAACTGGAACAGTATCGACGGACTACTAGGTGACCGCTAAACCGGAGCAGGAGCGAAGGATACTGGAAGGAAAAAATATCCCAAAAATGCAAGTGCATCCAGTCCCGATCGTACAGAGAAAAGGTCTGTTGGGTGATGTGCTGGGCGGAGCTAAGGAGGGCGGGGTTACAGCCGCATGTGGTACCCCACGTAAAAAGAGAGGAAGGAGACATTTTTGAAAAATGTGATGCTTTTTACAAAGTGCTCCGGTCCCGTCTCACAGGACGTAGGAATGTCCCAAGTATGGAGGAAAGGGGACGGGATGTTGGAGTAATTATTTTACTATCGAAATTACCAGATTAAAAATAATGCACTTCTATGATGCATGCTGCTCCCATTGCCTATTTGCATGTATGATTAGGTTCCTCTACTAACAACAATAGACTATAATGATTTCTTTACATGAGTACACTCTTTAATACGTTTAAGTATTTCATGATAGATCACCACCTGTTACCAATATTATAACCACAACCATTTGTGGGACTGTTTAGCAAAATTAATTTCATACTTGATGTCATCAGTGATGTCAGCAATGACATTTATGATGACATCTTTGATGTCCTGGGCATTAGTCTTATCAGTGTACAGTGGTGGCTTAGGCTACTATAACTGGCAAATGTCTGAGGTTTTTCTGTTTTGCTTGTAACCATAACATCCCTTTAATAAAGTGTTTTCACTGAATCTTATAGGTTCTTGTTAGTGCAGCTTAATCATAACATCCATTTAACACAGCGTTTTCACTGAATTCCATAGGTTTTTACAAGTGTACCCTTAATTTGCTACAAGTTCCTTATATTATACTCACCCCCAATGCAGCAGCTATACAGTCTGTGGACAGTAAGAATGTCTGCAGACTGAAGGTAGTATTCACAAAGCCCAGAAGCACAGGGTCGAACAGAAAATGTTCTACCCATCAACCAAAAAACACATACACATAAAACAACATTACTTATATTAATTGCACTAAAATATACCTTTTTGTACAAATCGTCACTTCAAAATTTAAACATTCTTTTTTCATTTATCAAACAATATAATGGAATGTACCAAGCACAAACAAAAACTGTACACCTCATATTATCACTTCAATACCACTCTTCATACAAACTCACATACACCAGGTGCGTATTCCAAATCAATCTCTCACCACATAGTAAGTACAGTGTATTTATTTCTCTATTATTACCATTCATGATGTAAACATTTTTACAAGACTATATCATGTTTTTATTTTACCAGAAATGGCAAACACACTTGAGTGATTGGAAGAAAACTTTACATAAGAAGAAATGAGTGATGATAACATATCTAATGGTAAACAATACATCTTTCAAAATAAACAATGTAATTTCTTCTTTTCTTATAGCACATACTTTAAATGAAGAAACAACACCCCGATGTAATTATGTAGAATCCCCTGAATCACAAAGACAATCTCTATCCCTAACTGTACATAATGAAATCATGATATTGTCTGTAAAATTGGATGAACTTATTAATGAATTTAAGGAACTTTTAAATTATGTTAAAAATCATGTTTTTAGAAATGTTGATTATCACTGTCCTTCTTGTACCTGTCCCCCTTTCCCCAGCAATCACCCCCATCAAATTCCACAGTCAAGATGGAAAATGCCTTGATGAAATTTCTCTCCCTACATCCCTTCATAATCATTGTACAGTATTTGTATTTTGCATTTCATTTATTTGTATAGCGCACCAGGCCCGAGGGGAACCGGGCGCATGTCTTAGAGCAAACAGGTACATGAATGGCATGGAGTACAGTTACAATCAATTAGTTACCTTCACAAGAGCATTAAGGTGCAGAGCAATGCAGATAGAGAGGCAGATTGTCACAAAATGAAAGAAGGTGGAGAAGATCAGATGGCCTAGGATGGCAATTGGTCAGGTATAGCGGATAGCCAGAGCTTGACTTTGTGTTTGAATAAGGTAGGAGAAAGCAGGGTTCTGATGGTAAGAGGCAGTTAGTTCCAGAGTTTGGTGGTGAGGACTCGGAAACTAGCACCTCCGTCTGTCTGTAGCTTGTATCTGGGGATCGTGAGGCATTGTGCTTCGGAAGATCTGAGTGACCGTGAAGGTATATACTGAGAGAATCGAGAAGCTAGGTAGATGGGGGCCTAGTTGTTTACACATTTGTGAGTAGGGGCCAGGGATTTCAGTGATATCCTTTGGGTAACTAAGAGCCAACGTAGACTCTTTCTAGTTTCAGTGATATGTGCAGATCTAGGGATGTTGAGGACAGCTCTTATAGCATTATTTTGAGTGATTTGGAGTTTGTTGAAGTTTCGTTGGTTGGTACCTTGATAATGAGCATTGCAGTAATCCAGTTTGGACATAACCAGAGTCCTGGCAAGGATAATGCAGTTCTGAGTTGAGAGGAATGGACGGCAGGCTGTAATCAACTTACATGTGTATTCAGAGGTGGCGATGACCGCGCTTGTTTGTCTGTTGAGGGAGAGTGTGTAATCGAGGTAGATTCCCAGGGTTTTAGTATTTTTGAATACTTTGATGGAATTACCATCTATGTTGAAAGTGCTAAATGAGGGGTAAAGCTTATTGTGTCTTTGTTGGGTGTCTAGGATGAGGAGCTCTGTCTTGTCATTGTTAAGACAGAGCTCGTGTTGGGCCATCCAGGCTTGGACAACCTGGTAGATGTAATTCAAAGCTTTAGAATCGGCGATGTAGTCACCAGTGATAGGGATGAGTATCTGGGTGTCGTCAGCGTAGTTGGTGTAGGTGACACCCAGATAGTCAAGCACATCAAACAAAGGTTTGGTAAATACCTGTAAAGTGTAGCCCTTGTTGGACTCCGCAGGGGACCGGGGTTGGATCTGCCGCAGAGGTGGGTGAAAATACTCTCATGTGTCTATTTTCCAGGAAGGCGCTAATACAATTGGTGGCTTTTTCAGAAAAGTGGGCAGCTGATTTAAAGTGATAGCAGAGGATTTGGTGATTGACCAGATCGAAGGCTGCAGAGAGATCCAGGAGTAGTAGGAGGGTCAATTTACCATTGTCTTTGAGGTCCTCGATTTCAGTTTTGAGATCTAATAAGGCTGTTTTTGTCCCGTGCTTGGGTCTAAAGCCAGATTGTCTTGTGCGTAGTAGGTTATTAGTTTCCAGATTTGTCTGTATCTGTAGGTAGGCTGCTCTATGTAATATTTTTAGAAGGAACGGGACTGTGCTGATGTGTCTGTAGTTAGATGGTATTGAGGGATCCAATGTAGGTTTTTTCAGCAGGGGGATGGCCCATGCATCCTTCAAATTGTTAGGGACAAGTCCAGTTTGAAATGAGGAGTTGATGAAGGCGGTAATGAATGGTGCGAGGTCATGTGCCGATTCCTTGATGATTGGTGCTGGGCAGGAGTCCCCTTGGCAGTTGGAAGGTTTTAGATTGCTAATGATTTTTTCAACCTCTGGGATGGTGAGAGGTACAAAGCTAAATGGGGTCTGGGTGAAGATGGTGGCTGTCTTGGGTTCCAGGAGTTTAGTTAGGGAGGAGGTAAGGAGTGAGTTTTGTTTGGCATTGATTTTGGCTTGTAAGGTGGTTATTTTGGTGAGGAGAGCCTTTTGGATATTATTGCACCATATACTGTCTTTGCTACATGTGTCAAGGTTGGACGAAGGGGATTCTAATTCTTTTAGAATTTTAAATAACTCCTTTGTGTTGGATTCAGCTTGTAAGATATGCTGGTTGCACGTCTCTTTTTTAGCTTGTAGGATTGCTTCCTTGTAGTTGAGGGATGCGATGAAAAGGTTATCATGGTAGACTTTTCCAGAGTGCTTCTGCCTTAAGTTTTTCTTTGCACAGAGCTCTGAGTTGCAGTGTAAACCAAGAATTCAAATGGGGTCGTTGTTTAGCTTTCCGTAGTTTGAGCGGTGCTATGGTGTCAATAGCTTTGAGCAATGTTTGGTTAAAGGTGTGCAATAAGACAGTGGGGTTCTTATGCTGTAAAGCACAGTTATTAAGCATAGGTAGGATGAGGGGGAGTAGTTTATCCCTGGTGATGTCCTTTTTGTTCCTCGTAGGAATGGGGGGAGCTATGATAGGTTTAGGGCAAGGATTGGTAGCTGGTATATGAAAGATAATGATGTGGTGATCAGACCAGGCAGAGGCAGAGTTGGAGCTTATTGATGTGTTACAGTTTAAGTCTACAATCCAATCAAATGTTCGACCCTTGTTATGGGTAGGTTTGAGAATGCGTTGCTGAAAACCTAAGTTAGAAATGATACTAGCAACCTCAGTGGCCATGGAATCCTTAGGGTCTAATAGGCCAAGGTTGATGTCACCCAGTAGCATCACTTGGGAGTTGGGCTTGGTGTTGTCGGTAAGGATAGAAGTAATATCCTCCACTAAGGAGGTTAGAGATCCTGATGGTCTGTAAATAAGGTGTAGGGATGCTGTGTTGGTCGGTGATAGGGAGAGTTTAACTGATAAGGATTCGGCAGAACTTGTTGGGTGTTGGGGATGAGTCTCATATTAATATTGTCCCTATGTATAAATGCAAACCACCCCCTTTAGTCAGGTTGGATTAGCGGTCATTTCTAATGATGGAATATCCATCAGGGATGGCGAGGGCCAGGAGCGGACCTGAGGCGGCATGTAGCCAGGTTTCCGTGATGGTGATGAAGTCGAGGTTTTGGGCAGTAATGAGGTCTGTGATATCAAGAGCGTGGGCGGTGAGGGATCTGGCATTAATGAGGGCTCCCTTTAGTTCTTTAATAGGGGGAATCACCGGGTGGTCAGGTAAGGGCTGAGTGGTTGGCCAAGGACTGGCAGTGTGGTGGTGGAGAGTGTTGCGCTGGGTGCATGGTATGTGAGGCAGTCTAGATCTAAGTCTGGCATTCCTAAGTTCGAGTGAGCAAGGTCGATTGGGTGTGGGTTTCGTGCCGAAATGTTGAAGCCACAAGGCAGGTGCGTTGAGATAAGGTTTGGTAAGGTAATCAATGATGGGGTCCGATACAGTGTTGTGCATGGGTGTGGGGGGGAGAAGGGGTAAGTCAAAGGTATTGTGTTGTGGGACATAGTGGAGGAGTATGTACTGGGGTGGTGGTGGTGAATAACTGCGGTGCTGATTGATAGTGCACAGTGTATATTGACTAATTGCCCTGTAATGACAAGGTGTATGAGGAGGATGCTGGCAAGGGGACACAGCAACATATCGTAACACAGATGGGAAAACGATTAGAATAGGTACCGTGTGGTTGCTGTAGCGGCAATGTGGTACGTGTACAGGGGAGTGTAGTCATACAGTATAGGTCAAAAGTAGTACAGAAATACAATGTTTGACTAATGGTTATAGGCGTACATGCTAGGCAAGCATAGACAGGCACATAGTGTCAGCACAATAAGTAAGATGGCAAGAGTTAAGTGTGACAGGCAAAAGGACGAGCTAGCAAGAGGCTTTCCCTATCAATAGTTCATAAGGGCATGAGTCACGCATACAGTAGTGGCGAATTGCACAAGATGGGCTAAATCAGTAATGCAAAAGAATAGGCTGATTCACATACGCAGAAATAGGCTAATTCAGATGTGCCCAAAGTAATCTGATGCTAGCTTGCACAGGGCGGCACGAACATTCTCATTCAGGCTATACTGGCTTGTTTCAATCGCAGAGGAACAGGATCAATAGCAGTAAGATTGTAGCATATACACTAGCACGCATCCCTATACATCCTTCTTAACATGGGACTGATACGTATAGCTCTAGGTCACGTTAATCTGTAGATTTTGGTGATGTAGCTCATTTGGCATACGGCATGGGATGTGGATCCAGCTAGCTCAGGGTACTAGAAGAATTATGATAGGTGTACTCACACGGAATGAGACACTTCATACAAGTAAGATGATATACTTCTTTTGTTTCTGACTGGATAGCAAGGGGAGGTAAGGCTGAATCTGTAAAAGCTATGCCTTGGCTTAAGGAACAATAATGCCGTAATCTAGTTTGGTATAGTTAGTAGTTTAGGCAAATGGACATATGTAGGCTTATTTAGGGAGTGGCACATCAATGCTAGTTACTATTCAATTTGGCACGAAGGAGCAGGGTACAGAGTAGCTGAGGCTAAAACAATTCACTCGATTCCCTGGGGTGAGGCAGTCATGCAATAAAGAACATAGTTTTACACATGCATTCGGGCAATAGGTAGGCAACGATTACAGGTACTGTTGGTGAGCTGTGTCATGGAAGTTGCTCAATACAGTGGGGAAAAAGAAACAAAACCATGATGCAGCAGTTAAGCAGTGGTGTAGGGTAAACAGCATGAATCGGATATGCGTTAGAGGGCTAGGCATCGAGTCACAATAAGTAAACATGTGGAGACAGCAACATGAGGCATATGGTTTACCGTGTTGAAGAAGAGGAATACCTTGAGTCAAAAGCATATAGATATGCTTGCAATCGCGCACAGATAGGATGCCTTTTACACAGTGGGTGGTAGATAAAGTTTCAAGTGGAAGATGGGCAGCAGTTCCAAATTCTCCTATTTATGTGTCCCATTCCGATATCCCATCCCTTTCATAAATAAATTGATTTTGTATACCAATTATATACCTTTTATACAAATTAATAGTCCGCAGACCATACGACTGTCCAGGGTGTCCGTTAACAAAATTGGGGGAGGTGGGTCCACGGACAGCGCGCCATGTCCAGATATGTCCATTCTCGCATGATGCATTTTTAATTAGTCCAGAGACGGCACACTCGTTTGCGGACATCCATGCGCATGCACCATGTGACTCCTGCCCGAATAGTGTCCTCGGACAGCCGCCAGCCCCACAGACATCTGTGGATGTTATCATGTCACCACACCCCTGTGACATGATGGCCTGCCCGCCATCGGTGTCTGTGCTCTGTGGACAGTTTAAAACTGCATTTACGGCCAATCTAGCATGTTTCAAGTTCAAGGTTGAATCTTCTGGAGTTTTTAGACCCATTCTTAGTTCATCTGGCAACTTTTTACAACTTTCTAGGGCCTATTTTCAACTCTGTAGTTCGCGGACAGATGCGCGGTCCGCAGATGGCTTCTCTGAAGACATCCACCCATTACATTTCCTTATTCTCAATCTGGCAGTAAAGGAGGGAGCACCAGCTTTAAAGATCTGTTTTGGAGACTGGCATCAAGGGCATGTCTCATGGCCATTGCTCCTCCCCAGCCATCCCCACCACCACCATCACCATCTAGTGGGTCTGGAAACAGGAACAGGCGTGATGATGCAGAAGAGGAGGAAGAGGAAGATGAAGATGAGTTAGATGGAGTGCCTACATCAAGCTCCCTCTCTGAGTCCTGGGTGTGGTGTTTTTTTTACCATCATTGGGGGTATACCAAAGGCGAAGATCAGACACACTGAGTGCGGGGAAGTACTCACTCATGGGAAACTCGGGTTGTACTTGTATGGGACCACCTCCATGCACCGCCAAACCAGATCAAACCACTCAGTTCTCTGAGAAAGTCTGTTCTTTTCTCAGGCAGAAGCAGGAAGACAGCTTCTAACCAATCTTCCTCAACTGCTCCTGACACTATACAAAATGCTCCTCTGGGGCAGAGGATCCTGGCAGCGGCCTCACATGCCATTCAAAATGCTGTTAATGGTTACCTTTTGAGTTTCAAAATACTATGTTTCTAATGCGAAGCACCTATCTGCAGGGGGGAGCAATTTCTAAGTGCTTTTGAGGCCGCAGTTAAAGAGCAAGAGATACACTGCCACCTACCTTAAATTTTAGGCTAACCCAACATCTTCCTCTGTCTACCTGCCTCTTTGTCTCAGTGGTTGGTGCCCCTTCACTCCCTTCCCTCCACCAATTTAACCTGCCTGTCCTGGAAAATAGTGAAACATGCCCAATATGATACAAAATCACAAAACACCACCAAAACACGGTTCCTTTAGGAGCCACCATTCACAGTTAAAAAATAGAACTGGAAAAAAAATCACAGGCTCCTTTGCAGCCTATATAGCATGCGAACAGCACAGTAGTCCGTCGACATCTGTAAAATTCCACGCATGGGGTGGGGTAATGGAAACCATTTTAATTGGTTTTCATTCAAAAATGGTGGCTTTTAAAAGAACTGTGTTTCTCTTTTTGGCTTTGATATATTTTTTCATTATGTTGTTTTATGTACTAAACAAATATTCTACAGAATTTGATAATTTTTTCTAACTTTCACAAAAAGTGCTTCTTATTTTCTTTTCTCTGTTTCCTTTTTGTATAATTCAACTTCTAAAGAATACTTGAATCCATATTATATGTGTTCTCAGAAACTGTTTCAATGCATTTTGAACGTTTTCAAGAAAATCTGACTGCCCACATTAGTTAGATGAAATCCATCTCTTTGAAAATATGTTGACAATCTGAAGTGTGATATTTTCATAATGAAAACATGTCATGACAACATCCTGCAAAAAGGCACATACAACTTGGTTCACATTGTACCTTCTTTCTCAATTTGTGGAAAAAATAAATTGGAACGCATTCACATTTGTCTCTGAGCAATCTGAGAAAAAAATATTTCAAACGTGAAAACAGTTCCATCAACTTTCCCAATTTAGCCTTCATATCAAGCTGTAATGATATTCTGGTAGCATAGCCCAAACTGTTCCCTCCAGAGGGAACTACAAACATGTCTGGATGCTTCAAGTGAACCATATTCTCACCAAACGGGAGGAATTCCACCCACGTTATTCATCGAACTCCATACAATGAAACTTGAAACTCATTCAATCCAAGATTCTCAGGCAATCCGCATTGCTCAGAATACACCTTCAGACAATGGATCCAATAGTGTCCCTGGATCCATACACTCTGCTTCCTCAAACACATACCGATAGTCATCATCAGTGCACTCACCAAACAAAACTCCTGCTACCCTCTCTTCCGCAACACCACACCCATTAAACCTGATAAGCTGACCCCCCAATGTCTGTGGACTTCCATGACTAGTCCATACAGTCCCCTTTCAATGCTGGGCATCCTTAAAAGACCTGAATGACAGGTGCAGTGCCACAGACTACTGTGGTGACTGCAAACACCATAGCACATGGCAGCCCTTTTACCCTTTCTATTTTCATGTTTCTAACACTCCCTCAGTGGGGGCTTTTGAACAGTCACACATCCATCCCCCAATCACATCCAAAAACTCTACATGTAACCCTGTAATCTAAATTCAATACTTCAGATGCACTCTTGAACTCTCAGGCCCATATACTCATCAAGGTGTTAAGTACCGAAAAGGACGTTAAAAGGGCAAACAACCTTTTCGGTACTTAAGACCTCTTCTGAAGGTGGCGCATTCTTCCGAAGTCAGAAGGAATGCCCCCCTTTCGGAATACATGTGGCGGTTGCTAGGATGGGTTGGAAACCAACCTAGCAACTGCCACATTCGTAAAGTGGCTTTATAGAAGGCTATTCTTGTGGCACTCTGCCAGTTTAATATCTGCGCTAAACTAGCGCACATATACGGTACCCTTTTGGTGGCGTTAAACTGGAGGACTGCCCCACGAAGCCTTATTTGGTGTAAAAGAAAGTGTTCATATACAACACACGGTGTATATGAACACTTTCATTTACACCAAACCAAGCAGCTTCAACTTTGCATCCTGCAACGTTGAAGCTGTTCGCTTTAAATGAGTGTTCATATACACTGCCCGGGTGTATATGAACACTTTCATTTACACCAAAGCAAGAGGCTTCAACATTGCATCGTGCAACATTGAAGCCGCTCGCTTTAAATGAAAGTGTTCATATACAACACACAGGTCTATATGAACAATTTCCTATACACCAAAGTAAGCAGCTTCAACATCCTGCAGTGTTGAAGCTGCTCACTTTGGTGTATAGGGACGTGTTCATACACACCTGTGTTCTCGGCAGCATTTTTTGTAAAATAACAAATATGTCCTTATTTTACAAAAACGCTGCCAAGATTGGATTGCGCCTGTTACAACTAAAAACAGGCACAATCCACACAGAGCACTGTCGTGCTCTACGAGGATGCCCAGACCGACTTGAGAATACTAGTGGAGCCTGGGTGTCCTCTTTTGGCACAGCGAATTGTGCTGTTTAGCACCTTCACTGCGCCAAGTTCAGAATATGGGCCTCAGAGTACATGCATCCTGTTACTTACAGCCACCTGCATAACAAACTACTGACACGCAAAGGGACTTTGAATTTAATTACGTTACCGCAATTTGCAGTACCGTAATTACTGCCTTCCCCATTCCCATTGAGCCTTATGGGGCAAAAATGGGAATGGGGAAGGACCAATGGTGCATGGGGAATTACTGCCCCACCATCCTTGGAATGGGGTGGTAATTCCCCATTGCACCATGGCGGACTCGTTACAATACCGGCAGCAACCATGGTGCTAATAGCGCCATTGGTTACCGCCGGTGTTGTAATGAGGGCCATAGTACAGGTATGCTTATATTTTGTAAGCATTTTCTTCAACTCTTGTACAGATGTATATAGACAAGGTTGCTGCTACTTCACATGTAATAAACTTCTCAAAAAGCATATTCACTTTTTAACCACTCTAGCAAATGTATGTATTGCAGCATTCACAACCTGCCCACATCAAGTGGCAGTTACTTACAATGTTATGTGTTTAAAAATGTTTATTTTTAGCAGCATGTTCATAATATTTAAACAAATGCGTATGTGCCTTTATAGCAGCACTATATGTAACTTTTTCTTTATAAAAGAAAGGAAAAGTAGATATAAATTATGTGTCAACCATTTTTAAGTAGCACTTGGTGTGTTCCCGTTTGATATGTTGGCAGTACTCCATATTTGCCAACATGACCCATTCCAAACTATAGCTGCTCAACAAGTCTCAGTTTCCTTCTTTGCATTTTGTGACTTGTAATACCCCTTCACCCATTATACAACTCAGATTACAAGTCCCAGAATGCCCACAAAAATAACCAGGCTTGTACTGCAAGATTCTGTCACATGTATATTAAATGAAAAATAGAAAATGCTGCACGTTTACAAATATTTGCTTTTAGGAGCATTTTAAAGAAAGTTAAGAAATGCATATATGCATTAACGGCAGCACTGTATGTAACTTGTAAAACAACGAAAAAGCAGATGCCAAACATGTGTACAACATTGTCAAGTGCCACATAGTGTGGAAGTTTAATAGCTTGCTAGTACATTCATATGTGCTAACATTACCCATTCCAATCGGTATGTGCTTATACAGTTCTAATTTCTTCTATGCATTCTGGGACTTGCAGTTCAAGTGTTCTAATGGAAAAAGGGGAACTACAAATTCCAGAATGCAAAGAAAAAAGAAGAGCTCATGGGCACCTACATATTGCAATGTATCATGTTGGCAAGTTTGCATGTACTGCCATCATATTAAACTTCCAGACACCAACTGCCACTTACAAATGTGCTACAAATCTTGCATATCTGCTTTTCTTTTCTTTTAAAAAAGTTACAGACAGTGCTGCTTTAAATGCGCATCTGCATTGTTTAAATTTCATGAAAATGCTTGTAAAAAGAAACATTTTTAAACAGTCAGCATTTTCCATTTTTCATTCCATATAAATCTCAAACTTTCCAACCTCATTCATTACATCCCTTACACAGCCACCATTCTCCACCTGCTCACATGTGCATACCACCAAAGTATCTGTATACAACACTTCACCTTATATATAAAGTACTCTTCTTTCCAAATGTCTACTATAAGACACCAAACACTGCTGCAACAAACATCCATCATTGCATCACCACTAGGCCACATTGCCGTATTCTTTAAAAACACTGCAACACATTACAAATACATTACACCACACACAAAGCATTTCTTGGATTAAAATCAGCAGCACAAAAGTAACCTAGACATGCACCTTTTGCTCACACCCATTTTTCCCTGTACCTTCTAATGTTCATTCTATTGTATGTGTAAATAGAGGACAATGAGGCATCCCAATGGTTCTGATAAGCTTTATATCTAACAGCAGAAAATAAATACAAAATAACGGACCTCTGAATAGTCTGCACATACTGCAATACAAAGCTTAACAATAACCAAATGCCATAATGTGCTATCACTTATAACTTAGACAAATTCCCACTTCCACAGGCTCTCCAACAACTTAACTTGTATGAGAGCATTATAATCCAAACAATACAACCATTTCACACTATAATACGCCTTCAATCCAAAACAGCCAAATTGCCTCCATCTGAGTTATTAAAAGGCCACTGTGTAAAAGTAGTATGTTTGCCATTAGATCTTAAACAAAATATAGAAACTCTAAAAAGACAAACAAATTTGGCAAAAATGTGTTGACGTAAACAAAGTTAGACAAGCCCTACAATATCTGAAAAAAAAACAATGAATACTACAAAGATTTAAACATAGAGGAAAACATAGGAGAAGCCATCCAAATAATTCAGGACTCGTCAGTAACTGCTCATTTGAACGTGCTGGTCCTGTTACTGCAGCCAACATTTTAGACCAGTATACAATTCACCCACTACACTCCAAAGACACCATTGAAGATGCTTTAAAAAACATATCAAATGCATCAAACCAAAAGATCCCCCATGAGCATATGGGAATTTTTTTTTAGAAGCATGTCCTTTTCCTCTACTCTATCCTACTGTAAAAAGAGGAAGATATGATAAGAGGTCCACACAAATTAGTGTATCAGAATATCGTTCTTTACAAATGTATTCTGAAGACCTAAGATTCAGACGAAATGCAGAATGCATTTTACACCTCCTGCTCGAAAGTGAACTAGCAACTCTATTTTATAGAGTTGACACAAATTAAAAACAGGCTCTAATTTTGGAAACGTATCCGCTACCCAACTGCTTAAAAAAATAAAAGACACAGATGCAGTTTTGCAGTCAAGTATCACAAATCTCTTGGCAAACATGCGTGGTACAAAAGAATACTGTTCTGACATCACGCTGATGTACTTTGTATGCTAAGGAACCAAGGCTCACCCACATGGTTTGTTACTTTAAGTTGTGCAGAGTGCGCATGGGGTGACTTGCACAACTTCTTAGACAATGCAAACCAAAAAAAAGATGTAATGTAATAGATATAAAACCACCAGGAAAACTCTGTTCTTTTGGCCCTGTCAATGTCCCAAGATACTTTCACTATCGCTTCATTGCCATGCTGCACTTCATGTGTTATGAAACTATCTCTCAACTCGGGGAAGTGAAACACTTCTTTTGGAGAAAGGAATGTCAATCAAGAGAAGCACAACACATGCACATGCTTTTGTGGATAAAAGATGCTCCCAAATGTGGCCATGACAGTGATGCCACTCATTTACAGCTTATTCAAAAATACATTACCTGCAACATCCCTTCAGAAACCACACATAGTGCCCTACTTGCAACAATTTTAAAAGTACAAAAACATAAGTGTGGCAAATAGTGCCTATGTAGATATAAAAACAATGATAAATACCATACTAAATGTCGCTTTGGCTTCCCCAGACCACGTTGCAAAAAAGAATAGTATGATTTAGACACAGTGCAAAAGGCAGACCCCCTAAATCACCTATTTCATTAAAAGGGATAGAGCATCCAAGTACATCCATGATCACAATGCAATCATTGCCCTCTTGTTGAATGCAAACATAGATGTACAATACATTGCAGACAATTCCACTGCAGTTGCAAGATATGTCACCAAAGTTGAGAAAACAGAGCAAAAAGACCTCTATGATGACATATCATCTTACTGAACATTGTCACCAAAAATTGTACAGCTTCGGTATAAAAATGCTCTTCCATAGAGAAGGCAGTCCTACAAAGTTGCGGACCATTAAAAAGGTACAGCCTTATATGGCAAATCGGAACACATAGTATGGCTTAACCTTGGTCCAGCTTCATCCCGATAAAGAGTAGTGAAATCCTATCAAGAGATAGAAACAATAGTACAAATGATCCCAACAGCTAGGGCATTAAAAAAAAACAATTGAATTGACAAATATCACCTAAACAAAAGTACTGCTTTGAAATCATGTGCCTGTACAACATATCCCATAACTACTTCTACTAAAACAATGTCATACCAGATGAGACAATTGCCAAATATTCAGTCTCAAATTGTGAAGGAAGCCTAGTGAAACATACCAAACCCAGTCTAATTAATCATTAAATCTCTGCAAAATAGAAAACTTATTAGGTTACTATGACTATTTTGAAGCTGCATTCAAAGCAAATGAAAGCAGTATAACAGATATCAATTTCAAACAATACAAAGAAATCTTGGATAATGACCGCCAAAAAAAGGAAGAAATTGAAGCTCAATTAGATAAAGACAATCCTTGGGGCAGTCAAACGTCCCTTACAGGAAGCCAAGAACCACTTGGAGAACCACTCTTTCTAAATGAAGTAGAAACAGTCATGACTGAGGTAGAAAATACCATGTATCAATGAAAACTATCTGAAGAAGACTTGTCAGTGCTAAAATCACAGTTAAATGGTGAACAACTCACCATTCATCTAGAAGTCACTGAAAACATTGAACATGGTTTTAAACATGAAATTAAAAATTGTAGCTGTAAACATTATACACCTCTCCTCCTGTTTGTAAGTGGTGAAGCTGGTTCTGGTAAAACGTTCTTAATTAAAATAATCAGCACATTGCTTCAAAACGTAACAAACAACAGCCTTTTGACTGTTGAAACAGCCCCCAAAGGTTTAGCAGCCTACAACATTGAAGGTGCAACTTTACAGCAATTACTGCTCTTGCCAGTTGAACACCAAAACAAATTAGAATACTACAAATTATAAGCAGAAGCTGCTATTGAAGTACTCTGAAACAAATGAAAGTGCTCCTAATAGATGAAGTAAGCATGGTGCAACAAATGTAAATACCTGGCAACATTTTCACTACAGAGAGCTAACTTAAAGCATGTGTCAGTCTGCAAACCTCACCTTTGCTAACATTTTTTAAATTATTAGGACTGGGATGTTTACTAAAGATGCAAAATCAATCTTAAACAGAAGTCTAATCCATGAGCGATATGGGTGAAACAAATCTGCTCCTGATTTCATGGAACAATTAACTCAACAAATTTTAAAATGCATGTCCTTAATGCCAACTCTTGCAAGCTGTAGTAAAGTCAATAAGACAATGTTAAAAAAGTAATGCAACCCATACTGAATATCATCTCCACAGACAACCTAGAAGTGCACAGCATCATACTTCATATGTGTCAACAAGCAACAGCACGATTAAATAGCTTAGAAAAATGTATCTCCAACACAGCTGGATTGGAAAAAAAATATTAACATTGTGTCTAAAGTGAAGAGTAATTTTAAAACATAGCCTTGACGTAGAACATGGTTTGGTCAATGGAGCAATTGGTACAGTTTTGGCTTCCAAACATGACCACATGACAGCAACATTCATTTTGTCACCATCCACTTTGACAAACTTGTAGAAGTTACAAAAATTGGCTGCACAATTGCACGTCTCCATCACAGACATGTATGTACGCAGAGAACAATTCTGTCTAGACATGTACCCTGTACCTCAAAAAGTAACACCTTTCCAAAGAAAACAAATACAAACAGAACCTATAACAGACACTGCTAAAGAAACAATGACCAACTGCTTCTCTAATACAACCACAAAACTGTCTACTACAAACTCAACTGCAAATCCATCAAAAGACAAAGATACACATATCTCCTCTCAAAAAACATCTGCAGGCCCATCAAATGATGCAGAGGCACACCTCTCAGGTCCCTTAAAATTCAGCAACATTGCTATGCAAATGTCACAATTAATCTTCTCTTCCATTTGCCACCAATTGTTCACAACATTTACTTAAATGGTTCGGACCAGTTGTGTTTGCAAATGCTCATCCTTCATAAAAATGCCACAAATAACATAACTTACAGTGTCTCAGGTATAAGGCACAAATTCGACCTCTGTGCAGGAATGGTCAAATTTACCATAAACACACCAGAATATCCACAAGAATTCTGAATGTACTTACTACAAGTACTGAAACCAAAACATTCCTATTACTGACATCTTCCAGATTTAATACATGTGGAAACATACATTCACTCTCTGCAACCATGTTTCACAACAGCACATCCCTAACAATCGATTTGTGTATATATCCATACCAAATTGTGAATCCATTCTATTTCACCAGCTTCTGCATAATGCAAATCATGGCATATTATGCTCTTTTTGCAATTCAGACAGTCGTTCCAGCATACAAATAAACTCACACAGCCAATATGTCATACTAAGGTACAATGCAGATAGTACCAAAAATAACTGTAAATCATTGTTGGAAAGAAAATCTTCACAACAGTAGGCATAATATACCAGACTGGTGCCACAACAACTTCATGTCACTATACTGCGTATGTCAAAAAAAGAAGTGGTTAGTTTAAATGTAACAAAACACATCTATTACTCCAAAACATAGGTTACCAGCAAATCTAACAAATGCCTAATTAATATTCCTTTAACCCAAATGTACACCCTAAACTGAAGCACAATAAACAATTAGAATACACCAATAGGTATCTAACTACATCGACAATACTGCAATAGTACTTTTAAAAGTCAAGATAGTTAGAATAAACCAACGGTACCTAACTACTTCAAAAATGCCCTTTATTGCAAAACACTTCAAATGCTCCATCTTGTTACTAAAAAACTTATTGTAAAGTCTGATATAGTTATAATACACCAACAGGTATCTAACTACTTTAAACGTATCCTAAATTACAACACACTTCAAACAAACTATCACACTTACACTCACATCATTATACAAGTTGTATTTAATCTCTATGGATTCTTTTTCCCAATGACCCAATGATTACTTCATATCAATACAACAACAGTATAGTACACACTCATCTAGTACCAACCATAGCACATAGAATGTACTGTTTATGAGGATCAAAAAGAGAAAATATATATGTAAAATTGTATGTAATTAAAGCTTTTAAACTATCCTGCTTATCACATTACACTGTTTCTTTTCACAGAACAAGAACCAGAGATTACACCTTTATTACTGTATGCAAATAAGTAGCCATACCAAGTATAAACAAATACATAATCCATAAGCACTATCCTCAGTTGTACTACAATCATAAACACCATACACACTTCAATTGTATACTCCCCCTGCAGTACATATAATTACCAATGATTACTAGACACATATAGTGTGTGTGGCCAGGACACCAAGATTGACCGCCGACTCAGTAACATCTGCAAACACTTTTTTACCTATAAAAACATCTCCATATCAGCTTTTTTCCATCCACCTACCCTTTCCACGCCCTCTCCCAGCCACCAAATAACACCAAATGTGTTTTACAAAGTGTTCATTTTACAGCTTTGTCCGCAGACTACCAGGGTGTCCATGGACTACCCTGGCACCTGGAAGCCATTTTTTCACCTATAAAAACAGACCCATATCATCTTTATTCGACCACCAATTAGCCCCAAAAGTATTTTCCAGGTTTTCCCCCACCATGTTATCTGCGGAAATAGTCTGCATATCCTACATGGCAACCATTTAAAAATGATGCACCTCACTATTTGAGCATCCAATCAGCGGGTGCGTACGATGTACGAATTGGGAAGTGAGTCTGCAGACCGGACCCAGTTATGATACATTTTTGTTTACCTACATTTTGGATGTTTAAAAAGAAACAAAAAAACTACTGGATGGATTTACACCACATTCAATTCACAAAAGCACGTTTGCGGGACGAAGCTGCTGCTCCTGGTGCAAATTTGGTGAAAATCCGAAAATCCATCCATCAGTTTGGGCTGTAGGCATGAGCAAACACGTTTTTCCATTGCGTCTATGAGAATGTCCACACATTTTCTGATGCCCCTATAACTTTGTCCTCTCTTGACGAAACCACACCAAACATCACAGAATCATTCTGAGGTGGCCATGTATTTGTTTTTGGTGATGATTGATCCAAGGTGGGCAAAGTCATAAGCAACTGAAAAAGTGCTATTTCTGTGAGTTGAAAAGGTTAACCATAGCTACAGGGCTGCTACCGTTTACTGTATATTATAGGGCGGTGGCCGCCCCATTGATAGGGCCAGTCTGACTCCATAAGAACCTTGATAAATGCTATTGTTAATAACTTTTGATTTGATTTTAGTAACAGATTTGGCGAAAATCTTGAAGTTGGTTACGGATGAGTGGGCACCCCACCCCAGACTGCAAAGTTACATTAAGATTCATTAAAACATTTAAAAGATATTAAGACAAAAAAAAATCCAAAGTTGCAGCCTACTTCCAATAAATTTTCCCTAAAACGAACAAGGTTGATTTACAACACATCCGAAACTGTTGAATGGATTTGGACCAGGTCCAAAACAACTTGGACATGTGTTTAAAAGAGGCCTTTTTTATGGTTTTGGGTTATTCTGTGCAGTTGTTTTTTAAATATTTGAAGGTGAAGGGGGTGCCCCCTTTTAAAAAAATATCTCGGGATAAATTGGAAAAAAACGTTTTTTTTTTTTAAATGAAACATCCCAGAGCACTTCCCAGAGTGCACCTCGAGTGCTGTTGGCTGTTCTTGTCTGTCCTTGGCTCTCTTGCTGTAATTTTCACTTTGGACTGTGTGGAGCTAATATTGCTGTGAGAGACGTATTCATCTTAGACCAGAACAGCTATAAAAGACCCCGGGGCATGCGCATCCACGCTTGCATCCTGGACTGCACCTTGAGTGCTGTTGGCTGTTTGCAGGCTTCAGCGTGTTGAGGGTGATTGGGTCATTAGAATTCTTGAGCAACATATGTGTTTGTCTCCACTGTTTCTGTGGAGGTTTTACTGAAGTGAACAGACTTTTGATAAGTCTGGTATTTAAGTACATATATTGTACAAGTATTCACAATGAGGAAAAAAGAGAGGACAGCTGCATTAAAAAAGGATATAATAGTGGCCCCTCTCATTTTTACTAATAGGGGACAGTTTTTACCATGCCTTGCCTCTCCTGCTACCCCTTTCCCATGTCGAAGGAGATAATAACATAGAAGCAAGGAGACCTGAAGTGCCTAGCTTTGTAAAGGAACCACTAGAGAGCAATGTATTGGCGATCTGAAGTTCTCCATTGTTGTTGAACATTGAGGATTTAGGGTATTAGCCTCAAGATATTTCAGATTGGTGAACACTGAATCACGGAATGCCTCATTGTTGAATGCCAACCCTCCATTTTCTGAAATGGCAAAGATTCTCCCCTAGCTTTTTCTGATCATCTTATATTTGAGTAAGTAGGGGGGAAGACTTTTGTCTATCAATCTCTAAGAAATGGGTGGATTTACCCAGGGGCTTTAGTCCCTTCCCGTACACTCTACCATCCTAACTTTTCAATGTGTGTTGGGAGTTGAAAGAACATACCAAATATTTAAATAGATGTTTTCCCCTATGGCCTCACTGGATAGGTTGATCTGACTTTGTTTCATAGAAAATGTAGTGCTGACTCCCTCTATTATAAATGGTACTAACCCAGCTTTTGTCAAGTCAAAGAAACATTCTTCTGAAACTGATGTCCCACAGAAGAGTAACAACATATCTGCTACTGAGTCTATGTTGGTTGAAAATGAAGAATCGGCTCCTAGTGTATTGGAATGGAACAGGGTCTTGGCCTTTAGAGAGGAGGGAACAGTGTGCCAACTAGGCGGGAGGAAATCTTTTATCAAAAATCAAAGAGGGAAGAAGTCAAGAAAAAAAAGAAAATAATCCCTTAAACATTTTAGGATTTTCAAATAAAACTTCCCATATATTACTACTCCCTTTCCGCCAAGTAGATGTAAATGTATGTCCGGATTGAGTACTCCCTGACTATACTATGGAAGAGGAATAGGGTGATTTAAATGACACACATAAATCTAGAGGAAACAGCTTGTCACTATTGGTGTTAGACTAGGGGACTGATTCATGGGTTGTGGAGGAGGGAGTAGAGTTGACCCAAGTGGAATTTCAGCGGATGTTAGATTAACAGATGCCATGAAGTATAAAGGCCAGAATAAGGAAGTGAAGAAGTGGAGAAATTATAACAATCCCCAGACAGAAGGGGTGGTTTTTAACATATTTAAACCGCTGATGATTGTGCACCTAAAAACCAAAAAAAAAAAGAAATAATAAGGAAGCTTGCAGCAATGTTGAGGAAACACCTTTTATTTCTCAAAATCCACATACCAATTCTTCGGATGGTGGGGTGAAGTATAAGGTGGTGGATCAATCACAGACAGGTGGCCCCCTCAAGGTGTAGAGAAGGCAGAATTAATTGTTCCCAGTACCATTCATGAAGGATCTTTCAATGACTTACCATCCCCTACGCTGGCTGCTTTAAGCTCGGCTGAAGGGTTGAACATTCCTGTTCTCACTGAAGGGGCCATTAGAGAAATAGTAAAGACTGTATTAGCTCAAGCTAAAGTTAGAAGATTTATATTAGGGGAGTGTCCAATACACAACCTTCTGCCCAATGTTGAAGGGGGTCTTAATTTAGTGAAAAATTCCCAAGAAAGGGATATCCATGTGGTCAATAACGAAGAATGGGAAGACCACTTGTGAAATGTTACTATCGGGAGGGGCGATGCTACAAACAATCTCGAAAGTAGCTCTAGCCCTGCCGGCTTTTCCTAAATCATGGAATGGATCTAAAGAATTGGATTGAATATCTAAAAAGGCCTTTGTTAATGAGGTCTGTGATTATTTGTCTGAGAGGCTAAAAAACATAACAGAGGCAAATGACATGTCCAGCAATGTAATCCAGTCTATCTTGCAGAAAGATTCTGCACACAACTCCCCTGCATTAACGTATGTCCAGTGATTTCCCCTTGGGAAAATAATCAAAACATGGCTCATTAAGCAAGGTTGAGGGTAGCGCGATTGAGCAATCCAGTGTTTCCAGAGGACCCTGGTTTAATGTTAAACTACGTTTGATTATGGGGGTCCTGACTCGTTAAACAGATTATGGGTTTTGGCCTTGTTTAATGAGATTCCATCCCTTAGATTAATAACATTGACTATATTACCCCATTAAGATATGATTATGTGTGCCTAGTAATCCGATCCTGAAATGTATATGGGGTGCTCCTCAATAAACTACACAATTTCCAAACATTATGATGTGATTTATTCCCCTTTGATATATGTTATGTTAGGTTAAAGGATATTTATATCACACACTATCACCATCAGAGTGGTCTCCTGGCGCTCTGGCGGATCTGAAAAGGAAAGAGGGTGGGATGGGTTAGTAAGGCAGAGCATGAAAAAGAGCAAGAGGGCTGTGATGTGCTGTTGGCAGCCACAGTTTGGTTAACACAGTGTGCTGAGTTTAGGTGTGCTTTTTTTGGTTGGTAGCCATCATGTGTTGCTCTGAGTGGCTATGTGTCGTATGTATTGTTGTCGCGATTTAGTGAAGTGAATGCGGTTTGTAATGCTTTGGAGCTATGGTTGTGTTTGAGTAGCGTGTGAGAGGTGTATGCAGATGGTTGAGATTGTTTAGTGGGGTTGGTTGGTGGCATCACTATTTAGAAGTGACACATGCTAAGCTTTACAATCCTGTCTAGGTGTGTTGCAAGCTGACGTTCACAATTCTGTCTAGATGTGACATGAATGAATCTTCACAATTCTGTCTAGATAAGATGTAAGCTAGTATTACAATTCTATCTAGATGTGACTCAATGCAAATATTTACAATTCTGTCTGGATGTGACGAAAGCTAATCTTCACAATTCTGCCTAGATATAATGCAAGCTAGTATAACAATTCTGTCTACATGATGGCAGCCCCAAAGAAGAATTATCCAGGAAATCCAAGAGAAGGTGCCTAACACAATCAAACCAAACTCAAGTTTGGAAGTTGAATCTGGAACAGAGGGTCATGTAATGGAGAAGGAGCTGATCAACTGGTGTGGGCTTGCTTTGTCATTAATATAATCCATAATGTAATTGAAAGAGCTCAAAGGACAACGTTAGCATTGACACTGAGGTAACCTTTGTAGCATTGAATGTGAGGGGTTCTTCTCATTTGTGAATGGACCCATTCCTCTGTCAGCATCTACAATCTTTTCCAATCATATTCTAAAAGAAGACTTGGTTGGTAGCCCCTCCTGTGTTTGATTGGTATGAAATTAGGGTGAAACCCACTATTCAGGGATTAAAGGGATGCCCTGCTGGAGGGATGCTTATTTGAATTTGGAGTTGTGGGGCTTAAGGGTAATTGAATATCGTAGTGTGACCAAAGGCATCTTAAGTGTGGTGATTGACTCAGAGGAAATGAATTATTTTAGGCCCATTCTACTCATAAATGTGTAGTGGAATCCCTGTGGTAACTTGGACCAAACAAAGAAAGAACTGAATGTGATCTTGGTAGAGTGGTTTATCACAGCTCCAGGAAGAAAGGTCATTATTGGAGGGGACTTTAAGGCAGAATGTAATGCGGCCAGTTCATCATATCTTGATCATCTCCTGTTTGACAGTTTTGAAGACTCCACACATTCTTTAATAAATACCTTGAACTTGAAAGTGAGGGTCTGTGTCTCGAGGCGGAAAAGGATACAAGGTCAAATCTGGCATAAGAATCTAGAGGGCTGGGGTCTCTACATGTTGAATGATATTCATGAAGGCCGAACTGTGAATACGCCAGCTTGGTTCGGCAGGGGTGTATCTTCAACGATAGACTTTATTTTTATATCTAAAATGCAGTTTAAAAATATGGCCAATAGTTTCAATAAACATGGTATGCTAACAATGATACTGGCTAGAAATAAGGTGGTACAGGATAGCCAAGTATATTCCACACCTCTGATTACCAACATGAAATGAAACCGAATACGCTGGCATGATGGCAATATATCAAAATGTGATAGGGTCTTGCTGAAGGATTTTGAGAATTTCCCTTTCGAGATCAAATTAACAAAATATACCTCTAGAACATTTAATTCCTATTTGCAATCTGTGATTAAAATAGGTATATTCAAATACACACATGTTTGATCTGCAGGTTCAAGCTGTCAAAACGTATACTCGCAAACAAATATGTCAGATAAATGAAGCGTCTAGTTGTGGGGGCTTTAATATGAAGGCAACACAGAAATTAAAAAAAGTCTAAAAAATGTGATTAAACTCCATTGACATCAAATGTATCAAAGGGATGCGGAGGCAATGTTGATCGTATTGAGACAATGTAATTCTCTAAAATGTTGGACCTTGATGAATGGACTAGAGATAAATCAAATATTGGTGCAAACCAATCACATTTCTTAAACAGTCTGGCATCGACATTTTTCAGACTTGTATAGGCCGGGGGAGCCTCCTCTAGTGAATTGGGTGCTTATAAGTCTTCTGCTTGGATTCTAAAAGTCTCAGTTGAAGAAAAAAAGAAGTTAATACTGAAAGCAAGTACCTCAAGCCCTGATGGCCCTAATCAATTGACGAATGCAATTTTTTAAAATAACAGGGAATTGTGGTCAAGAGTATTGTGGGTATTTTATACAGCTATTGGGTCCTCCTTCTCTGCCCCCATCACATGGAACACTTTGTATGTGGTTCCTATTTACAAAAAGGGAGATACATTATCACCTTTGAATTATCGCTCAATTACCTTGATGGACGCAGATTCTAAAATATTTGCAGCTTTGATACTGGAACATATTGAAGAATGGTGTATCCGGAATAATATTCTTGATATGTGTCAGATTGGCTTTAGGAAAAAAAGGGCACTGATTGTGGTGGTCTTCTGTGCAGCAATTAGCCTGGAAAGATAAATACCCACGTATATATGTTGCCTCAATGGCTCTGTTAATGGCATTTGATTTGGTGGGGCTGAACATGCTATGGTCCGAACTTGATAGGTTGGGCTTGCCGGGTGGTCTATTAAGTATATTGATCCACCTTCTTGAGGGTTCCATTATTCAGGTTAGGCTAAACCAAGATGGTCTATTGTCAAAACCGATTTTGACTTCAAAGGCCATAGACAACGCTTTTTATTCAATGCATCTCTCTCTGGTGTTTCTCTTGCGCTGCCTAAAATTAAGGGTTTCAAAATGTCATGGTCAATGTATGCAGATGACTTTATTTTGTTTGACCACACTCCTATAGGATTAAAAAGGCTAATAGAGGCTTTCAATCAACATGTTGTGGCAAATAATATGTGCATTAACTCACAAAAGTCAGTAATTTTAAGGATGAGCAAGCAAAAAACTTGAACACATTTTCATGGTTTCTTAATCAAACCAAACTTCAAGTGAAAAAGGATATGATCTATCTAGGTTTTCCAATAATTACTTATCCTACAAAGTGTTTTTACAGGAAGAATCTTAAAGAAAAGTCGCTCAGTTAGTTGGTGAAATGAAAAGAAAAAGATAAGTATGGCACATTTTCCTTACGTCTGGTCCTAAAATATTACTCGGCCAAAGAGATTCCACGGCTGTGTTACAGACGGGAACTTTTTCCAGTCTCGGATATATCGGAATTAAACAAATGTGAAGCCCGGATATAGCTATTGTATTCCTAAGTGTGTTACTTTTTGTGTGGTACGCTATAAAATCGGGCTCCAGTCTGTTTGCAGAAAATTCTATGTTAGTTCCAATACATGTTTATATTCCTTAATAAGTAAAGAGTTTAGGGAAGGAAGATTGCAGGATGGTTTTGTTTATACGTTGTACACTGATTGTCTATGCCTAGTGTATACATTGGGAATTTCATTGGAAACCCAATTGCATAACCCCCTTAAAGTGAAAAAGATGATCCATGGAAACAATTTGGCTCATACCAATGAAACAGTCTCAAGATTTTACCTTTTTGCTCAGATAGAATTTTCGGATTGTTCCTATGGCTCATAGGTTTCCCCTTAACCATATGCTGTACTGATTTGCCTATTTTATCTGATTGCTGAAAATGTATATTGCATGTGTTCTGTATATAAATTGTGAAGTATGGCTGTGTTTTTTGCTACACAGTGCCTAACAACCCATGTCTAGGATCAAAGCACTGTACATAATACAATTCCTCTTTGCTTCACCCTGCCCCTATTCACCAAAAGCAAAAAAGGGCATTGCACATTGGGTCTCATTTCAAGTTTGCTTGTATTCTGGCTGTAGATCTGCCAGGATACCGTCAAATTCTATTACCGTTATTGGCACTCCGTCCTGCAGTATTACGTGTGCCGGCAACGGTCGTAAATCCCCATTCCATGGAGTCCCATTGTAATCCATGGGGGATTTGCTGGTAATGTGCCTGAATTACCTGCAGCTCTTAGCATGAGGTAAATTAGATGCCCCACCGACAAACTTGTAGTTAGCCGGGGCAGTAACGTGCCAGCTTATGTTAATAACCGCACGTTATTACCGCACCGGCCAACTTATAATGAGCTATATTTTCTCTAAATAGTCAAACAACTGCCGCAGTGGCAAAAGTATTGCGAATGTCATTTGCAAATAACCTATTATACCAAACAGTGAATGCTTTGGGAACCACAGTCTCAAAGCTAGTGTCAAACGAAAAGGTGTTAGGAGCAACCACCCCCCTTCAAATCCATTGCCATGAATTCCTTTCCCTGCACACATGAAGCGCCCATACGACCACCACACTCACTGTATTCTTCTGCCCCCACCCTTGGCCTCTTGCTAAAACCCAGTCTCACACCCTTTCTCCTGTCGTTTTTGCTGCATCATATATATACTTTTTCAAGGTAGTCGACGTTGTAACATATTCTAAAAGCGGATCCACAGTTTGATACTATAAAATGCTGACACCAGTAGTTCCGTATTGCAGTGCGAGCAAATTTACTTTTTAAGAACTTTAAATCTCATATGAGCTGCACAGTAAAGTAGCTGCATTTAGGTATAAAAAGTGTGATATGCAAGTGAATACAGATCACAACCAACAACAACGTCCGGGGTGCCTGAAAGACAATGAGCGCCGAGTTATAACATGAAACAGCATAAGGTGAGGATACAATGAAAGCCGGTTCCCTGTGTGCGATACAATGATCCTGCCTACCTCAGCAAAGACTTGACTAATGGAAGGGACGTGATTGCCGTGCATCTCCGTGCATTCCATCAATACGGACTCCGCACTTCAAACGCGGAAGTCAGAACACTATTGCTTAGGGCGAGCAAATGCAGGAGGGAGGAAACCGTGTTTGATCTTCATTTCTATTTCTGCCGCTGCGGTGCTAAGTAAGTGTATTTTTGATTCACTCTGCTTTCTGTCTTTGTCTGCCTCAGCCGGCAGGGAATGCCGGGTTGAATGTCTATCCCATTAGTCGTGCCTTCCTGAAGTAAAATCGCATCTCCCATCGGGTGGCAGGTGTCCATCATTCCTCTGCTGAATGGAGGTGTGGGGGTAATTGCCCGCCATTTTAACTGACGGCCACTGTGCGTTGTCTGCAATTTGGTATTCTGGAGTAGTTAGATATTAAACGTCCACTCACACCCACAGAAATAGTCCAGAAGCTGTAAAAGCCACCCTGTCAGGAAATTACTATACAAACCCCCTACGTTCCAAAAAACTTCAAAATATAAAAAAGCTCCGCAGTTCTGCATTTGGAAAACACATCTCTGCCCACCTGTCCTACGGATTTCCTTGCACTTCTTCCGTCAAATCTGACATGCCTCTCAAGGTTTCTCTGCCATAACCTCGTATACGTCATAAGTGTACTTCAAAAATAACAACTTGCTTTAGAGTAACTCTTGCTTCCCTACTTTTCCTATCTCACGGAACTGTATTGGCTACTAATATCCAGCATAATCATACTAATGCTGTTAACTCCTGTAGGATGCTGCCAGAGCCCTGGAGATCTGCATATGTGTACCTCACTAATGGGGTGCGGGGGTCTATGTGGAGTGCAACCGTAATTGAACGTGTTCTGGTAAACAGCAGTATTCGACATGCCCACAGAAACCATTTACAAAGGCATGCATCTTCATGTTTAATGTGATATGAACAAAAAGGTAGCATCCCACAAAAGACGTGAACATATTTTTTGTTCCCTAACTGCAAAGCATATGTAACAGATGTGTCCCCAATGTTAACCTCTTAATGGAGGTGGCTTTCCAGAACAAGTTTATTTTTGAACAGCATAATCGTAGAAAGCACACTTGAGCTAATGTCCCCATCCCCGGACGTATCACTTCAGACCGCCCCTCTCCATTTAATCCTTGCCTCTGATGCAACCTCCTCATAATTGAAATGCATTTTCCTCTAGAATGAGCTGAGTAAAAGAAAACACTGGCAAAGCCAATAGTTTTGGCGTTTGCTGTTAATTTCATTTTACATTGATAGGCATGAATGGAGTTAATTCGAATATGAGGAGCTCATTTTGCCCTGAAATATAATTTGATAGCAGGAAGCGGTTTCGTTTGCATATTCATCATTCGCCTGGCAGAATGCAAAAGTGCAGGGGAAACGGCGGCGAAAAACATGTGCAGACTAGGGGCGTAGGAGACCCATAAAATTTGGTGGGGACAGGGGACACCTTGGAGACTTGGGCAGGGAGAGGCAGGAATTGCCTGCTCGCAGATACTCCTTTACATCTTTCCCCCGTCACTGACATATGCAGTAGATTGAGCTAACCCAAATCTATGGAAATAATTTGGTCTTAATAATATTCCCCCCACAGGCCTTATTTTTCTCTTCCACCTCAGTTGATGTGATGATCCGTTTCACTTCTTGTGTTTCTCCAGGTCTCCCAGTGATGGATCTTTAGAGAGATCTTTTATAATACTCTCACATGCGCTTTAAGTGCAGGTGCTTTATGGAGTTTCGCCAACCCATACTATCCTATTCCACTTGAACCCTCAATGATGGAACATGAGTGTGCCCCTTTACAGCAGTGTATGAGCTACAATCATACCTCGGCACCAGGGTATTCACTGGATTTACACAGATAGCGGAACAAGTGCTGTTGTGAATCTCAAGGCTCTGCTTTATTTTTTCTGGGTCACCCAGGTGGCTTATGGTGGCCTCTATTAAAACTTGTCTAAAACTCATTAGTCAGCTTGTGGTGGGTACCAGAAATTCATTTGCATCTCTATTTTAAAACAAGCGTTGGCAACACCAACCGTTTGGGTTTTAATCAGGGGCGTTGCTAGGGGGCGGCTAAGGGGGCTATAGCCCCTGATCTTTTGGTTGTAGCCCTGGATAGAATCTCAGGAGCCACAGCCAAAAGTCCAGCTAGCCCCCAGTCCCAACAGTTCCGACATTAGCATAGCCCCGGGTCTTTTCCAGACCTAGCAACTCCAAGGTTTGAATGTAGGCATGGAAAAGGCACTTGACAGGCACCTCCATAGTGGTATTAGGTACCCTCTGATGGTAGCAGCTGCAAAATGTTGCAAGTACTGGACATTTAATGGCAGTGCCTGGCAAATGCCCAATACGTATACACAAGCAAACACTTGCCATTGCTGGGTTTTAGCAGGACTTCAGTGAAGGAAATGCAAAGTGCTAATAGAGTGGCTGAAGGCATCCCTGGATAAGACATTTGTATTACACCAGTAGTATGTTCCCAGCTCCAATTAAGTTGTTAACTACACAGGGATTTGTAGTATGATATGATATATGCACACCTATACACAAGTGTTTCAAGGTGCGATGAGGCAAGGGTGGGGGAACAGAGGGAAGACAGACAACAATCCTACTAGGCCAGGAGTCATTCAGATCGCGCAAGTGCATGGGAAGGGGAAGAAGGAAAGTACGGAGGGGGTGGGGGCAGGGGCCAGTGCAGTACATGGGATATTAAGATAAATAAACAAAGTAAAAGTAAGGTCAGCAGGTGGCAAATGCCAGGGTAAGTGCAGACAACAGGTGTCTAGGGCAGGTAGTGGGAATGTAGGGATACAGAAAACAGTCCTCAAGTGCGGGGGTTGCCAGGAAGGCAGTGCAGGAATGCGACTAGCGGGGAGGGGGGCTGGGTCCGAGATCAGAGGGTGGCCAGGTAACCAGAGCAGTTTCAGTATCAGCCAGGAAGTCAGCAGGGGAGAGGAGGAGAAAAAGCAGAAGCAAAGAGAAAGGTTTTGAGGTGCTTCTGGAACCAGAGATAATTCTTTTCAAGTTTCAGGGAGGCAGGGAGGTCCCAGCCGAAGAAAGAGATCTACCACCAACCCGTTGCTTGGAGGAGCATCTGATCGTGAGGGAGTTGGAAGCGGATGAGCGAAAAGCTTGAGAAGGAAGATATTTAGGAAGAGAGAGTTGAAGGTATTGAGGCCCCAGGCCCCAGAAGGCCTTATGGACAATGTAGAGGGTTTTCAACTTAATCCTCACAGCCACTGGGAGCCAATGCAGAGATTTCAGTCCTGGAGAGATATGATCCCTGGGCTTGAGGCCAAGGGCAAGTATCGCAGTCCTGTTCTGGATGAGTTGCAGAGGGCGGAAAGTAGCAGGCAGATTTAGAAAGAGGCTGTTTTAACAGTCCAGCCTAGAGAGAACCAGATCTCTGGAGACGGTGAGCTTCTGGGGGAAGGAGAACAATGGAAGAATACCTCTCAGGAGGTGCAGCTGGTAGTGAGACTTCTTAGAGACTTAGAGATGAGAGAAGGAGAGTGTGGAGTCAAAGATGACGCCAAGGTTTTTGGCCTCACAGGTGGGAGCAGGAAGAGGGCCAAGAGAGGCTGGCCACAGAGTGACAGGAAAGGAGGGAGCGGGTGTGCCGATGAGGCGAATCTCGGTCTTACTGGCATTAAGGCAGAGATAATTGTTGGCACACCACTACTGTATGGCGGGCAGACAGACAGAGATGAGAGAGGGAGAAGAGGTGGATGAGGGTAGCCTGAAAGTGAGCTGAGTGTCATCCGCATAGCACTGGAAGTTGGGACAGAGCGCGGCAATGCGGTGGCCAAGAAGTACCAGGTATTGGTTGAACAGCCAGGGAGAGAAGTTAGACCCCTGGGGAACACCACATGTCGTGATAGAGATAGAGGAGAGGAAGGACCCAAGTTGAACCTAGGTGGGTCGATCAGAGAAGAAAGAAGTCAGCCACGCCAGGACCTGACCGGTGATCCCCAGGTTATCACGGAGACGGTTGAGCAGGATGGCATGGTTGACTGTGTCAAAGGCAGAAGAGAGATCAAGTAAGATGAGGACACAGGGGGTGTTGGAATCAAGATTGGAGAGCAGGTCTTCACGGATGTTCAGGAGAGCAGCTTCCATGCTTCTGGCAGCTCTGACGCCAGACTGATGATCATGGAGACAACCAGCATATTCAGTGTTTGCCCAGGAAAGCAGTGATGGAGATTGGGCGATAGTTAGCTGGGCAAGGCGGGTCGGCAGAGAGTTTCTTAAGGAGAGGGCGCACAAGGGAGTACTTCAGGGTTAGAGGGAAGACTCCAGTGGTGAAGGAGTAGTTGCAGAAGTCAGCCAGTGCATCAGCCAGGGAGTCAATGTGCCCCTTGATGGCTTTGGAGGAACAGGGATGAACCTGTTTTGATGAGAGTTTCATAGATCAAACTTGTCTCGAAACCTCGTCTGGGGAGAACAGGGGAAAGGCAGAGAAGGAGGGAGGAGAGGTAGCCGAAGAAGGGCCAGAGGAAGAGCAGGAAGTAGAAGGTGGAGGGGGAGAGGAAGAGAGAGAGGACAGGATGTCCTGAGTTTTAGAGATGAAATGAGAAGCCAGTGCCGTGCCGTGCAAACATCCCTAAATCAATGGCTTTGTCTAAACCCAAAGCACATCCTATGCCATTTCTGCCCTACACCACTCTCCCTGTGTTCTGGTCTTTCCTGAACCCCTCTCTCCCCTGCACACACTGGTCACCCTGTGCTGCAAACAATCCCCATCTTTCAACTGTACTCCATTCTTGTTCCCATTTCTCCCCTCCCTTGCTCCTCTTTTTTTCTGTCCTCTGCACCCTTTCAACCCTTTTTCACTTTGTATTCCCCCACTCTACTTCACCCCAGTCCCTCACTTCCCATTCCCCCATGGCCAGAACCCCACAACTCTCATATGTACACTTACTCAGCACTTTCTCCTCAGTCTTCAAAGCACCCTCGATATCCTTGGGTGCTTTTCTACAACTATTAGTCATGCTCCATTGTCGTACCTCATTTTGGGGTCTTCTCCAGGTCACTGTGGAGGCAAGGCCCAGCCAGTGCTGTGCACACATGCTTGTATTTATTATTTGCACTATAATACTGCTTGCCGCTTGCCGGATGATGTCCCCCCCATACCGGCCTGCACCGCACTGGTCTAAGACCACATGTTTGCCTCACCTGCACTGTATGCAGTGTCAGTATACATACACTCATTGCTCTGTGATGATGAAGTCCAGGTTTGGACCCAGCAGGGGGTTGAGGGGGACAAGTGGGTAATGGGGATAATAAGCCACTTGAACTTCCATAAGCTAGTGCACTGTTCTGGATGTGCTAAGGGAACAGAAGGGAAGATGGCAACATGCTTCTTTTCACAGCAACAGCATTAATACTGCATATACCATAGGGGCCACTTGCAGCTCTCTGAGGCAAACACACAACACAAGGGAAAGGAAACTGCAACAGAGCATGGACAGGAATGTGCACTGGCACGCAGGTCCATGGGGGAAAGAGGCCTGCTAACAAGGCCATACAGTACTGTCTCGGGTCACTGTCACCAGGTAAATAGCACAATGTAAGTGACTGGCCTGCACTTATTTTCAAGGTGTTGAGCTGTGGGGTCAGGTCTTTATAGTATTCACACATTAGCCTGCAGTGCAGGTCTAAGTAATTTCTCATTTCTGCATTCATGTAATACAGACTATTCTTTTTAGTCGACCCAATTTCCAAACAGTCATCACCCTATCATGGCTTTTTAATTCCCACAAGGTGCAGGTGGCGTGGCGGTGGTGGTGCTCTGACCTCACACTACACTTATGGTTCCTAAATCCGAATTCAAACTCTGCAGAGCCTAAACAAACTCCCCCCTGGACCTGGGCCAACCGCTCCCTGCGACGCACACCTCCCCTTAGCCACAGCCACCACAGTACCGTAGTTGAGTTCAACTGCTTCAAATGAATCCACAGACGTATGAGTTCATCCCTTTGCTGTGGGTACAGGCTGAGGCAACTTGCATTTGACACCCACTTTTATGGTCCTCACGAATGCCCTCATTATCCGGAAGACCACACTGCACAATGCACCCCATTATGAGCTTCAACATAAACAAATAGCTTAATTTTCCAAACAATGGAGACCTTCCCAGAATAGCGCTCTGGTGTATGTGTTCCAGGTATGTCACCACAAACCAGTTTGCCTGCGGAGACATACAAAGTGTTCCACCAGCAGGTAAAAATCAGTAAATATTGAATCCCTCTGAGCTGGGGGCTTTTTTCTGAACACAGGGGTCTTGGGTGTTGATTTATCATTTATGTTCTGTAATAGGGCTATGTGATACCTGAACAGTGCATGCAACACATCAGGGACGTATGTATTTTGCTCATCGTTTAAAAGTGCACATTGCGTGCGCAGAACAGCCCAATTTAGCACTTGTGTGCTGTTGGGTCACCTGCATGCAATTTGAAACCTTCACAAGGCATGGAGCGAAGCCTGTCTTTTCCTCTTATCATGAAATAAAATGAGGGTTCGACCCTCAGGTTTTTCAATTCATGATGAAACATTAAGAGGCCAGGATTCCATGATCAGTTTGCAATGTGCTGCACGTGTTTAGAAACTGTATAAATATGACATTGGCAGATTCCCCCTAATAAATCCTCCCTATGCCGGCCTGCACTTCAGCTGGGAGAGGGGGGCCATTTGACTTACCTTAAGTACGGTAGCTGAGGTCTCAGGAGGTCGAGTCGAAGTCAGAGTCTGACTCTGTCTCCCTCGATATTAACACACGCTGTTAGTCAGTCACTCTCAGCAGGAGCATGCATCGCTGCCTTGCTTCTCCTTCGTTCTGGAAGCTGAGGCTCGGTAGCAGTACACTGCGTAGGAGCACATGCATTTCCCCGGCCTGGGCACATTCCAAATGCGCAGGCTCGGGGCACGCATGAGCAAGCAGCAGAAGTTCTTGTTTTAGCCCGCTGCTGCAGACAGTCTGAAGTTAACTTGTACTTTTGCACGCATGACCACGGATGTCATTTCACGAAAATGCCAGGGGTAGCGGAAGTGACATCACACGACCCTTGACCACTGATGACATCACAGGAGAGTGACATCACGGGAAGCGATGGAACTCAACATTTCACCCCTTGACAAAACAGGAAGTGGCATCACATAGCAATGTTCCTAAGTACACTACGAAAAATATGTTTACGATATCACTATAATGTGATATACATTTTATACAAGAATGGATTGCCGCATGTATCGTTAGGATCAGTGTGTATAGACCCATATTACCAAATTACTGTGAATGCAAGCAGACGTCCATGGCCAAATGATAATGATGTGTTATTATATAGCACTTACGCTTAAGCACTTTATATAGAAAAAATATACAACCAATATCACCCAACCTGTCTTGCTACTCATTTATCGACCTCAGAAGGATGAAAAGCTGAGTTGAGGTGTTTAAGAACAGACTTAATCAGTGACTCACCCCATGAAGTGTGCCTGAAATTAACCTTTAATGAGTCTAGCAATTATTGTATAGAATTCCAGAAAGACACATACGAAAGTGTTAGACTTGTGGCACCCCTGTTCTTTTTTTTTCTTCTTTTTTTTTAGAGGCCTGAACAAGAAAGCCGGCCACTCCATAAATAAAGAGACACATGGTGCTGACCAAAGCCCAGGATCTTGCATTACAAAAACAAAACAAAACAAACAAAAAAAATGGACACTTTTTTTATTTTCATTTTTTTTAGGGGTAGCAAGGGAGACCACAGGGGTAGCAAGGGAGATATCAGAGGTCTCCGTTGTGACCTCTGGTGACCACTAAATGACGTCCCTGCACATGACATCTGCAGCCTGCAGTGCAGGCTGCAGACATATTTTACATGTTGAAGTGACACAAATTCTAGGGGGGATAAATGACATTACATCCCCACCACCTAAAATTGTGTGGGGGATTTGTCCCCTCTATCCACCCCATGTCCTACGCCCATGGTGCAGACTGCCTTTTGCCGTGCACTTTTGCTCTCTACAATGCAAAGTGAGTAAACGCTGCCAGGCATGCTCACATGGAAAATGCCACTCACAATTACAATTAAACCATGCCTGACATGTAAGAATGGCAGGTAGAGTTTCATTGCAAATAGCATGTGTAATCAATCCATATGGGGTCCGCCTGCTTTATGCTGGGGTGTAGGGGGACCACATGGGGATCTCTACCATTTGCTCTGGCATGAAAATACATACCAGCGCAAATGCTGGAGCATTTGTAGGGTGAAGAGGAAGTTGGGCAGGGGGAGCGCAAGTTGCGTCCCGTCCCTACTCTCTGCCATACAAATGAATAAATATGGGTTGTGATGTACAAAACATGCGTAAAAGTTTTATGCTAGCCTTTATTCATGCTTCTTACATTACACCCCATGAACATGAGCCCCACCGTGTTTAATGATGTTGGGTTGCTTCTGAGATGTGTACAATTAATTTCAAGTAAAATTAAGGTAAATGAAAAGCACAGGACTGGATTTTTTATTTAATTGGTTCTTCATTTTACAGCACTTACACGAGGCCTGTGCCCACACTGCAGGCTAGCGTTACCGCTGTAAAAAACATTTGAGCTGCTGCACCGCAGCATACGCCAACCGTCACAAAGTAAACCACATATAAAAACAATCAACTCATTTTAAATCGGGCACAGTGATAAAACAGGGTTTAAAAGCAAGTTGTAATGGTTTTACACCTTGATTTACCACCCTGTCTCCAATTTGCAGCAGGGGCATGGCAAAGATAAGATCTCTGCTCCGGATTCTCGTCATTGAGTGTGTTTCAAGCCTGCATGACATTTTCATGCAAGTGTGAAACGTATGTGTTCTTATGAAATGTGCCTTGGTTTACCACCTGCTAAATTAGTTTAAAATGTGGGGAGGTAGCGGGTGTGTGGGCGGTTGACTAAGTGCTACCCATAGCAAGTTGGTATGTGCAAGAGCAATTAAGTGATGCCTTTCTCACAGGAAAGTTCCCGTCGGCAGTTAAGACTAGCCATTGCTGCCAAAATCCTTATTTTAGAACCTAAAACTTCCCCACGCTGCCAATTTATGGCACTTTACCCTCCTCTCTGTCTATGAACGGTGGGGGATCTACAGTAACTCTACCAGAGCTCCCTCAACTAAATGATAGGAGCATACTGAGCACTGTGCCATCACATATTCCTATTGAAATTAGGCGTTCATTGAGTGGACATGAGGCCATACTAAAAAAAAACTGTAAAAAATACTTTCCTTGAGTATTCTCCACTGCCAATAACATGCACAGCTGAAGCTGCCCGCATTCATACTGGCCGCCGCTCTGCCAACTTGCCCCAATTTTACTTTCCTTTACTTTTTTCTTCCTACCCATCAACGTTTGTTACTCTTTGCTACCATGCACGCCAACAGTGCCCTAATCTGGATCAATAACTGAGGCTTGTGTTAATGTTTAGCACACATATGATTCACTGTGGCCTTTTTCTAATGTGACAGCGTTTGTAACAAACATCACTATTCCTGTTATATTTGTTCTTTACATCTTTGTACACCAGCACAATCTATGTAACAAACCCCACCTGTGCATCTACACATACTATGTCTTCCTGTACACCTGATGTAGCCCCCCTGCACCATGAGGTGAGGCGTTACCAGACTGTGCTTGTACCCAAATGTTTACCACTATGCCTGCCTGTACAACTGATGTAGCCCCCTGCACCTTGAGGTGAGGGTTTACCAGACTCTGCATGTACTCAAATGGTTACCTACTCTGCCCTCCTGTACACCTGATGTAGCCCCCCGCACCATGAGGTGATGCTTTACCAGACTGCGTTTGTACTCAAATGTTTACCTACCATGCCTTCATGGACACCTGATGATCCTTCTGCACAATCAGGTGAGGTTTTACCAGACTATGCATGTACTCAAATGCATACCTACTTTGCCTTCATGAACACCTGATGTAGTCCCTGCACACCTGGAACATCATACCCTATCATTCATTGCAATACCAGAGATACATAAAGACCCTAACAAACCACCAGAGCACACTATAGTGGCAAGTTGTGGGTCTGTATTGGAAACAATATGTACATTCATTGATTTGTTCTTCCAGTGACTGAGTCAAGGTACTGAAACCTATTTAATGGACAGCTTCTCTGTAATCCAACTATTCGAGGGAGGCCATTTGTCCCCACTCAGGTGGTCCTAGTCTCTATGGACATACAGGGCATTGTATGCAAGTATTCCACAGGAGGAGGCAATTCAGTATACCCATGTATCTGTAGTGTATAACAAATTACAAGATCGGATACCGACTGAGTTCATTCTTGAATTACTCACAATTGATTTGCAGAAACACTTCTTAAAGTAGACAGATCAGGTCTAGTTGCAGACAAAAGGCACGGCTATGGGTGCTGCATTCGCACCAGCCTAGCGATTATTTTTATGGCGGCCTTCAAATAAACGCTTTGTATTGTCTGGCACTAACCCCTTTCTTGATAGATTTTTCTCCATGGCATTGTTACACTGACAACATTGGGCCTCATTACGAGGTTGGCGGTAAGGGATTACCAGCACCGGTACGGGCACCGGTGCCAGTAATACCTTGCCGCCCTACTACAAGTTCCCTTTGCGGGTCCTTCCTTAATGCCTGTTTTTTTCAGTCGTTAAGGACCGGACCCGCAAAGGGACTCTAGAGCTAATAACCGTACTGCAATTTGCGGTACCATTATTAGCACCTTACGCATTCCCATTGAGCCCTACGGGGGTTCAAATGGGAATGGGGAATGGCCCTGGTGAATTGGGAATTACCGGTCCCGCCAACCGTGGAATGGACCAGTAATTGCTCCATTCACCAGGCCGGAGTCGGAACGAGTTTGGAGGCCCATTATCTTTATCTGGACATGATCAGTGGGCATACTAGGAGAATTCCAGATTTGGAACAATCAATCTCACACAAATATTTATTTCACAATGAATACCAGCAACAGGGAGATCAGATTTTTTTGGACCTCATAATTAAGAACTATCAGGACACATTGATATGTTCACTGTATAAGAAATTTACAGACAGAAACATGATATTGCATTTCTCCAGTTTCCACCCTAGAAGCCAGAAAGAAAACCTGCTGTGTGGTCAGTTGCACTCTTCTACCTGATTCACAAGACACATGCCAATAACTTGGCAGAGACTCAAGGTGAGGGGTTATACTAACAAAATGTATTTCACATTCATCAAGGAGAGCAAGGTTAACGCCCTGAGAGACCCTATTCCAGCCGAAGGGAGATAAGCAAAGGGATACATTGGTGTGTGCCATCACGTGTAGTACCCACACATTTGCAGTGAAAAAACTATTTGCCTTTAGTTAAACTTTCCATCCCCAATGAGCCAATCCCATGGTTTGCACCCAAGCACCAGAGACATTTAAAGGACCATTTGGTTCATGCCAGGAGGAAAAAGGGTAGGTCAGATGTTACAGCTTGGGATCTGAGACAATATGTAGGGTACCTTATCTGTGGTAGCTCTTTAGTTTGCAAATTCAGTAAAAAATGGAAATCCTTCGATATAGACGGCAGACAATGGTACCTCAAGAATCATACCAATTGTAAAACATCCTATGATGTGTACTTCATACAATGTGGACTAAAATATGTAGGACAGATCACAGGCCCTATACACACATGCATTACTGAACACAGGTCATTCATTAGGTGCAAAAATGCCACAGATCCACTTGTGGCTCATTACAATGAAGTTTGACATATGGCAGATGACCTGTCTTGGTGGTTATTAGATGCTGCTAGAAATGCCCCGAATCTGGTGCAGGCCCTGATGACCAGGGAAGCCAGGTGGATCCATCATTTGGACAAAATGGACCATGACCTGAATGAAGCTTTACCTATGTTTTGGTAGCTACTTCTCGTTTCATCCCTGTTTTTATGGCTTCACCTCCTGTATGTTTTTAAATCATTGAGTTGGTTATGCTGTAAGAAACAACACCGTAGGACTATTATACAGACTCCCAGATTGCCAATTATGGTATGAGGGATATGTTAGTTAAAGGGGTAGTTTGGTCAGAAATGTAATTGGCCCAATGGATTATCCAAGTATTTCAGAGCATACATCAATCGTTCTTAAATACAATTCCAACGCAACTTACCCAAGTATTTCTCACTTTAACACATGCAAAAACGACGGCTCGGGTGCCGCCATCTTGTGCTATTCTTATCCATTGTTCTGTCGCTATAAGTTCAAAGGTTCTCGCGGCACTGATTAGGTTCGCCCACCCCTAACGCTGACATCACTAGGCGCTCATGCCCCATTTGCAACACCAATGCACTTTTCATATGAATGTCCTTTGTGCGCAATATATTGATGTGTCTCCATGGAAATGCCAAGATGCCATGTTTCTTAAAGTAAAAAACAAACCCTTTCTGCGCACACAATGTTGGAGATTCTCTTTCATTTGTGTCAGTGTATTTCATTTCAAACTTCTTTGACTTGTTTCTGCTCTGTTCAGCTCTCTACCAAGTACGACACACTGTGAACCGGTACTTATACTGCCTAAAATCAATTAACCCAATAGTCCCTTTTTCCGTTTCTTATATTATGTACAGATGTCTTTACTAAACCATATTTAAACATGTGTCCATGGGAATTTTTACAGTTTGAGACTATTAATCTTCCCTTTTTAAAATGTGCTTTTATGAAATTGGCTGTTTCTTTGCTTGCTTTCTTTAACATTTTATGTTAAAGGGAAACCTCTTTTCATTGCTTTACACTAACCAAAAGGTTTTTATTTGCCTCTTTCTTGATTCTGTGGTTATTCACTATTCAGGAACTATGGCAACAATTCTGCCCTACATGTACAAGCCTGAATACTCAGAATGGTGTACCCTGAAAGAGAAAAAGGTTGTGACGATGTTGAATCAGAAGAAAGTCATGAGGATCAATCGCCGGAACCTGAACCCCATTGCATGGAAGACGTTTCCAACTGGTGTACCTCCCATCATTGTGAGCTTTTTCCTACTCTGGTGGAGAACTGCTGCTGCCGAGAAAACTCTGGCTGCTTTGCCTACTTTTTTTTCATTTTTATTTTTTTTATTATTTGGTTGGCTGACAGAATCAACCTTTCAACTACTTTATGTTACAAAAAGCTATTTACAAATAAATTTGATATCACAACAATCACATGTATTATTAAAATAGACTAATTCATTGTGCAAACATACAACTAAACAGAATTAAGATTGCAAATGCAAACACAAAATCCATGCTCATTTTGGCGACAAACAAGAGACTGCTTTCATCATCCAACAGTTAGGTAGATAATCGACTGTTGAAGATCCTGTTGATTGATTGTTTAAGATAGAACCATATCCAAGAATTTCACTAAAGCAATTTTGACTGCCATTCTAGCCGAGGCAAAGAGAGCTTGCCAGATGTCATCACTGCTATCAGAACATATTAAGGCCATAAGGTTCTTGAAATACAGTTCTCATTGTGTCTTCAATGCCACGCAGTCCACTACCAAATGTTGCGTAGTCTCTTTGTTTTTAGTATCTTTACAAAAACGACAATGACTCATTCCCTTTGGTATTATACCTCTTCTGGCACGTATTTCATTTGTAGGCCATAAGTTCTTCCTAAGGGCCTCATCACGAGTTGGGCGGTAACGCAGGCACTAATAGCGCTGGCGCTATCTGCCCTACCGCCAAACCCACCGGCACTTTTATCGCCGGATCACAGGTTTGGCGGATTTGGAAATCCCCATTCCCCATTGAGCCCTTTCGGGAATGCCCCAATCCCCATTGGGCTCAATGGGTACATTTCGCGCTCATACCGCCGGCGGATTTCCCGCCGGCGGTATGAGCGCAAATTGTCGGCGGATTTCCCCCCAGCTCGGAGCTGGGGAGAAATCCACCAAGGCCGTGATTTGGCAGAGCCTTAAATCCGGCAGCAACAGTGCTACCGCTTGATTTAAGGGTTAGCGCCAGACTCGTGATGAGGCCCTAAGTCTTTGAATATGTGAGGACGGGCAGCGCATTAAATCATCTGCCATTTGTCCTAGATTTTTATGGCCAAACATTAGCACATTGAAGTCTTGGTAAATGATACATTTGTCTCTTGTACATATCTATACAATTTGAGCTTAAATTTAACTGGGTTGCTCAATAGCTCAACAATTGGCAAATCAGCAGAAGAAATAATATCTATCACATTGTTTCTCCACATAGATGGACATTCTTCTCCAGATGTCAACACATAGGATGCAACAGTACTCATAATCATCTGTGATTTAACACCCAGCATGCATTTTCTGAAAACAGCACATAATCTCCACGCCACCTGTGTGGCTAAGGAGACTGAGGCTAATTCAAACCTCACCAATGCCATGGGTACACAACTTGGAAGTTTTAAAATGGCTCTCCAAAAGCGAGCTTCCATTAACTCCCATTTAGCAGGGCTCCAAGATAGCATAGCTTCGACCCCATAATTAATGGTATGTATGACATTTTGCTGAAAGAACATCATAATATGGGAGTAGGAAAACTTACCATATTTAGAGGCTAGAATCTTAGCTTGTGAGATTAAATGAGTGAGTTTCAATTCAATGGCCGCCTGACAAGTTGGACTAGCTATATTGCCACCAAAGATCACACCCAAATGTTTATACTGATCTACAACCAATAAGTTCAGATGTTGCAATTTCCATTGATATGTGGTACATTTCTTACCCTGTTTTGTCCCATATATAACAACTTTTGTTTTTTCTAAGTTGATCAAAAGATTATTATCTTTTGCATATTCCTGAAGTTGTGAAAGTAAGTTCAGCAGACCCCTAGGTTTTGTGACAACAGAACTAAATTGTCTGCATATAGGAGCCTGGCCACTTTTTGTTGATCAAGTTTTGGAGCTTCTGCTATGGCCTCATCTAATTTCCACCCAATGTCCCAAATAAAAAGATTGAACACTGTGGACACCAAAGTGCAACCTTGACGCAAACCACGAAATGTTGATACAGAGGAAGACAGCAAACCTTGAATTGTGAAACACACTTGCATTGTGGTATTTGTATGTAATAATTTTATCAGAATGAGCAAAGTGGGAGGACATTTATAGAAATTCAATGTGTTAAACATTTTCTGCCGATCAATAGAGTCGAAGGCCACGCAGAAGTCCACAAAAGCTACATATAGTGGCTGTTTCTGCGCAGCACCTTTTGCTCTCAACATATTCAATGTTATTATGTTTGGAAGGGTACCAAGTCCTTCCACAAAACCTGTCTGAAAGGGGTCACGGTTACTGGAATCTGCAGACCATTGATTTAGCTGTTTCAGCGTAATGCGACTGTAAACTTTCCCTGGTGCATCAAGGAGAGCTATTGCTCTGTAGCTCTGTGGTGTAGAACGATCCCCCTTTTTGTAAAGGGGTATTACAATTGAGTGTTTTCAGGAATATAGTAGTTGCTGTGTCTTATTTATGTGGGTAAAGATTTTAAATAAAATACTGGCCCAATGTGCCGGATATTGTTTCAAAAGAAAGTTAGAAAGTCCATCAGGGCCCGGGCTTTTGATTTACTGACCTTTTGTATAAGAGTATAAATATCTTGGTCAAATTTCATAGTAAAAAGGTGGACCTTTGTATCTTCTAAAATAGGTGTATGGCCACTGGGTTTGGCATATAGATATTTAAATTCAGAAACCACATTTATTTGCGCACTAATTTGAGAGGTGCCTCCCGCCTGATTTAGTGTCGCCCATGTTCGAGCTGTGTTTTAACTTAGATCAATTCCAACATTTTTTCCCCATCTTTCTGATACATGAGGACTTTGTGGGCTCTCTTTGTGGGCTCTCAGCCAAAGGAGACAAACTACTGCTATGCTTTACTGAGCTGCATGACTTTGGGGCTGCATGACTTTGGGGCTGCCGGCCTTACACGATCCGTGGTGGGAATTATGATGGTCCTTATGCATGAACCTTGAGCTACAGTTCACCCTCGTAATCCAAGTAACAAGTACATTTTTTACATGTTTTGTTTGTTTTTGATGTGGTCTAAGTTACAATACCAATCTACATTTTCTAACATTGAATGTTCTGACTATTTGCATTGATGTATGGACCAGGATGCTACATCAACCACTATTCCGGAGTCAATAGTGACCTAACTCACCTTTCAAGTACATCTTTTAGAATAATCATTCAGATGCAAATACACAAATATGTATTTGTTCAATTTCCACCTAAAACATATTGATTATTGTTATGTATAATGTTAACTTTTAGGCTTCTTTGTCAATATCAACCTTTTTAATGTATTTCCTTTTTAATTTTGCTTTTACAACTTTCTTAATTCAATTACCATTAAATAGGCAAAGAATGAAACTTCAACAATGTACTCTACTGCAACCAGTCTGGAGGATGAGTTAAGAGAAGTGAAAATGTATTGATTCATACTAATGATTATAGATTAACAATATGTTTTTTACATTTAAGTTGCCATTTTTTCCGGGTGATATGCAATAGTGTCAGCAAATTGCTAAGCATTACATCAACAACCTTGATGTATTTATCACAGAAACACATGCAACAATGAAGGTAAACCTTCAGAAAAATATACTTTGTCACGGAATAACATACACCATATCACCATATTAATTGTGTTTGTTTTATTTCATAATCTTCAGCTTCTTAGTGAAACATGGAATAGGTGAACAAAATAACATTGCAACACATTCAATGGGATACAATTTAATCAAGAAGTTTTCCAGGGCGAATTCAAACCAACTCCCTGTGACATCTCTGAAGGTTATCATGTACAGTGTTCATATATGGCTTTTTACAATGTTCCACATAGACATATTGTTCGACTCTATGTTATTATTAATTTAAAATTTTTATCAGAGGATGAAACTTAATTTTTTAGATAGTTTAACTCATAATAAAAAGTCGACAATCATTCAAACCACTTTTTCAAGATATACTTTGTGAGATCAAACTCTATTAACATTACAATGTTTAAAAACGTTTTCATTGTTCTTTGAATGTATTATGTACAAGGACTGTGCTACTGAAGTGGCTGAAATTGAAGAGACACATATTCAAGAGTTATATATAACATATTGTAAAATATCAATTATCATCCATTTTAACAGTAATGTAACATTTGTTTTACGTGCTTTATTAGTGACATGTTATTATATTTGGATATAGGGATATATGATTCTTCACATGGAACAGCACATTTTAAGGTTTACACAATTTAAAAATGTTGTTTTTCAGCTTGATCTGGTGGTCGGCAAAACCAATCCACAAAACAAGGGTACATAAGATAGAGATTTAAAAAATAAAAATGAGTTTAGGACTTACTCCTTTGATATTACATTTTAAAGTTGTAATTGATCTATTTTGTATGTATGCTCACAATTAAGCATGTTCTTTTTCTCTTAAATTAGAGGCCTAGAACAAAGAGGAGCAAACAGACTCAGACAACTACACTAACCTATGATGTCGGTTGCCAAACATATGTGACTTGCGAGCAGCTACATGTTGAGGCTGAGCATGGTTGATGCAGGTTTACAGGAAGTCCCTGTTTACTGTATACTGCATATGGCACACTCCTTTTTGAGTTTCTGTGGATTGATTGTCCCCCTAGTTTTGGACATGATTTGGTTGTGCCGCACCCTTTATGCCTCTACATCAGAGGATGTGGAGCTCAAAGTTTGCTACTACTTGTGTCTTCATTGTGTTGTGAAATGTGTGTGGGCCTGACACACCTTTCAGGGACAATTGGGTGCATGCGTGGCTTCATTTCAATCACCTAGATGCATGTACCTTCACCTTTTGTTTGGAGATAACTGCACTGTGTTTTTGGCAGACTTGTATTTCAGTAGAATTTCATCAAGTAATATGTTAGTATTAGGATTTTATTTTCAGTTGGTAATTACTATGGTTGAATTAGCCCTGGGAAAATTACTTCACTTTTTCATTCGAAATTCCGCTGGTGCTAATTACTCCATTGGAATGAACTGTGGGGGAATTGCTGCCCATTTTCAGTGACCCTTAATTTGGTGGAGTTGGAAACGTAGAAGTAATCTTGTTACTGCCAGTTTTCACCTTACCGCCAAACTCATAATTCATTAATTCATTCAGCTTTTATAACACACTAAATACTGGAGACCAGTCTCTAAGCATGGGTCTGGGATTCAAACCTCTGTTTCTCTGCATTGTCTTGCTATCAAGACAAACAGGTTGCCCCTGATCTATCCTTCCAGCCCCTAATGAGCCCCTACATCTCTTCAATTACTGTTTTGTGAGATGAGCAATGTTTTAGACTTAGATTAATAATGTGTTTCTTACTGTTGACTGATACTGTAAATATTTCTCTGTTGGTGTTTTCTCTTTAACTGTAATTATTTCTATGTCTATAGATTGGTTTATGATTCTTTGCTTTACTGCTCCACTGTCAGTATTACATTGTTTGTGTGCCTGTTAGTGCCAAGATATGTAAGATATGCTTTCAAAAATAAAAATACACAAAAGCCAGCACCATACGATATACACATATATATCATTGATCATAGTAGTGTCACCTGGCAAAGCCAGGATGTGGGCCTTGATGCTTTTGCTCCAACGTTTCTAATTTGATTACCTTATCACTTCTCCTGACTAATACATTATGGACTTCATTGTGGGTAGCTAACCAGTTTTACAAACCTCTAGACTTGCACTAAATGGATGTGATTTCATTGTTTACAACTGGTATTTTTGGAACATTTAGGAATGTGTTATATTACCAAAATTTCTATGCTTGAGTTTATCAACCTCACAGAGCCAAAAGGCTAATTCTGCCTTCTTGGTATTTGAAACAGTGATCTGGCATATGAATACAGATATCTGTTTTAAGTGCTTGATACACTGACTTGCGAGTCATCATGGCACTCAACTCATCCTTTCAAATGTAATTATTACACATACCAATATTTTACCCAAATGAAAGTTGTGACCCTAACATGTCAAGAAGGTTATGGGGTGGGTGAGTACCCCTCACAACCTGGGGCAGGAGGTCTTCCCGAGAACTTGTCAGAGTCATTCTTGCCCAATGGGTGGGGTGAGAAGGTAGGGAGAGTCCCAGTCTGTGCCCCTTCTATTTGTACATAATTGCAAATGTCAAAACCACGTTTGAACACCCCATGCTTGCCATGCCTACTTCTTGGCAGTTTTCTTTCTCCTTTTTGTGAAACTACAACACCCACAATTCCTTGTGGTAGAGAAGGGAGTGAGTAAGCACATAGTAAATGAGCCAGCTATGAACAGCAGGACACTGCAAACCAGCAATCAGTAACATCCACCTTACGTGCCAGAGATTTGGTTGTTGGCGGCTACTGTTACAGAAATCCAGCACGTCTGCGCTTAAAGAATCTACAAATGAGAAATGTGAAAGTTACTTAATTTCATGTGGGACGAGATTGCCGAAATCTTGTGGACCTGCTTTGAAAGCCAAATGCCTATAAACAACTGTACTTGTCAAGGTACGCAATGGCAAATATATTTTGGACCCACCTTGGACGACGGGAGGCAAACCTTCAGAGGACCTTTAAAGCGTCACACCTTTACAAAATGGCCTCTAAGTAAGAACAGAATAGTAATTGACACAGGGATACAGGTGGGTGTCAGGACAAATGGCACGGGTGGAGGAGAGGGGACTCTAGGAAACATGACAGGTTGGGATGTTTGGACAAGGTCAAGGGAGGAGAAGGCAGACCAAGAGACAACATGGAGGAAGAATGGTGCAGAAGCGTGTGGAGGAAGATTACTAAAAACGTGTGCAAGGAAGGGAGGATGAGTCACATTACGTGGGAGTGTAACGAAGGAAGTAAGGCTAGGGACGAGAAGTGATTGAGATAGTAAAAGTAGAGTGGGGAAGAAGGAGGGGTGAACTATGATGTAGATGGGAGTAGTTGGAGAGTGATAAGTAGTAGAGTGGAATAAAGTGAAGAGGGGGACAGTAGTAAAGGGAAATAGGGATAGTGGAATGAGGCACACCAAAGGAAGGGGAGTGGGGAGTGTGGAGTGTAGCAGAAGGGTACAGTAGTAGTGAGTGAGGAAGAGAAGTAGTAGTGGCGTGATAGACGGAAGAACATCAAAGGGGCAGAGAAGGGAAGGAGGGAGAGAAAGAGAAAAAGAGAGAGAGAGAGAGAGAGAGAGAGAGAGAGAGAGAGAGAGAGAGAAAGGAGAGATGGAAGAAGAGGAAACAAAAAGAAGAACATCTGAAAAATACTGTTCAGCAGAAAAAGGGCCCGATTCATGGACATTTTAGTGCAGTGCAAAGTCACATTGCAGTGGTGCAAAGTAACTTTGCAATGCCAACAAACACCCTGATTCACAGGGTGATGCAGCGTGTACTTCTGCAGTACAGAGTGATTTTGCACCACTTTTTACACACTTCAAAAATACACTTTGTACCACTTTGTGAATCAGGGTGTTTGTTGGCAATGCAAAGTTACTTTGCGCTGTGCTAAACATTCCATGAATTGGGCCCAAGGACATGAGCATACTCTTTGAGTGTCCCGTTGGCCATTAAGAAAGGCTCCCTGCAAAACACAAACCCACACCAGTTGTGGGCCACTCTTACACATCAAAGCACAACACATTGAAACCATACTCATTGGAGAAAATGAATGTCGCCATGCAAATCCCCTTATCCAAGAAGCAACCTTGTGCTTGTGGGGACTACTTTTCTGTGATGCTTACACATACGTTATTGTGCCTTGGTGTGTCCCTGTGAAGTACCATCAAGAAGCCTCTCTGTAGGTTTGATAGCAACTCTCCTAAAGCCCCTCTACACGGAAACCAACACAGACAATGTATTGCCCTCTTGGTCAAGTGGACACTATATTGAACCACTAATCATATCTGACATTACTTTGAGACTGTACTGCTAGGTAATGATGAGCAAAGATAAATGGCAGTGACTCCTCATCATTCCCTCTTAAATGCGAGTAGACAGAAGATGCCACCTCAATTCAAGATATGGCTATGTTAACGTGGCTCAATTCCACAGGCCCCAGACGTGTTGGATTTATTTTGGGATAATATCTTTTGCTTCATGGTATTTTTTTATTATGGTAGTATATGTGGTAACTTGTTGGGGAACTCATCATGGTGAGACTATTTTCAGAATATTACCTATAATAGTTTTTTTTTTAACCAGGGTCACTCACCACAACAAGATACTGGACTTGATACACTCTGGGTAGATAGATTATGACCCCTTCTCACTGTATCTTATGTACAATACCGCAATATGCCCTTGTGGCTGAATTGCAAAATCCATTGATCATTTCACAAACAAATAGTTGTACTCACACACACGCCCAGCACTTCTGAAAACTCAATTCATAAAACAAAACAATGTATTGTATGTTTTACCACCTGTGGTAATGTGAATTACTGCCTGCAGTAAAATAGGCTTACCACCTGTTGGACCTTAGTCTATGAGCTAACAATAATTCAGACACATAATAAGAGTACAAATCCAATTCATTTTGTTTTCTCTTTTGTGGCTTTATAAAGTGTTAAAATTAAGAAAATGTCCAAACTGTTGCATTATGCTGTACTACTTTACAGTGGCTTACACTCAAACATGAATAAAATGCATTTAATTAAATAGCTTTTCTAATAATAAGCTTCATTTACACATTTCTTGCTGGCTGGACAGCGCACAGTCTGACGATGAAACCTTCAATGCTTCTCTCACAATCCTTGGCAGTAAGGCACCTGTTAACTTAACAAAAGTTCACTTCATGAACGGGAATCCACGTAAAATATAGATCGTGAATTACTTGAAAACAAACATATTTCTATCCCTCAACTTGTAAGCATTTCTCAAGTATTCTATATTTCTGACTCAGCTCAGCATGGGAGTCTTCATCTGTCTTCTCACCGTGACCCGGGTCACTGAAATAAAGTTTTCTCCAACATCAAACTGCCCCCAGCACTGAAGTCTGTCTGCCTGCCAGATTCCTGTTCTCGTCTCTCTCAGCGCCCGAAGATATCTCTGACTGAAGACTCCCACTCACATCCCTTTTTAATTGATCTCTCTGTCAGTCAAAGAAAACCTCCCTATGACCAGCCCCATGACCAGATCCACCCACATCACCCGATTCCCTCTGTGTTTTTTCCTGTTTGCGCAAACTGCATTTCTGAAAAGACAAATGTAAAATGTCCCTTTCGCTTCCTGCTCCAAAAATACCTTTTTTATTAGAGCGGAAGTATCTGCACATTTACAGCTTGCCACACAAACTCCAACTGCACGTTTAAATCCCATTCTAAAACACATCCTGCATTTCTCCAAAACTGTCTTCAGGCCATTTTCATATTGACTAATTTGCACTAAATGTTATAAAGGATTCAATTATGTGAACTGGGTTTGGATACGTATGTTAACATATATCAGTATTAGGTTTAGTGCAGACCAGTCCATTGAAATACCACCCTGAAATAATATGCAATGTTAAGCATGTGCTCTGTGCATTTTCAATCATGTACCTTGTGCATTGGCAATCATGTGCCTTGTGTATTTCTGTTTGAGACTCACATTCTTGCATCCAGAACTGAGTTTCAGCCCATGATTCCCTATTGCTATTCAAAACCACGCTAATATGTGTATGCTAAAATGATGAAACTACATGTGCATGCTAAAATGATGATGCTAAACTGTAGAGTCATATTGCTAAAATTCGGAGCTTCTATTGCTACAGACCACATTTACTGTATGCATGGGGCAGCAACTTTCTGTGGTACCACTGAATACTGCCTCAACACATCTGCTTCAACACATCATTCATATGTTTGCAGTAACATTGGATCAAAAACAATTTAGAGTCAAATCATGACAATACATTTAGAATGTCTGTGCTCTATAATGGATAACATACATCATGCTAAGGCATTACCTCTGCAAGTCAACAATCCTAAATCAGTAAATTCACCATACGCCTGATTGTCCATCTTCCTGAGTGGGAAGAACACTGATCCACAAAACAGATGCTTCACACTGTTCAGTGACATGTAAATAAAGTTATTCAACATGAACTTACAATTCTGCCTATAGCAGGGGCACAACTATCCATGCAAGAATCGAAAAGGGACATATGTCTTTATCAACACAGGGTGATGGCACTGGACACATCATGAGCACAGGATAAAACACTCCCCTCTACCTGTTTATTTAACATAGACATAAGCAGGGCAAACCATCAAATGGCAGCACTTCCTCACAACAGTGTAATCTATAGCTCACCAGCAACAACTAATGAACAAGTAGTGTACTCTTAATTGGACAAAATAAAATCAAAAATATCAGTACATCTCATATTTTATTAACTAATATTACATGTCTTCCAATATTACATATGCTTCTAATTATTCACCATAATCACTAATATTTAAAGATAAGAGTATTGTGTTTCAATCAACTACTTAACTCCAATGTGTGTTCATGATAGGAGTGCAGTCAGTTTTACCAACCAATGTTCACAAAAGAGAACTACACATTTATGATCAAAATATACAAAAAACAAAACATACAATATTATCTTGTTTCCTTAATAGGTTCAACTGTAAATTAAATCTCAGAATAGGATAGTTCAACATGTTTTGGGTAAAAGCTGTCTTCGGGAACCGATATTCATCAAATTCAATAAATAACTACAGGAAAAAAATAAAGAAAGCCTTTAATACACAGAATGTGGTTCCTTACTAACTAATCATACCATACAACAGCACTATTAATTCAAAAATATTATCATTGCTCACCGAACTTCTAAGAATAATGAAATATGTCCTATCCATGTTCCAAATGAAAATGCCATGCACAAAATGAAGGTGTAAACTGAAAAATAAACAATGTAGCAACCACACCCCAGCACGGGGTGTTCATGGCCGGAACAGGCCTGCCAGCTGGAGCCTAGGCAGGCCCGAGCTGCGGACCGTGGGAGGCCTGTATACCCCCAAGCTAGGATGTGATTGCTATCCACACGGCAGGGTTTGCCCAGGGGTGTAGATAGTTGTTTTACTATCGAGAGATTTGCTTATTGCCCTGCACCAAACTCGCAAAAAAAAAATCAAATGTGTGCCGCCAATTCCCTGTTGCCTCCCCACATTAGAAAACAAAGATGACCCCACACTGGGAAGGGCCTTGGGTGGCTGGAAACAGTGGGCAGAGGCTGTGAATTCTTGTCCACTGTTCCAGCAACCACATTGACTGAACACCCTTCCACGGCTGTCAATATACATTATTTACTGTATTAAATATACATCTAATCTGTAACAATCCATAAGACTGTTAATATGGTTACCTACTTATCTCATAGTACTGTCTTTCTTTCATATCCATGATGGTAGGAATTTCGGGACAAGACATCATGGAAGGGTGCCTTACACATATCACCAAAATAGTTAAGCAAAAACCTTGAAAAAATACACAGAATTGGCAACATGGCAGGTGAAAGGACCACATCACAAAACAGGAAGTCTAGGGCCCACCCTAATTATGGCAGATAATTAAATAAAACATCATCAAATCCCAATCCACATACCAGTAACCTGTGAGCCCATACCAATAAGCATGGCAATCATACTACCTGACCATTGTGCCTCTGTCTGGATGCCTAATCTTGGAACACACTGCAAAAGACCATGCTCTCATTTCCATGTTACAGTCAATTGTGTGCAATATGTGTCTGCCTTGCTGCCATTGCAATCCCATCGCTCTGTATGATTTTCTGTTTTTGTGACAAAATGACTCTTGCTTTGCAGAACTACAGTGAAGAGTGGTGGTTTCAAACTCCAACCTTTCCCACACTATTACTGAACCAGCAGTGATCTCAAACATAAAGGTGAAACAGGTACAACATGAATAATATACCTCCTTAGACTCTTTCAGGTAGCATGGGGCATGAGAAGGATATACTATTCGAGAGGGTGTGAGACAAGTTTTCAAAACACTATACTACTGTGCTACCAAAATAAAACAAATGTACAATGAAGGTGCTACAAACATTTGTTTTTAATTCCACTAAATGGACAAAGACACTTAAAAACACTAGCAACCCACCATGTACAGATAATGCAGTAAATTGGTGAAAAGGCATATCTGGTTAGTAAAAACATATATATGCAAGCAAATAGTCTTTGTAGTGAGTTGAAAAATATGTCTTTTTAAGGAAAACGTTAAGTCTTAAATGTTTCTAGAGCACATAGAACACGGTCAGGGTGACAGAACTCTGGTAGGTATCTTAATGTCTTCATTCAGGATCTCAACAAGATTCAGCTGGGTGCTGTCTGGAGAGTTGATTCATGGTTGACTCAGTTCAGCTGACTCAATGTTTTTCAGCAACACAATGCAATTCAACAAGCAGCAATGGCTGAAGTGTCAAGGAAACTTGTGACAAATGGTGATGAGCAGATCAAAGTAGTTGAAAGGCTTAACAGTGGCCCAGTTCAGCGATTCAACTTCAGGGGATAGCTGCAGACTTGATTCATCACAGCATTGTGGTTCAGTAGTGGCAACTGTTTGAAGGACTAAGATGCTGAAAACTGTCAGGCTACATCGAGTCGGTAGGCTCAGAGTTCTCTGAAGTGGTTTGAAGCAAAGGGTAAAAAATGCAGCTCCAGCTGGGCCCATGCATGATCTCAAAGGGGCATAAACTGGCTCACGCATAATTGGTGATGCCGAGAGAGCCAGAGGTAGCCTCCTTTGGTCATGGAGTGCTGTGAGACCCTTTCCAAGGTCTCTGAGGAAAGTGGAGTCTAACTTTTACTCTTCTCAAACTGGAATGTTGCCAAAGACACTTGTAGTGTTGCCCCTTTAGCATGCAGAGTCATGGGTAACATTGTTTCAGCAGTAGTAATGCTTTCCAACAGCAGGACATTTCTATTGCTCTCTTGTAGTGGTTAGGGTAATCATATGCACCCTTCTTGGAAATCCTTGTATTCATCCCATTGGTCAGAGGCTTTGGGCAGTCTTTAGCTCTACATAATTCTAGTGTCATTTTGAAAGTCATCTCAATAATTTGGTTCCATAAAGATGATTCAAAGAAATGTAATTTAAGAGGCTATTAATTTCCTTACATTGCCATTTTGCCACAGTTGATTGGTGCATTCCAAACCTTCTGTAAGGGGCCAGTTCTTGCTGCTGTAACAATGGTATTGCCTAATGATATTAGCTTCCACTGTCAAGGATTGTACAATATGTCAGGTGGCATTCATCATTAGTCTTCTTATAGTGCAGTATGTGACTGGAACATAAGCCACATCGCCGCAAAGCACAGGCAGGGGTTTCCAGTTGGGAGCACAGAAAGGTAGAAGATCCTAATAACAGATACTGTAGTACATCCACAAGTGGATAGACACCTGGGATGCACTGCTGAGGCATGGGTGAGATAGCTAGCTCAGGTACAAAGTACTCAGGGAAATTAGTTATTTGTTAGATACACCTCATATGGGGATTTAGACATTCCTGTTATATCTACATCAGAGTATCACACAAAACAAGAACAGGTACATGGTCAGTTTTTAACATGATTTTTTTATATCTTTTATTGAGTTCCCTAATCCTCACCCTAATCGGTAGAACACTCTGTTCCTCAGTGATGTTCTCACCCTAGGTTGTGCTGGTGTGCCACCTATCTAACATGATAGGAAGTAGAGTAAGCTAACTCTATCGCTACAATGAGAATAACATTCTTACTAAAAACCCACAATCTGGGAACCAGTCCCATGATTGAGAAAATGTGTGGTGGAACAGTACACGTGGGTTATATTCAGGAATTGGTGTAGTACCATATAATTTATTAACCCTTCTTGAAGAATGCTCGACCTTACCATAAAAATTGATTCAGAAAGTAGAGAAACTGGGGACACTCTCTCATCAAAATTTTTCCTTCGTATTTGATACGTTAATTGCTTATTTCACTTTAGCATGATATTTTTGCAATACCCATTATTGCATTTCTAAAAAAGTAATTGAAACAAACATGCGTTTTTTAGTAAGAATGTCATTCTCATTGTAGCGATAAGGTTAGCTTAGTCTTCTTGGATATCTGGATCCGGTCCGTGGACCCATTTCCATTTGGTCCGCAGACAGGGCTCTGATTGGCTTAGAAGGCAATGTGGACATCGGACAAACCCACAGATTGGATGGTGAAAAGTGTGAAGTGCGTCAGATTTTTGGAAATGCCTACCATCTTGGTGTCCACGGACATCACAGTAAAAAAAATATTAAAAAACACAACATTGCCCTTGTCAAATTTAGCAAATAATCTCTGGGGAGGTGAGGGATGATGAGGATGGGATGGGACATGGCTGCAAGAAGCAAAAAAAATGGGTGTTTTTCACCATAAAAGCCTGCAAACAGTCTGGATGTTCCCGAACAGTCCTGTGAAGTTCGTGGACACCTCTGCATTACAGGGTTGGTGAAAATCAGTTCTTGGATGGATTGGAACTTTTGCGCCACTTAATGAAACTGCATGAACATTTGCAGTTATATTCTTGACCTGACTCTGAATGAGTTTCCTGAGTTTGGTGAGATTCTCTCAAGTGGGGGCAACATTTTAGGGGGGGTCCCAAAATAATGTAAAGGCTTATAAATGAGGTGCCATTTGACAAATCTACACTCACGTTGGCAAACTGATAATAGATCTAAATATAATTGTTTTTGCAAAGTTTGGTGGGATTTGGTCAGGAGGGGGAAACATTAGAGGGGGATCCCAAAATATTGTAAAGACTTATACATGTGGTGCCATTTGACAAATGTACACAAAGATGTGTAAAAAATATTATAGATCTAGATATAATGTTTTTGCAAAGATCGGTGGGATTTTGTCAAGAGGGGGCAAAATTATAGGGGGTTCCCCAAATATTGTAAAGACTTATAAATGTGGTGCAATCTGACAAATCTGCACAAAAGTTTGCTAAAAGATTTTAAATCTAGATCTAAATTTGTGGGCTTGGACTGAAAACCTGGGCTGGCGGGCTGGTATCTACTGTTCCAGTCCCTGGAACGGTGGATAAACACCACAATATTTACATTAGCATAACACAACATGCTAATGGAAATGTTGGAAAATCTTATTGAGTCTATGTACTTTACTGAGAAATGTAAAGTAGATGGAGTCTAAGTATTTTATTTTTGTTCTATTTTTTTAATTGTGAAAGGATGTTCCTAAAGGAAAAGGTGGGAACGGAAATGAGGGAAGAGGCACCAAGCACTAATATGGAGGGGCAGGTGGACAGGGGAAGATGTTGCTTATGTGTTACTTCTTAAGGTAGGGGGCAGTGGTTCTCAAGCTCCTTGATTACTGCTTCAAAAGCACTTCGAATTTGCTTCCCTCTGCAGAATGATGTGTTGTGGTATATACAGAGGACTGTTGTCTTGAAAAAAGATGGATCAATAGCATCATTTTTTGCTTGCATGGTAGCTGGTGGGATTTTGTGTCCCACAGAAGTAGGCTGTGTGGTTACAGTATTGGTTGGGGAAGATGAGGTGGAGGAAGATAGCCTCATACTTGCTAAGTTGCACTAATAAAAACCTATGAAATTCATTGAAAAAACTTTGTTAAAAGGACATTATGTTTACAAGAAAAATCAAACAACCTCCGAAATTCGCCAATTATGGTAAACTAAGCAACCATAACTCGTGGCACCACCATGCACTGCTAAGACGAACACCCAGGACATCAAAGATGACATCACAAATGACATTGATTACATCACTGATGACATTGCATGTGAAATTAATTTTGATGAAAAGTCCCTAAAAGGGGCTGTGTTTATAATGTTGGTAACACAATGTCAGTGGTGATAGGGTGACCTATCATGAACTACTTAATGTATTTAAGAATGCACTCATCTAAACAACATTGTATTGGAGTTTTGTTGTTAATACAGGAACCTAATCATATATAAGCATAGGCAATAGCTGCAGCATGCACCATAGAAGTACAATAGTTGTAATCTTGTAATTTTGGAAAGTACAATAATGAATGCTACCTTTTGCAAGTTTTGAGTAATGCTAATCATGTAATAACTAGCTAACAATTCAAGACTTACTATACGTGTGCTCGTAAATATGAAGAACCACAATTCATACAAATCAGAGGCACATAAAGGGAAACTAAAGTAAGGAAGAAAGAATCAGCATCATCAGAAAATGTTAATAACATTAAAGTTCATCTTCATGTATACAAATGAATTGTGTGTTTGAGGCCTGCTTATTTCCCCATGTATGTGCACCATTAGCTTAGACTAAACCCCAAGGAAGTTACTTTAAGAACATATTATAAGGTTAACGTCTAGATATATAGCACCATTTCAATGTTAATATTCTGACTGTCAGTGAACAAAAACAAGTGGCCCAGATATGTGATGTCATTAGTGATGTAATTAATGACAATTTTGATATCATCTTTGATGTCCTGGGTGTTAGTCGTAGCAGTACACGGTGGTGGTGCAAGTTATGGTTGCTTAGCTTACCATAACTTGCACATTTCTGAGGTTTTTCGGTTTTACTTGTAACTTGTAACTTGTAACGTTCTTTTAACAAAGTTTTTTCAAAACCACCTGGTCTATATATGTCAGTGAACAAAAACAAGTGGCCCAGTTAAGTGTTGTCATCAATGACATTTGTGATGTCATCTTTGATGTCCTGGGTGTTAGTTTTAGCAGTGCACGGTGGTGGCGCGGGTTATGGTTGCTTAGCTTACCATAACTGGCAAATTTATGAGGTTTTCTGGTTTTTCTTATAACCGTAACGTCCCTTTAACAAAGTTTTTTCAATTAATTTCATAGGTTTCTATTAGTGCAATTTAACCATAACGTCCCTTTAACAAAGATTTTTTCATTGAATACAGATATATATTCCAGTTAATAATCTGACTTTTTGGGTCTATTGTACCATGACAGCTATATAACAGACAGCTTCTTAGGCCTTTACAAGCTTTTTTTCCAATGCAACACACCAAATACAGTTTGTTAATCTGTGATTTACCAGATTAACTTTAGCACTGTCATTTTTCCCGATCTTCTCACATGCATGCACCACACAAAGTCTGGTGTTCCTTAATAAAAAAAATCATGATTTTTTATGGCTGTTTTTTTACAGAAACTTGACGTTTCCGGCATTGCCTTCCATCTTTGTAATGCAGATGTGCACTATTTGCTGAGAATTTAATCAACAACCTGAAAAACTAGTACAACACAATGGATTTTGAATACAGCATTCAATATATTGCGTATATTTGGCCCTAGTGGAAAAATACAAACACTTATGTCTCCCCTGTCCCTCTTCGCAATAATAAGTAATTGGATTCAGATTAGCAGATGAAACATACGTCATCATATTAGGTTATAAAAAATCAGGCCTTTTATTCATACCAAATGACTATATAATGAACAAGTAGAACACCTATGCATACAAACACATACACACAGATATTTATATGTATAGATTAGAATAAAATTTGCATCACCGTTGGCCATGAGGCAGAGGAAAACTTCATCTTGGTCACCAGACAACACTGCTTAGTCCCTTAGCAGGTGGGCAAAGAGATTATTGCGGGCAACGGGGTCTGAAGCGGAGCGTCCTCCCTTTCAGCGAGACTGAAACACCCGTGGTTCAACATCCAACTCTGACCCCTCCGTGATGCCATCTCCTTTATGGGACACCCCCCCTCAAACTGTGGACTGCCCTCGGTCAAAAGGCAGATCACAAGTCGAAGAGACAGAGGGTGGAAAAATCCAGCGCTCCTCTACTTGCATGCATTCCTAGACCCCTTATTGTGCAGCTGCAGCGCACTTCAACTCCCCTTCTGTATTCGTCCTTCACTGGACAATACAATAACTATTCTCTGTAGTGAGTCCGTCTGCAGAATATCTATGTGACCTTGCTCTGTTTTCCCTGCTACTTGTTCATCCTGTGAGGCCCGCAGAAACGCAGACTTTATTACTGCAATGGGAGATGAGTGTTCAAAATGGCTGCTCATTGAAGCCATGTTATTCTGGCTCTCACATTACACACTAGCATTACAGGCGGTGATATCCTCCTATAGTTAAGGTGAGTCAGAGACACATAGAAACCCACAATTCTATTGTTAATAACTTTTGATTCGAGTAACAGATTTGCCCGAAATATCAAAAGTGATTAAAAGTCTGTGCCACCCCCTGACTGCAAAGTTTTGTAAAGATTTGTTAAAAGATAAAAAAGTTATTACGTGTCCCAAAATGTTTTTTTCCAAAAGTGCGCCTACTTCCCATTAATTTTCCAATAGACAGAAAAGATCATTTTTGCCAAAGCACACAGCCTAAACCGCTGGACAGATTTGGACCAGGTCTGAAACAGCTTGCGCACAAATCATTGATTCGCAAGCCATGCCTAATTTAGGGTTTTTCCGTGCCATAGGTATTTTAAAATTTGATGGAGAAGGGGAAACAACTGCCATCTTGTTTTTCTGTCGATGCAAGAGATATTCATTGCTATAGCTGAGGTGATGGGAAAATGAAACGCAGTAAAAAGCTATTTGCTGGTCAAAAAACATACAAATGCCATCAGGGTAGAGGCAGGGGGTGGCTAGAATGCCCTGAGTGAAATTTGAGAGTTGGAGGAGTCCAGGGAATGAGTTTCAATGCAAACCTTTCTGTAGCCTCAGCTATAGCCGCAAATAACTGACATCTGAAAGCAATCTGTGTCACTGTTTTATTTGTTTTAAAGTGTCATACTGTAGGTACAAAAAATAGTTATATACCTTTGGTGACTCAGGTATAGCCTGTGGCCATGGGCAGTGGCCAGATTATCCAGATCATGGACAAAGGCCATGACACGGAAAATCTGGCTTCGGCCATGACCCGGAGGGACAATTAACAGGGTTCAAGTGGGCATGTGTATATGTGTATAACATTGCAGGCTTTGCAAACTCCCAATGTTTTTAGTTGTACCGTTTTTTTAAATAGGGATAGGTTTGAATGGGAAACAATTCTGCTTGTGTCTACAGCCCAAACATCTGGACAGAATTGCAGCAAACAACCGTGAGGAGCATCATCAGGGACCTGTAGGAGTATGAGCTCTGCATTTCAATATTGAGCTATATATTTCAACATTGAAACTCTGCATTTCAACATATGGACTCCGCATTTCACATTCACATTTTAGAGAGGGTTTGAACTTTAACTAGGGCCAAGGGTGTGAAACTCATTGCTACACTCAAGAGTGTGAGTCACAGACAGAATTAAATAGATGTCAATGCACAGAGGACATGCTAGAAATTCATGATTTTGCTTCATGATGCTATTTCAATGAACTGAACTGCACTAAATATAATACTAACCTAAATCATACTGATTAACCCAACCACTTTTAACATGTAACAGATTCCCATAATAACATTTAGTGCAAATTAGCTCATGAAATAAGCTGGATGCAGACTGATGAAAATACATAATGCTCTAATGCTCTGAAAACTGGAAAGAAAAAATAACTTTAAACATTCAGACTGAATCTACGCTGTATGGAAACTGAAAAATGTGAAGATCCGTTCTGGTAAAAAAAATGGCTTTCGTTTGGAGCAGGAGCTGCTTGTGATTGACAATATGTTAATGAAAAAGGGTTTGAGACAAAGCTAAGGGGGCCCTCCTGTTATGGCACTGACAAATGAAGGAGACAGACGTGCTGGTTACTGAGCAGACTGAGTCTGGTGTTTGCAAGCTGACTCTCTGCAGGGCAAAGACTGAAATTGAGGCTGTCTCTCACCTGGATTGATGATCCTTAGAAAAACGGCAGTCTAAAGAATCCATATCTGGGTTGACCCTGTGCGAGCCAGGCAGAAAGGCTGGGGAAGATTTCACTGCCAAGCTGTGTCAGTAATATCGCCAACAGATTTAGGTAAATATGAGGTTCATTGAGGTGCTGGTGTTGTATATGATAATATGTAGCACAGGTTAAATACGTCAGTTCATTTTAGGTGCTTCATTAGAGATTTGAATTTTAATGTGCATTTCTCAAAGTTGTACTGTTATTTAAAGTGTATTTACCCTGCCAAGTTTTGTTACAAAGCCAAGGTCAATTGGCAGAGCTTTTCACAGATAGAGCATTGCAAGAAAAATGTATTTACACTGTGAAATATAATGTGGGTGTACGGATCATTCTGTGTAACTTGCATGTTTCTATTTTACGATAAAGAACACATTCAAAAAAGGTAATTTAGTCTCTGTGTATTTCCTTATGCATTCAGTCTCTTTGATTTGACATGCAGAGAGGGAGATGCAGACATGCAGTATAAATATCTCAAAGCAAAGTAGCCACAGTGAAGTGTTTTACTTAGAGAGGCTGAATGAGTGTGTTGTATTTATATCACCTGCTATTGTACATAAAATACCACAGGACGGCAAGAGCCATCCATTCAGAGTGTAGTATGTCCAGTATTTGTTTGTTGTTAGTGACCCTGGTAAAAATACTGATTGTGAAATCAGTCTCACCAGTATAAAAATACCCCAACAAGTTTGTCACATTATATTGCCAAGGACTATAAAAATACCACCAAATAGAAGCGTAGCAAAAATACTACAATAACATACCACAAAGTAATAGATATTACCTCAAAATATATCTAACCTGCCTCAACTCATGGTTTTACAAATCTATCCTGTGCTTTATTTTTTCAAAAGTGTCAAAATGTAAGCACAAAACATTGTGATTTAACTTTGGTGCCTGTGCAGTGGGCCTGGCTCTGAGCAAAAACAAATGTGTAATCTGGTTTGCTGTCTACTCTGATTTGTCTATTGGGGAATGTGCCATGGCTGAAGCCCATGCCCCATGGATTGTGGAGACTGGCCATTGTTTCAAGCCATGAGCACTAGCCATTAGTCACATTATGAGGGTGTAGTGGATAACGACACACATCAGTATGCATTGCAAAAATATGTTTGTTAAAGGAGGTTTACAGTTCTTTCATATATGTTAAAAGAGGAATTATTAATAACTGATACACAGTGATAAAACATCATGAAACATTTTGACTCATAAAAACCCATGAAATGCACCGAAAAAATGTTGCTAAATGGATGTTATCGTTAGGTTGCTCTAATAAAGCTCTATGAAATTCATTGAAAAATACTTTTTTTAAAGGCATGTTATGGTTACAAGTAAAACTGAAAAAAAACTGAAATTTGCCAGTTATGGTAAGCTAAGCAAACATAACTTGCATCACCACCGTACACTTCTAAGACTAACAGCCAGGACATAAAATATTACATCACTAATGTAATTGATGGGCATTGGCTTCAGCATGGCTTTGTTTTCTTTGAAGTAATAATAACATTTCTGCTTCAGGTTCCTCCACCCATACCCTCAAAAAAAGAATAATTACATTTTCTGTTGAAGGTGTTATACTGGCACGGGGCCAGTGCCATAATTATTAAGGGGTCTCACCATATTTTTGGATCTGGGCCACAACAAACCCTGTCAGAGGCTACATTTTCAAAATGAGTGTGGGATTACACCACCTAAAGATAAATCAATGCAATATGTGGTATATCATTGTGACTGCCCTGTGTTTAAAATGATGGACAGCAAACTCTTTTGTGAATCAGCAACTTCAAGGACAGTCTCATCCCACAAATGGCCAAAGGGCATGTATACTCTGTGCCTTGTTGTGTCAGCAGCTCTAGCTTCTTAAAAAAAGAATGTTTCAAACCAAGGACATTCTAATGGACACCTTCCCTGTGATGGTCTGTTGTGAATCTTACATGAGTAGGATTATTTTGACAATATCTTATTGAGCCAGACCTGCCACAAATAACAACATATATGGTTTTAAGGCATGGGGATGTGTGTGGTGTAGGGTACTATCATTTGTGTAGTCAAAATATAATGGTGATTACTATTCACAGATGTGTTTGATGACATAGACATGTCTGCAGTATGTTTGACTGCACAAGTGCTGGATAGAGGTGTGTGTGTGTGTGTTGATTTCATTGCACACTAGTCACATGGCAGATTGTTTTGCATGTGTTGTTCATGCACACATGACAATGATATACATATTACACAGCCTGAGTTATGGCAAGGTTGCTCAACTCATATGAAGAACAGTTTTTCTATGGCTTATAATGTTGATGTTGTTCAACAAATACTCACCAAAAAGGTATATGCCCACTTTGGAATGATTGTCCAAGGTTTAGTGTGAATTTGTCAATGGGGGAGCAAAGTTATAGGTGGGTCCCAAAACCTTTGAAATACTCATATACATAATGAAAAAAAGAATTTTCTCACACCTACAGCTGAAACCGGTGGTTGGATTCGAACCACACCTATATGAGGAACTGTGGCTTTGTCTCAAAAGCGAGCTTTTCCAAATTTGGTATAAATTCGTCCAGTCGTTTAAAACAAAATGGCCCAAATGTAGGTACAAAAAAATGTGTGATATCTGCAGCCGGTCCATGGACTCACTTCCTTATTCAGTGTCCGCTCATGCCTCTGGACTAATCAGAGGGCAGTGTCATGTTTGTGGACATCAAAAGCATGTGTTGATTGGTTATTAGAAAACATGTGCTGCGTCAAACTTTTAGAAACAGTCACCATATTGCCATAGAGCTATTTGCCCAAGACAAGCTGCTTATATAGGTGAAACAGTTTTTCAGGTGCCGCTGAGTCAACAGTAAATTCTACTGTCCGTGGCATTCTCAGAGCTGCAAACGCAAACATGTGATCATGGACACTGTTAGGATTGCGAGAGGTTCTGTGTTTTTGTGCATTTGCACATATTTTGTAAAGTACTGAGTGTGAGTAATATGTGTGTGTTTGGAATACAAATATAGCTGTTAGTTGTTGCTGAAGTAGTAGTCCAATAACAAAAGTGTATAGTTGAGAGTGTGTGGCAAGGTTATACATGTTTGAAGAGTATAGTTATGATGGTGGTTAATGTGTATATTTTTGGGGACATAGCTGTATAGTTGTGGCAATGGTTACCATGGTTGTATAGTTATGGCAGACAATATAAAAAAGCAAATAGAGTGAGTCATGTTATTTGAAGGTGTATTCCGCATATTTATGATATGGTTGAATTCTACTGTTAATGCCACAGTCATATCAATGTCTGTATAGTAATTATAGCTACTCTAGGGGAGTATCGAATGTTTGTAACATAGTGTAAGGATATTCATGAAGTGTATATGGTATTTATAATCCTACCACAATTGTGGACACTGCGCATGGCGCATATTATGTTCTTAGTGATTTTAGCTACAGTAGCATATGGACGATAGAAATTGATAGTGGGCATGGATGCTTAGTTGAATATTGTAAAAAGTCTGTAATGTAGAATTGTGGACACTGGCAAAATGTAAAATTATATGTCCTTAGTATTTATGGATATAGTAATATGCTGAGAGTAATTGATACCTGGTGTGGATAATTACTTGAATATGCTAACAAGGTTGCAATCTGTGGTTGTTTTTCTGTAAATAAAAACATATATATAATTAGTTAAACAACTTTGAAACATTTAATTATATACAGTTGTACATATAGATTTACTTTTTGATCCTCAAAAATAGTAAACTGTATGTACCATGTTTGGTGCAACATTTGTGTGTGGTAAACTGTTGTTGGAATAACATGTAGTAATCACTGGGTCATTGTGAAAGAAATCCATGGTGGATTGAAAAAAAACCTACTCAATAGAGATATAGTTTGTGGCATTTACATGGTTTTGTGATAGCATATTTGAAGTGCATTGTAATGAAGAGTATGTTTAACGTAGACACCAATTGGCATATTCTAACTTTACTGGATTTTAAAAGTACTATTGTTGTACTATGAATGTATTGTATGTAATTATGTAAGTATAAGTGTTGTTTCTATCTCTTGGTAGGATTTAAGTGCCCTTTTTCATGATCAAGCTGGACCAAGGTTTAGCCAGAATTTTTTGTCAGATTTCCGATGTAAGGGTGTACCTGTTAAACAGTCTGCAGCTTTGTAGCATCTTCATTCTCTATGTCAGAGCATTTTTATACCAAAGCGGTGCAATTTTTGTGACAGTGTTTTGTCAGATGATATGGCATCCCAAGGTCTTTTAGCTCTGCCTTCTCAGCTTTGGTGAGATAGACTATGACATATGTTGGAACAGCAGTGGAATTGTCTGCAATGTATTGAATGACCATGTTTTGAATTCCAGAAGAGGGCAATGATCGCATTGTGATCATTGATGTACTTGGATGCCTCATGTGTTTTAATGTTCTATGTATTTTTAGGGGTTTTCCATTTTACACTGTGTCTAACAGAAGACATCAAGCTATCTACTTGTCCTTTGGTGGAAACTGGTCTAGGGAAGCAAAAGCAATATTTGGTTTAGTATTTACCTTTGCTCTAAAATCAATGTGGCCAGTGTTTGCGCCACTTGTGTTTTTGGAAGCGTGTGGTTCCAGAAGGGATGTCACAGGTAATTCATTTTTGAATAATTTGTAAAACAGTGGTATCACTGTCATGGCCCAATTTGGGAGCATTGTTTATCCACAAAAAGCATGTGGATGTTTGGTACTGCTCGGGATAGAGATTCCTTTCTCAAAAGAAGTGTTGTATTTCTCTGAGAGAAGGGGTAGTTTTATTGCAGAATAAGTGCTGCATGGCAATCACATGGTGAAAATATCTTGGAACTTTAACCAGGTTCAAGGGAACATAGTTCTGCTGTTATTTTTATTTCTATTCCCTCTTTATTTTGGTTTGCAGTGTGTAAGAAGTCATGCAAGTCATCCCATGCACATTCTCACAAATGAAAGTAACAAACCATGTGGGTGGGCTTAGGTCTCTTAGCATACAACATACATCTACGTGACACCGGAACCAGCATTCTTTTGTATTGCAAATGTTTGCTACAAGATTTGTGATACTTGACTGCAAAACTTAATCTTTGTCTTCTAACTTTGAGCCAGTTGGTTAGCTGACATATTTAAGAAATGAGAGCCTGTTTTAAATGTGTGTGCAACTCCATAACATAGAATTGCTAGTTCACTTTCAAACAGGATGTTAAAAATGTATGCTACATTTTGTCTGAATCTTGGGTCTTCAGAGTACATTTGTAAATAGTGATATTCTGATTCACGAAATTGTGATTCTTTCTTCATATCTTCCTCCTTTTCTTGTAGGAAAGAGTAGAGGAAATTAACGTTTTTCTACACTTATCACCCATATTCTCATTGGAGATTGTTTGGCTTGACGCATTTGATATGTTTCTAATGCATCTTCTATTGTGTCTTTGGAATCTAGAGGGTGAATTGTATACTGGTCTAAAATGTTGGCTGCAGTAACATGATCCACACGTTGGAATTGGTCAGTTTGTGGTGAATCTTCAATTGTTTTGGTGGTTTCACTTAAGTGTTGTTCTATTTTTATATCTTTGTAGTATTTTTTATTTTGTTTAGGATATGGTAGGACTTGTCTAACTTTGTTTAAGTTGACTAGTTGTTGACAAATGTATTTGTTGGTACACCATTAACTATAACAAGTAAAGATTGTTCTATTGACCTTCATATTCATAGAGTTTCTGCATTTTCTTTAAGATCTAATGGAAAATATACTACTTTGCAACAAATGTCTTTTAGTAACTCGGATGGAGGCAATTTGAACGTTTTGGGTTGAAGGCGTAGTCTAGCTTGAAATGGGTGTACTGTTTGGATTTTGATGCTCTCATACAAGTTAAGTTGTTGGAGAGCTTTGGAAGTGGGACGATTTCTAAGGTATTAGTAATAGCCTGTGATGGCATTTGGTTATTGTCAAGCTTTGTACTGCAGTATGTGCACACTATTCTTCATTGTCCTTTTTTGTGTAGGTCATGTCTACTATTGTTGTACTCTTTTTACAAAAGGTTCTGTGACAACCGCCACATACTTTGTCTGATAATTCAGAAGATTTGTTTTGAAACTTTGCTATTTCTTTTTTGAGTGTATTTGTAAGGAGGTTGGTGTTTGTGAGGTGTCTTCATGAATGTTTTCTAAAGTTATTGAATTTTCTAAGTCTAAAATATTTATTTTGAATGTGTTCTATTTTTCAAAGGAATTCTTTGGCTGTTACATGTAGGAGAATGTTGTTTAATGTTTGCAGTTATAGAGCAGAACCTTTTGCATAGTACACAAATGGACAATGTTTCGCATATTGCAATATTGTGTTGCTAACATTCTTTTTTTAATTCACTTTATTTGTTGTTTTGAATGAACATACAAAGAACATAACAGCAACACTATCTCAATATCGTTACATTACATCCAGATTGTAAAATTCATAACATTACCAAAAGACATACAGTATTATACTTGAATCCATGAAAACAGAGAAACTAATAGCAATCACAAAGCACAATTTTACAACCAGTTTACAGATTTTTGACGCACAGCATACAAGACAAGACAACAGTGATATGTACAACAGACAACTCCATCTAGCCATTATACTAACCCCCCCAATTAATGTAAACAGACGATTATATACATGGCACTGGACTCTTAACTGTACAATTCATTAAAAGACCCCCAATGTCGAGAATAATGACCCTCCCTAACTTGTTTCAAAAACATAACTCTTTCATATTATGATAAGGTTTGCACATCCAATAACCGTTCACCCACATTTGGTTTCTTTCTTGACTTCCAGACTGGTAGTATCTGTTTCATTGCCATTACCAAAACTCTATTGATCCAGTCCGTTCTTACCCTGGCTTTAACCCCCTTCCTCTGTTTGATAATAAAATTGTTGAATAGAAAGTAAGTGGAAGTTGCTCCTCCATCACAATGTCCAATCTGTCTAATACGTCAGACCAAAAGTTAGATACTCTCGAGCATACCCACAGCATATGCATCAGAGTACCTCTGCGACACCCACAACCCCAACAGGAATCCGTTTCCAAAAGTCCCAATCTCTCCATTCTAGACGGTGTCCAATATAATCTGCAAAGGGTCTTTTGCCTAATGTATCGTAGCCACAGATCCCTTTTTGCTTGCATCCCTATGTGAAGCAGATATTCCCATTCCTTCAAAGGAATAATTATATCAAGATCCTCCATCCAAGCCTGGCGAAGCTTATCCCAAGCCCCCGCTTCTGACCGTTCCATTGGCATTAACTTAATACATGTGGACACCGTACACGGGGTGGAGCGAATAATCTCACACATTGAGGGTCTCTCTTTCATAACTTCATTCAACATTCTTGTTCTTTCAATCAAAAGAGCTTTCAAAGTCGTTCCCATTCCCTACATGCAATCCCAAAGGTCACTTTCAATTGGTCGAACGGAATAATACAATCCTTTTGCCACACATTAGGAATTTTAAGTATGCCCTTACTGATCTAACTTTTCCCAGCATAATGTTTTCTTCACCATTTGCAGCCCCATATTATGCCACAAAGACGCATCATAATGCATCCAGATATTATCCCCATTATTTTTCAGAAAACTTAGTAATGTTTCCCTAGTAGTGAATATAGTAGGTAGTTTCACCTCCGAATTTGGCATTTTCAACATAGAGTACACATCACTTAGTGCATAAGGTAAAAATTGATCATTCTCAATAATATGCCAATGGGGAACATAATTGCATACATCAGAAAAATAAGAAGTTGATTTTTTCAGGACAAACCTAGTGCAGTAATTCATCAGGTTTGGGTACCCAAATCCTCCCTCTTTCACAGGACGTGTCAAAATATATTTGGGTACTTTTGGCCTATTACCTTTCCCCCCAGAGGAATCCCTTGAAAACCTTCTTAATAGAGCAGCTAACCTTCTTTGTGATTTTCTAAGGGATGGACTGTATGATATAGAGTATCTTTGGCAAAAGTACCATTTTAATGGCGTTAACCTTAGCCCATAATCCCATCTTCTGCTGGCCCCATTTTAATATGTCCCTTTTAATATTCTCTAATATTCTCGATATATTGAATACAGCCATTCTTTTCAAATCTCGGACCATGTAAATACCCAGATACTGTGTTGCACCCACTTCCCAGTGACAATTCCAGGAAAATATTTCATGGTTGTCTAACATCTAGGGGGAAGACCACTGTTTTTCCGCAATTTATTTTGTGGCCAGATAACAAGCCCACCTCATCAAACATACATTTAAGTTTTTCACATCCCTGCAGTGGATTGGACAAAACAATAGTCATGTCATCAGCGTAACACAAAACCTTTATTTCACTATTACTAAATTGAAGACCATGAAGACTCTGTTATTATTTTAGGTATACAATGAGTGGTTCCAATGTCAAATTAAACAGATATGGTAACAATCGGCATCCCTGTCTAGTCCCCATAGACAGCAAAAATGAAGAAGACATAACCCCATTTACCTAGACCTTTGCATTAATGTCAGAGTGCAATGATCGAATGGTGTTTATGATCCTGTCCCCAAATCCCATCCTTTTAAGAGTGTGATACAGAAAAGACCAATTAACCCTTCGCCTTTGGTAATCCCATAATGTCAATCAGCATCCTAATATGGTCATATCCATATCTACCTCTCATAAATAGAACTTGAGAGCTACTAATTAGCTTACCAATACATGCATCTAGTCTATTAGTCAATACCCTTGTAAACAGTTTAACGTCTACATTCAAAAGCAAAACCGGCCTGTAATGTTCACACTTTTTACAATCTTTCCCTGGTTTTGGAAGTACTACAATACAAGCTTCTCTCATTGTGGGACAAACTACCCCATCCCTCATAAAACCATTATACAGAGTGCACAAGAATGACACCAATACCCCACTCAATGCCTGGTAAAATTGAAGTGGGAGGCCATCCAGGCCTGACCATTTACCTTTATTGAGTTGTTTAATTGCTACCAATATTTCCTCCTCCATAATAGGGCTATCCATCAACACTGACTGATCTTCATTTAACTATGGCAGGATAGTTTTATCAAAAAAGGAATCCATGCTATCCAATGATGGAAATTGTTCTTCTTGATATAAAGAATTATAAAACCCCCTAAAGCCTTCGCATATCTCACCTTGTCTAGTTTTATACTCACCATTTTCACCATCCAATCTTTGGACAAGGGTACTCTCTGTGACCACGCAGTCTATTTGCTATTAGTTTACCATTATTATCCTCTTGTTCCCAGAACCTTTGCCTCATAAAAACATACCTTTTTCATATTGAATATCCATTTCCTGTTTAAGTCATTTTCTCAGTTTTCCTACCTCTATCTTGTCCCCATTACTTTTTGATAATGCATATTTTTTCTGAGCCGCATCCAACTCGTCTTCCAACTTCTTAAGTTTATCCATTCTCTTTTTCCTTACAAGGGATGTAATAGTCATTAGTTCCCCCCTTATAGCCGCCCTGTCCCATACCATAACCTCAGAAGCTGAGCCTACATTTATTTCCAAGACATTTTTTCTGAATCCCTCCAGAGATTCAATCACTCCTTGTTCTTGTAATACGTAGGTTTTTAATCACCACTTGGAAAACCCTGAACTTTCCTGCCCTATATACATCTGCATCGTCATCAGTGAATGATCCGATATTCCTCTTTCTTTAATAGTCACATTATGGACCTTGTCAGCCAACCTATCGGTAATTAGGAAGTAATCAATCCTCGAGTGAGAGTCATGAACCGGCGAATAAAAGGAGAACTCTTTCTCCCTTGAGTGGAAAAACTTCCAAGCACCCACCAAATTTAGACTTTCTAAAAACTCATTAAATGCCCTTCTTGTGTTCTCAGCAGTATATCTACATTGTGCCGAACGGTCCTTTTTTCCATCAAGTGCACAATTAAAGTTGCCCCCTAAAATTTTGTATTCTCCATTCATTTCTCATAAAAGTAATGACAGTTTCCTAAAGAAAGGGTTACCACTGGTACATGGTTCATAAATAGAACCTATCGTAATTAGCTTATCCTCATATTTAACATCTATTAGAATTATCCTCCTCTCCTCATCCATCACTACTTTTTCCATCTGTAAAAGTAGACCTTTGCGCAATAGAATACCTACTACCCTTGATTTGGTACTATAACAGTTCAAGATGGACTTAGTATACCATTTATTCTTAAGAAGATGTTTTGAATCTTCCAGCAAATGAGTTTCCTGGACAAGGGCGATATCTATCTTTTCCCTCTTTAGCCTGTTCAGTACCTCCCTCGTCTTCCTTGGAATGATGAGACCCTTAACATTCCACAAGCATACATTCAATTCATCCATTGACAGTCACACCCGATATGCATCTAACCAAACAGTCCACAATCTATTAATTTCACAGTTATTTTTAAGAAGATGCCTCGATTCATCTAATAGGTGAGTCTCTTGAACAAGGGCAATATCTATCTTTTCCCTCCTCAGTCTGGTTATCACCTCCTTCCTTTTTCTCGGGATGGTGAGACCTTTAACATTCCAAGAACATGCATACAATTCATTCATCAGCAGCCCCTTCTCGAGTTATAACTAACCATTCCAGCAATTGCATCTATTGTTTGGTATTTAAGGGGTTCAAATAGTAAGAGTTGTATCTGTGCCCACAAGATAACAACAACAGGGCCAAATACTGTAAACACAAACACAAACAAATACATATAACTTTCAAACACAAATAGATTGAATCTAACATTACACCTGACACTATCGCACTGTGAAATTGAGTTTCATAATTTACAAAAATTCCTTCTTATTGAACTGTAATTACCCTATAGCCTGCACCTGGTGCCTTGTTTTAATACATATAATACAGCGATAAACTACCCTGCCCCACTCCCCAGCTTATTTCATAAACAATGAAGTAATTTAGATCCACTTAGCAGTCACTCATAAGACAACATTCTTCCTGTTTATTTTAACTTGTTCAATCACCAGTATATCATCCTTACTCACTCAACTATCTCAATCCTATCAGATCAATTGTATCTTCCCACCAATAATCCTCCCATGATGCCGCGCTAGAGTTTTCCACAACCTTCTGTTCCTGGCTCGGGAAGATAGCTCAGGGGCAGCGTGCTTGCTTTGGAAGCAAGACGACACAGAGCATCACAGGCTCAATCCCCAGGTCCACGCTTAGAAACCTCTGGGTATTGAGTGCGTTATAAATAACCTATCATATCTCATAACCCAATACCTATTAACATGTTCCTAAACTACTTCTCTCCTACATCCGCTTTTAACCACCTGCGACTGATTCAAGAGACAAATACTAGTATATAAGGCATTCCGCCCATCCATCCAAGAATATTCCAACTTCTATCTTAATTCAAACCCAAATCCCCTATTGAGTATCCACATCAGGTTTCTTAGACATGTATAGATAATGGTTCTACCATTCCAGCAGAGCCAAACTGTTCTGTTTCTATCCTTAAAACAGTTCAACAGTGACTCCTGAGCATAGTGATATCCACATTGTCAAGTTAGGCTATGATGAAAGCAACAATCAAACATATGTGGTACATGCACAAAATAAAAATCGTAGTTGTGGCTAACAATAGTGACAAAAGAAAAATACCTATTGTAAATACATATATAAATAAATCACCATGTTATTGCAATTCCTTTGAAAGTCAAAATACTAAAAAACATCTCCATAGCCTGCCATTTGGAATGATATTCACAGTACGTGAAGTCATGAAACAAGAGGAAACACAATTTGAGATCAGTCAGAGTTTATTAGAACTAAGCGACTTTCCATTCCACTTCCATTGTCTCTTACATTTCCCCCGCGCCCAGAACCTGCATGACCCCCAGAGGACCCTTCATCTGGCAAATGGATTTCAGATTACACCACAGACCCCACATTATATTAATAGATGGATTAGTGTGGCTCCTCTGAAGCGGTCCCTGGAACTGAAGATATGTAAAACAGCCTGCTCATAATCTTTCCACCTCTCTACGACGCATAGTAGTGGGCCCCAAGGAAGTAAGTACACCATCACGCAGCATAGTACTTGCGCCATAACTGTTCTTGAAATGGAATCCGTGTTGTCAGATCAACACAGCGCGATAAGAGTGAGCAAACTTGATCAGGCACTGAAGGGAGGTGAGCAAGAGAGGTTGGAGCTGAAGGCATGCCGGCTTTACAAGATGCTTGTAATGGAGTCAAGGCCCTGTCAAGGGGAAGCTACTTTTGGATAGGAGCTGGGAGATGTTGCAGTCCTGTTGACACATGTAAAATGACATAAATATATGTGTCTCACTTTCTAAAAAAGAATCATTCAGCCGGGACGGTGCTATTTGCTGGGCCCAGCTTCCCCTTCTGTGGACCATTCAGAGTCAGATGGAAGCTCCTCCCTGTATAAGCATGCTGCTTGCTGGGCCGCCCATTACTGACAGATTAACACGTCGCCATCCCACAGTCTCCTCACCTTCACAACCATGAATTCCTCAGTAGGTCAGGGTAGCTGTTCATTACTTTTGATGATACTTTTGCAACAGCCTCCCTGTATGCGAACAAGCCCTCATGCGACATATGCATTCTTCCGACCTTCAGTTCTCGGCACCTCTCATTACCGTATTGTTAAGCAATGCAGCGCTTCTGCGTTTACGCCCTGTTTCGTGGTGGACGTTGATAGGGCCTTTCCTCTAATGGCCTATTTCTCCATATTACAAATCAAAACAAAAATGCAACCATCTTAAAGGATCACCACGTGCAATAAATAAGTGACTTTTTGCAATAGTAATAATGTATTCGAAACGCTGGGCAAGGAGAAAAAAATAAAATTCAAACAGATAATCAAACTAAGTAACATGAGAAAAAATAAGAGTCTATACATCCATTTTACAAAATTAGGTCATCTTTTTTTCTTGAATGGCACCGATCTCTGTGAGACAGAAGCAGTAGCTTCCATGGGTTGTTCCAAATCACCCTCACTTCCCAAGTCACTAAGATAAGCCTCAGCACTTTTACTGTCATTGAAGGAGAATAACCTACCATCCTTATTAACACGGAAGATGGCTGGGTAGATCATATTATATTTGAGGATCTTTGCCCTTGCTTTGTCATTTGCAGCTTTGAATTTTCTCCTTCTGTCAAGGACACCCTGGCTGAGATCCCCAAAAATCATCATTTTGTGGCCATTCCAAGATAAATCATGTAGCTCAAAAGCTTTTTTGAGCACCATTTCCTTCACTTGAAATCTCAAAAATGTTACTACAAAATGTCTGGGTCTCTGGTCCAAGTTTGGTTTTGGTCCCAAACTCATATGTGCCATTTCCAATTCCAGATTTATTTTAGGATCCAGTTTGAGCAAAGAGATTAGCATCTTCTCCACAAATTCCATGGGTTTTCCCCTCTCCATGTCTTCAGGAATGCCAGCTACCCGCACATTACCTATCCTTAAAAAAATGTCTTGTTTTGAGAGTTTCAAGGACAATTTCTCATTCTTCAGTTGCAAATCTTTAATTTGATATTCCATCCTTTCCACTGTGCCATCCATTTCATTTAAGTGGATATCCACCGTATTAATATTGGTAGACAGTTCAACATATCTTTCTTCCGCCTTAGTCATCTTCTCCTTGATTTCATTGACATCCAGAGTCAACTTAGTTAGTAGATCTAGTATTTTATCTACTCTTTCATCTGAGATCACCTCCCCATCTTCATCTCCCTTCTGCCTTTTTGGCAGTTGTTTTGAGTCCTTTATGATTGAATCAGCCATAGCTGAGCAGGGTATTCAGTTCAGGTGCAGGAGCTCAGCCTTCTGGCAGCCATCCCTGGAGCTACAGTTCTAGAATCCCTGTATTGCTAACATTTTGATGACATGGAAGGTGGTTTTGCAAGCAGATCCTCAAATGCAGGCTAATGAATGTCTTCATAGTCCAGTGAGGATGTGTACTCGGTTGGAGTCCATGGTTTGTAAAGTTTTGATTCTATGTGTGCCTTTTAGTTTCACATGGTGACTGAAGAATTGTCATAACCATTTGAATGATTGTAGGCATATGTTACATATTGTTTATTCTGGTGTATTTTTTTTCTTTTTATATGAGTCAAATAACCCATGTGACTTTCGATTGATGTCACGTCTGATCTATACGTCACGGCTCAACAGTATCATGGAGGAAAAAAACAACTCAGTTCTTTAAAGGTTTTTTGCATATACTCTTAAAAGATGCGCCAATGCTTGGTGGATGTGTCTGCCTTTATTGCGTAAATCAACATTTCAGCCCTTATGGGTACTCTGATCCACATTTCAGCCCTTCAGGATGGCAAATGTTTCAGCTTCCAAGTCTTTTTCAAATCCGGTCTAGGTTTCAAACATGATATCATATACATTAATAAGGATTTTGAGAAAAATAATAATAATTGAACAGATATTTTAACAGATATCAATGACAGAAAATGCAGGTTGGAGGTGGGGAGTATTTTCAGGGGTTGGAAAAAGACAAAAACAATAAAAAGAAGAAAAAGTATATATTTACCTTATTAGCATTTCTCTTATATGTCACATGTTTTCATATATTTATCTTACGTATTTGTTCACCACTAATTTACTCATTGGTTCACTTTATTGCATTTGGTTGATCAAAAAATACTTAATTGAAATCAATATTATATGTTTAATAAGTGAGCAATGCATGAGCTTGTGGCTCACCTTCCTTATATTCTATAATCTTTTCTTTCGCCTATTTATTATTGGCATAATCCCTCCTGTAACGAAATATATAATCATATATCCAGTATTTGCCCCAATTACAGAACAGTCTTCCTGAACTCAACCTATTATGCGCTTTAAATCACATGGAATTGTGCTACATTTTTATTTTAATGTAGTGTATCTCAGCAATCATATTAAGTAGAAGTTCCTTTAAGATGACCCCAAATCTGCTCTGGTGAGTTTCAATTCAGTAATCTTACCTGTTTACCGAGGGGCGTGTTACTAGCTCCGTTCATTCGCATTGGCTCTCACGTTCTATGCAAGCAGCCGGTGCCATCTCCCTAATATCGGCGGTCGTTTCCTAGGTGATCTAGAAACAAATGCCGCCTTCACATTCTCCTGCATGAGTGGCTGCCATGTTTTGGGAACCCACACAAGGTCCCTATTACACAGATATATCGTGTGCCCAACTCTTGTGTGTATCATTTCTACATTTTTGATGAGTTTTCCTCCTTCATTTGTTTGTTTGTACACAAAATATTGCTAACGCCTTTTTAATTTCTACGATTTTAACAAAAAGTCAAAGCTTGCTAGACCTTTATCAATGATAAAACTTTGCTATGGCAATGGCTACATGTTGAGAAAACGCTTGACGTTTGACCAGAACCATCTTAAGTATTGTTGCTCGATAAGCACATTATCATTTTCTTCAACTGAAATTGAGACTCTATTTGTATCATTTTCTCCGTTGCTGCCTTAATTGTTCCACTGCATTAAATCAGTCTATGCTCATCTTCTATCTAACAAGGTGAGATTGTACATATTTACCTTACCTTTTTATCCTTTTTTCTTTGCAATCTTATTGCTTGCCATGATTCTCGTACAATATTTTATTTTACTTAATGTTGTAGTCATTTGCATATCCCTACCAAACTCTTGGATATCATCTTATCCTTACCATTCTTGGATAGTGGAATTTGCTCTATTATAGCAGACCCTTTTTTAGCTTTAATGTTCTTTCACATAAATGAGGCCATTTAATTATTTTTATTTAGACCAATATCTGTTGCCTGATATCTAAAGATTAACCTTGCCTCAGCTTGCCTAAGCATGATCTCTCTATTGCCCCTTCTTTTGAATATATTGATCTTTTTCAGGCCAATATCTGTGATATTTTTCATATTCTCCAATTGATGATGAGTTTGCCCGTCTTATAGACTCCATCTACTTTACATTTCTCAGTTAAGTACATAGATTCAATTAGATTTTCCAACATTTCCATTAGCATTTTGTGTTATGCTACTGGGAATAATTTGGCGTTTCCCCAGTTCCTGCGACTGGAACGGGGGCTAACGGTACAGCAGCCCAAGTTATTGGCACAAGCAAAGTGAGCACAGATAACGAGGGCTCCAGACTGTTATCCCCAATTCCAGGACCTGCAATTGGGGATGAAAGCCATTAGCATACCGGGTTCACAAGGCGGTAACCCGAAGTGCTAAAAAAAGGATTTTTCTTCCTACACCGGGTGCCTGCAGCATACCGCTGTAGGAAGGCAGAATTATTTTGCAAGATGGCCACCATGGAAAGGGAAGGTGGGGCTCCGAGGACAGCCCCTCTTCCCTTTCCATGGCAACCTGCAGAAGGCAAAGTGAGAACCCTATGACCATATTACCACAAGCACATTCTTTGCCCTTCAAACCTATCCCACTTTCAAATAACTTTACCACATAGCTGGTCCCAGGCGGACATGGCCACTTTAACCCCATTTGTTGTCCCGTGGTCATGGCCAGTAGCCAGATTGTCCGGGTCATGACCTTATGCCAAGACCCAGACAATCTGGCCACTGCCCATGGCCACAGGCTATATCTCAGTCACCAAAGGTAAAACACAGGGACATTTGTAAAACCATGCTTTAAGGTCCTTGCCAATGCTCCATACACAAGTTTACTGTAAATCCGCCCATGTTTTATTTTTTCAAAAGTCTCAAAATGTATGTACATACAATAGTCTTATAACTTTGCTGCCACTTGACAAACTCCATTCAGACTTTACACAAACATTCAAGGATAGGTCTATAATCTTTCCGAAAACTTTTGTTCACATTCATCAAACGGCAACAAAGTTATAAGCCATCTAAAAATGCTGAGACACCCCCTCTAATTCAGCCCCCTCTTGACAAAATCCCACCAAACTTTAAAAATCCATGTATATCTAGATCTAAAATATTTTTGCAAACTTTTGTGTGGATTCATCAAATGGCACCACATGTATAAGCCTTTACACTATTTTGGGACCCCCCTCTTGACAGAATCCCACCAAACTTTGCAAAAACATTTATATCAATATTTAAAACCGTTATAAAAACGTTTGTGCAGATTCGTTAAATGGCACTACATTTATAAGCCTTCACAATCATTTGGGACCCCCCCTCTAATTTTATTTCCCCATGACAAAACAGCTCCAAACTTTACACAACAATTCAGAAACGGGTCTATAATAATATTCCAAAATTCCATGCAGTTTAATTGAGTGGCGCCAAAGTTATAAGCCATCTAAAAACTGTTTTTCACCAACCCAGTAATGCAGAAATAGGCACAGATGTCCTCTAACATCTGAAGTGTTTGCAACCATCACATGACTCTACCCAGATATCCGGACTGTTCGTGGGGATGAAAAACACACATTTTTTGGCTTCTTACAGCCATATTCCATCCCATCCTCATCACCCCCACCTCACCAGAGATTGTTTGATGAGTTTAACAAGTGCAATTTTGTGTTTTTAATAGGTTTTTACTGCGATGTCCGCTACGGCAGATGTCCGCGAATCCAACATGGCTGGCATTTCCAAATATCTGATGCTTTTCACACTTTTCACCATCCAATCAGCAGGTGTGCCTGATGTCCGTGGACCTCACATCACCTTCTGAACCAATCAGAGGCCGTCTGCAGACCGAACAGGGAAGTGAGTCAGCGGATATCACTAATAGATTTTTACCTGCTTTTGGGCCATTTAAAAAACACTACTGGACGGATTTAGACCAAATTTACAAAAGAGCGCTTTCAGGACCAAGCCGCCGCTCCTGCCGCAAATTTGGTGGAACTCCGTCCAGCTGTTTAGGCTGTAGATGTGAGCAAAAAAATGTGTTCCATTATGTCTATGGAAAAAGAAATGTGGCACCTCCTACAACTTTACCCTCTCCTCTCCCTATAAAACAAATTCCTGCAAATCCCTCACAGCTAAACTCACCATTGCCAACAATCAAACCATCATTATCCACCTGATTTATCGACCACCAGGCCCCACAGGCTCCTTTGAGGAAGACCTCACGAACCTATTATCTGACAATTTAAAAAACTCCACTCAAAGCCTCATCCTAGGCGACTTCAACCTTGGATTCAATGACCCACGTGACCCCAATGCCATACAAATTAACAACACCCTGGAGGAACTAGGATTCTCCCAAAAGATCACAGATCCCACACATATCAAAGAAGGACCCTCAACGGGAATTGCCCAACATAACTGCCCAACTACTATCACCTCTATAATGCCTCAGCTATGGTCCGACCACTACATGGTATCCTTTACGTTAGAAGGCACCACGCCTATGAACAACAGTACCCTAGCCCCCACTGCATGTACTAGAAACAAAAAAAAAAATTACCCCTGAAAATCTTATCTCCCTCATTCTCCCCACCTTAAATTCCATTTCAGATCAGTCCGACCCAGCCTCCATGGTAGAAAAATACAATGAAGTGATGCTGCCTCTCTGGACACTATCGCACCACTGAAAATTAGGAAGAGCAAACCCCGCCAACACCTAAATACCTGGTTCACACCCTTACTGAAAGACATCAGACAAAAGAAAGGCCTAAGCGAAAAAACCTGGAGATTAGACCCCTCAGACACCAACAAAAACAACCTGAAGAAATTAGCCACCCTTTACAAAAAAGAAATCATTTTAGCGAAACAAACCTCCTTCAACACCTGTATCATTCAAGCCGAATCCAACACAAAGGAATTGTTCGCCATCCTGAAGGAAGTAGAATCCCCCACCCAAGCGTCCGACTCCTGCCTCAAGGGCAAGAACTTGTGCACAGGCATACAAAATGCCCTTGCCAACAAAATAACAATGCTTCAGGCGAAGATCATCAACAAAAAAGCGTCCATAACTGCCCCAAACACTGTTAACATAGCCCCCCCCCCCTTTCAAGGCTACCACTAACCCATTACCGACTCTGAAACCTCAGGACACCTCCCCTTCTACTTTCACAAAGTCTCCACCAAAGAAGTCGAGAAAGTCATCCTCACCCTCAAACCCTCTAATTGCCAGGGCGACCCATATCCAGCCCAAATCATAAAAGACGCCACCCGTGAACTCTCGCCCTTCATTACTAAACTTATAAATGCATCTTTCACATCAGGTACCATACCCAGCAACCTGAAACATTCCTGGGTCCTCCCCCTCCACAAAACCAATTACCGCCCCATAACCACTGTGCCGTTCCTACTGAAAATCCAAGACAAAGTAGCTTACCAACAAATTCAGCACCACCTGGAATTAAACCACCTCCTAGGAGTCCGACAGTCTGGTTTCAGACCACAGCATGGCACCGAGACTGCACTCCTAGACCTTAAAGCACAAATAGACACACTAAGAGGTAAAGGCACGACTTCACTCTTACTACTCCTTGACCTCTCTGCCACATTCGATCTGGTAGACCATGCAATACTATACAATCATCTGGTCACGGCAGCCTGCTTCTCCCAGGAAGCAGTCGTATCGATCCAGTCTTTCTTAGATAACAGGACAATGCAAGTCTTCTCTCCTCTAGCAGCTGCTGACCCCGCCCCCATTACTTGCGGCGTACCCCAAGGATCCTGCGTACCTCCCACCCTCTACAATACCTTCACAAAGCCCCTTTTTGATGATCTAGATGATCTTGGTATCACCTACACCAACTATGTAGACGATACACAGATCCTCATCCCGTTGACTGGAGATTATGACAAGGATTTGGCCTTTGTGAATAGAGTCTACCTCATCATCTAGGCATGGATGGCCGCCCACGGTCTATGCCTGAATGATGACAAAACTGAAGTCCCCATTCTAGGCACTTCTTCCAACATCAAAAAACTGGGCCCCAACTATGACTCCTTCATAATTGACAATAACATCATTACTGTAGCCAAAGTAGTTAAAACCCTCGGTTTTTATATAGACTCCACGCTTACCTTTGGTAAACAAGTGAATTCCATGGCTTCAGCCACCTCCTACACCTGCAAGCTAATTAGAGCAGCCAAGCCCTTCCTCTCACCTAATAATTGCTCATTCTATGCAAGGGCATTAATCCTGTCGAAACTAGATCACTGCAACACCCTCTACATAGGCAGTAACAAATACATCACCTCCAAAATTCAGACTAAACTTCCGTAAAAATGCCCACATATCAGACCTTAGGAGATCTACCAACTGGCTCTCCACTAAAGACAAAATCCTCCTCAAAACAGCCTCCCTTACACACAAATGCCTCAACCATGCAGCCCCGCAATACCTTATAGACAGATTCACCAGACAAGCTCTAACTCTAACCTTTTGTTAGTACCCAGATTCAAACGTACTAAATCTGGTGGGAGTAGCTTTGCTGTTAAAGCGGCACAACTGTGGAACTCCCTTCCAACTGCTCTAAGGGAAGATCTCCCTTACCAGCAATTCAGATCCAATCTGATCCAATGCCTAAAGGATCATGATGCCTAACTTCGCCCTACTGTCATTCGGGATCTCATGTATATTTTGTATATTTGCTCTGCTCTATTTATCTGTCACATCTGCATTCTTGTTAACTCACTGTACATACTTCTGTGATTTTTTGATACTACATGTCTACAGCATTGTAACCGTAGCTGTACCCCTGTTTATTGGTAACATGTAACCTAAGTTGAACAACCCTCTTTCTGCCTTCGCGCCCGAATACCCTTGGGTCTAGTGCGCAATATAAATAAATAAACAAACAAACAAACAAACAAACAAACCCCCTTGATGAAACATCACTCATTGTCAAATACATTCCGAGGGTGCCATATACTTTGTTTGCAAAGTTTGATAAGGATTCGTCCAGGGGGAGCAACGTTACAAGCCACCCAAAAAGTGCTCTTCATATGAGTTGAGCAAATTAACCATAACTACAGGGCCACTACCGCAGGACCTGTAATATATATAAATGTATATATGTTTGTATGAAACAGTACAGACCGATTGAAAAGGCCTTTAAATTAATTAACAAAGGGTATGAGTTATGGTGTGAAGGCATAGTAGACACTTGTTGGCAATGTGATGTGGTCTATGGGATCATAGTATATGACATGATTCGTCTGTTTGCACTGTTAGACCAGACCATGGACATAGTGGTGGGTTGCTTCGCATCAGAAGGAGATTATGGATGTTTGTGATGAGTGTGTGTCGAACACAATCTTATATCTGTTGCCTCTTAAGTGGCAAAGGTTCAGGTTCAGCTTGTGTCACAGACTGGAAGCCATCAAACCTATTTGACAATTCTAGTTCTTCATGTTTCACAGGTGGCTCTATGGCCTTGAGGTGACTTATGTTTGAGGACTTCAAAGACCTGACTGAATATGTCATTGTGGTAATCCAAACGGTGGTTTAAGGGACACATGTACAATGAGGCTTTAACAGTTTTGACTTCATATGTGACCTTGTCAATGAAACTCCATGACTGTTGCACCTCTTTCAGTTAGTTCTGAAGTGTAGTTCACAACTCCCACAGATGGACTAAAAACTCAGCAACCAAGCATGGTGCTTCAACACCCAACATGTCTGCAGTCATGGGTGCCTGTTGGGTAGCAGTTGAGCAGTGGGATGGTGTGACAGTGTGCATATTTCATTTCTTAGTTTGGGACTGTAGGCTGTGTATGGAGACAGGTTGTGGAGTACTGGTATCATTCTGCATAGGACTGGTAGTGGTGGATGTACGCCATATGGACCTCACGAGAGCTGTCCTCTGCCCTCATCAAGTGATGTTCCTATGTTTAAACAGGGGTGAGTAATATGCCTACAATGACATTAGTCATCAGTTTAGCAACATGATGCCCTTTATGGGTCACTGTGATGAGGTTCTCACTGTCAAAGTTGCTACCCTGGAAAGCTATTGTAGTGTTAAGGAAAATTGTAAGTTTCTGTGCTAATTCCCTTTAAACTTAGATACCCTCAGCTCATTTGCTAGAATCTGGGATCTGTTTGATTTTTAACCTTGTGAGTGAGTAGTCATTTTTGCTACTCCCTCGTGTGTTTTGCTCTGACTTGGATTTTTGTTTTAACTGTTTAATGGAGTCTGGCAAACTCCATAGGCATCTGCTTCTTGCATAGTAACACACAGCACCCTCTTGGCAGTGCCCCTGAAGGAATTCTCCTAATGTTTAAAAACATTTTGTGTGTGAACTACAGTTCCCAAGAAGAGTGAGATAACTTTTATCTTACTTAACTTTTCTTTTGTGGGTCCAGCACACACCACCCTATGTGGAGTGCAGGCGGGGGACATAGTAACTCCTTATCCCACTTCTCATGGCAGTGGTTCATTTTTAGTACCTTTTGTACAGGGTACTATAAGGCTGATTTCTCAGCTGCAGTACAGCACTCATGGTTGACCATTTTTCCAAAATGGCCCTAACTTCTTGTTTTGCCCACTCTTGTTTGTTTGTTCCTTCTAGCATCTTATTCTGCTGCTTAAACTAGGTTTGGGTCATTTGTGTGTTTTGCCTTTGGTGGGCCTCAGCCCTGAAACCTGTGAAGGCTCTAGTGTGTCTGTAATGCAGGAAGAGAGGGAGGGACCCAAAGCTTTGCAGTCCATTTCCTCTCAGTGTGCCTTACTGAATAGCACTGGAACCTGATATTCAATGAAGAGGTTGTGCAAAGATGACAGCAGCACCTTACAGGACCGTGTAAGCACCAGTGAAGCCTTGCAACTGGGTTGACCCTGTTTTTGTTTCAAAATGGAAGAACTGTGCAGGGTGACTTCCTCCCTTGGGCTGATGGGACCAACTAGTCTTGAGACCTGCTTCATGGTGGCTCATCCCCAACTTGCTGCGACTTTCATTGGCTGCAGAATCCCAATGCCCTAGGAACCCTGACCATTATCGAGTGCATCATCTTACAGAGAACCAATCCAGCCAAAACTTTGTGGGCACCTTAAAGGACCTCCAAAAGCAGGAAATCTTTTTTCCACAGTACCCTCATCAGAGTCCAGGACCGAAGGACCGAGGAAACTCCAACCAGAACTATTCATTTCTCTTTGTTGCTGAGAAAAAGGTGGAAAACCCACAAAGAGCCGCTGAATCATATAGAATCCATTGCTGGGAACTACGCCTCCAGCGTGCTGCTGCAAAAGCCCACCAGACGTCGCCCCTTTCGTCACCACAACCAAGCACCAGGAACAAGGTTCTGCATTAAAGCATCATGAAGGCATCCAGCTGGAACCCCTTCCTCAATTCTAATGTACTGTGGGGCTTGGGTTATAACCACCTTCAGCAAATAGGTGTGCAGGGGACGGGAGTGCCCGAGTCTATTCCAACACCATATTGTACTGTTTATAACAACCTTTTGCCATTTGTAGTGCTTCCTGGCTTGGGACGTACTATTTTAAGACCTTTGGAGTAGACCTCAATTCACCTCTGCAGGCATTCCAGCTTGTGCTCCATCAAGTGGGATCCCCTTGAGCTCCTGTGATTTTTCAAAGAGCTCCTGACTGTTTGATAACATTTTTCTAGCAAAAGCTGCATCAGAACTGGAACTGTCCCATTGCCTTTGGCTGTCCTGGTTTCCTAAAGGCTCCCCTTCTGAACCTTATTGGCTTTGTCTCTGCTTGTTCCCTTACAGGTTGTAATTTTTGACACTATTAATGTTGTGATAAAAGACTGCCTAAACCCCTCTGGGAAAAAAAAAACTATTGAACTAAATGAAAGTGTGTTCTACCTTAACTCTAACTATGTTCCCTCCTCAACCCAATTTTGCAATGGTGAACAAAAAAAAGTGCTAATACTGACCTTGACGGATGTCACTCTGTACGCTTGAACATGTTTAGGATAGAAAAGAATTAAAGCATTATTTTTTCTTGTTAAAATGATTTCTATCTTCCATTGAATGATACTATTTGTTGCTGCCTTTTAAAGAATGCTTGATTTACTTGCATATATATATATATATATATATAAACAATTGAATATAACTTTAAGTGTGTAAGTGTTTACTTGGTGCCTTGTGTTTACTGATTTCATTGTGCAACTCTACATCTCACATGACCCCTCCTAAGATAAGCTTGGCTACTCAGTCAATCTACCAACTTGTGTGGTACAGGCCTATATTAAGAGTTGGTTCTGCCTAATACCAAGAGATAAGTCTTGTGAAGTCCCACACCAGTTGGACTTTACAAAATCTTACCTAACAGTGTTCCAGAATATATCTGGCATATCTGTGCTTTACTGAGTGACATCTGGAGAGGATTGTGGCAAAGCATTGGGATCTATGGTGATCGTGGGTGTTAGATACAATTCTAATTTCTGTGCTAATTCCCTTCAACCTTAGAGAACCCCAGCTTTTTTGCTGGACTTTAGGACTTTTATTTTTTTATTTTTGAGGGAGTGAGACCTTTTTTGTCATCCTCTCATGTATTTTTGATCTGATCTGGACCCTGTGTTTCTTTGTTTTTGGAGTCTGATAAACTCCACAGGCATCACCTTTTGTATTGTGACACATAGCACCTTGTGTAGTGTCACAGGGAAGTCCTTTGGATTTAAATACCTTCTCTTGGGTAAACTAGTGTTCCCAGGAGTAGTAAAGTAAAATTGACTTTACTTACCTATTTTTCATATGCAGGTCCAGTACACCCCATTTTATGTGGAAGCACTGGGGGGTTACTTATAGCCCCTTTTCTTACTAAATCATGTAACATTTTTATGTTCCCCTCACTACATTTATGGTCTAATTCATGGAATTTTTGCGCCAAAAAACTGGGATTTGTGTGCCATTCTGCCTGCATATCCCCATTTGTTAAACAGGGATTTGCGGGCAGAATGGCGCACACAACTCAGTTTTTCAGCACAAATAATTCCATGAATCAGCCCCCTAATGACTAGTGGCAGTGGCTTAATTGTCCTACCACTGTACGTTTTTACTGCAGGCTGAATGTTCAGCTGCAATATTGCACCCATGGGTGCCCATTTTGTCAAAATGGCCCCAGTCTTCTTTTTTCACCACATCTTGCTTATGAGGTCTTTCTTGGGTTTTACTCTGCACACCAAATCAGGTTTGACTCTTTTGTTCATTTGGCCTTGGCGGGGTTCAATGCTGAAACCTGCCTCTGGCTCCAGTGTGTCTGGCAGGGCAGGAAGCAAGGGAGGTGCCCGAAACTCCCTGTCCTTAGTCCCCTTGGTTATCTGAATGCACCCAGTGCTGATTGGCTGGCTGGCTGTCCTTGGAGGACAGCCAGTCTGTTGTGTGGGTGATAGCTAAGCTGTGCATGAATGGGAGAAATCTGCATAAAAGGCGAGGTCTCTTGAGCAGAAGGCAGAGTCGACCACTGGACGAAACATCCAACAAAGGAAACTGGAAGAAAAGCTTGCTGCACCCTCCTGGACCTTTGAACTGCCCAGTGAAGCCCTGCTGCAGTGCTCAAGCTCTAATTTCTTATAAACTAGAGAAGCCCGGAATTGACGACTTCTTCCCTTGGGTTGGTGGGACCAACTGACCCCAAGACAAACTTTGCTGGAACCCCTCTCCCTGCTGGTTGTACTTCCTTGCTGCTGCTGGAACCGAGAGCCAGGGGTCAGGAAACCCACAAATGACTGCATCGTCTTTAAGCCTGACCCGAGATCCAGGAAGATCCTGAGGACCCTCCCGCAGCAGGATGACCCAAGCCTGAGCCACCTCAACCGAGAGCTGGACCACAGAAGCAAGGCAAGCCCATCAGGTGTCCAAGAACCGCTGTGGTGCTACTGACTGGTATGTGAAACCACAAAGTGCCGTTGAATTGGAACCCGTAACTGCTGCCAACCTTCGAACTGTAGTGCAGGAGTCTTTCAGAAGTCCTCCCTCGTGTCCCCACGACTGAGGCCCAGGAACCCAGGACCCGAAGGACTGCAACCTGAACAGAAGCCAGCTGGATCCTCTTCTTCCATCCTAAGGTACTGTCGTGACTAAAGGGGTGCATTACTTTTTGGTCTGCAGCTTATTTGTTCTCACTGGAGACTTACTGTACCTGATTTTTCTGCAGAGTTGCTTGCAGATTTGGCCTTCACAAGCCTAACAGCTTGTGGGCCAACAGTGATTATTTTTCTACAAACTCTCTTAAACACCGTGCAAGACTTTTGTGCTATCTGAAGAAATGTCTCAGCTCCCTAGACATTGTGCAAAGTGACTTTGGCGTTTCTGGCTCCCTGCAGACACTTGTGACCCATTGACTTTGGTTTTAACTGTCCCTCATAGATGGTGTATTTTGTATTGTTGGGAAAGGTCTAACCTAGACTTCATTTTGAAGAAGGGAATGTATTCACATGCTCTGGGATCTTGTTAACCTTTGTTCTTTCCTAACCTTTTCCTTGTCCACAATCTTAATATTGCATTAATGTAAAAAATGATATATCAATGTCCACACTGTTCTAGTAATTGAGGTCATCTCAGGGTGTTTGACGTGTGTGTTTGACATCCCAAAAGGTTATCTGCTTGCTTATCTAAAATCTGAGGAAGTGTTGTGAAATGTATTCTTATTGTTACATATTGCTCTTTCTAAAAAAAGTTTTATTTAAAACTGACCGTTAAATAAATAAATAATTGTTTTACTAGAAAACCTTGAGTATAAGTGTAATTTGAATACTTGTTATTGTGAATCTCAGTGTTACATCACTTCAGCTCAAATGTACCCCTCTTGAGATAAGTCTGGCTGCTTAGTCACTCTACCAACTTGTGTAGTACAGACCTATAAGAATAAGTGGGTTACCTATTACCCAGAGGACAAGACTGGTCTAGTCTCCCACAGGATTACTACATACAATCTTGCCTTACAGTGACAACCATGGATACAAGTGAAAGGATTAAATGGCACTTCAGTAATATTTAACATTTGTTTTGACAAATTATCACTTGAAGTGTACTTTCAGGTATAGAGGCACATACTATTGCTCTTAGAGGGAGAGGACAATTGTCCAAGCCTTTGTTTTGGGTGGTGGCAATGAGCGAAGTCAGGTAGGTCAGACAATCCTATATGCAATGAATTTGTGGTTTGGCACGGATGCTGAGTTGACTCAGAATGCAGTGTGTGTTGCACATTTATTTTCGTTATGCACCATAAAATTATAATTTCTGTATTGTACGGCATTATTTCTGTGCACAACCTTGTAGTGTGATGTGCATTCTAAAGGAAGATCAGGAAGATCATCAGTGCAGGATGGGCAAACTTTATGACTTAATATGTTAATTAGGGGATGCTTTCATTATGCAAATTTACGTTCAATGACTTATGGAAGGCATCACATCCGTACAAGCGGCATCATAGGTATGCATACTGTTTGCCATTTCCATGCAAATGGTGGTTAGAAGCTTTTACTGCTGCTGTGTGTGCATTTCCTTTCTGATAATTTGTATATTCAGAATGTTGCCCTCAGTGTCATGGATACAGTATTTGGAGTCTGTGGACTCTGCTCCAATGTTGATAGAGCGGTGCTGTGTTTAGCTGTACAAGTGATGTGTTGTCAATATGGGGATGCGTTTGAAGTGGTTGTCAGTAAGAGTGTTGAGTTGTTAACCTGCTACTATGTTGGCGGTAGGGAGCATTTAGTAGTTCAGTACGACATTCTACAGCATGTCTTTGGTAGTAGATGAAACTGTGGGGAGAGGTGGGTGAACCAGCCAAGTTTTGAACATGCCTGGGTCAAGTAAGGGCCTTGAAAAAAGAAAGCAGTTTTTTGAGAAATTGCATCCTCTGAAACACTGAACCATACCTGCTCCCCAGCAAACATAAATCTGGCAAGCATTTGGTGTTGTTGCAGGTGGCTGCTTATGCCTTATATCACGTCCTGCTTCTCACCACTGGACCTTGCTGCTGGGATACTCTCAACTCTGCATTGTTCCAGAGTACACCCTTCTATAAATTGTACTACAGGTTTCAATTGCAGACATTGGTGTCCAGTATGAATCATGATACTCTTTTGAGCCTTTGTATTGGAGACTTAGCATACTTGTGTCCTATGTGGCCTCACTAGTGCAGTTCATTGTGTTTGTCTGCATGTTTGTTGATGTTCTACTCATGATACCAACATGGCCACTTAGGTACAGGCGTGTATGCCTTTACACAGTGCTCTAAAAGGTGTGCAAACTCTGGTGATGATGTATATTGCATTGGCCTGCTGATGATATAAGAATTGTTTACTTTGTTATGTGCATGAACTATATGTTAGGCAGAATTATATGCAGTACCCTTTGGGAACACTAAACAAAATTAGGACTACACGTGGCAGCACAAATTCACCTTTGGTACAAGCCTGTACTACACAATAAAGTGGTAGCAATGGCTGAGCAGCCAGACATCTCAAGAGCAAGTGAGCTTATCAAATAGTTACACAAAGGACAGCAGTTGCTATGATTCAAGCAAACACTGACACAAGGTTCCCCAGTAAAAGAATACACATTTATTTACTCTTCAGTTGTATAACATTTCACTAAAGTAAAGCAGTTCAGAAATCACACTCTTAATACACCACACCACTCCCAATATTTTCAGGTCAGGTTAAGCTAACAAAATGAAGTGGGAGCAAAATGCACTCTGTTTATTAAAAAGGGAGGGAAAGACAAAATTAGGTAGAAAGGGAGCAGTACCAACAGTTAAGTAAACAGGGCAATCTAGAAAGAGGAACTACAGTGATGGAATCAAATCAATTAGGTTAAGGGCCAAAGTCAATCGGACAAAGGTCTTTTGCTCAAGATCACATAGTTCAGGGTAGTTCGCATTTAAGTCTTTGCCAAGAGTTCAGAATGAAGTTGGTTGGCAGAAAAGTTAGCTTAAAGAGGAGAGAAGGACAAGCCCTCGGATTGGCGAAAGGTTTCACACCCTTCCACCGCGGCTGGACGAAACGAACAACCGGATGTTGAACAGTACCTTAAATGGAGACGAAGCTGTAGCTGCGGCGGACGTTCCTGGTAGTTCTAGCAGGCTCACGGTTCCTGAAGTGACTGTCGGACTGACATGGCGTAGGAAGACTGGAGGGTCCTGCACTACCCAGGGAAGAAACCAGCAGCAGAGCAAAGCAACAAATAAAAGGTGTGCTCCTTACAACCCAAGCAGGGTCCGACCTTCCTGGCTATCCGGCCCACCGTAGCTCTGTACAGTGAATTCGACCAGAAGAGGGGGTCCTGGCTTGGAGTTTGGGTGAACTGATTGGTCCCACCAGCTCAAGGGTAGAAGATTCTTGGAAGATACTCTCTGTGGTTGGAGTCTGAAGATTTGGACCTGCAGCAGGGCTTCACCGGGCGGTTCAGTTGTGGTAGGGGTCCTCTTCTGTCAGCTCCTCTTCGGTTCTCTCGTCCCAATGGCGACTCTGCTTTTCCAGACACAGAGACCTGCTTTTTATGCAGTTTTCCCCCTTTCACTCAGCCTGGCTGTCAATCACACAGCAGGGTGGCTGTCCTGGTGGGGACAGTCACCCAGCCAATCAAACAGGAGTGCGACTTGGGTTACCAAGGGAACCCATGGCAGGGGTCCTAAAACCCCTCCCTCACATCCTGCCTACCCAGACTTTCAGGCACCTAAAGGAGGGCTTCTGTGCAGAAGCCCGCAAAAAGATGGTGAACAAAGGAACCAAACCTGGTTTGGCACATACAGACGGACACGAAAAAGGCTTTTCCAAAAAGAAATGGCGACTAAACTCAGCCGGGACAATAGTAAAAACAATATGGTCAAGTGGGTTTAAGTTCAAGGCTACCAAGATAGCCTAAAACAATACCGCAGTAGGAAACATATGCTAGTTACCACTGCCACCAGCCAAGTCCTAATGGAAAGGGAGCAAATTAATGTTCTAAGAGAAACAGACAAAAAGGGATAAGTATTAACCTTTTCCAGTACTCCATGTAAGATGGTGTGTACTGGGTCTGTGAATTTAAAAGAGACTAGTAAAGTTAATGGCAACTATACATGTTCTGGGGAACAGTAGTCAACCCCAGAAAATGGAGTCTGAGTTGGGAAGTCTAAAAGACAACCATGTGTCGCTGTACTGAGGGTGCTGTGTAACACATCGTAAAAAGATGACCCTGGAGTAGGTGAGGCTCCACAGTCCAAGAACATAAAAAATGTTAAACACACACAGCAAAACACATGTAAGAGTGGGGAAAACAAGTCTCACACTCTTACCAGGTGAAAGAATTAATCCTAGAAATCCAGCAAATCTGCTGATGGACTCACTAGGTAAGGGAAATTAGCCATACTTGAGAATTCCCCCTAACACTAAGTGGTAAATTGCGCTCACTTGGTGTTCTTGTGTGCATGACTTGTCATATGGGTCCTTTTATTATGAAGATTGTCCCCTCAGAATTGCCTGTCAACCCACTTTGGATGCATCACATATTATAAATGTGTTGTTTGTGTACACATTTGAGCCATTGACAAACTCCACAGTTTGTGCAGGTGATCCATGTCTGTTATCCAATGTGTAGAGTTGTTTTTTTTCTATTGGCACATTTGGAATGTGTGGTTTCACAGTGGGCAAAATCCTATGTATCTACTCTGGTGCATGATCATGTGATGTTTCATGGTTTCTCTGGCAGACAGGGTGGAACTGACCCAGGTGACCTGGCAAGGTTGGTTGGCTCTGAAAGTGTGCAAATAATCGATTATAGCATCACAGTACGTTCTTCAATGGGCTGGGCAGTGACCTTTGCGATTGATTAATTGTGTTCAGTGTGGTGAGGGAGATGAGGTTGTCTGGAATTTTCTGAGGCTGCACTTAGTGTTGGTCTAAGAGAGCAGGTGCAGGGATATGCAACATGTTTGTGGGTGTGTTGCTAGTATTGCCTCTATAAAGCATTGTTACCGATGATTCTGGTATATATCTGTGTGCACAGTTAAGGTGTTCTTTCAATGCAGGGTTATGTGTTGGGGGCAGACATGTGAGGGTGCACAAGATTATGAGGACTTGCCATCTGACAAGGGTGTAAAAGCGCTGGCTTTTTAATGTTTTTTATTAACTAATAACATTATGTGGTTAACTCTATCTCAGAAACGGTGAACTGCTAGCCAGGCACAACTTTCATAAGCTCTATGCCAAAAGCATAGCAGACCCCTGTGCCTTGCAGCTTCATGCTCCAAATGTGCAGCAGCTGCTCTCTAGTTGTGTAGAATAATTGAGAATCATAACCCAATTTCGAGAAGGTTGTTACTTGTTAAAGTACAATCAGCGGAATACAGAAAGCATACATAACCACATTTACATACCATTTAACTAGATAAATTGCGTGTATTAGTAAACAGAACATCCATAAATATGTTTTTGAAAGTTTTGTCATGCATAGTGTGCACACACAGAATACATGACTTAAGTATTAGCCTACTATTGCTCTCTCTTGGTGATTGTTTCTGGCAGTTTGGTTTTTGCAGTTTGAAAGATGGTTCCTGCTAGGAAAGCAATATGAATGTGAGCATTGCAGCCTTCCTAATATGCTCCATGGCACATTACATGCATCAAAAGCTGTAATGTGAGAATAACCAGAAAGCAAGAATGGGAGAAGGAGGTTGCCAAGATGGAGGTGAAGGCTGCATTGAAATGTGGCCCAAACAGGCAGATCATTAGGTGAGTGAGGATTTGGACCAGCAACTGACCAGCTTGCAAGCCTGGGCAATGTGGGCATGTAGGCATGGGAGACTGTGTAACCCAGGTTTGCAAAAGCAGCAGAAGGCTGCAGTAAATGTGAGAAAGTTCATTGCAAAATCGGGGTCTAGTTTATGTTTTCATTTACTTTACAAAGCTGTAATCTAAACAACTAAACTCTAAGGGGGTAATTCATAGAATGCAGTGCAAAAGTGGCGCACGCGGCTGGCGCACAGTGTGCGCGTGCGAATCCCTGCGCCAGCCGCGTGCGCTAAAATCCATTTCCACGCACAGCGTATTCATGGATTCCAGCCACCAAAACCAGCCGTGGCGCACAGTGGCGCAGCGACCCTGCAGCAGCGCCAGTTACGCCCCCAAGAATGCCTCTCGTGCAGGGAAAAGCCATCAAAATCCCCAATCCAGCGCAAAGGGCTGCGCTAACCCAGTACCAGCACGGCAAGCGGGCTACGTGTATCACTGGGGTGCGCGGGAAGTACCTCACGCGATTGGCCCCGTGCGAGCAGGGTATGCGTATTTCAGGGGTGCGCGGGAAGTTCCACACGCGATTTCAGCAGGGTACGCGTATTTCAGGGGTGCGTGGGAAGTTCCACACGCGATTTCAGCAGGGTACGTGTATTTCGGGGTGCGTGGGAAGTTTCACACGCGACATCAGCAGGGTATGTGTATTTCGGGGGTGCGTGGGAAGTTCCACACGTGATTGGCCCCGTGCAACCAGGGCACGCGTATTTCAGGGCTGCGCGGGAAGTTCCACACGCGATTCCAGCAGGGTACGTGTATTTCAGGGGTGCGCGGGAAGTTCCACACGCGATTTCAGCAGGGTAGTGTATTTCGGGGTGCGGGGGAAGTTTCACACGCGACATCAGCAGGGTACGTGTATATCAGGGGTGCGCGGGAAGTTCCACACGCGATCTCATCAGGGTACGTGTATTACAGGGGTGCGCGGGGAGCACCACATGTGAATTGCACGTGTGGGTCCTCCCAGGTGTTCCCTCTACACCCTCCACGGCCCCTGCAGGTGGCTCACACCACAGGGGCCTACCCTGCACATGTCCTGCACACACCCCATCCACCATGGCCATGCCCCCCAGCCAACCCACATGTCAACTTGCACTACTGCCCACCAACGCATGTCCCCCTGCACCCCCAGCCACCAGGGGCACCCTCTACCAGGCCCCCACCCATGTCTCCCACCCCCCCACCCCCCAGCACTGTGGGGCACCTGCCAGCAGGCCCCCACCCATGTCCAACTCATGTTCCCCACCACCCCTGCCCCCCAGCACTGTGGGGCACCCACCACCAGGCCCCCACCCATGTCCAACTCATGTTCCCCACCACCCCCCAGCAGTGCAGGGGCACCTGCCAGCAGGCCCCCACCCATGACTCCCACCCCCCCACCCCCCTGCAGTGCAGGGGCACCCACCACCAGGTCCCCACCCATGTCCAACTCATGTTCCCCACCCCCCCACCCCCCAGCACTGTGGGGCACCTGCCAGCAGGCCCCCACCATGTCTCCCACCCCCCCACCCCCCAGCAATGCAGGGGCACCCACCACCAGGCCCCCACCCATGTCCAACTCAGGTTCCCCACCCCCCACCCCCCAGCACTTTGGGGCACCTGCCAGCAGGCCCCCACCCATGTCCAACTCATGTTCCCCATCACCCCCACCCCCCAGCACTGTGGGGCACCTGCCAGCAGGCCCCCACCCATGTCCAACTCATGTTCCCCAAGCAGTGCAGGGGCACCTGCCAGCAGGCCCCCACCCATGTCCAACTCATGTTCCCCACCCCCACCCCCCAGCAGTGCAGGGGCACCCTCCACCAGGCCCCCACCCATGTCTCCCACCCCCCATCCCCCAGCACTGTGGGGCACCTGCCAGCAGACCCCCACCCATGTCTCCCACCCCCCCACCCCCCAGCACTGTGGGGCACCTGCCAGCAGGCCCCCACCCATGTCCAACTCATGTTCCCCACCCCCCAGCACTGTGGGGCACCTGCCAGCAGGCCCCCACCCATGTCTCCCACCCCCCCCCACCCCCCAGCAGTGCAGGGGCACCCACCACCAGGCCCCCACCCATGTCCAACTCATGTTCCCCACCCCCCACCACCCAGCACTGTGGGGCACCTGCCAGCAGGCCCCCACCCATGTCTCCCACCCCCCACACCCCCCAGCAGTGCAGGGGCACCCACCACCAGGCCCCCACCCATGTCCAACTCATGTTCCCCACCACCCCCACCCCCAGCACTGTGGGGTAGCCGCCAGCAGGCCCCCACCCATGTCCAACTCATGTTCCCCACCCCCCCACCCCCCAGCAGTGCAGGGGCACCTGCCAGCAGGCCCCCACCCCCCACCCGCCAGCTCTGTGGGGCTCCTGCCAGCAGGCCCCCACCCATGTCCAACTCATGTTCCCCACCACCCCCACCCCCTAGCACTGTGGGGCACCTGCCAGCAGGCCCCACTCATGTCCAACTCATGTTCCCCAGCCAACATGTCATCACAATCTAGATCGCTGGTCCCTATGGTCAGCTTCCAAATGCAAAACACCCACCCGAGTATTGCATCCACCCACTCATAATTGGCAATTACATGACAGAACACCAATTGCAAGTTCCGAAACAAACACATTTCCCTCACATACACCCAATGGGTGTCAGTGAATCTCAAAACCCATATCATGATATGCATGAAACCAATGAGATGATACTACACATTGAAGTTTGATAAAAACATATGTATTAAAGGACACATTAATAGAATAAAAAATAAAGAAACATAAATGGGAATGCACAAAAATGAAAAGAAGCATGTCCGTGAAAAAAAGCAAAACCAAAAATCAAAATCCAGAGTAATGGTGTCCAAAGTCACTGTCCACAAAACAAAATCCAATGGGAAATAAAAAAGAAAGCCATTGCTCCATGGTTAAAATGTGAAAGAAAAATACAATCCAACAGTGAACTATGTACATACAAACAAGCCAGGGTCCATTATCCCAACAAAAGAAATGAAACCTATCTATCTACACTAACTAATAAAATAAACTATATACAAAAATGTGGCCAATGTCCAAAAGGTCCAAAATAAATTTAAAAAAAATGAAACCTAACACTACCTACATAACTATGTGCAAGGGCAGCGGGCTAGTTTGACGGCTCACTTTTGGATGTCCCGGGCCAGGGCATCATCGAACTCCTGCTCAATGTCCCGGAGGCGGTCCTCCTCCATGGCCCGAGGATCCGCAGGGCCGTCGACGTGTCCACCTCCAAACCCCTGCGGATTGCCTCGAGGCACTCGGCCCGCCTCAGGGCCCTCCACCATGACCATTGTGAGCCGTGCCTCTTCCGCCCGCTGCCGCTCCGCATTTATGGCGTGGCCCAACCGCTGCCACACGGAAGACACTCTCTGTCCTGGGTCCACCTGCCCTCCGGCCGATGCCTGCCCCTCCGATGTTGAAGGCCCCGAGCCTTCATGGCTCCCACCACGTTGCTGCTGCTGCTGTGCCTCTGCCCGTGCACTGCCACCTGCTGCCTGCACATCCTCCGCCGGCTGGGGTGCAGTCGTTGATGTGGCCACCCCTGCTGGACGTCCGACTCCCGACTGTGGCAGGGATGCCTCCTCCACCAGCCTGGCCGCACCGTCAGATGCAGCTCCACAGGGCACCCAGGTGACTGATGGGTGGGAAGATGGCACGGAGGACGACTGGCGTGTAGGGGGTTCAGTTGAGGAGGGGGTCGTAGCAAGCCCCATCATACGGAGGAATCCGGCCTGGGTGACCTGTCCCAGCAGGCTGACGTGGTCAACGAGCCATTCGAGATGACGTGCAGTCTCCTCATGAAAAGACAGCAGGTCAGCTCGCATGGCCCGTTGACGCAACGCCACACCACTCAGAACAGGCTCAACCCGGACCCGGATAGCCACGTCCGCAGGCAGAAGAAGGCCAGTTGACGTGAGCTCATCCCCTGCCTGAAAACGGGTCTGGACGTAGGCATCCCTGCCAGTGCAAGATGATGCAGGGACAGGATCAGGGACAGGATTGCACACAGGCACCTCCGCGGCGCAGGCACCACCAAACCACCCACCAACCTGGATGACTCCGTGCCATCTTCCCCTGTTGGGCCCTGTGGGGTCCCAGCTGCCCCTTCTGCTGCCGAGGAGTCCAACTCCAACCTCCGCCTCTTGGACCTCCCCCCGGCAGCTGCGGCCTGGGACGTGGCACTGGACTCCTCACTCCCCGACGAGATGATAACATGGGAGGGGAGCCGGGCCTTGCGTCTCCGGCTGGCGGTGGGATCCCCGCCGCTGTGCTCCACAGCACCTTCTCTGCCCTCTTCATCAGTTGACGCTGCAGACAGGGAGAAATAAAACACAGGCATCAGGGCACTGTACAATGGACACCTGCACACATGACAGTTGTACATGAGTGGCATTGGCAAACCTCAGACATGTCATCACAATCCCCAACACACATGTCATTTCAACTTGCACACATGAGCCATACCACAGCCATATCGCAACTGCCAGCACCATCCATACACATACAACAGCATGAGCAGGCAAAGGTGAGCCAGACATCACTTGCAACACAGGAAGTGCACCACACATGTACACACACCACCACACTTGCATGCATGTGTACACCTCTGACAAGTGTCGCAGTGTTCAGATGGGCATCCATGTCACATCTGCCGATCAGGCTTCCACATACCGCTGTCACATGCATCCATGTTGCATCACTGTTGCACCCTTGTCAAATACACACAGATGTACATGTACACAGTGCTGATACATGCAGCTGAAAACAACATACATGCGTGACATCACGGACATGTCTACTTACATACACATTCATCCAAACATGTGTGCCCACACAACTGCATGCAAGCCTACACACACAAACGCCATCCATGTCTCACACATTCCAGCCCTCGCATGTGTTAGCCCCACGGCCCTGTACACCCCCACCCATACTCGACCCCATACAAACAGATGTGCAACCTGCACACTACTGAAAAATCACCACACGCACATCTCACAATCAGGATGCATGTACACTTAGCGCTCGACTCCAGACGGGTCTGCCTCTCAAGGACCTGGATGTGGAGCGCTGGGGATATGCGTTCCAGGACCCTCATCTGTTATTCCGACAAGTGGCCCCGGCGCCCCTTGGCATCCGCTGCCTTCAAGAGGCGCCGGGCCTTGTTCAGGGTCCTGGACATGAAGTCCACCCAGCGCTTCTTGAAATGTTGTAAATCGCGGACTGCCACCCCCTCCGCGTTGATGGCAGTCACGATGTCAGTCCAGATCCGAGTCCGTCCTTCCTTGTCGGCACGGGAACTTCCGAAAAGGGCATCATACTGCCCCAGGACTTGCTCCACCAGGACACCAACTTCGGTGGCACTGAAGCTGGTGCCCCTCTGCCTCTCTGGCCAGAGTTGTCAGTGGTCTCAGATGGTGTTTGCCCCGACATGACAACCCCAGAGGCAGGAGTGGGTGGGCAACTGCGTCCTGGGGCTGGGCTGTGGAGCGATGGAATCCCAGTCGGGAGTCTTCGGTTCCAGCAGGGGTGGTCACAGCAACAGCACCCCTAGCCGATGTGCAGGCAGCAAATGGCAGGGCACGTGGGCAGCAGGCAGTCAGGCAGCAGCAGATGGCAGGTGGGAGCGTGCTCGGGGCTCTGGGGGGCAGTAATTCGGCCTTCTGGGCAGGAGCGTGGTCTTCCGTGTGCTTACGCGTGGCCAGCTTGATGCGGAGTGATTTGGCACGTGAAAATTCGGCACGTCAGCGTGTAATTCGAGGAAAGGCCCTTAGCGCGTAATCGCATCTGCACGCATAAGCATTTTCATTGGACAGAAGGCCCCTCAAGCGCAAGCGCCCCTGTGACGTGACGCGTACAGGCGTGCATGGGCATTTCAGCGCGCGTGAAAAACTGCACGTCCGCGTGTAATACGAGGAAAGGGCCCATGCGCCTAAGTGACGTGACGCGCGCGTGCGTTTCCCTCAGCACGGGTTAAAGGTGAGCAGGCCCAGCAGTTCGCTGTACGTGCCTTTCGTGGAGACCGACGTGTGTTGCTGCTTCCTGTTGTTTCGCGCGCCATCACAACTTCACAGCTATCAAGGACGTATCTCTTCTTTTGCCGGGGGTATTGGCTACGTGTGTTGTTCTGCATCGCGCTAGTCAGACGGTGAGTCGCACACGCTCTTTTTCCCACTGCGGGTGCCCCTGTGTATCGCACCCATTTTCGAAGTCATAGTAGCCTGCGTGTCCTACGCGTACGCGTTATTCGTGTTACTGGGTGCCACCGCGCACTGCGGGAGGTTGAATCCACGCACGTAGGCTGCAGGGTTGCGTGCACGGTTTTACTGCAGTTTTAGGGTGCCTGAGCGTTGCATGACCCGTCACCACATCACCGGGTCACATACAGCCTTGCAGGTGCAGGGGGGCTGTTAACATCTTGCTTCCCACCCCCTTCACTGCAATTGCCCAGGTCAATTGTGGTGTACACCTCCCATTGGCACCACTCCATCTGTGCCAGCACTTCTACATCAGTGCCATGGTTGGGAGGCCACCAAAGGTGAGGGGCGCCTCAGCTGGGCGTCTTCCTCGTGGCGGGCGTGGTCGGGGACGTGGCCGTGGTGACCAGGGAGTAGGGGGACTCCAGGGTGTCCAGGGCGGCCACAGAGGGGGAAGAGGCAGGGGTGCGCCACTTGAGCACAATGTTGTGCCATGTGTCAGTGCAGTCATGCCATCACCCCCTGTGGTTCCGGGGGATGTAGCTCCTGCATCTGGCACTGGCACCCGTTCGACCCGGCAGTCCATTCCATCGACTGCCACGGGCCCAAGGGTAGTGGTAGCTGCAGGTGCAGCTGTGGACACCGCCACCCAGGCTCATGGTCTGCCAGCGCAGGCTGCGTTGGCACTTGAAGAGCCCTTGGTAGATCTCCAACAGGCCAGGGGGGAAACCATAGGGGCAGGCCGGGCTGCTCAGACCAAGACACGTGTCCCTGGGCAGTCATGTCATCTGCTGCCCCGAACAGCCGGGTGTTGGCAAGTGCAGGGGCAGATGCACCCAACAGCACCCCGGTTGTGAGTCTGCCAACCAGGACCGTTGCAGTCAATGACCCTGCCACAGCTGATGTTGCTGCGCAGGGTCCATTACTGGGCACCCAGCTGCCACTGACACGAGTCAGGCCTTTGGTCATCCCTCCACCTGCCACTCCCTTGGCTCAATCCACCGAACCCACTGGCCATACTGGTCAGGGCGGCATTAGCCAGCCAGGGTCTGTGCCACAGCCCAAGAGGAGGAAGGTTGCACCTGCAGCACAGGCTGGGACCCCACACACAGCCACGACCTCCTGCACGTCGAGGAAGAAGCCTTTCTGTAAGCAGGAACTGGACTTCCTTGTGGACTACGTGCGGGGCCACAGCCGTAACATGCTAGTGGGTGCCAATAGTCAGACTACGGCTGCCCAACGTGACACCCACTGGAAGCATGTTGCGGAACATGTCAGTTCATTCGGCCATGAGGTGTGCACGGCGCAAGAGTGCAAAAAGTGTTGGAATGACATCAAGCGCAGCACTTAGGCTAAGCGTGCCTCTAATTACAACTTGACTCTGGTGACTGGCGGTGGGCCTGCACCAGAGGAGGAAGAGCTCACTCCGCATGAGGCTCTCGTTGCGGAGTTCATACCACCTGAATTGGTCGAAGGAGTGGGAGAGATGCTGGACTTTGATGCGCAGTCCAGTGAGTGTTGATGCGTGTTTGTTGAGGACATGTGTGTTTCACTTGTTGGATGTGTTATGCATGATTGCTGCTACATGTGACATTTACATGGTTCTGATGTGTGAGTAATGCAATGCTTTCGTCATGCATGTCTCCTCTGCCTGCATGCGGGACTCCATGTAGGCATGCTCCCTTGCCCCTCTTCCGCCACTCTGCACCCCACTTCCACCTTTGCACTGGTCTGCTTCAATCTTGCCAATGTATAGTTTCTTGTTCATGTGTCCTGTGTAGATGCTAACTTCCAGCGTAGAATCTGACAGACATATGCCGTGTGGTACAGCCTTAGTACTCGATGCAGGGTATCTCACTTGTACTAGGCATGGGTCAGATGTCCCGCAGGGACATGAGTGCCCATTCATGCTCCATGTGCAATGCACGCATGCCCCTATGTGTCCTTGACTGGATGATCACTGTAATATAAGTCCTTGGTTACATACATTGCCTGCCATCTCATCAGCCTTCCCATGTCAACTGTGGCTCAGTCCTGCGTTGCACACATGTTTAGGCTCTGACAATCTGTGTGGCTCACAGGCCTCAGCCTGTTCAATGGCCAATGACTCTGTCCAACTCTTGTTGTGTCTTCTTCACACGTGGGCGGCCTCCGGAGTTTTCATCATGTGTCCTGCCTACTGTCCCAGCATCATTTGCAGTGTTGTCATTTGAATCACATTAAGCTGTTGATGCCAGTCAACACTGCCTGTCAATACACAGGTGTATGGTCAGCCTTTTGATACATGCTAGGCATCCCTGCTTTGGTACTGGGGTGGAGGGGTGCTTGGCTTCTAGATATGGTACACATTGAATGCACAATGCACGTGATGTGTGAATTTGACATTGCACTGCCTTCACATTTCCTGGCACACACCATGGAGTGCTTGTACATGTAGATAGTGAGTGGCGTACACATTTCTGCACTGCATAGACCCACTTCCATGGAAACTGCCACCTTTCAAAAGGTCTGATCAAAGAAGCTATTCAAAGTAGACCCAGCATGCATGCCAGGTTATATGTTGTGTGTCACATGTCTGCCGGATGCGTTTGCTTTCGGTGTTTGTGTGTGTGTCGTGTGCTTCTGACATGTGTAGTGACCTTTTTTCTCTCTATTTTTCAGGTGATGACGCAATGGAGGCGGAGGATGGTGTTGTCATGCCAGACACAGGGTTGGTAACACCACATCAACCCGGCACTAGTGGGGGTCGTGGGGTGGTAGGCCACGAAAACCCCCAAGTGCTGCAGTCCATCTTGTCTCTGGCTGCCTATGAGTCCAGCCTTGATGACGACTCTGACGTCCATGTTGAGTTGGATGAGCATCAAGTCCATGTGTCAGGGGTGAGTGATTCTGATGTGGACACTCCTCTGTCTGCGACCCCTGCACTGAGGGATCAGACAGTCTTGGTTCCTCCGCCCGTGGTGGATCGGGACGCAGGGTCACACTCCACACGAGTCACTGATGTGCCTGGGACATCACGTCGACGGGGGCATGTAGTCGTGCAGCCGTGGGGCGGTGCCAACACAGCGAGGACCCCCGGTCCTTGGGTCCCGAAGGGGTCAAGCCCGGCAACGCGGTCGCCGCGCGCAACCTCTGTATACTGAGTGGGAGCAAGACATGACTGCCAATTCTGAACGGCAGGGGGCAGCAATGGAGAACATCGCTGAGAGCATGGAGCGTGTGGCCCGATCTGTGCTCCCCCCTGCTAGGCAGGTGCTTCTCCAGCAGCAGGCGGCACGGTCCACGGCCCGCTCGCTCAGGCTGGGCATGGCGGCCTCAGACAGGGCACGCCAGACTGAAATGTCGTCTCTGCGTCAAGCAATTGCTGCTCACGCAGAGGCGCACATGGATGCCCTGACGGAGGAGTATGCTTCCCTCAGATCCACTCTGGGTGTCCTTATGATGTCCCAGAGGCAGCAGGCAGAGGAGAGGTTTGCACAGCTTGAGCGTACCATCTCAGCTGAGCTACAGGCTTGCCGGGAGGTGCAGCGGTTGTCCAGCCAGGCCTTGCAGGAGGAACTCTGTGTTACACGTGCTACCTTGCAAGAGGAAGCACGTGTATCATGTGAGGTTCTGCATGCAGACCTATGTCACATCGCCACACAGAACCAGGCTCACCCGTCTGGCAGACTTGCTGCCGACGAGGGGCAAGCTGCGGCTAGGCATGGCCAGGCTACTGTGCCACATCCTCCTTTACAGGATGAACCAGACTCGGACGACCATCTATCTCCCACATAGGTCGGACTGTGCAGGCGTTGAGCCCATGGAGGTTTTTTTTTTTGGCTCAGCATCATCGCATGTGGATGTTGAGCAGCACCCTGTACCTCCCCCCTCCTGGGTGCCTCCCCTCCCCCCCGGGTCGTATGTGGCCATTTTTGATTTTTCTTTTAGTTTAGTTAGTTAAGTTTCTGTTTGATAGTTAGTTTAATTAGGTAATGTAGGTTTTCCATTGTTAGTGTAATTAGTTAATAGTTGATTTAGTTTAAAATGGCTAGTCTATTGTGCTTTTATGTGACGGTGCGGTGCTTTGTGGCTTTTGAAGGCATCAACTGTCTGTTCCAGCTGGGCCCTTCAGGCTTGTCTTGTGTATGTGTTTGCTGCTTGGGGTCCTTGACTCACATATGCCACTCCTGCCTCCCTTATCCATGGGCTCGCAAGGATGGTTCGGTTTTACAGAATATTACACAAGGGCTTTGGACTGTCATATCTGTGGCATGTCTGGTGCTGTGTGACTTGTGTTGACACCCCTAGTGGGGATGATTTTGGTGTTATTGTCCACTGTTCAGCTTTTGCTAGATGGGGTGTGTCATGATTAATGTGTACATTGATTGCTATGCATTGTGTAGTATGTTTCATATCTTTCCTGTACACATGCTTGTTGCAATTCATGCTGTAGATAGTGTTCCACACTTTGGATGTGAAAGACAGACTGATGGTGTGATTTGTGATGTGACTCTCTGACATGGTCAAGTAATGAGACACACACAGATTACTTTGAAGCATTAATCATGTGTTTCATGCCCTTTCTGCAGGGGGATGAGCCTCCAGAGCACCTTTGCCAGCAGACATGGCCCATTGGACGACAGAATTCTGGACCCGTTTGTTGGTGCCCACATGCACATGTGTGCACAAGCAGAGGCACAGGGATTGCAAACCCACATCCTAGAACTGCTGACATGTTCCAAGGAACTCCAGGCAAGGTGAGCAGCACAGGGGGTCCACGACACAGCAAAGCTTGCACCAGGCGAGTTGCACATGCAGGCTTAGTCACAGCACTGAGGGTGAGCTTAGACGAATATTGGTGTTGAAGCACACAATGCAGCTCAGATGCGTTGGTAGACTGATGGCTGTTGATAGTAGGGTTGTCTGAGACACATGCAGGGGCAGTGGCACATACCCTCCGGTACACCAAGGTCCATTGAGGCACTTGTATCAACCATGTAGCCTTCCGAGACATGGAAAGGGGCAGCTCACAGGGACATACAGCAAGGGACATACTCGGGTGCAGTGCATGTCTTTTCCATGTACTTTATGATAAATGCACTGCCAACTTTGTTTCGGTCATGGTGGTACGCAACTTGCTCTGAAGTCATGGCTTGCTATATGGGTCTGTCTGCTTACCCAGGGAACATTGCATGTTGTGTGAATTGTGACACATTGGTGTTCCATTTGCCACGCACCCACCAGCAGCTGACGAACTGCATTGACTGTGTATGACCCGTCACAGGGGTGATGTTATATATGGGTACGAATCATCTACACCAGATTGTCTGTTTGTAGAGTAGTTTGTTGCTATGGGGCATGTTTGGTGTTGTGTTTTTGTGTAATTGGCATGTACAGGTTGTTGACTGTGGCTCTCTTTGCAGCAATGCAGTGCTCCTGTAACCGGACCTGAGAGTGCGCAGGCAGGAGGCCAGCACTCAAAACCAAAGCTAAGTGTCTTGTTGTTTTTCTTTCGAACTGCTCTGCATAGGCTTGCTGGGGAGTGTACTAATGCATGGATGTATGTGTGGTTCAATTTGGTATGTTTTTTCTCCCTAATCACCCGTGATCCTATGCAATTTTGAACCCTGTACCCTCTACCCGGTGTTCCTCCTTCCTGTACCTATCCAAGCAACGTTCCCTGACCCTCCTTCCCCGCTGGGGTTGCGGATGCCTGTGTAAGCCCCGAACTTGCAGGCACCAAAACCCTAGAGGGGGTGCTTGGTTCGTACCACTCCTGAGCCTGGACTACAGAAGGCCATGACAATGATGTCCAAGTTTGTTTGGATTGTGTATGTGTTCATGCAGGTAGTACATTTTCGTGCATTCCCTAGTTTCATGTGTCATTCCTCCTCCCCTCTCCTGCCACCCATTCCAGTCATCCAGTGTGTCAACACATGTCCCGACTGCATATCCCTGAACCTCCTTCCCCACCATGGTCTCAGGGGCCTGTGTGAGTTTGACCTTGCAGGCACCCGGGACATGGTGGGGGTGGTTGTTTCGTGACACTCCTGCGCCTGTACAGGGGACCTGTGACAGTACACATCCGTTCATGGTGCATCATCCTATGTCATGTACCACACATGTTTCACATCCTGTCGTGACATTGTTTTGCTGTGCTACCTTGGTTGTTGCATCATTGTGGTAGTACTTGGCCTTTGTGAGGTACTGCTACGTCAAGTTATCTACTGGAGGGTGTTCTGGTTCGTTTTTCTGGCTTGGATTTTGTGATTTTGGACATTGATTATGAGGGTGCAGACATCTTTTTACACACAAGGTGGGAGATGGTGACGAAGGGTAAAGGTGATCCTGTGGCCAGGTGGAATTGAGGTTTGAAGGCTCCATGACCCAGGTGCAGTTGTTCAGTGGGTCATGGTCATTTGTGAGGTAGGGGCGGGGGGTTGTTGTTGATAGTTGCCTTGCCCTGCAGTGTGATGGGAACTCTGACATTGTAATGGTGGTATCCTATGTACATGTTGTGTTCTGCTGATCAATGCCTGTTCATGTGTTGTGTTTACCTTTCAGGTGCGAGGGGATAGTTGTGGTTTGACATGCTGGGGTGTACACATGGTGAATGTTCACATGTGATATGTAGAGAACACTAATGGTCACTTGAGTGCACATGCATATGTGGAGTGCAGGTCCTTGCAGAACCACACACTTGCACTCTGATGCACTACATGTACTCCCACCCTTGCATATCCACGTGTACACTGTTTGCCTTCTGGTGCCCACTGTGTCCCTGCAGCACATGTTCTGTGACCGATTATGGATCCTGTACATGCCTAATTTGCTGTTTGATGTGGTCTGTCACTTTGATGTGAGCCTCAGGGTGTGCATCACACACAATGGCTGTTCACTGTGCTGTGCGCTGAGCAGTGTGTTGCAGGAGTAGGACACTGCACACATGAGCTGCAGTGTTGATTGTGCAATGCACAATGTGCATGTAGTCTGTCATTTCATCTGATTCCGGGTCAGGCATCATTGTCTGATGCCACTGTATATTTAGGACATGGCAATGTGTACCTTATCGTTACTGTATTGGTGTATGGGTATTGCTTGCAATGCCATGTTGTGGTTTGGGAGGGTTTGAGTGACATGACAGTGATGGCCATGGCCTGTTTTGCAGGTGTGTGTGATGCACACCTTGCATGTCAGGGTCATCCGCTTCTCAGAGCAACTAGCTGGGGGTAGATCTCTCTCCGCGGCAGGGCACTCCCTCTGGAACAGCCTTCCTGCCTCACTTGAACTTGAGGGGAACCATCTCCAGTTCTGGAAGCACCTCAAGACCTTCCTCTTTGCTTCTGCTTTCTCTCTGCCTCTCCCTTGCAGAATTCTTCACTGGAACTGCACTGGAGCTGAAACTGGGCCACTCTCACCGACCTCGGTCCCTGGCCCAGCCACTCTCCACTTGCACTGCCTCCCTGGCAACCCCTGCACTGCAGTACTGTCTCTCTATCCCTACAGCCCACCCTTCCCAGCACTTGTCTGCACTTACCTTTGCAGTTGCCACCAGCCGACCTATGTATTTTTTTTTGGGCTACTTCCCCTGTACTGCACTCCCCCCCTTCCCCTTGCATTTTTCCCTTCCCCCTACCCCTGCACTTGCACAATCTCAATGACACCTGGCCTAGTAGTACCGTTGTCTGTCTTCCCTTGTTCCCCCCTCCCTGCCTCATCGCACCTTGAAATACTTGTGTATAGGCCATATCATGTCATATGTCATATGTGTGCCTTTTGGTCACACAGGATAGCTTGTGTTTAAGTAGCTAGGGATGCAGACGATGTGGCACTTCCATGGCAACTATCTCAGGGTGGTAGGGTTGTGACAGTTGACTGTCTCTTTGTCATCATCGATTGTCACCTGGTATGTGCCAGGCCTGTGTGCACTCCGCAGGGGTGGGAGTTTAGGTGAAAAATGTGGCCGCAAGCAGGGTCCGGGATTCCTCGCCACGTGCCCTGTCCACTCCCATGGGCAGCGCCTGTGCCGGTGGTTGGGGATGTGGGGGCACCACCATGTCCAGCGGGACGCCCTGCCGTGTTGCAACATTGTGCAGGACACATGCTGCCACAATGATCCTGCACACTACTGGTGGTGCATAGAGTAGTTGCCTACCAGAGCGGTCAAGGGAGCGGAAACGTGATTTGAGCACTCCGAATGTGCGCTTCACTATGCCCCTGGTTGCAATATGGGCAGCGTTGTATCTTACCTGGGGTGGTGTGGTGGGGTTCCGGATTGGCGTCATCATGTGGTTGTTCAGAGGGTAGGCACTGTCCCCTGGGGAGGTGATAATAGTTGAGATTATTAGGGTTTGGATATTTGTCTGTGTGTGACTTGCATGCATGTGCAAGGGCATTTGTACTGACCTAGGAGCCATGTGTCGCCATGCTGCCCAGCTTCCAGGACCCGGCTCAGGGCGGACATTCTGTATATGAAACTGTCATGGGTGGAGCCAGGGTAGTTTGCATAGACAGAGGTGATGATTCCCTTTGCATCGCATACCACCTGTACATTGATGGAATGCCAGTGCTTGCGGTTTCGGTAGATGTGCTCAGTGGCCCTAGGTGGACGTAGGGCCACATGGGTGCAATCTATGGCACCGAGCACTTTGGGGAAGTGTGCCACCCTGAAGAAATCCAGGACAATGGCCTGCCTTTCTGCAAGTGTTCTGGGCATGTATATGTGCCTGCGGACTGAGGGGCGCGCTGTCATGATTGCCAGTACCTGGTGTAGGCAGCGTGACTGCGTGGCCTGTGAGATCCCCCCACTATGGCAGTGGTCCGCTGAAATGACCCAGTGGCCAAAAAATGCAGGACATTGAGCAGCTTCTCCAAGGGGCTCAATGCTTGGGAGCAAAGGGTGGGGGATGTAAGGTCATCTTCCCACTCCCTGACCAGGTCTAGGATGATATGGGGTGGAAACCTATACCTGCCATAGACCTGGTCGTCAGGCATCCCAAAAAGGCTTGTCCGTGGTGCGAAAATGCATGCCCTGGCTATCTCCTCCTCCTGCGGTGTCCCACGATCAGTGCTGCGACAAATGGGACATTCATCGTAGCTGTATATACGCGTTTGTTGTTTGCGCGCACTTTTATGCTGTGCGCGGGGATGCTTCCGCCTGCCTTCGTGTGGCGGACGCGTTGACGCCTGTGCGAGTCTTTTGCCATGCGCGGGTTTCCCATATTCGGATCCATGAATACGGGTTGTTCGAGTGCGTGTGGGCATTCCGTGTAGTTCCCTGCAGTACTTCCCCAGTTACGCCTTCTTTTTCATGCGTTGTTCCCCATTCCGCGTGTTACGCCCACTTTGGTTGTGTGCGCCGCGCTATGTGCGCTTTTGCTGTGCGCGTAGCGCACGCCGTGTATCCCTGCGTGCGCCATGTCTGGATTGTGCGCACCGACAGCGTGAAACACGCGCAGCGTCTTCCTAGAATCGCACACGTGCGCGTGCGCTGCGTTTCTCACACTTGCGCTCCCTTGCGCCTGCTTGCGCATGGATTTTCGGCGCACGTTTGTTCCATGAATCGGCCCCTAATTATGATAGATTATTTATAACGCGCTTAATATCCAGAGGTTTCTAAGCACGGACCTGGAGATCGAACTTGTGGTGCTCCGTGTCGTCTTGCTTCCAAGGCAAGCATGTTGCCCCTGAGCTATTCTCCCGAGAGACTTGGCTCCTCAAATGTTTTGGAATACAACTTCCTCCACCTCTTTTCAGCTCAGTCAATGGTGACAGATCATGACAGGCATGGACCTGTTGAGACCAAAAGGTTTCAGGCCACTGCTCCAACTCTTTAACATCCAAACACTAAAAACCATGTTCAGATCACAAGATGCAAAAATAATTAGAAACTGCAAACTTTGAACATTCTGTAAACTCTAAACTAACTGTAAGCTATACTATATGCTACAAGGTAACATATACTAAATTATGTTTGATCATATACTAAACTAAATGCTATGTAGCTGCTTTGTTTTCCCACATGCAAATCAGTAGGAGCTAGATCCCAGATTTCCCAGCAGCATGTAGAGGTATGTGTCGAAAGCGTACTTCGGACTATACAGCCCGAAGTATTGCCTGCCGAAGTGGCATGGTTACCAACGTTAAAGGCCCTCTGTCACAACAACATCCTCCAGGGACATATATTGGACGTTTCGGGAATTGCAAAGCCAGGTGAATGATCGAGAGGCTATAATTAAGATTTTGAGGAGTGAAGAGACAAGGGGCCTCATTATACGTTTGTCGGTTCGGGAACTACGGTACCGGTAAGCTTGCTGGTACCGTAGTTCACGGACCGGCAAACTATGAATTGGGCTCGTGGGTGCCTTTATGCCGCCAGGTCAGACCTGGCTGGCAGAGCGGCAACCGCGAGCACAGCATTTCGGAGGCACCGGCACCGTTATAAACGGTCCGTTGCATCCGACCTCCCCGACCTCCCATACCCCATATGGGGCCGAATGGGAATGGGGAGCATCTTTTTTCCGGCGCCCGCGAATGGGCAAATACCGGGTCCGGCGGGGCCGGAATGCCCCGGTAATTGCCCATTCACAGGTGTCGGAAATTTTCAGCAAGGCTACAGCCAAACATATAAAGAGGCCCAAGGTCTTTTCTTCAAGGATGACCTTTTATAGTTCAATTTCTTTCATTCCATTTGTGTACATGTATATTTTGTTTAGTTTGTGACTATACATCGGGACACAATTTTACTTTTCCCTTACATTTTGTGCTGCTTTGCCGTAACAGAATTGTTGGCAATAAAATTATGTTTGTACTGCCTTTAGGCTTTGGATAATTCTGTTGGTCCAGGCACCGGAACCACTAAATCAATTTTGCACTTTCTAGCTGAGTGGTGGCAGGATAAATGTGTGAAATAGGGCAGAAATCACATGGCCTACTGGGATGGGGTAATGACGTGTGTTGACCTCTTCTTCTAGAGCTTAAGGGTGACACTTTTTATTTGTCAGGTATGTTACAATGCATTGACATATCTGCACACACCACTGAGTACATTTCTCGGGGTAATGTGCTGTGTGCATTCAAAAAATAAATTATATGAGAAGAATATATAGATGTAAATAGACGTAATACAGAACATAGCTTTTTAAAGAAGGGTCCAAGAGTCCTGAAACATTCCTGGTGAATGAAGACATCGATTTGATGTCAAGCCGTTGAGAATATATTGCTGTCGTGCCATGACATGCGTAGTCAAGGATATTCTCAAAATGTTTGGATAAAAAGTGTTGCCAGGTTATCGTCCCGAATTAAGATTACACACAATACACACAGGTGCCCACTCAGCTAAAGGAAAGCAGATATACTTGCTTTAGTTGGGTTTTTCCTCCACATGCTGTTGCAGACCTGGTCAAATGTTGAACTAATTTAGGAAATTGAATATGTTAACTAGTTAGCAGACATTATTCAGTCGAAGGCACTGTTCCATTATACTGCAACAAAGGTAATGTGCACACAAAAAAATGACTGTACTTTCAAGTCACACATCAAAATAAACTATGACAAGGACATGCATATGGTCATTGTTTGACAAAATCATGTAGCTACTTATTGCACAATGTGATGAACAAGATGAAATGCTTTTAAATAGTAACTCAGGATAACTTTGTGATTCAATGTGTTGTTTTGGAAGACATGCTTGCTAAATGTGGCATGTATGGGATTTGAGACCAGATGTGCCTATTGCATTGTTACAATTTCAAGCATTTACACTTACTAGAATGATGTGTCATAAGAAAGCTAGTAGACTTTACTGCATCACAATGAAAAGCAATAACTCTACAACACTTTAAGTAGTACTTGTTACTATTATCCAACTAAACAGTACTTTTGAAAATTACCCAACTAAATTATATTAATTCTATTGACTGCTTAAATATATACGAGTTAGGCCCTGTCAGATTTAGTGAATATGCATGTTTTCTCTTCTTGTGTGCACAGTAAAATGCATGAAAAGTAAGTTCCATATACTCAAATTCATAAGCCTGAATGAGAATGCGGAGGAAGGACACACTAGAAGTCAGAGGATCCAAATTAAAGAGGCTTTCAGACCTATACATGGTTTTATGGTATGGGTCATGCCTATAAGGAAGGACTAGGGATGGTCTAGAAATACTAGGGAATAACTCTATACATCAATGTCAAGGCTGGTACAACACAACGTGGTTTCTTCACGTGCTGCCAGATATTAAGTACTGCCAAACATACATTTCTCAATCTTAATGCTATGAGCTTCTACCTCCCAATGGATGTTCTATTCTACCAAGCAAAGCCCAAAGCTAGGGGACATAAAAAAAAGTCAAAATATTTTCTAAACAAGTCCATTAGGCTTCTGACAAAACCTTTGCTTTCAAATAAATGTTCACAATGTATGGCAAAAGACATTTTCAGAAAATCTCCTATATAAATGCACATTCCTAGTCTTCACCAAAACATAAGGTGCTTCCACTTGCAGTCCATTCCAGATTTTCGGTATTTCACACAGTTTGCTTTTCCTCTGAAAACAACTCCTTCCTCAGGCCTCTTCAAGGCCTCTGGCTCTTCGTAGCATTCTTTTAGGCCTGTGCATGCACGGTTCTATTCTGTGCAGTTCTCTGAGTCCAGTCCATGACCTCTCATTCAAAGTTTCTAAGTTTCTTAAAACTCTCCCTTTGGCCTAAGGTTCAATGATCTCAGGCCTCTCCATTGCCTCTTGTCACTGAGTTAGAAAGGTATACAAAGCATATTTCCCCCCTCCCCTTCAATCTGAATCTTTGTAAGGCAGACAATATATTCAGCCTCCTTCTAGGAGTTTCTCCTTCTTTAGGTTTCCCTTTGTTTACACCAACCCCAAATTTCTGTCATACACTTTGCTCATGCTATTGCTAATACTTTATGTTTGAATACATGTCAATTACTTATATGCATGACTTCTATTATTTATTCAACAACACCATGTTTGCATATATCATTGGTGATTGATACAATGAAGTTATATACAGTTTTGTTTTGAATTTATACATAATGAAACCTGCCCTGATTTGATAAAGGCAAACTGCCGAAACACGTGTCATCCGAAGGGAACACACTAACCTACCATTACATTTTGGTGATGGAGATTTACTTGGCGCATGGTCTCTAAGAGTATTTGTCTTTGTGTCTTTTTGAGTGATTTTTGGCTTTTCGCCGCTATACTCCACTGAGAGGCGACGAGAATGGATGAACAGTAACATTAGACATACAAGAAGCTACAAACGAAATAAAGCAGTTATAGAGGAGTCGCCAAGCAGACCAGTAACAAAAATAAGAGCCCTTGTTTTCTATTATCGAAAAATATGTTTGTTCTTCTGAACGTTCCTTGTTTGGGAAACATGTTTCTTTCACTGAACGCTCACTCACTGCTGGGCACATATTGCTCTACTGAACACGCATTGTTTGGGAAGTATGTCTGTTTGTTCCAGCACATACTTACATTTTGAGAACCAATCCAGTTAAAGGTCTATCTCTTTCAAAGCTGCTGCAACGTGGTGTTGCATTTCAATGTTTGTGGGTTGCAGATCTTCCGAAAGGATATATAGATTCTCCATCATGGAGGGGGTGGTGAGCCTGGGGGATTCAGTGCACCCATGCTCTGAGTAGCTCAGAAGCTTACAGACAGACCATCTCGGGCCCCTATGTCTTGGCAAACTCGTACTAAAGGATCGGGAGTTCCTATAACTCATTACACCTGAGAAAAGTTAAAATCCACAAAATAAAACGATCCATTTTTTTGCGCTTATCATAATTCTTTTCAGATACAGTGGTGTTTCTAAAAAAATGCAATATGAAGGGAACTAACACAGTTGGACAGGTTTATCATGTTACACCTGACATGGCACAATGTGATATCTCTGTAAAGTACCCCATGCATTGCTATACTCCGTATATACTTACATATAAACCAGAAGAGTGCATGTGGCAGTCACATACTCGTATGAATTATTTGACACGTGCAGGTATCATGCTACTGTGCATAATATGCATAACATGTGTAAGCAAATCCACAGTTGGAGGTGTTTAAGTCCCTTGTAACAGATGGCCAGTCATAGCCTCCTTCATGATCAATGTGACTTTGTTTTATTGGTCTTTTATTGTTCAAAGGGTCAATCTGCAAAGGATCATTGTTCTTTCATTTTTGGTTGAGGAAACCTTTGTTAGAAAGTGCTCTTTATACAACTGTGCAGCTCCTCTGTGTATTTGTAAATTGTAGCATGAACAACCAACGCTCTGCAATCAGAGGAGGGAAATACTTGTCAACATGATGTGGACTTACTCCACTGCCCAGGCGTCATGTGCAGCCATTGAAGGCACAGACGTTGTTTTTAAACACCTCTATCTCATGTAGTAACATGTCCTATTCTGCAGAGCCCCTGGTGCTAACGAGGCTGTTGTGGATTATTGTTATTATCGTGCTGCCATGTGTTCCCTGTGAGATTTTCTCTGGCCTTTTTATGTAAAGCCCATCATAATGTATTTTAGGGCCTGAGAGACCGAACTACTTTGGGGACCTCCTGAACCCAAAAACTAAAAGGCCTCAATGATCACAGCTCAATGGGTTTTCCTGGCAGAGAGAATGAGAATAACAAACACAAAGAATGTCAAGGGCGCCATCAGTAGACCACGGTGAGAGAGATTGTGTTCTAGCACAGGTGTAGTATGCATTCACACAATAGCACCCAGAAGAAAAGATACAGGCTGTAGTATAGATGCAGAACACTAATCAGTATACACATTACAAAGGTAAAAACACTCTCCAGGCGGGGTGCAGAACTCATATTAGAAACCTCACAGAAGATATGACTGTTGTAGCGTGGAAGAAGGAGACAGATTTGAAGCAACAAGTAACATAGTCATACCACCGAATAGATAGAATGGATAGAATACACAGATCAGTCGTTACCAGGAAAGTGCATGTAGCTAAATATACACGGATAGTAAAAGAGGCCATGGTTCTTTAAAGTTGTGCTGCCATAGGTTTACCAAGAAAAACATGATGGTCTTCAATATTCTAATGGGCAATAACATTTTGCAACTCTCAAGCCTCTTATACCATTAACGTGCATTTCCTTTAACATGATTGCTGAGAATTAACACGTTTTAGAGGCAAACAATGTACAAATATTAGGGTCTGACAATTTTGAGAGGTTGGCACCATGATATTAAACTAGTTGTGCAGTAAAACACACTTAACTCCCAGTCGACAATGTTGACACTTGACCACACTGTTTCTGAATTCTTATTGTACAGCAAGGTACAATTCATTTGCAAACGTTTAACATTAATGAGCTAAAAATAATACTCCATTTTGAAGAACTGACTTAAAAAATACAAACATTACATGATAGACCACAATGGAAATATTCTTTAAACAAATCTATATGGGCAAAAGGAGAATGATTGCAGCTTTATTTTTCCATCATGAATTGAGGTTAAAAATATTAGAATGCTGATTTATGTAAAACTAAAATATGTCATTTTCTACTGTATGTTGACGTTTTAAATGCAACCAGTAAAAACGTTTCTGACAAGTTCACCTGTTTATAGTCATTGTTTGACACACAACTGAATATTGGTATTCATGGTTTGGAGAAGAACATTTGACATTGTAGAAAAGACAAACTGTTTTTATGTCAAACAAGCATATCTGACATTTGGTGGTTTTTCTCATGTCTTTCTAAATCAATAACTACCGTCAAAAGAAAGAGCAGGCAATGGGTAGTGGGATGCCTAGTACTTGCAACCCCCACTTGGAGGGATCAAGCTCTAGATCTGCACCATTCTGATGACAAGTTAATATGTAAAACGTGTGTTTTCTGGTGCGTGTAAGTTGTTTTGTAGCATGGTAGGTGTTATAATCACCAACATGTATATACACAGGTTTATCAACCTCATGGAAACGAAAGGCTAAGTATGCCTTGCTTGGAGTCGAAGCTGTGATGCAAAATATCAACTCGTACCTCTGTAACAAGTACTTGATGTACTTCATTTGCAATCATTTAGCTCATCATGGCACTCATTTCATCATTTAAAAATGTGTCATTGCATATATCAATGCATTCCCTGAATAAAACGAGAATGTGCTATCCTGAACACATAATATGTATGTACTACACTAAACACTGAATGAATGAGTGGATTAATTGATACATTTAGTCATTAGCTATCAAAGCCTGACATCATACTCAGCATATCATAACAATTTGTTTATGTTTTATGAAAAATGAACACAGGCCCTCTCAGGGTTTAAAGTGTGTTCACTTATAAACATCCTGTTATCAGTTCGTGTTTCAGTTAACTCATGAACTGTGGAAGGCCCATTCTAAACTCTACACTCATAGACTTCCTTACATGCAATGCAGAAGGTTGGGCCCTGAGGAATAGGGTGTGGGCCTTGTCTCACGGGCCACAGACTGTCTACACCACAGATTTTCATAGGCAAATCAAACATTGCCTACATTAAACAATGCTTTTTGAGAAACAATTATTACACAATATATCTGGGTTGAGTAAATATAAGGGTTACAAATTCCTATTATGCTTTCCATACCAGTCTCAGAGTGACGCATCAAATTAGTACTAGTACTTCTTTAAAGTCGTCCAGATGAACTTGCTCCAAATCCTCATAAACTGGAACACCTTTAGAATGGTTAGGATTCCTACATTTCTGGCTGATAGATGTGTTCTTCTGTCTCCGATGTTGGCCCCCAAGGCTCTAAGCACATGTTCTAATTAGACACAGCCAGCACAAAACAGTATATATTTAAGTGCTAGCCTTCTTAGTATTGGCCACTACTTCATGTTGTTTCTAAGCCAATAAAGCTGGGTTTCATCATGTGTGGTCAACAGCTCACAATCGCTAAGATGCGGCTGGAGCGTTTCCTGTCCTGTCATTCTTGATATGGACAACCTTTCTGCTGGCTGTGTCTTGGCCAACACATGGCACTAATGTCTTTGACAGACACTTTTTTGTTTTGTGCTTTACTGCGATTGTGTTGATCCTCATTCCCACCAGCACAGGCTTAACATTAGCAACATTACTAGCATCAAACTTCAGGATATCGGTGAATCTTGCATCTTCCTTTCCCCAAGGCCAGAAGGGTTCTGTACAGGGCCAACAGCATTATTTGCGACTGAAAGTGACGATAGTGACCAATGGATGAACATTTTGTCACATACGCTATCCTTCCTACATTCTTCTGAAGAAGTAGCCTTGTCTGAAATTATAGCTGTAAACGTTGAATTAACCTTGCCACTAAACATTGTCTACAGCTCTACAGTACCAATCACATTTGCATCCACATTTCTTAAGTTGGATGATGCCTTGGGATTATCAAAACATCATAGTCATTAGTGGCACTACCTGCTACATGAGATGGTGAATTCTTCTAAAGAATTGGGTTGGTTTCATACATTGCTCTCCTACCCCTGTGTTTTTCTTGGAGGTGGGCACTTCCTTTCTTGCTTCGCTTGCTTCGCTTGCTTCTTAGGGGACATTTTGAGGTTTTGCTTCTCAGGAAATTGAATATTGATTGGTAAGTCTACATTCATGGAAAATAAGATCTGCTGTCACCCCTGAGGAACCAATGGTTTTTGGCAGCACTGCTTTGCATTTTGAGGAACCCAACATCTTGTAGAGACCTGCTGTAAAACCTGATAAACTCACGGTCGAAAAGAGACCTTCATTGAATCCATAGAATACAAGGTCTGGGAAGACCTGCTGAGAAGCCTTAAATGCCCAAGGAAAGGAAGCAACCTGTTGTGATGCATGACAATCCACATTCTGGGAGACATGTGTCCAAGATGTGGGATGAATGCTGAAGACTCAAGCACTGAAAACAATTGACATGAATACTAGGTGGCAAAATTAAAGCCTGAGAGGAAGCAACCTCACAAGCTTACCACATGGTAGAGATCTTCAGAGACATCCTGGAAGCATGAAGGCCCAGGAAAGTCTGCTCTGTGAGCCACTCTGGATGAGCCTTCTCAGAAGAACCCCCTTTACATTTCTATTATATCTGATTATGGTGGAAGTTTGAAAACTAGGTGTTGCAAACTCGTTTGATGCCTGTCTCTTGGTATGGTAGTATAATAACTTACATTAGCCTGGAGACTAAACCCTATTGATATCAAGGTTTGGAACGGCCTGATGACCCTCTAAATGGATATTACTTTTAAAGTAGGGAGTCTGGACGGCAGACAATGGGCCTCATTACGACCCTGGCAGTAGAGTGATAACAGTGCCGGTAGTGCTGCCAGCGCCGTTATCACTCTACCGCCACATTACCAGTTCTGCTCGCGTGGCCGTTCTGTATGCCTGGTCAGACCAGACGTGCAGAGCGCCACCCGCTAGCAGACAGGATGCTAACAACGGCCCCGTTATCAATGGGACCGTTGTTAGCATCCTCCCCATTCCCATTAAGCCCTATGCGGGCTCAATGGGAAAGGGGACGTACCGGGTCCGGGTCCCGCAAATGGGAATTACCGGGCCCGCAAAGGTCGGAAGTTTGGGGGTAGCCATGCTGGTAAAAACGGCATGGCTACCTCCAAACTCGTAATGAGGCCCAATGACTTGTAAGAATAAACTGGCTATTCTAGCTTGATTTCTAATTTGGCTAAAGACTTGCAAAGGTGTTGAATGCCTGGAGAAAACCCATATTTCAAATTACCCATTCTATTCAGTGTTTGTTGTAGACCAATCCTTTTATTTATAAGAATTACCCTAATGCCTATGGGTGCTTTTTCCAACCCTTTCCTTATAAATACCACTAATATAAATTAACTTGTAAACCACATTAATCGTGTGTAATGTATGCCATTGATCAGCTTTGCTACAACTTTTACAGATGGGCAGTGAAATCATTCATATTTGTGCAAGTGCAAAAACAATGCAAAATGTGATTTAAGTTGGTGCATTTAAGAGTCCACAAGTATGCTACCACTCTGCCCAAAATACCACGTGTGCTCCTAAAAAGCAAACCGATAAGTGATGTTCTACCACCTGCCTTTACTTTTACTTCCCTATTGTTTTTCCACATGAAAACAAAAAACAATGCTAGGTGTTCTTCATCCATGCACCACCGTCCTCTGCTTCAATTCTACTCCAATTACTGTGTTTCTGGCTGGCCAGTTCGTGCGATCAGTTCCAAAGGCCCGCAACTACAGTCTTGTCAGAAAGCACTGCCCTGTTCAGCAGCCGCCTGTCACACAATTAGGCCAATTGCCAAGCCTACTGCTTCTCTCTGACAGTGCTTGAGCTGTGAACCTGTTTCAGTGACAGGCATGAGTCGACAGTGCTCTCACTCAGCTGGTATGTACTTTGCAGTTGGTCTCTCTGTGTCTCAGGCCTGATGGTGGGCGTAGCATGGACTGTTAGACTGCGCACGTGCATTCCCGTATTTCTTGAAGGTATAGGGAAGACAGAGAGAAGGAAATGCTGAATTCATGGAGCCTGATTTTACACCAGTGGACTATGACTTAGATATTCTACTGCTCTAACATCACAGCAAGAGGATGTGAAATGTGTACATCTATGTGTGGACTAATCGCATCCTATGAAAACCATACACACACAGTGCTATTCGTTGTTACCTGAGGATCCATTTGAAATAACCTGTTATGGATAAAAATCCGTAGTATGGTGATTTATTTATGTTGTTTATAGCCTCCATTCAAGCCATTGCCGACATCTGAAGCTTCCAGCTGCCATATTCCGCATCTGAGATGTGACCGAGGGGGAAAACTAGTCATATTCAATGTACTGCCCGAGTCTCTTGATGCCTGGGGTAAGACGAGGAGGTCAAAGACCCTTCCAGTGGCCTGTGCTTAGATGAAGACATTTCATATTAGTACAACCTCTGCTGAGATCAGCAGCACTGCTATTTGGCTCACTTAAAGCTTCTAGACTGTTGGTCTTTCAGAGGCCTCTGTGCCCATCAAAGTCAGGGTGCAGGGCCACCTTCCACAGTAGGCCTGTCCCCCTTTAACATTTTTTGCAGAGGGGATGGACATGGGGGATGAGGAGGAGAGGCAGGACTGCAGATACGTGTGGGCTCTTATGAGGAGTAAAGAAGGTAAATCAAAAGGTCCAGAATTCTTTAGTATAAAGAAATGGGGGATGCAGTTGGGGGGAACAAAAAGATCAGGGAATGCATTTGTTACTCGAGGCACCCTTCTACAGGCACTGCACTTCCGGTCTATAGAGACAGCTCTAAAGGTGGACACACAGGGACGTCTACAAAATGGATGAATAGTTTAAACAGAGGGGTGTATTGCAACCTGAGTTCTGTGTCATGTGATATGCAATTAAAGCTGCGCCACTTTGTATTATTTCTTAGAATACTTCCCTGTTATTGCTCTTCAGCAATGAAATACTCTATGCATATTGTTAAATCAGTAAATTGAAGTGGGGACTTGTGCTTCCTGATACATGTAAGTGCATCAGATGTATCCACAGCTTATATATATTTCCGGCAATGCTTTGACCGTGCTGCGCTATGCTCGCGGGTCCTTTGTGTGCTCCCTTTATCCAGGCTTGGGCTGGCCTATAGGTTTATAGGGAAACCAAAAAACACAAAATGATAGAGTGGGCCAGTTGGTTGGGCCTAAGTGGACCACTTGTTTGGCCCATGTGGGCCAGTTTGATACTTCACCATGTGGCTAGTAGTTCTGACCAGTGATACTGAATATTTTTTTCTAATGCACAATTTGCATCATATTTTATCAAAAGCCTCCCCCTTGGGAACTACTAAAACAGTTTGTCATATGAATTGCCATGTGCAACTGGGGGCCACTTTTTCATTTGTGCCCAAGACAATTTGATGCCCCAGTCGGACCCTGTCTCTACCCATGCCTGCGCCACTGCTTCCTTAACTTGAAGGTGGCTCTCCCCTCCACCACTGTCATTTGGCAATGATCCAGTATTGTCGTGCTGCATTTTTTCCTGACACATCTACGGATTACTCACATCCCTCTCCCATTCCAATGACGCTGCTCTGTTCCTTCAACTTTCGTATGCCCCTCCCCAACACTTCTTTCCCTGCTCCAGCCCCATTCCCGCCCTCTTCTCACCCATTCTCACATGTGTTCCCGCAGAAAGACAGCAAAACAAAAAGCACCACTGCAAATGGCAGCGTGGGCAAGACATGCAACGTGTCCATGATGCATGGTGTATGCGTACAGAAATACATCCATATTTAGGAATTGTTCATATAGACTACTTATAGGCCCTGATTACAACACCGGCGCTAAACCATGGCGCTATTAGCACCATGGTTGGTGCCGGTGTTGTAACGAGTCCGCCATGGTGAATGGGGAAATACCACCCCATTCCAAGGTTGGCGGGGCGGTATTTCCCCATTTCACCATGGCCCTTCCCCATTTCCATTTTTGCCCCATAGGGCTCAATGGGAACGGGGAAGGCAGCAATTACGGTACCGCAATTGCCTGCGAGGTCCCTTTGCGGGTCCCTACTTTAACGGCTGGTTCAGACCAGCCGTTAAGGTCGGGTCCCGCAAAGGGACCTCGTAGTAAGGCGCTAAGTGGTTAACGGCGCCGGAGCAGCAGAGTAGCCATTATCATATCAGAATTATATTTATTATTGAACTCCATCACCTATATTGTGAAGATAAATAAGTAACCTATTAGTTATGTGCCTTTATGATTTGCCCTCAAGATTTATGTACCAAAACCCTTCATTGAGAACGAGCAAACATTTTTCTTGTCAAAGTTTAGTTGTGACATCAATACTCCACTGTAAAACGAAAATGACATCACTGCCCGACTGGTATATTCCACTTGAGTTGTGACACGACAATGTGGTTGCCCGAGCCATGACAGAGCAGAATTTTATCAGCCACTACAACATTTAATTTTAAATTGCAAGCAGCATTTAATATCCCTTTCTCATGGAGTGAGTGTCCCATTCCATTCTCAGTAGTTTGTTGACTTTATTTATACATAGAAATTGATGCTATACTGTGTATTTAGTGCACTGTTGGGTTTTACTATAGAAGAGCAGTCAACCACCTGCATGTTACCACTTATTTTTAAATGAAACGACAACTTTTGAATGCATATGATTAAATCTGCTAAAAATATGTGCTTGTAATGTCGGTTTGGTCAAGGAGGGCATCCTTTAATGCGAGAGATTCATGTTGCGCACACCATACTGATGGAGGGAGGGGGATGATAGCAAATCTAGGGTGATGTTTGTATTTATTTGTATTTATTAGTCTTATATAGTGCTTTATACCACATCCAAATGTTGCAAATCCATATGTGTGAAGTGGAGCCAATTGTGGTTGGGATCAATCATTTAGAGAATGTATATATATTAGATCTGCACACACATTGAAAGACACAATATTAAAGCTGTAAATATAACGCAAATACAAATCCATACAATGGGATGTTTTCTTTTTCCACGATTATTTGTCACACAGTCATTCTAAAAGGAGCGGGAACATTCTTGATGGGAAAGATAATTGGTTACTTAATAATGAGGTTGTACAAACAGGGCAAGGATCACATAGCTTGCAAGGTAACAGATGTTATCTGGCCCTCTGTATTACAATCTATAGAAGGGATTGGTCATTTGTTTGGTGGTAGTAAATAAGGCCCAAAGCCAGGGTCTGACAGTTATGTATTTTTCCAGGTCATCTGAGGTTTTATGTGCCCACATACATTAGATTAAGGTGCCAGAAGTATGTGGAAGGGAGATGGCTATCTATAGATCAAGGAAAATCATGTTTAAGCAGACCTTACCCTATTTTCTAAAATACATCCGCAAGACCATGTCACTCTTCAATCATATGTAAAGTTAAAGGTTTTAGGCCAGAGTTTGCTAGCAATGAATTACATTTTCAACCATGCACTAACGTCATGACCTACTGTAATGAATCCCAAGAAGAGGTGTGTTTTCAATATGATCTGAAGATAACAATGAAGATAAGCCAGACCAATGAAAATGGAAGAATTGGGGAAAGATGGGATTTCTTTGAAGAGGTTTTGTTCAATCATATTTGGTGGGTTGAGGGTAATAAAGTATCTGGTAGTGTTTTAGATTGTTGCAAAAAATATATAAACTGCCAACTCATGTTGTATTGCTGAGACTTGGGTGTGTTTTGTCCTGCAACACCATCTAACCGTACCCAGAGCTTTTTTACAATAAACTTGCTTTAAGTACAACTGTGTACTTGCTTCATAAGTGCTGGCCTGTTTTTTTTTCTTTAAGGTGATTAAAGGTCCACCCCTACAGTAACTCACTACAAACTGCAATATCATAGATATAAAGAAGTGTTGTTAGTCCAGCAAAGTTTGTTGAGGGAAATGCTGGTGTGACCACGTATTATAAAGAATAAAACACCCCTACTATTTGTTATATGTTTATTTCAATTCTTCACAAACTTCAGTTATAAAGACGACATGCATTCTAACTCTAAGCAGCTTAGCACTCATCTTCCAACATTGCTGACTTGCTCCTTTGCAATTAACGAAAAAAAAGTGGCAAACCGCTTGGGCCATATCAAATTCCCTGAGACCTTTTTAAAGATGAGAGCGGGATATGAGCCCCAGTACTGTGTAGATACTTTAATGATCTGTTGCTTAAAGGAGAAATCCCTGAATCGTGGCGTAGAGCAATCATAGCTCCTATTAATAAAAAAAGGCCAATCCGCTGATCTCCCTCCTTGATGGAATAGGGAAACTCTTTGGCAAGCTTCTATTGAAACACCTTCAACAATGGGCTACCGTGAAGAGGTAGTCACATACTTACAGGCTGGTTTTAGACCTAAGAGGAGTACCCTGGACCAATGCCTCATTAGTGAAAAAAACTGTTAAATGGAAGTTATGGTTAAGTTGCACTGATATACAAAGTTTGTTCGTTACATTTAATAGATTTGTATTAGTGTAACCAAACCATAACGTCGCTTTAACAAAGTTTTTCATTAAATTTCATGGGTTTTTATCCGTGCAACTTAACCATAAATTCCCTTTAACAGTTTTTTCACTAATGAGGCATTGGTCCAGTTTGTGAAGACTTGAAATAAACATATAACAAATAGTATGGGTGTTTTATTCTTTATAATACGTGGTCACACCAGCATTTCCCTCAACAAACTTTGCTGTACTAACAACACTTCTTTATATCTATGATATTGCAGTTTGTAGTGAGTTCTAAATGAAAAAACTTTGTTAAAGGGACTTTATTTTAAGTTGCACTGATATGCAAAGTTTGTTTGTTACATTTAATAGATTTGTATTAGTGCAACCAAACCATAACGTCGCTTTAACAAAGTTTTTCATTAAATTTCATGGGTTTTTATCCGTGCAACTTAAAATAACGTCCCTTTAACAAAGTTTTTTCATTTAATTTCATAGGTTTTTATTAGTGCAACTTAACCATAACGTTGATTTAACAAAAAATCTTCACTTAATTTCCTGGGTTTTTAGCAGTGCATGCTGTTTTCCTACAACTTACTAATATCATACTTACCCCAATATATGCAAAGTTTGGTGAGGATTCGTCCTCGGGGAGCAAAGTTATAAGCCGCCCAAAAAGTGCTCTTCAGATGAGTTGAGCAACTTAACCATAACTACTTGCATGCTGCCGTGGCCATATAATATATTTATATATATATATATATTACACAGCTACGGTAGTGGCTGTGTAGTTATGGTTAAGTTGCTGTTTCCATAGGAAGAACACTTTTTGGGCGGCTTATAACTTCGCTCCCCCTGGACGAATATTCACCAAAGTTTGCAAAAAAAGTATATGGGCCACTCTGAATTTGTTTCCAAAGTTTCGTTATGTTTGATCCAGGGGGGAAAAAGTTATAGGGGGGTCCCAAAACGTCTTTTTTTCCCAAAGACTGAATGGGAGAAAGAATGTGCGCACGCCTAGAGCCCAAACCGCTGGATGGATTTTCACCAAATTTGCGGCAGGAGCTTGGTCCCGAAAGCATGCTTTTGTAAATTTGGTGACAATCCATCGAGTAGTTTATTTTAAAACGACCCAAAAGTAGGTCTGAAAAAATTAGTGATATCTATGTCCGCTCTGCGGTCACACGTCCATGTTCACTCCACGGACAAGAAATCGATTGGCTAATGTGGCGCGGACAAGTGGCGTTTTCACAGATTGGTTGTGGAACAGCGTGAAGTGCGTCAGATTGCTTTGCTGCCTCCACCATCTTTTGTTCATGTGTTGGTGTACACGGTCATCGCTGGTAACACATACAAAACAAGATACCAATGCACTTGCTATACTTATGAAATTCTGTTTCCAAATGGTGAGCTTTAATTAGGTTGGGATGGAATGTGGCAGCGCAAACTCAAAAAGTGGTGTTTTCTTGCCACCAAATTCATACAGTAAAGTGGAAGTTGGTGCTCAATGTACGGCGACCAATGCCTGCTTCTGTGTTACAATGTTTTCAGATTAATATTGAAGTCGGACTGGTGTCCTATGTTTGGAAATCTGAGGCCGCCATCTGGAGTGTTTGGTGGAAACAGTGGTTCTGGAGGAATATGGGAGTAGCAGTTCTCATGATTGGATTCTCATATGTTGTCGCAAAATGAGAATGTATTTGCCTTCTCAGTGAAGGTCAGTTGATTTCCTTTTTGGTTGCAAGCTCAGTAGGCCCACACATCCAAGTCAATCCATAAGGGGCTATTGTTTTCTGACCTTGAGTAAAGGGAAACTTCAAAAGCTATGCAAGGAATGAAAGCTTGGAAAAAAATACCATTTGATAAGGTTATGTTTTAAAAACGTTTGTAAGGAACATGAAATAGTAGTTCACGAAGATTCTTTGATGCGAACACTTTGCTGTCTGACTTTGCCAAAACAATGGAGGCTGTCAAGATCATGTAAGTTTCATTTTGACGACTCTACACCGACCGCTTTTTAATGTTATATTACCAAACACTAATTGTGACAATGTAACTGAAGTATTATCTTTTTGCGCAGTTGTAATTTTCCTCCAATAACTGAGAGTGCACATAGTCCGCGTTTGCAGGCTATGACTAGAGTCACCCTTGTTGACCGTTATTTCTTCTTCTTTCAAATGTTATGCTTGCCCACATAGCCTTGTGTATCAGTTTGCACATTCTTTTGGTCTTGTGTAACATCAAGACATGTATTTTTTTTCTTGCTTGTCCATTCATGTTGGCTTCATAACTGAATTACCATGTCACTGTGTAGTTGCCCTTTTTTTAACCCTCACGCGACTGCTGTTTCTCAGCATTTGTAGGCTGTCACTATATGTACCCACAGTCAACACTAATATTTCCTTAAAATGTCATGTTTGTCCACTTCCGTTTGTGTACTACTTTCCACAATCTTTGTGTCTGTTTTGGATTTTTTTTCCTAAAGGTTGGGTATTGATTTTCTCTCTGTCCCTACGCTGAACTAGCCATTAGGAGTGACATAACATCATTTATGGTGGTGTAGGGCAACGGTCATGGCGCCGTCTTGGAAAGACCTGTGCAAACAAAGCGGGTGCTTTAACAGAAACGCATACTTTGTGTGTGTAAAAATAACTGTGTGTGTCTCTCCATGAACATTTTCAATGTCGCCCTTAGATCCGTTGTTACAATTTAATTGAAAATGGGATTAGTCCGTTGGTCTCTGACAGTTGTTTGTTAAATAAAAGTGCTTTACAAATTCTAAAATGTTAATGTTTTCTTTTAAAATCCTGTGTATCATTTCGAAATGTATGGTACCACGTTATACATCGCTCTATGTTTATTTACAGGTTCTGCGTCACGGCACGTACTTTTGCTTTTTGGAGGCTGTCATGGAAAGTGAAGAGGGGCAATGTATGGAACAACCGCCTTCCCTTTCTATGGTGGCCATCTTGAAAAAGGATTTTGTTTTGTAATTGCTGTATGTTTATGTACAGGTTCTGAGTCTCGGCACATACTTTTGCTTTTTGCTTGCTGCCATGGAAAGCGAAGAAGGGCCATGTATGGAACAAACACCGTTCCTTTTGTTGGTAGGCATCTTCAAAAAGGATTATAACCAGAAATCCTATTTTTCAGTAGCACACGTTAATTCTTTGCACATCTATACTATTACTGACAAATCTTATTGCGTCTATGTCCTTTACTGAGAAATATAAAGTACATGGAGTGTGTGCGATTTTTAAAAAATATATATATTTATACTGTGAAAAGTGGTTCTTAGCCCAACATTTACTTTGTTAACGGATGGCTTTCTTTTTTGGTAGGACAGCTAATAAGGCCATTTGTGAACGGAAATGAGGAAAGACACATCAAACAGTGATATGGGGGAGGTGGGTGTCCGGTGCAAAAATAATGTGCCTTTGTTATTTATAAGGTTGGGGCAGTGTTTGTCATGATCCTTCATTACAGCAGTGCTGCTGTTTCTTGGGGAGGAGGGATGGCCTTAGCTGATGTCATTTTCAGATAACTAAAACATTTGCTAAAAGTATATAATGTGTACTACATTGTTAATGGCTCACTACCAATATGTGTTGCCGCTGTGCAAGGCAAATGTTGAAGGTGGACGTTCCTACATCAATATAAAATCTGTTTCCACATTGTCCACAAGGCAAACATTTTACTGATAAGTGTTTATGGCTTCTGGGACACGTTACCGTGCTGTACACCAGCATATTGTCAAGAGGTATTCTCCGCAAGGTGTGTAAATAAGTCAGAAGTTACTTTATATTATGGTTACGTGCCACTACTATAAACCGATCAGGCCTTAGCTGATGTCATTTTCAGATAACTAAAACATTTGCTAAAAGTATGTAATGTGTACTACATTGTTAATGGCTCACTACCAATATGTGTTGCCGCTGTGCAAGGCAAATGTTGCAGGTGGACGTTCCTACATCAATATAAAATCTGTTTCCACATTGTCCACAAGGCAAACATTTTACTGTTAAGTGTTTATGGCTTCTGGGACACGTTACCGTGCTGTACACCAGCATATTGTCAAGAGGTATTCTCCGCAAGGTGTGTAAATAAGTCAGAAGTTACTTTATATTATGGTTACGCGCCACTACTATTAACCGATCATCTTTAGCAGAAAGCTTTGCAAAAGGGGCGGTATGGTGAAGTTGCTCTACTCAAAACCTGTGAAATTGAGTAAAAAAAACTTTGTTAAAGGGACGTTATGGTTAAGTTGCCCTACTAAAAACCCGTAAAATTCACAAAAAAAAACTTTGTTAGAGGGACGTTATGGATAAGTTGCATGTAACAAACTAAGCGAGACGGTAAGTTTGTTAAGTGAATAAGTTTATTCTAGCGAGCCCGCCGAAACAACCTCCATCAGACCATTCTCCCAACCGCCACTCCGTCACGCGAGCCCCTCACCACAACAATAGCAGGTCTCGCGTGACTGCACGTTCTCTAACATTCTATTCACTACATATCTTCCCCCTTATGAAGAGAAAAAAAAAACATATGACATAAATTATACTCATAGCACAAAAACATCAGAAATATATTGATCTCATAGCACAAAACATTCAACCAATTCCCTTTTCCAACACATTGTAAAATTTGAAAATCTGAAAAACAAAACAGTACAGCATGTGATAGAAACATTCAATAGAAGTACTAATTTTAACCCTCAACACTACAATTGAAACCTCACACCATATAGTCTCTCATCCATACAGGCCTGGACCTCATCCTGCCATAATTCCGAATTTACTTCCAGTCTGCAGATCACCATTTTCACCACCTTTTCTCCCTTGCTTCTCTGCACTCTCAATTCTCTGATCTATCCCATGCACTTTGGAAATCCTTCCCTTTGACCACACTCCACCATCTTCTAGAATTACCACACACTTCTTGACTGTGGATATTTTCTTTGATCCCAAGTATTTGCTTTCTAAACATTTGTTCACTAATCTGGGATTCTTTACATATGCTCTCTCCCCCACATTCCACTCACGATCCTTCACTTTTTCACGAACATTGAAGTTGGTTACATTTTTTTCATTGCTGGTGTTTATGAGTCTCATTATTCGTGCCCTATCCACTTGAACCACGTTGGCCACCCCCAACCACCCCGGACACAGTTTGGTCCCCGGTTCCCTCCATTTAAGGGACACAAATGGTGACACTCCTGTCACCGAATGTGGAGTGGTTATATAACTCCACGTCAAAAGGTTCAACACTTCCCTCCAAGTCTGTCCCGCTCTCATTGCCAATTGCAATCCTTCCTTCAACCATCAATTCACCCTCTCCACAAGCCCATTAGCTCTAGGGTTATACAATGCTGTTTTGATGTGTTTTATACCATAACTATCAAGTAATCTCCTCATAGCTTCAGGCACAAATTGGACACCATTATTTGGACAAGTTCCATAGGCAGCCCTTTTTTAAGAAACACTCTCTCCAAAAATGCTATTAATGCCCTAGCCTTGACCTCCTTGACCGCCTCCCACTCAATCCATTTAGAATGAAAATCAATTAGGACAAACACAAATCTCAGGCCTCCCCCTAAACCCTTTATGGGTCCCATGATATCTACTGCAATCTTGGACCAAGGATGAATAGGAACAGAATTAGGAACCATAGGGGTCTCTCAAATGTAATATTTTTCTTAGCTTCAAAATGAATCTCCAGTTTCCTCTCTGCCAGGGTATATTGATCCACTTCACCCTGACCTTCTAGTGGAGGTTGTGGCAAACCATCATATACACTCCTGCCCTCTGTACCCAAATTGTGTAGGAGAATTGCTTCCTTCCTCGTAGCTGCAAATGTGTCTCCTCCTATTGCCACTAAATAATGTCAAAGAGTTTTTTCCACCTGTCCCACCTTATTGGTGGGAAACCAGGTTCCATCAAGAATGATGGAGGCGGGGCCTTGCTGGCTGCAGCCATGACTAAAGTATTTTGGCTCCTGAGACTATTGTGCTGGTTTCAGCCTACTTCAGGCACTTCTTCCTGACTTTAGGAGAGATTTAACTTTCAAACAAATTTGTGTGTAATTCAAAACAGCTACATGTCCTAATAACTGAACGTTTATTTCTCTTCAGAGAGTGCTGCTACATTCCCTTTATGTTCATGAATAAATGCTGAAGAATTTGTCGATCACATGAGCGTGCTACCAGTCACGTTCCCTTAAATGCTTACACAAATGTTTAGGAAGTAGTGGTTCACGTGAGCGCTGATGAGCCAAAGGAGATGGAAGGGAACTACTTAACGGGCTCGAAGGGAAAGGGGCTGCTCTCCCCAAACTCCTCCCTGCTCCCCCTGTGCTGCTCCTCACCTGAGTGGGGAGCAGGGCCGGCTTGTCCTCGAAGCCTCCCTCTGCGTCCTGCGGTGGCTGGACCTGGCAGCGCCTTCCGCTGCTCTACCCTTCCGAGGTGGGGAACGGGAGCGATTTCGAGGTGCCTCAGAAGGAGAGCAGCCTGGCGACAGGGTCCCACGGCACTCTGCGGCGCTCTCTCACACCCGATGCGAGAAGGGTCGGAGGCGCCTGGCCTTCAGGCGACTCTGGTGATCCAAACTGGCACAATTACGCTCCGTCACTGGATTGTTTACCATCACAGGCTCGCCTCCATCCTCGTCGCCATCTGTAAGAAAATAAGCGAGGCGGTAAGTTTGTTAAGTGAATAAGTTTATTCTAGCGAGCCCGTCGAAACACCTCCATCAGACCCTTCTCCCAACCGTTATGGTTGCTTAGCCTATCATAACTGGCGAATTTCAGGGTTTTTCGGTTTTACTTTGAACCATAATGTCACGTTTATAAAAAAAATGTTTGTGAATTTCACAGGTTTTTAGTACTGCAACTTAACCATAACCACCCCCCAAGCTGGAGGTGGATAAATATCCAGCGCTTTTCTATGCTGACGATGCTGTTCTGTTGGCTACTTCTCTCCAGGGAGTAAGACACGCTCTGAAGCTATTTGCCTCTAAATGTTCAGACCTACAACTAGTCTTAAATCTTGCCAAAGGTACAGCTACTGTTTTTAGACCTCCAGATGCAAAACCTAGGCAGATAAAATTATCAGTAGATGATTTTATTATGGAGCTGGTCTCCCAATTTGATTATTTAGGCGTGCAATATGAGATCTCCAGTAGCTGGCCCCACAGGTAGCTAAAGTGGCAACAACACTTTCTAAAAATAGTGTGGGCATACAGTGCTTTTATGCAAACCATGGTAGAGGTGCAATATCCCCAGCGCTTGAGTTATACCACAAAAAAGCCATCTCTGCAGCGACCAAGGGTGCTGAATTGTGGGGGTATGCAAATATCTCCAAGCTATCAATCTGTGAGAAAAAATGTATACAATAGTTGTTTCTGCTCCCCATGTCGGCACTCTCGGCCAAAATCATATGGAATTATATAACTCCTTGATCACAGCCGAAATCTCATTCAAACCACTGTGGTTTTGGGCCAGGATCTGAAAGGAGGAGGGCCTTGACAAACATCGAAATGCGCTGATACATGTTATGGGTTTGGACAGGGGAAATGTTTACGTTGGTTTGTCCACATACAGAAATGTCTGAATCAAATTAATGCACTTGAATTGTGGAATAACCCTCGATCAAAACAGCTGCAGGATATTAACTCGCTGAAGTCCAGAGCTTTCGCGGTAACACAAGATCAATTGGTGGTAGATACACAAAAGCTACATTAGAGTGCATCCTATCGAGAAACTGTGGTGTAATCATGTTTTAAGAGATACCTAGATGATATTTTTGCGCCTTTTGAGAAGTCACTGTATCTACACTTTAGATTGGGTATTCTGCCCACAACGATTCTCACCGCTAGGTGGCAGGGGTCAACGAGTGGCCTCTGCCCAATGTGTGGTATTGCCAAGGAAAATGTCACCCATTTCCTGCTGGTCTGCCAACAAAAAGAAAAGGCTGAGAAGTATGTATATCAAACCAATTTTAAAGAATCTAGGCATACGACAGGTAGGCACTGCCATGAGATTCTTAAGACAATGCCTAGATCCACACAAAGTCTTTGGAATAGCTCGATATATTCATAGGACTTGGCTACAGTGATTCATGGCACTCAAAAGGGGATTTATTCTTGGAAGAAATGTAGAGCCAATAATCAGGGCTGCGTGTATTGGCTCTCCTTGATTATTATTCAGCTGTGTGATTTTCTTTTGATATGTATGAATTTGTTGCTATTGCATTATATTCTAACAATAGATCTTAACAATAACCGTACGAACTGACAATTTAAGCTTCGGGTGAACCCTGCTAAATTAATCTTTATATTCTGGTTGTTTTATTGGAAATTGTTCAAATAACTTGAAGGTTTACACTGAATAAAGGTTTGTTTGAAAACAATCTATAAAGAAACTCAATCTTCTGTGTGGTCAGAGAACTCCTCAGTGATATTCAATATCCTTCTAACTTATCGTAGGGAGTACACGAGCCCGCATATGCAGTAGAGATGGGGGATTCATTACTCTAAATGGTATCAATGAAGATGTCAACACTGGTATCAGTCGGCCAGTTATTAAATTACTTTACTGCTCAATTAATGAACTGGTATATTGTCATGAGATCCCTAAACTCTGAGCAATGTACTTTATTTACGTAGCCAGCTGGAAGTAGAAAACAGGCAACCCATTCACCTATTCAATGAGTACATTTGTGTTTGGTGGGAGAGATTAAAAGTACTGCAAAGATCATTCCTCTGTGTATGTGTCAACAGCAGGCTTAAGCTTGACACACTCATGTCCATTGACCCGTGTGTGTTGAGTGCTGGGAGCTTGATGTAGCCAACAGACCTTCGCCTTTCCATATGTGATCAAAACACATTTCATTCGGCAAGCACACTTACCCATCATTTGAAATATATTTTTGTCCATGTCAACCACTTTGCCAGGAGAGGTAATGGGGCATTTAACACGTACACAAAGCTTGAGCAATTCCACTTGGGACATTGCAAGGAAGGCAGTGTTATGAAAGACTGCAGACTGACTTGCATGCATGGCCTGCATCTGGTAAGAAAATGCATGGGTGAAGGTTGTGTTGTGGGGGGCATAATCCATCTATGAATTAGGGGAGGGCACATAAATCAGCATTAGACACCAACCATCATGCCCCTTTATGCACAACATGTGTCTGGAGGAAAGTGAATGCACCAAATGTATTGATGTATGTGAACATACACTTCTAAAGAGCTCCAGGGGAAATGTGCCCCATTTCTTTCATCTTCCACATACAATTTGAAAACTCTCGTGAAATGAGGCTTAATGTTCAAGTTTATTTGACCCAACCCCCTTGCCTCCTACTTTGAGAAGTTTTGGTGAAAGTGCACATTGAATAAAACAAAGTTAATGCACGCTCTCAGAGAGTTATTAATCCTTAGCACGTTTGCAATCCATATCAATTTCTGTCGTTGAATATTCCAGCAGAAGTGGAACTAACAATTCCTACAGTAAAAATGGGGTTACTAAGTGTAACCGACACTGGATTGGTGTAATCTTATCTAAATAATGCTGCAATTGTATTCAGGTAGCAATATTCGCAGGTCACAACTTGCCCATATATTTATCAAGAGGTGTGCCACAAGGTAGCAACATGAATTCCCCCAACCCCCCCACTCCTCCTCCCCATCATCTGTAGCCATTTGAGTCTCCCCTCCTAAATGGGGGAGCTGTCATGCTTACCGCCATGAACGAAATAGCATCAACACCAGCAATAGTGAAATAACGATTCCAAAAATGAGCATTGCGTATCCTCCGGCAGTCACGCTGTAAAAGATTTGACTTTGACTGCACTCTTTGATTCTGCATTTCGTCCACAGTCTTTTAAACACGTTGAGAAATGAAAACGATTTTAGAATTATAATAAGAGATACAACTGTACACAAAGAGTGCACTGGTAGGTGGCTGCCCCAGAATGAATGAACACCAGATGGGTGATGGCACATAAAATGCGTTGAAAGCTGACAGCAACATATCACCACAATAAGACGGTTTCATGCAAATACGTTTCCAATTCAGGTAATTTCCCATTGTTAACCACAATGTCTGCTAAGTACATCTCAGAGGTAGAGCTACACAATTAGGAGCATTGAACACGAGTCCCAACTGACAATTGCACGTCTGTGCTGAGTGTCTGCATCCATTGAATGCAGAGCGAAGATTTGCATAGGATGAATGTGCAGGCAGCATTGAAGACATTGCATTTGATTAGTGCTTCTGCCTACCTGGATTCCACAGTCGCATTCATATTGCAGCTAGTCAATGATAAAGACTTTAGAGAATGTCAGCAGCAAAGAAACACTTTGATCTACAGAGAGGAAATCAAGTCTTCTGTTGTTTGCACCAAAAACAAACCACAATCCTTGGTACGAAAAGACATGTTGTAAAAATGAATAAATAATGTGCTTCACCGCTGCTTTACTGATAATGTCTACCTTTTCAAAAACCATGGCTTCCATATTAAGGAAGTAAAATAAGGAAATGGTCATGACAACACGAAAGGCACACAGGGGCCATTGGTGGTCTCACGTGTCATAAGAAGGCAGAAAATGACCAGGCGACTGAAGACGGCCCATGCATCCAAATCATTTGTCTTTTCATAGGTTTTTGGCGCTGTCATCAATGCTACGCATAACAATGTTTGACACTCATCTCAGAAATCATAACAGATTGTGTAACAGTTAAAACGTTAATCTACAGAATGGAGCAAACAGGTTTAGCGCCAATCAGGGTAATCAAAACATATTTTCAGCATGGCAAAATTGAAACAGGTTGTTTTATTAACTACGTTTGCTGCATAAAATGAATAGAAATGTAGTAAACACCTCTTTTGTGTTTTGTTATAAACACCTTTTTGTGTTTTGTAATGCAACACACCTTCTAACAAAAATAGTCTGATTATTATTTTTTTTTAATTTATTTATTGATTTAGCTGTTAAAAACAACTTTTCAATACACAAACCCTTTTTTTCCTTCTTTTTTTAATTTTTTTTTTAATTTGATATAATCATAAAAATAGCAGCAGAATTTAAGAAAAATTCATATTCGAATGTACAGACTCAAGCCGCATAGATGTTATTGCCCTTCATCTAGTAAATACACAGACATTTAGCTGATATATTATAGAAATAAAACAGATACACTTCACAAATAATTCACTAACATTATGAAAAATAAAAATAAAAAGGAGGGGTTTCCTCTTATTTCGTTTTCGTGCTGCTTGAGACTTAGACTTCTACTCAATTAACTTTATCCAAATTTAAAGATAGTAAAAAGTTGGTTAATGCAATCTGCAAAAAATAAGTATTGGAGCACAATAAAAAGGTCCATCGCATTTCTTGGTCAACAGTTTCTATGATGGGTAGCACTTTTAAAAAATGCATTAACCTTTGAGCACTAAATTGGGTACAATAACAGACTAGATGTTGTAGGGGAGGACTGGTCCAAGAGACCCCCCCTCGCCTACGCTTTCTCCCCAGGTGAGGACTATGGCTCCTTTGGGCGTCCCCTCATGCCACCCGGGCCCAGGTGGTGGAGGGTTCACCCACTGGAGACATTGCCCGCACGTATTAATTGCCCACACGTATTAAAATTTAGCTAGGCCTAGAAACCATTTTGTCTGGTAAAGATGGTGTGAGCTCAGCACACTGTAGCGTGGCCCCCACCCTTGGAGGGTTTCAGTCATCCTTGTTGCCGCAGCACCCTGGCAGATCCGCTGCGAGCACGTTCCCACGAACAAGACGGACATGAGCTAGTGTAATACACTAACATTGTAACAGTTCACCTCCCGCAGTGTGTCATCGCTCCCAGCATGACCCGGCCAGCAGGCCTAGGCAAATGAAAAGAACAGTAAAATGGTAGTTAAATGCCAGACAATCTTTGTATATTAATGTTGAGACTACTTGCAAAGGATGCTTTTCTCTCATAAAATCCCTTATATTACAAAAGCCTGTAAGATGTATAATTACAAGAGATCATGCCCCCATGATATAAGCGATGGTGAGCATATACCATTGCAGTTGGGTACTAATAATAACGGCACGCACCAGGAATCTGTTTGTTACGTGTATGACTGGAAAACTTACACCCCATGGGCTCGTGCCATAACTGAACTAATGCTGCTAGAGGACACAAGAAAACGAATGTAACCATACAAAGGGCCCATGTGAAGAATGCATGAGAAGGCGCATGTCATGTGTGCATGTCTAAGCCCCACATGCGCCACCACCGTCACGAACAAGTGGCGGGTTACTTTCTATGTTCTCCACCAACCCTAACTCTACCTCACTTACTGCAAATATATATGCATATAACTAAATACTGCACTTGTTAAAACATAATGGCCCTCATTACGACCCTGGCTGAATCCGGAAAAGGATGGCGGAAATGCAATACCGCCATCGAATAGCGCTCGGTGCGACTATGACCCGTCACCGCAAAGTACGATGCCATTAGCGACACCGTAGTGAACGCCAACGCCAACTGCACCAAGCACGCGCGCGCGCGCCATGCCAAACCGTAAACACCACCATGGCGCAAGGGTACGCCAATTCCGACCCTAGCGGACATGTACCTAACGCCATCAAGCATGGCGGAAAGCACCATTCCGCCATGGTGAGAAGTACGGCATCGCGAATCAACCGTAAACGGCCCCACTGAGTGCCTGTACACCGCTCCCTGGCCACAAAGCACAACTCCCCGTAGGTGCAATGAAGTCACAATGCAACCATTGAAATGTACAAGTCACCCATGCATGCCAACGAACAAAAGAAACACAACAGGGGCCAATGGGAGCTGCAGGGCACAGATGGCACGAATACAGAAGCCATCCCAATGGACATGACCACAGTCCCCCACCAAGAAACGCACGCAAACACAGGCACCTGTGACCAGCAATATTCCGAAAATCACATCATTCCACCAGTCCACCTGGCTGACCGGCATCTGGCACACAAAACCCAATCCCCCGCCCCTGAGCATGACAACATTGGGCAGCCCCCATCCCTGACCTCACGGGCTTCGTAGGCAAACGCGCCCAGTACAGTACCACGCAACTAAACTCCGAAGCTGGAACCCAGTGCAGATCTCCTCACAATACATCGCCCCCCAAATAGGCATATGCCACATCACTTGCAAAGAAGAACGCTACACGGGCCAAATCAGAATAGAAATTTAATGCACATCAAAATCACCAAGGCCATACAGCCATCAGGCCATGAACTCCAATACACATTTCACCATTGTGGGCTGCATCTGCAAGAAATGACCAGCCACTACTCGTGTGACGCCCTGTTCCCTCATGGTACACAGAGCCACATTCACGTACGAAAAGGCAACATGGAAGCGCACAGAACCGCAGGGCCGTCCCAATGGGGAGGCACTAGTCCAGCTGAAAGGCCGAAATGTTGCTCCGAGCCACCAGTACTGCGTAAGGGCATGTGGCCCATTGGCGATCGTCCCATAAGATCGTAATGCTGCTCCACTGATTAACACGAAGCAGCAGGTGTCGGGAGTAAAACCCATCTGCAGGAGTGGCATACAGATGGCAGTGGCAAAAGGGGAGGAGATACCTGTCAACCAAAAGAAAAGAAAAAGAACAGAATGGCCATCAGTACTACATTCCAACAACTCACTGCAATGATCACACTAAATCCACAGCCATATGCATGCTAGCCCACTCCAAAGGATCATCACCACCCCAAAACCACTTGCGACTCATAACTATCTATATCGAGGTGTAAACACCATCACAAACGAGTGTACCTGTGCATGCGTCTGTGAAAACAGAATCCATCTGATGGGATTGTTAACGTGCATGGACACAAGTGTCTGAAGGCGCGTCGAGACAGGGAGGGCTCAACAAGGCCAGATAGACGATGGTCCCACTATGGCAGCCCTGCATCACATAGCGCAGGGGAGGCGGACAGATTCCAAGAAGCCCTGTGCATGGCAAACTCTGTATCAAATCATCTGCCCATGCATCCATTCATCATTCCCTCATCCCGGTATAAAAACGCCTGAATATTTACTCACATAACATTAGAAATATCCATTGAGTCTGTGCGTTATGCAGCCTGCAAAATCCACAGTGCCCCAGCCCGTAATTCCAGTGTAGTGAAGTAACATGTATTTGGGAACGTCCGGCCTCATCGCCCACGTCGCTATTGCGCATCCCAAACCATTCATATCAATCATTGCATTCTCGCCATGGCCCCTGTCTCAAGGACATTGTACAATAGTACGTTATATTTGCAGTCAGACCTGTGGGCATTTCCTCGCCGCTAGCTGAAAACCGAAAGCGCCGCCCTCCGAATTCCTCATTTGCAACATCACGTCGAAGAGGCATCTGTGGCCGCTTGAAATCACAAATTAATCCATCGACTGCGGCTGTGTGTGAAAATGGCAACTGCCTTCACCCACGAATGGGACGCCCCGCCCGTCGTTGCAACTCGGTACAGTGATGAATGAGGGCCCACCGTTACTCGAGTACTACGTTCCACTGACCCTTCACAACTCTGTTCGCGACTGCACAGATAGTATGTGAAACAATGGGACCACAGCAGAATGAACATATCAACCAATGTTACACGGCCATTGGGTACAAATACATGATTGCAATAGCAAGATGCCATTCCACGAATTGCAGCGTTGTGCGCGGGACGTGCTCGGCCAAAAGGGAGAGCAGTTTGCACAGGTGGAATGAATCACCACAGGTGGAGGCCATTCAGCCTGAAAACACATAAATTGCACAGCCAGTCTCCTTCCACAACCACACCGAAATGCTACCGGCAGGACTCGCGATGTTGGCCCTGGGGGACCTGATAGCACTGCAAGTACTCCAACTCCAAGAAGAAGACGAACACCAACTACAACCGGCCGCACGGAGGAGACGCAGGAGGAGGAGGAGGCCAAGGCAGGGCCAGCAAGGGCCGCCAGCACAGCCACTACCACCACGCAGGCAGCCCGCAATCCCACGCCTCCGAGCACATCCGTTCAACCTCACTGATGAGCAGATCCACACCCTCTACCGTCTGGACCGGGACACCATAGCCGCCATTGTGGACATGACACAGGCTGACCTTGTCAGCATGATAGACAGCCCAACCGCCATCCCACCCCTACTGAAGGTGGTGTCTGTACTCCACTTCCTGGCCACAGGCACCTACCAGCACACAGTCGGACAGTTGCATGGCATTTCTCAGCCACTGTTCTCACGGACACTATTGCAAGTGCTCGATGCCCTCCTGCAGCACGCAGACGACTACATCTCCCTACCACGCTCGGAGCAGGAAATTACCAACACAAAAGTGGGATTCCATGCACTTGCCGGCATACCTGGTTGCATTGGTGCCATCGACTGCACCCATGTGGAATTGGTCGTCCCACATGCCATGGAGGCCCAGTACCGCAACCGAAAACAATTTCATTCTCTGAATGTACAAATGGTGTGTGACTCCAACAGGATCATTACACATTGTTGTGCCCGATTCCCTGGATCAACCCATGATTCTATGGTCTTGAGGAACTCTACAATACCACGCTACATGGAGCGACACGCAGGGAACAGATCCTGGCTACTCGGTGAGTCTCATTACATGCATGATAATGTGGGGTATGTGATTCGGCAATGACCTGGCAGGAAGGGGGGGGGGGTGTGCGTACGTAGCAATGGCATTCCACATCATACGTTTCTCGTCCACATACAGGTGATGCTGGATATCCACTGAAGAGATGGCTCCTCACACCAGTCCGGAACCCACGGGACCAGCATGAGGAGGACTACAACCATGCCCACTCACGTACCCGTGTAGTCATTGAACAGGCATTCGGCCTACTGAAGGGTCGTTTCCGCTGCCTCAGCAGGTCTGGCGGGGCACTCCTGTACCGCCATGAGAAGGTTGCAAAGATGGTGATGGCATGTGTCATGCTCCACAACATGTGCGTACGTAGAAATGTGCCCATGCCCCCTGACGCAGAACTGCAAGCACCTGATGATGGTCATGATGAGGGTGGGGATGTGGCAGCACCTCAAGGAGTCCGCGAGGCACCGGAGGGCCGTGACATTCGTCAGCATCTCATTGATGCATGCTTCTAGCACTCACGCCTGGTGGCTGATACATGGACACGGGACTCTTGTGTGTCTGGGACATGCACAATATGGACTGTACGCCTATGATGGCCTAGTACACAAAGATCAATGTCCACACATCTCATTGGTTGATCGTGCACTTTTTATGGCATATGTGATATCATGTGGAACACCCTATCGACCCGCCACCCAAGTGAGCCCAACACACCCCCTCCACCCTCCCACCTCCCCCCCGAACACCAGTGTCCAAAGATGCTCATTGTCAGTGGGCAGTCGCTATTGCAAGCCCCCTCTGCGGGTATCAGGGGCACCCCTGCCTGTGGAGCGCAGGTTCCTCCCAGATCTACGTTGGGGGCTGCCCTGGACGGAACTTGCAACGGATGATGTCTCTGCCTGCTCACGTCCATGCATGTCCCTAAGGGTTTGTGAGAGCTCAGTGAGCACACGGCGCACTGCGGCAAGTTCGGCACATACGTCCTTGGACGTCGCATGCAGTTCCCCCCTCAGGCTCTCGGTGCTTCTCTCCATTTGGACTCTCAAGCTCTCGGTGCTACTCTCCATTTGTGTCCTTAGTGTCTCTGTACTCCTCTCCATTTCTGCCCTAAGTGTCTCAGTTGATGTTTCTATGTCTGCCTTAGTGCCCCCACATTCATCGGCATGGTCCTTGAGGAGCGTGGCCAGTTGCTGCTGTTGCACGATTAACTGGTCGAGGGACTGTTGCCTCTGCTGGGCCATGGCCATTTGCGGGGGTGTCACAGAGGGGCTGTTGTCCTCATGTTGCCCTGCCACAGGGCTTGTGGGGGATGGCCAGTCGTCGTCTTGTGGGTGCCCCTGCGTGGTATCCTCATGTTGTACGGGATGGGACAGACAGGGGGATTGGGACAGGTCATGGATGGATCTGACTTCGACATCCCCGTCTTCTGTGTCGGAGCATGCTGCCATCATTGGGGTGTCACCTATGGTGCTGCTTCCACCGGAGGCAGTGCCTTCTGTGGCATCCGTTGGGGGGACCTGTGGTGGTGGTGTTGTGGGCATGCTGGCTGCTGGGGTGCCTGTTGATGTTCCCTCCTCTGTGCTGCCACCTGATTTGTGCTGCTGCCGTGTCTTGATGCGTGCAGCTGAGGTGGAGGGTCTTTGGCCGTTGGTCTTGGCCCTCTTTGCAGGTGTGCTGGTAGGGGTGTCCTGAAGCTCGTCGTTTGGATCGGACCCTGTGGTGGAGTAAAGGAGGGCGAGGGTTATTGATGGGTATGTGGGAATTGGAATGGCATTGTATCACATGCATTGGGGTGGTACCTGAGGGTGATTTGGGTCGGGGCCTTGGAGGTGCTTTCATTTGTGTGTGGAGTGAGGGTGCAGTTGTTTGGCAGCCTGCAGTTAGGGTGTGCCTGCTTCATGTGTAGTGCGTGTTTTAGGGGTTTTTAATTATTTATGTATTTATTGTGGGTTTTAACGTGCGCTATCAGGCCGATGTGTGTGGACGTTCTCCTGGACATGTGTTTCTGTTGCACTATGTGGACGCATGGTACTTCACATGGATGGACTTTGTGGATTTGTCATTGTTTTATTTGGGCCACCTACCTGAATCTTCGGATGTCTGCACTCCTTTCTCCATCCCTCCGACTCCCTCTATGCTCTCCATTCCGATGGTGGAGGCACAGATTTCTTCCCAGGGGGTCAGCTTGATGGGTGATTCAGGACCTCCCCCGGTGGCTGTGGCAATGTTGCGGTTGGCAGAGAGTATGCTGCGGACGCGTATCCGCAGGTCGTCTCATCGCTTACGGCATTGCTGTGGGGTGCGGGGTGCGGTCCCCACCGCACTTACCCGCTGTGCCACCAGAGCCCATATGGCCTTCTTGTTTGCAAGTGCCGTCCTGGTCATTTGCGTGCAGAAGACGACGGCAGCATTCTCCTGGAGGGTCTCTGTTAGCACGGTGAGTTCCTCACGGGAGAAGTGGACCTGCCGCTTGCGGTCGCACGCTTTCTTCGCTACTTTTCCCATTTTTCTTGGTTTCGCTAGGGTGGATGACGGGTTGGGGTGTGTCTCAGGGTAGTGATTTTAGTGGTTGTGTGGTTTTAGTGGTTTTATAGGTGTACGGCGGGATGTTTCCCGTTCCGGGCCCATGTTTTAACTTCCGTTTCCGTATATTTCCGGTCACCGTACTTTCCGGTAGGCGCTCACTGCGGTGTCCGCTGTGATGGGTGGCGGTATTGCACCTAGGGCGCCCTACGGCGGCGGTGTGGGCCGTTTTGGGGTCATTTCCGCCATCGCGGACTTTGCACTTCCGCCATGCCGTGGTGCTCGTGCCCGATGGGTCGGAATGGGCCGCACTTTGCTCCTTCGTGCAATGGCGGAAACGCTATTTACGCTGTGGCGGTCCGGTCAGTCACTTTCCGCCAGGGTCGTAATGAGGGCCAATGTATGAATAAGGTACTCAGACTGGGTATAATCAAGACACATCCAGCAAAGTTTAAATGCATGTTTTGTAATGTTTTGAATAAGTATTATAGAGTGTTCAAATGTTCGTGATGTCTTTACCTAAATCGGCAACACACGAGGGAGATACCTTTGTGAAATACGTGCAAGGCCATTCCCCCTCCCACCCTGCGAAGGCTGCCAAGGCATGAGAGCAGAGACCGCGCCGCGCTGCGTTACCTCCCCCAACTAGACTGGAGCCGCTTGAAAGACTTGTAACCCCCTCTGTAGCACCCAAGGCCACCACCCGCCACCTGCATTATTTACAGCACAGCAGTAAACCTCTGCCTGAACACACGCGCCCCCTCGTAAACCTCACAACCCACCGGACCATCTCAGACTTATGGCCCTGTGCAATCAGGACACCCAACACTTTGACAACACACAGCAGAACATCCATAACAACTTCTAACAAGGCAGAAAGACATGTACCGCCCGTCCCAGGCCCCGAAGCTTAGCCCCTTGACCTATGGCCCCGGTCAACAGGACACTGGTAACCATGTCCTGACGTATTACCTCCAGACCCCTCACAAGGTACATTCCTCCTGTGTTGCATTAACCTGTTGTATAACCTATTGAAAGATTTACTAAAGAAGATAATACCAATATGCCAGAATGACTGCGGTGTGCATGGCCTAGGGCTAATAAGTCAGGAGAAGACATTCATCTCTGCCACTGGCCACGATAGCCCCACAACACCGCCTGGATGAACTCTGCCACTCTGCCAGGCCCAGCCCAACCCACGAGGCCGCCCAGTGACGTCTGCCAGCCAGAGCCAACCACATCACAGCAGCACCTATAGTTAGTCGTCGCCACCCAATCCCCATGAACTTGTGCCCCCTATAGTGTGTAGGTTCTTCTGACGTTTTTTGTAAATATATACGCCTGTCTTTGCGATTGTCAGACAGAGCGCTCTCGGAGTTTGCAGAGTCCTTTACATGCCCTATTCTGATTGATAAACTCCCATTTACGCTCACCCGCACTCTGTCTTGGCCTTATTCCCATTTTGGGTGAGTCCTTCATTGTCTCTCATTGCGGGGAGGATCGTGCTGTGTGGGGACGCTTGCCTTCAGTGGTGACCCCGATAGCGTGATATTATTTCTTCCTAAACTCGTTATAACCGTCCCCTTTTGGCACGAGAATCTCCGGTCGAAAAGGGATACGCACGGTGAGCCGGCTCCGGGAGGCTGCCCGCCAACGGCGACCGGTACACTAAGAAGTGCGCACTCAATAGAGAAAGGGTACGGGATCCCGGTTGAAAAATCCCCTTTGAGTACCGCTCGCCGGAGCCGGGGCTGACTGTTGAGCTGACGGCGACACTGCCTGGACGGACCCAGTTTCTGAGACTATCGGTTCAAGACGGGCACATGAGTACTGAGTGTGAGCGATTGTAAAGGGAGGAGGGAGAGCAGTGTAGGACAGGGAACGAAAAGGGGGTACGAAGGTATACTAAAGATTATTCTAAAATTTCCTTTCTTTTTCTTTGCATATGGCCATTAGGATTACGAGGTGAATAAGAGATAGAAGTGACGGGAACCTAGCTCCGAAAGGGGGTGGAAGGCGGCGCCGCATAGTGCTATATTGACTAGTACTGGGAATATATGACGAAGTGAAATATAAGATAAAAGTGTTCAGCAAAAGGGGGCACTGAGAATATATTAGTGATCGCTATTACTTCTTTCTTTTCTTTTTCTTTAAGGATAGGGGGAGAATAAAAACCAAGATTAGCACGAACTTGGGAAGAAAGTAAGAGAAAAGGGGGCCTACTAGAAGGGGGAGAGCAGGTTAAAACATATAAATATATGCATATGCGCATTCATCTATCTAAATAAGACAGACAGGGACAGCCGGCTAGGGAGGAAAGGGAGGGCAGCGTGAATGGTGTACTGAGTGTTACCAAGAGGTGTGTGCACCTCGTATGTGTCAGGGGACAATTTGAGGTTGCGAATGTGTAACACGGCTATAAATGTATAATTGTCAAACGGTCATGGTAAGTGTGACCGGATAAAACTTTTTGAAGGCAACGTTGATACAGTGACGTGAGTGGGTACTTTTTTCATTTCCGGGTTGATATTGTCAAAATAAATGATGGGTTGCTCTTGTATGTGTCTTCCAAAGAGAACAAAGTAGAAACTGTGTACAGTCAGTTTCGTATTGTGCAGTCTAGGGAGGGAGAGCCCAACCGAGTATAACATTGAATGTGAAGTAGAATACGAAAAATAATATTGATACTACATTCATATTGTAGTTGCAGACACACAGAGACAAATAAGCATTAGGAGAGCGCAGAAATGGGGGCTGAAACACCCTTATCACATATTTGTAAAAGTCTTCCAGGGTACGCGGAGCGGATTAAGAAATATCACGACCAATGGGTAACTGAGTTGAAGGGAGAGGGGCTACCCCAGATATGGCCAGAGGGAGGGTCATTTGATAAAAGCGTTCTGGATATGGTGGTCACATGCGTTTTCTTGAAATATAAAGGAAAACAGTTGCAAAATAGGAGGGAAATAATAGATCTCTGGAGGTTATTTGAAGAGGTACCACCGCCTAAAGCACCAGCATTAAATGCTGACCTCCCATCCACTACAGACAATCCACTGATGATACAGAAAGATATCAAAGAATTGCCAAGTGTAGCGCCACCAATAGAGGTAATAAGTTTGTACCCGATACTGAAAAAACCTGTACCCGCAGAAGGATACAGTGATCCAACGTATGTACCTCCCCCGACAACTACTACACCCCACAGGCCCACTGCACCCCCACCATATGAAAGTACAAGGGAGCGAGGCCAGGCGAGTACACAAAGGGTGGACATAGAGAAACTCACAGATGATTTACAGTCAAGACTCTCAATAGCAAAAGATGAGCTCTCAAGGATAAACGACATGTGCGGACAAACAGCACTTAATGCGACTAGATCAGGGCGCACGTCTAGAGCACCAGGCGAGACAAGAAGACCCGAAGAGGGGTGGAAGAAAGGCGAGATACTGTTCAGAATTGAGGAAGAACCAACCCGAATAATTGAAATAGAGGCACATGAGGGAGATCCTGACAATGATGAAAGGCCTATGGGGGATAGAGAGGAATTACTATGCGACATAAGGGACGAGTTAGAAGAAAGTGACAGGTTGAGCATGGCTATGGGAGGGGGAAGCGAAGGAGGGGATGGCACATGTTCAGTGAGAACACTGGACGATGAGTGGTCGGGACGACTAAGGAACAGAGTGGGAAAAATGGCATCACTAGAAACATCAGCATCCAAATCGGGTCCGGGTGCTATACAGAAAGGAAAGCTACAGCTTCCGTTGATACACAGAGGAGGAGGGAGACCTAACTATATCCCATGGGCACAAATGGACAAAGCCAACTTATTAAAGCTATTGCCCCCGTTATCAGGAGGGGCAAGTAAGTGGATATACGCCTTTGAAAAACATACTGCTGGGGTACCCCTAGCTGTAGGAGATGTGAAAAGTCTGCTTGTATCAGCGGTGGGCGATCAGGCTGAAAGAGTATGGGTTAAAGCCGGTTTCCCAGGAGTTACGTTAGATTGTGACCGCCATGATGGGGCCTCCTTCAACACAGTGCGGGCTAGGGTGTGGGACGCCTTGCGCAAAACATTCCCAGATACACCGGACTTGCAGTCGGTGATGCAATGTACCATGAATGAGGGGGAGGAGGCTATGGATTACATTTTTCGGGTCCAAGAGATGTGGAGAGCGGAGACGGGCACGCCTTGGTATCAATCGACCTCTTTATTTTACTTCATTATAAAAAGAGGGCTCCCAAAGGAAGTGCAGAAAGCGCTCGACAAGATAGCAGGTATTGAAGCAAAGGGATGGCCAGAAATTCAGAGCATAATAGTACACCATTGTAAAAGAATAAAGGAGAGGGAGAAGGAGGTGGCACAGAAAAGGCTGGCAGACGAAGCAAAGTTAGTACAGACAAAATTGGTGAAGGTCGCAGCAGCAGTAGCTGCACTCCCACACAGCAGTGAGGGAGAGGACGAGGAGGAGGGGCTGATAGCAATACAAGGAAGGATGGCAACTAATTGGGCGGGAACAGGACAGCGGCAGTGGAATGAGCAAGAGCAAGGTGGAGGTCAGCAGTGGCAAGAGTGGACCCCTCGAGGGGGACGAGGTGGGTACAGGGGCCGAAGAGGAGGCGGAACGGGGTATGGGGGAATGGGAGGAAATGGATGGCAGGGCCCTAGAGGTGCACAAGGAAGTTGCTGGAACTGCGGGCGATGGGGGCACTATTCCAGAGAGTGCAGAAGCAGACCCAATAACGGGTTCCAAGAGGTAGAACAATATGGCCATCCCCACCCGGGAAGCCCATATGGCCTCCCAATGGGACAACAACAACTAAGAAACCCAAGCCAAGGTAATGCCGGCCAGCAACAGGGACCCCAGTATAGAACACAAAACCACCCACAAAACATGCCTAACAATGACAGCATGCAATATACACCAGGCAACCCTTTCGCGACAGCAGCAAACGGGGCCCCCGCACCAGCACCTTACAACGGCATGTCAGTGGTCTCAGGTAACGTATTCAATGAAGGGGGGGCGATGAGACACCCCGCATAGGACAGCCCACAGAGAACACTTGCGTGTCCAGTTCTATCTACCACCCACAGTGCAGCAGAGGAACCATTGGTAGGGGCGCAGATAGGAGACAGGCAATTTGTATTTATGGTTGATTCGGGAGCGGAGAAATCATGTGTCAGGGAGGGCCGGTTCCCGTTATCTAACAGGATGTTAGAGACGCAGGGGTTCTCTGGGGCTGTAATTGAAGTTCCTTACACAGAAGTTTTGGATGTAACCGTAGGGGGCAAGACTGTAAAGGCACCCTTACTGTATTATGAACAGTCCCCGATAAATTTGCTGGGGAGGGACCTTATGAGTAAACTTAACATGACCATATCATTTACCGAAGGAGGAATAGTGTGTTCTACACCCGGGGTATGCCCCTTGCGTGCAATGTTGGTAGTGCAAGCCTACACAACCACACAGGAAATACGAGGGCTGCCACAAAATGAAGAGATGTTTATTGAAGGGCTAAAGACTTTGGCCCTTATAGTTCCAGAGCTAAAAAGCATGGATTGGAGGATTCCAGCAGAATTCCTCTTCCGCCCCATAGTATGTCCAAATGCAGCACCAGGATCAGTGGTGTCGTTGGATTTGCACGCTGTGCAGGTATCAACGAAACGGATCGCTGTTATTGGAATGGACAGAGAAGGATGTGAGTGGCGCACCGCGCTGTGTACAGACGCCAACCTCGCCCTATGCGAGGTAACAGATGAGGATCTCTTTTCAGACACAGAAGCAGATGGTGAGATAGTAATGGAAATAGCGATGCCCTGTGACATTTTGATCCAAGCCAGAGAGATCCCCGTCCAATTGATGGCAGTGGTAGGAACACCACCGTCATTTTTTGATGACGACATGAGGCTAGTACCAAACAAATTATGGACAACAGGCCCCCATGATGTAGGGCTGTTGCATGGAGTACAACCTGTGATAATAAAACTAAAACAAGGAGCTATCTTACCCCGAGTCAAACAGTATCCATTGTCCCGTGAGGCTGAAGAAGGGATAAAAGACACGATAAATGCACTACTAGTACAAGGGATAATAGTGCCTTCAAACTCACCATGTAACACATGTATTTATCCAATCAAAAAAGCGAAAGGGGAGTCTTGGAGGATGATACAGGACTTACGCCCCCTCAATGATGTAATACAGAAAGAGTTCCCTCTAGTCCCGAACCCTGCATCAATACTATGCAGTATCCCAAAAGCAGCATCACATTTTACAGTAGTGGACTTGAAAAACGCATTTTTCTCAATACCCCTGGCTGAAGAGAGTAGATATCTAACAGCGTTCACACTGGGGGGAAAAAGATATGAACACTGCAGACTGCCACAGGGATACTGTGAGAGCCCGAGCATATTCAACCGCATATTGCATGAAGACTTGGGAAACCTATCAGTAGAGAGTACGATTATTCAGTACGTGGATGATTTATTGGTGTGTGCACAAGACGAAGCAACATGTAGAAAAGATTCAACAACGCTCCTGACTTTACTAGCCAACAAAGGATACAAGGTAGACAAGGAGAAGCTACAGTATTGCCTGACTGAGGTCCTATACTTGGGACAGCTCATATCAAAAGATGGAAAGAGAATAATTCCTGACAGGGTGGAGGCAATAAGGTCAGTAAGAGAGCCCATGACAGTGAAAGACATGCAGATATTTTTGGGGATGTGCAATTATTGCCGAGCATGGATACTAGACTATGCAGCATACACCAGGCCCCTCCTACAAGCACTCAAAGAAGCACAACAGGAGAATGGAAAAATAAAATGGTCAGAAGAAATGAGCATATCGTTTCAATCACTGAAAGAGCTAATTTCAAGCGCTCCAGTACTAGCAAACCCTGATTATGGACACGAATTTTACCTATTTTCCCATTGCAAAGGAACACTTATGACAGCAGTACTGACACAAAAAACATCCTTAGGACACAAGCCCCTGGCGTACTATAGTGGTACTTTGGATGCCGTGATGCAGGGTCATTTCGCATGCGAACAATCACTCGCAGCAGCCGCATTCGCGATTGAGAAAAGTGCCACAATAGTAATGGGATGCCCTGTGACATTGTTTGTGGAACACTCATTATTTGCAATACTTGAAAGATCGAAAAGCACACTGACCACACAACGGGCAACAGCATACGAGATCATATTGTCCAGCGCCAACATCCACATAGTGAGATGTAAAACAGTGAACCCCGCCACATTCATTACAGAAGCGTGCACATTAGAGGATATGCAAAATCACGACTGCGCAACCCACACAGGAGAAGGAGGGGAGGACACAGTGGTGTGTGAAAACGCTCTCAGCGAGGGGGAAGTGTACTTTGTGGATGGGTCCGCATCAATTGATATGGACACGGGAGAAAAACACGTTGGCATGGCGGTAGTGAGATTAGAGGAAGGTGAGTTTGAAACATTAGTACAGTACCGCCTCCCGTCGCATTACTCTGCACAGGCAGCAGAACTGATTGCGCTCATAGAAGCACTACATGCAGCAAAAGGCTGTGCAGTAACAATATACACAGACTCAGCTTACATGACGACAACAGTACATGGAGGTCTAGCAAGATGGGGCCGTAGGGGATTCAGAAGGGCAGATGGAACACCAGTGCAGCATGCAGAATTGTTAAAAGAATTAATTGAGGCCCTACAAAACCCTACTGCTGTAGCAATAGTGAAGTGCCAGGCCCATACATCCAACACAGACGTTGTGTCTTTAGGGAACGCGGCAGCGGACGCTGCCGCCAAGGAGGCTTCCTATTTTCAGAAATACGACACAGGTGAGTTCATGATCAAGAACACAACAACCGAAGAACTGTCAGAAGGGTACAACATGATGTCCTTATCACAAATACTAGAATTGCAGGAAGGAGCTAGTGCAGAAGAAAAATTGACGTGGACAAAACGGGGATGCAGCCAATCAGGAACAGACCTATTATGGCGGCAAAATAACTCAGGGAAAGTGGTAATGCCACTACAGTTACTAGAAGTTGCATTTCAACAGCTACACTTCCCTGCACATAATACCAAACAACACATCGCAGCAGAAATACAGGAAGAATGGTTTGTGCCCTGTCTCCAGGAGCATGTGTCTCGATTAGCACTGGAATGTACAACATGCCAAATATACAACTCAGGAATGACATTACGCACACTCCGGGGAACAATTCCAAAACCCATTGGCCCCTTCAGAGAACTGCATATAGATTATGCAGACATGGGGGAAAGGTGTAATGGCGCGCGGTACATGATCGTGGTTGTGTGCCCATTTTCAAGGTGGGTGGAAGCAGGACCCTGTGCGCGACCTGATGCCAAAAGCGCCTCCAAGTTCCTAGTAAGGGAAGTGTTCCCGCGCTTGGGAATTTGTGACGTGATTCGCTCAGACAACGGCTCTCACTTTGTGAACGAACTCTTCAAGGAAGTGACCACATTACTGGGTATAAAACACAAATTATGTTCGATTTATCATCCCCAAAGTAATGGCGTAGTGGAAAAGATGAACGGCCTGTTAAAAGGCAGGTTATCAAAACTATGCTTCTCATTGAAGAAAAATTGGATTTACTGTCTACTCCTGGCGCTATTTGAACTAAGAAATCAGCCAAGCAAAGACCACCATTTGTCCCCGCACAAAATCGTGACTGGGAGGAGAATGAACACAGCACACTCTCCACTGCGCGAACACTCAGATGCTCACAGAAGTGCCGCAATATTGGGAGACGAATTTACAGACTATTCACGAAAATTGACAAGAGCAGCGCGTGCCATATCAAAACAATTGTCCCCACCCTTCACTAGAGAAGAGGGAAACGTAACAGGATCTGTCATGGAACCAGAGCAACAGCTACAGCTGATGCCAGGTGACTCAATTTATGTTAGAAGCTTTGTGCGTCGGTGGAATGCACCACGATTCCATGGCCCCTACGAAGTAATATTTTGCACACCCACGGCAGTGAAGGTGAAAGGATTGAGGTACTGGGTGCATTTGACCGACGTCAGAAAAAGCATACAGCAATGTACAAGAGGAGATAGATGAGGAGGCACAGACAACAGCAAACGATGCAAATGAGTAGGATGGCTAAATAACGACTTGCGTGTGTGTGTGTGTCAGCACTGGACTTGAATGGAATAATGACTGACAAGGATATTACAAAAAAAAAAAAAAAAAATTGTGTGTGTGTGCTTTCTTTTTTTTTATCTTGTTGAGTGGTATGTAATTAATGAAATAATAATATTATAACGTGTATATACCCTTGTCTGTGAATACCCCTCCCCCACATCCCCACCCGCTTCCATTCCCCGTCAAATGTATTGGCACAGATGGTGCCAGCAAAACGTTTACATGCATGCACTTAATGCACTTTTATATCTCAAACAGGAGCTTCCATGGCATCTAACGGGCAGCCTGCTACGGATAGAATTAGTAGAATGAGAGAATTAGTATATGAGAGATGTAGATATTCATATGCGTGTGGATTATCAGTATGCATCACATTGTTTTTTATGATAATGTTTGGCTTGGTTACATATTGGTTTATATCGTTCATCTCTATCGAGATGTACGAGGGGGAGGGAGTAACAACACTACTGGACCAAGTAACAGTACCACCGGGCCCAATGCAACTGCAGGGGTCAATACCAGGGAAGGTGATTTTTTGATATGGGACGGAACTAAACTTGTGTGGGGGTATCATACCACACCATCCAGTGTTGTGACCTCACAAAGAGAAAAGCCACAAGGTGGAATGCAGAGCAACACAGTGTCTCCACCAGGGGTATCCAATTACAATGCCCACAGTCTTAATGACCGAAACCCATCTGCCATATCATGGTTGTATAACACCCCCACCAGCCAGCTTGCCCCCATCCCAAAAAACAATCTGCCAGATAACGTCAGGAAAGAAGACGATAAGCTACTAGCAATGCACAAAATATTATATGATGAATGGGCCAAGGGGGGCGGGAATGAGAAAGGGGGGTCTAGTTGGTCCACTGCCCAGGGCGTTGGGAAGTACTACATAAGTAACAAGAACAACAGACGAAAGAGAGAAGCAGGGAGGAGGAAGTATGATGAATACTATGGGCTAGGTCTAGATAAGATGGAAGACCCACGACACCCCCATCAAACAAATAAGTGGTATGCAGACATGAGTGCCACCGCTAAACAGACTACAAACGAGAGCTGTTATGTCTGTTCCCTCATCCCCCATGCATCAGGTACACCCAAAGTGTTGTTGCCCAAAGAGTTGCCTATTGTGGATGCCCAATGTCTCCTTCATCTCACGCTGTGCAGGATTAAGAACACCTTCCAGGCACACGATGTGACTCTTCAAATGCTGCAGAACGAGAAAATGTGTTACCCAAAAACGGCAGGAGTGGTATGTTTGAAAGAACCATTTTTTGTAATAGAAGGGACACTTTTTTCCGACAACAAGCGGAAGGATGAAGAAGTACTGTGCAAAGCGGAAGCACTAAGAGGTGTGGCACCGGATAAATTACAGTGGATAGAGGAAACATGTACACCAGTATGGAGAGAACACATTTCAAAACTAACTTGGGTAACTGCCATTGAAAAACCGTTCAAACTGCAAAGCGAAATGGACTACAAACTGTGCTTTAAAGGAGAAGGGAGAACCCCCATGGGAACAAACAAGAACTGCAACAAGACCCTCACCATCCCAGACCTAAGGAAAGGGACAGCGGCCCTGATGGACACGTACTGGGTGTGCGGCAACCAGGCATACCTACACCTCCCCCAGTCATGGAGTGGCAGCTGCTCAATGGCCACTCTGCACTCAGCCCTAATGGTGATACCAGAAAGCCACGTTGATGGGACACAGGAACGCATGCACAGTGTGGCTCAACCAACTGCAGAGACACAAATGTATGTCCTGTCTTCTGGAAGCAAGGGAGAAGTGCTGACCCGTAACAAACGAGCATCAAATTACATATCAAAGGCATCATCAGAACTATTGGCTCAGATCCCAGACAAGTATCGATTATTCAGCTCAGCAGAAACATTTTTTGCCTCACTCGTCTCAAGTGTCCAAGCAAGGGCAAACGCAAAATGGCTCCAGATAACACGCTGGGAATTGATTCAGCTGGCAAACGACACTGAAGAAGGATTCAACATAATTAAAGTGGAACTAAGAGCTTTACGACTAATGACCATGCAAAACAGGTATGTCTTGGACCTGTTGACGGCGATGGACGGTGGTGTTTGCCGAAAAATAGGAAGTGCCTGCTGCACTTTCGTACCTTCTGAAGACGCAGAGAATGGCTCCCTATCCCATGTGATCGAAGCAGTCCACAACCTAGGAGAAAAAATGAAAATGGAAGGCGGAGCAGAAGCGAGTACATGGTTCGACAACATCTTCTCCTGGGTTCCCTCATGGCTTGGAACAACTGTGAAATTTTTAATACCAGCTGTTGTGTTCCTCCTCCTACTTTTTTGCCTGTGCCAGGTGGGTCTTCGAGTTTGTGCTAACGCAGTACCAAATGGTGCAATGATGATGGTGACAATGGGCAACTCACACGGTACAATAAAAACGATGCAAGAAGCACAAGTACAAACAGGGATAAATAACTCGCTCAGGTACCAACTGGTGCCTATATACCACGATAAGGATATTGTAGATAAGTTGTGGCACACCAACATCAAAGAGCACCGTATACTAGAATGGTATGAGGAAGTTTGGGTAGATTTGGAAGGAGATGGTGGGTGCATATATCTAATGTGTACCCCAGATGAATATGCCCGGAGAGGTGAGAGTTTAAGGGGGGTGTGCAGAGCATGGATGCCCATCAAAGGAACTCCTGCATGGGATGAGGCGGTGATGGACGAGGCAGAATGTAGGAGGATAGAAGATTTAAAGAATTCGTTACTTTAGTGACGAAAGGGGGAAATGTAGGGGAGGACTGGTCCAAGAGACCCCCCCTCGCCTACGCTTTCTCCCCAGGTGAGGACTATGGCTCCTTTGGGCGTCCCCTCATGCCACCCGGGCCCAGGTGATGGAGGGTTCACCCACTGGAGACATTGCCCGCACGTATTAATTGCCCACACGTATTAAAATTTAGCTAGGCCTAGAAACCTTTTTGTCTGGTAAAGATGGTGTGAGCTCAGCACACTGTAGCGCGGCCCCCACTCTTGGAGGGTTTCAGTCATCCTTGTTGCCGCAGCACCCTGGCAGATCCGCTGCGAGCACGTTCCCATGAACAAGACGGACATGAGCTAGTGTAATACACTAACATTGTAACAGTTCACCTCCCGCAGTGTGTCATCGCTCCCAGCATGACCCGGCCAGCAGGCCTAGGCAAATGAAAAGAACAGTAAAATGGTAGTTATATGCCAGACAATCTTTGTATATTAATGTTGAGACTACTTGCAAAGGATGCTTTTCTCTCATAAAATCCCTTATATTACAAAAGCCTGTAAGATGTATAATTACAAGAGATCATGCCCCCATGATATAAGCGATGGTGAGCATATACCATTGCAGTTGGGTACTAATAATAACGGCACGCACCAGGAATCTGTTTGTTACGTGTATGACTGGAAAACTTACACCCCATGGGCTCGTGCCATAACTGAACTAATGTTGCTAGAGGACACAAGAAAACGAATGTAACCATACAAAGGGCCCATGTGAAGAATGCATGAGAAGGCGCATGTCATGTGTGCATGTCTAAGCCCCACATGCGCCACCACCGTCACGAACAAGTGGCGGGTTACTTTCTATGTTCTCCACCAACCCTAACTCTACCTCACTTACTGCAAATATATATGCATATAACTAAATACTGCACTTGTTAAAACATAATGTATGAATAAGGTACTCAGACTGGGTATAATCAAGACACATCCAGCAAAGTTTAAATGCATGTTTTGTAATGTTTTGAATAAGTATTATAGAGTGTTCAAATGTTCGTGATGTCTTTGCCTAAATCGGCAACACACGAGGGAGATACATTTGTGAAATACGTGCAAGGCCATTCCCCCTCCCACCCTGCGAAGGCTGCCAAGGCATGAGAGCAGAGACCGCGCCGCGCTGCGTTACCTCCCCCAACTAGACTGGAGCCGCTTGAAAGACTTGTAACCCCCTCTGTAGCACCCAAGGCCACCACCCGCCACCTGCATTATTTACAGCACAGCAGTAAACCTCTGCCTGAACACACGCGCCCCCTCGTAAACCTCACAACCCACCGGACCATCTCAGACTTATGGCCCTGTGCAATCAGGACACCCAACACTTTGACAACACACAGCGGAACATCCATAACAACTTCTAACAAGGCAGAAAGACATGTACCGCCCGTCCCAGGCCCCGAAGCTTAGCCCCTCGACCTATGGCCCCGGTCAACAGGACACTGGTAACCATGTCCTGACGTATTACCTCCAGACCCCTCACAAGGTACATTCCTCCTGTGTTGCATTAACCTGTTGTATAACCTATTGAAAGATTTACTAAAGAAGATAATACCAATATGCCAGAATGACTGCGGTGTGCATGGCCTAGGGCTAATAAGTCAGGAGAAGACATTCATCTCTGCCACTGGCCACGATGGCCCCACAACACCGCCTGGATGAACTCTGCCACCCTGCCAGGCCCAGCCCAACCCACGAGGCCGCCCAGTGACGTCTGCCAGCCAGAGCCAACCACATCACAGCAGCACCTATAGTTAGTTGTCGCCACCCAATCCCCATGAACTTGTGCCCCCTATAGTGTGTAGGTTCTTCTGACGTTTTTTGTAAATATATACGCCTGTCTTTGCGATTGTCAGACAGAGCTCTCTCGGAGTTTGCAGAGTCCTTTGCATGCCCTATTCTGATTGATAAACTCCCATTTACGCTCACCCGCACTCTGTCTTGGCCTTATTCCCATTTTGGGAGAGTCCTTCATTGTCTCTCATTGCGGGGAGGATCGTGCTGTGTGGGGACGCTTGCCTTCAATGTTCCAATGATTCTGTGGTATTATCTTGCATACAGAATCGACATGCTTGTAGTGCTCGTGATCGCAGATTTCGCCTTGCCTGAACCTGATAAGTGGGCCATAAATCACATCGTGCCCTCAGGAAGCCTGCTCTTAATTTAGCAGAAGGAAATTTTAAAAGATAGGGTTCAGGACATTTCATTGGTTTGGGCCAGAAGCGAAACTTACATGGTTGACAATACTTTTGGCTTTTATCAATGGTATTGGACCAATCTAAGTTATAGAATGTTTTTTTGGAACCCACAGGATTGGCTATTAACTTATAAATTGAAATATTTACAGATGCTAAGGCTTCCAAACAAAGATTAATCCATAGTTTTACAAAGTTCTTGTCAGTTGTTAACATGTAGTCACCTATTACAGATAGCATATTCATTTTTTGATTTGCCATGAGACATTTACGGAATAACATACAACATCACCAAATATAGACCGCATGTATGGAAATAAGGCCTACTTCGTATCGCAACCAGGCGCTTGGAACACAATGGGGTAGGTTGAGCACAGCCCTCCAAAACTTTCCTTCGAGTCTCTCAAGATGCAAGTGATTAAAATTCAATAGGGTTTCAGCCCCATACAGAATGGAAGGGATTGCTTTCATGGACCAGTAAGTTATTACCGGTTGGATTGTAAATTTCCCAAATTTGTGCAATATGATTTTAGATTGCGAAATTGCTGTAGTCAATTTTGCCTCCATGCGGTCAATTTGACTATGCGGTTTGACCGAGCCACTAAATTCACAGCCCAGATAAGTATATGATTGCACAACTTCCAGTGGAATATAATTGAATGTCCATTTAAGTTTAAATTTATGCAGCCGATTTGCCTTATAGACTACAATCTGGGCTTTTTTAGTGTTGATTATCAATTGGTTCTCGATTAAATACACATTAAATGCATCAATGAGGTTCAGTAAGCCCTTCGGCGTTTTTGAAATAAGGACTATATCATCTGCATAGTTTAAGTTGGTAACTTTTTGTTCTTTAAGGACTTGGGGCATCAGAGGCGATCTGTAGAAAAATTGAGGTTAGGTCGTGGATGAAATAATTAAAAATTGCTGCGGCCAGTAAACAGGCTTGCTTTAGGCCCCGGTCTGTCTTGATTGGGGCGGACAACAAGCCATCTAAAGTGAGCCTTACATGAATCGATGTAGCTGCATGAAATGCGTGGATGATATCGTGGAGGACTGGGGGGCATTTGTCTCTTGTTAGTTTCATCATAAGCAGGGTACGTGAGACAGAGTCAAAGGCAGCATGTAGATCAATAAACGCAAAATAAATGGATTGTTTATGAGACTGACTGTGGGCTTTTATTGCATTTAAAGTTAACAGGTTTATACAGGTACCCATACCTGAGACAAATCCCGTTTGCTGCCGATCTCGTTTGGCAGTGAGGTCCGTCCAAAGATTGAATTCGATTAAAACTAATTTAGCAAAAAGTTTTCCTGGGACGTCCAGGAGAGCAATTGGACGGTAATTACAAGGATCAGCACGATCACCCTTCTTATAGATCGGGACTATGACCGAGCATAGCCACGAAGCTGGCAAGATACAGCGTTTCATGATTTCTGCAAAAATGGCATGGAGATTTTTTGCCCATAGCCTCGGATTTTCTTTCAGGATGGCGTTGTGTAGGCCGTCGGGACCAGCGGCTCGGGAGGGGCTCAACTTTGCGATCAGCTCTTCGAGTAGGGCGGGAGAGCAGGTCATTTTCCACTGAGTTTTGGAATGAATCTTATATTCATTATGGTGGAAGAGCGTGTCACGATATAAGTCTGAAACATGTGCAATCCAGGCAGCTTCGGTTACCGCACCAGTTTGAACATGAGCCTGTGATAAATTAGAATTCGAATTAAGGAGGCGCCATATTTCAGCCGAATTCTTGGACCAGATTGAGCACAGCATGGCGTCGCTATCTTGTTGAAACATCCATGCTCGACGTCCGCGAATCCAGTTTGAGTATTTACATTTAATAGTTCTTAGTGCACTGTGAGTATTGATGTTATTTAACTTGAGGATGAGTCTCTTTTCTTTGCGATATTTGGCCCTGCCTGTTTTGATTACAGGGTCATAAAGATGTTTATGTTTTTTTATATTTGGATTTGGTACAATTGTATTCCAGAAGGGTTCTAGAAGATCAGTATACTCAATCAATTTATATGAGTTGTCTAATGCAAACAATGCATTTGAGAACTGCATAAGGGTTCCCTTGGACCATTTTAGACGTTTTTTTGCATTATTAACCATTAGATGTTGGGTCGACCGTTGTTTGATAGAGGGGGTACCTGACCAGCTAAGTTGTAATGAAAGAAGATGGTGATCACTTGTAGATTGTGCAATTATCTCAAATGAAATAACACTACTATACATAGATTGGTCAATGTACATATAGTCAATAATGCTTTGACTCTTGCCACGCTGCCATGTGTGTTTCGGGGGGATATCACATTCCACTGAGCCATTTATCACTCGCATATTACGCTCATACATAAGATGGGACCAGGTGGATAAGGCCCTTGTCTCATATTTAAATCACCCATAATGAGGGTGTCAGTGATACCAGGTGTAGCCGAAATTTCATCTAACAGGTCCGTTAAACCCGCAAAAAAGGCTATGTCGGATAGTCCTGCCGGATTGCGATAGATGTTAATGAGGGCTATTATATGGTCACTGTGGGTGATCTTTACTAGCTGGATAAAAATACTGACATGTAACCACGCCTCAATTTTGAACCCAAGTTTCTTATTAGCTGCAACCATTAAACCTGATGAGGGGCGACCACGTAATCCCATCTTTGCTGGTAACAAAATGACATCAAAATTGTCCCAAGTAGGAGGGACCAAATACCAAGTCTCCTGCAGTGCAATTATAGCATAGTCAGTCAAGGATTGTACAGAAGTATGCAAATGAGTATAGCCTTGGGTAGTCCAGGAGGCTATTTTGGTAACATAAGACTGAGATGCAATTGATGGTTAATTATTAGGGGGTTGGAGGTCATCACAAGAACTGTAGTATATTTGTGATAGATGGTGAGGAGGGGCCTCTACACGTTCCTCTGCGCGGCCCGGGTCTTGCGCCAATAATAATCCCATGTTAAAGAGGGTCCTCTTGGCTAACCATATCATATTCAGGACAATGCCTGAAGGAATCCAAAGCCTCACAATTGCTGTCGAATCATCATTCAAATATTCTACTTGAGCTATATCATGGGATGTCAAATCTTCTAATTTTAGGACATCGCTGAAAATATTAAGTACACTTTGTCTGTTTAGATTATAGGTTGGATGGGAACCTTCACGGCATTTCAGAATCAATGTATGACAGGCAGAAGCCATAGGAATAGAGTGCCGGGAAAGGGTATTTTTGGAGGGCTTCAAGCCATTACCATGGAGTGAGTGTGTGTGTCGTTCCGAAGTGTATTTAGGAGTCACTGGTATCAGGCACGAAGGGCGTGTGAAAGCATGCGCTTTGCCATGGGTTGCCGGGTTTGGTAATTTTGCCTGTTGTGCCACCGGGGAGGTCCAGGATACTGATTTTGATGAAATATCAGTGGATAACTTTGTTAGTTGTTGGGGTTGACCATGATTACGCTCGTCCATATAGGCATCAAGCGCCTTGCGCATTTCCTTCAAAATCAGAGATCTTTAACATTCGGATTCAGTGGGTCTGGGCACAGGTAACACGCTGTCCGTTTGGGGGGTTGGTGGCTTTGTGATCGCTAGATCATGGTGTTTGGCATTGGAGCCAGAACTAAAAGCGTTGACCAGAGCGTCCAGTGGTTCGTAAGCTTCAATGGTAGCAGGGGGGGCTTGGTCATTGGAATGCGATGACGGGCTAATTGGGACAGCTGAAGTGATTTTTGGAACAACTAAAGCGTCAGCAGAAGGAATGGAAATTTTCTTGAAAAAAGCATTTAAAGATGCTTTAGTCACGCGTGCAGCAGGCATGTTTTTGGTTTTCCTTTTTTTTTGTGGTTGTTGTTTAGCAGTAGATCTGATGATCTTCTTAATTTGTGGTTCAAGTCCAGGGACAGTGCCATGAGTAATAATTGGTGCAGACACAGGGGGAGGCGTATTGTCCATCACAGGGACCATCACAGGGTCGTGCTCTATTGATTCTTGTACACTGACCCATGAGTTATTTAGAGGGTTCATGTGAACAAGAGACTGTTTTGGAGGGCTTGTGTAATTATGTAAGGTACAGCAGGCAATACGGGATGAATTGTAACGCTTGGTGGAGGTGACCTCGGTGCAATCGTCTTGTTGGTTAAGTCGATGCACGATATGCCTGGTCCTAAAGAGAGAGAAGCTTGAGGAGCCAGGTTGACTTTTTGTGTCCATAATAATAAGTCATCTAGCTTTGATTCTTGTTTCGTTATTTTAGCATCCAATACTTCAAAGAGTTTGAACATAGATAATAAGGTTGTGTTAATTGCTGTCAAGGTGGTTTGTAGCAATTGTGGGTGCATTTCAGCAGAATCGCACTTTGTCTGTGTTATAGGGCGCCGCGGGGTTGGGTGTACATAAGAGATTGCAGATATAGAGTGGTCTGAGGATGGGGGGCCAGAATATGGACTATGAAATGAGTTGTGAGGAATGCGAATCGGTATTGGTGACTCGCACTGACTTGCATAAAGAGAAACCTCTTGATTATCTGGGGAATCGGAAGTATAGTCAGTTGACATAGAGGAGTCAGAGGAACTTACAACCAATTGCGGGAATTGTTGGCGTGGTGAGTTTAACATGGTGTTGTCAGATAGTTCGCCAAGTGCCGTTAATCCCGCGATAGCCTTGATAAATGGTCATTGTATTGGTAAACCAGAGCTGGTGCTTGATTTGTGTGACTGGAGGGCCTGCGAATTCAGCTGAGCATTTGGTTTTGGTGTTGATATGGAGGTCGGATTAAATAGTGGTGTGCCAGGGCCTTTCGCGGTGCTAGGACATGGAGTCAGCACAATGGACTTATAAGAGAACAGATTTTTGTGTACATTGTTCGAGTTGCCATTAGGGCTATTGCTAGCAGTTATCATAGGAGGCATGCCAGATTTTAATGAATAAACCTGTCTACGCTTTGACATGACTCACAGAAAAACGGCCCTATGTTAGAGCAACAGCCAAGAGATGAGAACTTGGACCACTGGACAACAGTGAAAGGAAAAAAAAAGGAAGGGTCTCTTTTGGGCACTTACTTTTCTACAGGGTTAATGGGAAGGGCCACCTCCACCGTAAAAGCGGCAAAGCTGGTAAGCGGTACTCAGACCGGTACTCGCCCGTGTGAGCGCGCGCTGTGCGCGTGCGCGAACAATTTGTAGAGGTGAGTGACTCCTCACACAACCAATCGCCGTGATAGGGGGCGGAGTTGGTGGAAACAGCCGAAAATAGGCAGAACTGGCGGTGCAAACGCCAAAACAAACAGAGATTAACTCTAAAAACAAACAGAAAAACACGATGTCACTTTCACTTGGGTAATTTTCGTGAGTCAATAAAGTTCGACTTGATAAGTTCGGTTCGTCACCTTTATAATAAAACAGTCCAACTTCAAAGTCCTCAAGGAGCAGGAGCAGAAGCAGCAAAAACAGGAACAGCAGGTAGTGCGGGTAAGCGGTACTCAGCCCGGTACTCGCCCGTGTGCGCACGCACTGTGCACGTGCACGAACAATTTGTAGAGGTGAGTGACTCCTCACACAACCAATCGCCGTGATAGGAGGCGGAGTTGGTGGAAACAGCCGGAAATAGGCAGAACTGTCGGTGCAAACGCCAAAACAAACAGAGATTAACTCTTTATAATAAAACAGTCCAACTTCAAAGTCCTCAAGGAGCAGAAGCAGCAAAAACAGAAACAGCAGGTAGTGCGGGTAAGCGGTACTCAGACCGGCACTCCCACTACCATACCGTAATCATACAAAGTTTGTTAGATAATATAAATTGTGACACAACCGGTCAACCCGTGAAGGATGCAGGAGTTGGCATCTGAGGCTGGCGGCTCGTGTTACTGCTCTGGGATTTGGGCTCATGCCCCCTGCTCACCGAACCTTTACATTGTGCCGTGACTCCTGCGAGGGTGAAGCCCTCAGGAGTCAAGGGCATGAGAGTTGGCGTCTGAAGCGGGCCGCTAGTGTTGCTGCTCTGGGATTAGGCCCCACCCCTCCTGCTCAACGGACCTTTAAATCTTACTGTTACTCCCACAAGGGTGAAGTCTGCATGTTTCAAGGGTGCGGGAGTTGGCGTCTGAGGCCGGCAGCTGGTGTTACTGCTCTGGGATTTGGCCACGCCCCCTGGTCACCAAAACTTTAAATCTTGCTGTGACTCTCACGAGGTTGAATCCCTCAAGGGCGCAGATGTTGGTGCCCGCTTAGGTCTTCAAGGCTGCTGGGGGCGAGCACCTGATGGTTGGATTTCTGCCACACAATTGGATTTGTCAAAGTGGAAGGTATCTATTTCTTTTGCTGAAGTTTTTTTTTTTTTCTGTCTGGCCACTAGCTTACAAAGAGAAACTATTACTTTTTGCTTTAACATACTAGCCCTGGGGTTGTGGCTCGAATGTAGTGGTGTGCCGATTATCTCGCCAGCTACTCGAACGATTGGAGAACCATTGGTGTGTCTTGCTCTTCCAACCAAATAGCAAGCAACAGCCCCGCTCTTGTGGCTGCATCCGTGCAGTTCTCATTTAATGCATTTTGATTGGACATGCACAGAATGAGTACAGCTGGTGGAGTAAGGAGGGAAACTCAGACTAAATGTGCCCCTTGGGGATTCCCCTTCTAGCCGGCCAACCTCTTAGCTTACACCATTGGAGCAGGTGTTTGTCTTGGATGCTAACCCCAACTGTAGGCACACAAGAGGGAGGCCCCTTTTGGTATTTGTGAATTAACAAACTGCTAAATTCTACTCCTGGGTGAGGGTGCCCTCCATTGATTGGATTTGATAATTGACTTTGTACTTGAACTACTGCTTTGTCTTTTCTTTAGTGTCGAAGCGCAAAGCCATTACGCAAAGCCATTACGTCTTCCTTTACGAGCCAGCCGGGGAATTAATGGCAACACTAGGTGCCCCAATTGTCCAGGCCAATGCAATGATAGACGAAATTGCTTTAATACTATCTGATATAGAGCCAAATGTTTTGGACACGAAAGACATTGGCTGGTTCAAAGAAAGCAAAACAGGGACAGAAGTCTTCCCCATCAGGCGAGACACTGTGTAGCGATGAATGATGCAATGCTGGAGAGTATCAGTACCTCATCAACAGCTAAAAGGACTGTATCTTTGTCATCCTTCCAAAAAACATTGACTCATGCAGAAATGAGGGAGAAAGCGAGCAGTGCCCTAAATGCTGTAAATGTCCCTCTACCTGTGTTGCTGGAGGTTCTCACCCCTGACAACGAACCAGGAAGCGTTCAAAAGGACTGTGGGGGTGGATGCCAAGTTGTCCTGATGCTCCCACTGGTACGTTACATTAATCTCGAGGCAGGAGTGGGGTAAGGGGAGGGGAACCAGTACCAAGGTAACTGTGAGATCTGTAGGTACTCAGGTGGAAAAGGAGGATAGGGGTACGAGCCTGTTAAGACCGGGGTGGACCCAGGTGAAGTATGTAAGTGTGAGGAAGTTACAACACTTGCATGCAGCATGGGGAAGGCCAATATAGGTGAAAGCTATGAAGAGGCAAGTCTGTATTTCATTTATTTATTTAAAATGTATAAAGTGCAAACTAATGCCCAAAGGCCTATGTGAATAACAGCAAGATTTGGTTACCTTGGGGGGGGGGGGGCAGTGGTCATTTTGCCTGGAATGGGGGTGGACTGTTCCTTTGGGAGGGATGCCAGGTGTCTGCGTTCCCAAACCCTGGCCCCCCATAGAGAGCTATCACCCCTCATGCCAGTCAAACCAGAGTGAGGTGCCAAGAGAGACTGATCGGAAGGAGAAAACTCAACCCTCTGCCCCTCTGTTTCTGTCTAATGCTCAGTGATGTAACTCATATTTGTTTCCTGACTAACGTCCGCAGAGTCAGGAGACCCTACCAGGAGTAGAGAGAAGGAAGAGGGGCTGTTTGTCAATCATTAGGAGTGACATAGTCTAGTGTTGACGTTTGCCCCATACTATGTCCAATGATTTTATTACAATGAACTTAAAATCAAATGTACTGGTGGAGGGGCTGTTGGCCATGGACTACGCCTCCTAGCATGTTGGAGAATGTGCTCAGTTTGAACCCTCCTCATATTTGCCCCAACCCATGGGAACTAAATATCCCTGGTCTACAGGTGGTGTACCCAATACAAAGGGCAGTTTTGTGGCATTGAGCGTGAGAGCAGTCCCCATCTTGCTTTGCCACTTTTGTTAATCCTGCAATAAAGGGGAAGGGAGGGCGCCGTAGTGGTGGGCTAACCCTCTGGGTGAATGTGAAATTTTTTAAATCAATTTGCATGCACCCCGTTTATTGAAGGGATTACATGGAATTACGCCTGCAATGTCACGATGGGTGAAACCTTTTGCTCATTAATTTGTATACTCGACATGGAACTGCTCTTGGTAACTGCATGTTTTTACTGCTGGAAGAAACGGTCTCCCAATGGAGGGTAAATCAGAAAGGCCCAGTAAAAATCATGATACTGCAAGACCTGAACCTCCAGTTTGAACTGCTTGCAAAAATCACAAGGCTCACTGAGGAGGAGGAGGCAAGATGGGATATCGAGGAGTTGGAGGGAGCATGCTACGAGAGGAAATATAGATATGCTGAGGTGGCAGCCAGACAGTGTGTTTTTCTCAATAGGCCTCAGGCCGTGTATTGGCCGATTTGTGACTGATCGTCCAGCCAAGGCAACTTTTGGATCTGGTTCTAAATGCAGCCTAATTGATTACATCCTGGTAAACATCGAACTATGGAAACATCTATCAGATTTCAGGGTGATGATAAGAGCAGAAAGTGACCATGCCCTGTAGTTGTATCCATCTCAGGGACTTTATTTGGCATAACTGGGGATGTTAGCAATACGCATGTGATTCCAATCGAGATGAAGGGGGAAGCCCACCATGTCATAAAGGGGTGCAGACTTGATCTAGAAGCAAAGCTACCAGATATCTATGCAAATATTTTCCCGATAATTTAGGCTTTTTGTTCAAACAAGGAGCCGGCTGTTGATTATATGCTAACTGTGCAAACGTTTTTGATTAGTGTGCTGGGGGATTATTTGAGCAAGCCCCGTACCAGTGAAGGAGTGAAGGCTGTGTGATAAAAGCCATGGTACGATGGTAAGCGCTCTACCGCAAAAAAGACACTGATTGAGAATGCCAAAGGAGTTAGGGAAGGGGGTAACATGGCACTGGCCAATTCTAGGGTGGCCTACACCAAACTGCTGAAGTTGAAGAAAACTGAGTATTCTGATTGATCGGCTATGGAAGAATCTCCTCCAGGCTTCCACAATTTGCAACTCTAGGGGATTTTGGCAACGAGTGGTGCCAGAGAAACCGAGTGAACAACATGTAATCCAGAAGGGTATCTCAGAGGCAGCCTGCTGCACCCACTTTGACAATCTGTATAGGGATAGGAAACGACCCTCAAGTATTATAGGAGGCATTGCCCAGGATGGGTTTCAGGAGGAGGACTAAGTTCCATTAGTGCTGTCCTTAAGCAACATAACAGCTGCACTTTTGTCACGGAAATTGGGAAAGGCGGCTGTACCTGACATGATCCCCTTAGGCTGGTACAGGCAGGAACTGGCAATTTGGACTCCCTATCTGTTCAAGTTATTCAATGTTATGCTAATAATTAACAGGGCCCCACATTCATTGACCCAAGCAGTACTTGTCCCCATATTCAAGAAAAGAGATAGGGGGTCTCCGGCCAACTACATACCCATCTCCCTTCTCGATGCGGGAGGCAATGTGTATGCTAATGCAGTGCTGGCCAACTGGATACCCAGAGTATGGAGACAGGGATGCTGACCCACATCCAGGCAAGGTTCCAGCATAATGTCAGCACCGTAGATCAGATTATAAGGCTCCATCTGATCCTGGAAAAGCATATAACACTGAGGAATTTGAACATCTATGCAGCTTTTATTGACAACTTCTTTTCACAGCGTTCCCATAGCAAGATTGTGGCAGACATTGACGTGCTTGGGCATTCCATTGGGAATTCTGAGAGCAATTCAGTCCCTTTATACTAGCAATGGGGCCGTAATTAGGCATTAATTGGGCGGCCAAATGATAGCTAAAGTAAAAATTGAAGCTGGGGATAGGCAAGGCTGTATCATTGCACCCAGTCTATTCTGCTTGTTCATCAAAGGAGTCATTGATTTGCTTCTGGCTGATCCCACTGACACAGCATCAATGGAGAGCGAGAGAATTCCAATTCTCTTGTTCGCGGAGGATGCTGTCCTGCTTTCCCTCACTCCTAAGGGCCTTCAAAAATCATTAGCTATTTTCGAAAATGTTTGTGATATGAATGGGCTCACAATGAATGTCCAGAATACACAGTCTATGGTGTTTAGTAGAGGTAGGGCAAAGTGAAATCCCTGTTTTATAACCAGATTGATGGATGGTTCAATCGAGCAGGTTTCCTAATATGATTAATTGGGGATTAGAAAGAAGGCTTACTGCCTATGGACTGACCAGGTAAACCGGGCAGTACTAAAACTGACCAGGCATTGTGGGTCTGTGGCTAGATTCAATAAGGACCATAGGGCCTGCCCAGTTAGTGTCATACTACAGATTTATAAGAGCCAAGCTAGACAAGACGCCCTGTATGGCGCCGAGACATGGAGCATGTGTAATATTAGTATTCTCCGGATAGTGGAACATAAATTCCTAGAATCCAACCTGGCCTGCCCAAAACTCCTTCTAATATCCTGCTATTCTGAGACCTCAAGCTGCAGAGCATTGGTTCCATTTGTGGTGTGATGCCAGTGTTCGTCTGGGCCTGCCTTCAGTCCAATTGCAACCTCGGAAATTATAGAAAGGTGGTAAAAGATATCTTATAACAGACCAGATGGTCTAATTTACCCTGCCTGTCCACTATAAGAAAGTAGCTGATCATGATTGAATTGGTTATTGGCATTTTACCTCTTGCCAGTTTGAAGCACAAGAGGAACTTAATTAATTAATTGTATGGGGAATTAAGTGTTTCAGGCTTGGAGAAAGAGATTGACTGTATTGACTGTATTTTATCTTCTATGAATTTTATCAGTGTATTTTACTCATGATTGTTTATTCCGCAACAGTATTCATATTATTCTCCGATCCTTTTTATTATTGAATTTTGTATGTGACTTTAATGATCTGTCGATTCGAAATAAAGCTATGATGATGATGAAAATGCTACATTTTGTATTATCAAAGTATTTGCTCATTTTTCTTTCCATTGTGCAAATGTTAGATAATTTGGCCCCAGAAAGACAACTCCTATTTCCCCATCCTTCTTGTTTTGTAGTTCAAATAGCTGTTGGTGTGTTGTGTGATTCCTATCTGGTTACCGGATCCCCCATGTAGATACCGTTTACATCTTCTGCCGATCTCTGAGGACAGCCCCGTTCTATCTTTAGATAACCACCCCTTGAAATTAGATAAATGCGGAATCGCTGCATTTTGCCAGGTTTGGTTATTAAGCCTACGCACAAAGTTTTCCAAACAGCTCAGGGAGAGATCAATATTTAAGAAAATGCCAGGGATACTGCAGACTCGAGATTGCAAGGTTACTATTAGCAAACATGTTTAATCTTCCTGCAGCCCAGCCACCTTCATTAGGCCTGGGGGCATGGGGACCGGATGTGCACCTAACTTTTGTGGTCACTTTGAGGAATCCAAACTCCACTTTTTATTTGTCCTGCTCTTCATCTCATCATGAGGAATCCCGCCCACCCCTACCACTCACCCCCAGCTTACAGGGTTTTAGCATCATATCAAAACCGAAGTTATGAACTGCAAATGTTATTTAATGTATATTTGTCTTGTGGCTATTACACTGTTTGAGAGGAGTTTGCAGTTTGTGGGAGACACTGGGGTAGATTTCTGGAAGAAAACACAAAGGATTCTTGCCAATCTGAGCAAAGGCCCACGTTTTCAAATGAGGACAGCCCGTGAGCAAGTTAGAGGGATGATTGAGATGGGGCTCAGTGAGCTTACCATCATACTAACGGAGGTGAAATGGGTTCCTGTGGTCTTGATATTACAAGCAAATATTTATATGAAACGCAAGTGCTTGCCTCCCTCTTAGTACTTAGCTACTCTGCCCCCCTACCTCATCTACTAATTTCCGATCTGTGTTGAAGAAAGAGAGAGAGAGAGAGATTGTCCGGCAGTGGCAATGTGAAAGGATGGGCACAGAAGGGGATCTTGTAGCAAGAGACCAGTTGTAGAGGCATGGACAGGTGACACCAGGTTATTTTGCCTTAGAGGTCCATTTAAATGTTGCTATGACCTCTAATGTATTGTGATGAAATGCGTGCCTTTTCACTGTCTTGAAATGCCATGATTTGATTTGCTTGTTTGTATGTGTTTTTAGATTGGTCTGCGCCCCTCACCAACTAGGCATTGTGGGCTCTGACTACTCCTGTACTAACATGCTCCAATTGCATGCATACAAAATACACACCAACTATGCCACCTACACAAGGCAGTTAAACGCCCCACCAAAACAGACACCTTACATCAAAAAACAATACTTCTACAAGCAACCAACACATACCAAAACCCAAGCCAATGCATACTAGCAGCACAGGCTCACAAGTCTCCCATTTAGACACATATTGGGGGTCATTACGAGGTGGGGAGTAATGGATTATCGGCACCAGTAAGGATACTGGTGCCGGTAATCCCTTACCGCCCTACTACGAGTTCCCTTTGCGGGTCCTTCCTTAACGCCTGGTTTTACCAGGCGTTAAGGACGGGACCCGCAAAGGAATACCGGGGTCAATAACGGTACCAGAATTTGCGGTACCGTTATTGCCGCCTTCCCCCTTCCCATTGAGCCCCATGGGGGCTCAAATGGGAATGGGGAATGGTTCTGGTGAATGGGGAATTACCGGTCCTGCCGACCTCGGAATGGACCGGTAATTGCTCCATCCACCAGACCGGAGTTGGAACGATTTTGGTGACCCCCATTGTTTTGTAATCTTGATACAAAACAGTTAAGTGTTGCTACTTCAATCCGACATTCGATGTCTGTAAAAAATAGACAGTCTTTAAAACGATTAACCACCTTTTGGAGCGTATGGATCACTGAATAGAACGTTTTTTAATATTTCATCTTGTAATCACAATTTTTTAAGACAACATACACAGTGTCCATTGAAACTATGATTTACATAAAATCAAGATTAAAAAGATGTAAACTCTTAGGGGGTAATTCATAGAATTCAGCGCACAAGTGGCGCACGTGGCTGGCGCACAGTGTGCGCGTGCAAATCCCTGTGCCAGCCGCGTGCGCTAAAATCCATTTCCGCGCACAGCGTATTCATGGATTCCAGCCACCAAAACCAGCCATGGTGCACAGTGGCGCAGCGACCCTGCAGCAGCGCCAGTTACGCCCCCAAGAACGCCTCTCGCGCAGGGAAAAGCCATCAATATACCCAATCCAGCGCAAAGGGCTGCGCTAACCCTGTACCAGCACGGCAAGCAGGCTACGTGTATCACTGGGGTGCGCGGGAAGTACCTCACGCGAATGGCCCAGTGCGAGCAGGGTACGCGTATTTCAGGGGTGCGCGGGAAGTTCCACACGCGATTTCCGCAGGGTACGTGTATTTCAGGGGTGCGCGTGAAGTTCCACACACGATATCAGCAGGGTACGCGTATTTCAGGGGTGCGTGGGAAGTTCCACACGCGATTTCATCATGGTACGTGTATTTCAGGGGTGCACGGGAATTTCCACATGCGATTGGGCCCGTGCGAGCAGGGTATGCGTATCTCAGGGGTGCGCGGGAAGTTCTACACGCGATTCCATCAGGGTACGTGTATTTCGGGGTGCGCGTGAAGTTCCACACGCGATATCAGCAGGGTACGTGTATTTCAGGGTGCAGGGGAAGTTACACACGCGATTTCCGCATGGTACGTGTATTTCAGGGGTGCGCGTGAAGTTCCACACGCGATATCAGCAGGGTACGTGTATTTCAGGGTGCAGGGGAAGTGACACACGCGATTCCAGCAGGGTACGTGTATTTCAGGGGTGCGCGGGAATTTCCACACGTGATTGGGCCCGTGCGAGCAGGGTACGCGTATCTCAGGGGGGCGCGGGAAGTTCCACACGCGATTCCATCAGGGTACGTGTATTTTGGGGTGCGGGGGAAGTTTCACACGTGAAATCAGCAGGGTACGTGTATTCCAGGGGTGCGCGGGAAGTTCCACACGCGATTCCATCAGGGCACGTGTATTTCAGGGTGCGGGGGAAGTTTCACACGCGAAATCAGCAGGGTACGTGTATTCCAGGGGTGAGCGGGAAGTTCCACACGCGATTTGTCTAGGTACGTGGATCTCAGGGGTGCGCGGGAATTTCCACACGCGATTTGTCTGGGTACGTGGATCTCAGGGGTGCGCGGGAAGTCTCACACGCGATTTGGCAGGGTACGTGTATGACAGGGGTACGCGGGAAATTCTACACACGATTTGGCTGTGTGCTCCCAGGTATTCCCTGTACACCCTCCACGGCCCCTGCAGGCAGCCGACACCACAGGGGACTACCCTGCTCACCTGCTCATGTCACCCAGCACCCCCACCCCCCAGCCACCATGGGCAGCCCCCACCAGGCCCCCACTCATGTCTCCCACCACCCCCACCCCCCAGCATCCAGGGGCACCCTCCACCAGGCCCCCACTCATGTCTCCCACCACCCCCACCCCCCAGCATCCAGGGGCACCCTCCACCAGGCCCCCACTCATGTCTCCCACCACCCCCACCCCCCAGCAGTGCAGGGGCACCCTCCACCAGGCCCCCACTCATGTCCCCCTGCACCCAGGTCCTCACAATCCCCAATCATGTGCGTAATGGTCAGCCTCCACAGCCAAAAGGCCCTACCAAGTAACCCATTCACCCACATGGAAATGGAAATTACATGTTACACCCCCAATGTTCATAAAGCAAATGAACCCATGTCCGTCACACACAATGGTTGCAAATGAATGGGAAAACACCCAACATGACATGCATGAAACCAATGAGATGATACCACACAGTGAAGTATGAAAACAAAATTGTATTAAAAAAAATTGAATGCAAATGAAATGAAACAAACTACAATGGCAATGAAAAAAAGATAAGCTGCATGTCTGTCCAAAAAAATCAAAACTACTAATCCAAATCCAAAAAAATGTTGTTCAAAGTCACATTAAAAATAAAATCAATCCGAGAGATGAAAATAAATGCAAAGACCATTGCTCCCTGGAGAATAAATCAAAAATAAAAAAATAAAACAATCCAATGAAGAACTATGTACAAAACATCCAAGGGTCCATGAGCCCAACTGAACAAAGGAAACCTACAAAAAACCCTAACTAAAATGCAACTATATACAAAAAGTGGAGCTGTGTCCGTCGACTCCAAATCACAAGACGAAACAAATGAAACCTAAAACTAAAGAACTATATACAAAGGCGGCGGGCAAGTCCAGCGGCTCACTCCGTGGTGTTCCGGGCCAGGGCATCATCAAACTCCTCGTCTATGTCCCGGAGGCGGTCCTGTTCCATGGCCCCGAGGGTCCGCAGGGACGACGCCATCTGCTCCTCTAACCCCCTGCGGGTTGCCTCGAGGCACTTGGCCCGCCTCAGGGCCCTCCGCATGGAGTTCTCCGCCCTGACCATCGTGAGCCGTGCCTCTTCCACCCACCGCCACTCCGCACCTATCTGCTGGCCCAACCACAGCCCCACGGAAGACGCTTCCTGTCCTGGGTCCTCCTGCCCTCCGGCCGATGCCTGCCTCTCCGATGTTGATGGCCCCGAGCCATGATGCCTCCCACGTTGACTCTGCTGCTGCCTCCGACGCAACTGCCTCTGCCAGCACGACGGCATCCAGGCTGATGGAATCCACTGACGCCGTCGTGCACGTGCCCTGCCTGATGATGCCGACACATCCTCCATCTGCTGGGGTACAGTTGCTGTGGTGTCCACCCCTGCTGGACCTCCGACTCCCGACTGTGGCAGGGATGGGATCCCCACCGAGCTGGCTGCATTGGTCAGGGCAGGTCCACAGGGGGCCCTGGTGGTATCTGGGCCGGAAGACGGCAAGGAGAACGACTGGCGTATAGTCTCCACAGAGGAGGAGAGGGCCGCCAGATTGGCCGACACATGCAGGAAACCCCCGAACATGGACGATCCCAATTGGGCCACATCGGCACGGTGCTCTTCGTGATGACGTGCGTCCTCCTCCTGGGAAGCACGCACGGCATCACGAATCACAGCTGTGCGCATCGTGACCCCAATCAGGACCTTCTCCATACGGCCAGGGGTCCCCTCGTCTGCAGGTGGAGGGGAGTCAGATGACATGGACATCCCCTCTACCTTCGGACGGGCCTGGGATGGGGCATCCCTGCTGGTGCATGGTGGTGCACCCACAGGGTCAGGGACAGCGACATGCACAGGCCCCTCCACGGTGACCTGTGCTGCCTCCTGCCCCTGCCCCTGGACTGCACCACTTGCACCAGCAAGGATGCCCCCACCAGGCCCCATGTGCGCCTCAGTGGCGGCCTCCTCCTCCTCTGTGGAAACCACCAACCTGGATGGCTCCACACCATCTTCCGCCATAGCAGGCCCCTGTGGGGGCTCACCCACCCCTTCCGCTGCAGCCGTGGGGGCATCCCCGCCGCCTTGCTCCACAGCGCCGTCAACGCCCTCTTCTTCACTAGCCGCTGCATAGAGGGAGACATAGAACACAAGCATCAGGGTACTGTACAATGGTCCCCTAGACAGGAAGCAATAGCAGATGAGTGCCACTGTCAAAGTACACTTCCATCATGTCCCTCCACAACACATGTGTCAGTCCAGGCAAAACACACACAGTGACAGTCATGATGCATGCCATGGACATTTCCATACATGTCCAATGGACTCCCGAAACATACAATGTAATGGAACTCACATGCATCATGGGTCATGCCTATCACATGCACACACTTCACCTCAGTCACATCCATCTGGCCCCGTACACCCCAATCACAGTGGATACAAGGATGACTAGGCTGCATCAGTGAATCTGTACATTGTCACAGACATGTGTCATGCATCCATGGCATTCACAAGTCACAGACACGCAGGTCAGGCACACAGACCTGGATACCATATTTGTACCTGGCATCAGCACCCATCCCTCACCCCCACCCATGTCCAGGAACAGAGACTGCCATGCTCTCATGTGTACAATCTGCATAGGGCTCCCCATGTCGCATTTAAACACATGCAACAACTGTGCGGTTCACACATTACTGGTCGCACATGCATTACCATGATGTCCCTGCACACATACATGCGTACATGGCCTATGTCACACATACAGGCAAGTATCAGACAACCAGCACACTGCAACATGCCCTGTCTCACACAGCAATGCTTGGCCACTTACTGCTCAACTCCAGACAGGTCTCCCTCTCAAGGACCTGGGCGTGGAGCGCTGGGTGTACGCGTTCCAGGACCCTCATCTGGATGGAACTCATGCGGCCCCGGCCCCCCTCCACGAGGCGCCGGGCCTTTATGAGGGTCCTGGACCTCAAGTCTTCCCAGCGCTTCTTGACCTTCTGGATGGTGCGGGTTGCCACCCCCTCTGCGTTGATGGCAACCACACAGTCGGCCCAGATCCTCTCCCGTCCTTCCTTGTTGGCGCGGGACGATCCGAAGAGGGCATCATACTGCCCCAGGACTTGCTCCACCAGGACACCAACTTCGGTGGCAGTGAAGCTGGTGCCCCTCTGTCCCACTGGCCGGGGGTTGCCACTGGTGCCAGATGTGGATGTGCCCGACATGGCAACCCCAGGGGCAGGAGTGGGTGGGCAACTGGGTCCTGGGGCTGGGCTGTGGAGCGATGTTATCTGAGTCGGGAGTCTTCTGTTCCAGCAGGGGTGGACACAGCAACTGGACCCCTGTAGATGGCTGATGTGCAGGCACCAAATGGCAGGGCACGGTGGCAGCAGGCAGGCAGGCAGGCAGCAGCAGATGGCACGTGGGAGGCTGCTCGGGGCACTGGGGGGCCGTAATTCGGCCTTCAGGGCAGGAGCGTGGTCTTCCGTGTGTTTTCGCGTGGCCAGCTTGATACGGAGTGATTTGGCACGTGAAAATCCTGCACGTCAGCGTGAAAATCGAGGAAAGGCCCTTAGCGCGTAAGCGCGTCAGCACGCGTACGCGATTTCATTGGACCAAAGCCCCTGGCAGGGCTTGGAGATCCCGCGTGCCTTTACACTGTTCTGTACGTGCTTTTCGTGCGGTGCGTGTGTTTTCCATCCGTTGGGGTTCACACGCTATTACTTCACAGCGGGTGTTGGCTACGCGTTCTTCTACACACAAGGCAGACGGTGAGTGGTACCCCGCTCCCCCCCAGGCCCGATCGCGTGAGAAACTTCACGCGAACCCCTGAAATACACGTAGCCCGCTCCCCCAGGCCCGATCGCGTGAGAAACTTCACGCGAACCCCTGATATACACGTAGCCCGCTCCCCCGGGCCCGATCGCGTGAGAAACTTCACGCGAACCCCTGAAATACACATAACCCGCTCCCCCAGGCCCGATCGCGTGAAAAAGTTCACGCGAACCCCTGAAATACACGTAGCCCGCTCGCACAGGCCCAATTGCTGTATGTTGCCACTTTTGTAATGCGCAGGGACGCTACCGCCTGCCTTCGTGTGGCGGACGTGTTTCGGCTTGTGCGTGTCTTTGGCTGTGCGAGGCTTTGCCCTATTCGATTCCATGAATACGTGTGGTTCGAGTGCGTGTGGGCGTTCCGTCTGCTTCCCTGCAGTACATCCCCAGTTACGCCCTTATTTTCACGCGTTGTTCCCCATTCCGCGCGTTACGCCCCGTGTCCCGCCCACTTTCTGGTGTATGCGCCGAGGTTGTGCGCTTTCACTGTGCGCGTCGCGCACGCCTTTCGGGATGTTGCAGTGACTTGTGCGCCATGCACGGGTTTGGCGCACATCCCGGGGTGTACACGCGCAGGGACTTCCATGAATCGCACGCGTGCATGTGCGCCTGTTTTTTTCCGCTTGCGCCTGCTTGCGCCTGCTTGCGCGTAGATTTTCGGCGCACGTTTGTTCCATGAATCGGCCCCTTAATGTGGGAACCACGCAATGTGCAAACAGCGCAATGTAATAGCAGCTGCGAAACCACCTAATTTAATACATTGTGCAAATTCCACAAAACAGATTTACAGTACAATGTTTAAACATTGAAATGCAAATGGTTCAGAGAAATCCAAAAATCACTTTAAAGAGTTGAATTCCTTGATAGGGGACATCTTCTTAATTCTTTTACACCTATGTCTTCTTATCAGCAATGGTTTCTGAAAAACCAAGGATAGCCAAAGTGTAAGCAGGTACTGGGCATTACAGTTTGGTGTATGTATTTGCCTGCATTTCTTCGACGTTTCGGCGTAATCGATTGTAACGCCTTCCTAAAGCCAAAAATAGGTGTGGAAAAGACCAACAGTTGGAGTTACTTATGTGTGACTTAGAGAAATAAGAAAATCTGCCAACAGCCGCATGTGATGGCCCATTGGCCAATAATCTTCAATGAAGAAATGCCACGAGAGGAAAACAAGAATTGGAGGGGGAAACGGCTTGGTTGAAGGATTCATCCTCAAGGGTGGGAAACTGATTCTCTTTCTATTAGAGGTTATTTACCTCGCATGCAATAAGGAGGCACACCAGCTAATGCATATTACAACCTTCTTTATTTCAACACGTACTGAAAGTGAAGTCCACTTCCTGCTCCCTCAATGTTAGGGAAAATTCTCTTAAATGGCTGATATCCCTTACCTAAAGAGTCCCAAGCAGCTTTGCTGGATTTCTAGGATTTATTGTTTTCACCTGGTAAGAGTGTGAGCATTTTTCCCACTCTTACATGTGTTTTGCTGTGTTTATTTTGGCTGTTTGTGTGATCTTGGGCACTGGAGCCTCACCTACTCCATGTGCACCATGTTTTGTTAATGTTACACAGAACCTTCAGTGCAGTGACACAGTGTCTTCTTTAAGACTTCCCACTGATTCAATTTTTCTGGGGCTGACTACTGTCCCCCAGAAACAGGTAAAATTGCCGTTAACTTTATATAGTCACTTTAAACCACAGGCCCAGTACACAACATCTTAAATGGAGTATTGGAAAGAGTTAACTCTTATCCCGTTTTGTCTGTGCCTCCTGGAGCCTTGTTTTGCTCCCTTAACACTAAGGGCCTCATCACGAGTTGGGCGGTAACGCCGGCGGTATTAGCCCTAACGCCAAACCCCCCGGCGCTATTAGCGACGGATCACAGGTTTGGAGGTAATGGAATTCCCCATTCCCCACTGAGCCCATTCGGGAATGCCCCATTCCCCATTGGGCTCAATGGGGAATTTTTGAGCTCTTACCGCCGGCGGATTTCCCGCCGGCAGTAATAGTGCACATTTTCTGCGGATTTCCCCTCAGAGCTGGGGAGAAATCCGCCAAAGCCCTGATTTGGCAGACCCTTAAATCCAGCGGTAATAGGGCGACCGCCGGATATAAGGGTTACCGCCAAACTCGTGATGAGGCACAAAGACTTGGCTGGGGGCAGTGGTAACTACCCTAACTTTTCTACCGCGATTATCTTATATAAACATGGTAATGTTTTAGGCTATTATATTAGCCTCGAACATAAACCTGCTTGACCGAATACATTTTATTTTGGCTCCGGTCGGGTTTAGTCGCCATTTCTTTTTGTTAAAGTCTTTCTCGTGTTTTACTCTGCGTGCCAAACCGGGGATGATTCCTTTGTTCGCTGTGTTTTCATAGGCTTCTGCACAGAAGCCCTCCTTAAGGCACCTAATAGTCTGGGTAGGCAGGATGTGAGGGAGGGATCTTTGGACGCCTGCCATGGTTTGCTTTATTAACCCAAGTTGCACTCTTGTCTGATTGGCTAAGGGGACTGGCCTTGCCAGGCCAACCACCCTGCTGTGTGATTGACAGCCAGGCTGTATGAATGGGGGAAAACTGCATAAAAAGCAGGTCTGTGGGACTGGAAGCGCAGAGTCGCCACTGGAACAAAAGAACCAATGAGGAACTGGAAGAAGAGGACCCCTACCATGACTGAACCACCTGGTGAAGCCCTGCTGCAGGTCCGAATCTCCAAAATCCGATGAGAGAGAAGATCCTCCAGGAAACTTCTTCCCTTGCACTGGTGGGACTAACCAGTTCGCCCAAACTACAAGCCAGGACCCCTTCTCTGGTCGAATTTGCTGTACAGAGCTCCAGTGGGCCGGATAGCCAGGAAGGTCGGAACCTGCTTGGGGTTTAAGGAGCGCACCTTTTATTCTATGTTTTGCTCTGCTGCTGGTTTCTTCCCTGGGTGGTGCAGGACCCTCCAGTCTTCCTACTTCGTGTCAGTCCAACAGTTGCTTCAGGAACCGTGAGCCTGCAGGAACCACCAGGAACGTTCACCTCAGCTATAGCTCTCTCTCCGTTTTAAGGTACTGTGCAAATCCAGTTGTCCGTTTCGGTCAGCCGCGGTGAAAGTGTTTGAAATCTTTCTCCAATCCGAGGGCTTGTCCATCTCTTCTCTTTGAACTAACTTTTCTACCTATCAAACTCGTCGTGAATCTGTGCCACGAACTTAACCGTGAACCACACTGAACCCTATTATCTTGAGCAAAAGACTTTTGAACCATTGACTTTGGCCATAAGCCTTTGCTATGTGATTTTAACCTTTTAGGCTCTCTTGTTCTATTGCCCTGATTACTTGCCTGTTGGAATTGCCTATTTCTAATAACTTTGTCTTATCCTCCCTTTTAAATTGCTGGAGTGCCATTTTGCTCCCACTTCATTTGTGAGCTTAACTTGTCTGGATTTGAAGGGAAGTGGTGTGGTGTATTTATGATTGTGATTTTTAACTTGCTTAGAATAGTGAAATGTTATACAACTGTTGAGTAAATACATATTTATTCTTTTACTTAGAAACCTTGAGTCAGTGTTTGCCTGAACCATAGTAATTGCTGTCCCTTTGTGACTCTTACTCTTGAGATAAGTCTGGCTGCTCCACTACTGCTACCACTATAACTAAGTAGTACAGGCTTGTGCCAAAGGTGAAATTGTACAGTCACTTGCAGTTTTAATTGTGTGTAGTGTTCCCAAAGGGTACTGCATATGATTCTGCCTAACACTCACCAGACCCCATCCTCTAACAACGTCACGTCCTGCCGTGACTCGCCCTGTAGGGGACTGTCTTAAAAAGACAGTCACTGTAACAATACCCCCGGATAAATGTCCTTACAAGGTATCTTAACTGAAACATTTAACTTAACTTAGCACTCTTCCGCCAGTCTTAGGGGGTCTTTTGATGACCCTCTGGGGTCGTCCTCATGACTCTGGGAGTGAGTCACCATCAGTCTGATCATGAGGAATCAGCTGCCGTGGAAACTGCAGTTCGAGGGGAACCCACTCTTCGTCCGGTGGGTCATAGAGTTCAGGGTCTGGGTCAGCCGGTGGCGGTCTCTCTTCTTCTCCCTTCAGGACATGCTTGAACAGCGAGCTGTTCTTGGTCACCTCTCTCGATTCACTGGCTGCAGTTCTCATTGTCCCGTTGACGGCGATTACTTGGAGTGGCTCCGGTGCATACAGTGTGTCTGTTTTCTTGTTCATGATTTGTTGGACCCAGACCTCGTCTCCTATTTGAAACTCCTTTCCCTGGGCTCTCCTCCTCCCATCTGTCTGGACTCTGGCTTTCTCTTTCCGTTCAGCATCGCGTCTGATGACTTCCTTATCTGGTTCTGGCCGCATTGCTGGGTTGATGACGATCCTGGTTCTGACTTGGTATTTCATCATGAGCTCGGCTGGGGTTTTGTTGGTGACGTCGTGGGGGATGTTCCTGATAGTCTCTCAACATCCTGCACAGTGCTTGGTGTGGGTCAGATCATTCTACTCTTACTCTTTGCATGGTCTTTTTAATTGAGGCCATGAACTTTTGTGCCATCCCATTTTCTTGGGGCCAGCGTGGTGTGATCTTCTGGTGTTTAAATCCCATATGCTTTGCAAATACCCCAAACTCATGGCCACTGAATGGCGGATATTGTCTTATTTGATTGTGTTCGGGATCCCCCATTCACTGATGATTATGTCGAATGTGGCGGCTACGTGAGCAAATGCCATGGATCTTACTTTCTTTACGATGGGGAACCTGGAGTGCTCATCAATGAACAGTAGCAAGTACTTGCCAGTTTTGAGTGGGCCGTAGAAATCAACTGCAACCCGGTCCCATGGGTGATCTGGGATCGTGGTCACTCGGAGTGGCACCAGTGAATCTGCTTTCGCGGTGCATTGGCAAGATGCACAGTTTTTCACTCACCTGTCTACCATATCGTCCATGAACAGGAACCAGACATGGCATCCGAGTTGCCTTTTGGTGTTATCTGCACACCTGTGTCCTTCATGTGCTGTCCTGATGATTTCAGACATGAGTGCTGCTGGTATCACTAGCCGACATCCTCTGAGCAGGATTGTTTTGTCTTGTACCGCTAATTAGATGTGTATCTTTGTAAGCCTTTCAAGTTTGTCTCTGCACATACTTGGGTGACACTGGACTGCTCGGCGAAAGTCTTTCCACTTGTTATTCTCTATCAGGTATATTGCTAGAGCCATGGAGGGATCTCCTGCCGAGGCTGCTGCAATGGTTTCGATAGATATGGCTGGGGGTAGCGTGTTGGCGGTTACATAGCTCACGTATTCAGCATCTCCAGTCCTTGGGATAGGTTTTACCATCGGGTGCCTCGACAAGTAGTCAGCAGGGTTGTTCTCACACCCAGGTTGATGGATTATTTCAAAGTCATATTCTTGTAGGCAAATGTCTCAGTGTTCAATTCTGGGGGGCATTTTTGTTCTTGGGTTCCCAAAGAGGGACAGCAATGCCTGATGGTCTGTGATGAGCGTGAATCGTTTTCCAATAATGAAATTGTGAAAATGCTTACAGGCCCATACCGCTGCCAGACTTTCCTTCTCCGCCTGGGAGTATGCCGATTCTGGAGGAGCCAGCACCCTACTGGTATAGGCAACCACATGTCTTGGGTGAGTATCTGGGCCACTGGTTTGCGCAAGGATTGCTCCCAGACCCATGGGATTGGTGTCTACCATAATTTCAGTATGCCAGTCGGGCTCAAAGTAGGCCAGTTTCCGGGCCTCCACAAGGGCTCGTTTAATGGTGTCAAATGCTCCTTGACATGTCTCTGTCCACATAAAGGGGACATCCTTTTTCAGCAGGCGTCAAAGGGGCTCGGTGATTGTGGCGAAGTGGGGTACATACCGGGTGCAGTAGCCCGCCATCCCTAGGAATGATCTGACGTCGGCGACCGGTTCCGGTCTCTGCAGGTGAAAAATGGTGGAGACCTTATCCGGATCAGGGGTCATCACGTCTGCTGAGAAGATGTGCCCAAAGAACTTGAGTTTGGACTTGCTGAACCGGCACTTCTCCAAGTTTAGGGTCAGTCCTGCATCTTGTATAGCTGTGCAGTCGGCTCAAAGTTTTTCATTGTGTTCCTTCCGAGTCTTACTGAACACGAGGATGTTGTCACTGTAGTTTAGGGATCCTTTTACAGGTCGGATGACTTGCCTAATGGTTTCATGGAAAATTTCAGCTGCTGACGATATCCCAAAGTTCAGTTGTTTGTAACGGAATAGTCTGTCGTGGGATGCAAATGTGGTGATTGGTCGTGAGCCTGGATGGAGTTTGAGCTGATGTTATCCTTGATTTAGGTCTAACTTTGAGAAGAGGATTGCCTTGTTCAATTGTACAATCATGTCCTCGATCTTGGGTCCTGGGTGGCGTTCCCTTTCAATGGCTGTATTGGCTACCCTCATGTCAACACATGACTGCAACTGCCCACCGTCCTTTGGGATGATCACGAGTGGGGAGACCCATAGGGTCGGACCAGTGGCTAGATCTATGATGTCATTCTGCAGGAGTTGGTTTAGTTCTTTTGATACAGCCTCCTTAAGGTTGAACCCCACTCTGCGCAAGTGTTGGGGAACTGGGTGGACGGCTGGGTCGATATTTAATTTGACTGGTGGGCCTTTCATTTTGACAGAGCTGTGGAAATTCCATCAGAATGTCCTCCCTCGTGATGACTGGGCCTGTAGCCAGCATGTGGCTCATGTTAAATATGTGGTTTTGGGGTTCTTCCCTTGGCGCAGTCGGGAGGAAGCTGTTTTGTAGCTCAAGAGGCATCGTCCTTTTGTTGGGCTCCTTATTACGTGTATTACGGTGGTTGTCGACTTGTTCCTGTGAATCAGTTGCCTTTTGAAATACCCAACGCTGTGTAGGGGGACATTAGCGCTCCATTGGAAAATTCAGGATGACGTTTGCGTCAGTGGCGGTTGGTCTCACAGTTGAAGAAACTCTTTTCCGCCATAATGTTGACTGTGGCTCCTGAGTCAATAAGAAAGCAAAATCGGTTGTCACAGATGTCTACGGATATTCACGGTGCTTCACGTGCCTCTTGCTCATCCATGATGAGGTCACAAATTTGTCTTGCATGTATAAGTCAAAGTGATCGCCTTCATATTTTTGAGGATTTGGAGCCATGGCGTGAAAGCTTAGTGTTGGCGGGGGTGGATTGTTGTATTCATCATGGATCCGTGTATGTGGCTCTTATGGCTCATAGTCTTGCAACTCGTTTTTGATTACTCTGACGTATATCCTCGGCCATTGTTGTTAGGGGCGTGATTGGTACGGTTGATTTGAATGAGTCCATTGATATGATCTGAATAGTGGTGAAGCGGTTGGTCGTTAGGTGGGAAAAGGTCTCCCTTCTCTATAAACGGACTGGAAGTGGACTTCCCTGCCACAATTTCCACATGTTTGGGTGAGTGCAGGGCATGATCTAAGTTGGTTGTGAACTAAGGTGAGCACAGTATTCTTGGGCTTTCCTTCACCACTGTTGCAGTGGTCTTGGGTCACCGTGGGGGGTGGTGACACCCACCTCGTCTGTTGGACGTTTCAGGTAACTTTGTGGCTTGTGGGTAAGGCCTTATCTGGGCACTCCGATGCAGGCTGGCCTGTTGAGCTCGTGTCTGGAGGGGTCCAGTCCTATCAGCAGGTGCTGGGCCGGTCTGGGTGGTCCTGTGTGGCAAGGCCGGGCCACTAGCAGCAGTCAGGGTTTCCAAGATTCATTAGGAGTTGCTGGAGTCATGCATTTTGCAGGGGGTCCAGTGGGATCACTGTCCTTGGATGTGCAGGAGCAGTTTCAGTACTGGTGCCCAGTGGGATCACTGGCCCGGGCGGAAACACGCAACGGGATCGCTGGTGTGGGAGAGCAACTCACGTTGGATCCTGATGAAACACGCGGCGGGATTGCCTGCATGTGTGAGCGCAGCCGCTCTGCACGGCGCTTCGTATCCTTGGGATCACAGATGCGTATTGCAGGACCTTGGAGGCAGGAGGACGCTGGTGAGCCATGTCGAACCTCGTCGCCAGTTGTTAGAGGTTATTTACCTTGCATGTAAAAGGAGGCACACCTACTAATACATATTACATCCTTCTTTATTTCAACACGTACTAGAAGTGAAGTCCACTTCCTGCTCCTGCACCTAGACCCCCTCCTCTAACAACATCACATCCTGTCGTGACTCGCCCTGGAGGGGACTGTCTTAAAGAGACAGTCCCTGTAACACTTTCGGGCTTGCAAATCTGTAAACCAAATGGAAATGTAGCCCTATTTAAATTTGAGCGGCTCTTGTCACAATTCCCATTAGCCCTAAAAATGTGGACACTCCTATCAAACTGTCCAACAGCATAAGAGGTATCATACCTGAGAAGGTTATCGCTCCTGGAAGTGCCCAAATAAGTCAACTTTCGGGGTGGCGGCATATGACTTAAGGACAAAAAATGTATGCAGTGCCTCCATAAGCATGTTGGGTGTTTATACCACGAGAAGTAACTACAAAAATGTGTGCGGCCATGCATAGGAGCCATCAAGCAATATTCAAAAACCTCAATTTATGGTACATCATAAGGAAGAGGGGACGGGTGTGCCTCATAGTGGAATCGTGCACGCTGCAGTCAATCTTTTCCCAAAAACGTTTATTGGAAAACGCTGCAGGTTTGTGGAAGAACATGACATATGTGTCATATCACCTTTGTGTGTGCCAAAGTATCAATTATTGCATGGAGACCCCATCCCCATATCTGTCCTGCTCCTGGTTGAGCTCCCCTTTACCTTATTCAAAACACAGTGTGTGTCAGCCTTCGCCCGAGACATTAGCCGCGAAACTACAGGGCAACCAGTGTTCTTATACTGGGACTTAGTCACGTGATATCACGTCCGCATCTGATGTGGAAACTATGTATTTCCAAAGACTAGAGCGCTCCAGATATGGCTATATTATAGGGTGTCTTCGAAGAACATCCATTTTGATATGAATATAGGTTAATCTCTTTTAATGTAAACACTAGCTCTATGTGCATAGGTGTAAAGAAGCATTTAGCCAAATGATGTATAAAAACATAGTACACTGTGTTAGCTTGTTGTGTTTATCTAATGATCTAGCCCTCCCATGGCTCATAACTGGTGTTGCGGCACCAAATTGGAATGGACTAGTGGACAGCCTAGGAGGGTCATGTAGTTACTCCCGTCCTGTGCTTCTGAACAGGTGCTAAAATCGGTATGCCACAAGGGAAGAATGCGGAAGTAAGACCAACTTAATTTCTATTGGAGACAATTGACATACAGCTATAAGTGTCTCTTATTATATTACACATGGTGGATTAACGGCCTAAATACAGCTCATAGTAAAGGTCACTGACACAAAGCAAAAGTCCATTTGCAAACATGCAACGGGAGCTGCTCATTAAGGCCCCTAGCGTGGGTTTGAAGTGTGTGGATCCTACACGCATCTTTATACAGAAGTGTATTTGTCACATTACTGTTGGTGGCCACAACATCCAAAACTCACCAAACAATGTCTTCTGGGCCATGTTAAAATTCAATGTAATGCAGTACCTTTGGCGCTGAAATTGTTTTTGCATCTGATTTTATATCTGTGATTCCAAATTCTTTTGTTCACAGGGCGAATTGTCTGACCTGTATACTTCAAACCACAAGGGTATTTGATGCAGTTTATAACTTTAGGGGGCTTTTGTAATCCGAGAAATGTCCAAAGCCCAATTTTCTATGGTTAACTTCAAACGATTTCCCCTTTTTTGTAAACCTGCACACTGTACATGTGCCACTTGGGTAGTGTCCAGTTAGCTCTCTCAGGTTCCATAGTGTGGTTCTGATCTTGATTTTCTTAAAGTGGGAATGTGTTAGGTATTCTTTCAAATGTTTAGATCGTTTCAGCGCCATACTTGGCAAGGATTCTCTTGGTAAGTAGAGTTGAACAATAGGCCAGGCGTTTTTACTCAACAGCTGAAGCTGTGCCGTACTCTAACTAAACGTAGTTACAAAGGTGAGTCTATTCTCAGACATGTCTTTGTCTCATGGTGCTAGAAGTGTGTCACGTCGGGTGAATCTTGCTCTCGTCGCTTTTTGGGATATCCCCGGGCTCTCAGTCTATGCTCCAGTTTGTTAGCATGAGTATACAAATCTGTGGCATCTGTGCAATTGCTGAACATTCTGAGATTTTGTCCATATGGGATCTTCTAGGAAGGTAACTAGTGAAATGAAGAAGCATATTGCTATCTGCGCTTTTTCTGTACAGATTGCATGTAAGTCTCCCATCCTTGTTCTTTATAATCAATTCCAGAAAAAAAGAATGTTGCTCAAACTGATGGACATTGTAAACACATTCTGAGGAGTTCTACCATTGAGCCATACATGACATTTAGTTATGGTAGGTATATCTCCTCTCCATTCATCAATACAACTACAAATCTCCCTTCCATTCCCACCCCCCCTTCTCTTCTTGCTAATTTTACTCATTAACATTTCTTTTAGCAAAAACAGACCATCGGTAGAACTTCACAGTGGCAGAAGAGCACTGTATAAATCCCAATAACATAACAGATTTTGTGTGGGCAAACGGATCACACTTAGATGTTATTTATGCAATTATCCACACGTTTCACATGTTATTTATGTATTTATTCATTTTAGTTTGATAAGGCGCGAGCCCTTAGGCACAGCTGTTTCTTAGTTTTTCCAAAGCAAAAGGACAAAAAGGTGGTAGTGTGATCTTTCATAGGTTTTGGAAACATTCAGATCAGATAAGTATGAAGGAAGGAACAATTTGCTCTGGATCCCGAGTTGCAGTCACACTGCCAGTCCCCATTTATTTAGAGTCCATAGGACTCTGTTGGGCTTTTTGGCACTATTACCGCTGGCAGCAATAGCTCCGAAAGTGAGGTATATATATGTAAATGCTTCTTAATATTTCTTTGTCCTATCTGACCTGATCTGCAGTCTAGTCCTGAACATGTATCTTACATGTCTGAAACCCACCTGACTTTGTCTCTTGCATATCTGTATACCTGATGTAGCCCCACATACCATGAGGTGTGGCTTTTCCAGACTATGCAACTACCTGATTTTGTCTCTTATGTATCTGTATACCTGATGTAGCCCCCTGTACCATGATGTGTGGCTTCTCCAGACTATGCACCTTCCTGATGTGTCTCTTGCGCATATATATACCTAATGTAGCACCCCGTACAATCAGGGGTGGGTTTTCCAGACTATGCACATACCTGATTTTGTCTCCTGCATATCTGTATCCCGGATGTAGTACCCTACCCCCACAGCATGAGGCGTGGCTCTGCCAGTTTATGCTTTTCAAGAACCACCTGTATGTTGAAACCTGAATGACTGGTCCTGCATTTTGAAGAATGTCACCTCGCACTTACTGTATCTAGCACCCTGATTCCTTAGTGCGCTGATATGAATGCAAATAAAGAAATAAATACATGAAATAGGTAAGGGGGTTTTCATTGCTGGTTTAGGTGCTATGCATCCAGAGGGATTTGGAAAGTAGGCCTGATTTCTGTGTGAATGATACAAAAGAAACTTAGAATTGAGTAAACTAGGAGCTGTTGACACCATTGTCCCTAAATCAGAGCAGCAGGTGTACTACCCTTGTGTTGTATTTGGGATATGGGAAAGGTACATGGGAATGTCAAGTGATAATATGACATGGCTGGCATGTACTGTACCATGAGGTGAGCAGGCCAGCACTAGAGGAATGTAATTTGGTTACGTTTGGATTTGGATGCGACTATCCTTCCATATTGGGTATTGAAAATCCCAATAAGAACTCTTGTGTGGTGGTGTAGATGACTTTATTAGCTTCCCATGTTGTGGAGATGCTGCAGTCAGAAATGTGTGTCACTAATGTTGTGACGTTGTTCAGTCAGACAGGGTTAAGGGATAGGCAGGGAAAGTGACAGGTCTGTACATTTTATTGTATTTTCAATCACAGAACTTTCATTGATTGTGTTCATTTTTCAATTGACAAGCAAGACAGATGTATAGTAAGTAAGGAGGTTAGTAAACACAAAAAATACACAGGGATATTTGGGCTGCATCCATCAAAAGAATAGGCAAATACACAGATGGAAATGCAGTAGATACAAATGCATAAAGATATAATAAGAGCAGTAGCTGTAAAGACATGCAATCTATGTTTGATGTGTTGCAATTTCCGACTCATGATGGTACATTTTATTTTTTGGATTGTATATTTGATTTATTGTAAATCTTAATACATTAGTAGATTACCATACAGTATAACAATATGGCAGCACATTTATGTAGAATACTAAAATACAATACACATTATTGCATTAATCCAAAATTAACGGATACACGGCTCTTCATAAAACCATTAAAAAAATCAACCAAGATCGAAAACACTATTTCATGATTTCATGACTCCAGTGCCCAAGATCACACAAACAGTAAAAATAAACACAGCAAAACACATGTAAGAGTGGGAAACATGCTCACACTCTTACCAGGTGAAAACAATAAATCCTAGAAATCCAGCAAAGCTGCTTGGGACTCTTTAGGTAAGGGAAATCAGCCATTTAAGAGAATTTTCCCTAACATTGAGGGAGCAGGAAGTGGACTTCACTTTCAGTACGTGTTGAAATAAAGAAGGTTGTAATATGCATTAGCTGGTGTGCCTCTTATTGCATGCGAGGTAAATAACCTCTAATAGAAAGAGAATCAGTTTCCCACCCTTGAGGATGAATCCTTCAACCAAGCCGTTTCCCCCTCCAATTCTTGTTTTCCTCTCGTGGCATTTCTTCATTGAAGATTATTGGCCAATGGGCCATCACATGCGGCTGTTGACAGATTTTCTTATTTCTCTAAGACACACATAAGTAACTCCAACTGTTGGTCTTTTCCACACCTATTTTTGGCTTTAGGAAGGCGTTACAATCGATTACGCCGAAACGTCGAAGAAATGCAGGCAAATACATACACCAAACTGTAATGCCCAGTACCTGCTTACACTTTGGCTATCCTTGGTTTTTCAGAAACCATTTCTGATAAGAAGACATAGGTGTGAAAGAATTAAGAAGATGTCCCCTATCAAGGAATTCAACTCTTTAAAGTGATTTTTGGATTTCTCTGAACCATTTGCATTTCAATGTTTACACATTGTACTGTAAATCTGTTTTGTGGAATTTGCACAATGTATTAAATTAGGTGGTTTCACAGCTGCTATTACATTGCGCTGTTTGCACATTGCGTGGTTCCCACATTAAGAGTTTACATCTTTTTAAACTTGATTTTATGTAAATCATAGTTTCAATGGACACTGTGCATGTTGTCTTAAAAAATTGTGATTACAAGATGTAACTTAGTTTTAAGCATTTCAAAAAGTGAATTTAGAAATCTATAGAGTTCTAGTAAAGTAGCTATATTATTGCCTTCCATTAAGCTTTCACATAATGGAACACTCACATCTTCAAATTGGCTATAGACAAAATGATTAAATGTTTTCTGAGGTTACCAGTCTTTGTACAATATAACGTTAAATGTTTCGATGATTCAGTAGTATCGACCATCCCACATAATCTTCACATTCTTGTTGATTTCTCTAATCTCAACCCTGGGCCTATACATTCAAGTGTAGGTAATACATTTATCTTAAATATAATGTAGGTTGACTGAGCAAGGCTGCAAAGAAACAGGTGGATGCAGCTAGGCAATGGACACCTGTTTCTGGCAAAACATGCATATTCCTTGTATGATGGGCAATAGCCCAGTTGCTCAGTCATTTCAATTCAGACCATTCTGTATAGTTTAGACTTGGTTTTAATGGGCTTCTAGAGAAGCTCCTCAACGTCAGAATTACAATCTTGTCTAAAATCCAATCCATTTGACTGATAAAATTAGAAAAGGAGCTAACTGATCCAGACTGGAATGCTTAATGCAAGTCCATGTGTAATGAATCAAGGGGGAGCATATATTTCAGCACTTGTCCACAGCTGGGACAACTTTACTATCATATGTAGGGAGGTTAGACCCATCTCATGTCTGATGATTACATTTGGTAGAGAAAGTGGTAGACCCAAAGTCTGCTTCCAAACAATGCCCTGGATAGTTTTCAGATAGGAACTGATATCTGCCAACAGTATATCGAAGCCATGGGTGATAGAAGGCACAGTCGTAGAGGCATACAAATGCAAAACAGTAAAACTGACAATGTGCACAACCTACAATAGATTCTGTTCTAATAAAGGCTGTGTCCTGGCTTATATTTCTTCTTTCAAAATTATGATCGAAATAGAATGAGATAAAGTATATCCCAGATAACGAAGGGAGGGGACCTTTCTAAACAGTAGTCCCCCACTTGCCAACACATAGTTAATGGGTTATTGGAACACATTATTACTTTAGATTATCAACAGCATAGGTGAATAAAAGTGACAATTTTCTTTGTACAACATTTGGGGTCTGATCAAAGAACAAAAAAAGTCTGCAAAAGCAAGCCTTTAAAGCTTGGTATTACCAAGCATTACAGGATACAAGATGTCCCCAGACCAATGTTCTTCCTTATACGAGAAATAGAGATTAAGAAGAATAGGTGCTGGGACAGAGCCGTTTTTTAGAACTATGTAGGTGTGAATAGGTTTCATAACAAGGCCCTATTTAATTTGCCTGATTCTGACAGCCGTATTTTTGTGTAAGCAAGAGTGGTAGTATTCGTAAAATAACAGGTGGGACATTCATCTTCAATAATTGAACCCAAAGTTTATTACAGGCAATTTGGTCCAAAGCATTGTACATTCCAACTGAGTTCATGTAAACTGTACCAATAGACCCATTCTGACCTCTGCCAACAGATGAGAAAATACTGTTCCATTCAATGATGTCTCTAAATGCTGTCTAAACCACGCATAAAAACACAAAGGAAGCCCCAATTTGGAAACAACATTTTTCAAAATCCTTCAACACCAGGGCGGCAAATGTTTTACTAATAACTTCCAATATAGCTACCAGTCTATAATTTGCCATGTTGGATCGATCAACGTTTTTAAAAATTGTGATAATGTATGAATGATTCCAAGAAGGTGGGACATTGTATTTTTTCAAAGATTTCCGTAACTATACTAAGTAAAATCCAAGACCATAAATCAGGATAATATTTAATAGTACATGAAGCAAGGCCATCAGGCCCTGGAGCCCTAGAAGATTTCGAGTTTCAAATTGTCAAGCATATATCCTCCTGTGACCATGAAAAAAATGCATCCTCATTATGTAATTTCAAAAAGGATACCACCCATTTAGAGGTCAATTTAGGAAACTTATTTTGATAAAATTGGCGGTACTTTATGTTCCCAATCAGGTGATGTGTTTTAGCATCCACCAGGAAAAACGTATATGTCATGTCGTTGGACTGCTGTACTGGCTGTGTGTGTAGTTAACATAGATTATGCTATGTGGAAGCCTCATGGCTGTCAAGGCCTTCCCCCTGTGTACCTAGGATCCCTGTTGTAATTTATATGGCATGCACCTGTTTACTGTGTGGATTCTTGGGACATATGTTGACACTGAGCATAGTGAGATGTATGATGTACCTGTTGGATGTGCTACCTAGATGTTGCCTGGACCTTTGGCATTGTGTAGCTCGTATCACAATTTGCAAATTCTTGGCCATGCTGGCAAGGATGACCTGCTCTTGGAGCGCAAGGGGCACCAGCACAAAGTGTGAGTGTCCTTCTTGTTTTTCTAATGTGATTAACCTCACAATTGCTCTCCTCTTTTTTCCATTTCTACTTGGGTTTTTTCCATTTCTACTTGGGTTTTAAGATCTGTGCTGATTAATGTCCAATGCATTCATCTCCACAGTGCTATGTCTGATTGTCAGACAGTGCACTGGCAGGTTACGGATTCCTATGTTATTCTGCGAGGAACAGTGGAGCAGTACATTTGCCTCTGCTTCAGTGAACTTGTGCTTACTGTGGGTGGACTTCTGCGTAGCCGCTCCACTAGCAGTGCCCACATGGATGATTTGGCATGTAATGTGTGGTCTATGACAGAGTTTGTGGCAGATGGCTGTGTGTGCTTAATACCTATTATGATGATTCTGCTGCTGGAAAATGTGTCTGTCTTAGTGATTGCCATTATTAAATGTGTTATTAATGATTTGGTGTCTATACAAGTATGGGTCATTCGCCTTGATGTGTAAGTGTGATTTGACAGTTGGTTAGTGATTTCTCTTTTATGTTATCTTTTTATGTATTTAACTCAAGCTTAGTCAAACATGTTAATAGTTTAGCTAAGTCTGACGTTTGGCAAAGTTACTGAATCTGGCTCCTTATATTTAACAGATTGTAAGTGTTGGCCGTGGAGTACGGGTGAGTACCATATGTTTGACTGTGTCATTAGATTAGTGACTGCTGGCATGAGTACTGAATTAAGTAGTGGAACTTAATTTGATAATCAAGCCAGCTGGTAATCAGCTAATATGGGGAGCCTGTGCTAAAAGTGAGTTGAAGAAGTCTATCTTTACCGAAACAACCAGTTGCTGTGTGGTTTCTGTAATTATGGTAAACCTTTAGAGTGCATTAAAGAAAATATAACATGCATGTAGATAACATTGAAATAAAATAACAATTGCTTTAGCCCAGATGGCTAGTAATGTAACACAATCATTAACAGTCGTTGGCGGTTACTGTGTTAGATGATATAAGTTAACTGATTCCTCTCCTATAGCCTAGATGGGGAAATAGAGAACCCTTTTTCATTTCAGGGGAAATATTAATATTCTTTGTTAAGAAAAAGGTGTTCCAACAAGGCGGCTCTCCGTGTGTCAGGGTGTACTTATTTGGGGCTTTACGATGCCTTATTGGTGAAATGACTTAGCGTTGAGCTTTCAGATGTTTTCCTAGTTGAGGCTTGGTGTTGGTGCTGATGTTGTTGTCTGATTCCTTTTTCTGAATCGTTTGAGAGTAATTAAAACAACATTGTTTGAGAGATGCAACATACCAGTAAATTACCTTGGGAGCGTGGGGTACAAGCATATGTTACTAGGCTTTGCTGATCCTTAATGCCTACACATTCCCTGCCTTATGTCTCATCGATATGAGTAGCTCCACAAAGTCTGACATTTCAATGAGGCAGAAAGAGGGTTTAATGTGAGTGGTACTGCAGCTCCCCAATTAGGTTGAAACTGGGCCTCTTCCAGGCTTCTCTCTCTCTTGTTTTTTTCTTCGTGGAGGGAGGCCAACTTGGAACCCCCCACTCCAGAGTCCCGAATTATTGTGATGTTAAGAATGCACCAGATATCTGGGCAACTATATTGTTCATATTGTTCCAAGACATCATTGATAAATGGAAAACACCAGATTCTTGGAAACTGTCACATATCATACAAATGTATTAAAAAGGAAATACAGAGAGGCCAGATAGTTATCACCCTATTACTTTGTTGGATGCAGACAGCAAGCTATTAGCGGGAATCATATTGTTTGAGCTGGAGGCATGGGAAATGGAGTAGAAGCGCTTAGACACATTTCAAACTGGCTTCAGAAAGGGGCTTAGCACATCACTTAATGGCTTAATAATCCAGGTCCTGGATCATTCTGCAAATCAGAGTCAAGGGCAATGATTGTACATTGCCAGTATATACCTATCTATGGCCTTTTATGTTGAACCTTCAATTTAAGAAAAATATGGTTTGAGAAAAAGATAGTTAGAGATAAAAGAAAGTTATTGACATAACATATGAAGTTGAGATGATCTAACCTAAGACGAAGTACCTGTCAGAAAAGAGGCACCAAGAGAATAAAGCTGTGTAAGTAATTAAGGGAATTAACCACCCTGAAGATACAAAACCAATTAGAAGATGTGTAAAAACAATTAAAATGTAGTTGATACGCCCAAAGTTAATTAGGCTTATTGTTTGTCTTTTCATGAAGTCACCCTGGCTGCCAAAGAATTAAGAGTAGCGAGGTACTGAACCACGCTGAGAATCATCATGATAAATATTGTGTCAGAGAGAACAAAACAGTCTATTTTTGATCAGTATTGATTGTGTATTCCCCTGAAGAATTTCAAGAATAATGAGTGTGTGAGAATGAATGCTGTGGAATGAAACATGCTGGGATAAGTTGTGTGTAAGGAAAAAGGATGATTGAAAAAATTAAAAACGTATGCAAATAGTGAATTTCTGAACTCTATGGGCCTCATTACACGGATGGCGGTAAGGATTTACTGGTACCGGTAAAATACCGGTACTGGTAAATCCTTACCGCCTTACTACGAGGTCCCTTTGCGGGTTGGGGGATTTAACGCCTGCTTTTTGCAGGCGTTAAAAACCAACCCGCAAAGGGACCCAGGGAGCTAATTACGGTACCGCAATTTGCGGTACCGTAATTAGCGCCTTCCCCATTCCCATTATGCCCTATGGGGCAAAAATGGGAATGTGGAAGGGCAATGGTGGAAGGGGGAATTACCGCCCCACCAACCTTGGAATGGGGCGGTAATTCCCCTTTCCGCCAAGGCGGTGCCGGTATCTTACCGGCATGAACCATGGCGCTCATAGCGCCATGGTTCTCCGCCATCCGTGTAATGAGGCCCTATATCACTGCTTTGAGCTTTACTCCAAAAAACTAAATTATATGTTGTTTGAACTATTGGCAATAATGGAGAGCGAGAACAATGTAAAAATGTAAGATACATTTCTCAATATTTTATCAATTGAATATGGCAACACTATAAGATTTGCCTTTTAAGAAGGAACATGATTTTAAGATAAATGAAAGGTATATTTTTTGATAAAAGATGTGTTGAAGATGTATTAAAGAAATCAAAAATAAGATGGAGATATAATAGGGAACTCCAACTTGATAGGCATATGGTGACATTTTGAAAAGACAGAGGACCCCCCAAACACACTGTGTGTAAGCAATTGAAAAAAGTATTTTTGAAGGAGGGAATGTTTGGAAGGGTCCATATAAATATCCCCTTTTGTCTCTCTTTTGTTGAGAAGAACATGCAGAGGGACATCAGCAATGAAACAGAATGTAGATATGTTTTGTGCCAGGGGTGTGAGCAGGCCGCATGTTTGTTCAACGTATACCTTTCGGATATGGGGGAAGATCTGTCTTGGGATGCATTTGTATCTCCGAACAAAAGAAGTTCTAAACTATGCTGGTTAACATATGCAGACAGCTTCCTTTTACTGGATTCTATTCAGGTTGGGTTACACATATTGTTAAACGTGTTTACTGCCTATACAGTTGCTAATGATTAAAAATGGAATGCCACCAAAACAAAAATTATATGGTTTGGTAACAAAAGAGCAAAAAGCCTTGTTTTAAATGGTTTGAAGATGGTAGCGCATTGGAAACAACTGACAAGTTGAAATACTCGGGATTCACCGGTGGTCACATCCAACTAAAGAGGCTATCTTCTTGAATTTGGATGTGAAATACCAAACCTTCAAAGCTCAGATGAAGAGGATTAGCTTTAAGTATGGCTGTTTTACAAGTTTACCTTTATTGAACTTATATGTGGGAAAGGCTGTTTCCTCCCTTTTATATGTTATTTTGCATGAACTTATTTAAAACTAAGGAGCGATTACAAAAGTGGAAAGGCAATAATAACATGAATCTTATGTGTAAATTCTGCACAAGGGAACCGGAAACATTGAAGCATCTAGTTCGTTTTTTGCATCAACCTAGGCAATGAAAGAACTTTACACCTGGGACCATGGAGTGTTAGCCACCCCGCCTTAATGGAACCGATTTGAAATTGTTACTTCCTCTTACACACTTCTTAAGAACAATTGAAGTGAGACTAAGTTTGGTTGCTGTTGTTTAGGAAGTAAGCAACGGCTAAATGGAGTGTTGGGGTAAACCGAATGTTTGAGGGAGTAGGTGGACTTGAGGAACATGTGGAATGATGTAAAACCATGTATGTTACATGCTGCTTGTTGATATGTTTGGAAAAAAGATTTTAAAGGTTTGTATAAACCGTATGAAATAAAAATGTTAAAAAATATGTCTTGGAAATTAACTTTCTAGCTTATAAGATAGATCTGAGTGTTATTGATGGGAAAACATGGAAGGGAGTCTTGAACTTCCCCAACTCTATTGTTCAGCATTCATTTGGATTAACACCTTTGAAGTGTTGGTTTCGCTGGTGTAGGTTTGTAGTTATATAGGACAATTCTGCTCCCAGTAGAACATTCTCTTTATGAGAATGTAAATGTTCACCGCTGTGGAAACAAAAATACATGCCCAATATATATTGTTAAGAAAAGGGCTAAAAGCATCACTAAGTCCCTATGTGTTGAGAATGTGATGAAGTCTAAAAGGAGACTCACTGATAAGGGCTGCGGTGACACTGAGGAGTTATAAACAGTGTAATCACCTAAATGGGATTCTTGTGGACAGGGAATCATTCTTAAATATCTGACCTCTGTGCCTATTTCGAACTGACATTTGCAGTTTTTGATGTTCAGATTACATCTACTGCCTACAGGAGAGATACATGTGATCACAAGGAAGTAGGATCCCTTGAAACGCAGTTGTGAACATTGTAAAGAGCAGGGAACTGTGGCACGTGTACATCTTATAATGATACAATGCTTGGGACTGCTAATGTGTTTTTTTTTGGATACACGTGTGGCTGATTTGAGTTGGCTTAATACGGAAGCCTGCTGGCAGTGAATTGTCTCGGTCATGAGCTGTGCCTGACTTTGGCTTTACTCAGTTTTCTAAACATCATCAATGAAGTGATGCTAATGAAGTGAATGGCCTGTTGAGCAAATTGCTGATGAGAACTACACTAGAATTATATCTAAAGGCGACATATCCATAATCACTATTAATTGTATTTTACAATTGTGTTGGTTAGGCCTCATTTTTATTTTAATTTGTGTACCAGACAGGACCTTGTTTTAATTGCCTTTGTTTAAGAATTGTAATTGTGATTTTGTATTGCTGTTACATTTTGTATGACATCTGAATGTTGATTACTAATGTTTTCTTTCTGTGCAAAAAGTGTGCATGTTAAACTAAAACATGTTAAATAGAAACATATGTATTGTCATTTTGTTCATGTAGCTGCCATTTATCAACGTGCCCATTATGAGCATATGGATTATAAAGTAGTTCTCCATACTCGCCATGACCAGTGGAGTTTTGTGCACTGCCTTGGAAAGGCAACATTTCCAAATGATACCATTAGGAAGACGCCATCTACGGAGCAGATTACCCAGTGGAAAGTGAATTTGAAAAAGGTCATGACTCCTTAAAAATGTAATATAATGTAAAAGTCACATATTGATTTATCTGCTCAGCGTATGATTCATAAGCTCTCTCTGGTTTGTAAAGGAAATTAAGAGTGAAGGGCGTTGTTATGTGTATCACAATACTTCAGTTGAGTTTAGTGGAACGATTCTAAAATACATATAAACACCTAGCCCCAATGTATCCTCACCCTCATGTTGGACTACACAGTGGACACATGAAGGAAACAAAAAAGTGCAAGCCCAGTCAACAAATTCCTAGACTCTTACAATGTACGAAACGCTCAGTTTCAACTGGTGTGCTTTTATTGTTTTGAATGTCAGCACCAATGGTCGCGCAGGCTGTGGCTTTGCACAACTTTTAAGAACGTCTTTTTTTCTATCAGATATAACAGACTGCGACAAGATACGCCCCTGCAATACACAGTGGGCCCAATTACGAATGACGGTGACATGGTGCTCTGTGATCGTAACCTTTAGTCAGTTTGAGGCAACAGCCTGAGAATTCCTCCCTACCAGAAATGGACAGCCGTATACCTGTCAGTGCAAGTTGCAACATCGATTTTCCACGGCATTGCCGTTTTTACTTGCTTTCGACTGTACAATGAAATGTGAACTTAATTCAAAAGATAACTTGTTTCATTTAGTGTGTCATTAATAAGACATTATTTCATGTAACGTTGCTGAATTCAAACATTTAATTCTATGTGTAAACCTCCTACGGAGGTGTCTTTCTGCAAAGCATCTTTCAAAAGATTTTTTTCAGAATGTGATACTAACATAAGAAATAGGGATTGAAATCCAGAGCAAAGGGTTTCTCAAAAGCATAGCCTAATGACACAAATTCCCTGGTGACCTGCAAGTAAGCAGTTCAAAATGTAATATCAGATGCATGACTCAGGGCACAGGTGACACAAGGATAGGGGCTTAGCACATCACTTAATGGCTTAATAATCCAGGTCCTGGATCATTCTGCAAATCAGAGTCAAGGGCAATGATTGTACATTGCCAGTATAGACCTATCTATGGCCTTTGATGTGGTAAACCGTAATAGGCTGTGGCACAAGTTGAAAAAGTGGGGCCTACACAAATGTAAGCTGAATATTTACATTTTTTAAAACTCAAATGAAGGTTATGTTGAACCTTCAATTTAAGAAAAATATGGTTTGAGAAAAAGATAGTTAGAGATAAAAGAAAGTTATTGACATAACATATGAAGTTGAGATGATCTAACCTAAGACGAAGTACCTGTCAGAAAAGAGGCACCAAGAGAATCAAGCTGTGTAAGTAATTAAGGGAATTAACCACCCTGAAGATACAAAACCAATTAGAAGATGTGTAAAAACAATTAAAATGTAGTTGATACGCCCAAAGTTAATTAGGCTTATTGTTTGTCTTTTCATGAAGTCACCCTGGCTGCCAAAGAATTAAGAGTAGCGAGGTACTGAACCACGCTGAGAATCATCACGATAAATATTGTGTGAGAGAGAACAAAACAGTCTATTTTGATCAGTATTGATTGTGTATTCCCCTGAAGAATTTCCAGAATAATGAGTGTGTGAGAATGAATGCTGTGGAATGAAACACGCTGGGATAAGTTGTGTGTAAGGAAAAAGGATGATTGAAAAAATTAAAAACGTAAGCAAATAGTGAATTTCTGAACTCTATGGGCCTCATTACACGGATGGCGGTAAGGATTTACTGGTACCGGTAAAATACCGGTACTGGTAAATCCTTACCGCCTTACTACGAGGTCCCTGTGCGGGTTGGGGGATTTAACGCCTGCTTTTTGCAGGCGTTAAAAACCAACCCGCAAAGGGACCCAGGGAGCTAATTACGGTACCACAATTTGCGGTACCGTAATTAGCGCCTTCCCCATTCCCATTATGCCCTATGGGGCAAAAATGGGAATGGGGAAGGGCAATGGTGGAAGGGGGAATTACCGCCCCGCCAACCTTGGAATGGGGCGGTAATTCCCCTTTCCGCCAAGGCGGTGCCGGTATTTTACCAGCATGAACCATGGCGCTAATAGCGCCATGGTTCTCCGCCATCCGTGTAATGAGGCCCTATATCACTCCTTTGAGCTTTACTCCAAAAAACTAAATTATATGTTGTTTGAACTATTGGCAATAATGGAGAGCGAGAACAATGTAAAAATGTAAGATACATTTCTCAATATTTTATCAATTGAATATGGCAACAATATAAGATTTGCCTTTTAAGAAGGAACATGATTTTAAGATAAATGAAAGGTATATTTTTTGATAAAAGATGTGTTGAAGATGTATTAAAGAAATCAAAAATAAGATGGAGATATAATAGGGAACTCCAACTTGATAGGCATATGGTGACATTTTGAAAAGACAGAGGACCCCCCAAACACACTGTGTGTAAGCAATTGAAAAAAGTGTTTTTGAAGGAGGGAATGTTTGGAAGGGTCCATATAAATATCCCCTTTTGTCTCTCTTTTGTTGAGAAGAACATGCAGAGGGACATCAGCAATGAAACAGAATGTAGATATGTTTTGTGCCAGGGGTGTGAGCAGGCCACATGTTTGTTCAACGTATACCTTTCGGATATGGGGGAAGATCTGTCTTGGGATGCATTTGTATCTCCGAACAAAAGAAGTTCTAGACTATGCTGGTTAACATATGCAGACAGCTTCCTTTTACTGGATTCTATTCAGGTTGAGTTACACATATTGTTAAACGTGTTTACTGCCTATACAGTTGCTAATGATTAAAAATGGAATGCCACCAAAACAAAAATTATATGGTTTGGTAACAAAAGAGCAAAAAGCCTTGTTTTAAATGGTTTGAAGATGGTAGCGCATTGGAAACAACTGACAAGTTGAAATACTCGGGATTCACCTGTGGTCACATCCAACTAAAGAGGCTATCTTCTTGAATTTGGATGTGAAATACCAAACCTTCAAAGCTCAGATGAAGAGGATTAGCTTTAAGTATGGCTGTTTTACAAGTTTACCTTTATTGAACTTATATGTGGGAAAGGCTGTTTCCTCCCTTTTATATGTTATTTTGCATGAATTTATTTAAAACTAAGGAGCGATTACAAAAGTGGAAAGGCAATAATAACATGAATCTTATGTGTAGATTCTGCACAAGGGAACCGGAAACATTGAAGCATCTAGTTCGTTTTTTGCATCAACCTAGGCAATGAAAGAACTTTACACCTGGGACCATGGAGTGTTAGCCACCCCTCCTTAATGGCACCGATTTGAAATTGTTACTTCCTCTTACACACTTCTTTAGAACAATTGAAGTGAGACTAAGTTTGGTTGCTGTTGTTTAGGAAGTAAGCAACGGCTAAATGGAGTGTTGGGGTAAACCGAATGTTGGAGGGAGTAGGTGGACTTGAGGAACATGTGGAATGATGTAAAACCATGTATGTTACATGCTGCTTGTTGATGTGTTTGGAAAAAAAGATTTTAAAGGTCTGTATAAACCGTATGAAATAAAAATTTTAAAAAATATGTCTTGGAAATTAACTTTCTAGTTTATAAGATAGATCTGAGTGTTATTGATGGGAAAACATGGAAGGAAGTCTTGAACTTCCCCAACTCTATTGTGCAGCATTCATTTGAATTAACACCTTTGAAGTGTTGGTTTCGCTGGTGTACGTTTGTAGTTACATAGGACAATTCTGCTCCCAGTAGAACATTCTCTTTATGAGAATGTAAATGTTCACCGCTGTGGAAACAAAAATACATGCCCAATATATATTTTTAAGAAAAGGGCTAAAGGCATCACTCAGTCCCTATGTGTTGAGAATGTGATGAAGTCTAAAAGGAGACTCACTGGTAAGGGCTGCGGGGACACTGAGGAGTTATAAACAGCGTCATCACCTAAATGGGATTCTTGTGGACAGGGAATCATTCTTAAATATCTGACCTCTGTGCCTATTTCGAACTGACATTTGCAGTTTTTGAGGTTCAGATTAAATCTACTGCCTACAGGAGAGATACATGTGATCACAAGGAAGTAGGATCCCTTGAAACGCGAGTTGTGAACATTATAAAGAGCAGGGAACTGTGGCACGTGTACATCTTATAATGATACAATGCTTGGGACTGCTAATGTGTTTTTTTTGGATACACGTGTGGCTGATTTGAGTTGGCTTAATACAGAAGCCTGCTGGCAGTGAATTGTCTCGGTCATGAGCTGTGCCTGACTTTGGCTTTACTCAGTTTTCTAAACATCATCAATGAAGTGATGCTAATTAAGTGAATGGCCTGTTGAGCAAATTGCTGATGAGAACTACACTAGAATTATATCTAAAGGCGACATATCCATAATCACTATTAATTGTATTTTACAATTGTGTTGGTTAGGCCTCATTTTTATTGTAATTTGTGTACCAGACAGGACCTTGTTTTAATTGCCTTTGTTTAAGAATTGTAATTGTGATTTTGTATTGCTGTTACATTTTGTATGACATCTGAATGTTGACGACTAATGTTTTCTTTCTGTGCAAAAAGTGTGCATGTTAAACTAAAACATGTTAAATAGAAACATATGTATTGTCATTTTGTTCATGTAGCTGCCATTTATCAACGTACCCATAATGAGCATATGGATTATAAAATAGTTCTCCATACTCGCCATGACCAGTGGAGTTTTGTGCACTGCCTTGGAAAGGCAACATTTCCAAATGATACCATTAGGAAGACGCCATCTACGGAGCAGATTACCCAGTGGAAAGTGTAATTTGAAAAAGGTCATGACTCCTTAAAAATGTAATATAATTTAAAAGTCACATATTGATTTATCTGCTCAGCGTATGATTCATAAGCTCTCTCTGGTTTGTAAAGGAAATTAAGAGTGAAGGGCGTTGTTATGTGTATCACAATACTTCAGGTGAGTTTAGTGGAACGATTCTAAAATACATATAAACACCTAGCCCCAATGTATCCTCACCCTCATGTTGGACTACACAGTGGACACATGAAGGAAACAAAAAAGTGCAAGCACAGTCAACAAATTCCTTGACTCTTACAATGCACGAAACGCTCAGTTTCAACTGGTGTGGTTTTATTGTTTTGAATGTCAGCACCAATAGTCGCGCAGGCTGTGGCTTTGCAAAACTTTTAAGAACGTCTTTTTTTTCTATCAGATATAACAGACTGCGACAAGATACGCCCCTGCAATACACAGTGGGCCCAATTACGAATGACAGTGACATGGTGCTCTGTGATCGTAACCTTTAGTCAGTTTGAGGCAACAGCCTGAGAATTCCTCCCTACCAGAAATGGACAGCCGTATACCTGTCAGTGCAAGTTGCAACATCGATTTTCCACGGCATTACCGTTTTTACTTGCTTTCGACTGTACAATGAAATGTGAACTTAATTCAAAAGATAACTTGTTTCATTTAGTGTGTCATTAATAAAACATTATTTCATGTAACGTTGCTGAATTCAAACATTTAATTCTATGTGTAAACCTCCTACGGAGGTGTCTTTCTGCAAAGCATCTTTCAAAAGATTTTTTTCAGAATGTGATACTAACATAAGAAATAGGGATTGAAATCCAGAGCAAAGGGTTTCTCAACAGCATAGCCTAATGACACAAATTCCCTGGTGACCTGCAAGTAAGCAGTTCAAAATGCAATATCAGATGCATGACTCAGGGCACAGGTGGCACAAGGATAGGAAATGCTGAAGGCCATGCAGCAAAGCAGAAGAAACACAATAGAAACAAGCAAAAGCAAGGTCAATACATTCAGCTTTCTGATATGCATTGGAAATAGGGTCTGAGAGTAGTCATGGACTAGACTGGCGAAGAGGTGAGAAGAGGGAGGGTGGTAGAAAGATGGACATTGCAGCACAATGGGCCTCATTGGTGGTATCTCAGCGGTAAATTGTCTGAGATACCACCAAACTGTATTACTGATATCATCACTTGGTCTGGCGTTATTACAAGTGGTGGTAGGTGGTGATACTCCCCATTATTTGGAGTCCATAGGACTCTTTGAGGGATTTTGGTGGTATTGCCACCAGCGGTAATTCTGCCAGCGTCAATGCTGCCGAACTAGCCGATTTTGGGCAGTAAGGTGGCAGGAGTACCTCCAGCTTCTTGCTGGAGGTATTTCCTCCACCTTACCCCCAAACTCATAGTCAGACAGTGTGGTAATGCACCAGTAACTGTATTACCACCCCAGTCTTACCGCACTGCCAAACTCGTAATTAGGCCCAAATGTCTGGTAAGAAAAGGTAGATTGGTACAAGGAGTTAGTAATCTTACCACTGAAGCTTCCCTCATTGCAGTTCAGGAAAAATACAAAAGCCAACAAGTCTGCAAATCAATTCAGTGGAAGCCATTTCAAAATGGTCAATCACTATATATATATATATATATATATATATATATATTCAATGAAAAAACTTTGTTAAAGGGACGTTATGGTTAAGTTGCACTAATAAAAACCTATGAAATTCAATGAAAAAACTTTGTTAAAGGGACGTTATGGTTACAAGTAAAATCGAAAAACCCCTGCAATTCACCAGCTATGGTAAGCTAAGCAACCATAACTCGTGCCACCACCGTGCACTGCTAACACTAACACCCAGGACATCAAAGATGACATCACAAATATCATTGATGACATCATTGATGACATCACATGCCTAGACCCTTCTTTTTTGTTCACTGCCATATCTAGGCCAGGTGGGTTTATTTACTGACAGTCAGAAACTTAACTTTCTAAAGGTATTACATTTATAGATATTGCTATTCTCACATGTTCTTACACTACTTTCCTTAGAATTTAATCGCATCTTATGATGTACATATATAGGGGTAGAAGCAGGCCTGAAACAAAGCAATCATTTTTGTGCGTGAATACAATCATGTAGATTATACACAATTGCTAATGGTACTGCCTCTTGTTTGCTTACTTTACTCGCCATATATAAGACCCATATTTGTATGCATTGTAGTCTATTTATGTTTTGTGTGTATTAGTAGAATTATGTGGTAAGTGATGCATTATTAGCTACTTAGTACATGTTTCACAGTACGGAAAAGTCGGATACAGAAGCATTCACCGTTTTATTATATAACTTTGGAAAATTACAAATATAGCACCTCTGTGGTGTATGCTACAGCATATTACTACATTTCTGTATGAGTAGGTTCCTGTACTAGAAAGAACACTGCAATGGAAAGTTCTTTAGAACGCTACATTGCGTGATGAAGTATGTAATTTATTACACATCTCCCGATCTTCCTTGATACTTTTTTGCCAACATTACATTCACAACCCCTTGTATGAAAAGAAAATGCACATGTGATGTCATCAGTAATGTCATCAATGATATTTGTGATGTCATCTTTGATATCCTGGGTGTTGGTCTTAGCAGTGCACGGTGGTGGCACGAGTTATGGTTGCTTAGCTTACCATAACTGGCGAATTTCAGGGGTTTTTCGATTTTACTTGTAACCATAATGTCCTTTTAACAACGTTTTTTTACTGAATTTCATAGGTTTTTATTAGTGCAACTTTACCATAACGTCCCTTTAACAAAGTTTTTTCATTGAATTGCATAGGTTTTTATTAGTGCAACTTAACCATAACGTCCCTTTAACAACATTTTTTCAGTGGATTTCATGGGTTTTTACCAGTGCATGCTATTTTCCTACAACTTACTGATATCATACTTACCAAATATAACTCTGCCATTTCCCACCTTCTAGAATAATTGTTAACACTTCTATACACTTTTTGCAACTATTTCAACTAGTTTTGCATCCGTAGATATCTACGAACATCTGACTTCATTGTGGACCTTCCGGACAGTGCCACATGACCATACGCTGGCGCGCGGCATGATGGCGTGTCCGAAAACCCGTCTGCACTTCACGATAAGATCCGTCCTTCACGGACAGTTTGGAACTGCATTTTCTACTGATCTAGGAACTTTCAACTTCAAAATGTCCCTTGCACACCTCCGACACCTTTTCGTACTCATTATCCATTACCAATCTAGTACACAGTACATACTTGGAAGAATTTTATCAAAACTGCTATTTATCTTAAAAATGGCATCACTTACTGCCATCCCTCATCCCCAAGAGCCACCACCACCACCAGCTGGAGGACCTTCACAACAAAACAAGCACAGTACTTTCAAAGACAATGAAGAGGACCAAGAAGATGAGGTAGAGGAAGTGCCTACTTCTAGCACCAAGATCGAATCATGGGTGTACCCGTTCTTTGCTACTGTTGGGAGTGTACCAAAGGCTAAAGCTACCAAAGTGAATTGCACTGAGTGCAATTTTGTACTCAGTCGCAGACTACCTGGACAGTACTCCTACGGGACCACCTCCATGCGCCGCCACACCAAATCCAATGACCGCAATGCTCGCAGAAAGGTTATTCCTTTCTCAGCAAGTAGTAAGCTGTCTTCCTCCACCTCATCTTCCTCAACAAATACTGTGACCACACAGTCTGATGTCTGCGGGCATTGGTGTGTTATAAATAAATAAATACATAAATAAAAAAAATTAAAAAATAAATAAATAAATAAGGAGGGCTACGGCCCATTATCGTCCATTGCAGCCCCTGAAATGGGGGATAAAGGCCATTAGCACCCCTGGTTCCCAAAGCAGGAACCCAGGGTGCTAAAACATAGATTTTTCTTCCTATAGCGGGACACCTTCGGCGTCCCGCTGTTGGAAGGAAAATCCTTTTCAAGACAGCCAACATGGAAAGAGAAGGCGGGGCTCCATACACAGCCCCTCTTCCTTTGCCATGGCAGCCCGCAAAACCCTATGAACATATTACCACAAGCACTTTTTTTCCCTTTCAAACCTATCCTACCTTCGAATATCTTTACCACATAGCCGGTCCCAGGTAGACATAGCCACTTTAACACCATTTTTCGTCCCTAGCGGTCATGCCCAGTAGCCAGATTGTCCATGCAATAACCTTATGCCATGACCCAGACAATCTGGCTACTGCCCACGGCCACAGGCTATACTTCAGTCACCAAAGGTATATGACCATTTTTTGTACCTACATTATTACACTTGCCAAAAAATAAAACACAGGCACATTTGCAAACCCATGCTTTAATGTCCTTGCCAATGCTCCTCACGAGTTTGCTCGAAATCCGCCCATGTTTTATTTTTCAAAAGTGTCAAAATGTATGTACATACAATAGTCAAATAACTTAGCCCACACACGACAAAATCCATTCAGTCTTTACAGAAACATTGAAGGTTTGATCTATAATCTTTCTCAAAACTTTTGTCCACATTCGTCAAATAGCAACAAAGTTATAAGCCATCAAAAAATGTTGAGACCCCCCTCTAATTGTGCCCCCTCTTGAGAAAATCCCACCAAACTTTAGAAAACCATTTATATCTAGATGCAAAATCGTTTTGCCAAATGTTGTGCAGATTCGTCAAATGACACCACATTTATATGCCTTTACAATATTTTGAGACCCCTCCTCTAATTTTGCCCCTTCTTGACAGAATCCCAAAACAATTAGTAAAACCATTCAGGATTAGTTCTAGAATAAAATTGCAAAATTACATGCAGTTTCATTGAGTGACGCAAAAGTTATAAGCCATCCAAAAACTGCTTTTCCCCAACCATGTAATGCAGAAATAGGTACAGATGTCCTAGGACATCTGAAGTGTCCACGACCACCACAGCACTGTCCCAGGACATCCAGAGTGTTCACGGACCTTTGGGGGGTGAAACAACCCATTTTTTGGCTTATTATCGCCATATCTAATCGAATCCTCATCCCCCCCACTTCCCCAGAGATTGTTTGTCGAGTTTGACAAGTGAAATGCTGCTTTTTTTAAAAAATGTTTTCACCGCGCTGTTCGCAGACCCCAAAAAAGTCTGCGAATGACAGATTGGCGGGCGTTTCAAGAAAACAGACGCATTTCACGTTTTCTCACCATCCAATCAGCGGACGCGTCCCGGTGTTCGTGGACTATGCAAAAGTCAGCACATTTTTCTGGCCAATCGGAGGCCAGTCCGCAGACAGCACAGCCAATCAGAGGCCAGTCTGCGGACCAAACAGGGAAGTGAGTCTGCGGAGCGGACATAGATATCACTAATTTTTTTGCTTTACATTTTGGTCATTTAAAAAGAAACTACTGGATGGATTTACACCAAATAAAAGAAGTACGCTTTCGGGGCCAAGCCACTGCTCCTGCCGCAAATTTGGTGTAAATCCGTCCAGCGGTTTGGGCTGTAGGTGTGAGCAAAGTTTTTTCCCATTATGGCTATGGAGAAAAAAATTAATGTTGGGACCCCCGTTATAACTTCCCCCCCCCTGGACCAAACCTCACCAAACTTTGCAAAATAATTCAGAGTGGGCCATATACTTTTTTGTACATTGGTGAAGATTCGTCCAGGGGGAGCAAAGCTATAAGCCACCAAAAAGTGCTCTTCCTATGGAAACAGCAACTTAACCATAACTGCGGAGCCACTAGCGTGGCTGTTTAATAGACTCTAGTTATATGTCTATTTCACTGAATGTCTACATTTTGCAAGGCCAACATAACAACAATATCACCAAGTTTTTCCTTGAAAATGTCATCGTTTATTTAATGAATATATGTATGATCATTTGCTTTTTTGCTCTAGTCAATGGCCTTTTTAAATGGGCTAGGGCTATTTTATGCACAGATCAATCAAAGTAAAACAGGTGGCTCTCAAGGACGATTCACTAATTTGAGTATCCACAATGCATTGTTCAGTTGTTCTGAACTGAATGTGAAGCTCTAGGGTTGGCTACTGCATGGGGGCTTTGACATGCGTGGCTTAGATGAATGTTCTTTTCTACTCTCACTCACATTTCATGTAAAAGGTTTTTTCATGCATTTTTATAATTCTGTGAAAGTAGTCAATGGAGTCATTCGGTGAATGTAGTCTTAGTTAAAGTCTTAACTGGGGTTCTCCATATGCTCTGCACTATGATTCCCAGAACCCTTCATCACAGTCTATGCTGGCTATGGCTGATGAGAGTTGTAGAACACATTGAGTGCCAAAGGTTGTAGACCCTTGGCTTACCTTGTATCTACAAAAATGTGAATGTTCACGAGGTGTTCTATGAGAAAGTTCAAGAGGCAGTGCAGGGAGTTTTCAAGCCTATTCCATAGAAGTGATGGGTCCCTTTCTTGATTCTTGGCATGATTCCTTCCAGTGAGGATATGTATCAAGGGAAAGGCTTTCTGACTTAAGATTTTGTTATCAGTGTCTGTGGATAATAGAAGATATGTGATCTTATTTATAAAAACGTCAGTAAAGGACAAACTTGAATGAAAAGAGCAAACATGTTTTCATGAGTAATTATAAAGTAGATCATTTAAAAAAGTTTCTAGAAATGAACATTTCGAGGAAAATAAGAAATGTAATGCTTTTTTTATTTGTTTCTAATTTACGCACAGAGGTTGTTACAGAACATAGGTTTTCAGGAGTAGTTTAACGGGGTAATTCATGGAATAAATGTGCGCCGAAAAGGGGTGCGCAAGTGTGAAAATCGCAGTGCACCTGTGCCGAAGACGTGCACGCAGCCGTTGATCGATTCATGGAATGCGCTGCGCTAGTAAAATCTGGGATGTCCGTCAAATCAGTGGGTGGCGCACGCAGGCGCACACGTCACTAAACAGCGTGCGCTACGCACACAGGGAAAGCGCACATAACGTACTTCACACAAGAAAAGTGGGCGGAACACTGGGCATAACACGCGGAATGGGGAACAACGCGTGAAAATGTGGGTGTTACGGGGGAAGTACAGAAGGTAAATGCTCGCAATGCCCACACGCATTCATGGAATCGAACAGGCGAAAGGCATGCGCAAAAAAAGACGCGCTAATCAGGAAACACGTACGCCAGCAGGCGTAAGCGGCCCTGTGCAGCATAAAAGTGTGTGCAAACAACAAAAAAGCTCAGACTCTACGATGAATATACCGTTCCTCGCAGCAGTGGTCGTGGGACACCGCAGGAGAAGGAGGATAGCCAGGCCCCACATTTTTTTACCCAGGACCAGTCTTTTTGGGATGCCTGATGACCAGGTGTATGGGAGGTACAGGTTTCCACCACACATAATCCTAGACCTGGTGAGGGAGTGAGAGGATGACCTCATATCACCCACCCTGTGCTCGCAAGCACTGAGCCCCTTGGAAAAGATGCTCAATGTACTGCACTTCTTGGCTACTGGTTCATTTCAGCGGACAAGTGCCATAGTGGGGGGTGTGTCACAGGCCACGCAGTCACGCTGCCTACACCAGGTGTTGGCCATCATGACTGCACGCCCCTCAGTCCGCAGGCACTTATACATGCCCAGAACACCTGCAGAAAGGCAGGCTGTTGTCCAGCAATTTTATGGGGTGGCACACTTCCCCAAAGTCCTACGTGCCATTGATTGCACCCATGTGGCTCTACGTCCACCCAGGGCCACTGAACATATCTATCGGAACCGCAAGCACTGGCATTCCATCAACGTGCAGGTTGTATGTGATGCCAAGGGAATCATCACTTCAGTACATGCCAACTATCCAGGGTCCAGCCATGATAGTTTCATATTCAGAATGTCGCCCCAAAACCGGGACCTGGAAGCTGGCCGGCATGGCGACACATGGCTAATTGGTGAGTATAAATGCCTCTGCACATGCATGCATGTCACAAACTGAGAAATGGGAAAACCCCACTATTGACAACCATTATCACCTCCCCAGGGGACAGTGCCTACCCTCTGAGCACCTACATGATGACGCCAATTCGGAACCCCACCACACCACCCAAGGTAAGATACAACACAGCCCATATTGCAACCCGGGGCATAGTGGAGCGCACATTTGGATGCTCAAGTCACGCTTTCACTCCCTTGACTGCTCTGGTGGGCAGCTGCTATATGCGCCCCCAGTAGTGTGCAGGATCATAGTGGCAGCATGTGTCCTGCACAATGTTGCAATCCAGCGGGGCATGCCAGTGGACATGGTGGTGCCCCCACATCCCCAACCACATGCACAGCCACTGCGCATGGGAGGTGAAAGGGCATGTGGTGAGGCAGCCCGGACCCAGCTTGTGGCAAATTACTTCACTTAAAATCCCACCTCTGCGGAGTGCACACAGGCCTGGCACATACCAGCTCACAAACAATGATGATGACAAAAGGGACAGTCAACTGTCACAACCATACAAGCCTGGGATTGTTCACCTGGAAGTGCTACATTGTGTGCATCCCTAGCTACTCAAAGACACCTAATGCTGTGTCACAAAAAGGCACAAATTCATGCAGCAAGAAGGACTACCCCCTTGCAAAATACCACATCAAAATAGTGGCATGTCACCCAACACCTCCCCAACACACCATGGCATGGCATACAATTTGAAAGAAACCAAATGAATGCACAACACATGACACAAGTGTCACAAAGTGCACTGTCCTAAATGGAAACAGGCCACAGACAATTTGCTCTCAATAATGAATACAAAAAGAACACACATGAACAAATACTTAACAGCAAGAGAAAACATCAGTACATGGTCAAACAGTGGCAATATATTACAATACAAAATAAAAGTAGCGCAAGTGTCATGACCTGACTAAGGCAGCACATCGACCCCTTCCAACTGAAGATTGTTGCTGGAAGGCAAATGTATCAGTGAACTGCATACAACATGAACTGCATCTGCAAAGTAGATGGGCTTGTTAAGACATGAAGAAGGTCCATGTATATAAGGAAAAATTCAGGGATGTAGAACCATACATAAATCCTCCATGCAGTGGAGATTTCTACAACAATACCCACTAGGGATGTATACACAGTGTTGACTACAGACTGTCCACACAACTTATGGGAGCCCAATGCCATTGTATAAGTTACTCTCACTTGGTCACACCCTGTGCAAGCCCATGGAAAGGGGAAGCAGGAGGGGTGTGTGTGTCAGGAACCCAAGCATCTAACCCAAAGACAGGACAAGCCTGCATGTGCCCAGCTGGAATACACAGTGGATGCATACGCGAGCCACACAAAGCACCACACTGTTAACAAAATATTTAAAAAAACAAAAATGGGCATGTGTGGACCGGGGGGAGGACACCCAGGAGGGACGAGGTACAGGGTGCACCCCAACACCCACGTGCGTGGATGTTGAGAAAGAAAAATACCTCCATGGGCTCATGGCCTGCACGGCTATGCTACAGTGGGAGAACTGCCATCACTGTCATCACCCTGTGGAGCTACATCAGAAGGTGGCCGTGATATGGGAGGCAGACCAGGCAAAGCCCTGGCATGCTCCTCCATGGCATCAAGCATGTGGGTGTGAAAGGTTTGGTTCTGCAGGATGATGGTACAGAGATCCCCATGCAGCACCTCACGGGTAGCACACATTTCTGCCTACATTTCCTCGCGTGATGCCCGGATCTCCTGATTGGTTGCCTGGAGCTCAGCTGAGAGTGTACGTGTCAGCTGCTCCAGCTGCTGTTCTGCCCTTGTACTCCGGGACACCTCAAGTTCACCCAGAGTATCTCTGAGGGACCTGTGTTCTAACCTGAGGGCTTCCCTGTGACTCTACAGATATGGCTGTGCCAAGAGTCTCCAGTCCAGCCCGTCGGTCCCTGTCAGACGTCAAAATGTCCTCCCTGTGTGAGTGGCAAATGGAGTCTGTTGCCTGCTGCTGGAGCCCCATCTGCCTTTCAGGGGGGAGAATGGAAGTGGCCATCCTATCCATTGCCTGCGCCATCATTTCATACGATGCCCATGTTTTGCTGCTATACTGTACATGGAGTTCTCCCACAGAGTATTGCCTGGTGGCGCAGGGCCACTGCATTGGCGGGCACCGCACCTGTTTGGGGCAAGGTGATGTGCACCTTGCTGTGCTGGCACTGCCTGAGGCTGAGGCTGCAGGACTGCATTCCTCCTTTGATCTGCTGGCCCAGGAATAGGAGAAAATATTGTGAAGTGTGACCCTGCATCCGTAACCGCCACAGGCGGACTTTCCAACACTGAAATCTCCATAGAGGGGTCTACCCCCGGTGCAGGTGGGTTGGACAGAACAGCATCTCTGCCAGAAACACTCACCTGCGACGACACATATGTCTCAATGTCCGATTCAGCACCTGATTCATAGAGGTCTCCGGAGGTTTACCCAGAGACACCTGTGGACATTATGGTCTGTAGGAGTAATGGGTTTTCACCCACCACCACCCCACGTCCTCCACTGGTGCCCGGTTGTGGCTGTGAGTACACCTGAGTCTGCGCCATCTGCTCCTCCTCAACAGCATCAACAGCATCAAGTGCCTCATCATCTGCAAAAACATGAAAGATAACAAATGGAAACAGGCATGAGCACCATAGCACACACACATAGGCATGACGAGGCAGAGATCCAGTACTTAAATGACACATGTCCCACATGATAATAACTCTGGCATGCATTCACTGTCATCAAAGAGTTGGAAGGGGAGGCAAAAAGCACACACTGATGACTGCAAGATGGAAAACCAACACATGTGCTGCATGCTGGATAGCACTGGCATCAAATATTAACCTGTGAGGGGCATGGACAATCCCCATACATGACACATGCCAGCACACAGATGGCACGTACCATAGCCATGGCATATTTGAGGACTGCTGAAGGCCAAGTGGATTAATCATGTGCAAAAAGTGAACTGTGGTCAGAAGGGATACTGTGAAATGGAAACACAAGGCCGGGGAATGGTTTTGAGGGACCACATGGGTGTCCCATAGCAGTCATGACTAGACAGCCTCACCTGGCACGCAATCAGAACACATCACTCAAGCAACATACACATGGATTGCACACACATGAATGGTCACTCACCGGACATTGCTTCAAGTTCTGGTAGGTCTCCCACGCCTTGGATCTGATCCTCTGTGATGAATGTTCCAGCAACAGACTCATGTTCAGTGAGTTGTTCCTCCTCTGGTGGAGACCCACCTCCAGTCACCAGAGTAGAGGCATGATTTGAACCCAGCTTGTTCTTTGCTCTGCGTTTCAGGTCATTCCAGCGCTTAGAGCAATCATCAGCTGTGCGCTTCACAAATCCAAGGGAACTAATGTGGTCCGCGATGGTCTGCCAGTGGGTCCTACATTGAGCAGTCGTAGTCTTGCACCCTGCAGTCACCACCATTTTGCGGCTATGGGCCGACACATACCCCACAAGTGCATCTAGTTCTGCATCATTGAAACTAGGCTTCCTTGACGTGCCAGAGTGGGTAGCCGTGTCTTGGGTCCCAGCCTGTACTGCAAGAGCACCCTTCTTCCTCTTGGGTGGTGGTGCGGTCCCTGAGTGGCTTACGCCACTCTGGTTGGTAGGGGCTGAAGCACAGGTGGACTGGGCACTGGAAGTTGCCAAAGGCACAATGACCAAAGGTCTCACTGCAGGCATTGGCTGCTGGGTGATGTTGGCAGGACCAACCTTGGTGTGATGGACTTGGACCGACACTGTCGCGGCTGGGAAACTCAGAGCTGGGGTGGATTGAGCTGCAGCTGCCCCTGCAGCCTCCTCACCCTGGCTACTTGGGGCAGCAGAAGACATTGCTGCCCCAGATCCACATGGCCTGGTGACAGCAACTTTCATTGCCACACATAGCTTAGACTTGGTGACACGGAAGTCAGCCTGGCAGTCATCCTGTGCCGGTTCTGTTGACAATATGGGCCGGTTTAACAAGGGCTGAGCTGGGATGGTGTCAGCTACATCTCCCCGAACCATTGGGGGGGCATAGGTATCCCTGATTGGTCCTCCACACACTGGCCTCTTGGGCCACCCTGCACATCCTTGCCACGTCCCCTACCGCGCCCACCTCTTTGAGCTTGGCCACCTTTGTCTCCCTTACTGCTTGGTCGCCTCTTAACCATGGCACTGATGTTGTTGTGCGTATGGGAGTTGCAGTAAACAATTGTCCTGGGCAATTGGGGTGAAAGGGGTAGGATACTAGATGGAATTCGTACCCTAGTGCTCTAGCAAGGCTGTCTGTTACCCCTGGGGGAAGATCACGAGTCACGCACAGGCACCCCGAAAATAATATTTAACGTGCACGCAACCACTGGTAGACCACATGCGTGGAAAAATGAACCCGCACTACGCTGTGGCACCCAGAAACACAAAAATAAGCGTACGCGTGATATACGCAGCCTACAATGACCTCTGAATGGGTACGCAACAAAGGGGGCAACCACAGTTGGAAAACATGTGTGCGACTCACCGTCTGCCTGGAAAAAGAACGTGAAAAAGACACCCGTGTGCCCGCTGGCAACACCCCCGCCAAAAGAAGAATTCAACGCTGTCTGAGTAAACAGAGAGTATGAACTGGAACCGTTGTGAAGTTATTGCGTGTGAACCGACAAGAAGTACAAGAATCACCCACTCGCTCTCCACAAAAAGCACGTACAAGAAAATGGTGTCCTACGCGTACCTTTTAAGCCAGCCCACACGTGCAACGTTACTTACGCGCGTATGCGCTAAGGCCGTTTCCTCCAATTGCATGCAGTGACACCCGGATGTGCATTTTTTGCACGTGTACGATCAACAGGCACCCGTGTTGAGGGAAATGCCCTTGCGCGCCACGTCACAGACGCGCTTACGCGCTAAGGGCCTTTCCTCGAATTGCACGCAGACGTGTAATTTTTTCACGTGCCAAATCACTCTGTATCAAGCTGGCCACGCAACAACACACGGAAGACCACGCTCCTGCCCAGAAGGCCATTTTCCTGCCCCCCAGAGCCCTGAGCATGCTCCCACCTGCCATCTGCTGCTGCCTGACTGCCTGCTCCCCACGTGCCCTCCTGTTTGGTGCCTGCACGTCAGCCATCTGCATGGGTGCAGTTGCTGTGACCACCCCTGCTGGAACCGAAGACTCCCGACTGGGATACCATCACTCCACAGCCTAGCCCCAGGACCCAGTTGCCAACCCACACCTGCCTCTGGGGTCATGTCGGACACAGCAGCATCTGGCACCCCTGGCAACCCCCAGCCAGAGAGGCAGAAGGATACCAGCTTCAGTGCCAGTGAAGTTGGTATCCTGGTGGAGCAAGTCCTGGGGCATTATGATGCCCTCTTTGGAAGTTTGTGCGCCGACAATGAAGGACGGAAGCGGATCTGGATGGACATCGTGACTGCCATCTATGTGGAGGGGGTGGCAGTCCGCGACATGCAACACGTCCGAAAGCGCTGGGAGGACTTCAGTTCCAGGACCCTCAACAAGGCCCGGCGCCTCTTGAAGGCAGCGGATGCCAAGGGGTGCCGGGTCCGCCTAACCAACAACCAAATGAGGGTCCTGGAACGTTTACGGCCAGCCCTCCACCTCCAGGTCCTTGAGAGGCAGACCCGTCTGGAGTCGAGCGGTATGTGTACATGTGTACTGATTGGATGATGTGCATGTTGAGGTGTAGCGGAGTGTGCAGGTTGTACATATGTCTGTGTAGGGCCATGTATGCATGTGTATGTACAGGGAAATGAGCCTGCCACATGACAGTCATCTCATGTGTGAGACACATCTATGGTGTATGTGTTGGTAAGCATGCTTGGCAAATGCAGGTGTGGGTGCACACATTTTTGAATTTCTGTGTATGTACTGTGGCATGGTTGTGGTGTCACACATGGATGCTGCTTCCACCTGCATATATCTGCACTATGTACATTTGCATGTGTGTTTATTTGACAAGTGTCCAACTGTGATACATGTGACACTGATATATAGGAGGCTGATTGCCAGATGTGACATGGATGGGGATGTTATCACAGCGACAGGTGGTGGAGATGTACAGATGCATGTATGTCTGGTGGTGTGTGTGCATGTGTTCTGCACTCCCTGTGTTGCATGTGACGTCAGGCTCACCTTTGGTTGCTCATGCTGCTGTTTGTGTATGGATGGTGCTGCCTGGTGCAACATTCCTGTTGATGTGCCCATGTGTGTGAGTTGAAATGACATGTGTGTTGGGGAGTGTGATGCCATGTTTGAAGTTTGACACTGCCACTCATGTACAACTGTCATGTGTGTATCACACCATTGTACAGTGCCCTGATGCCTGTGTTCTATCTCAACCTGTCTGCAGTGTCAACTGATGAAGAGGGCGGAGACCGTGCTGTGGAGCAAAGCGGCAGAGATCGTACCGCCAGCCGGAGACGCAAGGCCCAGCTCCCCTTCCATGTTGTCATCTCGTCAGGGAGTGAGGAGTCTGGTGCCGCGTCCATGGCTGCAGCTGCCGAGGGTAGGTCCAAGAGGTGGAGGTCGGAGGTGGACTCCTCGGCAGCAGAAGGGGCAGCTGAGAGCCCACAGGGTCCGATGGAGGAAAATAGCACAGAGTCATCCAGGTTGGTGGGGGGTTTGGTTGAGGAGGAGGCCGTGGAAGGGACACACACGGGGTCTGGAGGGGGGATTCCACTGGTGCTAGTGGTGCAGTTGAGGGGCAGGGACAGGAGGCATCACAGGCTACCGCAGAGGTGCCTTTGTGTAATCCTGTCCCTGATCCTGTGACTGCATCATCCCGCACCGGCAGGGATGCCTACGTCCAGACCCGTTTTCAGGGAGGGGATGAGCGCACAACAACTGGCCTTCCTCTCCCTGCGGACGTGGCAATCCGGGACCGGGTTGAGCCTGTCCTGGCTGGGATGGCGTTGCATCTATGGGGCATGCGAGATGACCTGCAGTGTTTTCGTGAAGACACTGCATGTCATCTCGGATGCCTCTTTGACCGTGTCGACCTACTGGGACGGGTCACCAGGACTGGATTCCTCCGTTTGCTGGACCTTCTTCTGACCCCCTCCTCACCTGAACCCCCTATGCGCCAGTCATACTCTGTGCCATCTTCCGGCCCATGTATCACCTGGGTGCCCTGTGGAACTGCCTCTGACCCAGCGGCCAGGCTGGTGGAGGACACATCCCTGCCACAGTCGGGAGTCGGAGGTCCAGCAGGGGTGGCCATACCAACAACTGCACCTCAGCAGGAGGAGGACGTGCAGGCATCAAGAGGCAGGGCACAGGCACAGCAGCAGCAACAGGCTCAAGGTGGGAGCGATGATGGCTCGGGGCAGGCATCGGCCGGAGGGCAGGAGGACCCTGGATTGGGAGTGTCTTCCGTGTGGCAGCGGTTGGGCCAGCACATAGATGCGGAGCGGCGGCGGGCGGAAGAGGCACGACTCACTATGGTCAGGGAGGAGAACTCCATGCGCAGGGCACTGAGACGGGCCGAGTGCCTCGAGGCAATTCGCAGGGAATTGGAGTTGAACATGGCGTTATCCCTGCGAAACCTCAGGGCCATGGAACAGGCCCGCCTCCAGGACATAGAACAGGAGTTCGATTATGCCCTGGCCCGGGAAATCGGCAAGTGAGCCGTATGACTTGCTCGCCTCCATTGTATATAGTTAGTTAGTGTTAGGTTTAATTTATGTTTTTCTTTCATTTGGGGCGCTTGCACTATGCCCCGCCTTTTGTAGATAGTTCTTTATTAGGTCATTTTTTTTTGTAGGTTTCATTTCAATGGTTGGGCTCATGGACCCTGGATTTGTTATAGTATATAGTTGAACAGTGGATTTATCGTCATTTTATTTTTTTTCACCATGGAGCAATGGATTTTACCTATTTCTTTCCCTTTGGATTTGCTTTGTTGGACGGAGACTTTGGACACATTTTCATTTGGATTTATTTGGATTCTGATTTCATATTTTTTTTCATTTCGGAACATGCTGCATTTTATTTCTTATTTCCATTATTGTGTTTTCATTTGATTCACTTCATTTTGTGTTGAATACATTTTTGTTTCATACTTCAATGTGTGGTATTCTCTCATTGGTTTCATGCATGTCACGATGTGGGTTTTTACATTCACTGGCACCCATTGTGTGTGCGTGACGGACATGTGTTGATGTACATACATGACATTTGGGTTGTTTCATGTAATGGGCATTTCAATGTGGGGTGGATTTAATACTTGGTTGGTTCTTTGGGCAGGGGTGGCGTGCAGTGGGATTTGGGTGGCCATGAGGGCCATGATTGCGGATCATGATGACGTTTTGGGGGGGACATGAGTCGGTGCTCACTGTTGCATGGTGACATGTGGGCTGGCTGGGGGGCATGCCCAGGCTGGATGGGCTACCTGCAGGGCATGCCCAAGGTGTATGGACTGCCTGCGGGGCATGGCCTGGGGTGCAAGGTAGTCCCCTGTGGTGTGGGCTGCCTGCAGGGCCTGGGGAGGGGGGGGAGGGCACACCTGGGAGGACCCACACTGCCAATTCACGTGTGAAACTACCTGCGCACCCCCAAGATACACGTACCCCGCTCGCACAAGGCCTATCGCGTGTGATACTCCCCGCACACCCCAAGTAATACACGTACCCCGCTCGCCCAAGGCCTATCATGTGTGAAACTGCACGCGCACCCCTCAGAATACACGTACCCCCCTCGCCCAGCGAAATCGCATGCGCAGCCCAAAATACATGTACCCTGGTCGTCCAAGGCCTATCGCGTGTGCAACTTGCTGCGCACCCCCAAGATACACGTACCCCGCTCGCACAAGGCCTATCGCGTGTGATACTCCCCGCACACCCCCAGTAATACACGTACCCCGCTCCCCCAAGGCCTATCATGTGTGAAACTGCATGCGCACCCCTCAGAATACACGTACCCCCCTCTCCCAGCAAAATCGCATGTGAAACTGCATGCGCAGCCCATAATACATGTACCCCGCTCGCCCAAGGCCTATCGCGCGTGCAACTTCCTGCGCACCCCCAAGATTCACGTACCCCGCTCGCACAAGGCCTATCGCATGTGATACTCCCCGCGCACCCCCAGTAATACACGTACCCCACTCGCCCAAGGCCTATCGCATGTGCAACTTCCTGCGCACCCCCAAGATACACGTACACCGCTCGCACAAGGCCTATTGCATGTGAAACTGCACACGCACCCCTCAGAATACACGTACCCCGCTCGCCCAGCAAAATCACATGTAATACTCTCTGCGCACCCACAAAATACACGTACCCCGCTCGCACAAGGCCTAGTGCATGTGATACTCCCCGCGCACCCCTCAGAATACACATACCCCACTCGAACAAGGCCTATCGCGTGTGATACTCCCAGCGCACCCCCAAGATACACATACCCCGCTCGCCCAAGGCATATCGCGTGTGCTACTCCCTGTGCACCCCTCAGAATACACATACCCCACTCGCACAAGGCCTATCGCGTGTGATACTCCCCACGCACCCCACAGAATACACGTACCCCGCTCGCCCAGTGAAATCGCATGTGAAACTGCACGCGCACCCCTCAGAATACACGTACCCCACTCGCCCAACGAAATCGTGTGTAATACTCCCCGTGCACCCCCAAAATACACGTACCCCGCTCGCACAAGGCCTATCGCGTGTGATACTCCCCACGCACCCTTCAGAATGCATGCACCCCGCTGACACAAGGCCTGTCGCGCGTGATACTCCCCACACACCCCCAAGATACACGTACCCCGCTTGCACAAGGACTATCGCTTGTGATACTCCCCATGCACCCCTCAGAATACATGTACTCCACTCGCACAAGGCCTATCGTGTGTGATACTCCCAGCGCACCCCCAAGATACACATACTATGGTCGCACAAGGCCTATCACGTGTAATACTCCCAGCGCACCCCCAGTAATACACATGCCCCGCTCGACCAGCGAAATCATGTGTGAAACTACACGCGCACCCCTAAATACACGTACCCCGCTCGCCCAAGGCCTATCGCATGTGATACTCCCCGCACACCACTCAGAATACACGTACCCCGCTCGCCCAAGGCCTATCGCGTGTGAAACTTCCTGCGCACACCCCAAATGCACTGTACCGGCCCTGTGAACTGGTGCAGGGTTAGCGCGGCCCTTTGCGCTGCATTGGGGATTTCAATGCCTTATCATTGCGCAAGTAAACCGAAGGGAAGGCCCTATGTATTGGGAAGGTCAGGTTAAGGGCATCAAAAATGCTGTTATACAAACAAGGAGCTGACCTCATCCCGGTAAAAATATTCTTCTTATTATAACACACACTATTTCTTCCCGTGTGGTACTCTGCGAGCAGAAGGCTTAAGACTAATTCACCTATAAACCAATGAATGTTGAACCCAAATACTCTGGATATCTGATTAATTTGATATCCCAGGCTATTCGAAGCATCCAGTGTTGCTGCCTTGGAGCGAAAGACAATACATAAAGGAAAATACTGTAATAGCTCAGTGGGTATTTATTAGTTTTACAGTTGTTGTCTAACAAATGAACATGATCTCCCAAAGGAGCATTTACAAAGATGATACTTTCAAAAAGAAGCAGTGTTCATTAAAATGCACAATAAATTACATCAGATAGTATAGAACATATACTCTGGTGTTGGCAAGAAATAAACATTTTCAAACACAAACCATCCACAAGGTGTATAGCTGAACTAACAGTCTATCTAATGAAAAATAAAGCAAAACAGAAGAAAGGAAAAACAAAGCAAAAACCCCAACACGTCCTGGTTGTGTATGATAGGGCAAAGCAACCAAATGCGACCCCCACCAGAGTCTGGTGTGTTTGTGGCCACGGCCAAAGAACCAAATGTCAAGCCCTAAGGTTTGGAGCCCAGGGCATACGTGGTTCCAAACCAGTGCCAGCAGTCAGGTCCTCCTGGTGACTTGGAGGATCAGCTGATGGGAGTTTACAAAGAGATCAATCCCTTAGGACTTGACATTTGGTTCTTTGGCCGTGGCCACAAACACACCAGACTCTGGTGGGGGTCGCATTTGGTTGCTGAGCGTATTACGTCACAAATTCCCCAGCGGGGGAATACCTCCCTCACCAAGAACTTTGCAGCACACTTTGCATCTGGACGTGCACATGGTCCTGCCTCGACCCACCTGGAAAAGGGCCAAACTACCACTATCATGTACCTAGCTCCATTGCACCTTTCCCCCATATCTGCATAGTCTATATGCAACTCCCTGAATGGGCCTATTGTTTTGGGTATCGTTCCTCTCAGTGTTCTTAAAGTCATGCCTGAATTGTATATCTGGCACGTCGTACATTCCATCACCAATTTTGAAAGTAGTTCCTGCAACCCAGGGATGAACCAGTGTTCTTGTATTTCTGCAGCAATGCTTTGTTTTGCATTGTGTGCTGGGAAATGCAACTGCTGGAATGCTATTTCTAATAATTTAGTTGGCATGACCACCTTTCCTGTGTTGTTTTGTCGCCATAACAAATCAGTTGCTGACTGGCTACATCCCCTCTTCTCCCACAGTTCCTTTTCCTCTGATGTTGCCCCTTCTTGTAGCTCTAATATTTGTGATACGGGAATAGTGTTCTAACTGTCTGGGAGGTCCTCCTCTGTTTGTTTCCTCACTAAGTACTCACCTGTTCTTTCTTTTACCAAATAGGAGACTTCTTTGGCGGCAGCGTCTGCTGCCGCGTTCCCCACGGAGATGAAATCTGTATTAGTGGTATGGGCCTGGCATTTCACTATTGCTACTACAGTGGGATCTTTCAATGCTTCGATGAGTTCTTTCAGGAGTTCTGCATGTTGCATGGGTGACCCGTCAGCTCTGTTGAATCCCCTCCTCCCCCACCTGGCAAGTCCTACATGTACTGTTGTGGTCATGTATGCTGAATCTGTGTAAATCGTGACTGCGCACCCCTTTGCAGCATGCAGGGCTTCAATCAGTGCTATAAGTTCTGCCGCTTGTGCTGAAAAGTGGGCGGGCAGGCGCTGTATTAGCACTTCGTACTCACCTTCTTCTAACCGCAAAACAGCTACCCCCACATAATTTTCTCCTCTTTCTGAATTTATGGAGTCTGACCCGTCTATGAAAAATATTTCACCCTCAGCTAGTGCGTTCTCACTCACAGTCACCGCCCCACTCTCTTCTCCTTGATATGTTGTACAATCATGCGCTTGCATATCTTCCACAGTGCAGGCCTCCGAAATGAATCAAGCAGGGTTGACCACCTTACATCTCACTACGTGTATGTTGGCACTGGATAATATTACCTCATACGCTGTGGCTCTCTGTGTAGTCAGTGTGCTTTTTGATCTTTCTAATATGGCGAACAAGGAATGCTCCACGTATAGTCTTACTGAACACCCCATTACTATGGTGGCACTTTTCTCAATGGCGAACGCGGTGGCTGAAGGGGCCTGTTCGCACACAGAGTGTCCCTGCATTACTGCATCTAGTGTTCCACTGTAGTATGCCAGAGGCTTGTGACCTAATGATGTCTTTTGTGTTAGGATTGCTGTCATGAGTGTTAACTTGCAGTGCGAGAACAGGTAGAACTCGCGTTAATAAGCTGGGTTTGCGAGTACTGGTGCGATTGAGATGAGTTCTTTGAGTGAGGTGAATGCATCACATAATTCTGAGTCCCACTGTATCTCTGTATTTTCCTTCTGTGCTTCTTTGAGTGCCAGAAGCAAATGGCGTGTGTATGCAGCATAATCTAAAATCCATGCATGGCAGTAGTTGCACATGCCTAGGAATTTCTGCATATCCTTCACTGTTTTTGGTCTTCCTACAGCTGAAATGGCTGCTACTCTGTCTGGTATTATTTCTTGCCATCTTTTGAAATTAATTGCTCTAGGTACAGCACTTCACGTTGACAGTATTGCAACTTTTCCTTGTCAAACTTGTACCCCTTTTGGGCCAGCAATGTCAAGAGGGCAATGGAGTCTTTTCTACATTCTGCTTCGTTTTTACTGCAGATAAGCAGATCATCCACATACTGAATTATCGTGCTGTCTGACATCATTTTTCCAAGATCCTCATGCAATATTCTATTGAATATGCTGGGGCTTTCACAATAGCCTTGGGTTAGTCTACAGTGCTCATACCTCCTCCCCCCTAGGGGGAATGCTGTCAGGTATCTGCACTCTTCTGCAAGTGGTATTGAAAAGAATGCATTCTTCAAATCCACCACTGTAAAGTGGGATGCATCTTTTGGGATACTGCATAGGATAGATGCAGGATTTGGGACCAAATGGAACTCTTTCTGGATGACGGCATTAAGAGGGCGTAGGTCTTGGATTATCCTCCATGCCCCTCCTTTTCCTTTCTTAATGGGGTAAATACATGTGTTACATGGGGAGTTTGAGGGTACTATTATCCCCTGTGTCAATAGGGCATTGATTGTTTCCTTTATCCCTTCCTCTGCTTCCCGGGACAGGGGGTATTGTTTCACTCGGGCAGTATGGCTCCAGGCTTGAGGTTAATTTTTACTGTAGTGACCCCATGTAGTAGTCTTACGTCATGTGGGACTGCTGTCACAATTTGCATGGCACTGATTGCATGTCATCATTGATAAAGGCTGGTGGGGCTCCCACTGCCGCCATTAACTGTACTGGCACTTGTCTCTGCTGTATCATTATTTCACAAGGGATCGCTATTTCCATTATTATCTCCCCATCATTGTCTGAGTTTATGAAAAGCTCCTCGTCTGTTAAATCTTCAAGTGCAATGTCAGCATTTATGCGTAACACTGTATGCCACTCGCAGCCATGTATGTCCATTGCGATCACAGCTATATTATTATTATTATTATTATCCTTTTGGCTGAAATTTGTACAGCATGTATGTCCAGTGGGCGAAAAACAAATTCTGCTGGTACCCTCCACTCTGGCACGCACTTTGTTAATGATCTCTTTAAGGAAGTAACATCAATGTTGGGCATAAAACACAAATTGTGTTCGATTTATCACCCGTAAAGCAACAGCGTGGTGGAAAAAATAAACGACCTACTGAAGGGGAGACTCCCAAAACTTTGCTTCTCTCTCAAAAAGAACTGGGTGCACTGTCTCCCCTTGGCCTTGTTCGAGCTGCGAAATCAGCCCAGCAAGGACCACCATCTTTCACTGCATGAGATTGTGACAGGAAGACGAATGCACACAGCAAACTCACCCCTCTGCAGACACTCTGACGCCCACAGGAGCGCAACTGTACTAGGAGAAGAATTCAATGAGTATCTGACAAAACTCACTAAAGCAGCCCGCATGATAGCGAGACAGCTTGCACCACCATTCACAGGCGAGGGAGAGGCGGAAACATCAGATACAGAAAAGGAACACCCAACAGGTCAACTAGAGCCAGGGGACATGGTTTATGTCAGAAATGTTGTACGTCGGTGGAATGCCCCAAGATTTCGTGGCCCATACGAGGTAGTGTATTGCACGCCCACAGCAGTAAAAGTGAAGGGCCTGAGATATTGGATACATTTAACAGACGTACGTAGAGCATATGATAGTCCAAGAGGACCGAGAAAAGGAAGCACAGACAACAGCAGATAATGAAAAATAAAGAGGAAAGCAAACGAATGCAAATAAAACATGGATACTGAAAAAAAAGGTTGAAAATATGAAGAAAAAAAAATGAAAAATGCCAAAAAGTGTTCTGGTGATAAGTGAAAACTAAAAATGTAAATGCAAATAATGTTGGATTGTAAATATAAAGCTCTCTCTCTCTCTCTCTCTCTCTCTCTCTCTCTCTCTCTCTCTCTCTCTTTTTCTCTATCTCTCTCTCTCTCTCTCTCTCTCTCTCTCTCTCTCTCTCTCTCTCTCTCTCTCTCTCTCTCAAGAGATGAAAATGTCAACTGTTTAAGTATGCTTAATGCTCTTTTATGTTTTAACATATAGGAGTGGCCATGGCAACGAACGGGCAGCCCGCAACAAATAGTATTAGGGCAGTTAGAAATATAAATAATGTATTTAAGTGGTGTAGATATTCGTATGAATGTGGCCTGTCTGTGTGTGCTGTTTTATTCTTTACAATGAAGTTTGGTCTCATTACGTACTGGTTCATTTCATTCATCTCTATCGAGATCTATCGAGATGAATGAGGAGGGAGGGGGGAACGAACCAACACGAACAATGCAACCAAAGTGGTCAAAGAGGGTGATTACTTAATATGGGATGGATTCAGCTTGTATGGGGCTATGGCACAATCCCACCCAAAGCACAGTCCTCAAATAATATCCCTAGCAGCTCAAGTATAAACCCAACCTCACTCCCAAATGTCTCAGAATATAATGTGTATAGCCTAAATGACCGCAACCCTTCTGTCATGTCATGGCTATATGGTACTACTGCCAACATTTTTTCATGGGTACCTTCCTGGATGGGACTCGCTGTCAAAATACTGATGCCCCTCATCGTGTTTTTTCTCTTCATTTTCTGTGTGTGCCAGCTGGGTCTTCGCTGCTGCGTAAGCGCAGTCACCAATGGTGTAATGATGATGGTGACAGTGGGCAACGCCGGAGGAGTGGCACGAATACAACAGGAGGTACACGTGCAGACTGGTGAGAACTCTGAGCCAAAGTTTAGAATGGTGCCAATATACTATGATGGGGATATAGTGGATAGGTTATATCATACAATGATAAAAGAGCCCCTGGAACTAGAATGGTACACAGAGGTATGGGTAGACCTGGAGGGAGATGGGGGATGTATATATATGACCTGCACCCCAGATGAATATGTTAGAAGGGGGAAAGCCTCCGGGGAGTCTGTAGAGTGTGGATGCCAATAAAAGGGCCACCGGCATGGGAAGAAGCAGTCATAGATGAGAGAGAACGCGAGCGGTTGGGGGAATTAGGGAGGGAAGGTCGGTAGGACCCCCCCTCACCTACATCTCCTACCCATGTGAAGACGCATGACTTGTTGGCAGCCCCCACGCCCTAGGGCCCAGGAGGCGGGGTGACTGTGGATCGACACATGAGGCTGCACAACCACATATATGGCATAGAATAGACACCATTTTGTATTAGAGTGTTAAAGGCGCTAAAACCTAACACAGGCAGAACAACTTGCATACACAGAAAGCTGCAGCCTGACCCCTGCTGGACCGCGCTCGCAGAGGCCTGCACTCCCCCCAGCCTCCACCTCATGGTAGATCCGCTGAGAGATCGTTCTCACGAGCAACCAGACACAAACAAACAACAAAATAAACACTGTATCGTCTAACCTTCCATAGTATATCATTGCCCCAGCCATGACCGGGCTCATTAGCAAGTAACTGAAACCAGCCCAACCCTGCATGCCCTGACTATGTACCAAGCCCCAAAGCTGGACTGTGTGGCACCCCTCACCCCTGCCCACCCCCGAGGCACCTTGAATTTTGTGTGGTAACCATTTCTGTGATATATGTCGCGTTGACTAACGTTTGCTGCTATTGTGAAGAAGAGTGCCTATATGATATATGATAGCTTCTGACAGCTCCTGTACATAATGTAATAATGAACCTTAGAAACGCATGTAGTCCCACCAAGGCACTGGAGCCAGACTGTATCATGGTATAATATGTATTGCCCTCTTTGCACACCAACCAATCTAATGCTACCTTATGTTCGTATGTCAACTGCTGTTATGAAATGTTGTGCGAAATGATAGAAACCCCCAGCTTATATTCTTATTAATGTAAATATATGTGTGCAATCCCAGAAGTCCCAAGTGTTGTCACTCGCCCCTTGCCAAAGTTACAGTGCGCTGCCCTGTGCAGGGAAACAGGCCCAGAGCTGCAAGGTCGTCTCCCCCCTCCTCCATCCCAAGCCCGCCGGGGATAGTTGGTGTTCGAACAGCACAGCCTCGCCTCCCCTCCCAATCTCACTGGACCCGCTTCAAGCATCCACCTCCCCCATGTCAGAGGCCGCCACCGCCTGACTCTATGAATTACGAGCTACCTGGTCCTAAATCCCACCGCCTCCTGGGCACCGGTCACATGCCCCCCATGGCCCATTTGGTATCCCCGCTAACCCCAAGTTAATGGCCCTAGAAGGGGAGCGCCCACCCCTGTACCAATAGATCGTAATACCATCCCTCACCGCACCCATCAGGACAGGGCGATCGAGAACCCCTCCTGCGCCCCTGACCCTGCACATGGGCTCATGGGATTAACATGTTTGAACCTAAGGTGTCACTACAGCAGATGTATTGGGGTACTTCCTATTGCATATAAATGTCCCTAACTCCTTCCTGATCTAAGGTCAATGTATTACAAGAGTACAAGACAACTGAAACTGTATAGTATAATGAATGGATGTGAATGTGTGGCCACAAGGGCAAAGTACAACTTAGCCACCAATCATCACTACAAGTCGTGTCCGGCCCAGCACTCCACCCGATGAGCCCAGATGACCGTTCACCCCGCACTGGCACCACGTGGATCTCTGCCAATCCTGGAGTAGCACGGCAACATTGTATATAGTCCTAGATGATGCCACCCAATCCCAATGACTATGTGCCCCCTATAGCTAGTTTAGGCGTGATGTATTTTTCTGTAATATGTATGACTGTCTTTGCTATTGTCAGACAGAGCGCTCTCGGAGTTTGCAGAGTCCTTTGCATGCCCTATATTGATTTAGATAAAACCCCTTTTGATCTCACCCGCACTTGGTCCTGGTCTCATTCCCCTTCTGGGGTGTGTGCTTTATTGCCTCTCACTAAGGGGGGGGGGTGTTTTTGGGGGACGCTTACATTCAACTTCAACAATAAAAAGATTGTTGAATAAATAATGTCCTATCCAACTAGCTTTTTAAAAGTGGGGTTCTCTCTGGAAGTAAATGGGTACTGGGCATGGCTACCCCATTTCCCATGGATGGGGCAACGATGAACTGAGGGCTCCGCCCCGATGTCCATGATTAGCTGGAACACGCAAGGTTAAAAATACGTGATGGAGAGTGGATTGGTGCTGGAATCCTGAAAAGTTCTGATATTTTGTATATTACTGCAGACATGGCTACTCTATAGGATAAATCTTGATGGATACAAGTTAGTGAGAAGGTTGGCAGAAAAAGGAATGGTAGACCGACCTAGTGGAGGCTTAGTTATTGCAGTCAAATCCTCTATAAAGAAGAGTGAGGCCGACATGGCACTCTTGTTTATAACATTTTATGTGCTCATATCAAGCTTTCTACAGGCACGATGCTGCAGCTATGTTGCTGGTTAATGTGTATGATCCTCCTGGGAATGTCAAAACAGATACAATCTTACCAATCTTGGTGGAAATATGGAACCACCCCTGTAGCGATATGATTGTATGTCGAGACATTAATGCATACTGTGAGACCGACAGAAGTATTATAAAGTTGGGTGTAACTCAAATGGGGTGGTAGGCCTCAGGTCAAACAAGTGCTAAAATGGTACTCTTTTATACAGTCATATGGGTTTGATTTTCTAGACAACCCAAACAACAATAGGAGTTGTCCCACCTTTACTTGATCTAATGGAACAAATTACAGTAGGGTGGCATATATCATTGTTTAGCATTGCATGGGGTGAGACATGAAGTCTTTAACAATGTTTGAATCTGAATATAGTGATCACAAAGTGTTAAGATGCCTGAGTGTCACCTACGTTCATGAACATTCTAAAAGATTATAGAGACCCCATGAGATAAATTCTCAAGGGAACAGAATCATCTGGACAGAGCATAGAATCTGTGACTTAAATTACAGACTTCACATGGATAAGCTGTTGCGAAGGAACTCGAGGTCACTGATGCGGATGGAGTAGTTGACCTATTTTCTATGCTTTCCCGACAGTATGGTATTGTGAAATCTAAAAATGGAAAGGACTATAAAGATAGTGGAATGATGTATGATTATGCGATCACTGGGAAAAAGGGTCCTGCAGTATAATGTTGGATTATCAAGAAGCTGGTAGTGAGAGTCCAGATTGCTGCTAAAGCTGGGACCAATAGGCTTGCAGTGTACCACACAGGGTACAATAACTGGTTGCAAGCACATAAACTCTCCTCTAATACCTCAAAGTGGTTGACCCTTTACACTGTAACTTGAAAGCATGACAGCAAATCTCTGTGGGGGATGTTGAGATCTCATCTGAATGGCAGTGCCAAAACAAAGTTTAATCTGATTAGACAAGAAGAGTGGGTAATGCATATGGGGAAGCTAGAAATGAGGCTGATAACCCTCCTCAGCTATTGCATGCACAGCGCATTGAATGTGTTATGACAGTGGAGGAAATTTTAGGGAATATATGTAAACTTAACCCGTCCCAGGCTCCTGGCCTGGACGGGCTCTCTAATATGGTTATGAAAAAATATCCTGAGCTGTGGTCAGTTATCCTCCATAGATTTCCCATAGAATTCTTAGAGATGATGTAATACCGAAGTCGTGGAGTGAGTCAATCCTCATTCCGGTATACAAGAAAGGTGACAGGGGCGATCCTGAGAACTATAGAATGCTAACAATGCTCAACATCCCTGCTGGTAAACTGTTCTGCAATTTCCTATTGGAGGAACACTGGACATGGGTTAATAAGAAGCACCTCATCTCTAAAAAAATAGGCGGGCTTCAGGAAAAACAGGGATACGACACATAATATATTATTAGTACATCCGTTGATAGAAATCTGCATTAATGCCAAATCACCATTCTACCTTGCTTCATTGACTACTAGAATGCAGTTGATAAAGTCATTCAACAGAGACTCTGGGCTAAACTTAATGTGTGGGATATAAACTGTATTCTTCGTAAATTCATAAAGCAATTTTAAGGAATACTGCAGTTAGAGTCAGACTTGATATGAAGAGGAATCCAAGTGAAAGAATCTCTACTAAGGACGGATTGAAACAGAGCTGTGTGATGGCCCCATTATTGTTTAATTTGTTCATGGCAGATATGGAACTGGCACTGACAGTCTGTAACAACCATCCTCTGAGACTGGCTGATACCTCTGTGTTATGGATTTCATAAGCAGATGATATGTTATTATTTGGTAGAACGCCTATTGGACTGCAGTGGAGTCTTACGGCTTTATTCCAGAGTGAACAATTTAAAAATGAATGGAACTAAAACAAAATCCATGAGTCATCATATTTATATCTAGGAAACGTTCTCTTCTCTTCTCAGCAGGATCTGATACACTGCTGCCATCATAAATGAGCAGATTTGGTACCATCAAGACCTTTGAGTAAACCAGAGGTGGGTACCTTCTAGAAGGTATGAACAGAATGTATGAAACCAGTATTGTGCCGGCTATAATATATGTCCTTTAGACATGCAGAGATAAGCAGGTACAACGGCAAGATAATATGGGTTTGCCAAACTCATTGCGATTGAGACAATATATTTGGAGCTGTGCCCGATATTTCTTGCTATGCTAGTGAAAGTGAAAAGATCACAATTTCTCCTGAAAATACTGGCTGATAAAGGAGAACAATCCTCAGCTGGCATAATAAATGGAATGATGTAATAATGCAGGAAACGTATTCAATGAAATTGCTCAAAGAATCTTGATGGATATTTCATGAGCAGATAGGATGGACATTGGACACAAGTCCCCCTTTTGTAGTGCAAGGAAAGAGCTTATATACTAAGCCCACAGATGAGGCAGAATGAACATTGAACATGTTTTGCCCACATTGAATGGGTTTTATAAGCAGGCTTTCCCTTTTTTGGAACTGGTGGAATATATCAAACACGCAGTTGATAAAGGGCTGAGGCATTTTATAATTCTATCATAATTTAATTTGTTCCCCTCTTACATGATCACTGGGGCATGGGAAACCATTCCTGCAGAGCAATGGGTTTGCAGGATATGTAAAACATTCTTTGAATATACAAGACATTTATTAAAGCAGTGTTTTGAGCTGTCCCGGCTTTATGTGGTACATTACCAAAAATGTGTATCTGGTATAGAGGATAGTGAGGAGGACAGGTTTTGGTCTACAATTGTGGTGGCACATTAGAGGGTGATGGCCAGTACAGCCTATCTAATATGGAAAATATTTGCTAGAAGAACTCTGAAATAATGTTGAGGCTAGCGCTGTTTTAGAGCTGACATATTTAATAATTTTTTTAATATTTGTAATAGTATCATAATAGTTTTATACTTGTTATTACTACAGTGTTGTGTATATTGGTTTTATGTATATTGGCTATGTTGGAATGGATTTACATTGCATTTTACAGTGTACAGGTTGAAATGTAACCAAAGGTACTTAATAATAACAAATTAAAGAATGATGAACCTTCCAAGCATAAACTTCACACATGCATCACAGCCACACAAAGAACTAGGCCAGGTAAAGAAAGTCCCAGATGGTCCCCTCCAACACCCCAAACCTACTATTCATTGGTCCTCATGATATGATGATAGGAATTCAGTGGACAGATTCCGTTCAATGAGGAAAGCCTCACCAAACCACACTAAACAAACATTTAACCGAACCAGCAGCCTTCTCTACTGTCAAATGTATCCCCCATGAGTGGACCAGCCACCACTCTCCATTGCTTGCGGCCATGTGCAGTATGCAAATTCCCTGCTGCATTGCCACCAGCCATATTGCAATCCCCAGTAAGCATATCAGAGTAGACACATTGACCCACGTACAAGGCCAAACCTGGTGCCAACTTTAACTCCAAAGCCAATTTCTAGTTCCAAGGCATTCATATTGTTCAGGGAACACTCACATTTCCTGAGCCCTCATTTTCCTAAAGCACACACCATCAACAAAAAACAAATTAATATGTACGTCAGGCCTGCCCTACACCCAGACTTCCAACATACTTTTCCCTGGCCATCATTATTACGAACACCACAATATAAACAAACCCACAAAAAATGTGATCTTCCCTAGGGCATTACACTCAACCATAACTCTGGCCCTGCCAAAATACCTTCATTATTCATTAAACCTAACCTGCAGCCTCTTTCAGTGTGTACTGTACTCCAATGATGGAATCGTTGAACACTATCCAAGGCATCCGGCCATAGCCGTTAGTCATAATCTGTGGGACATGGCTTCAGCCATGTTGCAGACCCCACAAAGCATCTCAGATTAAACATTAGACATCACTTGGTGTCAAAACATTCAAAAACATTCACAAAGCACTATCAGACAAAATTGAGCTCCTACAAAAGAAAATTGAAGCGAAAAAAGCTAACTTAGCTCAAAACCTTCTTGATCACTCATCCGCAACCCCACCCCCTCTCCAACCTAACTTATTCAAATTCTCCTCACTTAGTGTCAAGGAAGTAGAAGAAATAATACTAAGCCTCAAACCATCCAGATGCATGGGTGACATCGGCTCTGCTCCCATCATAAAAGAAACAGTGAAGGAGATTGCCCCATTCATTACCTCACTAATCAACGCCTCCTTCAAGTCCAATAAAATCCCTACTAACCTGAAGGACGCTTGGGTCATGCCACTCCTTAAGAGACCCTCCCTTGATCCTAACAACCTCTCCAAATACAGACCAATTACTACGGTACCCTTCCTCTTGAAGATCATCGGCAGGGCAGCCTACCTACAGATCCAGCACCATCTGGAAAGCAATGACCTACTAGGGCTACGACAATCCAGATTCCGACCTAGACATGGCACAGAAACAGCCCTGATAGATCTAGTAACCCACATTGAGAACATTAAGGACTCAGGCAACTTTGCCCTCCTTCTCCTACTAGACCTATCAGAGGCGTTTGACCTAGTTCACCACAAAACTCTCTGCAAACACCTCTCCTCTGCAGCCCACTTCTCCAATGATGCCATCACCTGGATCCAATCATTTCTTAACAACAGAACAACCAGAGTATTTGTACCATGAGCCTCTGTAACCCCATCGACTGTCACATGTGGGGTCCCACAAGGCTCATGTGTCTCCCCCACACTCTACAACATTTTCACCAAACCTCTATTCAACAAACTCGACCAACTGGGAATATCCTACACAAATTACGCGGACGATACACAAATTCTCATACACATCACAGGCAATCATTACTCTGACTCACAATGACTCAACAACATCTACCTTATCATCCAAGCCTGGAAGGCACAACACAGTCTCTGCCTCAATGACGACAAGACTGAACTTCTCCTAGTGGGAACCCAAGACAGACTCAACAAATTGGACAACAAATTCAACACCTTTAATATTGACGGTAATGACATCAAAGTATCTAAAGACATCAAAACATGAGGTATGTACATTGATGCCACCCTCTAGCTAGGAAAACAAATCAACACCACAGCATCCACCACTGCCTACATGTGCAAGCTCATTAACGCTTGCAGACCATTTCTGATGACACAAAATTGCATCACCTTGGCAAGAGCTCTGGTACTTACCAAGTTGGACTACTGCAATGCGCTATACTTAGACACCAATCAACACAATCTACACAAACTACAAATCTATCAAAACAATGACCTCAGAGCAGCCACCAACTTCCCCAGAAAACTACACATCGCAGATCTGAGATGCAACGTCCACTGGTTATCCATCAACCAAATAATTAAATTCAAGACTCTCTCCCTAGTACATAAATGTATACATAACCAAGCACCCAAATACCTCTCAGACAAATTCAAACTTAACACTTCAGTTAGACAAACCAGATCCTCCCACTCCAACCTCCTTACCGTACCTAGGTACAAACTGGAAAAAGCAGGGGGCAGAAGCTTCACAATCCTCGCAACCAAAACGTGTAACACACTACGAACCAACATCAGGCTACAACCCTCCATTTATAAATTCTGCAACAGGGCCAAAACCTGGCTCACTCAGAATGAAACTAAGCCTACATCATCCACAATCATAAATACTCTTGTACCCGATGCAAGCCTTGTAAATAAGTCTGTGCTCTATGCGATCTACGTACATTTTTATGTAAATACTCTATGCGCTATCCCTTCTGCTGACTTCCCACGCCTGTAATCTTGATTTTCTATGCCTGTAACTGTATATATGCATATCTGTCTGTACCTAAGAAATGTGCCTAGTTGCCTCAGGGCTTGGTGCGCTATATAAATACAATACAATACAATACAATACAATACAATACAATACAATTAGTAGTTGAAGCAGGCCAGGCACACTGACAATTAACCCCATAGACAGTCCATCAATGTGATGGCCAGTGGCCAGATTGTTTTTCAGCAATGCCCCGAACAGTGGACTTTCAGTTATGTTTGTTTGGGCCTTTGATTAAACCCAACAGATTCCTTAGTTGACCAATTCACACCTTCTTACAGTGTCCATGAACATTGCAGAGCTCTCTGATTGGTGCAGAAGCTTTTGAAGTCACTCAATCAGGAAGTGAGTCTCCGGACCCAGATGTCTCTTTTTTATTTTGCCCATTCTTTTGACATTTTTTTTTAACATCCACTGGACAAAATAATAAACACCAAATTTGCAAAAGCATGCTTTGGATACCAGGCCACAACTCCTCTCGCTGGTTTGGTGCAAGTTCACTCTGTAGCTACGAGAAACATTCTTTTCCCATTCAAGTCTATCCGAATTTCTGAACTTTTGGGACCCCCCTGAAACGTTGTTTTATTTGCAAAGGTTTGTGTGGATTTGTCGAACAGCACCAAAGTTAGAAGCCACCTATATATTGCTCTTCCTATGGGAATGCCAAATTAACCATAACTACAGGGTCGCTATCGCTAAACACAACCAATTTTACAGAATCATTTATCTCAAGGTCAGAGAGTTGTAACAGAATCCATCTATTATTGGTATTATTTTGGCACAGTTAAGGAATAATCATACTTGCAGGAGTCCTTTTAGAAGCATTCATTGGATCTAGCCATTTAAGCTTGCAGCTGATATAAATGCCATATCATATTACATAATAGCTCAGACACGGGCAAAGTTTAGTCTCTGCTTCCCCGCAATTGTCCTTCTAGAGCAGAGAATTTGGTGGGAGTCATTGAGCTTCAACTTTCGTCTAAATGAAAGAGACAGCAATGCACAGTTTTCTCAATGAGCACAACATGTATACAATTAACAAGGGGTGATTTGTAAAAGATATATAGCCTGGTTCACATAGACCAGCAATTGTGTTAGTCATTTTTGAGATATGCAGCTTAAGCAGAGGTTTTATGTAACTTGTGGCTGGTTTTCTTACTCACAAAGAGCCATGTGCAAGGCATAGGTTACTTAACTCTCTTGTAATTTAATTGTGTAGTAGGTTGTAATCATAAAGGACATACTTTTACAGCTAAACATGTAGGTTTATGTGTCTGTATTGTACGCAGTGCACAAATCGCATTATTTGCGATGCCTTTGTCATTCTTTTTAAACGAGCTAAAACAGGATACCTAAAAGTTAACATTGTATTTATATCCCAGTGACTTTTTCCATTTCCTACACATAGTGACAACATGTCAGCAATTGTTACACTTTCCCTGGATCCCGACACTATGACACCACATACACCTGTATAGTTCAGACACTACTTGATCAGGTGTGACCAAGGTGTTGGTAAATATACGTGAATGCATATAAGTTACAACTTCTTGGGAGTTCGTCATGAGTTCCATTGCCTTCTTCATGACCCGCCTTTGATACACCACGTGCACCTGTTTGCTCATCATACTCATAAATATACATTGGTCCAAACGACAAAACTCGTTGGATGACTCATTCTGTCCGCGTTTTTGAATTGGTTGCAACTTAGCATGTGTGCCTGGAGAAATGATTATGCACAGTGCCTAATGTGTGCCCCTATCCTGTACGTAGGCGTGTTCCCAAATAAACCTAGTATAAGGAAAGAGAATAAGGTTTCCATTTAGTGCATCTTCCTGAAAACCTATGACCGACTCCCTTCCATGGATAAGCTACCGGTCACTAAGCAGCTGCGGCCCTGTGAAGTCAGACATGTTAAATATATCCTTGGCATTATAGGATCCACTGACATGATGTCCCACCACGAGCCACAGCGGGCCCAATTACGAGTTATTGTGACATGGTTTGCTGAGGCGGAAGTCTAGTATCAGCTTGAGGCCCTGCCTCTAGGATTTCTCCTGGTCAGAACTTGACAGGTGGCCTACTGCCAAACCACTCGCTGCGCGCTCATATTCAAGTATGCCGGTTGATTGGGCGCTGCATTGGGTATTTCATTGTGGGAGGCATTAAAGAGAACAGTACATTGAAACGAAACGTTCCTCTGTTTCAAGGTTTGTCCGCTGTTGAATACAAACAATGTACTGTTTGCAAGGGATGCAGCTCAGGAGTGTAACAACGCAGTAAGAGGCCGAATTGAATGCAGTTAGGCAGTGTGAATGACATTACATTAACTGGGTTAACTGCAATAAACCCATTGAACGGCATGTTTGTCAGGACGCTGAACAGATAAACAAATACGTTAAACGCATACATCTAAGAACAATGGAAAATTCAGTAAGCAAGGAAGGGTGCACGCTGGTGGAACAAAGATCTGTTACCCAAACAAAACGCCTAAACCTTGAAATGCTTAGCAAAGAAGCTAATAGAAAGAAGGGTTTGTAGCACACGCCACGAATAAGCAAATACAAAGGAGGGTATGTAGCGCACGCCATACTCGAAATGTCCCCTGGAGAATGCCATTGCTGACAGGCAAAGAACGCAACACAAAAAATAAGGAAACACAAAATGTGAATGAATGCCCAAATGATGTATGATAATCCACATTGCTCCTGTCCACACGTCTCTTCGCAGTACTTACTAATTGAGGGTTCCCTGCATTCAATCCAGAAACCAACGAAGTTGCATAACAAATCCAGAATTTCACCCAACTACATAAAGGGACTAGCAACCCTTCCCCTCCTTGTCCTCTGCCTGTGTTTTTTTCATACCCAAACAAGGTGGCAGAAGAACCAGAAGGGAGAGAGGGACAGTGAGCTATAAGGACTGTGATGAGATGGGTGGACAGGAGTAATGTGGATGATCATACATAATCTGGCCATCACTCCCTGTCCGCCCTTACTCGCCACAGACCTCACTAATTGAAGATATAGCAAGCAGTGACCACGTACTTTTGCTGAGCACCCAAAAAGGGGCAAAACATGGTGCAGAGCTAAGGGCCTACATGGCAAAGGCCTGGATGCAGCCAAGAAGGCAATAGCTAAATGATAGTAGCACTGAGAAGCTGGCAAACGATAGTCCAGCAATGTATACCAAACCCCATGGCAGACTGTGAAAATCATAGACGGGCATACTCAACCCAAGGAAATTAAACCCACAGCACGAGGCATCCACACAGGGCATTAAAAGACAGGGATTGCTCAACCACCTATTATGTGCACCACAGAGGCCTATTAAGGAACAATTTCAGGATCAGACCAGATGGGACAGGGCAGAATGAGACGGAATAAAGCATTCCACAATAATCGGTGTCATTGTACCATTGTACCTCCATCAAAAGTAATCCAAAGGAATATCAAGTGATCCGTAAAGGAGCGTACACCAAGCAAGAAGTATTGCTCATTTATTGGACCCAAACATCTAAGAAGCACGGTTCAGACAACCCCATAGAACTGAACTGAATGAAGTGAGCAGTCAACGGCGCCCACTGCGGCTAAACCTTTTAAACAAAATCTGTCAAATTATCATACAACATTTTGGTTCAATTTCTAAGGCACTTCACAGCTGCTGATTGGTGAGACTATGAGAGTCCCTTATATCCACATATATAGGAAAGATATGTGGGGGATAAAGGATAGCTCAGGTGCGACACGTTTGTCTAGGAAACAAGGCAACGCAGCACAACACAAGTTTGAATCCTGATCCTGCGTTTAGAAACCAATCTCTGCTATTAAGGGTGTTAAAAATAAAAAAAAAACTATTATAATTTTTGGGAGCTTTGAAACACAATTTCTTAATGTATTAGCACCTTACAAATGCACATTAAAAATGAATATGTTGAATGATCCTAATAAGTTACTACAACTATTGACCACACCTACATAAAAACCCCTCGTGACATCACAACCTTGAATTACGTGATTGTGCTGCATAGTCAAAAACATTTTTTGCCATTGGTTGGCAATGTCCAACATACAAAATAGCTTGAAATTCAAGGAGAGAGACATTCACACCAAGTCTGACCAATGAGGAACCAGCAGACATCAGCAAGGACACTGCACAATGTTGCACCCTGGGGACACCAAACCCTGTCTCCACTTATTGGCTCCCCGTCCTGCACCCCATAGCCCAAACACCAATGCTCTGGCCCCCCAGCTCCATTCTCACACCTTACTGCTAAGTGTAGTCTGACCACACTGTAAGTGGAGTTTAATTACCATCATTTAATTTATATTTCTATGACAACTCTCCTCATGCACCCTGGTGCATAGCTCGCTAGCCTTGAAAGTATCTTTTAGATTCACTTTGCTGCCGTTGCATCCTCCTGGGAACCTTCAGCCATGCAACATTTCATCACATTGTTTCTTCTGAATGTTCAGAAAATAATGTCTGCTTGTCACACACAGGCATGCAGATCTTTTCTTATGAGCTGTCTGTGAGAAGTGCTTTCTTAACGTGGGCATACAACCAAAATGGCGACCTGTTCATAGATTGCTCGAAGAAAACCCCTTTACTATATGCTCCCTATGCCATCTTGCACTACCACCCAGTCCCTGCTCTATGCAACTACCTCATTCTGCCCCCAAATCACCCACTCCTCCTTGAGTCCCTCCCTGGGACTTCTTGCACTGCTCCTGTTTCTATGTCATTTTATGCAAGCAGTCCACGTTCTGTGACGTCATTCCCCCTAGTGTCCCCCTCCAAGTTACTCATGACTTCACCACATTTCTTGCGCAATTGGTACATGCAACCCCCTTGGCAGCACTGAATCTGGCCCTTTACAACAACATGTGAGAGCTGCCAATGCCATGAAGGGAGTCAGCTAATGTGGACAAGCAACAGACGTATGGTAGTACCCCTTGAAGCAATGGAGCCCAAAAACCAGAGACCAGATGTCTGTCCTACTGACAACTCATTCCCATGGACAGAGTGATGTGCACCCTGACAGAGGACATGTGTGGACATGTCAGGTACTTCTCTGCAAGATGCTAATTCCAGAAGCAGAAATTGACTCGGGCTACCAAGTTCCAAGTCATCAATCTCACTACCATACAACAATGGAATCACTAAGCACTGAACTGTCAGGCGCCTCTATCCTGCAGAAGCAAAAAAAGGTAGACAAGCATAAGGATCAATTAAATTGGTACCTGCAGCCAACATTTCAAGCAGCACAAGGAGCAGTCTGCTACCTTAGTGTTAATGAAAGAGGTTATCAAGGATCACCTCCAGGAAGTAGCCATGATGATATGCTTTCAAATGATCTAATTCCTCATGAACAGGAAACGGAATGGGAATTCTTGAGTCTTCTTTCAGCGAAAAGATCTGAGTTTGTTTGTGTCCACTCGATGGACATTTTACAGAAAACAAGTACAAACGGTGTACATTGAAGACAAAATAAAAGACTGCAAATGATGGTTGTAAGTACCTTTATCTGTATGTGTTTGTAGAACAACTATTCAATAGAACTGAAGCACGTTTTGTGTATAAATACTGTTTTAGTATATTGCAAAGAAGAAACACTCCTACAAGAAGATTTTTGTACAACAGGTGGTGACTGAAATTCCTGTTGTGCTTCAAAATTTGAACATGTTTGAAGACATTTCATTGCATCTCTTTCCACTCATAGGACCATAGTGTTGCTCCTCCGGTGGCTACACAGCTTCTATTCTGCTTCACAGGGGAACGGGCCAGTCCTCACAATCCTGCTCCCAACTCTCTCCGTTTCCCCGTTCTTTGCTGCTCCAGCTGCTTTCTCCACAGAATGGAGAATCCCCTACCTGAGGCGTCCTAGTGGTCCCACTCGCCCTGGGCCCCACAGTTCTGCTTGGACATCCGCCAGCATCCTGGCTTCCTTTCCGGTCCCACCACTGCTGCCTCCTCACGATACGGGTCGCCTGCTGGTCTCTCTGACACATTTCTCCTTGTTGGTCCCTTTACTGTTCTTCTTGTCCCCCTTTGTACTTCTGCAACCACTTAACAGGATGCATGTGTGGATTTTTAATTGTGCTTGCCTGACCATAGTGAAAGGCACATGCTTGAGTTTCAAAGCACTCTGGAGGTATCTTCCTCATCCCAGTCTCCTAGTCCTCGTACCAGTACCAGTACTGTCACAGGTCAAGTGTGGGGAAATGAGGGGAGAGATTTTACAATAGGCTATAAAGGCCAGGGGAGAGTTAGTTTGGTCTTCCATAGGGAAAGGGGTATACCATGTCTCGCCTCTGGGCTCCCCACTCCCAATACCAAAGGACCCTCCTCCCAGGTGATCCTGCCTCACTTCGCCACCCCAGGGTCAGGATCTTAAAGTGATGGCCTTTCCCTGGCCACCTGAGAAGAGTATCCAGGGGGAGTAGGAGTGAAGATACCCTCAGGATTCTCACGGTGGATACTGGGAGATTCAAGGATACACTGCTTAAAGGTTTGCACCAAGCTCTGCGGCATCTCTGCTAATCTTAGATTGAAAGAAGTGGACGTTTCCTGGTATTGAGTTAGAGGATTAAATTGGGTGGGATTGATACCATTGTGTGAGACTATGGTTCAGTTTAAAAATTCTGACATTATAATTTATTGTGGAGGCAATGGTTTGAGGTATGTGACTGGACTATCGTTGCAGTTTGCCATGAAAGACACATTTAATAGACTAATTTTTCTTTTTTATAACACAGTTACTACCGGAGATCAGTTTCTAAGCATGAGAACAGAATTCGAACCTGTGTCACTATGCGTTTTCTTGTTTCCAAGACACATGCGTGGACCCTCAGCTATCCTCCTGGCTCAAATGGAATGGAACAAAAGGAACTCTTTCCAGCTTCGAAGTTCATTTGTTCATGAATTACTCAAAGGCAAATGTGTTCAAACTTGTTTTGTCCACAAATGGAAAAAGCCAGGCAGGATGTTGATAAAGTAGTATGTGTTTTTTTCACAAGATGTAGGAATGGCATCTTTCCACAATTAGAACGTAAAGTTTCATGGCATGATCATTTTTTTGTAAAGATGGAGTTAATTTGACAGATTTTGGATATTAGATGTTCAGAATGCCTTGAAACAGTTTTAATTGCCCAAGATGTCCGCAGACAGTTTTACTGTCCGCCAACTATATGGCTGTACTAATTTTGTACTGGGACCCTTATGTGCTTTGAAACAACAGCCGTTTGGGGGACACTTGAGAGTGTGGAAACGGTTCATAGACAATCTGTTCATTGTGTGGAGAGGTTCTACCGAATCTCTGGTGGCCTTCCACATGTGGGTTAATGCATGTGATCCCCACATTAAGTTCACAATGGAGTGGAACAAAGTGAGTGTAAGTTTTCTGGATCTAGTGATCCAAAAGAAAGAAGATAATTTGGAAACAATATTACACAGGAAAAGCACAGATAAAAACACACTCCTACATTACTCGAGTTTTCACCCGGGAGGTCCTAAACAAAATCTACCATACGGTCAATTTCTCCGCATCAGGAGAAATTGCACACAAAAAAACGAGTTTGTGAACCACTCTGTGAAATTGAAGGACAGACTAATGGATAGAGGGTATCCAAAAAAGTTGGTGAAACAACACTATAAACAAGCCCTCAACACACATCGGGAGACCTGTCTATTAACGAAGACCAAAGAAAAGAATAACAGATTGATCTGTGTGTCTACATTTTTCCCAATAAGCAATTTCATCAAGAGGAATGTCAATAAGAATTGGCATCTGGTGAAATGCCCAGAGTGTCTGGCACAGAAACCAATGTTTGCGTTTAAACGCAACATGAATCTCAGACAAAAACTGGTCCACACATATAAAGAACAAGAAGATAACAAAACAGTGATGAACTAATGGGGTTTGAAACCCATCACGGGACATCACAAATGTGGCCATTGTGTGGCGTGCCAATTTACTTCTACGAAAAAATCATTTGAATATGGCAACAAGAAGGAGTGGTTTTTTAAAAATCAAACCAATTGCTTGAGCAAAAACGTCATATACATTATCCAATGTCCATGTGATCTTGTATATGTAGGAAAAACTATGAGAGAGGTACGCCAGAGAATATCGGAACATCGTTCGTGCATAAGGAACAATGTGCAAGACAAACCTTTAGTTGAACATTTCTCTAAATTGGGGTACACTGACAAGGCTATTAGGTGGTTTGTACTTCAAACCATCAAGACCCCCATGAGAGGAGGCGACATGTCCACTATGTTACACAGACTAGAACAAAGATGGATTCACTCTTTGGACTCAGTTAAAAATGGTTTGAATATTTCCATAGAGTGGAACAAACTGGTAAATGGATAAGAGACAGGGTAATTCATAGAATTCAGCGCACAAGTGGCACACGCGGCTGGCGCACAGTGTGCGCGTGCGAATCCCTGTGCCAGCCACGTGCGCCAAAACCCATTTCCGCGCACAGCGTATTCATGGATTCCAGCTATCAAAACCAGCCGTGGCGCACAGTGGCGCAGTGACCCTGCAGCAGCGCCAGTTACGCCCCCAAGAATGCCTCTCGCGCAGGGAAAAGCCATCAAAATCCCCAATCCAGCGCGAATGTCCAGGCTACGTGTATTTCGGGGTGCGCGGGAATTTTCACACGTGATATCAGCAGGGTACGTGTATTCCAGGGGTGCGCGGGAAGTTCCACACGCGAATGTCCAGGCTACGTGTATTTCGGGGTGCGCGGGAAGTTTCACACGCGATATAAGCAGGCTACGTGTATTCCAGGGGTGCGCGGGAAGTTCCACACGCGAATGTCCAGGCTACGTGTATTTCGGGGTGTGCGGGAAGTTTCACACGCGAAATCAGCAGGGTACGTGTATTCCAGGGGTGCGCGGGAAGTTCCACACGCGAATGTCCAGGCTACGTGTATTTCGGGGTGCGCGGGAAGTTTCACACGCAATATCAGCAGGGTACGTGTATTCCAGGGGTGCGCGGGAAGTTCCACACGCGAATTTCCAGGCTACGTGTATTTCGGGGTGTGCGGGAAGTTTCACACGCGATATCAGCAGGGTACGTGTATTTCAGGGGTGCGCGGGAAGGTCCACACGTGAATGTCCAGGCTACGTGTATTTCGGGGTGCACGGGAAGTTTCACACGCGATATCAGCAGGGTACGTGTATTCCAGGGGTGCGCGGGAAGTTCCACACGCGAATGTCCAGGCTACGTGTATTTCAGGGTGTGTGGGAAGTTTAACACGCGATATCAGCAGGGTACGTGTATTGCAGGGGTGCGCTGGAAGTTCCACACGCGAATGTCCAGGCTACGTGTATTTCGGGGTGTGCAGGAAGTTTCACACGTGAAATCAGCAGGGTACGTGTATTCCAGGGGTGCGCGGGAAGTTCCACATGCGAATGTCCAGGCTACATGTATTTCGGGGTGCGCGGGAAGTTTCACACGCGATATCAGCAGGGTACGTGTATTCCAGGGGTGTGCGGGAAGTTCCACACGCGAATGTCCAGGCTACGTGTATTTCGGGGTGTGCGGGAAGTTTCACACGCGAAATCAGCAGGGTACGTGTAGTACAGGGGTGCGCGGGGAGCACCACACGTGAATTGCACGTGTGGGTCCTCCCAGGTGTACCCTCTACACCCTCCACGGCCCCTGCAGGTGGCTCACACCACAGGGGCCTACCCTGCACATGTCCTGCAGGCACCCCATCCACCATGGCCATGCCCCACAGCCAACCCACATGTCAACTTGCACTACTGCCCACCAACGCATGTCCCCCTGCACCCCCAGCCACCAGGGGCACCCTCCACCAGGCCCCCACCCATGTCTCCCACCACCCCCATCCCCCAGCACTGTGGGGCACCTGCCAGCAGGCCCCCACCCATGTCTCCCACCAGCCCCACCCCATAGCAGTGCAGGGGCAGCCTCCACCAGGCCCCCACCCATGTGTCCCACCACCCCCACCCCCCAGCACTGTGGTGCACCTGCCAGCAGGCCCCCACCCATGTCCAACTCATGTCCCCACCACCCCCACCCCCCAGCACTGTGGGGCACCTGCAAGCAGGCCCCCACCCATGTCCAACTCATGTTCCCCACCACCCCCACCCTTCAGCACTGTGGGGCACCTGCCAGCAGGCCCCCACCCATGTCCAACTCATGTCCCCACCACCCCCACCCCCCAGCACTGTGGTGCACCTGCCAGCAGGCCCCCACCCATGTCCAACTCATGTTCCCCACCACCCCCACCCCCCAGCACTGTGGGGCACCTGCCAGCAGGCCCCCACCCATGTCTCCCACCACCCCCACCCCCCAGCAGTGCAGGGGCAGCCTCCACCAGGCCCCCACCATGTCTCCCACCACCCCACCCCCCAGCACTGTGGGGCACCTGCCAGCAGGCCCCCACCCATGTCCAACTCATGTCCCCACCACCACCACCCCCCAGCACTGTGGTGCACCTGCCAGCAGGCCCCCACCCATGTCCAACTCATGTCCCCACCACCCCCACCCCCCAGCACTGTGGTGCACCTGCCAGCAGGCCCCCACCCATGTCCAACTCATGTTCCCCACCACCCCCACCCCACAGCACTGTGGGGCACCTGCCAGCAGGCCCCCAACCATGTCTCCCACCACCCCCACCCCCCAGCAGTGCAGGGCCATCCTCCAGCAGGCCCCCACCCATGTCTCCCACCACCCCCACCCCCCAGCACTGTGGGGCACCTGCCAGCAGGCCCCCACCCATGTCCAACTCATGTCCCCACCACCCCCACCCCCAGCACTGTGGTGCACCTGCCAGCAGGACCCCACCCATGTCCAACTCATGTCCCCACCACCCCCACCCCCCAGCACTGTGGTGCACCTGCCAGCAGGCCCCCACCCATCTCCAACTCATGTTCCCCACCACCCCCACCCCCCAGCACTGTGGGGCACCTGCCAGCAGGCCCCCACCCATGTCCAACTCATGTTCCCCACCAACCCCACCCCCCAGCACTGTGGGGCACCTGCCAGCAGGCCCCCAGGCATGTCTCCCACCACCCCCACCCCCGGCAGTGCAGGGGCAGCCTCCACCAGGCCCCCACCCATGTCTCCCACCACCCCCACCCCCCAGCCACCAGGGGCAGCCTCCACCAGGCCCCCACCCATGTCTCCCACCACCCCCACCCCCCAGCACTGTGGGGCACCTGCCAGCAGGCCCCCAGGCATGTCTCCCACCACCCCCACCCCCGGCAGTGCAGGGGCAGCCTCCACCAGGCCCCCACCCATGTCTCCCACCACCCCCACCCCCCAGCACTGTGGGGCACCTGCCAGCAGGCCCCCACCCATGTCCAACTCATGTCCCCACCACCCCCACCCCCCAGCACTGTGGGGCACCTGCCAGCAGGCCCCCACCCATGTCCCCCACCACCCCACCCCCAGCAGTGCAGGGACAGCCTCCACCAGGCCCCCACCCATGTCTCCCACCACCCCCACCCCCCAGCACTGTGGGGCACCTGCCAGCAGGCCCCCACCCATGTCCAACTCATGTTCCCCACCACCCCCCAGCACTGTGGGGCACCTGCCAGAAGGCCCCCACCCATGTCTCCCACCACCCCCACCCCCCAGCAGTCAGGGGCAGCCTCCACCAGGCCCCCACCCATGTCTCCCACCACCGCCACCCCCCAGCAGTGCAGGGGCAGCCTCCACCAGGCCCCCACCCATGTCTCCCACCACCCCCACCCCCCAGCACTGTGGGGCACCTGCCAGCAGGCCCCCACCCATGTCCAACTCATGTTCCCCCCCACCCCCCAGCACTGTGGGGCACCTGCCAGCAGGCCCCCACCCATGTCCAACTCATGTCCCCACCACCCCCACCCCCCAGCACTGTGGTGCACCTGCCAGCAGGCCCCCACCCATGTCCAACTCATGTTCTCCACCACCCCCACCCCCCAGCACTGTGGGGCACCTGCCAGCAGGCCCCCTCCCACGTCTCCTACCACCCCCACCCCCCAGCAGTGCAGGGGCAGCCTCCACCAGGCCCCCACCCATGTCTCCCACCACCCCCACCCCCCAGCAGTGCAGGGGCAGCCTCCACCAGGCCCCCACCCATGTCTCCCACCACCCCAACCCCCAGCACTGTGGGGCACCTGCCAGCAGGCCCTAACTCATGTTCCCCAGCCAACATGTCATCACAATCTAGATCCCTGGTCCCTATGGTCAGCCTCCAAATGCAAAACACCCACCCGAGTATTGCATCCACCCACTCAGAAATGGCAATTACATGACAGAACACCAATTGCAAGTTTCGAAACAAACACATGTCCCTCACATACACCCAATGGGTGTCAGTGAATTCCAAAACCCATATCATGATATGCATGAAACCAATGAGATGATACTACACATTGAAGTTGGATAAAAAATATGTATTAAAGGAAACATAAATAGATTCAAAAATAAACAAACAGAAATGGCAATGTACAAAAATGAAAAGAAGCATGTCCGTGAAAAAAAGCAAAACCAAAAATCATAATCCAAAGTAATGGTGTCCAAAGTCACTGTCCACAAAAGAAAATCCAATGGAAAATAATAATTGAAAGCCATTGCTCCATGGGTAAATTGTGAAAGAAAAATAAAATCCAACAGTGAACTATGTACAGACGAACAAGCCAGGGTCCATTATCCCAACAAAAGAAATGAAACCTCTCTAACAACACTAACTAATAAAATAAACTATATACAAAAATGTGGCCAATGTCCAAAAGGTCCAAAATAAATAAAAAAACAAAGGAAACCTAACAGTACCTACATAACTATGTACAAGGGCAGCAGGCTAGTCTGACGGCTCACTTTTGGATGTCCCGGGCCAGGGCATCATCGAACTCCTGCTCAATGTCCCGGAGGCAGTCCTCCTCCATGGCCCCGAGGGTCCGCAGGGCCGTCGACGTGTCCACCTCCAACCCCCTGCGGATTGCCTCGAGGCACTCGGCCCGCCTCAGGGCCCTCCGCATGGAGTTCTCCGCCCTGACCATTGTGAGCCGTGCCTCTTCCTCCCGCTGCCGCTCCGCATCTATGGCGTGGCCCAACCGCTGCCACACGGAAGACACACTCTGTCCTGGGTCCCCCTGCCCTCCGGCCGATGCCTGCCCCTACGATGTTGAAGGCCCCGAGCCTTCATGGCTCCCACCACATTGCTGCTGCTGCTGTGCCTCTGCCCGTGCACTGCCTCCTGCTGCCTGCACATCCTCCGCCCGCTGGGGTGCAGTCGTTGATGTGGCCACCCCTGCTGGACGTCTGACTCCCGACTGTGGAAGGGATGCCTCCTCCACCAGCCTGGCCGCACCGTCAGACGCAGCTCCACAGGGCACCCAGGTGACTGATGGGTGGGAAGATGGCACGGAGGACGACTGGCGCGTAGGGGTTCCGTTGAGGAGGGGGTCGGAACAAGCCCCATCAAACGGAGGAATTCCGGCCTGGGTGACCTGTCGCAGCAGGCTGACGCGGTCAACGAGCCATTCGAGATGACGTGCAGTCTCCTCATGAAAAGACTGCAGGTCACCTCACATGGCCCGTTGACGCAACGCCACACCAGTCAGGACAGGCTCAACCCGGACCCGGATAGCCATGTCCGCAGGCAGGGGAAGGCCAGTTGTCGTGAGCTCATCCCCTGCCTGAAAACGGGTCTGGACGTAGGCATCCCTGCTGGTGCAAGATGATGCAGGGACAGGATCAGGGACAGGATTGCACACAGGCACCTCCGCGGCGGCCTGTGCTGCCTCCTGTCCCTGGTCCTGCACCACTAGCACCAGTGGGATCCCCACCTCCAGACCCTGTCTCTGTTGCGTGCATGGCCTCCTCCTCCACCAAACCCCCCACCAACCTGGATGACTCCGTGCCATCTTCCCCCGTTGGGCCCTGTGGGGTCCCAGCTGCCCCTTCTGCTGCCGAGGAGTCCAACTCCAACCTCCACCTCTTGGACCTCCCCCCGGCAGCTGCGGCCTGGGACGCGGCACCGGACTCCTCACTCCCGACGAGATGACAACATGGGAGGGGAGCCGGGCCTTGCGTCTCCGGCTGGCGTTGGGATCCCCGCCGCTGTGCTCCACAGCACCTTCTCCGCCCTCTTCATCAGTTGATGCTGCAGACAGGGAGAAATAAATCACAGGCATCAGGGCACTGTACAATGGACACATACACACATGACAGTTGTACATGAGTGGCATTGGCAAACCTCAGACATGCCATCACAATGCCCAACACACATGTCATTTCAACTCGCACACATGAGCCATACCACAGCCATATCGCAACTGCCAGCACCATCCATACACATACAACAGCATGAGCAGGCAAAGCTGAGCCAGACATCACATGCAACACAGGAAGTGCACCACACATGTACCCACACCACCACACTTGCATGCATGTGTACACCTCTGCCAAGTGTCGCAGTGTTCAGATGGGCATCCATGTCACATCTGCCAATCAGGCTTCCACATCCCGCTGTCACATGCATCCATGTTGCATCACTGTTGCACTCTTGTCAAATACACACAAATGCACATTTACACAGTGATGATACATGCAGCTGAAAACAACATACATGCGTGACATCACGGACATGTCTACTTACATACACATTCATCCAAACATGTGTGCCCACACAACTGCATTTGGCATGCAAGCCTACACACACAAGCACCATCCATGTCTCACACATTACAGCCCTCGCATGTGTTAGCCCCACGGCCCTGTACACACCCACCCATACTCGACCCCATACAAACAGATGTGCAACCTGCACACTACTGAAACATCACCACACGCACAGCTCACAATCAGGATGCATGTACACTTACCGCTCGACTCCAGACGGGTCTGCCTCTCAAGGACCTGGACGTGGAGCGCTGGGGATATGCGTTCCAGGACCCTCATCTGATCTTCTGACAAGTGGCCCCGGCGCCCCTTGGCATCCGCTGCCTTCAAGAGGCGCCAGGCCTTGTTCAGGGTCCTGGACCTGAAGTCCTCCAAGCGCTTCTTGACATGTTGGAAGTCGCAGACTGCCACCCCCTCTGCGTTGATGGCAGTCACGATGTCAGTCCAGATCCGAGTCCGTCCTTCCTTGTTGGCGCGGGAACTTCCAAAGAGGGCATCATACTGCCCCAGGACTTGCTCCACCAGGACACCAACTTCGGTGGCACTGAAGCTGGTGCCCCTCTGCCTCTCTGGCCGGGGGTTGTCAGTGGTGCCAGATGTTGCAGTGCCCGACATGACAACCCCAGAGGCAGGAGTGGGTGGGCAACTGGGTCCTGGGGCTGGGCTGTGGAGCGATGGAATCCCAGTCGGGAGTCTTCGGTTCCAGCAGGGTTGGTCACAGCAACAGCACCCCTGGCTGATGTGCAGGCAGCAAATGGCAGGGCACGTGGGCAGCAGGCAGTCAGGCAGCAGCAGATGGCAGTTGGGAGCATGCTCGGGGCTCTGGGGGGCAGTAGTTCGGACTTTTGGGCTGGAGCGTGGTCTTCCGTGTGCTTACGCGTGGCCAGCTTGATACGGAGTGCTTTGGCACGTGAAAATTCGGTACGTCAGCGTGTAATTCGAGGAAAGGCCCTTAGCGGTCCCTTAGGACCGAAGGCTCCTCAAGCGCAAGCGCCCCTGTGACGTGACGCGCACAGGCGTGCATGGGAATTTCAGCGCGCGTGAAAAACTGCACGTCCGCGTGTAATACGAGGAAAGGGCCCATGCGCGTAAGTGACGTGACGCGCGCATGCGTTTCCCTCACGGGTTAAAGGTGAGCGGGCCCAGCAGTTTGCTGTACGTGCCTTTCGTAGAGACCGATGTGTGTTGCTGCTTCCTGTTGTTTCGCGCGCCATCACAACTTCACAGCTATCAAGGACGTATCTCTTCTTTTGGCGGGGGTATTGGCTACGCGTGTTTTTCTGCATCGCGCTAGTTAGACGGTGAGTCGCACACGCTCTTTTTCCCACTGCGGGTGCCCCTGTGTATCGTACCCATTTTCGATGTCATAGTAGCCTGCGTGTCCCACGCGTACGCGTTATTCGTGTTACTGGGTACCACCGCGTACTGCGGGAGGTTGAATCCACACACGTAGGCTGCAGGGTTGCGTGCACGGTTTTACTGCAGTTTTGGGGTGCCTGAGTGTTGCGTGACCCGTCACTACATCACCGGGGTCACATACAGCCTTGCAGGTGCAGGGGGGCTGTTAACATCTTGCTTCCCACCCCCTTCACCCCAATTGCCCAGGTCAATTGTGGTGTACACCTCCCATTGGCACCACTCCATCTGTGCCGGCACTACTACATCTGTGCCATGGTTGGGCGGACACCAAAGGTGAGGGGCGCCTCAGCTGGGCGTACTCCTCGTGGCGGGCGTGGTCGGGGACGTGGCCGTGGTGACCAGGGAGTAGGGGGACTCCAGGGTGTCCAGGGCGGCCACAGAGGGGGAAGAGGCAGGGGTGCGCCACTTGAGCACAATGTTGTGCCATGTGTCGGTGCAGTCATGCCACCACCCCCTGTGGTTCCGGGCGATGCAGCTTCTGCATCTGGCACTGGCGCCCGTGTGACCCGGCAGTCCGTTCCATCGACTGCCACGGGCCGAAGGGTAGTGGTAGCTGCAGGTGCAGCTGTGGACACCGCCACCAGGCTCGGGGTCTGCCAGCGCAGGCTGCGTTGGAACTTGAAGAGCCCTTGTTAGATCTCCAACAGGCCAGGGGGGAGACCATAGGGGCATGGCGGGCTGCTCAGACCAAGACACGTGTCCCTGGGGCTGTCATGTCATCTGCTGCCCCGAACAGCCGGGTGTTGGCAAGTGCAGGGGCAGATGCACCCAACAGCACCCCGGTTGAGAGTCTGCCAACCGGGACCATTGCGGTCAATGACCCTGCCACAGCTGATGTTGCTGCGCAGGGTCCATTAGTGGGCACCCAGCTGCCACTGACACAAGTCAGGCCTTTGGTCATCCCTCCACCTGGCACTCCCTTGGCTCAATCCACTGAACCCACTGGCCATACTGGTCAGGGCGGCATTAGGCAGCCTGGGTCTGCGCCACAGTCCAAGAGGAGGAAGGTTGCACCTGCAGCACAGGCTGGGACCCCACACACAGCCACAACCTCCTGCACGTCGACGAAGAAGCCTTTCTGTAAGCAGGAACTGGACTTCCTCGTGGACTACGTGCGGGGCCACAGCCATGATATGCTAGTGGGTGCCAATAGTCAGACTACGGCTGCCCAACGTGACACCCACTGGAAGCATGTTGCGGAACATGTCAGTTCATTCGGCCACGAGGTGCGCACGGCGCAAGAGTGCAAAAAGCGTTGGAAGGACATCAAACGCAGCACTAAGGCTAAGCGTGCCTCTAATTACAGCTTGACTCTGGTGACTGGCGGTGGGCCTGCACCAGAGGAGGAAGAGCTCACTCCGCATGAGGCACTCGTTGCGGAGTTCATACCACCTCAATTGGTCGAAGGAGTGGGAGAGATGCTGGACTTTGATGCCCAGTCCAGTGAGTGTTGATGCGTGTTTGTTGAGCACGTGTGTGTTTCACTTGTGGGATGTGTTGTGCATGATTGCTGCTACATGTGACGTGTACATGGTTCTGATGTGTAAGTAATGCAATGCTTCCGTCATGCATGTCTCCTCTGCCTGCATGCGGGGACTCCATGTAGGCATGCTCCCTTACCCCTCCTCCGCCACTCTGCACCCCAGTTCCACCTTTGCACTGGTGTTCTTCAATCTTGCCAATGTGTACTTTCTTGTTCATGCATCCTGTGTAGATGCTAACTGTTAAGACGGATTTCTGAACTCTGTCCTGGTGGCGCAGAAGTTCAGAAGGCCAACCTAATTACTTGGAACAGGGTAACCTCTGGACGAGCCAGACCAATCAAGGTAGCGATCGCGGCGGTCAAGACTAGGTCTCAAGAGGGGTGAGGGTGACTGAAAGCCTGCAATGAGCACACAAAGCAAGAGCGCTTACAAACTACTCCAAACAGTTGTTATATCAAAAATATATACACATTTATTTTAAGGCCTTTAAAATAATGACCGTAGCGAGAAAATCACAATATCACAATATTAAGCCAACACATACCATATCAACACAATATATATACAAATACGACAGTCGCAAGCGTTATATGCACAAAATGTGTAGTCCACCTGAAAGGGAAGGAAAACAGGCAGTGCGATAATGCTTTAGACTCAGTTCGCCTTAAGAGGCACCTAACTAGATGGAAGTCCGAGCCCTGCGAAGAGTGGAGCCTTGTGCTCAAAGTACCTGCACACGCTGGTGCCAACGGGCAAAAGGAGAAGCTCTTCGGAGGAAGTCAGGCAGTTCGGGTTAGTGCACAACAGAAGAAGAACAGTTTCCGCGACTCAAGCGCAGCCTCCACAGTGAGCAGAAGCAGAACGCGAGTACGGACAAAAGGGTGCTGTTTTTACACAGCGGGGAAAAGCAATGGGCTACTGCAGGAGGGCGACCAGATCCTAGCTAAACTACTCACCGGTCCCCGATGCAAGCAGACCCAGGCTTCTCCACGTTAGTTTCAGCAGCTGGCAGGTTCAGAAGAGCCGGGAATGCCTCGTCGTCGTGTAGAGAAAAAAGACGTCCGAATCGAAGAAACCTGCACAGTTTTGTCACCACAGCAGGGCAACGGAGCGGCCGTGTGTATCCGAGCCAAATGTACACTACTCACTTCAGACTTGGGAACGTCAAGTGTACGAAGCGTGTGAGAGTGACCAGGACTCGAAATACAACACAACCTGGCGGCGGTTACAGAGCAGGACTCCCTTGTAAGCTGGTCAGTCAACTGGATGGCCCAGAGACGCTTCCGAAGGCTTACTGGCAGGAGATGATGAAGTCGCCGAGAATAGCTGTTCCTGCTATTCCAAAGGTCGAAGCACCAGTACAGGCCTTCTGGTTCGATCAAAGGAGGAAAGGGTTTCACAGGACGACAGCAGTGCAAAGGAGGAGTCCTTCAGCGGGTCACCAGCGATTCCTCGGTCCAGCTTCTTGGTTGCAGGATACTTGGCTCCTGTATTCCTTCGTTCGTGAGAACTCAGGAGATCGACATGGTAGTGGTGTTTCCAGCCCCCTCTTATCCACGGTTCCCTTCGCGCCAAAACGGAGGGGAGCCAATGGGAGATCCGCTCATCAACACACACACCATTCGTGGACCAATCACGGACCACGGTGGTCCCAGGCATTCACACTACCCTAGACTCTCTGGCACCCAGGATGTGTATTGGGACCAGACATCCCAGCCCACACCCTGGAGGCACACAAAAGACATGTAGAAGCCCGCGAAAGCAACCAGGTTTCGCGGGAAAGTACATGCCCAAATAAGGAAGGCCCCGGGTCAGCTCGACCTGGGGAAGGTGAAGGGAGAAAGACGGTAAGGGCATGTCAGTTTCCCCATAAGAAAAGGAGCGAAAGCCCAGAGGAGTGCGGCAGAAGGCTGCACTTCTCTGGCAAAGTCAAGAACAAGGTGAAAAACAACAGCAAAAAGTTTAGGGGTTGCCACATGGAAGGAAAATTACCTACAATTACAAAATCTTTCCTAACACTCGCCCCTCCCAGACTATGGACAGGGGGAACTAATCCACCCCTGGATGAGTCTCTTGTTCAGGTCGGTTAAACATTCTGGACAACCCATCAGCATTGCTATGTTGGACACCTGGCCTATGCTCAATAGTGAAGTCGAAGCCTTGGAGACTTATGGACCACCTAAGCAACTTTGGATTCTCCCCCTTCATGTTCATTAGCCACTTTAACGGCTTATGGTCAGTTTGCACAGTGAAGTGGGTCCCATAGAGGTAGGGCCTCAGCTTCCTTAGGGCCCACACAACAGAGAAACATTCTTTCTTTACCGTGGACCATCTGAGCTCTCTGTCCTTAAGCTGGCGACTAATAAAACTGATAGGGTGTTCCTTACCCTTCTCATCTACTTGTGATAGTACAGCTCCTATCCCAGTGTCAGAGGCGTCCGTCTTCACGATAAAAGGTCTTTGATAATCAGGGGCCCTGAGGACAGGGGCCCGGCACAAGCAGTCTTTTAAGCCATTGAAGGCCTTCTCACACTCGTCGGTCCAAGTTACCTTCTTGGGTTTCTTCGGAGTTGTGAGGGCAGTCAGAGGAGCAGCTATGGTGCCATAGTCTGCCACAAAATTGCGGTAATACCCCGTGAGTCCTAAGAAGGCTCTCACTTGGGTTTGCGTAGTGGGGGTAGGCCAGTCTTGTACTGCTTGTACTTTACTGGGTAGAGGCTGAATCCTCCCTCCACCTACTTCATGTCCAAGGTAAACCACTGAGCCTTGTCCAATCTGGCATATACTAGCCTTTATGGTCAAGTGGGCTTTCTGAAGAGCCTGGAGCACAATCCCGAGGTGTTTCACATGGTCTTCCCAGGTGGCACTGAAAACTGCTATATCGTCCAGATATGCAAGACAGAATTCGTCCAACCCATTCAACACATGATTCACAAGCCTCTGGAAAGTGGCAGGTGCATTCTTCAACCCGAACGGCATTACCCGGAATTGGTAAAGGCCGTCTGGAGTAGAAAATGTTGTCTTCTCCTTGGCATGGTCTGCTAAAGCTATTTGCCAATAGCCAGCAGTGAGGTCAAACGTGCTGAGGTACTTGGAGGCACCCAAAGTATCCACCAGCTCATCTGTTCGAGGCAAGGGGTGTGCATCTGTCTTGGTGACAGCATTCAGAGCCCTGTAATCCACGCAGAACCTCAATTCAGAAGTGCCTGCCTTTGGAACCAAAACCACAGGGCTGGACCAAGGACTACTAGAGGGTTCAATCACCCCAAGGTCTAACATCTTGTTGACCTCTGTCTTAATATAAGACCGTACTTTGTCTGACATCCTGTATCCCCTACTTTTGGTAGGTACACTGTCTCCTGTGTCAATGTTTTGTTTGCACCAAGGTGTCAAACCAGGCGACTGTGAAAACAGGGGGGAAAACTGCCTAAGCAAACTTTTCACCTCAGCCTGCTGATCAGAAGTCAGATGAGGGGCCACTCGGACACCCTCAAAGGAGCTATCTGAAGGACCGCTTTGGAACAGGTCGGGGAGAGGTTCAGACTCCTCTTCCTCAACGTCTGAAGCCAGGAGCAGTGCTGCGATTTCGACTCTTGGGATGAAAGCCTTCAGCCTATTCACGTGAAACACTTTTGGAGCCTGTCCAGGCCTTCCAAGGTCCACTAAATAGTTAACCTCACCCAGGGGCTCCACCACTGTGTAAGGGCCTGACCATTTGTCCTGTAAAGCTCGAGGCCTTATGGGATTCATGATCAGGACTTGCTGACCAGGTGTAAAGTTGATGAGGGAAGCTTTCTGGTCGTACCAATGTTTCACCAGCGCTTGTCCTGCCTTCAATTTATCACTAGCCAAGCCCATCAGAAGTACCATCCGTTTTCTGAGCCCTAGCACATAATCAACTACGTTGGTAGTAACAGGGGGAGTGGGCATCTCCCATCCCTCTTTGACGATGGCTAAGGGTCCCCGTACGGGATGACCGAACAGAAGTTCGAAGGGGCTGAAGCCAACACCCTCCTGTGGTACCTCTCGGTAGGCAAACAGTAAGCATGGTAACAGAAGATCCCATTTTCTTCTCTGAGGCTCTTCCAGAGCCCCAATCATGCTCTTTAACGTTCTGTTGAAACGTTCCACCAGACCATTGGTCTGGGGGTGGTATGCAGAAGAGAACTTGTAGGTGACCCCACATTCTTTCCACATAGCCTGCATATACTTCGACATAAAGTTGCTGCCACGATCCGACACAACTTCTTTAGGGAAGCCAACCCTAGTAAATATGCCGAGTAAAGCTTTTGCAGCTGACTTGGCAGTTACAGTTTTCAATGGGATGGCCTCAGGATACCTGGTTGCATGGTCGACCAGCACCAGGATAAACCTATTGCCTGAGGATGTTTGCGGGTCAAGGGGACCAACGATGTCGATCCCTACCCTTTCAAATGGTACCCCCACAACTGGGAGCGGTACCAACGGAGCTTGGATTGTCGCACCAACCTTACCAGACAACTGGCAGGAGGTACAACTCCTGCAGTGACTTTCTACTTGCACCCCCATCTTGGGCCAGTAGAAGTGCATTGGCAACCTTTGCTTGGTCCTCTTCATACCAAGGTGACCAGCAAGGGGAACTTCATGCGCCAACTGCAGGAGGAAGGGCCTAACAGCAAGGGGAACCACCAACCTCCTATGGTCTCCTTCTGTAGACTCTGTGGGCTCACTATACAGGAGTCCACCTTCCCAATAAATCCTATGCGTCCCAGGAGGTTCACCCTCAAGCTGGGCGCAGGCCTGTCTCCTTAGGCCTTCCAGAGATGGGCACTCACGTTGGCCTTTACTGAATTCGTCCCTATCAGGACCTCCTTCAACTAACAAGTCTTTTAGTTCAGGATGATCGTTGGGGTCAAATACTTCAGGCATCGCCACCTCCTCGTCAGGCCCGGGCGATTGACCAACTTCCTCCACCGCAGTGGTAGGCGAGCTCGGGGGAATATTCTCTTTCCCTCGTCGTGACTTGTCGACTCCTTTCGCCTTGGGTTTCCCCTTCGGCTGGGGTGGCGTATTGGACTTGGCCAATGCTGCCCGTGCTTGAGACCGTGTGTAGGGTCTTTCGGCAGTGTCTCCTACGAGCCCTAAAGCTCTGAGATCATTACCTAACAAGACCTTTCCCGGGACCTTTCTCTGAATGCTCACTGGAATCCTGACTGCTGTACCATTTAAAGTAAGATTTACAGTTATTACGGGAAACATACGGAGTGGGCCGTCAGCCAACTTAGTGGGCATCAGAGTAGCTCTGGCAACTTCCTCTGAGTCTACCAAGGTAGAATCCACTACAGTGCGACTGCACCCACTATCCCTAAGAGCTGGAGTATCTACTCCATTGATCAGCACACTGTCTTTAAAGTAGTGCTTGGTATTATCCGGAATCCTAGCATAAGCCTCTGCGACTTTAGGCTCCCAGGAACCCAGGGACACTAAAACTACCTCAGCCTCTATCCCGCTGGGAAATGAGTCTGAGGAGAAGGATGCTCCTGTAATCTCTTCTTCCTCGTAGGAGGAGAAGGCCAGATTAGCGGAGTGGACCCCCAAAGGTCTAACCTTACAACGGGATCCCCCTTCACGTGGTCAGTTGCTCCACAAGCAAAACAAGATCCATTGGGTCTGTTTACATAGGGAGGCTTATTGTAACCAGAGTTTTGTTTCGGAGGCTGACCTCCACTACCCTGTGAGTTCTCTTGTGTCCTGCCCTTATTTTTCTTTTTTTGGCCCTTATGGGAAGAAGATTTAGCAGATTCTCCACCCTCCATATCTTTGGACTTTTTCCCTTCCTCCTGCTTACCAGGATGAGTTTTGTCCTTATGGGACACTCGATGTGACACCCATAAGTCTGCTGCAATGGCCAGCTTCTTAGGATCTAGCTCCTTCGAATCGGCCAAATGCTGCTTAAGCTCCGGGGAAGAAGAAGCAAAAATATGTTCCAGCATGACAAGATTTATCATGCCTTCGAAGGTAGAAACCTTATACCCTTCGACCCAGCCAGTTAAGTTTTTCAAGGACTCAGTGACATAAGATACCCAAGTACCACTTTCCTTTTTCTTATACTCTCTGAAACGTTTCAAATATTGGGCCGGAGTCTTCCCAAACTTTAAAATGAGAGTTTGCTTTAACATTGCGAAATCAGCTCGCTCAGCCTTCGACATTTCCATAATGGCACTACAGCCAGAATGGGGCAGTCTGCTGAGTAACCAGGCAATCTTATCAGCATTGTCAACTTGTTGAACTTCGCATGCATACTCAAACGCATTCAGCCAGTCCATAATGTCATTCCTTTCCTCATACACACTGAGCAGATCTTTCGGAAACCGTGGATGAGAGGAAGCCCCAGACCCATGTCCAGGACCCTTGGACCATTTGCAAACTGAAGCTTGGCCAGTTCCAACTGGTGATCCCTGTCTTTCTGTTTTTCTGCCTGTTCGATTTTTAGTTTGGCTATGCTGAATTCAAGCTTCTGCTGCCTAAACCGCAGCTCTTGCTTCTTGAATTCAAGCATAGCCTCCCCCTCAGCACTGGCAGAGGAAACATTAGACATCACATCCTCCCTGTCCTCGTGGTCGCGATGGATCAGTGCAGCGGCAGAACCGTCGGTTCTACCAGTGAGAGCAGCCCCACCACCTTCTGCACTGTCCTCAGAAGTTATAGCGTCAAGCTGCGCTTCTTGCCACGCCACGATTCTTTGGATCATTTCCAATTTAGTGCCTTGAGAGGAAACACCTCTCTCCGCACACATCTTCTTCAATGTTTCTGATTTGGAAGCATTTAAAGTTAACAAGGTATTTGTTTCCATACTGTTAGATAGGACTGTGGCCTTTTTAAAGTTATACTACAACAATTCACTACGTGTCCTGGTTGGAATAACCTGAAATGCCTTAGTTCGTGCGCAACACTGGATACCTTCAGTCGTATCCCACCGCTGTACACCAATTTGTTAAAACGGATTTCTGAACTCTGTCCTGGTGGCGCAGAAGTTCAGAAGGCCAACCTAATTACTTGGAACAAGGTAACCTCTGGACGAGCCAGACCAATCAAGGTAGCGATCGCGGCGGTCAAGACTAGGTCTCAAGAGGGGTGAGGGTGACTGAAAGCCCGCAATGAGCACACAAAGCAAGAGCGCTTACAAACTACTCCAAACAGTTGTTATATCAAAAATATATACACATTTATTTTAAGGCCTTTAAAATAATGACCGTAGCGAGAAAATCACAATATCACAATATTAAGCCAACACATACCATATCAACACAATATATATACAAATACGACAGTCGCAAGCGTTATATGCACGAAATGTGTAGTCCACCTGAAAGGGAAGGAAAACAGGCAGTGCGATAATGCTTTAGACTCAGTTCGCCTTAAGAGGCACCTAACTAGATGGAAGTCCGAGCCCTGCGAAGAGTGGAGCCTTGTGCTCAAAGTACCTGCACACGCTGGTGCCAACGGGCAAAAGGAGAAGCTCTTCGGAGGAAGTCAGGCAGTTCGGGTTAGTGCACAACAGAAGAAGAACAGGTTCCGCGACTCAAGCGCAGCCTCCACAGTGAGCAGAAGCAGAACGCGAGTATGGACAAAAGGGTGCTGTTTTTACACAGCGGGGAAAAGCAATGGGCTACTGCAGGAGGGCGACCAGATCCTAGCTAAACTACTCACCGGTCCCCGATGCAAGCAGACCCAGGCTTCTCCAGTTAGTTTCAGCAGCTGGCAGGTTCAGAAGAGCCGGGAATGCCTCGTCGTCGTGTAGAGAAAAAAGACGTCCGAATCGAAGAAACCTGCACAGTTTTGTCACCACAGCAGGGCAACGGAGCGGCCGTGTGTATCCGAGCCAAATGTACACTACTCACTTCAGACTTGGGAACGCCAAGTGTACGAAGCGTGTGAGAGTGACCAGGACTCGAAATACAACACAACCTGGCGGCGGTTACAGAGCAGGACTCCCTTGTAAGCTGGTCAGTCAACTGGATGGCCCAGAGACGCTTCCGAAGGCTTACTGGCAGGAGATGATGAAGTCGCCGAGAATAGCTGTTCCTGCTATTCCAAAGGTTGAAGCACCAGTACAGGCCTTCTGGTTCGATCAAAGGAGGAAAGGGTTTCACAGGACGACAGCAGTGCAAAGGAGGAGTCCTTCAGCGGGTCACCAGCGATTCCTCGGTCCAGCCTCTTGGTTGCAGGATACTTGGCTCCTGTATTCCTTCGTTCGTGAGAACTCAGGAGATCGACATGGTAGTGGTGTTTCCAGCCCCCTCTTATCCACGGTTCCCTTCGTGCCAAAACGGAGGGGAGCCAATGGGAGATCCGCTCATCAACACACACACCATTCGTGGACCAATCACGGACCACGGTGGTCCCAGGCATTCACACTACCCTAGACTCTCTGGCACCCAGGATGTGTATTGGGACCAGACATCCCAGCCCACACCCTGGAGGCACACAAAAGACATGTAGAAGCCCGCGAAAGCAACCAGGTTTCGCGGGAAAGTACATGCCCAAATAAGGAAGGCCCCGGGTCAGCTCGACCTGGGGAAGGTGAAGGGAGAAAGACGGTAAGGGCATGTCAGTTTCCCCATAAGAAAAGGAGCGAAAGCCCAGAGGAGTGCGGCAGAAGGCTGCACTTCTCTGGCAAAGTCAAGAACAAGGTGAAAAACAACAGCAAAAAGTTTAGGGGTTGCCACATGGAAGGAAAATTACCTACAATCACGAAATATTTCCTAACACTCGCCCCTCCCAGACTATGGACAGGGGGAACTAATCCACCCCTGGATGAGTCTCTTGTTCAGGTCGGTTAAACATTCTGGACAACCCATCAGCATTGCTATGTTGGACACCTGGCCTATGCTCAATAGTGAAGTCGAAGCCTTGGAGACTTATGGACCACCTAAGCAACTTTGGATTCTCCCCCTTCATGTTCATTAGCCACTTTAACGGCTTATGGTCAGTTTGCACAGTGAAGTGGGTCCCATAGAGGTAGGGCCTCAGCTTCCTTAGGGGCCCACACATCAGAGAAACATTCTTTCTTTACCGTGGACCATCTGAGCTCTCTGTCCTTAAGCTGGCGACTAATAAAACTGATAGGGTGTTCCTTACCCTTCTCATCTACTTGTGATAGTACAGCTCCTATCCCAGTGTCAGAGGCGTCCGTCTTCACGATAAAAGGTCTTTGATAATCAGGGGCCCTGAGGACAGGGGCCCGGCACAAGGAGTCTTTTAAGCCATTGAAGGCCTTCTCACACTCGTCGGTCCACGTTACCTTCTTGGGTTTCTTCGGAGTTGTGAGGGCAGTCAGAGGAGCAGCTATGGTGCCATAGTCTGCCACAAAATTGCGGTAATACCCCGTGAGTCCTAAGAAGGCTCTCACTTGGGTTTGCGTAGTGGGGGTAGGCCAGTCTTGTACTGCTTGTACTTTACTGGGTAGAGGCTGAATCCTCCCTCCACCTACTTCATGTCCAAGGTAAACCACTGAGCCTTGTCCAATCTGGCATATACTAGCCTTTATGGTCAAGTGGGCTTTCTGAAGAGCCTGGAGCACAATCCCGAGGTGTTTCACATGGTCTTCCCAGGTGGCACTGAAAACTGCTATATCGTCCAGATATGCAAGACAGAATTCGTCCAACCCATTCAACACATGATTCACAAGCCTCTGGAAAGTGGCAGGTGCATTCTTCAACCCGAACGGCATTACCCGGAATTGGTAAAGGCCGTCTGGAGTAGAAAATGCTGTCTTCTCCTTGGCATGTTCTGCTAAAGCTATTTGCCAATAGCCAGCAGTGAGGTCAAACGTGCTGAGGTACTTGGAGGCACCCAAAGTATCCACCAGCTCATCTGTTCGAGGCAAGGGGTGTGCATCTGTCTTGGTGACAGCATTCAGAGCCCTGTAATCCACGCAGAACCTCAATTCAGAAGTGCCTGCCTTTGGAACCAAAACCACAGGGCTGGACCAAGGACTACTAGAGGGTTCAATCACCCCAAGGTCTAACATCTTGTTGACCTCGGTCTTAATATAAGACCGTACTTTGTCTGACATCCTGTATCCCCTACTTTTGGTAGGTACACTGTCTCCTGTGTCAATGTTTTGTTTGCACCAAGGTGTCAAACCAGGCGACTGTGAAAACAGGGGGGAAAACTGCCTAAGCAAACTTTTCACCTCAGCCTGCTGATCAGAAGTCAGATGAGGGGCCACTCGGACACTCTGAAGGACCGCTTTGGAACAGGTCGGGGAGAGGTTCAGACTCCTCTTCCTCAACGTCTGAAGCCAGGAGCAGTGCTGCGATTTCGACTCTTGGGACGAAAGCCTTCAGCCTATTCACGTGAAACACTTTTGGAGCCTGTCCAGGCCTTCCAAGGTCCACTAAATAGTTAACCTCACCCAGGGGCTCCACCACTGTGTAAGGGCCTGACCATTTGTCCTGTAAAGCTCGAGGCCTTATGGGATTCATGATCAGGACTTGCTGACCAGGTGTAAAGTTGATGAGGGAAGCTTTCTGGTCGTACCAATGTTTCACCAGCGCTTGTCCTGCCTTCAATTTATCACTAGCCAAGCCCATCAGAAGTACCATCCGTTTTCTGAGCCCTAGCACATAATCAACTACGTTGGTAGTAACAGGGGGAGTGGGCATCTCCCATCCCTCTTTGACGATGGCTAAGGGTCCCCGTACGGGATGACCGAACAGAAGTTCGAAGGGGCTGAAGCCAACACCCTCCTGTGGTACCTCTCGGTAGGCAAACAGTAAGCATGGTAACAGAAGATCCCATTTTCTTCTCTGAGGCTCCTCCAGAGCCCCAATCATGCTCTTTAACGTTCTGTTGAAACGTTCCACCAGACCATTGGTCTGGGGGTGGTATGCAGAAGAGAACTTGTAGGTGACCCCACATTCTTTCCACATAGCCTGCATATACTTCGACATAAAGTTGCTGCCACGATCCGACACAACTTCTTTAGGGAAGCCAACCCTAGTAAATATGCCGAGTAAAGCTTTTGCAACTGACTTGGCAGTTACAGTTTTCAATGGGATGGCCTCAGGATACCTGGTTGCATGGTCGACCAGCACCAGGATAAACCTATTGGCTGAGGATGTTTGCGGGTCAAGGGGACCAACGATGTCGATCCCTACCCTTTCAAATGGTACCCCCACAACTGGGAGCGGTACCAACGGAGCTTGGATTGTCGCGCCAACCTTACCAGACAACTGGCAGGAGGTACAACTCCTGCAGTGACTTTCTACTTGCACCCCCATCTTGGGCCAGTAGAAGTGCATTGGCAACCTTTGCTTGGTCCTCTTCATACCAAGGTGACCAGCAAGGGGAACTTCATGCGCCAACTGCAGGAGGAAGGGCCTAACAGCAAGGGGAACCACCAACCTCCTATGGTCTCCTTCTGTAGACTCTGTGGGCTCACTATACAGGAGTCCACCTTCCCAATAAATCCTATGCGTCCCAGGAGGTTCACCCTCAAGCTGGGCGCAGGCCTGTCTCCTTAGGCCTTCCAGAGATGGGCACTCACGTTGGCCTTTACTGAATTCGTCCCTATCAGGACCTCCTTCAACTAACAAGTCTTTTAGTTCAGGATGATCGTTGGGGTCAAATACTTCAGGCATCGCCACCTCCTCGTCAGGCCCGGGCGATTGACCAACTTCCTCCACCGCAGTGGTAGGCGAGCTCGGGGGAATATTCTCTTTCCATCGTCGTGACTTGTCGACTCCTTTCGCCTTGGGTTTCCCCTTCGGCTGGGGTGGCGTATTGGACTTGGCCAATGCTGCCCGTGCTTGAGACCGTGTGTAGGGTCTTTCGGCAGTGTCTCCTACGAGCCCTAAAGCTCTGAGATCATTACCTAACAAGACCTTTCCCGGGACCTTTCTCTGAATGCTCACTGGAATCCTGACTGCTGTACCATTTAAAGTAAGATTTACAGTTATTACGGGAAACATACGGAGTGGGCCGTCAGCCAACTTAGTGGGCATCAGAGTAGCTCTGGCAACTTCCTCTGAGTCTACCAAGGTAGAATCCACTACAGTGCGACTGCACCCACTATCCCTAAGAGCTGGAGTATCTACTCCATTGATCAGCACACTGTCTTTAAAGTAGTGCTTGGTATTATCCGGAATCCTAGCATAAGCCTCTGCGACTTTAGGCTCCCAGGAACCCAGGGACACTAAAACTACCTCAGCCTCTATCCCGCTGGGAAATGAGTCTGAGGAGAAGGATGCTCCTGTAATCTCTTCTTCCTCGTAGGAGGAGAAGGCCAGATTAGCGGAGTGGACCCCCAAAGGTCTAACCTTACAACGGGGATCCCCCTTCACGTGGTCAGTTGCTCCACAAGCAAAACAAGATCCATTGGGTCTGTTTACATAGGGAGGCTTATTGTAACCAGAGTTTTGTTTCGGAGGCTGACCTCCACTACCCTGTGAGTTCTCTTGTGTCCTGCCCTTATTTTTCTTTTTGTGGCCCTTATGGGAAGAAGATTTAGCAGATTCTCCACCCTCCATATCTTTGGACTTTTTCCCTTCCTCCTGCTTACCAGGATGAGTTTTGTCCTTATGGGACACTCGATGTGACACCCATAAGTCTGCTGCAATGGCCAGCTTCTTAGGATCTAGCTCCTTCGAATCGGCCAAATGCTGCTTAAGCTCCGGGGAAGAAGAAGCAAAAATATGTTCCAGCATGACAAGATTTATCATGCCTTCGAAGGTAGAAACCTTATACCCTTCGACCCAGCCAGTTAAGTTTTTCAAGGACTCAGTGACATAAGATACCCAAGTACCACTTTCCTTTTTCTTATACTCTCTGAAACGTTTCAAATATTGGGCCGGAGTCTTCCCAAACTTTAAAATGAGAGTTTGCTTTAACATTGCGAAATCAGCTCGCTCAGCCTTCGACATTTCCATAATGGCACTACAGCCAGAATGGGGCAGTCTGCTGAGTAACCAGGCAATCTTATCAGCATTGTCAACTTGTTGAACTTCGCATGCATACTCAAACGCATTCAGCCAGTCCATAATGTCATTCCTTTCCTCATACACACTGAGCAGATCTTTCGGAAACCGTGGATGAGAGGAAGCCCCAGACCCATGTCCAGAACCCTTGGACCATTTGCAAACTGAAGCTTGGCCAGTTCCAACTGGTGATCCCTGTCTTTCTGTTTTTCTGCCTGTTCGATTTTTAGTTTGGCTATGCTGAATTCAAGCTCCTGCTGCCTAAACCGCAGCTCTTGCTTCTTGAATTCAAGCATAGCCTCCCCCTCAGCACTGGCAGAGGAAACATTAGACATCACATCCTCCCTGTCCTCGTGGTCGCGATGGATCAGTGCAGCGGCAGAACCGTCGGTTCTACCAGTGAGAGCAGCCCCACCACCTTCTGCACTGTCCTCAGAAGTTATAGCGTCAAGCTGCGCTTCTTGCCACGCCACGATTCTTTGGATCATTTCCAATTTAGTGCCTTGAGAGGAAACACCTCTCTCCGCACACATCTTCTTCAATGTTTCTGATTTGGAAGCATTTAAAGTTAACAAGGTATTTGTTTCCATACTGTTAGATAGGACTGTGGCCTTTTCAAAGTTATACTACAACAATTCACTACGTGTCCTGGTTGGAATAACCTGAAATGCCTTAGTTCGTGCGCAACACTGGATACCTTCAGTCGTATCCCACCGCTGTACACCAATTTGTTAAAACGGATTTCTGAACTCTGTCCTGGTGGCGCAGAAGTTCAGAAGGCCAACCTAATTACTTGGAACAAGGTAACCTCTGGACGAGCCAGACCAATCAAGGTAGCGATCGCGGCGGTCAAGACTAGGTCTCAAGAGGGGTGAGGGTGACTGAAAGCCCGCAATGAGCACACAAAGCAAGAGCGCTTACAAACTACTCCAAACAGTTGTTATATCAAAAATATATACACATTTATTTTAAGGCCTTTAAAATAATGACCGTAGCGAGAAAATCACAATATCACAATATTAAGCCAACACATACCATATCAACACAATATATATACAAATACGACAGTCGCAAGCGTTATATGCACGAAATGTGTAGTCCACCTGAAAGGGAAGGAAAACAGGCAGTGCGATAATGCTTTAGACTCAGTTCGCCTTAAGAGGCACCTAACTAGATGGAAGTCCGAGCCCTGCGAAGAGTGGAGCCTTGTGCTCAAAGTACCTGCACACGCTGGTGCCAACGGGCAAAAGGAGAAGCTCTTCGGAGGAAGTCAGGCAGTTCGGGTTAGTGCACAACAGAAGAAGAACAGGTTCCGCGACTCAAGCGCAGCCTCCACAGTGAGCAGAAGCAGAACGCGAGTATGGACAAAAGGGTGCTGTTTTTACACAGCGGGGAAAAGCAATGGGCTACTGCAGGAGGGCGACCAGATCCTAGCTAAACTACTCACCGGTCCCCGATGCAAGCAGACCCAGGCTTCTCCACGTTAGTTTCAGCAGCTGGCAGGTTCAGAAGAGCCGGGAATGCCTCGTCGTCGTGTAGAGAAAAAAGACGTCCGAATCGAAGAAACCTGCACAGTTTTGTCACCACAGCAGGGCAACGGAGCGGCCGTGTGTATCCGAGCCAAATGTACACTACTCACTTCAGACTTGGGAACGCCAAGTGTACGAAGCGTGTGAGAGTGACCAGGACTCGAAATACAACACAACCTGGCGGCGGTTACAGAGCAGGACTCCCTTGTAAGCTGGTCAGTCAACTGGATGGCCCAGAGACGCTTCCGAAGGCTTACTGGCAGGAGATGATGAAGTCGCCGAGAATAGCTGTTCCTGCTATTCCAAAGGTCGAAGCACCAGTACAGGCCTTCTGGTTCGATCAAAGGAGGAAAGGGTTTCACAGGACGACAGCAGTGCAAAGGAGGAGTCCTTCAGCGGGTCACCAGCGATTCCTCGGTCCAGCCTCTTGGTTGCAGGATACTTGGCCCCTGTATTCCTTCGTTCGTGAGAACTCAGGAGATCGACATGGTAGTGGTGTTTCCAGCCCCCTCTTATCCACGGTTCCCTTCGTGCCAAAACGGAGGGGAGCCAATGGGAGATCCGCTCATCAACACACACACCATTCGTGGACCAATCACGGACCACGGTGGTCCCAGGCATTCACACTACCCTAGACTCTCTGGCACCCAGGATGTGTATTGGGACCAGACATCCCAGCCCACACCCTGGAGGCACACAAAAGACATGTAGAAGCCCGCAAAAGCAACCAGGTTTCGCGGGAAAGTACATGCCCAAATAAGGAAGGCCCCGGGTCAGCTCGACCTGGGGAAGGTGAAGGGAGCAAGACGGTCAGTGGACAGGACAAAGGAGCCTCGTGGTCTGGCCATTTTGGGAGCCAGGCCACCATTTTGGGTTCAGCGCGAAAAACGCGCTTAGAACGCCAAAAGGAGCTCAAAATACACAAAACGATCGCTGCCACCATTCCAGTCCCTGAATGACTTGCACCGATCAAATACAATCCTAAACGAGTATCTAGGGCCTGTAGAAGGCTAGAGACCCAAGAGAGCTGTAACTTAGCTTACAGTGCCCTCTTGTGTCATGTTGCACTAAAGCCGCAACAGGATAAAAGAAACTACGGGAAACAGCGTTCCCCGGTACTGACTGTCTTAAGGGCATGTCAGTTTCCCCATAAGAAAAGGAGCGAAAGCCCAGAGGAGTGCGGCAGCAGGCTGCACTTCTCTGGCAAAGTCAAGAACAAGGTGAAAAACAACAGCAAAAAGTTTAGGGGTTGCCACATGGAAGGAAAATTACCTACAATTACGAAATCTTTCCTAACACTAACTTCCAGCGTAGAATCTGCCAAACATATGCCGTGTGGTACAGCCTTAGTACTTGATGCAGGGTATCTCACTTGTACTGTGCATAGGTCAGATGTCCCGCAGGGACATGAGTGCCCATTCATGCTCCATGTGCATTGCACGCATGCCCCTATGTGTCCTTGACTGGATGAACACTGTCATACAAGTCCTTGGTTACATACATTGCCTGCCATCTCATCAGCCTTCCCATGTCAACTGTGGCTCAGTCCTGCGTTGCACACATGTTTAGGGTCTGACAATCTGTGTGGCTCACAGGCCTCAGCCTGTTCAAGGGCCAATGACTCTGTCCAACTGCTGTTGTGTCTTCTTCACACATGGGCGAAATCCAGAGTTTTCATCATGTGTCCTGCTTACTGTCCCAGCATCATTTGCAGTGGTGTCACTTGAATCACATTCAGCTGTTGATGCCAGTCAACACTGCCTGTCAATACACAGGTGTATGGTCAGCCTTTTGATACCATGCTAGGCATCCCTGCTTTGGTACTGGGGTGGAGGGGTGCTTGGCTTCTAGATATGGTACACATTGAATGCACAATGCACGTGATGTCTGAATTTGACATTGCGCTGCCTTCACATTTCCTGGCACACACCATGGAGTCCTTGTACATGTAGGTAGTGAGTGGCGTACACATTTTCTGCACTGCATAGACCCACTTCCATGGAAACTGCCACCTTTCAACAGGTCTGATCACAGAAGCAATTCAAAGTTGACCCAGCATGCATGGCAGGTTATATGTTGTGTGTCACATGTCTGCCTGATGCATTTTCTGTCAGTGTGTGTGTGTATGTTGTGTGCTTCTGACATGTGTAGTGACCTTTTTTCTCCCTATTTTTCAGGTCATGACGCAATGGAGGCGGAGGATGGTGTTGTCATGCCAGACACAGGGTTGTTACCACTACCTCAACCCGGCACTAGTGGGGGTCGTGGGCTGGTAGGCCACGAAAACCCCCAAGTGCTACAGTCCATCTTGTCTCTGGCTGCCTATGAGTCCAGCCTTGATGATGACTCTGACGTCCATGTTGAGTTGGATGAGCATCAAGTCCATGTGTCAGGGGTGAGGACACCTGCACTGAGGGATCAGACAGTCTTGGTTCTTCCACCCGTGGTGGATCGGGACGCAGGGTCACCCTCCACACCAGTCACTGATGTGCCTGGGACATCACGTCGACGGGGGCATGTAGTCGTGCAGCTGTGGGTGGTGCCAACACAGCGAGGACCCCCGGTCCTTGGGTCCCACAGGGGTCAAGCCCGGCAACGCGGTCGCCGCGCGCAACCGCAGTATACTGAGTGGGAGCAAGACATGACTGCCAATTCAGAACGGCAGGGGGCAGCAATGGAGAACATCGCTGAGAGCATGGAGCATGTGGCCCGATCTGTGCTCCCCCCTGCTAGGCAGGTGCTTCTCCAGCAGCAGGCGGCACGGTCCACGGCCCGCTCGCTCAGGCTGGGCATGGCGGCCTCAGACAGGGCACGCCAGGCTGAAATGTCATCTCTGCGTCAAGCAATTGCTGCTCACGCAGTGGCGCACATGGATGCCCTGAGGGAGGAGTATGCTTCCCTCAGATCCACTCTGGGTGTCCTTATGATGTCCCAGAGGCAGCAGGCAGAGGAGAGGTTTGCAAAGCTTGAGCATAACATCACAGCTGAGCTATAGACTTGCCGGGAGGTGCAGCAGTTGTCAAAGCCAGGCCTTGCAGGAGGAACTCTGTGTTACACGTGCTACCTTGCAAGAGGAAGCACGTGTATCACGTGAGGTTCTGCATGCAGACCTACGTCACATCGCCACACAGAACCAGGCTCACCCGTCTGGCAGACTTGCTGCCGACGAGGGGCAAGCTGCGGCTAGGCGTGGCCAGGCTACTGTGTCACGTCCTCCTTTCCAGGATAAGCCAGACTCGGACGACCATCTATTTCCCACATAGGTCTTGCTGTGCAGACGTTGAGCCGATGGAGGTTTTTTTTTTTGGCTCAGCATCATCGCATGTGGATGTTGAGCAGCACCCTGTACCTCCCCCCTCCTGGGTGCCTCCCCTCCCCCCGGGTCGTATGTGGCCATTTTTGATTTTTCTTTTAGTTTAGTTAGTTAAGTTTCTGTTTGATAGTTAGTTTAATTAGGTAATGTAGGTTTTCCATAGTTAGTGTAATTAGTTAATAGTTAATATAGTTTAAAATTGCTTGTCTATTGTGCTTTCATGTGACGGTGCGGTGCTTTGTGGCTTTTGAAGGCATCCACTGTCTGTTCCAGCTGGGCCCCTCAGGCTTGTCTTGTGTATGTGTTTGCTGCTTGGGGTCCTTTACTCACATATGCCACTCCTGCCTCCCTTATCCATGGGCTCGCAAGGATGGTTCGGTGTCACAAACATTTACACAAGGGCTTTGGACTGTCATATCTGTGGCATGTCTGGTGCTGTGTGACTTGTGTTGACACCCCTAGTGGGGATGATTTTGGTGTTATTGTCCACTGTTCAGCTTTTGCTAGATGGGGTGTTTCATGATTAATGTGTACATTAATTGCTATGCATTGTGTAGTATGTTTCTTATCTTTACTGTACACGTGCTTGTTGCAATTCATGCTGTAGATAGTGTTACACACTTTGGATGTGAAAGACGGACTGATGGTGTGATTTATGATGTGACTCTCTGACATGGTCAAGTAATGGGATGCCTGAAGAGACACACACAGATGACTTTGAAGCATTAATCATGTGTTTCATGCCCTTTCTGCAGGGGGATGAGCCTCCAGAGCACCTTTGCCAGCAGTCATGGCCCATTGGACGTCTGAATTCTGGACACGTTTGTTGGTGCCCACATGCACATGTGTGCACAAGCAGAGGCACAGGGATTGCAGACCTACATCCTAGAACTGCTGACGTGTTCCAAGGAAGTCCAGGCAAGGTGAGAAGCACAGGGGGGCCACAACACAGCAAAGCTTGCACCAGGCGAGTTGCACATGCAGGCTTAGTCACAGCACTGAGGATGAGCTTGGACGAATATTGGTGTTGAAGCACACAATGCAATTCAGATGTGTTGGTGCACTGATGGCTGTTGATTGTAAGGTTGTCTGGGACACCTGCAGGGGCAGTGGCACATACCCTCCGGTACACTAAGGTCCATTGAGGCACTTGTATCAACCATGTAGCCTTCCGAGACATGGAAAGGGGCAGCTCACAGGGACATACAACAAGGGACATACTCGGGTGCAGTGCATTTCATTTCCATGTACATTTTGATACATGCACTGCCAACTTTGTTTTGGTCATGGTGGTACGCAACTTGCTCTGAAGTCATGGCTTTCTATATGGGTCTGTCTGCTTACCCAGGGAACATTGCATGTTGTGTGAATTGTGACACATTGGTGTTCCATTTGTCACGCACCCACCGGTGGCTGACTTACTGCATTGACTGTGTATGACCCATCACAGGGGTGATGTTATATATGGGTACGAAGCATCTACACCAGATAGTCTGTTTGTAGAGTCGTTTGTTGCTATGGGGCATGTTTGGTGGTGTGTTTTTATGTAATTGGCACGTACAGGTTGTTGATTGTGGCTCTCTTTGCAGCATTGCAGTGCTCCTGTAAGCGGACCTGAGAGTGCACAGGCAGGAGGCCAGCACTCAAAACAAGAGCTAAGTATCTTGTTGTTTTTCTTTCAAACTGCTCTGCATAGGCTTGCTGGGTGGTGCACTAATGCATGGATGTATGTGTGATTCAATTTGGTATTTTTTTTCCCCCTAATCACCCCGAATCCTATGCAATTTTGAACCCTGTACCCTCTACCCGGTGTTCCTGCTTCCCGTACCTATCCAAGCAACGTTCCCTATCCCTCTTTCCCCGCTGGGGTTGCGGATGCCTGTGAAAGCCCCAAACTTGCAGGCTGCAAAACCCTAGAGGGGGTGGTTGGTTCGTACCACTCCTAAGCCTGGACTACAGAAGGCCATGACAATGATGTCCAAGTTTGTTTGGATTGTGTATGTGTTCATGCAGGTAGTACATTTTCGTGCATTCCCTACTTTCATGTGTCATTCCTCCTCCCCTCTCCTGCCACGCATTCCAGTTATCCAGTGTGCCAACACCTGTCCTGACTGCATATCCCTGAACCTCCTTCCCCACTAGGGTCTCAGGGGCCTGTGTGAGTTTGACCTTGCATGCACCCGGGACACGGTGGTGGTGGTTGTTTCGTGACACTCCCGCGCCTGTACACGGGATCTGTGACAATACACATCCGTTCATGGTGCATCATCCTATGTTATGTACCAGACATGGTTCACATCCTGTTGTGACATTGTTTTACTGTGCTACCTTGGTTGTTGCATCATTGTGGTAGTACTTGGCCTTTGTGAGGTACTGCTGCGTCAAGTCATCTACTGGAGGGTGTTCGGGTTCGTTTGTATGCCTTGGATTTTGTGATTTTGGAAATGAGTGTGGATTCTGAGGGTGCAGGCACCTTTTTACACACAAGGTGGGAGATGGTGACGAAGGGTAAAGGTGATCCTGTGGCCAGGTGGAATTGAGGGTTGAAGGCTCCATGACCCAGGTGCAGTTGTTCAGTGGGTCATGGTCATTTGTGAGGGAGGGGGGGTTGTTGTTGATAGTTGCATTGCCCTGGAGTGTGATGGGAACTCTGACATTGTAATGGTGGTATCCTATGTACATGTTGTGTTCTGCTGATCAATGCCTGTTCATGTGTTGTGTTTACCTTTCAGGTGCAAGGGGATAGTTGTGGTTTGACATGCTGAGGTGTACACATGGTGAATGTTCACATGTGATGTGTAGAGAACACTGATGGTCACTTGAGTGCACATGCATATGTTGAGTGCATGTCCTTGCAGACCCACACACTTGCACTCTGATGCACTACATGTACTCATACACTTGCATATCCACATGTACACTGTTTGCCTTCTGGTGGCCACTGTGTCCCTGCAGCACATGTTCTGTGACCAATTATGGATCCTGTACATGCCTAATTTGCTTTTTGATGTGGTCTGTCGCTTAGATGTGATGCTCAGGGTGTGCATCACACACAATGGCTGTTCACTGTGCTGTGCACTGAGCAGTGTGTTGCAGGAGTAGGACACAGCACACAGAAGCTGCAGTGTTGATTTTGCAATGCACAATGTGCATGTAGACAGGCATTCATTGTTATGTTACGTCTACAACTCTTGTAATGCATTTGGAAATGACTTATTATGGGTGGGAGGTTGTTGGTCTGTCATTTCATCTGATTCCTGGTCAGGCATCATTGTCTGATGCCACTGTACATTTTGGACATGGCAATGTGTACCTTATTGTTACTGTGTTGGTGTATGGGTATTGCTTGCCATGTCATGTTGTGGTTTGGGAGGGTTTGAGTGACATAACAGTGATGGCCATGGCCTTATTTGCAGGTGTGTGTGATGCACACCTTGCATGTCAGGGTCATCCGCTTCTCAGAGCAACTAGCTGGGGGTAGATCTCTCTCCGCGGCAGGGCCCTCCCTCTGGAACAGCCTTCCTGCCTCACTTGAACTTGAGGGGAACCATCTCCGGTTCGGGAAGCACCTCAGGACCTTCCTCTTTGCTTCTGCTTTCTCTCTGCCTCTCCCTTGCGGAATTCTTCACTGGAACTGCACTAGATCTGCAACTGGGCCCCTCTCACTGACCTCGATCCCTGGCCCAGCCACTCTCCACTTGCACTGGCTCCCTGGCAACCCCTGCACTGCGGTACTGTCTCTCTATCCCTACAGCCCCCCCTTCCCAGCACTTGTCTGCACTTACCTTTGCAGTTGCCACCAGCTGACCAGTGTATTTGTTTTTTGGTCTACTTCCCCTGTACTGCACTCCCCCCTCCCCTTCCCCTTGCACATTTCCCTTCCCCCTACCCCTGCACTTACACAATCTAAATGACACCTGGCCTAGTTGTACCGTTGTCTGTCTTCCCTTGTTCCCCCCTCCCTGCCTCATCGCACCTTGAAATACTTGTGTATAGGCCATATCATGTCATATGTGATATTTGTGCCTTTTGGTCACACAGGATAGCTTGTGTTTAAGTAGCTAGGGATGCAGACGATGTGGCACTTCCATGGCAACTATCTCAGGGTGGTAGGGTTGTGACAGTTGACTGTCTCTTTGTCATCATCGATTGTCACCTGGTATGTGCCAGGCCTGTGTGCACTCCGCAGGGGTGGGAGTTTAGGTGAAAAATGTGGCCACAAGCTGGGTCCGGGCTTCCTCGCCTCGTGCCCTGTCCCCTCCCATGGGCAGCGCCTGTGCCTGTGGTTGGGGATGTGGGGGCACCACCATGTCCACCGGGACGCCCTGCCGTGTTGCAACATTGTGCAGGACACATGCTGCCACAATGATCCTGCACACTACTGGTGGTGCATAGAGTAGTTGCCCGCCAGAGCGGTCAAGGGAGCGGAAACGTGACTTGAGCACTCCGAATGTGCGCTCCACTATGGCCCTGGTTGCAATATGGGCGGCGTTGTATCTTACCTGGGGTGGTGTGGTGGGTTCCGGATTGGCGTCATCATGTGGTTGCTCAGAGGGTAGGCACTGTCACCTGGGGAGGTGATAATAGTTGAGATTCTTAGGGTTTGGGTATTTGTCTGTGTGTGACTTGCATGCATGTGCAAGGGCATTTGTACTCACCTAGGAGCCATGTGTCGCCATGCTGCCCAGCTTCCAGGGCCCGGCTCAGGGCGGACATTCTCTATATGAAACTGTCATGGGTGGAGTCAGGGTAGTTTGCATAGACAGAGGTGATGATTCCCTTTGCATCGCATACCACCTGTACATTGATGGAATGCCAGTGCTTGCGGTTTCGGTAGATGTGCTCAGTGGCCCTAGGTGGACGTAGGGCCACATGGGTGCAATCTATGGCACCGAGCACTTTGGGGAAGTGTGCCACCATGAAAAAATCCAGGACAACGGCCTGCCTTTCTGCGGGTGTTCTGGGCATGTATATGTGCCTGCGGACTGAGGGGCGCGCTGTCATGATTGCCAGTACCTGGTGTAGGCAGCGTGACTGCGTGGCCTGTGAGACCCCCCCCACTATGGCAGTAGTCCGCTGAAATGACCCAGTGGCCAAAAAATGCAGGACATTGAGCACCTTCTCCAAGGGGCTCAATGCTTGGGAGCAAAGGGTGGGGGATGTAAGGTCATCTTCCCACTCCCTGACCAGGTCTAGGATGATGTGGGGTGGAAACCTATACCTGCCGTAGACCTGGTCGTCAGGCATCCCAAAAAGGCTTGTCCGTGGTGCGAAAATGCGTGCCCTGGCTATTCTCCTCCTCCTGCGGTGTCCCACGATCAGTGCTGCGACAAATGGGGCATTCATTGTAGCTGTATATACGTGTTTGTTGTTTGCGCGCACTTTTGTACCGGCAGTGGGGACGCTTCCGCCTGCCTTCGTGTGGCGGACGCGTTGACGCCTGTGTGCGTCTTTTGCCGTGCACGGGTTTCCCGTATTCGGATCCATGAATACGGGTTGTTCGCGTGCGTGTGGGCGTTCCGTGTAGTTCCCTGCAGTACTTCCCCAGTTACGACTTCTTTTTCACGCATTTTTCCCCATTACGCCCACTGTTCCGCCCACTTTGTTTGTGTGCGCCGCGCTATGTGTGCTTTTGCTGTGCGCGTAGCGCACGCCGTATATGCCTGCGTGCACCATGGCTGCATTGGGCGCACGGACTGCGGGAAACACGTGCAGCGTCTTTCTTGAATCGCACGCATGCGCGTGCGCTGCGTTTCTCACGCTTGCGCTCCCTTGCGCCTGCTTGCGCATGGATTTTCGGCGCACGTTTGTTCCATGAATCGGCCCCATGGTCTCTGCTCTCATTGGTTGAGCACGGTTCTATATCAGTTATATGGTGAACCTCTGATATATATGCCATCTGATAAATATATATGAAGGGCATGGCATGTCAGCACATTCATTTGGACTCTGGTTTACCCATATTTGATTTTGACAATATTGATTGTGGCGAAGGCGCCTCCTGCCACCGTGAGGGGGAAGGGCGTTTGTGTCCATTAGTAAGTCATGAAAGATCACACCACAATCCAGGATGAACTGAAGGTGAGTGGCTATAACCCAGAATAGCAAGCTATACCCAAGGATCACCTCGGATGTTGGAATGAGCCGCATACACCAACTGTAACAATCATGCAGCATTAGCACCCATTGGTCTATACACGAAATAGGGTGAGGCAATGCATCTTTTTAACATCCCTCATGCTGCACTGGTATTTTTACACAATCTAAAATGTATTTTTACACAATCCAAAATGTGTGTACATGTAAAAAACTTTTGTCCATGAAGGGACTACAATGCCCATAAGTCACTGGGAGCCGGGGCTTAACAGTTCTGTTCACCAACAGAAACAATCATGGTATAGCAGCGTTTATTGTTTCATGCACGTAATAGGGTGAGGTAATTCATCCTTCACGCTGCATGGTTTCGCCAGGTTGATCAAATAAACACTATTGGGTTCACGAAGAAGGAAAAAGAAAAAAACACCCATTGGTCTATGCACGAAATAGGGTGAGGTAATGCATCTTTTTAACATCCCTCATGCTGCACTGGTATTTTTACACAATCTAAAATGTTTGTTCATGTAAAAACCTTTGTCCATGAAGGGACTACAATGCCCATAAGTCACTGGGAGCCGGGGCTTAACAGTTCTGTTCACCAACAGAAACAATCATGGTATAGCAGCGTTTATTGTTTCATGCACGTAATAGGGTGAGGTAATTCATCCTTCATGCTGCATTGTTCCTCCAGGTTTATCAAACAAACACTATTTGGTTCATGAAAAAGGAAAAAGAAAAAAAGAAAAAAATGTTTTGCTTACGGAGGGACTACATTGCCCAGAAGCCTCTGGGAATTGGGGCTCAAGAGTCCTTTCACCATGTTGATGGCATATTTAAGGAAGCCACACCCAGGAAACAGCACAAAATTTGGAGTGTTTGCAGGACAAGAGAGAAGGAACCCATGGTAAGTAAAATGTGTGTGTGGGTTTGAGTGTTTAAATCCACAAAGTTTGTTTGCAGTTTTGAAGAGAGAGAGAGTGCGAGGGTAAACTCAACCCTTTCAATTCCATTTCTGCTGACAATCAGCATGCATAGCACATGTAAACAGATGCTGGATGTGTCTGTTTTTTCCCCTTTTCACTCGTATAGAGGCGTTTGAACAGCCATGGAGCCCAGTTAAGGCAGCAGTTGTGTGTTTTTCCATAAGCATTAGAAGCTGTTTGGCAGTCACTGTGCACGCTGACCCATTATTATTTTTTAGGGTCAGAAAAGCCTAATATGAGAGTGGGGTTGTTATAGAACTCCAGCATGATTGAACAAAGGTTCATAAAGGGAATTTAAATCTGTTCCCTCCACAAAACTATATGTGGGGAGGGGCAGGGGAGTGAGACAACAGCATTAAAAAAAAAACCTTGATAATGCTTTGAGCTAGTTACATATATGAGCATGACGTTTTGTTCCATGTATCCCTTCAGGAACATTGAACTGGAATCACCGCGCAGCGAGAAAAAACTGGGGTACCAGATTAGAACATTTCTAGACTCGGCCACATGAGGTGAGGCGAATTGATAGGAGGTTTTGATTACCTCCAGTGTGGTCAAGATGAAAATATTTGAGTATTGAGTCTCTGTGTTGCATTTCAGGCGAGAACAGGGATTTTTCCTCTTTGGATTTATTGACTAAAGATGCAAAACACCCCCATACCTGAATCTTTGATCAGGTAAGACAGTGTGTCCAGTCCATTTATACAATGGTGTATTGTTTATAGGGCAGGCTTACTAAGATGCTTTGTCCTCCTCTTACGTTGCAGTATAGGCGCAGAGTTATCTAGCACCACTGCAGGATTTAGTCCATCGTTGACACGGGTCTCCATTATTTCCCGTGGAGGTGAGTGCCAATCTGTATACACATAAACTGAGATATACACACAAGATATATCTGTGTCTAAACAAATAAGAGATCGGAATTCTGATGTTATGTATATTGTTTGTTTGTAGATTGAGGTTTGATGACATCCTCCACCTTTTGACATTTCAGAGTGGTTGCAACAGAACCATCCGTCTCCTGAAGAAGGTCGCTTATATTTACTGGCTTATTAGGGGCCTATTGTGACGACCGAAACATATGTTGAGTTACAGCAAATAAGCAGCATGCTATTTGTTTTTGTATTAACACTTACTGTAATCACCAAGAGGTGTTGACATTTATGTTAATATATTGGTTCTAGGTGGTCTGAGTACCACAAGTGTGGAATATTGACATGTATAGTGATAGTGTGAATGAATGATGGAATGAATGGTGGTGTTTAAATGGGGATGTTGAGAACAATAAATATTTGTGTAAATTGTTTATAAATAAATATATATATTTTTTGACAAGACCTGGTATTGTTTAAATGTGTACAGATGTTCTGATCTCATTTCGCCCAAGTTCATTTTTGTTGTTCCATTATATTTAGCCTGAAGAACCTGTGGCAGTAAGGCAATCCCTATTTTGAAACTTTAAACATGTCAGCTACTGAACTCCGTCAAAAGTTTAAAGAAAAAGATGACGTTTTGAAGTCAAGTATCACACATCTCTGGGAAAACATGCATAGTACAAAGAAGTATTGCATATGTGCGTTGAATGTTACAGAACCTATACCCACCCATATGTTTTTTTACTTTATGTTGTGCAGAATATACATGGGATGACTTGCATGACTTCCTACACGCTACAAACAAACAGAATAAAGAAGGAATAGACATGAAAAGACCAGGAGAACTCTGTTCTCTTGATCCAGTCAATCTATCACAATGCTTTCACCATTGTTTAATTGCCAGTCTGCACTTCATCTGCAATTAAAATTGCCCTTCTCTTGGAGAAGTAGAACACTTCTTCTGGAGAAACAATATCAATCCAGCGGAGCACCATACATCCACATGTTTTTATGGCTAATAGATGCTCCCACATTTAGCCATGACAGTGAGGCCACTGTTTATGATTTATTGAATACTACATTACCTGACACTCTTTCAGAAGACACAAATACTGACTACGGACACACTTTTTATGCTTTCAAAGACATAAGTGTGACAATTACTGCCAACGTCGATAAAGAAACAAAGGAAACTACTTCACTAAAGATATTGCACTAAAGGTCCTGTAAATAGTTTAATGTCTTCTGTTAGGAACAGTGTAAAAGGCAAATCTCTCCAAAACACATAGAACATTAAAAGAGAGGAGGCATCCAAACAATCCTATCATTGCCATCCGATGGAATGCCAATATAGAAATTCAATGCATTTCAGACAATTTAGCTGCTGTTGCAAGGTATGTCAAAACTTCACAAAAGATGAGACGATTGAGCTAAAAGGCATTTGTAATGACATTTCATCCAACAATAGTCTGACACAAAAATTCTACAGCTTTGATATAAAAATGCTCTCACATAGATAATGTGGGTCCCGTTAAGCTGCAGTTCATTTAATAGGTACAGCCTTATATTGGAAATCTGAAAACATTCTCTGGCTAAACCCTGGTCCAGCTTCATCATGAAAAATGTACTTACATATTATGAAGACATTGAGAATATAGCCACAAATGATCCCAACAGCCAAGATATTTTAAAAAAATCATCTGATTGACACATACTATCTAAACAGAAGTACTGTTTGGAAAATACGTGCCTATAAGACATAGCTAAAAATGATTAAAAAAAAATAGTGTCATGCCAGATGAGTCAACAGGTAAAAACTCTTTCTTAAATTGAGAAGGAAGCCTAGTAAAGCTTGCCAAACCCTTGCCAAACCTAGCTTTATTAACCATGTAAAGTGATCCTTCAATTCTTCTTGGTATAGAAAAATCCATTAGATGGCCCTACTAAAACTATTCAAACCTTGGAGAAAAGAGGAAGAAGTGTTAGGTGACCATGACACATTTCAAGCTGCACTTAAGGCAAATAAAAGCAGTATAGAAAATGACAATTTTAAACTGCACAAACACATTTTGGACAGTGAAAGCCAACAAGAAGAAGATATCAAAACTGTTAAGATGGATTTCTAAACTCTGACCTTGTGGGCAGAAGCTTAAGAGGCCACCCACGAGTAGTGGAACACAGGAACCTTCTGGACAAGCCAGACCAATCACGGTAGCTTGGCAGGGGGTCAAGACTAAGTCTCAGGAGGGGTGAGACTGAGCAGAAGCCCATAATGAGCAGACAGTAAAACTCCATAGAATACATCTTAGACAAGTTTGTATAAAGAATACATATCCATTTATTATAGGCCTTAATGATAAAACACAAATAAACCACAATAATATAAAAACAGTTACCGCACACACCTTTCACTATTTAACATATATAGAGTTAGGTTTCGCCTAATGCAGTAAAGGGGAATACATTGCCACAACCTGCAACAGAAGGGTAGGTTAACACAAATATAGCATTAGGCAGTTCTTCAGAATTGATCCCTAACTTAAGCAGTACAGCCCTACGAATTGGAGAGCCTTGTGCTCAAAAGTACAGTAGTGCATTGAAAACACCTGGTTGTACTTAATGAGAGAAAGCGGGTCCTCTTCAGGGAGTTGTAGCAGTTCAGAAAGGGGCTTGACGTGATGAAGAACAGTGTCCTACTATTCACGGAGGGTCTACCCATGCATGCAGAGGGACATTTGAGTTTTGGTAATAGCTAGGGCCCAGATAAGGTGAGTATCTTTTTAGGGATTCTCATGCGTAAAGAACAATGGCTGTGTAAGGTGACCACTGGTAAGTGATGGATATACTAGACGACCCTTGACACCATCAGTGCCAAACTTTGCCAGTCTAGGTCAGGTTGCTTGTAGGTTCAACCCCTGCAGTTTCACATTGCTCTGGCTCTCAGTGGCTGCACGACAGGACAATCATCAATGGTGGGACAGTAATCCTTTTCTCAGCTCTCAATGAATAAAAAAAGACAGTTCCAGTCCAGCATGTCTCAGGGCACAGAGGGGCAGTCAGGAAAGGCTCCTACAACGACTGTCACCACAGCAGGGCAACACAGGGTCCGAAAATGCTTGTAGTGTGGCACACTCTCTTAAATTTCGACCCAGAGGAGCTAGGACAATGAAATTTGGTGGGACCGGTCCCAGGACCAAAAGTTGGCCAATCCTTAAATCTCAAGTGTCAATTTATGATGGTGGCGCTCCAATGCAATACCCCATGTTTGAGCAGGTCAGTTTGCTAAATGGCCAAGGAATACTTCCGATGAGGCTCTTTTGGAGGGTCATCAGGAGGTGCAGAGATTAGTAGGTCCTAGAACTCCAGCGCCCTTGCAGGCCTTCAGTGATCGATGCAAATACAGGGGACCCACAGGAAACAACGGGCTAAGGGTGCCAAACTTTCCAAACGACATACACAAGTTATCACTTTTCAAGGGTGTTTATTACATTGTAAAGGTAGGTTGGAAAAACACCTAATCTAAACCTAAATCTAAGATGGGTGCAAGCTTCAACCATCAAATAATAATAAGGCAGGCCTAGTGGCGTTGTGTCAAAATAAAAAGGCCTATACTAAGACAAACCTATTGCCAATACTTACTCTATAATACAAAAAGAAGGCTGGGATAAAGTTCTCAAGAAAGAAGGAAGTGTTCACAAATGATACGTCAGGATGCAGTACTTGAGGTCTCCCTTCCCCATGTTTTCAGCACGGGACAAGGTGAAACTTTGGAGCACAGCACACGCTCAAGTTTACCCATCGCGAGCCAACAGTTCCGTACCAGCTATAAGATCTTTCAGATGGCTAAGTCTCTTTTAACAAGTCTCTTGCCTTTGAAGGCCTGATGCTTTCAACAAAGTAACACAAAGTTCTGTTCCACGTATACTTTGGGTGATTGATTCTACCCTGGGTGCCATTTCCAGGAAACGACCCCTCACAAATCATATTCAATCAACCAAATAAACAGTTCCTTTTTCAATGAATTTGGGGAGGTGACTTTCCATCCCTGGATCCGGTTCACTATGGCTTTTCTTGCATTCCCAAATCACAATGTCTTTTTAAACAATTCTTCAGGCTTTCTCAAAATTAGGTTCGGGGTGATGTATTTCCACCCCTGGATCTCCCTCGTTTCAGGCTCGGACCCCTTTCAGAAGTCAGGCTTCCTCCGCCGTGTTCACTATCGCTTTTCTTACTTTCACAAATCTTAATGTCTTTTCAAACAATTCACTGTGGACATCCCTTGGTCGGGTTCACGCCTGTCAACACACTGTTCATATGGACTTTGTGCTTTGCCCTTTTCTGTCAGCATCCCTCCGCCGGGTTCAAGCTTGCCAATTTCTGTAACACTCTGTTCATAGGGACTTCATGCTTTGCACATTTTTGTAAGCATCCCTCCGCCAAGTTCACACTTGCCAACTTCACCAAGCAGGATTAATTTCCCTTCACTTCACAATCATCTGTCGGTCGAAGACTTTTGATTGTGCATAGGATTTTATAAGACCGCTGTATGACCACTTTGACCCTCTCTTTGCCTTCTTCCAAAAATCTCTGGTTATATTAGTTTTCAACAATCGGGTAATCACCAGCGTTTTCTGAGTGAGCACCCACGTGGTGCCAGACTCCTCTGTTGCTGGTTTTCCCCCTCTAGCTTCAATAGCTGTTTTTGCTTTCACAGTTCATTTAGCCTTTTGCTACTTTTTGTTGAACCCAGTTCAGTGTATTATCAACTCTCCCCTCGACTCACCGACTGTGATGAACCGCTTGGCTTTCTTTACTTGGGAGTCAAATTTGTTACTCCAGAGACCAGCTTTTCTCCCCGGCTTGGTGAAAGTGAGACTCCCCCAAAATGCAACCAAACATCCCCAATGAGAGTCAATAATGGACACACCACAGGAAGAAATGAGACCAAGATCAAGTGCGGGTGAAAGTAAAAGTAAAGTTTATCTAAAACCAAAATAGGTCAAGCAGAGAACTCTACAAACTCCAAGAGCGCTCTGCCCAATAGCACTCTAACAGTACTTTAAAGTTACAGCATCATAAATGACGACATTCTATATGTTACATAAGTTACAGTTTCATAGGTAGAGTCACAGATCCAGTATGGTTGTGTAGGCGCCGCCTCCAGATGATTGGATAGTTGCTTGGCAGGAAGGAGGACATCACGTGCATCAGCCGTGCTGGTCAGTGTGAGGTGAAGGTTATGGGGCTCCGGATAAGATGACTGATACTAACTCTCTATTCTAAACACAACTTCATAGTATGCAATGACAGACACTCATAAAAAATAACCATGACATCCTGACAATTGGGGGGAGAATCATATATTTCACACTTACATATACATACATTTGTCTTGGGTTCCTGAGAGGGGGAAAGGTATGAGGGTCATCTTGTGTCAGAGGGCAGAGGGGTGAACATTCTGTGCAGGCCTAGTGGAAGTGGGAGTGGATAGATTTGTTGCATTTAGGCATCAGTGAGACATGGTCCTTTGGCCGAAGCACTATCATAAGAGGGGAAAAGGTGTGGGCCGTGTGCTTGTCATGCACAGCACTGCTGTAGAGGGGAAAGAAGGCCCTTTGGCTTTTCGAATTTGGCCCAGTTTAATAAGTGGAGTTATAAGCAAACCATTTGAATGGGGTTCAAACATGTTTATATTACTTCATTTATAAAAAGTAAAATACAGGTTCTGATTATATCATGGGTTATGTCTTCACATATCTAGCGGTCACAATGCTACAAAATTGCTCTTATTTACATTAGCCCGATGGCTGCACCTTTCATATTGAACATGTGAACCTTCTAACATCCCAATATATTTGCAAAGACATACAGTACTGAAAAATAATTGAGCATGTGGACAATACATTTTACACACTAACACATGTGCCACCTAACATCTTATACATTTGCAAAAGCATCTGGTATTGAAAGACATGGACCCCATATTGTATAGCACCAACATGTGGATCTTGATATCAAATTCATTGCAATCAATGCAGGTGGATTAAATATTGGTTGTTCTATTATATCTCATAGTGAGAGCTCCCTTACACTTTAACACAAGAGAGAATGTATAGTCTCAGATGGGATTAGCGCTGTGGGTGAAAAAGGGTGGCACACACTCATGGGGAATGCATCTGCCACATAAAAAATGGTGTGAGGTTGGGGGGTTACACACGTTATATATTTTAGGGGTAGGGTCTGCAACTAATGAGGCATGTTTGTGGAGATGAATGGCTTTTTCCAGGCCCAGGCTCTTGCCAGGTCATTCACAGGTCAGTGATGTAAGGAGGAAGGTGAGAGATAGAGTGTTTAACTTGTAGCTGTTCACACCCAGTCTTCCGTGAGAACAGGGCAGCTGCAGGGACACCAGAGGCGAGGAGGTGGGGGGAGTAGCTGGCTAACTGTGCCTGGCTCCAAGGGAGAGCTGCAGGCTTGCAGGCTGGCTTTGCTGTGAGGCCTGTTTTGGCATTATACAAAATGGAGTCGAGTTCCTTGCAAAATGGAGTCAGTAATCAGTCCTCTTATGGATGTTGCACCCGCATGTGACGTCCCGAGGCTGTCCAGCACCTCTGGCCACAGGCGCATGGGCAGCCGCGGGATGAGCATAGCTTGCGTGTGGGAGAGGTATTGGAGGGGAGGGGGCCTGAATGACCTTTCCTCCCATTCATATCCCCCTTTCTTTACCTAAGTAACGAATATTGTAATTCACTTAACCTTTTGCGCTCTTCTTCTTCTGCTACTGCCTCATCCCATGCTGGTGATCAGTTTTGTGGCATCCAGGCTCTGCATACTGCCCTCAGGCTTTCTCCTGCCCGGGCATACTCATCTGGGGTGCAGGTCATGTAAATGCAACCCCTACCCCCTTGCAGGTCAACCCACACCTCGTCGTACCATGCTAATTCATGGGGCTCTTTAATTGTTGTGTGATATAATCTGTCTACAATATACCTTATGTTATATATGGCCGTCATTCTATATTTTGGCTCTGAGTCATCTCCTGCTTGTACTTGCGCCTTGTGTGTCATCTGTACCACTCCTTTTGCACTGCCCATTGTCACCATCATCATTGCACTGTTAGGCACAGCATTTGTGCAGCACCTAAGGCCTAATTGGTACACAGAAAAAAATCAAGAAAAGAAAAATGATGATGGTTATTAATAGTTTGACAGTCATTCCGAGCCAGGACAGTACCCATGAGAACATGTTGTCGAAACAAGTGCTGGGCTGTACCCCTCCTTCTTCTTTCATACGCTCACCAAGGTTATGCATAGCTGCTATGAAATGCAATAGAGTTCCATTGTCCGCGTCTACAGAGGGTGCGAAAGTGCAACATGCGCTCCCGATTTTTCAGCAAACACCTCCATCCATAGCTGCCAACGGGTCTAGGACATACCTGTTCTGCATCGTCATCAACCGCAGGGCCCTTATCTCCACCTTTATCACATTGAACCCCTCTTCTGTGTCATTGGCAGGTTGGATCAGTCACCAGAAAGTTATTTGGAGCCATTTTGCGTTGCCCCGCGATTGGATGCTTGGAACAAGAGAAGCAAAGAATGTGTCTGCGGAGTTGAACAGTCACAATTGATCTGGAATCTGTGCCAAAATTTCAGAGGATGCCTTGGAGATGTAGTTCGATGATCTTCTTTTTCGGGAGACTGTGCTGAGCAGCTTCTCTTTGGAAAGGGCATATACGGGGGTGTCTTCAGTTGTTGGCAGGAGCTCTGGATCTTTGAGCATTGACTGCCCCCTCCCCACTTGGATGTGTCTTTCGGGTATCACCATCAGGGTAGAATGCAGCATTGTCAGGGAGCATGTGCCCCTCCATGACTGTGGAAGATGCAAATACGCCTGTTTTCCGCAAACCCAGTAAGTGTCCATTAATGCAGCCGTTCCTTTTTTCATATCTGGGATGATGAGGGTTTTACTACAGTTCTTGTTTGCACCCAGATTTACTTTTCACTCTCTGTGGAAGCACAGCTCATAGGATATCTCCTTCTGTAGTTTGAATGGCTTTTGAAGGGCCCTTAGCGATGTGAGCTTTATGATGTGTTGGTTCCATCTCGGGGCACATGTTCTCTGGATCCACTGCAATTTCTCATCCGACAGTCCTCAGAGTTCCTCTGCTTTGCATGTTATTTGCTCTTCTTCCCACTTATTCTCTGAATATAATGTTCCTTTGATCACCAGAAAAGGTTCTTTCAGGCAGATTACTCCCTGTGGTTTTGCGTAACATGTCTTCTCGATTTGCAGTATTTCAAATGAAACAGTGTGTGCTTGAAAAGTATTTTTTATTCTGCATAGTGCAAGATGAAGGAGACATTGTGTCTCTGCAACAGGTGATATTTGTGGTAACAGCACTTTAGGAGTACCCGAGGCATGGGTTATCAGGGAGCACACATAGCAGCTCTCATTGGTTGTCTTTTTTGCAGTGATGCTCATGTCTGTGTACCATTTGTTAGACTAGTGAGGGTGTTGTGAGTCTTCAATTGTATCTAGTCCCAGCCCATGGTATTCATCATATCTCTTCCGTCCTGCCCCCTTTTTCCTCCATCTATTCCCTCTCAGACGTCCCAGTGCTTTTCTTTCTTCATGTTGGATTGGAAATATTCTGCCTGGCCCCCCTTTTCCCATTCATATACCTTTCACACTCTCAGTGTATGATGTGTGTTGTTCAGCTGTGTCTGGTGTAAATTATACAGTTGGATAGAGATCATCATGCAACCAGGGTAATTCAGAAGGGTCTGGGTCGTTCATCTCATAAATACTGAACTCAGATTCATTATAACGGGTAGTGGGATTTACAGGTGCGGGAGTACTGATTGTATGATATTCATTGTGCAAGATGTTTCTATGGGCCCCAGGTGTGTCCAAATCAACTTAAATTCATCCCATATGAGATGGGTGCCATGTTTCACCAATTTTGCTCTTCCCCCCCTCTTTCAGATCGATAGAGATGAATGCTAGGCCCCAATTTACTACTAGGTCAAACAACATTGAAAAGAAAATTACTGCACAGAAAAACAAACCACATTCATATTAATACTGTCCTCAGTTAAATTATCGATTCATATTACTATCTAATCTACTGTTGTTCACATTGGGGGCCCCCTCCATTGCCATGGATACTCCTACAGGATGAGATATAAAAGTGTGTTAAGCATACATTCATCTAACTTCTTCTTTTTTCATCATTATAACTTTTACTTAGAGCTCCTTACACTTTAAAGATAATGGGCCTCATTCCGAGTCCGGCGCTAACCAATGGCGCTATTAACGCCTTGGTTGACGCCGTACCTGGACCGGCAGCGCCTTGGTGGATGGCGGAATTACCGCCCCATTCCAAGGTTGGCGGGGCGGTAATTCCCCATTCACCAAGGCTCTTCCCCATTCCCAAATGAGCCCCCATAGGGCTCAATGGGAATGGGGAAGATGCAAATAACGGTGACCGTTCATTACGGTCACCGTTATTGGCTTGGAGGCCCCTTTGCGCCCTCGACTTTAACACCTGCTCAAAGCAGGCATTAAGGGCGAGGGCGCAAAGGGAACTCGGAGTATGGCGGTAAGGGATCACCGCCACCGGTCTCGTTACCGGTGGCCGCTATCCCTTACCGCCATACTCAGAATGAGGCCCATTATCTCATACTTCCCTCACTAGAAATTTGGCTGCACATTTTGCGTCGGGGATGCGCAGGGACCTGCTTCCACCCACCTCGAAAAGGGACCACCACTATAGCTGCATAGTCTATGTGCAGTTCACGAAAGGGTCCAATTGGCTTAGGCAATGTTCCTCGTAATGTTCTCAATGTCATTCCCGAATTATATGTTTGACATGTTGTACACTCTATCACGATTTTAGATATCTGATCTTGTAGCCCTGGCACAAACCAATTTTCCTGGCTATCTGCAGCAATGTGTTGTTTAGATTTGTGGGTTGGGTAGTGATTATTGTTTTGTCGCCAATGAAGGTCAGTGGATGACTGACTACACCCTCTTTTTAACCATAGCTCCTTTTCTTCCTCTGGCGCATTATGCTGCAACTCTAGTATTTGTGCGACTGGCATGGAGATGTACCCCTCCTCTTGCTCTTCTTCCAAATGTCTTTGCAATAAGTACTCACCTGTTATTTCTTTTGTTAGGTAAGATGCTTCTTAAGCAGCATTTCCTAATGAGATGACGTCAGTTTTGTTTGAGTGGGCCTGGTATTTTACTAATGCTACAACTGTTGGCTCCTTTATCACCTCGATTAACTCTGCAAGCAGTTATGTGTTCTGCACTGGGGACCCATCTGCCCTTCTAAATCCCCTCCTTCCCCACCGTGCTAGTCTCCCATGTACTGTTGTGGTCATGTATGCAGAGTCAGTGTATATTGTTACTGCACTTTCTTTGGCTGTATGCAGTGCTTCAATTAGCGCCACTGAGAAGTGGGCAGGCAATCGTTTTTTGTACATTCACTTCATAATCTCCCTCCTCCAATTGTACCACTGCCGCCCCATCATGTATTGATGCTGATCCATTCACGAAATACACTTCTCCTTCAGTCAGTGCATCTTCATTGGCTGTGGGTGTACCATCATCTTCCCCCTGTATGTGGCACAATCATGTCCTTACATGTCTTCCACTGTGCATGCGTCTGTGAGAAATGTGGCTGGGTTCACTATTTTGCAAAGCACTATGTGTATGTTTGCACTTGATAAAAGTATCTCGTAAGCTGTGGCTGTCTGTGTTGTTAGTGTACTTTTTGATCTTTCAAGTATGGCAAACAATGAATGCTCTACGTATAACGTAACTGAGCATCCCATCACAATTGTTTCACTTTTTTAATGGTGAACGCTGCAGCTGCGAGAGCTTTTTTGCAAGTGAAGTGTCCCTTCATCACTGCATCTAGTGTACCACTGTAGTACGCTAGAGGCTTGTGGCCCAACAATGTTTTTTGTGTCAATACTGCTGTCATGAGTGTTCCATCACAATGCAAAAATAAATAAAATGTGCGCTAATAATCAGGTGTCGCTAGGACGGGTGCTGTTGATATCAGTTCTTTCAATGTGTTGAAGGCAATGTGCATTTCTTGTCTCCATTTTACTGCTGCGTTTTCCCTTTGTGCTTCCTTTAATGCTTGTAGGAGTGGTTTTGTGTATGCTGCATATTCTGATATCCAGGCACAGCAATAGTTGCACATGCTGAGAAATTTCTGCATCTCTTTCAATGTTCTGGGTTCACTTACAGCTCGCACAGCTGCTGCTCTGTTGGGTATTATTTGTTTCCCTCCTTTTGATATCAATTGGCCCAAGTTCAATACTTCTGTCCGACAATACTGCAACATTTGTTTGTCCACCTTGTAGCCCTTGTGTGCCAGTAATGTCAATAGTGTTACCGAATCCTGCATGCATTCATCTTCACTTTGTCCCCAAATCAAGAGATCATCTACATACTGAATAATTGTGATTTTTGTGTCAATATTTCGAAGATCTTCAATGAATATTCTGTTAAATATGCTTGGTCTTTCACAGTATCCCTGGGGCAACCTGAACTGCTCGAATCTTTTCCCCCCTAGGGTGAAAGCTGTCAAATACTGTGACTCGGGATCCAGTGGTACTGAGAAAAATGCATTTTTCAAATCCACCACTGTAAAACATGATGCGTCTTTGGGTATGCTACATACCATTGATGCATGGTTTGGGACGAGTGGGAATTATTTTTTTATGACGTCATTGAGGGGGCGTAGATCCTGTATCATCCTCCAAGCCCCTCCCTCTGCTTTTTTGATTGGGTAGATACAGGTGTTACAGGGAGAATTTGAAGGTACTGTAATCCCTTGCTGTAGTAGGGAGTGTATTGTTTCTTTTATCCCTTCTTCTGCTTCTAGTGACAGGGGATACTGCTTTACCCGGGGCAACAATGCCCCTTGCTTGAGTTTGATTTTTACTGTTGCTACCTCACGCAACAACCACAGTCCACAAGTCTGGTGGTACATGCTGCATGTCTTCATTGAAAAATGCTGGTGGTGTGCTCACTATGGCCATAAGGGGAAGTGGCACTTGTCTGTTTTCGATCAGTATGTCACAGGGAATTGCTATCTCCATTATTGTTCCCCATCACTGTCTAAGTCAGTGCAACGCTCCTCATCAGACAGATCTCGCAAGGCTGTGTTGGCATTTATACACAGCACTGTTCGCCATTCACATCCATGTATGTCTAGTCCAATCACTGCCATCCTTTGTGATGACACTTGTACCCCATGTAAGTGTAGGGACACCACTGACCCTGGTACTATTTCAGGGCATGCTATGGGACAGACATCAATTCGGATGGTACTCTCCCTTCATGGCATTTTAATTTGGGCACAACTCGTGCCAAGGCCTTTAACCCTTGGATGAATATGTCCGGATATACCGGTATTTCATGCACCTGCTGTGTTTTGACTTGTGTGTGTATTACTAGCATGGCGCGCATTGAACATATCCTAGGAGTTAAGCACACTATCCCTCTCTCTGTGAATGAAATTGTCATGTTGAGCTTGCAGAGGAGATCCCTCCCCAGTAAATTTATGGGCAAGTCTTCATAATACAGTAGGGGTGCTCGGACTGTTTTTCCACTGTTATCTCCAATTCTTCTGTGAATGGAACCTCAACCACCGCTTCAGAGATTTCCTGCGTCTCCATTTTATGATTCGACAACGGAAACCTGCCGTCTCGTAGGCACAATTTTTCTGCTCCTGAGTCTACCATAAAAATGAACTGTTTGTTCTCTATCTCCGCCCCCACCAGTGGTTCCTCAGCTTTGTTGAGGGTCATTGATAGTTCTGGACACGCAAGTGCTCTCTGTGGGCTGTCCTATGCTGAATATCTTGTGTTCTTTTCATTGTCAAAAACATTACCCGACACTACTGCTGTTCCTCTGAAAGGTACGGGGGCACCATTTCCTGTGATGACAAAGGGATTTCCCCGAACCGGGGCCATGTGTTCTCTGGAATGTGGGTGTTGTGCGTTTTGTGGAGGTGCTCTGTGTTCATCTATGTACCTGGGATCAGGTTGCTCTTCCCTCTTACCACCACCCATAGGCAGCTGTGGGCTTCCTTGATGGGGGTGGCCATACTGTTGTTCGTTTTGGTAGGGGTTCATGGGGCGGCTTCGACACTCTCTTGTAAAATGTCCCCACCTCCGACAGTTCCAACATGTCCCTTGTCCTCTCCCTCTAGGGCCTTGCCCTCCATACCCTCCATACCCTTACCTGCCCCCTCTCGACCCCCTGTTCCCTTCTCTTCCTCCATGGGTGCTCCTTACTTGCCATTGTGGCCGTCCATTTTGTTCCTCACCATTCCACTGTTTCTGTCCATTCCCTGCCCAATTCGCAGCCATCGTTGCTTGTATTTCTATCGGCCCTTTCTCCTCCTCTCAATCTCTCTCTGCTGGGAGGGAGCTACTGCTGCTGTGAACTTCACCAGTTTCATCTGAATAAATTTAGCCTCGTCTTCCAGTCTCTTTTGGGCTATCTCCATTTCTCTTTCCTTGATTCTTTTGCAATGGTGTACTATAATGCTCTGTATCTCTGGCCAGCCCTTGGCTTCTATCCCAACTATTTTATCATCAAGAACCTTCCTGCACTTCATTTGGGAGCCGTTTTTTGATTATAAAATAGAACAGGGAGGATGATTGATCCCAAGCCTTGCCTGTCTCCGCTCTCCCCATCTCCTGCACTCGTAGAATGTAAGCCATCACATCCTCATCCTCCACCATTGTGCATTGCATTACAGACTTTAAATCTGGTGTGTCTGGGAAAGTTTCTCTTAGTGCATCCCATACTCTTGCTCTTACTATGTTAAAAGATGCCCCATCATGGCGGTCACAGTCTAGTGTTACTCCGGGGAATCCTGCATTTGCCCACACCCTGTTGGCTTGATCACCTACTGCAGATACTAATAGGCTTTTGACATCACCTACTGCTAAAGGAACTCTGGCAGTGCTTTTCTCAAATGCCTATATCCACTTACTTGCCCCTCCCGAGAGCGGGGGTAAAGTTTTTAGCAAGTTTGCTTTGTCCATCTGGACCCAAGGTATGTAATTGGATATTCCTCACCCTCTGCGTATCAATGGTAGCTGTAAATTGTTTCGTGTTGATTTCCCTGTACTTACCTTTGCTCCCTTTTCCCCAATACTGCCCCAGGGGAGACTGTTCTGTTCCTACAGACCCTCCACCTGTCGCACACCCCAACCTTCCCTCTTCTTCTTCTTGTTCTTCTATGTCGCACCAATATTGTTCCTCCCTGCCCGATGCCATGTCCCCTCCTCCCGTGCCACCTCACTGATCGCTTGATCTATTTCTATTATTCTAGTGGGTGTATCATTCATTCTGAACAATATTTCTCATTTTTTCCACCCCTTCTCTGTTGACTTCTCAAGTGGTTGCGACATCTGCGCCTGTTCTGTTCTGGGGTAGGGGAGCCTCCTTGCTCACATATATCTCTTAATCGTGATAATTCTGTCCTGGCCATTGTTTATCGCAAGTCTAAATCTTGGGTGAACCTTTCGATATCTATTGCAGGGGTACTCACCTGTCCACTTGCTCTTCGGCACTCATATGGGGGCGGTGCTGGGGCTGTTGGCTGGGGCGTAGTGGGTGACGTGGGCTTTGACACATACACTGGGTCACTATACCCTTCTGCTGGTACTGGCTTTAGCAGGGGGTGATATAACCGTGCAACCTCTACCTTACCCTCCTTCTCTTACCCCTCCCTTTCACTGCTACTTGCTGCCAGGGGAGATGCACCTTGTTCTTTTGCCTTGCTCTGAGGTGCTTCCTCGAAAAGTCTCCATAAGTCTAATATTTCTCTTCTGTTCTGAAGTTGTTTACGCTTGTATTTTACAAATAAAAAGGTTGCTACCATTTCTAGAACATTTTTGTCAAACAACCCCCCTTTGGGCCACACCTGGGGTAAACCTGTCATCCACTGATCGTGGCACTAAGTGATCTTGTCCGCGTACCCTGGCAGGCTTTGGCAAATATGTGTCAATGGTGCCTCCACACCCATAATGTCGCATCAATACCTTCTCACACTTGTGTGTCAATATAACTATGTAATTCACTGTGTTTCAATAAGTCACCCCTTCGTGTGTCACCTTTGTGACACTGTATTTGCCAGACCACAATCTGTCACACTTACTATGACAGAGTGTGTTAACAAAACAATTATACAAGATTGCTTCTATCAATAATTATTCATTAAAATTGTGCGCAACAGACACAAACAATACAATAACATGACAATTTACTTGAAACATACTACATATAACACTTAACATAAATCCTCCCTACCTGTCCCCCTTTATCCTTACAATATTCTCCCTTGATGTTCCAGCCCATTCCCTATCTTAGTCCTGTATGCACTATCCCCTTCCTGTCTATGAGTGTCCCATTACCGAAAAGAGAAGAAAAAGATGAAGCACTTCTAAATAATATTCCGAGTCTTCTCCTTATATGAGACTCCTACTGTTTCCACTTATTTTCCTCTTGTATCCTGTACCAGTCAAGATAGCACTATGCAGCAACACCTTCCACCCACTTTCGGAGCTAGGTTCCCGTATCCCTTTTCAATTTGTAATCTCCTTTACTGTCCTAATGGCCATATGCAGAAAGAAGAGAATAGATTAAACCCAAGAACTCTCCCTGTATTATATGAACTTTCTCCACTCTAGTTTCCCTTAGTTCAATCCCCACTATCCCTTTATCCGACTCCTTACACTACTTTTCCATTTCCCCCCTTATTGCCTTTTAATGTCTCTCGCACTTGATACTCACGTGTCCGTCTTGAAAGGAGACCCTCCGGACCCGGTCTGTCAAGGTTCTGCCCTGTACTCAATGGCCGCACCCGGCTCCGGTGAGCAGCACGGTGGGTTTTTGCAAAGCTGAGACCCGTACACCCTCTCGCCCTACTGCGTGCGCACGTCTAGGTGTAAAGGTTGCCATATGCGGGCAGCTCTTTGAGGGAGCACACCCTGGGTCTCGGCTATGGCCGGGGACATCTTGTGCCAGAAGGAACGGAAGGACGAAATCACGTCCAGGGGTCACCAAATGAAAGTGAGAGTCCTCCAAAATGCAATCAAAACTCCCCAATGAGAGTCAATAATGGACACACCCCAGGAGGGAATGAGACCAAGACCAAGTATGTGTGAAAGTAAAAGTAAAGTTTATCTAAAACCAAAATAGAGCAAGCAGAAAACTCTGCAAACTCCGAGAGCTCTCTGCCCAATAGCACTCTAACAGTACTTTAAAAAGGGTTACAGCATCATAAATGACGACATTCTATATGTTACATAAGTTACAGTCTCATTGGTAAAGTCAAAGATCCAGTATGGTTGTGTAGCTGCCGCCTCCAGATGTTTGTATAGTTGCTTGGCGGGAAGGCAGACATCACATGCATCAGCCGGGCTGGTCAGTGTGAGGTGAAGGTTATGGGGCTCCGGATAAGGTGATTGATACTAACTCTCTGATCTAAACACCACTTCAAAGTATGCAATAAAAGACACTCATAAAAAATAACCAATGACATCCTGACAATGAGCATGTGGACCATACATTTTATATCATAACACATGTGCCATCTAACATCTAATACATTTGCAAGAGCATCTGGTATTGAAAGACATGGACCCCAAACATGTGGATCTTGATATCGTATTAATTGCAAACAATTTAGGTGGATTAAATATTGGTCGTTCTATTATATCTCATAGGGACAGCTCCCTTATATGTTAACACAGGAGAGAATGTATAGTCTCAGATGGGATTAGCGCTGTGGGTGAAACAGGGTGGCACACAGTCATTGGGCATGTGACTGCCACATCAAAAGTTGTTTGAGGTTGGGGGTTATACACGTTATATATCTTAGGGGTAGGGTCTGCAACTAATGAGGCATGTTTGTGGAGATTAATGTTTTTTCCAGGCCCAGGCTCTTGCCAGGTCATTCACAGGTCAGTGATGTAAGGAGGAAGGCGAGAGATACAGTGTTTAAATTGTAGCTGTTCGCGTCCAGTCTTCCATGAGAACAGGGCAGCGGCAGGGACACCAGGGGGAGGAGATGGGGGGAGTAGCTGGCTAACTGTGCACGGCTCCAAGGGAGAGCTGCAGGCCTGCAGGCTGGCTATGCTGTGAGGCCTGCTTAGGCATTATACAAAATGGACTCAGGGTTCCTTACAAAATGGAGTCAGTAATTATCCCTATTCAGTCCTCTTATGTAAGTTGCACCCGTATGTGTCATCCCGAAGCTGTCCGGCACCTCTGGCCACAGGCGCATTGCAGCCGTGGGATGAGCATAGTATGCATGTGGGAGAGGGAATGGAGGGGAAGGGGTCTGAATGACCTTTCCTTCCATTCATTGGTTACCGGCGAAGGAGGGTCTTGTGTACCATTGAAGTCTGCCGCAACACACACTGGTTTTTGTTCACTGTCTTACGATTCCTTCTGTGGAGGCTTCACAGGCCTTTGTCGAAAAAAGGGCCAGGTCGCTTCTCTCCTCGTCACCCTTTCGGTATGTGCTGTCTTTCTCCTCCTCTTAAACTGACCATTGTCTGATTATTGTTGGGAAAGTAATAGAGGGGAATGTGGGAACGGTAGTGTTTTGTCAAGGTAGAGTGGATGTTCTGGAATGCATTATCAGTGGCACATTAAGAAGAAGAATTGGGAATATTCGGGTAGAAGGCAGGATTGCGGGGATTCTTTGAGTTGCAGGTTTTGCTGCCAGCAGGTTTTGAGCTCCTAGGGCACTTATCAGATATGGAGTGGTCATTGTGTTTGGACTAAAGAGATTAAATGGGAGGAAGGGGGCAAATATAGTACATCCAACAAAGGACACAAGGATTTTGTCCTCCTCTCCTTCTTCCTCATCAATGGTATCATCCCGTGCCACATCTGAGGCCTTTCTCCGAGCACAAACCTGGGTTCCCCCATCCAGGTTATCCTTTCTCTTCTGTTTGCCACTGGAATTGGGGACCGAGAGCATTGAACCTGCCCAGGCCACCTGAATAAGAGATTCTTGAGGCTGGCTTGCGAGAATACTCACAGGATTTTCACATATGATGTCACTGTTCACAAATCATAAATTCTAACCCTCTGCCACGTACACATTGCCAGCACAATCTTTAAACAAGGAATGAGTTACATAGACCTTTCATATCTCTGTACACTCAATGGTCTATTCTCATTCAACTTTGATGCAACCACAGTCGTGTAAGTGGTCAGAAATGTGAGACAGACAAACAGGTGCAGGTTTCCCATATGTTGCCATTTCATGTAAATAACAAGGGATTTACACAAACACCTATATTTCCCTAACTTAACAAGGATACCCCTTCCTAACAAACTAAGGTTAAAGAAAATGTACCTAGTGTTCAAAGGTATCTGACCCTCACATACACAAACACAACATAATCATATAGGAATTGCTTGGCAATATCAAAATAACATACACATTTAAATTGAAAGGTTACAACCATTATTCCATGTGACCAGGATGGGTTCCCCTCCCCTGGATACATTCAGGATTCTTTGTAATACATTTCAGTTTCAAGAAAGTTTCCTTTGATAACAAAGTTCCACTTATTGTAGGATATAAAGTCTTTTAAATTCCATATTTATATCCATTCACTGGACAAGGTAGCTGTCTCACTTCAAAAAGTGTCTTCACAATTCAAATCCAGTTAGCAACACTTCCACAAAACTCTGATTGGTAAATCAGAAATATTTTCCTGCAAACATCAGTTCAATGATCAAATACAAATGGTAAATTCTTCACAGGCCAATAACTTGTTAGTACAGCATACAGCTTATTTATAGGAAACATTGTTGTCAATATGACTCTTTCAAAGGAAACACTTTAGTCAAGATAGTTCAACAATCACTTTAGGTGCATGCAACAGTACTTTAAATCAGCTTCTTCCTGGTCCAGGACTTACCACTATTTGTCCCTACCAGGATAAAACCCCTACTACTACAACAACTTCTGCTCTGTGGAAAGATGTGTTCCAAACTTTCCACACTTCAATCATCAAAAGGGAGATTTGAACCAACAACTACTGTTCTATTCTAAAACAATTGGCTTACATCTTCGTCCAAATGTACTCTTCACAAAACGACAATGATTCTCTTGTTGATCTGATTGCCATAGGCAATGCAGTTTACAGTTGTTTCCCTCTTGACTCCTTTTACAAGGATGGCTTTGTTCCTGCAGTCTTTGCTTTCTATGTATGCAACCGTTTGGCTGGTGGCAATGTGGACTACAACTGTTTTCTTCTGGACATCTCTTTCTATGAGTGCAGAATCCAAACGGCCTTGAAACCACTCTTCTGTTAACTTGACTGTTAGGACAGTTTTTCTGAAGTCCAACCAAGGGCTTAGTAAAACCATTCAACTGAGCCAGTAGAGACTCCACTCTTAGTATAAGGCTGAACTACCTGAGTACATGGGTGTGGCGACAGAGCAGCCAGGCTTATCTTAGGAGGGAGAGAGGGCTGTAGAATCAGTACAAATGAATTTGTAATGCAAATGATCCAAATAAACATTGAAACACTATGTATGTAAAAATACATGATTTATTTATATACAGGAAGGCCCAGGTAAATCTAAGGGTAAATAAGCACTAACACGTTATATGAAATCACAATTATAAAAAAAGACAACACTATAGTTGAAGGTGCACAGACCAAAGTATAAACCTTATTTGGGATACATAACAGTAGTTTTCATACACATACATTATAGGTCACACCTATTCTTGGGGAGTAAAAACCAATGGTTACTTTCACAATTACATCCAGTAATGCAAGAGCAGTAGACACTACCAGTTTAAAGTGACTCTGAACAAATCACATAATCATTCAACTGGACAATATACTTTTTGGACATAGTGGAACTCTTATTATAGGTACAGTAAAAACCTATAACTACTTTTGTGATAACACACAGTTATACAGAATGAGTAAAACCTAAGGAAGTAATATTAAATTACAGGTGTTTTTGAGATCAGTGAAACACAGATTGAGATAAGCAGTAACTCTTGTAACTGAATTTTGGATTGCACACAGCTAACTCAAGGTAAGTAAAACCCATATACTTTTTCAATCTCAGAAGGAGCCCAGGTTAGGTCTTTCCCAACTATACAAGTGACTGATGGAGGACTTATAAGGGACAGTTAGAACCACAGACTCTGGGTTAGATAGCACAGGGAAAGTAAACCCTAATGTTACACTTTACTGAATGACTCAAAGTTATTTTAGGTAGGCAACAACCTAATACAGACTTATTCTGAACAGGTTAACAGCAAGTCAGGGGAAGCAAGACCCAGGTGGGGGGACACTGATATAATTATCCTAACAGGACTAATCGGGCGATACCAACAGTTGGAGGACAGTCATACAATTACCCTGCAGGAATAATCTGGTGAAACCAACACATTACTTTTGAGAAGAGGCACAACCTAATCAGAGGTGACTAATATACCTTCACATCTACTTTCTATTAGAATGGTAAAACTCATTATTAACCCTTATTGTACAGCTACATTCTAACACCTCCATGCGTGTAAGGTTAAACTTAGATGGGCTTCTGTCAGCTCCCTTCTGCACATATACGGGCCTCAAACAAGGCTGTATACTGGCCTCTTTTTTGTTTAATGTATTTATTCTTGATTTGGGTAAGCTTTTTTCTGAGGTGCCTTCTGATGCCCCAGAGTTAGGGGGTCAGCGCATAGGATGGTTATTATATGCTGATGACTTGGTCCTAATATCGCAGACCCCAAAAGGATTACAAAACCTATTAACTGCACTGTCAACTTATGCTGAGGATAATCATTTAATTATAAACTTTGATAAATCTCAGATTTTGATGTGTAACCCTCATGTTAACAGAAAATCCATTTACTTTTCTTGGTCTATTGGCAATGAACCCTTGAAAACTGTCTCAGAATACAAATATTTGGGCCTTACGGTGCAAAATACATTAAATGACAATTTTTATTTATCCAACTTACAGTCTAAACTAGCTAACTTGACTTCTCAAGTAAGAATCTTGAACTTTAAGTATGGCAAATTCACTTTAAAACACCTTTTGCACTTTTATGAACAAAAAGTTATACCTATATTATTATATGCTGCAGAATCCAAGCTTTGTCTTAGTGATAGAACATGGAATAAGTTTGAAGCTATGTTTTGGAAGAGTGTCTTACGTCTACCAAATTGTGTTCCTATGCCCATACTAAGATTCGAACTTGGCTTGAATTCAATGGCTTCTAGAGTCAAATGGCGGATGTGTGTTTTTTTCCACAAATGTCTATTGGGCCTAGGAATGAACAATATATTAAGTACTGTAGCACGTTACTTGATTTCTTCTACTCACTCTTATCCACGTACTTGGCGTAATTATGTATTTGATATTTTGCTTGTAGCTAATATATCAATCCCTTTTTTACTTGAAAATCCTGCACGGGCAAAGATAAAATTTTATCAATGGTCATGGATTCTTAATCAAACAGCATGCCTGAAATATAAAGACTTTGATAGACGTATCTTTGGTCATAAGCTTTTGGGCTATTCTGCGCCCTATCTGTTGAAATGTCCTTCCACTGACATAAGGAACAAATATCTATGGTTTAGGCTGAACCTGTTCCCAACTAGGGAAGTCCTTGCGAGGCGGCATTTGATTCCAAATAATATGGACTATTGTCGCTATTGTGGAATAACTGATGAAAAGGAGACATTACAGCATTTGATCATTTTTTGTAGTGGCTTGCATGATCAACGGTCCAAATTTTTTACAAATTTCATGAATTTTTATAGCCAAAAAGATGGTATACAAATTTGGGAAGCAGTATGTGCTGATATGAAATTTTCTACAATTAAATCATTAGTGCAATTTCTTGATGCAATTCTACCTGCTTTAATTAAGTAATGTCGAGCTATTTAATAAGCAATGAGCTAGATTTGTTTATTAATTGATTCAAAACTTTTATGTTGCTAAGATTGCAATTTTATAGAAGAATCGATGTACAATTACATGTATGTATACTTCCATATTTGCTGATTTTAGTTTGTTGTTATCTGCTGTTTTCATTCTGCCTTTTCCTTTTTTTTGAAAAGTTGAATTATTCAGCTAAATCAAAATAAAAAATAAAAAAAAAAAGAATGGTAAAACAGTTTCTAAGGAAGGAAAGATGTTAACCATACTTTTAAGAATAGTGCATCACACATCCAAGGTAAGTTAGACCTTGTGTAACTGTTCACTCTTAGAGTTATAGTTACCAACCAACTCTTTACAAGTAAGTCACTTTTAAACACGTATTTTCTTTTCTAGACAAAAGGCCCAATCCCTTAAAAGTAGTTCCCTTATTCTTGGAGCATGAGTGTTCTCAGTGTCAGAAGGGGGATCCCTAGGATCTAGTGACCAGCAGGCAGTGTCAGGATAGGTTCTTAAGTAGCAAAAGTCAGAGTTCCTTAGAAAGACTAGCCAAACAGGTGAGTACTTTACTTTAGAGTTAGAAGAGGGTCCAGGGGCTTTGCAGAATACACCTTAGAAGGATTCTAGCAGTGGGACTGGGTGCACTGGATGAGAGTCCTCCCTATGACAGAACACACCCACAACTACAAAGAAATCCTAAGAGACATAAGGTAAGTACATACGCACGCCAACACAGTACTTCAGCATTGAAGAAGATTTTGCAGCAGTAGGACTTCAGGGTCTGCAGCCAAATACCCAGTCAGTGGATTCCTTGTCCTTGTCGTGGTAACTGAAAACAAGACCTCAGAAGGAACTTTGCAGCAGGGATCGATGAAGAAGGCTCTAGACAAGGTTTTGTTCGTGGCTGAATGTGGTTCTGCGGATGTGGTGCATTTTCAAGGAGCACAGAAGAAGAAGAAAGAAAATCCTGGTTGAATTCTCATTGTTACAATGGTCCAGCACTCTGTTAAGGGCAATTTTCTGACTTGATTTGTGTCTCTGGAAATCCACCAGCATGCCCATGAAGTTTCAGCAAGATTCAAAATTCAGAAGTCTGTGCACCGGTCAGTGGCTCTAGGTCCCAGGGTATTCAGATATTGCAGCAATGCAAGGTCGCAGCAATCCGTGGGATGGCTCGAATGCAGGTCTTCTTGAGTCTCGAGGGTCTCATTGGGCTCTGTGTCAGGGTCAGGAAATCGTTTCATCCACTTTTCCTTCATCATCCTCTTTGGTTTTTATTCCAGTGGTTGACTGCTCTTCAGCTTCCAGGTTCGCAGTATTTAACAGGAACTAGAGCACAACCTCTACATACTCTCCCTGCATTTTACAAGAAGGGGCGGTCTGGTAGTCCAATCAGGACATCCAGCCCCCCAATGGGATTTTCCCCCATTCAGTGAAGGAGAAAGACAAAGGGCTGTGGAGTTGTGGACTCTTCCCTCGCTTCCTGCCCTCACAGACAGACTGGAGCCAGGGCAGGGAGTCCAGAGGAATTTCCTACCCTGGGTCTCGGGGGAAGGAACAAGATAGGAGAAGAAACACTAAAATGGGGAAAAAAGAAGACAGGGGCTATGAATGCAGCCCGCAATAAAGGTGCACCAAAATTATACAAGGTAACACTGCCACCAGCCATTGAAGGTAAGCTTGTTCCTGTAACAAAATTGTTACAGTTTTAGTTTAAAGGGGATACATTGTATCTCCACAGCACTCCACATAAGGTGGCGTGTGCTGGCTTCACAGAATAAAATGTAAAATGGATCTGAATATCCTTTCTACCCTTGGGAACTGTACTGCTCTCAAGGTTAGCAAAAGAAAGTTTAAAGGGTAGCCCTAGGGCAACCCAGCAATAACAGACACTTATTACCAATACGTTGTTAAAGAGGATACCTTTAAAAAGACAATATGGAGAGTAAAAAAATGACACCCAGAAAGAGTTAAAGAGTCTGTGATTGTGAAAAAAGGTTCCCACTCACTGAGGTATTAAGGACACATATCCCACTGGTAAAGCAAAAGGTTCTGGGGTTGACCCAGGTCAGGAAGATTTACCAGTTCTGTGAAAATCTAACCTAACATTGCCAATGTTGGTCATACAAATCTCCTAATTGATCTCCCTGAATAGGAGAGTTTAGCCCATTGGGGTTATGTATCAGCTGTCTCTGGATTGGGCCATGTAGGTTATAATGTCTGCCTCGTTGAAACCCCTCCTTAAGAGAGTTGTTTCCACTTTGTTTTTTTATCACTTATTTTTGGCTTTGGCAATGCGGGTTACATTGTTCGCCTATTTGGCATCCCTCAGTATAAGAGTTGCACACATTTGGCCATTCTTCAATGGTTTAGCATTTAAAATAACAGTTGTTACCTAGCAGTCTCCCTCGGAGCACCCTGGGGTTTTCCTGTTTCAGGCAAACTCACCGGTTTATCATGGCGGGTCAATATGACCGGCTGGTAAACTTCCTGCTTCACTCTGTGGGACTTCCTATGCCTTTTGCAGCTCTGGCTGGTCTGCTTCCACTCTCAATGACCTCTGTGGGATTTTCTGCAGTTCTGTGTACTTCCCCGTATTGAACCACTCTTGATCACTGAATGGTCGGCTTCAAGACTGCTTCTTCTGCAAATTTCAGGGGTCCAAACATCTGTCGCAGCTTCTGCATCACGTCCTGCTGCTACCAGAACAGAAGATTCTTCTTATCGTTGCTGCTTCTCGCTCTTGCACTGTGACTGGGGGGTAGTCCAACCCTCTAGAATTTAAATATTTGCAAACAATTTAAATGCAAGTTTGTTTAAACCGTTATGAACACACACCTAAATGGGGGATTCACCATTTGTACCATAAGCAAGCTACTTGTGAAAACACATCCACATTCATCTGTAGAAACACAGCTTTTTATTATTTAGCTGATTCTTTAAATGTGTTGTTTTTTATAGAAAACAATTAATGATAAACATAGTTATACCCAAAGTAAGATACACAAGCATGATCATTTCAGGACATAAAAATGCACTGAAATAAATGAAAGGCAACTCATAAGTGAGTGGGAACATCATGAGAACAAATTCGATGAACACAGAGTAATGATGAGTTTTGTGAATGGGAGACCTTAATTAAGAATCTCCTCTGCCCGGCTGGAATCTGACTTTGTGATTGGTCTACGTCTAAATGGTATGTTAGGAATATCCGTGCAGACATTAATAGGGGCCCGGGTGAATGCAGGCATGAATTCTGCAGACGTTTCGGCTGAAATGATGGAAGCCTTCTTCGGGGGCCATGAGAGTAAGTTCACTCTGTGTCAAGGATAAGTAAAAGGAATGAAAGATGTGTTAAAAAGCAGCTATGTCAGCACATAGCTGCTTTTTTAACACATTGTTCATTCCTCTTACTTGCCCTTGACACAGAGTGAACTGACACTCATGGCCCCAGAAGAAGGCTTCCATCATTTCAGCCGAAACGTCTGCAGCATTCATGCCCCTGTATAATGTTAAGCATAGGACCCATGTTATGGTTGGCCAGGTCAAGACCATACAAAATGATAGGTTAACACTTGGCCAGATAATAGCACCTCAATGGGAGCAAGGAGAATTAACATACCCTGAGTTTCAAAAATTTGAGGTGGGAAACTCATTTCTTTTGTCTTATCCGAGAGGATGTTTCTCCAACATTCAATGCTAACTCTGTTGGTGAGGGTATAGCCTAGCTATAAGATGGCCTCGACCTGTTGCACACCATCTGGCCCCATCGCCCATGTGTGAGTCTGCACCTTAATTCCCCTCGAGAGGACAAGAACCTTCGATTTAGACACATTGGGCAAGACATTATTAGCCAGGGCATAGTTGAAAAAATTTGTTTAGATACTTCAACCTTTTTTGGCTTATAGTCCTTTCAAGGGCGATTCTTCTGTGCCAATGATATTCTTTGTGCTCGGATCTGCACTCCAATTGACTCTATTGTGGCTGAAACAATAATTTCTAGATATTTTTCCTCATATGTTGTCACTTGTAATTTGTGCGACTCCTGCACCAGATGTGATACGATAGACTCTTAGTTATTTAAATCATGAATGGTATTATTCTTCATGTGTTAGTTTCATACATTCCAGTCATCTAAGTTTACATGAAAACACTTTTATTCTCCCAACCCGTGTTTCACCACAGCTTTTAGCTGTGATTCCTCAGGTGAGATTCTGCACAAAAAAATAGTAGTAATTTAGAATACTCTTAACAGAATTATTGAAAATTGAGCTCAACCCAACATTGGTTAATAATAATTTCACCTTTTACACATTGTTAATGCATTCTCTTGAGCTTTTGTATCATCTCTGGATAGTTGAAAAATAACTGCATTTTTCTCCTCAGGCCTCACAGAGTTCTGTCAAGCAGGATGAAATCATCTGCAAAGGCCATCCATTCCAACCTAGTATTACCCAATTTAGCAGGCACAATGGAGGAACCCTGCCACAGTCTCTCCATGTCACACACATATTAGTTGAAGAGTATGGGGGCCAATGTACAACCCAATTTCACCCCAATGAATGAATATATCTACTGTGATAGGGACCCTTCCTTGGTTAATCGTACATGGAAGGTGGTATGTGTGTGTAATAATGCAAAGAGCGGTACTAGATTATAAGGTGTATTCATATTGAGCAGTTTAAGCCAGAGCCTAGACCTAATGACCCCATCAAAAGCGCTAGGCATATCCAGTGATGCTATAAACACTTCCCCCTGAGGTGCTTTTGGAACTTAAGAAGGTCCTACTCAAGATGCAGAGGGATTTGGAGGCTTTTCAATAGGAGGGATTCAGCGTAGGAAAGGGAACAACCTCCAGTTCTCTGTTTATTGAAATGCTTTACACACATGGAGTTGGTCCCACAGGAATGTAGAAGCCTAGAAGGAGAGTAAAACAGAGTTCCAGGTAGTGTGGTCCCTGGCCCCCCGACAGCCTTGTGAATGATGCAGAGGGATTTGAATTTGATCTTGCAGCAAATGGGGGCCAGTGAAGAGATTTAATGCAGGAGAGATGCAGTCCGCGGGCTTAAGGCCAATGTTAAGTCTAGCTGCTCTATTCTGGATTGGTTGAAGGGGTCGAAGAGTGGAAGAAGATAGATTGAGGGGGAGGCTGTTGCAATAATCAAGCTTAGAGAGAACCCGAGCTTGGGAAACATTGAGCTTCAGGAGGAAAGTGAGAGAAGGGAGAATTCCTTTGATAAGGAAGAGTTGAAAGTGGGACTACTTAGCAATGTCCTTAGTTTGAGGGAGGATGGAGAGAGAGGTGTCAACGATGACTCCAAAGTTGCTGGCTTCAGAAGAAGGAGCAGGGGTAGAGAACCCAAGATGGGAGACCAGAGAGAAGGTAAGAAGGAGGGAGCAGGGGTCCCAATTGGAAGGCTCTAAGTTGGAGATTGTTGGAAGTGCACCAGGCCTGGATGGCAGATAGGCAGTGAGGGATGAAGGAAGGTGCGATTGAGGTAACAGGAAGTCTGAAAACGAGTTGAGTGTCATCTGCATAGCGCTGGAAATTTGGTGAGAAGGAGGTGATGAGCAGTGCCAGCTGAGCAAGGTAGATGTTAAAGAGTCAGGGGTAGAGGATAGTTCTCTGGGAGACACCACAGGTGGAGAAGCAAGTAGGAGAGGAGAAGGTACCCCAGATGAGTTGGGAGGAGTGGTCAGTTAGATAAGGGGTCAACCACTGCAATGACCATTCCGAGATACCAAGTATATCATGTAGCCTTTCTATGAGGATGGAATGTTTAACAATGTCGAAAGTAGAGGAGAGATTAAGTAGGGTGAGGATAGCTGGGGAGTTGGAGTCCAGTGATGCAAGCAGTTATTAATGGGTGTTCCGAAGAGCAGTTTCCATGCCTCTGTATGCTTGGAATCCAGATTGATGATTGTGGAGACCACTGACCAGTTCAGTGTGAGAGTTGAGTTGGGGCAAGCTCCTCAAGCAGTTTCGCCAGGAAGGGGGTGATTGAAATAGTACGATAGTTGGATAGACAGCTAGGTTCTGCTGAAGGGTTTTTCAGGAGCGGGCACACAAGGGAGTGCTTGAGGCAGGAGGGGAAGAACCAGTGGCAAAAGGGTGGTGCAGTGCAGGGGCAAGAGAGCCAATCTTGTCCTTGATGTTTCTGGACAAGCAGGGCGGAACCCGTTTTGAAGAGACCTTCATAGAGCTGACAACTCTGGTAACTTCTTTAGGTGTGACAGGGGTGAACGAGGTGAAGGCAGAAAGAGGAAGGAGAGTAGCCAAGGGGGTGTGGGATGGGTTTGGCAGGTGAGTAACAAGAGTGTTCGGGATGTCCCGAGATTTGATGACAAAGTTTAGAGGCCAGTGCATTGCAGAGGGCCGGGGAAGGAAGATGGGAAAAGGAGACTGCAGAAGCGTTGGCTAGCTCCCTGCAGATTTTGAAATGTTCAGCCGTGTTATTGGATGCCCCAGATACAAGTACCTGAATGTGGGCCCTTTTTTGACACGCAAAGAGAGTCTGTATTGCCTTTGGAGCAGGCAGCAGGCCAGTTTGTCAGAGGGTGAACCTGAGGTTTGCCACTTCCATTGCGCTGCTCTGCACTTTCGCTTCAGGGCACAAGTTTGGGTTCATACCATGTGTTACACTTAGAGGTGTGTTTCAGGTGGATCCTCATGACTGGGGGCAATGATGTCAAGAGTATTGGTGAAGGCTGAGAGCAAAGTTGGTAGTAGAGTCTGATGTAGGGGGCAACAGGTGATGAAGGAAGAAGCAAAGGCAGCAGCTGACAATTGTTTCACAGGGTGGATGTTTGAGAACACGGTTGGCAGGGGAGTCTGAGTCAATTTGTTCAACTCAAAAGTCTGCCTGTGTCCAAACCTACCCTTGAAATTACAACTAAACAAAACAATGATTTGGGATGTCAATAGTAAAAGAAAGGTTGATCAACACACAATTCCGCGCTATGTCCAGCTCTTAGCTTCCTCTTCAGTTCCCCTTCCCCAAGTTCAAGAAAGTTCCAAAAACATTGCAGGATTACCTTTCTCAAGATCAACCCAGTTCTACAAATCCTTTGAGTTCCCTTTCCCAGGTTCAGCACAACACAGTTCCCCACAATTCTCAGGGTTTCCCTTCCCCAAGTACCAAGCAACAAAGTTTAAAAGAACAGGGGTCTTGACGTTCCTTCCTCAAGACAACATTTGCAGTTTATCAGGTCTCAGGGATTCCTTCCCCAAGACTTCAATGTAGCAACTGATATTTGTTTCACTCTTTCAAAGTTCAGCACAACTCCAGGCCAACTTGACCCTCCTTCTGGTTTGCATCATCAACTCACTTACAGTGCTCCTTCTTACTATATTTCAAAATGTATTTCACAATTCAGGGCTCTCTGGTCTAGGTGCAGTTGTCAGACCATACAGTCAACCCATCACAGGACACGCAACCAGGATCCCTAGGTTATTCAGCACACACAGGTTCCTCGTTATTTGCCCCTGTCTAAACTCAAATTCACGTTGCATCTCCTTTTTGACCCCTTGGCTTTACGTGCATGGTTAACACTCGCCTGGCTTCTCCTGGTTAGCCTCTTGGCTTTGACATTATGTGTCACACACCTCTTGCCAGTCTTGGGCCTTGCTGCACTGTATCCATTCCTAATAGATCCCTTTCAGGTGGTTTTGTGTATTCCCACCTTTCTGTTGCACTCTTTCACACTTGCACTCTTTTCAGCAGGTTGCTTTCAAAAGGACACTTTCCCTTTTAGCTTCCATCAACTATTTGCTTTGCCCATGAGGTTTCATTCAATTCAACATTCAACGTATGTAGTTTTGATTTGGTTCAAGGTTTCCTTCAGTTCAGTATTCAATGTACACAATTTAACTCTTCTTCGGGTTTTCATTCAGTTCGGGATTCAATAGGCATAATTGAACTTAACTTCAAGTTTTCATTCAGTTCGGGATTCAATATATGTTATACAGTACTTGGGTGTTCATGCGTAGCCACTAGCAGCGCCCCCTGGCTTTGAGTGACATCTCTTTCCACTCATTGGACCTCAGCATTCCTCATCCGGTGGCTGCACAGCTTCTTTTCTGTTTCACAGGGAAGCGGGCCTGTCTTTGCAATCCCCGCTCACGCTTTCTCCCTTCTTTGCAGCTCCATCTCCTTTCTCTGCAGAACGGAGGCTCCCACACCGGCGGCATCCTAGCGGCCCTACTCACCCTGGCTTCCTCTCAGGTCCCACCATGGCAGCAGCCTCACAATACAGGTCCCATGCTGGTCTCTCCCACACAGTCCTTCCTGTTGCTCCCTTTGCTGTACAACTCGTCCCCATTTACACATCTGCAACCACTTAACAGGTTGCCAGTGTGGATTTTCAATTGTGTGTTCCTGAACATAATTAAAGAAACATCCCTGACTTTCAAAGCACTCTGCAGGTATCTTCCTCATCCCAGTAGTTGAGTGGTAAAAGGAGGTTTTAGTGTTCATTGTTCTCAGTCTCCTCTTCCTTGTACCACTACCAGTACTGTCAGAGGTCAAGTGTGGGAAATGAGGGGAGAGGTTTTACAATAGCCTATACAGGCTGGGGGAGGGCTAGCTTGGTCTTCAATAGGGAAAGGGGGATATCATGTCTCGCCTATGGGCACTCCACTCCTAATCTCAAAGGACCCTCCTCCCAGGTGATCCTGTCTTGCTTCTCCACCCCAAGGATCAGGATCGAAAAGCAATAGCCTTTGCCTGGCCACCTGAAAAGAGTATCCAGGGGAAGTAGGAGTGAGGATACCCTCATGGTTCTCACGGCGGGTGCTGGGAGATTCAAGGATACACTGGTTAAAAGTTTGCACCGAGCTATGTGGCATCTCTGCTAATCTTAGATTGAAAGAAGTGGAAGTTTCCTTGCATGGAGTTCGATGATTAAACTGGGTGGGATTGTTATCATTGTGTGAGAATATGGTTCTGTTTAAAAATCGTGACATTATTATAATTTATTGTGGAGGCAATAGGTTTGATAATTTGGTGTGAAAGACACATTTATATGCTAATTGTTCTTTTTTCTTTTTTTATAACATGTCTAATACTAGAGACCAGTTCCTAAGCACGAGACCGGGATTCAAACCTGTGTTGCTATGCCTTGTCTTGCTTCCAAGACACATGCGTGGCCGCTGAGATATCCTCTCGGCCTAAATGGAATGGGAATGTTGGAACTGTTTCCAGCTATTTTTTCATGAATTACTCAAAGGTGAATGTGGAAACGTTCAAACTTGTTTTGTCTGCAAATTGAAAAAGCGAGGTGGGATGTTGATAAAGCTGTATGTGCTTTTTTTACAACATGTAGGAATTACATCTTTCCACAATGAGAACATAAAGTTACATGGCATGAATATTTTTCATAAAGATGGAGTTCATTTTTTAAATTGAGATGTTCGAATGCCTTGAAAAAGTTTTTGTGAATAAAATGAAAAGGAAACACGTGAAATATATAGTAAAACATTTGTTAGGAGGTGTAACACATAAAAACCACAAACAAAAGGTTTGTAAACTTATTTGGTTTTGTAACTTATTTGTTTTTGTATTTGTGGTAAAAGGAGGTTTTAGTGTTCATTGTTCTCAGTCTCCTCTTCCTCGTACCACTACCAGTACTGTTAGAGGTCAAGTGTGGGAAAATGAGGGGAGAGATTTTACAATAGCCTATACAGGCCAGGGGAGGGTTAGCTTGGTCTTCAATAGGGAAAGGGGGATATCATGTCTCGCCTGTAGGCACTCCACTCCCAATCCCAAAGGACCCATGTGAAACCTTTTTTAGCTTTTTTTGTGCTGATTATTATTATTATTATTTTTTTAAGAGGGAACGAGAGAGCAAAGCAGATAGGCTTGCACATACCTTTGTATTGGTGATTGACCACTCCACCCAGGCACTTACAGCTGCCCACTGCCTAGCACTTCCCACTTGATACACTTAGCACTTCCCCTCTACTCCCCCATCCTGTCTCTCTGTCTCTCTCTGCACTTGCATATTCAGAATGCCCACAAGGCCTAGTAGGTCCGCCACTATCCTACAGTGTAATATCTGATTTTACTTCCATGTTCCCTCCCTGTTGCCCTGTGGGTGCTTTGAAACACAATTTACTTGTTGCATAAGTGCCTTACAAATGAACAATAAATGAAATAAATTACAAAGAGGAAGGAAAAGAGGGAGAAGGAAATGGAGAGAAGGAGAGAGACAAGGGGCACCACCCACCATAAGGGAGAGGCACCTGAAGAAAGGAAGATATAAGGCTGTAAAATAACTAAGTTGGAGAGGCACCTGAAGAAAGGAAGATATAAGGCTGTAAAATAACTAAGTTGGCCTTCTTCTATCCTGGGTGAACTCCCTTCCCCAGGTTTCAAAGTCACTTCCATATGTTCAACAAAAGAAAAGGAAGGGTTCAACCCATTTTTGAACGTTCAAAGTCAAAACAGTGTTCATTAAACAAAATTCCACTGGCAGCCACTCTTTATCCTTCTATGAAAAGATCCCCTTCCAACTTCCAGGAAGAAGAATGGCACCAATGGTAATCCTGGTTATGATGATCACTGGTCTCTACCTCTAGGAAAATTGCCACAGTTCAAAGAAAGTTTGCTATTCTTTAAATGTAAACTTCTTGACAGTTCAAGTTTACATTTGGTATATTTGTCAGCATGTTCTTTTACTTCTACATCCAACCACCACTCTCTTGGTACTTTGAGAACAGTCACCTTGGTCTCATAGTATAATACTGCTTCAACCACTTTGATGTGACATCTACTGACAATTGTAAACACCACCACAGTTCAAGTGTAATAACTATTGCTTTGGAATTTGTGAATTTTTGGTAGATTAAACCAGGCACTCAACCTCTTCAGGTAGGCAAGGCACTTTTCATTGTAATTGCTTTCTTAAAAAGGGCTGCTTCTTTGCCTCTTTAGTCGGTATTACTAATACCAACAATCTGTACTTCAACAATCTGTTGTACCACAGGTTATTTTCTACTTCAGAGTAGACTTCACAAGCATTGGTTTCCCCTTCCCCACCTATGCACACATCCTTCTACCTGCTATCACCGCAATGAGTTACCCAAACGTTTCTATGCCACTTTCTCAGCTACAAGTAAGGATGGGGTACTGGATTTGTATGCCACTTTACTGTTAACAACTTCACAAAGCAGTTGGTTCCGTATTGCTTGGCAAAACAAGTTTCATTATGCAGCGGGGAGGTCTACTGACTTGATTAATGTGTGTTCTTCTCCTTTAAGCTTTTAGCCTCTTCACTTCTAGAATATTTTAAATGTAAATTCTAGACATAATTCAGAGTTCAGACTTCATCGTAAAAACATAATACGGTACACGCTACCTTCTTTTGAACCAGGTTCCTAGACTTAAAGTTGTCATAAACCATGTGTTCCCGTATAATGGTAAAGAAAGAAGTTCAGGCTACTTTCAGTAGTTATAATTAGGCAAACGCAATTTCTCTTTGTAATAGTTGTAACTCAAATATAAACAACATTTGGTATTTGGTAATGCTTTAGGAAGTGTTCTCTTAACTTCATCAGAGAATCACAACCACTTTGTTGTGCAGCACACAGTCTTTGATACTTCAAAAATGGGTTTACAATGTTCTCACGCAAACAAGAGTCTTCTGTGTTGTACACGAGTGCTAGAATTTCATTGATGTCAAGACTTTCAATACAACAAATTAAGTTTTCTTGCATAAGCTTTAAGGCAAGTCAATTAGGAGCTGGTTAGAGTTACTGGTAAGGTTCGTGATGTGCACTTGCATGGCTCTGAAATCACTGCACGACGGCTCACATTGGGAAATCTCAGCCTTCTGCATGTCTTCTCCTGTCCAGACTCTGCAATAGGGAGTTTGACAGAAAAGGACTCTCTCAGAGCTTCCAGGTAAAATCTGATGTCTCCACGCTCCAGTATCCATTTGGTCCTGCCACTTTCCCGTCATTTGCTAGCCTAGTGATTCCTCTTTACTACTGTTACTCCAGCCAGCCTTCCAGTCCTCGTTCCAGCTCCTTCTGCTACTCCTTTCTGTCTGGGACAACTTACTTAACAGGCTTCAGGTGTGGGACATTGTGTTCAATTGCCTGACTCCTAAATTGGCTGCTAGGCTTGATTACCTGGCTACCATGCATGCATGCATGCCTCTTCAGCCCTCTTCTACATCTCAGTCCCTCCAGGATTCTGGGACATGCAGTTTTTCCTATAAATGTAAGGTTTGTCCACCTCAACAGCTTGGTAAAGAGCCATCAAAAGGATCAGATTATGGGGATAGTTAAATAAGGGGTTATCCCAGTATTCCTGGTCTGTTCCCCCCCATGTGATCCTCCCACAGTACACCTCCAACAGGGTCAGGATCAGGATCAGGAAGTGTCTACTGTTCCCTGACCACATGAGGTGGGTTCCAGAGCATGTTTCTGGACAGAATCATACCTGATTCTTCACACATCTTTCAGTGGTGACTGATTTAAACTCCGGCCTTCAGGCTGGGAAAAGTCATGGACCAATCACATTCTTCACAAAACTACACTGAACATGTTGGTTCACATGGTAGTCATTTTCCTCATTTTAGTACATGTTGTTTTACCTAATTTAAAATGCTCTTACTCATAGGTTTTGTCAGCAGTTTTCGCAGGATGTTTAAGGGGTTTATTACAATATGCCATCAAGGCATGGGGAATGGAGGGGATATCCCAAAAAGGAAATGGGGGATACCAGATCTCATATGATAATGCCTGTCCATCCTCCTGCGGATCGCCTCCTGTGATCCTCCCTTGAATAGCCACACCCAAGGTCAGGATGAGGTAATGACTGCCATCCACTGGCAACATGAGGAGAGGCTACCTCCAGGAAAGGAGGGATAACTTCGTCAGATTCATCACATTAAAGAGCAAAAAGGCACTTTTTAAAATTCTCAATGAATAAACGTGGGTAGAAAGCATATTGGTGCATCTTGGTACATTTTAGTACAACTGTGGTTATCAGGAGAAATTACCCGAAAAACTGCCCTTTTCTGACACACAGGCCCTCATTACGAATTAGGCGTAAAATTGCCGGTGATTATGTCATTCCGATAGCATGTTTTCGGGCAACCACAGCAACGGAATCACTGGCACATTACAACCCCATGCGAGCACGCAAACCACCTTGCCGGAAACGGTGCCACTGGCATGATGGAAATACCAGAAGTTCTTACTTTTGCCAGTGTTTTGTAAAGAAATTCTCCGGAAACAGTTATTCCACTCCCTTGAAAAGTGACCCATTCGCCCACATGTCCAGCACTGACCAGCTCCTCCTCCTCGACGGCCCATGCCTCCAAAATCTCCTTGCCCTCCAAAGGCCCCAGAAAAAAACCCTCTTCCTTGCAGAAAACCCCTTTGAAATCCTGCCTGGTATTGAGTCTGGTAGCCACTTGACCACTCGTTTTCATCTCCTCACCATGAGGCGACTCACGCATCAGCCTGGACTGCCCTAAACTCTGCTGGTCTTTCCATCTGAACAGCCACTACAGCTCCTTCCAATGCAACCTTTGCTAACTTTCTTTGAACCAGTTTTGCTTCCTCATTTGCGCTCGCTATGCCACTACATATACAATGATGGATAATAATAGACTGAAACTCTGCCCACCCTTTTGCTTCAAACCCTACTATCTTGTCAAGCGCTTTCTGTCCCTCTTTCGTAAGTCCCCTTTTCATGACAAAATAAAATGATGGAATTGCCCAGTCCCAAGAATCTCCTGTTTCTGCCCTCCAAATTTCCTGAATGTGCAATATGTACTGAGCAGGGTCCTCATCATCCCGCATTGTTCTTTGCATAATTGAGTGGCGATCAGGTGTGTCTGGATATGTTTGTTGCAATGCTGCCCCTCTGGAGGTCTAATATTGCTGGAGTGCACCCAATCATGGCTGCTGTCACCTAAATTCACAGCAGTAAGGGGCGGGAGTGCCTTAATAAGATTGTTTTTACCCATATGAGCCCATGGTATATATTGTGGTCTCCCAGGTCTCTTGTGTAGGAAACTGTGCTCCTACCGTCTTTACAACTTTCCTTTCCCTGCCACCAACCACTTAGCGACTGCCATGCGGCCATACCAATTTCATAACCTAGGTCCCCATAAACGTTCTACTTGCATGGAAATGTCAGGTGGCTGTTCCTCCTCTTCCAACTCATCTATGTTGTCCCACTCTTCCTCTCCCTCTCTTGTATGATCATACTCTTCATCCGATCATTACGGTATCATAATCCAAACTCTCATGTTGTTTCCCCCTTTTTTTCTCTGTCCTGTTCTATATGTACATCCTTGATAGTGGTGCTGTCTATTCGAATAAACATATCTCCGGCCCTCCATTTATCCGTTCCTACCGGTGTGTGCTGTCCATCTCTAATATCCAATTTTAACCGTGCCCGATTGCCTTCCACTTTCTGTAGTGCATCTACTAACTTCTTCTGATACTTTGCATCCATTTTTTCTGTTGATATTTTACAGCGCCTAACCCCCGCAGCAGCGGACACCACAGGTTTAAGGAGATTCTGAAATTGAGATTGCACAGGCAGCAGGAGAGCTGTGGTAGGCAATGGAACATATGTGGGACTCATATACCCTGAGACAGCACATGTAGGATGACGTCCTACTGGGGGACACTGGGCAGCCTCAATGGGGGGAGCAGGTGTGCTTGGGATGGATGGTATAGTTGTTGTCTGCGGCATAAGAACTTATCACCTCACTCGCTGTTTTCGGAATTTCTGTAGGCACATCTTCTATATCCTACACCATCTTCCATAATTCTAAAAGGTCCTTTCTATTTTTCAATATTCTCCCCTTATTTAGTTGCCAGAAATGTATACTGTGACTTAGCATGTCCCTGTTATTTGTCTGCTGTTCAAGCCATGGTTTATACATTCCTCCCTTTGTTTCTGAAGCCATCCCTTATGATTTTGAGAATCTTTTTTTGGTACAAAGTGTGATGTGGGAGGAATTAATGAGGGCAGGCCCACACGTAGTGACGCAGCTGCTAATACGCTCAAGGAAGAAGACACAGACACACTGCTGTCGAGTCAGAGCCGGAACTGCCTTAGGCGGGCTCCGTGCTTATGCTTATTTAGAATGTCATGTCACGTGACACGTGGGAGGAATTAATGAGGGCAGGCGCACACATAGTGACACAGCTGCTAATACGCACAAGGAAGAAGACACAGAGACACTGCTGTCAAGTCAGAGCCGGAACTGCCTCAGGCGGGCTCCGTGCTTATGTTTATTTAGAATGTCACGTCACGTGTACGGTAACGTGTACATCACACAAAGGAAGGGCTTTGCACATGTATTCCAATGGGGTTGGCCACTCCGTGGTAGCTGCACGTATCACAATTTTGTGATGTCGCCAGCACCCTCGCCCTACCCCAACACCCAAAACCCCGGCCCCTCCCAATGCCCCTCAATGCTCACTCCCCTGTGTCCTCACCAAATAAAACACAAACCATCAACACTAAAAGATCACAAAAATGTCTACTTTTTGTTCCAACTCCCCCTGTATATTGAGTGAGGAGATCCCAGCCCCCAGGGGCCTCTACCACAGCTCTTGTTCTCACACCCCCCTTATTATGGGCGGAGGGATCCCAGACCCACTAAATATACTGGGTCTCTATCCACATGCTCTTTATTATGTTACACAGCACTTTCTTCTTCCCTAATATCACAGGAAAGGGTCCTGTTACACCACAATCCTCTATATACATAAAAACAAAACCAACTTAACAAATATCCAATACAACATGGTTTTCTGGCCTACCAATGTACACACATTCGTCCCACTCTTTGCATTCTCAAACGCTCATATTCCCTCCCCACATCCCACTAGTTATTCTCCAAAGGCGGTGCACTTATGTTTGCATGTTCACCCAAACTCCTCTGTCATGGGGTCCCGTTAACAGCTTGCACAATCCGGGACAGTGCCCCACTCCAAATAAGAGACAGGAATTCTGATAACATGGCTCCTGTAAACCCCATCAAAGGTGCGCACAAAAGGGACTGGTCGCTACAGGCTGGCGCTGCCCTTTTGGATGTTCTGCCATTAATCTTTTGTCTTTGCTGGGGAGTCTAGGATCATGTCATGGTTTCCAATAATGTAGGGTAACTCCTCAGCAACCAGACAGAAAAAACAATCTACTAGAGTAAAAGTCTAGTGCACCGTGTTTCGAGTAGAACAACAGTTTTATTTTGTATACAAAAAGGAAAATGGTGACAGTAGTGTTATCGATCCACTTCCCAGAGCTCTCTGACTCCATCAAAATGGAGTCTTCTTTATAAGCACTAATATTGTCATTCATGACACACTCAGTATTCAGTATTAATCCCCCACCTGCATTGGCTGCCACCTACATATGACCCCTGTATTGATTGTTGGTGCTGTCTTCTTCATCATATTCTTCCCGTGTGGGTGACAAGCTCTCCACTTCTGAACACTGCAAGGTAATTGGTTAAACTTAAAATGGTAACATCCTATCTTCACCCGTACCCACGTGATGGGCATCTGGGCAGATAACTTTGAGGTCAGTCTGGTCCTTGCAAACAAGGCATCTCTTTTCTCATCCCAGACAGGTAGGTGCTCCCATCACGCCTACGCATTGTAATCTTATAACTTGGCTTCACTCTTTGCTCTCCCTGGCACAAATCACGGACCCCATTGTGCTCAGCTCTCACCCTATATCAGCGACTCCTCCTGTGGAATAGACCTAGGGTTCTACTAATCCATCCAATTCACTAAGGATTTAAGAGCACTATTCCTGTGCATCTGGTAGTTCAAATCGAATGACCATTCCTCTGGGGGGCGCTAGTGCCCTAAACCTCAATCCTGTTTTGGCAACTCAAGGCCCCTGCTCTGACTCCCCTGAGTGTGACCTTTGTGTTGGGCCCATTCAACTTCCAACATTCCTGCCTAATTGTTCAAAGGACTAACTTGATGCAGTTATATGTGGTGTATGCGCATGTTTCTTGCCATGCATGAAATTGGAATGTAATAAACAAACAAGAGATGAGGCCTCGTTTTTCTGTCTCTCTGACATCGCCTGCAAGGATTTAGGCCTACTTTTGAATAAAGCCCTAGTTCATGCTAGGGATGTTGCACAAATACAATGTTTTTCTATATCACACTATCGCAAAGCAGTGAGTTCCAACAATACAAGAATTCCCCATCAACTACTTCCAACTCTAGATCCCCTCCGCCCCCATAAACCACCCTCCCGACAGTCACTGCAGTCTAGTATTTTTTCCACAACCTAAATCGTTGGGTATGGGCATTAATCTGAATGTGCAACCCTACAGGAGCAATGGGGAGAGTGGCTGCATTTGTCAGTTTTCCTCACAGTACAAATAAAGAATATATTTTGGCGACTTTTGATTGTGTAGAGGAATCTCAGTTGATTTGTCATACTTCTGCACACTTCTTGATTTTTAAAGATATGTTTGTGAAAAGAGCATGATTTCCATGGTGCTCTGCTTATGCAATAACTGCATATGTTACAAGGATTGACTTTTGAAGCTGCAATGCTATACATATGCCACTCAGTGTTCAAAGAAGGAAAGTCATATGCAGCATTGTCATGAGTAAATCATAAAGAAGGATCGTTTTTATTAAATGTTGATGAGAGAAAAGTGACAGTTGACATTTCATTTATTCTAGAGTACAATGGATGACGTGTACTGATATTTTATTTCTATTCTGCTCATACACGTGTGTTCACAGCGCAACAAGGCAGGGGAGGGGAACAGGGGAGAAACAAAATAAAGATCTTACTAGGCCCAGTGACATTGAGAATGCGCAAGTGCATAGGAGAGGGGGAGGGGAAAAAGTGCAAGGGAGTGGGGAGAAGTGGAAAGTGCAGAGCAAAAGGAGAACAGGAATAAATACTGATAAATACATAAATAATAACAGCAAACAAAAGTAGTAGTGCAGACAGCAAGTGGCAAATGCTTAGTTGAGGGAAGCAGAAGGGGAGGTTAGATAAGTGCAGGGAAGGAAGAGGGGGGACTGTATGGGACTGTATGGGTACAGATACAGACCCCAATGCAAAGGGTGGCCCGGAGGCAATGCGGGAGAGTGGAATGATAAGCAGGAGCCTGGGCCCAGTGGACAGAGGGTGGCCAGGTGCACAGTGCCAAGAGAGACCAGATCAGCAGGGGAGAGGGGGGGCGAAGGCAGAAACAAAGAGGATGGTATTAAGGTGCTTCCGGAATCGGAGATGGTTCTCCTCAAGTTTTAGAGTTGTAGGGAGGCTGTTCCAGAGGAAGGCCCCAGCCGAAGAAAGAGATCTACACCCAGCTTGTTTCTTAAAAAAACAACTGACAGGGAGTTAGAGGAAGATGAGTGGAGAGCTCGAGAGGGGAGGTATTTGCAGAGGGATAGCTGAAGGTATTTTGGACCCAGGCCCCAGAAAGCCTTGTGGACAATGCAGAGTGTACTGTATGTTCCTCATCTTGGTTTATTACCAACTCCTGTAACACCTATTCCAACAAAAAATAAGCAACAGGTACATTCAAAGAAAATGGTCCCTGTACATTCTGTGAAGGAAGGCAATCTAACAGCATTGGAAAGTAAAACAGATTTGAAATACTCTGTAGATTTAATAATGAAACAGGAGTTGAATGCTTCTAAAAAAAATCAGCTTTCTTTATGTTGTTTCAAATGACACCCATCTCCTTAAAAGTTGCTTCAACAGTAGACACAAACCTATGTGTGGAACTGTCAAGTGTTAAAATGTCGGTAGATGAAAGACCACAAAACATACATTCGGCAAAGTCAATCTGAAATGTAGTAGCTGTAGAAACTGGAAGCAAAAATGTTTCTGAATATACTGAACGAGATATTCAAGTATTTTTGAGGTGTTGGTGAAGGAGACTGTAAGTGTAGATAATTTGATAGAAATCTCTTATGAGTGGAACCAAGAGTGCCCACAATTTCGTAAACAAGAAATGTGTTGTGATCATATGGAATGGTTTTTATATCTTCCAATACCTTATCAGAAAAGTGTACATTTGCTGATATGGTAATACAGGTTTATCATGATTTGAGATGTAGTGAGTGCGGTTGTGATTTACAATCATCACTTTTAAATCTAGAGTATAAGTACCTTTTAGTGATGTTTCAAAGATATACCATGGACGAAAGGAAGAATAATACTCCCCATTTAAACTTTAAACATGCTCAGATATCGATTAGCAAGAAAACATTTAAAACATGTGCAATGATATTTCATGAGTGCGCATCCATTTGTAGTGGACATTTCATGAAATGGGTGAATATAGAAGTAGATTAGATTGTGTGGAATGACTCTACATTATCACACAAAGCTAGATTGCTTAAGGGTTTAAATAATGGCAATGTAATGTTATTAGAACCCAAGTGTTAAAGTATATTTGTATATCTGCATTGCCAATACAAATACATATTATTTAATCTAAAAAGAACACATTGTAAACAGCTCATTTTTAGAAATTACTGTCCTCATATTTAGTAACTTGTATCAATAGAAAACAATTTAGTAAGCACAAGGTTAATATTGTAGAACTAATAAAAGATTTCTGCAATCGTCTATATGCAATATGTATATTGTTTACATGTAATAGTGTTTCCTATAAGTACTATGTTTTATACATAGATTCCATGTACATTACTTTGAGTGTTTAGGGAGTGTAGTTAAAGATACCCGCCTATATAATAATCAAATAAACAGTTTTTAAAAGAACTTTAATGCGAAATCACAGAGATGTAAAGTTTTACAAAAGCAGACTGTAGGAAGAAATGTGTATTGCAAAGAGTACCTTCTAGAATATTGCCATTAACTTTGTATGGGTGTAGGTGGCCAAAATAAGTATGCACAAAGACTTTTCAATAGGTATTTAAATGACAATTAAGACAGTATCATTACGTTTTGATTTAATTATCTACATTGAGTGTGTCCAAGGCAAATTCCCCCTTGCTGTGCACAGCTCCGCTGTCTGTGAATCAGTGAAACTATAAAAACACAACACACTCAGAAAGCTGAAAGGAGCTCACAGTACGCACTCCAGAGTAACCGCCAACAAGACACATTGCATTTCCTTCCAAATGCCCATGGCACCTAAGCAACACCACAACACAGAAATAGAATGGATATCTGTTCTAACCTACAGGCCTGCAAATGCATGGTCACATAAGATCATCGGGTCACATAGTCAAACATGTTGAAAGCATGCAATGGTGCGACCTGCATGGGGCCGGGGTAGCAATGATGACCACCATCTGCAACAACATCACTGTGGGTATGAAGTAGGAAGGGGGGAGAGGAGGAAAGGGGAAAGGGGAAGAGTCTGCAACTACTCTGCTACCCTGCAACCCTAACTTACTGCAACATCGCAGTCTCAGTTTCTCTTTTAGTCTCCACCTGTGAAACAAAGAAAACACAGGTAAAGGACAAGGGGCAGGGTTTTATACTCCCTTTAGAAAGTGGGGTAACATTCTGGATTTGATAGGCAACTTAGTTTGTTTCTGAGTTGAAGTCAGTGAGCCTTAATTAGTAAGGACCGGTACGAGTAAGGGTAGATGGGGGTAATGTGTATGAAGATGTGGTCACACAGTGGAAGTGCCATTATAACCTAGAGAAATTGACATCCATTCCATCCATTCCTACCTCGGCCAACACACTTTTGAAGGTGTCCAGTGATGAAGTTGCCTTGTAAATGGCCGCCAGGGGGTGACATTTCCCAAATAATGCACCCTCAGCAAAATCAAACAATGTCTCCAAATATTCCAGATTTGGAGTTTATAATATAAAAGTATCCCCTTCTAGAATATTGGGGGAAAGTATTTTAGGGCTCAAGAAAAATAATTTGCCTACCTGGAGACTTTTTCCAGGTGACATTATCACATGAAACTCTTTTTGAAGGCTCAAGAATAACATCAATATGTCATTTCCCAGACATCATCAAATGGAGCAAAGAAGATTGCACATGGAGAAGTAGGGCTATGACCAAATGTACTTAGGCCAGTCCCATTGTCTTAGATCCCAAACAAACAAGGGTCCAATGTTGTATGCTTTGTTGATGCTCCCCAACTTGACTATCATCATGTTTATGAGGCAGTATGAGATAGATTTAGGATGGTAAATGTTAAAGGTATTTCTACTGCGCACAGTCACCAACCAAATTGGTACCCAGGCACTCAGGTGAATGTGCAAACGAGAAGGCGGGGTGGGTTAATAAGAGAAGAGGGATTAGGATAGTGAGAGAGGTTGTGTCCTGTTGGCAGCTTCAGTTCGGTATACACTGTGCGCTGAGCTTTGGTGCAAGTATCGGATCGATGTCAGTCCTTGTGTGCTGTTGGGGCTGCTTGTCTGTTGTTTGTTTGTTGTTGCAGTGTAGTGAAGTGCGTACGACTTGCTGTGTGAGAGGTGGTTGTGTGAGTTTTTGTGTGAGTTAAGTATGCAGAAATGTAGACCTTTTTGGTTAGTGGGTTATATGTCTCACACTGACCTTCACAGTATGGCTAAATGCCTAGATTTGAGAATCATGTATGGTGGTGGAGGGGTCCAGGTCTCATATTAAACTACAATACGCCATACAATAGACAAAGATGTAGGCCACACCTGGATTTTAGTATCCTGCAAAGTCGTGGAGAGGCCTAGGTTTCATAATACATTATGTTTCACCATACAATAGAAAGAGATGTAAGCTATGTCTAGATTGAGAGTCCTGTAGAGTGGGTGTGATGCAGGCTAATGTTCACAATTATATCTGAGTGTGGCGCCTGCCAACAATCACAAATCTAAGTGCTGCATTTTCTAATATTCACAATTCTATCTAAGTGTGGCACTTGCCAACATTCACAATTCTGTCAATTCTATCTAAGTGTGGCACTGTCAACATTCACGATTCCATCCAAGTGTGGCATTGCCAACATTCACAACTCCAGCTTAGTGTGGCACTTGCTATCATTCACAATTCTAAGTGTGGTATTAACTAACATTCACAATTCTATCTGTGTGTGGCACTTGTTAACATTCACAATTCTGTCAATTTTATCTAAGTTTGGCAATGCTAACATTCACAATTCTAATGAAGTGTGGCACTTGCTAACATTCACAATTCTGTCAGTTCTAAGTGTGGCAATGCTAACATTCACAATTCTAACAAAGTGTGGCACTTGCTAATATTCAAAATGTGTCAATTCTATCTAAGTGTATGCATTTACTAACATTCACAATTCTCTCTGTATGTGACACAGTCTAATGGTTAAGGGTATATTTACCATATATAAAGACGGAGGCTACGCCTACATTTCAGAGTTTTGAAGAGTGGGAGAGAGGCCTAGGTTTTGTAATACATTATGTTTCACCATACAATAGAAAGAGATGGAGGCTATACCTAGATTTGATATTTTTGTAAAGTGGGAGACAGGGCTGGATTTCATAATACATTACGTTTCACCATACAATAGACAGAGATGGAAGCTATGTCTAGATTGAGAGTCCTGTAGAGTGGGTGTGATGCAGGCTAATGTTCACAATTATATCTGAGTGTGGTGCCTGCCAACAATCACAAATCTAAGTGCTGCATTTTCTAACATTCACAATTCTATCTAAGTGTGGCACTTGCCAACATTCACAATTCTGTCAATTCTATCTAAGTGTGGTATTGTCAACATTCACGATTCCATCCAAGTGCGGCATTGCCAACATTCACAACTCCAGCTAAGTGTGGCACTTGCTATCATTCACAATTCTATCTAAGTGTGGTATTAACTAACATTCACAATTCTATCTGTGTGTGGCACTTGCTAACATTCACAATTCTGCCAATTCTAAGTGTGGCAATCCTAACATTCACAATTCTAACAAAGTGTGGCACTTGCTAACATTCACAATGCTGTCAATTCTATCTAAGTGTGGTAATGCTAACATTCAACATTTTAACTAAGTGTGGCACTTGCTAATATTCAAAATTTGTCAATTCTATCTAAGTGTACGCATTTACTAACATTCACAATTCTCTCTGATTGTGACACAGGCTAATGGTTAAGGGTATATTTACCATGTATAAATATGGAGGCTACACCTAGATTTCAGAGTTATGAAGAGTGGGAGAGAGGCCTGGGTTTCATAATATATTATGTTTCACTATAAAATAGACAGAGTTGGAAGCTATGTCTAGATTGAGAGTCCTGCAGAGTGGGTGTGACACAGGCTAATGTTCACAATTCTAAGTAAATGTGGCCCTTGCTAACATTCACCATCCTGTCTAGATGTGACACAGGTAGATGTTCATAAATTCTATCTAAGTTGGGCAATTGTTATCATTCATAGTTATATATGAGTCCAGCACAGGCTAATGTTCACAATTCTATCTGAGTGTGGCACTTGCTAACAATCACAATACTATCTAAGTGTGGGACTTGCTAACATTCACAATTCTGTCAATTCTACCTAAGTGTGGCACTTGCTAACACTCACAATTCTATATAAGTGTGTCACTTGTGTCACTTGCTAATATTCACAGTTCTGTCAATTCTAAGTGCAGCACTTACTAACATTCACAATTCTGTCTGTATGCAACGCATGCTAATGGTTATTGGTATATTAACCATGTATGAAGATGGAGGCTACACCTAGATTTGAGAGTCCTGTATAGTGGGAGAAAGGCCTAGGTTTTCATAATGCAGCAGGCTTCAGAATATAATACAGTAGATTTAGTTTTATAGCAGACACAGATTGTTTGATGTACCTATATTTTAGGGTGAATTTATAACGGCGATTGCTCGTGTTGAGCGTTCCCTATGAGAGTGATGTAGGTGATGTTTGCCTGGCATGCTATGTTCTCAGGTAAGGTAATGTAGAGTGGCAGGGCTTTCTGGAGTAGAGTGATTGATCTACTCTCCACCCATGCCACACCTACTTTTTTAGTTGCTGCTGTTTGACGGCTGGCCACTGGCTTCCCCTGCTGACGCCTGCAGACACAACTTGGAGCCACCAGTGTAGGAGCCACCCTTTGCCTAGCGGATTTTAGCCAAAGGGGCTTCCGGGCAGTGGGTTGCCCAGATCAGGTCAGGATAAGGAGGGGTGGGCCAATAGGTTCCATGCGGAGGGCGCGGGAGGTGGAACAGAGGAAGGGAAGCTGAGACGCGGCTTTTAGAGCCTGCAACGGTACACATGGAAAAACGCCATGATGGTGAAACGGGGGTGCAAGGGGACCACACAGCACAAGGCTCACCAGTGAAAAACAATCCTCCCAATACACTAATATTCGTGACAAAGGATGGAAAGTGGCCAGCAGACAGATCTTTCTAATAAATGTTCTTGCCAGGGCCTCCACATATCAGCTTGAAGGCTTCTCTATGCCTCTATATTTAGTACTGATGCATTATGTCACTATTGTGAAATGTCATTCTTAAGTGCATGCACAATTTGAAAACAATACCATGTTTAATATCTCTAAAATTTTGACGATTAATAGCCTTTGCATTTTTCGTAAAACATTAACTTTTGATGCTCACAGGACACTCTTGCTCCCGTTGCAAACACGTAGGGCCTGATTCATAAATAATTTTAAATGGTTGCCTCCCATTGACTAACGATTTGTGAATTAGGTCCATAGAGTGATGTTCTTTAGGAAGATCCGATAGTTATTTATGATGAAAGAATGTGCAGAATTAACTTGCGGAAAGAGTGTCCAGTCTAGGCAAATGAGGAGTGGTTTCTTTGGAATGAGAAAGCAACAGACCTCATGAGCCCCTGGCTTCACGATTTCCAATGGGCTCACCTATCTTTTCATGCTCGCCTAATGAGCCCTTCACTCATGGGCATAGGACATGGGGGGACGGGTGGGACACATCTCCCCCACAATTTTAAGTGGGGGGTATAATAGCTTTTATCCCCCCCACAATGTGTGTGTCTAGCACCTTCACCTCAATACACCACTTATAATTCAGACTGTATTTCACTGTGTTTCTTCTATTATTTAAGATTGTATTTATCCACTGTCTGTAACTACGCCATGATACCTCTGGGTCTGGGCGTATAACAAATGTAATAAATAAATAAATAAATACATAAATAAATACATAAATAAATGTCACGTGTGTGTGTGTGTCTCATTCCTGCGGTGCCATAAAACACCTCACTGGGTCCAGGCCCCCACCCCTCGCCCGTAGTGACAGAGCATGCTGGGTGTTCTGCCTGCTGCCTAGTACACACAATGCCAGAACACGCACACCTTTTCATCCGGTATCTTTGTCGCTGGAGTCCTGGGTTAAGGGCTGTGGCAAGGAAGGGGGGCACATTGTTGACTGCCCCCGTTCACAATCACTCTCTCTTCCTTGCTCACATGCAGTGGCAGACCACACCATATTTTTACCACTGCATTCAGTGCCCCAACAAAACCTACCTTTCTTTCCACAATGCATGCGTTACCAGCACACACACCATATAACGTTCTTCCCCCAATGCATGCATTGTTAAATCACCCACACTCACCAACATGATACATGCAATGCCTAAAGAAATCACCCCAGAACAAATGCACCCTCGCTCCCTTTAACACTTGCATGCAGAGACGAAACCCAGCCCATATATTTCACTACACCCCCACTACATGCACTGTGTGAAGACACACCCTTTCTCTCCCCCATCAAGTGCATCTAATGACAGAACGCACAGCCCTCTGACTCCTTTCACCCTAATGCGGCAATGCCCCATTGCCGACCCTGCCTCCTCCCTTCACCCCTTGGCCACAATGCATGCACCACCACACCGGCATCCGTGTGCCCTCCACCCCCCTTCCACTGCAGTGGTGCCACCCTTAGCCCTCCCTGGGTGCTCCATCACCTCTGCATGGAGAGCTGCGCATGCCACTGCCACGGTCAATGCCATTGTGCCCTTTTGTTGCCAGGCCACTGTGTCAGCGTTGCTGTCCCTTCTTGGCCACATCAGTCGCCATGCCGACACCCTGTTTCACCTCCTGTAAGATATTTTTAGAAGCATTTTGATAACAAATTATTCACCTTGAAAGACGAGCCTAGTCCCAAAAGAAAATGTTCCCGTTGTGGCGATATTGTAGCGCTTTTGTATATTCCTGGCACTATACAATACTCAGATAGTCAAATATTTGGAGAATCAGCATACGTTGCCTCGTACAAACAGGGGGCAATGCATGGCTAGGAGAGAGAAGAGGGGAGGGGATAATGGAACTGCAGGACAGCACTGGTAGGTGGAGGGTCACATAATATTGAAATGTGTGCATTTCTTATGCTGTCGTTGAAAGGCTAAGCTGAGGGGGTAGAGGCAGTCGCATGTCAGGTGGGTTGGGTGCATCCATGTATCTTTCTGCAGGCAGTAAAAGAAAAACTGATTTATAATATTCCAGAAGTATTATAGATTCTGGTACTTCTGAGACTGTGCTAGGGCTGGGGCAGTTACATGTTGGGTGTGCCTACATAACCTTCTGTTCTTCTGATGGCCATCAAATATCTGCCACGGAATTGTGTAATGTATGAATGCATGCGTTTTATATAGCATAAACCTATGTGGAAAGCAGCCCCTGTACATAGTCGATGCACCCAGGTGGCCATTATTAAACACAGGTCCCTCTTAAAGACCAGTAGAGAAGAGTAGGAGTCAACCACATGTCACATATGCCGAACTGAGCCCTTTATCTTGCTGAGAACAGTAAAATGAGAGACATTGAAATGGGGGGGGGGATTAACATGTGCAGGCTTCCTACAAGGTAGTACTTAAAGCCATTCTCAAATGGTGCCGACTAGAATGGCTTCATTGCGCCCCTGACAAACTGGTCAAAATATAAAGATTTCTCCAAAATGTGTCTAAGCAAAGTGCAAAATGTAAGCACCACACCTCTCACATCAACCTTGTTTGAGGGGTACCACCCTCACGAAAAGCCAAAAGTTTTTCATAAGACTATTAATCCCTCATTTCTGCCAGAATATATATGATCTAATTTGCTTTTAACGGGATCACCTCTACCAACATCTGAATTCGCCCATCTTGAAGGGACAGGTGGTTTAGCTGGCCCTGGAACACCAGGCAAGTATCTGCAGCGTGTAAAATACGATGTCAGCTTGCAAAAGTTAAAAGTAGACTGTCTGCCACTTCTGATGGGGTGCCCCACGCCGGGGTATAATGAATACGACCAGGCCGGTGTACAAAATGCACGTCCCCTACCTGCGCAGTGCACTACTGCACAGCCTCAGCCTTCGTTTTTCCAGAATTAAGGAGAAGCCAGGCAGCGACGCGTGCTCCAGTGACTCTGGGACAGTGTGTTATCGAGGGAGACAGAGTGAGACAGACTCTGAGTCTGACTACAACTCAACCTCCACCTGAGAACTCTGCTACCTAAGTCAAGTGGCGTGGCCCCCCTATCCCAGGTGCAGGGCGGCATGGGGAAGATTTATTAGAGGGATTGTGCCACTGCCAACGTCAGATATACAGTTTTTAAACCTGCACTGCATGTTGCAAAACTGATGAGAATCCTGGCCTCTTAATGTTTCATGATGAAACATTAAGAGGCCAGGATTACCTGAGCAGTTTGCAATGCACCGCGCATGTTTAGAAACTGTATATCTGAAGTTGGCACAATTTCATGAATTGAAAAACCTGAGGCCCTACCGCCGTCGGGTTTTTCAATTCATGAAAGGGTGCCCCTGCCAAAGAGGAACATCAGACTGGAACAGCTCTTGGTTCATTCCTTACTGTTGGGCAGCCAGGGCTAACATTTAAGCTCCAAGCATTGGCCAACAAGGGCTTGCAAGGCCGCACAAACAAAACACGGAGGCCATTCAGAGATACAGCGGAGGATCAAGGGTGCACGATGGGAGCTGGTATTGATATGTGCATGCAGTTTCTAAACAAATGCAAGACACAACACTGTTTAATATATTATGTAATGCCTTTTTTAAGGAGAAGGGCGGGACGATTATTTTTGCTGCTTACACTAGTGCCCCTAAACTGTCAAGTTACTTTGAGATTGTTTCTAGTTTATTTCCTTAGCGTTGGATCACGCTGACTGCACCTGACACGTTTCTCGGCAAAAAAACATTACAAATTCTATGAAAGTCTCTATAACTGCTTCCCAAAATGAGACCCGGTCCCCCAGCTGGAGGTGACATCTATTGCTGTGACACTTTGTCCCTCTTCGCACTCAATCAACATGCTTAGCTTACATGTAGCAACAAGAAACTGTTAGAACATTTACGATTGAGGCATTTCATTATAGTGTACACTGCCAACTGAGTCACTTCTAGGTGATCCCAAGTAAACCTATAGAGAAAATAATGCATAGTGGGGGTGGGGGGGTCCCATGATTTGCCCAGGATCACACAATCTGGCAAAGACTGGATTTTCTCCAAGATGTCCCTGTACCCCAGGCCTGGCTTGCATGGTGCAGACACTGCCTGAGATATCAGCCTGACATTGTATACAAAATCCGCATGAAACCATACAATGTAAAATGAGGATGAGCCAATCTCAAGAATTGCCGCTACATGGGATGTGTGCTCTTTTCCATACTAATGTCTAAGGTAGGCAAGTTAAAACACTTGATGTATACTCTAATATCAGTAGGACTTAAGGCACACCCCTCCACCTCTTCCCACCAACTCACACCGGCTTGAGGTTTGGATGGTACCACACCTAAAGCTTTGTCTCTGACATGAGGGCTATCTGCATTTCGCTAGCTCAAACCCAGCAGCAGCCGGGTCCACTTAACCTTTAATAAATTCAGTACCATTCAAATGAGGGTAATACTACCTGCTATTACATTTCATTGAAGCTGAAAGCATCTAGCATGACGTGCTATGACCAAAGTGTTATTATATTCCATAAAACAAACTATTACCAGCCCAGACATGAACTCTGTACCTGCCCAGAATAAACCATTTGTTGGTGCCCATCCTGCGCATCTCTCAAAAGAAATCAAGCGCTAATCTTCTGTAGGTCTTGGCTGAGCTTCACCCTGTTTTATTCAGCCTGGCTGTTTCTGTCAGCGTACTTGAGTGGTCACAGTGCGATCAGATTTTGGGGGTAGAGCCTCGGCAGTACATGGATTTAGTGACTTCTGTGTCTGTCCTCCCTTCCAAATATCCATGCTCCTGACTATTTCTTAAGAGGTAATGCTTGCAGGTATCAATGGGCCCTTTTAAGGCCATGGATCTGGCATGCCTGTTCCAGCTTATTCTGAGAAGCTATATGGAGTGGTTTGTCATGCAATGCGTGCAAGAGAGAACCTGTGAAATGTAAGCCAGGATATTGAGGGTGCTCTGAAGACTGAGAAGAAAGTGCTGAGTAAGTATACAGATGAGAGTTGTGTGGGGTGCTGGCCATGGAGAAATGGGAAGCGAGGGACTGGGGTGCAGTAGAGTGTGGGACTGCAAAGTGAAAAAGGGTAGAAAGGGTGCAGAGGACATCAAAAGAGAGGAGCAAGGGAGGGGAGAGATTGGAACAAGAATGGAGTGCAGATGAAAGATAGGGATGGCTTGCAGCACGGGGAGACCAGTGTGGGCTGGGGATAGAGGGGGTCCAGGAAAGACCAGAACACAGGGAGAGTGGTTTAGGGCAGAAATGGCATAGGAGGTGCTTCAGGTTTTGCAAATGAGAGAGAAGTACAGACAAGTGAGAAAGTGCAGAGGGCAGTGTGTCAGAGGAGTGACTTGGTGTGGGGTGCAGGGAAGGGACTTGGAAGAAAAGGGTGTGCGGCATATGAGAATGTGGAGTAGAGAAGTGTACAGAGGGGAGATTTGTACAAGGAAGAATGGTGCCTCGTCTCATGTTCCCAGATAAAGGGTGCAGTCACTAATGTGTGTTCTTCTAACGCTTGATCCATGTACACAAGGCCTGCACAAGGACGATTAGAAGTAGTTTGTTGAAATAATTGCAGCTATATACACTACACCATATCTGTCTGCACATGGATTGGGCCTGATAATACACACAGTGGCCCCCCTTTCCCAGGTGCAGGCCGGCATGGGGAGGATTTATTAGAAGGAACGTGGGAGCTCGGGCTCGGCACTCTCCCACTGCCTCAGTGTCATCTGCACTCCTGTCTAGTTCCTCTCCAGGAAGAGACAGTCACAGCAGGCTGTTCCTGCATCAACTCCCTTTTCACTCAATTCTACCTGCAGCCTAGGTCTGAGGTCAGGACTAACCTTAAATGAGGTATGTATTCACCTCTGACCAGTCCTGTAGTGGGAGCTGGTGCCAGGGTGTGTGGCATCTTGCCTTGCAACACAGAATCATGTTATTTGGGCTATTTTAGCAACTTTCATGGGTTTTTGGTTGATGGATACCATGCAGGACGCAGACTCATTTTACACCATAACCTATTCCTTTAAAAAAAAAAACACTATAATTATCTATAAAGGGCACGTAAAGTGCCAGTTCTGGTTTAGATAAAGCCACTGACTTAGGGATGTTTAGTATAAAGCCCTGTGTAGTTAATAACTTAATTGGAGCTGGAAACAAACTACTGCTGTAATACAAATGTCTTATCTAGGAATACCTTTAGCCACTCTATTAGCAATATGCATTTCCTTCACTGAAGCCCTGCTAAAAACCAGCAATGGCAAGTATTTGCTTGTGTATACATATTGGGCATTTGCCAAGCATTGCTATTAAATGTCGAGGTACTTGCACCATTTTGCATGTACTACCATCAGTGGGTACCTAATACCACTATGGCAGTGCTTGGCAAGTGTATTTTCCATTCCTACATTGAAGCTTTCAAAATCGGGATGGAACTGCATTTTTGGTACCCACCACCAGCTGAATAATGAGTTGTAGACAAGTTTTAACAGAGGCCACCATAAGCCATCTTGGTCACCCAGACAAAAATAAAACAGAGCCTCGAGATTCACAACAGCACTTGTTCCGCTATCCATGTAAATCCATTGAATACCCTGGTGCCGAGGTATGATTTCAGCCCATACACTGTTGTAAAGGGGCACACTCATGTTCCATCAATGATGGTTCAAATGGAATAGGATAGTATGGGTTGGCAAAACTCACAAAGCATCTGCACTTAAAGCGCAGGTGAGAGTATTATAAAAGATCTCTCTAATTGTCCATCACTGGGAGGATTATATACTCTGAACTGCTTTTCTTTTTCTTAATTTTCTTCGGTTTTATTTTCTTCTTTTCTCTTGTTTTATACAGTGATGCTATATGCAATTTAATACATACTGCTAATTTAATTTTGTGAAAAGTCAAGTTCTTCGACTAAAACACAACAAATAAATTTTAAAAAAACAAAGTCCCCAAGGTGTCCCCTGCCCCCCACCCCCAGATTGTATGGGTCTCCCACTCCCCTGCCTTCACTAATTCTTGTCATAACTAAACCATTTATTTGCAATATTATCTGCACTTAGTCAGATAACTTTAATTTGAGTGTCCATTGCTAATTCCACTTGCGTTCCTTTGCACCCACATGATGTACTTATTTTTTATTATTTTACTGGAAAACGTTTGCGCTTCTCCTCTATTTTGGGGTGCGCGAATTGGATAGAGTAAAATATCTTACAAATATGAACATTTCGGTGCTATTAGCGGAAGCCATTTATTTCTTTTTTTTTGTAACACTCTAAAAAATGAAACGTGGCACTTGCAAATTCATTTCTGAAAATACTCCACTCTACATTTCAGGTGCTTTCTGGTAAAGCGTTTTATACTACCTTGAAAAGTGAAAAAAATGACAACTGTAAACAGCGTTGTTATATTTAATGAAGAGATATAGTTCTCATTTGTTAGCATACGCTGGTGGCAGTAATTCGTCTTTGTGATTACCAATTAGTGCAAGAGCAGAATGAAGCAACGAATGCAGCACTAGCGTGACTCCAAAGCAGGAGGGGGTTTTAATCATGAACATACATTATGGAGAATGTTGAATATTATGCCATGCCCGCCTGTACAAAAACGTGTAAGAAATCTACCGAGATGTATTTTAGAAAAGTAATTAGAGGAATCTATCTAATGAATCAACTTTCCAAAAATGATTTAATTATCTGACATGGAAATATTTCAAGTTGAACAGATATTAGTATGTTTATAACTAATTAGAAACCAAATGTGGATTTTACACCTGGACATTATTTTCATACTACTCCAGTTCTTTGGTAGTGGTTCATTTAGGTGGCACAAACAAACTGTCACCACAGGGATACACAGCGATTGTACTAGAGCGATATGGTGTGAGGCATGTATTGGACAGTGCACTTTTTGTTAATTTGTGTGACCATGCACATCATGCCACCCTTATGTCTCTCTGCCGCCAAAAGACCAAAATAAGTATGGATGAAATTTGCCTGCAAAGAACTCGAATCACCTGAATCTCAGAAGAACAGTTGGAAATGTCCATCCGAGATTCGTCCACATGGCTTAAAGTAGGACGTATGGTTGCAGCGCCCATTCAATTCAATGTAGCTTTCACAGAGGCAGGAGATTGTTGCTGGAGGAAGGTTTAGCCTATAAGGGCAGTTTAGAGATATCTAGAGAAGTTGTAGGATGAAGAGTTGGGCGGGGTAATGAGAGGGAGTAGGAAGAAAAGTTGCCAGTTGAAGGGTAGTGCATGGGACCCCAGTCAGAGAGTGAGGTTTATGATTGGTTTTGCTTTCTTGTCACCGTGTGGCGCTTTCAGTGATTTGGCATGGGTCTACAATACAAGTGCCATCTTCACAGATTTGGGGGGGGGTAGAGAAACTAATGAGTGTTTTGCTCTTGGATTGAGAGGACTAGACATGTCATATCGAGTGACACCTGTGAGGGCTAGAGGGAGGAGACCGTTATCTCTGAGGACAGCCTGTGGGGTCACACTCACCTGATTTTGCAGAGCGGGAGCAGTAGAGAATCACTAAGGCTGGTAACGCATCAGTATCGTAAAGGAAGAATACAAGACATATGCCATTGGTTGACACCTGGGAAGATGACAGGGAGGAGCCAGGAAGTCCTGAGCGCATCTTGTGGAAGAGGCATGATTGGCTGAATTTCATGGGCAGCAGAGATTCAGGGAGATGGGTGACACATGAGCCAGTGCATATCAGTTGACAAGATTGGACTAAACAAGTGTGACCATTTTACACCATAGGAGGAGGAGCAGGAGGTGTGGAAACCTCTGATAGTATCTTGTGGGATGGGCACATTCACCTGATTTTGCTGGGGCGAGAGCAGCTCATATTTGCAAAGGCAGGTGACACATCGGTGGTCAGTCATTCTTTTGAAATAAAAATGCCGAATGACAATTTTTTCGAAAAAAAAATGTCGAATTACGTTTTTGAAATTATATACTTATTTTGGGGGCCGGGAGTAAAAACAAATGGGTAAAACAAAAAAAAAATTAAAAAAGGGGCGTTGGGGGGAGCCCCCCCATTTTGAATAAAAAACGTATAAAAAAAAAATTCGAAATTTTTCTTCGACATTATTTTTTCGAAAAAATGACTATAAACCTGACACATCATTCTATGTCTGTCTCTTGAAGTGAGTGGACGAGACACATGATATCAGATGACACCTGGGAGGAGGAGCTGGACGGGAAGGAAACCTCTGATCGTACCTTGTGGAAAGGACATGCTTGCTGATTTTGCATGGATTGCGTGGTTGAGATTCAGGTAGAGGATGGCACACCAGTCTGCGTCAGTCTCTTGACATGTGTGGATGATACATGTGCATTGGAAGAATCCTGGGGGAAGTAGTGGGCGGAACCTGGAATCCTTGAATGATGATATGTATAAAATTAATAAATAACAAAGAAAATAAATGTTTGTGGGAGAGTCATGCTCACCTGAGTTTGATGGATGGGACAGCCACGATTTGGGGAGGTGGGTGACATACCAGTCACTGTATATCTCTTAAAGTGAGTGGATAGGACACATGCTGTTGTGTTACACCTAGGAGGAGGAGCAGGAGAAGATGGAAATAACTGCAAACAGCTTGTCAGACAGTCATGCTCACCTAACTTTGCTGAGATGGTGCAGTTTAGATTCTGGGAGGTGAGCAGAAGGCAAACATTTAGAACAACATGTCTTAACCCAAATTAGTAGGAGGTAGGTGGAGACATTTGTGATGTAATCTTTGATGTCCTAGGTGTTAGTCTTAGCAGAGCAAGATGGTGGTGCAAGTTATGGTTGCTTAGTCCATAAATGATGAATTTCTGGGGGGGGGGGTGGGTCGATTTTACTTGTAACTATAACATCCCTTTAACAAAGTTTTTTCACAGATATTACAGGGTCTGCGGCAGCAGCCCCGTAGTTATGGTTAAGTTGCTCAACCCATAATAAGAGCACTTTTTGGGTGGCTTATAACTTTGCCCCCCAGACAAATCCTCTTAAAACTTTGACCCTGTCAGATTGATTCTGCGAAATTTGATGAGGTTTTGAGCAGTCAGGAGTGCAGTAAAATTAAACTCGCCAGTTATGTCTACTGTGAGCTTTATTGAGTCATGTGACGAACATCTGACAAAGACTCCCAACACATCCAACAACCAAGGCTTAACTGTCAAAGCTTGAGCAATAACAAGGTAAGGAACCCTGCATTCCAGAATGGGTTTACCTCACAGGTTCATTCCAGAAGGAGCCTACCTCACCCAGCCATAGTCTTTTAATCTTGTCAGATACATTGCATAACTTGTCATTTATACAACAGGGAGGGCAACATTAAAGGGGTGACCCAAAATGTGTAGTTTTTCCCACAGACACAATGGAAAAAATATGTTGCTCAAGCCTACAGCCCAAACTGATGGATGGATTTTCACCAGATTTGTGCGAGGAATGGTGGAGTTGTCCTGAAAGCATGTTTTTGTAAATATGGTGTCAATCTGTCCAGTAGTTTTTATTTATCTGGGTTCAGTCAGATGTGCCAACTGATTGGATGGTGAAAAGCATGAGGTGCATCAGATTTTTTTAAATGCCTGCCATGTTGAATCTGCAGACAGCACCCGTTGTCCGCGAACATTGCAGGGAAAACATATTAAAATTAAAAAACACAAGGGGCCTCATTACGACCCTGGCGTTAATGGTTTAACGGCGCCGTAAAGAGCGTCGGCGCCGTTAAACCATTAGCGCCTGATTACAAGGTCCCTTAGCGGGTTGGAGGCTTTAACACCTGCTTTTTGCAGGCGTTAAAATCCAACCCGCTAAGGGACCCTGGAGCTAATTACGGCAACTGTAATTTACGGTGCCGTAATTAGTGCCTTCCCCATCCCCATTATGCCCTGTGGGGCAAAATGGAAATGGGGAAGGGCAAATGGTGAATGGGGAATTACCGGCCACGCCAACCTTGTGATGGGGGCGGTAAAATGCTAATAGCACCATGGTCCAGCGCCTGGGTCGTAATGAGGCCCAACATCACACTTGTCAAACTAATGAAATAAACTCTGGAGATGTGAGGGGTTATGAGGATGGCATGGGATATTGCCTTAAAAAGCCAAGTAGACAGTTTTTTTCAACTCCGACATCCATGAACAGTTTGGATGTCCGGAGCAGTCCTGTGAGGTTCACGAACATCTGGGATCTTCAGGGATATCTCTGCCTATTTCTGCATTAGAGAGTTGGTGAAAAGCATTTTTTTGATGGCTTATATCTTTGGTGCCACTCAATGAAACTGCAAGGAATTTCATTCTAGAACTGATTCTGAAAGGTTCTGCAAAGTGTGGTGCTGTTTTGTCAAGAGGGAACACAGTTAAAAGTGGGGTACCAAAACATTTTAAAGTCTTATAAATGTGGTGCCATTTGATGAATCTGCACAGAAGTTTGCAAACGGATGTTAGACCTAGATTTGAATGTTTGTGCAAAGTTTGGTGGGATTTTGTGAATAGGGGCCTAAATTAAATGGGGGTCTCAACATTTTTAGATGGCTTATTACGTTGTTGCCGTTTGACAAATGTGGACAAAAGTGTTCATAAATATGATAGACCCAACCTTGAATGTTATTTCAAAGTTTGAATGGATTTTGTCCAGTGGGGGCCAAGTTATATGACTATTGTATGTACATACATTTTGACACTTTTCAAAAAATTAAACATGGACAGATTTGCAGGAAACTCATGTAAGGAGCGTTGGCAAGGTCCTGAAAGCATGGTTTTGCAAAGGTGTCTGTGTTTTATTTTTCGAAAAGTGTCATAATATAGGTACAAACAATAGTGATATACCTTTGGTGACTGAGGTATAGACTGTGGCCATAGGCAGTGGCCAGATTGTCCGGGTCATGATCTGGCTACTGGCCATGACCACGAGGGACCAGCAATGGGGTTAAAGTGGGCATGGCCACCCGGGACTGGCTATGTGGTAAAGTATTTCGATATTGAGACAGGTGAATGTGAAAAAAAAAATCTGTTCAAAGTACAGGTTGAAGTGCTTGATCGGATTGCAGCAATATGCATGAGGAGGGTCAGAAAGAACTTGAAAGCATGGTTTTGCAAATATGCCCAGTGATTTATTTTTTTGAAAATGTAAGTACACAACACAGTGATATAACATTGGTGTCTGGGCAATGGGCCTGGCCATCAGCAAGGAGAAATATGTACTGTAATTTGCTTATTGGGTCACGCTGCATGGAGGAAGCGCTAGGTTTGCATTGGGAACAACTATTTTGCATGTGGTTACAGCCTGAAGCGGTGGACTAGATTACAACAAACTTGCACGACGAGCATTAGCAAGGACCTGAAACATGTTTTTGAAAATATGTCTTGTGTTTTATTTTTCAAAAGTATGAGAATGTAAGTAGAAAAATGGGTAATATAGATTTGGTGTCTGGGTAGTGTGCCTGGCCCTTGGCAAATGCAAATGTGCACTGTTATTTGCTTATTGGGGAATGTCTCATTGACAAGAGGAAGTATTAACTTATATACAGTGATGTAAGACCATGACACATGTTCACTTATAAAAACCTATTAAATTGACAGAATAAACTTTGTTAAAGGGATGTTACAGTTAAGATGCATCCCGCCCATGGGCTCCTCTGTTCCAGTAGTTAGACAGTGGCGTCCCACCTTGCATCCCTTAGCATTTCCCTCCCGTCGCCTCATGAGCACATGCCCAGCCGTACTGCACCTTCTATTTATGCACTTATCTCACTGCATAATGCATATGTGCACTTATAATAGCACTGTGTAAAAATAAGTAATGGAAATACAGATGCAAAACTATGTGTAGAAGATTGTAACTGGCATACGGTGTGTGGCAGCTTAATATGGTCATATGGTCATATGGTTATATGTACAGTTTTTGGAAGTGATTGGTGGATGGATGTGTGTCTGTTTGAAAGCAGGTACAAATATAACATCAAAAAGGGTAGAAGGGGTGCCATCTGTGAAATTGTGCACGTGCCATCCTGATCTTTTAATGATCCATGACCTTTAAAGGTGACTGTGGAAACTGTGGATAATTATAAAGAAATGAAGAGTAGATGGGGTCTATAAGATAATTTTTTGTAGTTCTATATTTAACCGTGAAAGGTGGTCCCCAAATTAACCTTTTTTTGGTATTTTTTTGTTGTTGCAGGAGTTGTAGAATGTAAGGTGGGGAGGGAAATGAGGGAAGAGGAACCAAGCACTAATATGGAGAGGCAGGTGGACAGAGGATGATGTTGTGTGTGTGTTACATCTAAGGTTGGGGGCTGTGTTTCTCATGCTCCTTGATTATAGCTTCAAAATCACTTTGAAATTGCTGGATGCGTCCTTAGTCTGCCTCCCCTAAAACTCGTATTTGTAGTTTGATATAATTATTTTAGAAACATTGTACTTCATTTTGTTTGTATCTATATGCTACTGTTTACTGTTTCATATATAAACAGTCATGAATTCTATGCACCCTAACACTAAAAATAATGTACACTGAACCACTTATGTAACCTGGTACTTATGGGGAACATTTGTACATATTAAGATATACACTGTTTTACACAATAAAACAGGAGCAGAAAATTGCATAATGCTGTTTTTTCTTCTAATGTATATAATCTTCAGAATGTTATATCGACATTTCTATCATACTTTTTTAAAAATGCATACAAGTAACAATCTATCTTCTACTTTACATAAAACACTTATTAGCCTATTCTTCAATTTTAAAGTTGTATTTTCAATGTTTATATTCACAAAGAACACAAAACAAATATGTTAAAACTTTGGTTCTAATAACATTAAGTAAGCATTCCTCAAACCCTTTGGTAAGCTTGGTGGGTACCTCTAGAGTCATTACAGACAAGCCAATCTACTTCTGTTTACACCCATGTTTTGAAATGACTACAGTGAATGGTTAGCCCCTCATGAAAAATAATTGCAAATCTCCCTGAATATTTTGAGAACATTTTTGATTTCTACCTGTTACAGCTACTACATTTCAGATTGACACTGCAGAATTTGGACTGTGTGGTTTTTCATCTGCAGATATTTTAAGAAATGTGAGTTCCACACATAGTTGCTTGTCTGGTGTGGAAGCTATTGTTTGCATCAATGGTGTCAATTGAAATAACATATGCAGAGCTGCATTATCATAGCATTCAAATCATGTTTCATTACTAAATCTACAAAGGGAGCATGTCATACTGGAATGACTTTCCAACTCTGGTAGATTGTCTTGTTTTTATTTTTTTCCTTAATAGGAATGATTTTATTTGAATGTAGTTTCTCTGATTCCTTATGTTTCCTGGATACGTGTTTAGCAGGTACAAGTATAAGGTTCAAGGGATGAACATACTGGACACATGTTCTATTATATTCTTCAATGCAATAAATGTCAGCTGTCACCTTTCTTTCATTAAAGTTTATTCAAAATAAACTTTCAGAATACCTCACACGTGATAGAGTTAAATATGATATTCCTTCTTATTTCACTGCATGGCCAATGCCAATAAGTGCTGCCTCTAAAGTCAAACCTTGTGATTTATGAATAGTAATTGTGTATGCAGAAGATAATGGAAATTTGGCTCTTTTCAGAAAGGCATCCTTAACAAAACATGCAGAGGTCAAAGAAATCAAATGAGATTCTTCTACATGATCAAACTTAAGTTAAACATGTTCAATATGTGTACTGTGAGGAAAAGTGTGGAATGCACTCTACCCATCACTCCATTACTAGACTAATTTCTACCTTCAAGTTCCTCTTTAACATTACCTCTGCATTAATGGACAGTTTTAAAACTGCTTCTAGACCTCCTGTTTTAGAAATTGTATTCTCTAGTTGAACTAATTGAACTTGTGCTCTTTTATCCAACTCTAATGGCATAGCATGACCATCTAAAACATCACACATTTTTATCACCACAATATTTTGCTTCTTTTAAAGCAGCTTTGTAGAGTTGTTCTTGCTGTATTCTGGAAGTGTACACATCAAAGCAAAACAAGAAATGTGACTTTACTGAAGAGTCAATATGACATCAGACACAGTACAATCAGCATGAAACATTTAAAAATCAGTCTTCCCTTTAAGACTGCATTCACATTCTCTTCACGAACACCTATACAAATCTTATTAGGCATTTCTGCATATTCTAAGTCTGCTGATTGCCTAATATTAATGGTACGTTCCTGAAATTCAAACAATTCCAAAGGTAAAAATTACCAATACTGCGTATAGTTTTTTGACTATCCTTAGATTGCAGCATCTTAAAAATGAGTTGACCATTCACAGGAGTTGATTGTAACAAGTCTCCAAAAATAAGGACATGTTTACCACCTAATAAAATGTCATAGTCAGTCTTCAAAACCTTGCAAGTGAATGAAATCTAGCATCAAGTTAGATACCATGCTTACTTCATCTATAATCAATGTATTCAATTCTCTTAGAAGCTTTCCTGCTTGTTGTGCTGCTCTTGAAATGGGTTTTCGATACTCTAGTTTGTTGTCATGCTCCGCTGGTAGCATCAACAGTCAATGTAAAAAAGCACATCCTATATTGAATGCTGCTAAACCTATTGGAGCTGTTACAATACATGATAACGAACTATCAGTTACATTTTGGATCATAGCTCTGATTGCATGAATTAAAAAAGATATACCTGTTCCTGATTGTCCACTGACATACAACAATAGAAGTTGTTATTGGACCCCAGATAATTCATGCTTGTCATGCCGTAAACCATGTAAGCACCGTTTGTTGATTTTATAATACACTTATTTTTACTCTATATTAAGTTTACTAACTATTTCATCATAATCAGCATCTGCAACTTTATTTTGTTTGCATTGCACTTTCTACTTCTTCCATGGCAAGCTCACAATCAGTTTGAATAATTGGGTCACTAAGGACATTTTGAATTACTGCTGCAGAATCTTGACTGCTCTCAGGAATCTATTTTGCCAATTCTGCGGCCAAACGTTCTTCTTAATGTAGTTATTCATAACTCCAAGTACTGCTCACATTTTGGACATTTAATTTGGCTTTTTTTAGCAAAATATTATTCTTCAAAAGTTTCAAAATGTCCAAGCAAATAACTCTCTGCAAGCCATGGGACGAACAAATGCAAAAGAAAAGCATGAAATCATAGTTTTTTCTCTGTAGTTTGGCAAGACAATTTTCATGTGGTTGAGACGTGCCTTCTCATATCTCAATAGACAAACAGTAAATCCATGTACCGTTCTTTGTTGCTGTTTGCTTCAATATTTCAAAATTACTAGTGTTGCACTACTTCATATAAACAAAGATTCTCCAACTGTACAGATCGATTTGTATAATATTTATCAATCAAGTTGGTTTTCAAAATCTCTGTCCTGTCATGTACTGTTTCAGATAACTGCTGAATTTCACTCAAAGGCTTCCGTACCTGATTTCTAGTCCCAGCTGGGCCAAGACTTAACCAAAGTACATTAATGATACGTCCATACAGAGGCAAACAAGTTAACCAATCTGCAGCTTGGTAGCTACCACCCTCTATATGTGAGAGCATCTTCAGATCAAACCTGAGAAGTTTCTGATTAAGACTTTTATCAGCTGGAAAGTCTGCCCATACTTCAGCTGAATTGCTTTTTTCAGGGTCTGTCATGTATGCTGTCACATAACGAACAACAGCTGTAGTATCATCAGCAATATACTACACATCAGTATTTGCATTCCAAAGCTGAGCAATGGCAGGATTGTAATCATTAATGGATTGGCATCCCTTACCTCTTTTTAAATTATCAGTATTTCTCGATGACTTACCAGTAAGTTGGCGTTGAACAGATGACATCAAGCTATTCACTCGACTAACTGGTGTTAATGGCCTTGGAAAGCCAAATCTACACTGAGTGTAATTGAAGAAAGGCTGTGGGTTCGCAAGTACGGTCTGTGCGCTAGTAATCACTGATTGAAATAAAAGTTTTATCAAAAGAATTAATAAAATATCAGCAGCATTACCACCTACACAGCCAGACCACCCTGGCTGGAACTAAAAATTGGTAGAGGATAGGGTGAGGTGGAGATGCGCTAGATATTGCAACAATAAGGCACACAAATAATATAGTTGATGTTTAATAGTAGCAGAAACAGCCGACACGTGTTTCGACACGCTGGTCGTTCTCAAGGCTGAGTAATTGGTAGATTAAAATATAACAACAACAAGAAGATAAGAGAAGGAATACAAATCAGAATTGATACACACATTAACAACATCATCGTATAAACAAAAAATGGCGATTGAGATTAGTACAAAACACATATATCACAACACATTGTATAATACAAAAAATTGTTGGCATACCGTGAACCAGGGTTGAAGAGTGGAGTACGCAAGGTGGAAGCAGTTGCAAGAGTTAAAAACAGATCAAAAATGATATGATGAGTATAGTCATTTTTTGAGAATGTTCATCCTATGAATACAATACTGAAATGGTGATCCCATTGAATGAATATAGCACTCAGAGTATGGAAAAATATATAAAACGGAACAATTCCTTTGAACAGTACGCAGAGACACCGGAGCCACCAGCCATGCACTGAAAACACCAATCAATTATTAGTCAAATAAAGAGAATGTCTTAAGGCAACATATAAAGGTCACCAATGGCCCTTGAAAAATCAAAAGAAAGTCTTAACAGGAAGAAACTAAAGTCCAAAGAGAACACATTAGTAAACAAACTGGGCTTACCGTACGCAGAATGACTTTGTTGATAAATCGTGAATGGGTGATCCCTAAACCAAAATAACCGTTATTTTCTTTTGATTTGATTCACCTCACACTTACCAGCCCGGCTGATGCACATGAAGTCCACCTTCTCGCCATGCAACTATCCAATCATCTGGAGGCGGCGCCTATGAAGATATACTGGATCTGCGGCTCCTCCAATGAAATGTCTCTGTACCTTATACAATTCTGTCATTAATGATGCTGTAACCGTTTTTAAAGTAATGTCAGAGTAATGTTGTGCAGAGCGTTCTTGGAGTTTGCAGAGTCCTCTGCTTGCATTATTTTGGTTTAGATAAAGTTTACCTTTAACTTCACCCGTACTTGGTCTTGGTCTCATTCCCTCCTGCGGTGTGTCCATTATTGACTCTCATTGGGGAGTTTTGAATTGCATTTGGGAGGACTGCTCACTTTCATTTGGTGACCTCTGGACGTGATTGCGTCCTTCCGTTCCTTCTGGGACGAAACGTCCCAGGCCTCAGAGGAGACCCAGGGCACTCCCCCTCAAGAGCATCCCATCTGCGGCAACCGGTACACCTAGACGTGCGCACGCATTAGGGCGAGAGGGTGTACGGGTCCTAGCTTTGCAAAAACCCACCATACCGCTGGCCAGAGCCGGGTGCGGCCATTGAGTGTGGGGCCGTGCCTTCACAGACCGTGTCCGGAGGGTTTCGGATCAAAACGGACACGTGAGAATCAAGTGCAAGTGACATTAAAAGACAGTAGGAGGGGAAAGAAAAAGTAGTTCAAGGAGTCAGATAAAGGGACATTGGGGATTGAAAAAGTTCTTCTAATAGAGGGAGAATTGTTGGGTTTTAATATATTCTTTTCTTTCTGCATATGGCCATTTGGACAGTTAAGGAGATTACGGGGTGAAAAAGGATACGAAAACCTAGCTCCAAAAAGGGGTGGAAGGCGGCGCTGCATAGTACTATCTCGACTAGTACAGGATATAAAGAAGAAAATATATGGAAACAGTAGTACTCTCATATAAGAAGAAGACTCAGAATAGTTTTTAAAAACGCTTCATCTTTTTGCGTCTTTCCTTGTTAAGGGGACATTCATAGACGGGAAGGGGGACTAAGATAGGGTAACGGGCTGGAATATCAAGGTAGAATACTGTAAGCATAAAGGGGGACAGGTAGGGAGGATTTGTGTTAATTGTTAAATGTGGTATGTTTTAAGGTCATTGTCTTGTAATTGTATTGTTTATGTCTGTTATGCGTAATTTAGAAGAATAATTAATGATAAGAAGCAATATTGTATAATTGTTGTGTTACACACTCTGTCATAGTAAGAGTGACAGATTGTGGTTTACCAAAAACCATATCACGAAGGTGATATATGAAAGGGTGAATTATTGAAGTACATCAAATTGCATTGTTATTTTGACTCACATGGGTGGGAAGGTATTGCCAAGACAGGATGGGTGCGAAAACACCACTGTCACATATTTGTCGGAGTTTGCCAGGGTACGCAGACAGGATCACCAAATACAACTATCAATGGATTACAGAATTGAAAGGCGAAGGTTTACCCCAGATGTGGCCCCAAGGGGGGTTGTTTGATCAAAAATGTTCTAGACATGGTAGCAACATGTTTTTTTGTAAAATACAAGGGTAAACAGCTTCAGAACAGACAAGACATATTAGACATATAGAGACTTTTTGAGGAAATACCTCCAGGCAAGGCAAAAGGACAGGGCGCATCTGCCCTGGCAGCAATTGGCAGTGAAAGGGAGGGAAAGGTAGAGGTTATACGGTTGTACCCCCCACCAAAGCTGGTGCCAGCAGAAGGTTTAGCAGCCCAGTGTATGTGTGAAAGTCCAAATCACCCTCTGCGCCCCTAGCAACAGCCCCAACATCACCCCCATATGATTCTCGAGGAGTATGTTGACAGGTAGGTACCCCTGCAATAGATATTGAGAAGTTCGCCAAAGAATTAGACTCACAATTAACAATGGCCCGGACATAATTGTCACAATTAAGAGATATATGTGAACAAGGGGGCTCCCCTACCCCCAGAGCAGAACAGACGCAGATGTCCCAACCACTTGAGAGGTCAACAGAGGAGGGGTGGACAAAGGAAGAAATACTGTCCCGAATTAATGATACACCCACAGGAATAATAGAAATAGATCAAGTAGCTAGTGAGATGGTTGCAGAAGGGCGGGGCATGGCATCCGATAGGGAGGAAGAATATTGGTGCAACATAGAAGAGCAAGAAGAAGAAGAGAGAAGGTTGGGGTGTGCAACAGGTGGGGGATCAGTAGGAATAGAACAGTCTCCATTGGGGAGGGTGATGGAAGAAGAATGACATGGAAGGTTAAGGAACAGGACGGGACAAATGAGGGAGTGAAGGTAAGTACAGGGAAGACAACAAACAAATTACAACTACCATTGATGCACAGAGGGGCAGGGAGACCCAATTATATACCTTGGGCCCAGATGGATAAAGCAAATTTACTAAAAACTTTACCCCCGATCTTGGAAGGAGCAAGTAAGTGGATATATGTATTCGAGAAAAACACTGCCAGGGTTGCTTTAGTTATAGGTGATGTCAAAAGGATGTTAGTGTCTGCAGTAGGTGATCAAACTAACAGGGTTTGGGCAAAGGCAGGATTCCCCGGAAGAACACTAGACTACGATCGCCATGATGGGGCATCTTTCAACACAGTAAGAGCAAGAGTATGGGACTCACTGAGAGAGACTTTCCCAGATCCACCAGATTTACACTCTGTAATGCAATGCACAATGGGGAGGAGGAAGATGGAAAGGCTTACATTCTTCGAATGCAGGAGATGTGGAGAGCAGAGACAGGCAAGGCTTGGGATCAATCAACCTCCCTGTTCTATTTTATAATTAAAATAGGGCTCCCGAAGGGAGTGCAGAAGGCTCTCGATAAAATAGCTGGGATAAAAGCCAAAGGCTGGCCAGAGATACAGAGCACTATAGTGCACCATTGAAAAAAGAATCAAAGAAAGAGAAAAGGAGATAGCCCAAAGGAGACTGGCAGACAAGGCTAGACAAGGCTAAATTAATTCGCGTTTAGCAAGAGTGGTTGCTGAGTGGGCTGTCTTGCTGTCTCCCACGCTGCTCCTGTGTCCTGTCTCCTGTGCAAAGATCGATTTTGGATTGGACTTTGTTTGCTTCTGTGGAACTGGAACTGGAACTTTGTACATTGTGTAACCAGTCCATGTCATTGGCGTATTTTGGGTCATTTCTCGACTTCCTGCCTGCCCCTTTCCCAGCAACCTCTTCAAAACCATCAACGCTGCGCGTTTAGCGCGCGCGTTTAGCAAGAGTGGTTGCTGAGTGGGCTGTCTTGCTGTCTCCCACGCTGCTCCTGTGTCCTGTCTCCTGTGCAAAGATCGATTTTGGATTGGACTTTGTTTGCTTCTGTGGAACTGGAACTTTGGTACAAATTGTTTTTAAAAGGGTCTACTAAGGAATTGATTGACTTTATTCAGTGAATAGTGGCTCATTTTTCTTATTTTTTCTGTTTTTCCATAGTACATTGTGTAACCAGTCCATGTCATTGGCGTATTTTGGGTCATTTCTCGACTTCCTGCCTGCCCCTTTCCCAGCAACCTCTTCAAAACCATCAACGCTGCGCGTTTAGCGCGCGCATTTAGCAAGAGTGGTTGCTGAGTGGGCTGTCTTGCTGTCTCGCGTGCAAGCGTGCTGCGGCTGTTCTCTCGCTCTGCCTAATTAGTTGATCACCAACATATTATGTCAACTACGGTCAGTAAAAAATTTAAATTAACATCAGGCATGCCTGTAATTAATCCTGGCCAATTATTTAATTTAGAAATGGCAGCGAACAAAATTAATACTAGACTAAACCGCAAAAAGCATAATCTCCAGCGCTCAATATCACTTTCATCTGACATTCGTTTGTATTATTCCCAAGACACCCTGTCCAGCCTAGAGAGTGGGTCTAATGTGCGTGTGTTAACCAGTCCTCCGCCACCTTTGACCCCAATACAATCATTATGTTCGGAGACTGGGTTAGAGAGTGTGTTGGCTGAAGCCAGTGTGAGTGATAGTTCTGGACCTTTGTCCATTACTAGCACACATGTAAAATCCATTGGTGTTGTCGAAGTCGAAAATATGAATGAAATCCCTAGTACATTGATTGTTGCTGATGTGCATGTAACCCCCAATCTTTCAAGCGAAGTGACTGATTTGACTCTTGTGACAGCCTGTACTCTGGATGATCCTCAGGGTGGTGGAGAGTCCCGGCCCCAGGTTGATGTGTGCACGCAGCCAATGTTGGAGCCCTTTTGTTGCTTAGTGGCAGCCCAACATTGTTTGTGTGCTGCCCATGAGGAGCTTGTTCGACCAGGGGAAATTGATGAGGAAGTCATGGAAGTCATGGAATTTGTGAACACTTCGGGAGGACCGAGCTCTCCCTTAGCTGATGTTATGTACATTTGTTCAAATACTGGGGATCTAATTCAATTACAGCCAGATAATACAATGGGGCCAGAAAACCAGGTAAGCAATTCTGGAGGAGGGGTGAAGCCTACTGAAAATTGTCATCAAACCCCCCCAGACAATAATCAAATGTCTAACTCCAATTGTATTGATGAATCGCCCTCTTTCATTGCTCCGACTCCTCGAAGGACAAGGTTTGAGGAACCCCATCGAGAGTCTGACTTTTTCATTAATAAGAACTGCTCCAAGCGGTTTTCTTTTCCAGAAGCCCCGGCGCTTAATAATACTCTTAGCGCCATGAATACTGCGTTGCTTGCATTAGCGAAGCTTTACGAAGTACTAGATGGTAAGCTCAATCATCAAACCATCTTACTAGAGCAATGCAGTAATGGTATAGCGGTGCTTTCACAAAAACCGCCTGTCGAGCAAGTGACCTTGCGGTCCAATGTTGAGACTGTTCAAGGCTATCGGCCTGATTCATGTAGCATAATGAATGCTGATTGTATACAAGTGTGTGTGCTGTCTGAAACAGAAAATAACCGAAGTCTGTGTGAGGTAGATCCCAATGGTTGTAATCAACCAGCCGGGCAAATGGTTGCCGAATCTGATCCATCTATATCCAATAGAGATACAGTACAAAACAATCTCAGCAAATGTATTGATAGCATAGTTACCCATGACCCTGATGGCCAGATCAAGGAGAAAGAGACCTTACCTACCACAGTATTGCCAAACAATACATTCTTTTCATCTAAACCTATTACGATGAATCTAACTAAAACATCGGCGGTAGTTACTGACCCGCTGCCCACTGCCTCCAGAAAACTATTTACGAAAGGCAGAGGTGCCAGTTCCCAGGTTGCAGGCCGGAAGTTCATCAAAGCCCTTTCTAGACGTAAACAAACTGCAAAACTTGGAAAAGACAATTTGGTAAAATCAGGCCCCAAAGAAGCTATTCAAACCTTCATGCCTTATGGGCCCCTGGACGATTTGGTCACTATTTCAGCTGGCATGGGTGCCCAAGACTCGGCACGGTGCACTAATTCTTCAAAAACATTAAATAATACTGACCCCAGTGATAATAACTTTGATGGTGTAGGACTATGTAATGTGGGACAAGTTGACATACAGACCAGGCCACCCACGGGTGGGAGTGATGGGCTTCTGAGTCAAGTGAATTTAGCGGTACTCAGAGAGGAAATTAGAACATCCATCAAATCATACATGTCAGACATACCCGGGGCTTCTACTGAACCTTTGAACAGTGTAAGTTCCATGGTAACTAAGGGTTTTAATGTGGAGAAGACCTCTGCTTTAGTGGAAAATCCAAAAACAGTAATAATTAGTCAAACCCACCTACAAAATGATGTGAATACAAAATTAGGCCCCTTTCTTCCATTGCAAGTTGACTCTTCTGGCCGAACCGAGCTTTCAGCCCTGCCCCGTCAATCAGTAGATGTCTCGGGTGTTTCCTTGCCCCAACAACATGGCATCTCGCAAATACATGAACAGATGTCGCGGCCTGAAGCTGCCATTCAGACCCAGGACATTCGAGATATCATAAAATCTTCGATTGCAGCTTATATCGGCGAAGCCAGCCAAAGTTGCCAAGGGGCTGGAGGTACGCAATCATTGCGTTATCCTGACGTGAGCCAGTTATTAAAGGGTCCGGTGCAGTTGGGCAATCGAATAGCGCAAGGAAATGATATGCCATCAAGTCTTTGTCTCCAGACAAATGCTCAAGCCCACAATATGAATTTCAAGGATGGTAATAAACCACAAGTCAAGTCCAAGTCTAATTGCCTAGTGATCAGATGTCGCGAAGACCCTTATCCCAAATATGTATTAAATCGGGCTAGCATTTTGAACATATGCAGTGAAATCCCGTCCCTGTCTGATATATCATCAACAGATATAACCTTGGTTGAATTTATTAATACAAATGACCCTTCTGAAGCAAGAATCCATCTTCAATCGACAATTGTAATGAATATATTGTGGCAATCTAAAACAGTCCTATATGAATTGGGTTTTAATTTGTATCAAGACCCTTTTATAACAAATAATGTGATGGACAAAGCTCAAATCAGGACATATCAGTCTACCAAGAATAGAGAATCGAATCAGATTGTAAACTCTGCTCCACGAATGGTGGCATTTCAGGACTACTTTGCTAGATCATAATATAATGCCGGTACAGGTAGCCTACTCTCGTGGAATACGAGAGGACATAAGCATTTATTTGACCTTGCTAGTAGAGATTTGGCAACTTATGATCTGGTAGCCTTACAGGAAACCTGGCTTGTTGACTGCCCCATCTGGACGTCCTATGATGTAATTATAACTCCGGCCATTCAACATCACAGAGGTCGTCCCAGTGGTGGTCTATTGCTTGCAGTCAAGAAAGCTACAGGTTTTGTAAAAATTAGTCTCTCCATCCTCATATTTTCAAATTGTTAGACTTCAGAGAGGTGGTGAGCTTTTGGTTATTGTCAACATTTATTGGAGCAGAGGTAATATGACCGCAGAATCTTTTTTTGGGTCACTAAATTCGATTCTCGATCGCCTGACTTTTGACGGTAACATTTGTCAAACCGTCATAGTAGGGGATTTAAATCTCCATTTGTTATCACAAACTTATACTGAACATAATGATGATGAATTAACTTGGACAAATATGATGCACGAGAGAGGATTTGTAATGCTGAATGGTGCCATCGTAGGGGATATCCCTGCTGAGTATACATGGAGTAGAGGGTCACAACGGGCAATACTTGACTATGTTTTTGTCCATAAGACATTTTTAAATTATGTACAATCTATGCAAGTGGTTGCAACCGACCATAGTGATCATAATAAGCTAACTATGCGATATTCAAGGTCATCATCTGTAATTTCGCCTATGGTTGAGACCCATCCCTATCCAAATTTTGTAAATAACAGCGGTACGCGAGTGAGATGGAATAGAAATCGACTAAAACAGTTGCATGAGGCCCTGCTTGGGTCTTCTGGGTCAACGGACTGCTATGTTACAGTAATGCACTTGTTTAAGCAGGTAAAACTGCCAGACCTGAGTGTTCGTCATAAACATTGTCATCCCTTTGACCCAATAGTACAGTCTAAGAAAGCTGAATTGCGAAGAGACCTACGTAATTTAAAATTTGTCCCTATAATCCATCGTTTGCTTTTGAAAACAAAATTAAAAGCATCCTATAGAACATGGCTAAAGGGTCAGAGAGCTGTGCGCTATCAGCAAAATGGGGAAACCATGATGTCCCAGATTATTAAGAAATCCACTAGTGGTATATGGGCTTGTCTAAATGAGGCCACGCATAGAACACAGGATGCTGTTCAAATAAATGCTATTCCAAATGCAATCTGGAAAACTTACTGTGAAAAGCTTTATGCATCGTCCTTCTCGAACTTGATTCCAAAGACATACTCCCTAGGCTGGTCCCATTTTTTTACCATCACCGTCAATGATATACTGACATGTATTAAAAACTTGAGTCGCTCGAGGGCAATAGGCCCGGATGGTCTCCATAATAGCACACTTAAAGATCACCCACAAGAATGGGCAATGATCCTCCATCAGATCTTTAGCAAAGTCATCTCGACAGGGGTCATTCCTAAATCTTGGCAGAAGTCCATCATTCTGCCCATATTTAAAAAAGGGAAGCGTGATGACCCAGCTGCTTACCGCCCCATAGCACTCTTGGATTGTCCTGGGAAAATTTTCGCCCGACTAATCCTGAATAGATTTAACATTTGGTTGGAAGAAAATAACTATCGAGACATCTTCCAAACAGGATTTTTGCCTGGAAATGGGACGACTATAAATGTTATTACCCTTACAAGTATTATTCAGAAGGCTTCCCACCAACACCAGCCACTCTATGCAGCATTTATAGATTTTAAAATGGCGTTTGACGCTGTTCCTCGTGAACTTCTTTTTAAAAAACTTATGGATAAAAAATGTCCCTGGTCAATTGTCAAGTGGATAATTGACTTACATACAGATACTTCGATACAAATCAAACTTTCTAGTGAGGGACTATTGTCTGACCCAATTAAGACTGCATGTGGGTTGAAACAAGGTTGTTTGCTAGCTTCTGCTTTATTTACTTTTTTTATCTCAGACATTGGTGTAGACCTCAGTAAAACTGTGGCAGATCCACCCAAAATTAATGGGGTTAATGTTACATATCTACTCTATGCTGATGACATGGTGTTATTCTCAAAGACTCCCAAAGGATTACGGGCACTTTTGTGTGCGTTGGATACCTACACTAAAAAGAACTGTATTTCCTTTAATTTAAGTAAAACAAAGGTTATGCAGTTTGGCAAAAGCATGCAAAGGAAAGCCACCTACAAATGGCCTTTACAAAATGTCAACCTGTCTTCAGTTTCCTCTTACATCTATTTGGGGGTCTTCATAAGTAACTCACCAGATAAGAATGCGAATCATCAACATCTAAAACAGCGTCTAACGACGGCTATATCACAAAGCAGACTAATAAGGAGTAAATATTGTAAGTTTTCAATAGTACCATTATTGGTTTATTATAGACAAAAATGTATTCCGGTAATTCTTTATGGTTCAGAGGCTGTCTTGGGAAAATCATATCAATACTGGGCCATTATGGAAGGATGCTATTGGAAGCGTGTTCTTAACCTTCCATTGTCAGAACCCATTTGCATCCTGCGACACGAGCTAGGACTCCTGTCTTTATATGCCATCTACAAGTGGAGGCTATGCTCGTTGTATCGCAAATGCATATTGAGTGTTAATCAGCCTGGGTTGTTAGGAATGATTGCTATTTACCTTTTAAGATCTAATGATCCATTTGCAGTGTCTTGGAGAAATCAAGCAGAAAAAATCATTATTAATATTGGATTTTCAATGGCACTATTGCTAGGCAATCCCACTAAGGCAAAAAAACGGATATGGGAGGATGACTGGATAAAAACAAGATCTGCATGTCTCCTATACAAAAAGCTTAAGAAAAACCCATTTGCCTTAAAGCGCTATGGGGAAACAGAAAGTTACCTAATGATGTTCCCACATTCCCGACAGCGGGATGATTATTTAAGATTTCGATTAAATATCTGGCCCGTAAAAGAAATTCTGTGCCATCGCAGAATTATCAGAAAAGATGATGCTTTGTGTCGGTTTTGTCAATTAGCCATTGAAACAATGCAACACTTATGTATTGAATGCCAAAGTTTGCAAGCAAAAAGAATTGTGCATTTTGAACATTTATTTACTGGGTACATGACCATGACTCAAACACGTTGCTGGTCTCTCCTATTTAATAGTCAGTTGAAAGTTGTTAGATATGCAATATTGAGTTTTTTGTATAGTTTGGGACTTAAAGGCAAAGTTAGTGTGCAAAGTCACACTGAAGGAAGTTCACTAATCAGGTTTTAGTTACAGGATTTATTTTATTACTTGCTTTTTTTTGAATGCTCTTATCTTGTCTAAAGTGATTAGGTTTAAATCTGTATCTAATTAGTTTGTTGTTATTAACTATGTAAATCTGCATATGGACGTAATTCTTGTTAATATCAATTTTATTTTTCATAATATGTTCTTTTTTAATTTTAAATACGTTATGTTAATTTTGTATGTTGAAAAATCAAGATATACTTGATTAAAACAACTTTTAAATAAAAAAAAAAAAAAAATTAATTCAGACAAAACTGGTGTAGGTCACAGCAGCAGTAGCCGCCCTCCCCACAGAGAGAGAACAAGAGGAGGAGGAAGGGCCCATAGTCATACAAGCAAGGATGGCTGCGAATTGGACAGGAAATGGACAGGAATAGTGGATTGGTGAGGAGCAATATGGAGGGCCACAATGGCAAGTAATGATATGATATGATGATATGATATGGCATTTATAATGCACCTATACAAAAGTGTTTCAAGGTGCAATGAGGTAAGGGAGGGGGAACAGAGGGAAGACGGACAACAATCCTAGTAGGCCAGGTGTCATTCAGATCATGCAAGTACATGGGAAGGGGAAGGAGGAGAAGTGCGGGGGGGAAGCGGGAGAGGACAGTGCAGTACATGGGATAGGACAATAAATAAACAATAAGTAAAAGTACGGCCAGCAGGTGGCAAGTGAAAGAGTAAGTGCAGACGTCCGGTGTCAAGTGCTGGAGAAGTGCCTGTGGAGGAAGAGGTGGGTACAGGGGGTCTAGAGGGAGCATGTACAGATATGGAGGGGATGGAGGACAAGGTCCCAGAGGAGGAGGACAAGGGACATGCTGGAAAAGTGGGAGGTGGGGGCATTTTTCAAGAGATTGTCAAAGCAGGCCCACAGGTACCTATTAAAATGAACAACAGTATGGCCACCCCCACCCAGGAAGCCCACATGGTTTGCCTATGGATGGTGGTAGGAGAGAAGAACAACCCGATCCCAGGTACATAGAAGAACACAGATTACTTCCACAAAATGCACAACACCCACAGTTGCGGAATACATGGCCCGGTTTGCGGAAATCCCTTTTTTACCACAGAAAACAATGCCCCCGCACCTTTCAGAGGAAAAAAAGCAGTAGTGGCAGGTAATGTTTTCGACAATGGGGAGAACACAAATATATTCAGCATAGGACAGCCCACAGAGAGCACTATCATGTCCAGTACTATCAACAACACTCAACACAACTGAGGAACCACTGGTCGGGGTGGAGATAGGGAACAAACAGTTAATTTTTATGGTAGATTCGGGAGCAGAAAAATTGTGCCTAAGAGAGGGCAGGTTTCCATTGTCCAATCATAAAATGGAGACGCTGGGTTTTTCTGGGGCTGTGTTCAAGGTTCCATACACAGAAGAACTAGATGTAACAGTGGGAAGAAAAACAGTGTGAGCACCCCTACTGTATTATGAAGACTCACCCATAAACTTACTGGGGAGGGATCTCCTTAGCAAGCTTAACATGACCATCTCATTCACAGACAGAGGGATAGTGTGCTCAACTCCTGGTATATGTGCAATTCACACCATGCTAGTAATACACACACAAGCCACAGCACAGCAGGTGCGTGGAGCACCTGTAGATCTCGACATGTTCATCCAAGGGTTAAAGGCCTTGGAACGAGTTGTGCCCGAGTTATAACACCAAGAATGGCGAGTGCCATCCGAATTTGTGTTTCATCCTATAGTATGCCCCAAAATAGTAGCAGGGTCAGTGGTGTCCCTAGACTTAAATGGGGTACAGGTGTCATCATAAAGGATAGCAGTGATTGGACTAGACATACATGGGTGTGAATGGCAAACAGTGCTGTGTATAAATGCCAACACAGCCTTGCGAGATCTGTCTGACGAGGACCTTTTCACTGATTCAGACAGTGATGGGGAAATAATAATGGAGATAGCAATTCCCTGTGACATAATTATTCAGATTCAGAGCAGACAAATGCCACTTCTCCTCATGGCCATAGTGAGCGTTCCATAAGCATTTTTCAATGAATACATGCAACATGCACCTCCAGTGGAGTTGTTGCGCGAGGTAACACCTATAAAAATCAAACTCAAGCCAGGGGCATTGTTGCCCGGGTAAAACAGTACCCCCTGTCATGAGAGGCAGAAGAAGAGATAAAAGAAACAATACACGCCCTACTACAGCAAGGGATCATATTACCTTCACATTCTCCCTGTAATACTTGCATCTATCCAATCAAAAAAGCAAAGTGAGGTGTTTGTAGGATAATACAGGATCTATGCCCCCTCAATGATGTCATACAAAAAGAATTCCCACTCATCCCGAACCCTGCATCGATCTTATGCAGCATACCCAATGACGCGGCATGTTTTACAATGGTGGAATTGAAAAATGCATTTTTCTTGGTACCACTGGATCCCGAATCACAATACCTGACAGCTTTTACTCTGGGGGGGAAAAGATACGAGCATTGCAGATTGACCCAGGGATACTGTGAAAGCCCAAGTATATTGAACAGAATATTACATGAAAATCTTGGAAATATTGACACAAAGAGTACGATCATTCAGTGCGTGGATGATCTTTTGATTTGTGGAAACAATGAAGATGAGTGCAGGCAGGATGTGCAATTATTGCCATGCCTGGATATCAGAATATGCAGCATACACAAAACCTCTCCTACAAGCATTAAAGGAAGTACAGAGGTAAAACACAATATTACAATGGACACAAGAAATGGACACAGCCTTCAATACATTGAAAGAACTGATATCTACAGTACCCGTCCTAGGGAAACCAGATTATGAGCACACATTTTATTTATTTTTGCATTGTGATGGGACAATCATGACAGCAGTACTGACACAAAAACATCATTGGGCCACAAGCCTCTAGTGTATTAAAGTGGTATGCTAGACACAGTGAAGCAGGGACACTTTGCTTGTGAACAAGCTCTCGCAGCCGCAGCATTCGCCATTGAAAAAAGTGCAACAATTGTGATGGGATGCTCCATAACTCTATACGTGGAGCACTCATTGTTCGCTATATTTGAAAGATCAAAAAGCACATTAACAACTCAAAGGGCAACAGCATATGAAATAATATTATCGAGCGCCAACATTCACATAGTGCATTGCAAAACAGTGAACCCAGCCACGTTTCTCACAGAAGCATGCACAGCGGAGGATATGCAAAGTCACGATTGTTCCACATATAGGGGTGAAGATGATGGTACACCCACAGCCAATAACGATGCACTTACTGAAGGAGAGGTATATTTTGTAGATTGATCAGCATAAATAAATTGTGAAACAGGCGAGTAACATGCGGGGTGGCAGCGGTACGGTTGGAGGAGGTAGAGTATGAACTGATTGTACAAAAAAGATTGCCTTCCTACTTCTCAGCACAAGCAGCTGGACTAGTGGTGCTAAATGAAGCCCTACATACAGTTAAGGGAAGCGCAGTAAGAATATACACTGACTCAGCATACATGAAAACCACAGTACACAGGGGTCTAGCGCGAAGGGGAAGGAGAGGATTCAGAAGGGCGGATGGGTCTCCTGTACAGAACGCAGAATTACTTGCAGAACTGACCTAGGCATTGAAGGAGCCAACAGTTGTAGCATTGGTAAAATGCCAGGCCCACACAAATAAGAATGACGTCATTTTGTTAGGGAACATGGTAGCGCATGCTGCTGAAAAAGAAGCGTCTTACCTAACAAAAGAAGTAACAGGTGAGTACATATTACAAAGACATTGGAGGAAGATCAGGAAGAAGAATATAACTCTATGCCAGTTCACAAATACTAGAGTTGTAGCAGGATGCACAAGAAGAAGAGAAATAACTATGGGTAAAGAGAGGGTGCATTCCAGCATCTTCACGTTCCAGCCCAAAACGCTAAACAACACATCGCTGCAGACATCCAGGAAAATTGGTTTGCACCAGGGCTACAGGAGCAGATATCAGAAATGGTAATAGAATGTACCACGTGCCAAAAATACAATTCAGGAATGTCATTTAGAACGTTATGGGGAACACTACCAAAACCAATCCGACCATTTCGAGAGTTGCACATAGATTACACAGACATAGGAGAAAGATGTAATGGATCACGATACTTGATAGTGGAGGTCTGCCCATTTTCAAGGTGGATGGAAGCAGGTCCCTGTGCATACCCAGATGCAAAATGTGCGGCAACATTATTAGTGAGGAAGGGCTTTCCCCGTTGGGGAATATGTGATGTGCGTTCCGACAATGGAACACATTTCGTCAATGACCTATTTAAGTCAGTGACAATGATGTTGGGCATCACCCAAAAATTGTGCATCATTTATCATCCACAATCAAATGGCGTTGTTGAAAAAATAAACAGACTTCTTAAAAGTATGCTGTCTAAACTGTGCCACACATTAAAGAAAACATTGGGTATACTGCCTACTGAAGGCAAGCGTCCCCAACCAGCACGATCCTCCCCGCAATGAGAGACAATGACGGACTCTCCCAAGTCGGGAATAAAGCCAAGACAGAGTGCGGGTGAGCTTAAGTGGGAGTTTATCAATCAGAATAGGGCATGCAAAGAACTCTGCAAACTCCGAGAGCGCTCTGTCTGACAATAGCAAAGACAGGCGTATATATTTACAAAAAACGTCATAAGAACCTACATACTATAAGGGGCACAAGTTCGATGGGATTGGGTGGCGATGACTAACTATAGGTGCTGCTGTGATGTGGTTGGCTTTGGCTAGAGGACGTCACTGGTCAGCCTCGTGGGTTGGGCTGGGCCTGGCAGGTTGGCTGAGTTCATCCGGGCGGTGTTGTTGTGCCATCGCGGCCAGTGTCAGAGATGAATGTCTTTTCCTGACTTATTTGCCCTAGGCCATGCACACCGCAGTCATTCAGTCATTGCAATATTATCTTCTTTAGTAAATCTTCCAATAGGTTATTCTACAGGTTAATGCAACACAGGAGGAATGCACCTTGTGAGGGGTCTGATGGTCATTCGTCAGGGCATGGTTACCAGTGTCCTGTTGACCAGAGCCATAGGTTGAGGGGCTAAGCTTCAGGGCATGGGACGGGCGGTACATGCCTTCCTGTCTTGTTAGATGTGGTTATGAATGTGCCGCTGTGTGTTGCCACAGTATTGGGTGTCCTGATTGCACAGGGCCATAAGTCTAAGATGATCCGGTGGGTAGTGGGGTTTACGAGGGGGCGCCTTTGGAAGTGTGTGTTCTGGCAGAGGTTTACTGCTGTGCTGTAAATAATGCAGGTGGCGGGCCGTGGCCTTGGGTGCTGCAGAGGGGGCAACAAATCTTTGAAGCGGCTCCAGTCTGGTTGGGGGAGGTGGAGCAGCGCGGCGTGGGCCTCTGCTCTCATGTTTGTCAGTCTTCGCAGGGTGGGAAGGGCAATGGCCTTGCACATATTCACAAAGGCATCTTCCTCGTGTGTTGCCGGCTTTTAGAGGTGAAAACATCACAATCATTTAAACACTTTATAATATTTGTTTGAATACATTTCAACTTTGCTGGATGTGTCTCGATTATATCCAGTCTGAGCACCTTATTCGTACACTATGTTTTAACAATTACAGTATTTAGTTATATGCATATACATTTGCAGTAAGTGAGGTAGTAGTGAGGTTGGTGGAGTACATAGAAAATGACCCGCCACCGTACGTGACGGTGGTAGCACACAAGGGGCTTAGACATACACGCATGACAAGTGCATTCTCGCACATCCTTCACATGAGCCCTCTGTATGGTTACATTCGTCTTCTTGTGTACTCTAGAAGCATTAGTTCAGTTATGGCGCGGGACCGCGGGGTGTACGGTTTTCAATGATACATATAGAGAATAATCCCCTGGAATGCGTTTATCATTTGCACACCTCTGCAGGGGTGTGGGTCCTTCATTGCTGGTGTCATGTAAACATGCGTTTCTTACAATAATTACACAATTTTACAGGTCTCTTTAGTAGAAGTAGTTTTATGGAAAAGATACACGTATTACACATAGTTTTTGACATTCGTATTTGGGTATTTTTCTGCTGTCATCGGATGACCATTCTACAGTTCTCCCCATCACCCTGGCCTCGCTGACCGGGTCATGCTGGGAGCAGTGATACACTGTGGACGGTGAAATGTTACAGTGTTAGTATCTTATGCTAGCTCATGTCCGTTTTGTTCGTGGGAACGGGCTCACAGCGGATCTGCCAGGGTGCTGCGGCGACAGGGATAATTGAAACTCTCCGAGGGTGGGGGCCGCGCTACAGTGCGCTGAGCTCACACCATCTTTGATAGACAAAATGGTTTCTGGGCCTAGCTAAATTCAATACGTGTGGGCAATGTCTTCAGCAGGTGAACCCTCCACCACCTGGGCCCGGGTGGTCTGAGGGGACGCCCAATGAGCCATGGCCCTCACCTGGGGAGGGGATGTAGGCAAGGAGGGTTTTTTGGACCACTCCTCCCCTACATTTCCCCCCTTTCGTTACTTAAGTAACGAATTCTTTAACTCATTCAATCTCCTACACTCTTCTTCGTCCATAACTGCTTCATCCCATGCTGGTGTACCTTTTATAGGCATCCAGGCTCTGCACACCCCCCCTTAAGCTCTCACCCCTACTAGCATATTCATCTGGGGTACAGGTTAGGTATATACATCCGCTCTCTCCTTCCAAGTCTACCCACACCTCCTGATACCATTCTAGTATACGGGGCTCTCTGATGGTGGTGTGCCATATTTTGTCTATGATATCCTTGTCATGATACCTGGGCACTAGCTGATACCTGGGTGTATCATCAATTCCAGTTTGTACCTGCACTTCCTGCATAGTTTGCATTGTCCCACGGGTGTTGCCCATTGTCACCATCATCATTGCACCTAGGTACTGCGTTAGCACAACATCGAAGACCCACCTGGCACATGCAAAAAATTAAAAGGAGGAACACCACAGCTGGCATCAAAAATTTCACAGTCGTTCCAAGCCATGAGGGGACCCAGGAGAAGATGTTGTCGAACCACGTACTGTCTTTTGCTCCACCTTCCATTTTCATTTTTTCTCCTAGGTTGTGTACTGCTTCGATCACATGGGACAGGGAGCCGTTCTCTGCGTCTTCAGAAGGTACGAAAGTGCAACAGGCACTTCCGATTTTTCGGCAAACACCTCCATCCATTGCCGTCAACAGGTCCAAGACATACCTGTTTTGCATGGTCATCAGCCGTAAAGCCCTTAGTTCCACTTTTATTACGTTGAACCCTTCTTCAGTGTCATTTGCCAGCTGAATCAATTCCCAACGTGTTATCTGGAGCCATTTTGCGTTTGCCCTTGCTTGGACACTTGAGACGAGTGAGGCAAAGATTGTTTCTGCTGAGCTGAATAATCGATATCTGTCTGGGATCTGAGCCAACAGTTCTGATGATGCCTTTGATATGTAGTTCGATGCTCGTTTGTTACGGGTCAGCACCTCTTCCTTGCTCCCGGACGACAAGACATACATCCGTGACTCCGCTGTCGGCTGGGCTGCACTCTGTTGTATGCGTTCCTGTGCCCTTTTGCTCCCATAGATGTGGCTTTCTGGAATTACCATTAGGGCTGAGTGTAGAGTGGCCATTGAGCAGCTGCCACTCCATGATGAGGGAAGGTGCAGGTATGCCTGGTTGCCGCATACCCAGTACGTGTCCATCAGGGCCGCTGTCCCTTTTCTCAGATCTGGGATGGTGAGGGTCTTGTTACAGTTCTTGTTTGTCCCCATGGAGGTTTTCCCTTCTCCTTTAAAACATAGTTCATAGTCTATTTCGTTCTGTAGTTTGAAGGGTTTTTCAATGGCGGTCACCCAAGTTAGTTTTGAAATGTGTTCCTTCCATACTGGTGTGCATGTTTCTTCTATCCATTGCAATTTCTCCGGTGCCACACCTCTTAGTGCTTCAGCTTTACACATTACTTCTTCATCCTTCCACTTGTTGTCCGAAAAAAGTGTCCCTTGTATTACAAAAAATGGTTCCTCCAGACATACCACCCCTGCCGTCTTCGGGTAGCAAGTTTTCTCGTTCTGCAGCATTCTGAAAGTAACTCCATGTGCCTGGAAGGTGTTCTTAATCCTGCATAACGTAAGATGGAGGCACTGGGCATCTATAATTGGCAACTCTTTGGGTAGCAATAGTTTGGGTGTACCTGAAGCATGGGGAATGAGGGAGCAGACATAGCAGCTCTCGTTTGTTGTTTGTTTAGCTGTTGCACTCATATCCGCATACCATTTATTCGTCTGGTGGGGGTGTCGTGGGTCTTCCATTCTATCTAATCCTAACCCATAGTACTCATCATACTTCCTCCTCTCCGCTCCCCTTTTCCTTCTGTTATTTATTTTCCTAATGTACTTCCCGGCTTCAAGGGTGACAGACACAGTAGACCCCCCTTTCTCCTTCCCGCCCCCCTTCACCCAATCATCATATAATATTTCATGTGTTGCTTTCATCCTTCCATTTTCTTCCATCCTATTAGTTGACAATGTGTCTATAGCTATGGGGGCAGGTTGGCTGGTAGGGGTGTTATACAACCAGGATATGGCGGAGGGGTTTCGGTCGTTCAGACTGTGAGCATTGTAATTGGATATCTTTGGCGGGGATACTGTGTTATTTTGCATTTCAACCTGTGGCTCTTCGTTTTTTATCATGACAGCATTGGATGGTGTTGTATAATAACCCCATACAAGTTTTGTCCCGTCCCATACCAAGAAGTCACCTTCCTTAGTATTTACACTCGTGGTTGCATTACTTACAGTAGTGCTGTTAGTCCCTCCCCCCTCGTTCATCTCGATAGAGATGAACGCTACAAACCAATATGTAACCAGGCCAAACATTATTAGAAAAAACAACGTAATGCACACAGTTAATCCACACTCATACGAATATCTGCATCTCTCATTTAATAATTCTCTCATTCTACTAATTCTATCCTTTGCAGGCTGCCCGTTAGATGCCATGGTAGTTCCTGTTCGAGATATAAAAGTGCATTAAGTGCATGCATGTAAACATTTTGCTGGCACCATCATTGCCAATATATATTGACGGGGAATGGAAGCGGGTAGGGTTGCAGGGAAGGGTATTCACAGACAAGGGTGTAAACACGTCATAATTTGATCACTTCATTAGTTACATATAAGTCCACAAGATAAAAAGAAAAAACGTTTTTTTTTTTTTTTTTCCGTAACATCTTAAAAAGAATGCAAGTATACTTATCAGTCATTTTCCCATTCAGGTCCATTACTGTCACACATACACAAGTTCATATTCAGACATTCTGCTCAGCTGCATCGTTTGCTGTTGTCTGTGCCTCCTCATCTACCTCCTCTTGCACATTACTATATACATATACTATATAAAGCTGAATATAGAAGTGTGCCTATTATCCTCTTTGTGCAAAGTGGAAGTTAGAAGTGTGCCTTATAGCGTGCCTTAGTTGAATTTAGAAGTGTGCCTGATAGCATGCCCTGGTTGTACTTAGAAGTGTGCCTTGGCTGATTTTAGAAGTGTGCCTAATATCCTCTCGGTACAAAGTTGATTCTAGAAGTGTATATAACAACAACACTCTGGCATAACAGGATTTGACAGTGTCCCCAATAACGTCAATGTGCCAAAGTCTAGAAAGTCTGCCTTATGTCGGGTGAGCGGGTGAAGTGGATGCCCTATATCGGGTGAGTATGTGGATGGAACGGGTGAAGTATGTGGTTGGAACAGATGAAGTATGTGGATGGAACGGGTGAAGTATGTCGATGGAACGGGTGAAGTATGAGGATGGAACGGATGAACTGATGTAGAATGGGTGAAGTGGGTGGAACAGGTGAAATGGTAGAACGGATGAAGTAGGTGAATGAACGGGTGATGTGCTTGGAACCGGCGAAGTGGGTGGAACTAATGAAGTGCATGGAACGAGTGAAATGGTTGCAATTAGTTAAGTGAATGGAACTTGTGAAGATGACGCATGTGGATGGATGACGCTTGGAGTAAGGATAATATGGGTAGAACGAATGAAACGAGCAGTGTGAAGATGATGTATGTGTATGGATGATGAATGAAGAAAGGATAACGTAGGTAGAACGAATGAAAGGAGTAGTGCATAAAATGGTGGAGTGCATAAAATGGTTGAAGGACATGGAACGGATGGGAGTGCATGGAACGGATGGGAGTGCATGGAACGGATGGGAGTGCATGGAACGGGTTGGAGTGCACAGAATGGCGTGATGTACATGGAATGGTTTGGAAGGCATGGAACATCTGAAAGAGCTTTGAAAGGAACGGTCTGAGTGTTTGAAATGGTCGTAATGCACGGAACAGCCGGAGTACATGGAACGGATGAAGTTCATAGAACTATTGGAGTGGATGCAATCTCAAGCACCTACAGTAAACCACCATATTCACTTCTCCACGCTTACTCTCTTCTTTACACCACCACTCAAATAGAACACAGCGATACTATGACACCATTCGGTATAACTGTTCTCATACCAACATCTGCCTCAAACCCCCATCACTCTAACTAAACACTGCTGGTTGCACACCCCCCAGCCAGGCGTTCTCCTCAGGCCCAACGCAGCCACAATCAGTCTGGATAAATCCTGCCAGAACGAACACATACTATTGACCTCTCAACCACCACACCTACCGCTAAGAAGCAGCTATTTCACGAATGCCACACCAGCTGCACACATATCCGGTGCTCACACGCACCTTTGACTCTCTCTACTCTCTCTACTGACTTGAACTTCGGTTCCCAAGGGCGTTCAACCTACCAGCGCCTTCAGACCATACCAATGGTACATAAGGCGCTATATAAATGCAAAGTAACATAACATAACATAACATATGCTTTTCGTACATCTGTCAAGTGTACCCAGTATTTTAAGCCCTTCACTTTTACTGCCGTGGGCGTGCAGAACACTACCTCGTATGGGCCATGGAACCGTGGTGCATTCCATCGACGCACAAAGCTCCTGACATAAATGAATTTGCCCGGCATCAGCTGTAGCTGTTGCTCAGGCTCCGTGATAGACCCTGTTATGTTTCCCTCCTCTCTCGTGAAGGGTGGAGAGAGATGCTTTGATATTGCGCGCGCTGCCCTTGTCAATTTCTTCAAATAGTCTGTGAACACTTCTCCCAATATCGCGGCGCTCCTGTGTGCATCTGAGTGTTCGCGCAGTGGAGAGTGTGCTGTGCTCATTCGTCTCCCAGTCACGATCTCGTGCGGGGACAAATGGTGGTCTTTGCTTGGCTGATTTCTCAGCTCAAATAGCGCAAGGGGCAGACAGTAAATCCAATTCTTTTTCAATGAAAAGCATAGTTTTGATAACCTCCCTTTTAACAGTCTGTTCATCTTTTCCACTACGCCATTACTTTGAGGATGATAAATCGAACACAATTTATGTTTTATTCCCAATAATGTAGTAACTTCCTTGAAAAGCTCATTTACGAAGTGAGTGCCATTATCTGAGCGAATAACGTCACAAATTCCCAAGCGCGGGAACACTTCCCTCACTAGGATCTTTGCAGCGCTCTTGGCATCAGGTCGTGCACATAGTCCTGCTTCTACCCACCTTGAGAATGGGCATACAACCACGATCATATACCGTGCTCCATTACACCTTTCCCCCATGTCCGTGTAATCAATATGTAGCTCTCTGAATGGGCCAATGTGTTTCGGAATTGTTCCCCGTAGCGTGCGTAATGTCATTCCTGAATTGTATATCTGACATGTTGTGCATTCCATCGCTAATCGAGATACGTGCTCCTGGAGACAGGGCACGAACCATTCTTCCTGTATTTCTGCTGCGATGTGCTGTTTGGTATTGTGTGCAGGGAAGTGTAGTTGTTGGAATGCAATTTCCAATAACTTGATTGGCATTACCACTTTCCCTGAGTTATTTTGCCGCCACAGTAAGTCTGTTGCCGACTTGCTGCACCCTCGTTTTGTCCACATCAATTTTTCGTCTGCACTAGCTCCTTCCTGTAATTCTAGTATTTGTGATATAGGCATCATATTGTAGCCTTCTGGGAGCTCTTCGTTTGTCTTGTGCTGCAGCATGTACTCACCTGCTTCATATTTCTGAAAATAGGAAGCCTCCTTGGCGGCAGCGTCCGCTGCCGCGTTTCCCAAAGACACAACGTCTGTGTTGGATGTATGTGCTTGGCACTTCACTATTGCTACCGCAGTTGGGTTTTGTAGGGCCTCAATTAAATCGTTCAACAATTCTGCATGCTGTACTGGTGTTCCGTCTGCCCGTCGAAATCCCCTCCGCCCCCATCTTGCTAGACCTCCATGTACTGTCGTTGTCATGTAGGCTGAGTCTGTATATATTGTCACTGCGCAACCCTTTGCTGCATGTAGTGCTTCTATGAGCGCAATCAGTTCTGCTGCTTGTGCGGAGTAATGTGATGGGAGGCGGTACTGTACTAGTGTTTCATATTCACCGTCTTCTAACCTCACCACTGCCATGCCAACATGTTTTTCTCCCGTGTCCACATCAATGGATGCAGACCCATCCACGAAGTACACTTCCCCCTCGCTCAGAGCGTTCTCACACACCACTGTGTCCTCCCCTCGTTCTCCTGTGTGAGTTGCACAATCGTGGTCCTGCATGTCCTCTAGTGTGCATGCTTCTGTAATGAATGTTGCGGGGTTCACTGTCTTGCATCTCACCACATGGATATTGGCGTTAGACAATATGATCTCATAGGCTGTTGCCCGCTGTGTTGTCAGTGTGCTTTTTGACCTCTCAAGTATTGCAAATAATGAATGTTCCACAAACAATGTCACAGGGCATCCCATTACTATTGTGGCACTTTTCTCAATCGCGAACGCGGCTGCAGCGAGTGATTGCTCGCACGCGAAATGGCCTTGCATCACGGCATCTAAAGTACCACTAAAGTAAACCAAAGGCTGGTGTCCTAGGGACGTCTTTTGTGTCAGAACAGCTGTCATGAGTGTTCCCTTGCAGTGCGAGAATAGGTACAATTCGCGCCCATAATCAGGATTTGCTAGTACTGGAGCGCTTGAAATTAACTCTTTTAATGATTTGAATGACGCGCTCATTTCTTCTGACCATTCTATTTTTTTATTTTCCTGTTGTGCTTCTTTGAGTGCTTGTAGTAGGGGTCTCGTGTATGCTGCATAGTCTAATATCCATGCTCGGCAATAGTTGCACATTCCCAGGAACTTCTGCATGTCTTTCACTGTTGTGGGTTCTCCTACTGATCTTATCGCTTCTACCCTGTCGGGGATTATTCTTTTTCCATCTTTTGATATCAGCTGTCCCAAGTATAAGACCTCTGTCAGACAGTACTGTAGCTTTTCCTTGTCCACCTTGTACCCCTTATTGGCCAATAGAGTCAGGAGCGTTGTTGAATCCTTTCGACACGTTTCTTTGTCTTGTGCACACACTAGTAAATCGTCTACGTACTGAATGATCGTACTCTCAACTGATAGGTTTCCCAAGTCTTCATGCAATATGCGGTTGAATATGCTTGGGCTCTCACAGTATCCCTGCGGTAATCTGCAGTGTTCATATCTCTTTCCCCCCAGTGTGAATGCTGTCAGGTATCTACTCTCTTCAGCCAGGGGGATTGAGAAAAATGCGTTTTTCAAGTCAACTACTGTGAAGTGTGATGCCGCTTTTGGGATGCTGCATAATATTGATGCAGGGTTCGGGACCAAAGGGAACTCTTTCTGAATTACATCGTTTAAGGGGCGTAAATCCTGTATCATTCTCCAAGACCCTCCCTTTCTTTTTTGATTGGATAAATACATGTGTTACCTGGGGAGTTTGAAGGCACTATTATCCCTTGTACTAGTAGTGCATCTATTGTTTCTTTTATCCCTTGCTCAGCTTCACGGGACAATGGATACTGTTTCACTCGGGGTAGAATTGCTCCTTGCTTTAGTCTTATTGTTACAGGTTGTACTCCATGCAACAGGCCTACATCATGGGGGCCTTTTGTCCACAAATTATTTGGTACGAGTCTCATGTCATCATCAAAGAATGACGGCGATGCTCCTACCACTGCCATCAGTTGAGCGGGGATTTCCCTAGCTTGAATCAAAATGTCACAGGGCATCGCTATTTCCATTACAATTTCACCATCCCCCTCTGCATCTGAAAAGAGATCCTCATCTGTTAACTCTCTTAGGGCGATGTTGGCATTCGTGCACAATACTGTACGCCATTCGCATCCTTCCATATCTACTCCAATCACCGCAATCCTTTTTGCTGACACCTGTACAGCGTGCAAGTCTAATGATACCACTGACCCTGGTGCTGTGTCGGGGCACACTATGGGGCAGAAGAGGAATTCTGCTGGAATCCTCCAATCCATCTTCCTCAGCTCTGGAACTATGAGGGCCAATGTATTTAGCCCTTCAATAAACATTTCCTCGTTTTCTGGCAAACCTCGTACTTCTTGTGTGGTCGTGTGGGCATGTACTACCAACATTGCACGCAATGGGCATATTCCAGGTGTTGAACACACTATACCTCTCTCAGTGAATGATATGGTCATGTTGAGTTTACTCAGGAGATCCCTTCCTAGTAAATTTATTGGTGAGTGTTCATAATACAGTAAGGGTGTCTTTACAGTCTTCCCCCCCACCGTTACGTCCAATGCTTCTGTATAAGGAACTTCAAGTACAGCCCCAGAGAACCCCTGCGTCTCTAACTTCCGGTTAGATAACGGGAACCGGCCCTCCCTGATACATGATTTCTCCGCTCCCGAATCCACCATGAATATGAACTGCTTGTCTCCTATCTGCGCCCCTACCAATGGTTCCTCTGCTGCATCGTAGGTGGTAGATAGAACTGGACACGCAAGTGTTCTCTGTGGGCTGTCCTATGCAGGGTGTCTCATCGCCCCCTCTTCATTAAAGACACTTCCTGAAACCACTGACACTCCGTTGTAAGGTGCTGGTGCGGGGGCCCCGTTTGCTGTTGTCGCAAAAGGGTTGCCTGGTGTGTACTGCATGTTGTCATTGTTTTGTGGGTGGTTCTGTGTTCTATACTGGTGCCCCTGTTGTTGCTCATTATTACTTTGGCTTGGGTTTCTCGGGTGTTGTTGTCCCATTGGAATACCATATTGGCTCCCCGGGTGGGGATGGCCATACTGTTCTACCTCTTGGAACCCGTTATTGGGCCTGGCTCTGCACTCCCTAGAGTAATGTCCCCATCTTCCACAGTTCCAGCAACTCCCTTGTGCACCTCTAGGGCCCTGCCATCCATTTCCTCCCATTCCCCCGTACTCCGGTCCACCTCCTCTTCGGCCTCTGTACCCACCTCGTCCCCCTCGAGGGGTCCACTCTTGCCACTGCGGACCTCCGCCTTGCTCCTGCTCGTTCCACTGCCGCTGTCCTGCTCCAGCCCAATTAGTTGCCATCCTTCCTTGTATTGCTATCAGCCCCTCCTCCTCCTCATCTCCCTCCCTGCCGTGGGGGAGTGCGGCTACAGCCGCTGCGACCTTCACTAACTTTGTCTGCACTAGTTTTGCTTCGTCTGCCAATCTCTTCTGCGCCACCTCCTTCTCCCTTTCCTTTATTCTCTTACAATGGTGTACTATTATGCTCTGGATCTCAGGCCATCCCTTTGCCTCAATACCTGCTATCTTGTCGAGCGCCTTTTGCACTTCCTTTGGGAGCCCTCTTTTTATAATGAAGTAAAATAAAGATGTCGATTGATACCAGGGCGTGCCCGTTTCTGTTCTCCACATCTCTTGGACCCGAAAAATGTAATCCATAGCCTCCTCCCCGTCATTCATTGTACACTCCATTACTGACTGTAAGTCTGGTGTATCTGGAAACGTTTCTCGCAAGGCATCCCACACCCTTGCATGCACTGTGTTAAAGGAGGCCCCGTCATGGCGGTCGCAATCTAATGTTACTCCCGGGAAACCGGCCTTGACCCATACTCTATCAGCCTGATCCCCCACTGCTGATACAAGCAAGCTCTTCACATCTCCTATTTCTAGGGGTACCCCGGCAGTGTGTTTCTCGAAGGCGTATATCCACTTACTTGCCCCTCCCGATAACTGGGGCAATAACTTTAATAAATTGGCTTTATCCATCTGAGCCCATGGGATATAATTCGGCCTCCCTCCTCCCCTATGTATCAATGGGAGCTGTAGCCTTCCTTTTGTCGTTGCATCTACACCCGTTTTGGCTGCTGAGGTTCCTAGTGATGCCATTTTCCCCACCCTATTCCTTAATCGCCCTGTCCACTCATCATCCAGTGTTCTCATTGAACATGTACCATCCACCCCTTCACTTCCCCCACCCATTGCCATGCTCAAACTGTCGCTTTCTTCTAAATCGTCCCTTATATCACATAATAGTTCCTCTCTGTCCCCTATAGGCCTTTCTTCATTATCAATACCTCCCTCTCGTGTCCCTACTTCTATTATTCGTCTCGGTTCTTCCTCAATTCTGAACAGTATCTCACCTTTTTTCCACCCATCTTCAAGTGTTCTATTCTCACTCGGCGCTCTAGACGTGCGCCCTGATCTTGCTGCATTAAGTGCTGTTTGTTCACATATGTCTTTTATCCTCGCGAGCTCATCTTTTGCTATTGAGAGTCTTGATTGTAAATCATCTGCTAGCTTTTCTATATCCACCCTTTGTGTACATGCCTGGGCTCGCTCCCTTGTACTTTCATATGGCGGGGGTGCCGTTGGCCGGTTGAGTGTAGTATTTGTCAGGGGAGGAGGGACATAAGTGGGGTCACTGTACCCTTCTGCGGGCACAGGCTTGTTTAATATCGGGTACAAGCTTATTACCTCTACTTGTGGCTCTACATTTGACGATTCTTTACCATCTTTCTGTATCATCAGTGGATTGTCAGTGGTGGAGGGTAGGTCAGGATTTAATGCTGGTGCTTTAGGCGGTGGTATCTCTTCAAATAACCTCCAGAGATCTAATATTTCCCTCCTATTGTGCAACTGCTTCCCCTTGTATTTCAAACAAATGCATGTGGCCACCATATCCAGAACACTTTTGTCAAATGACCCTCCCTCGGGCCATATCTGGGGTAACCCTTCTCCCTTCAGCTCTGTTATCCACTGGTCATGATATTTCTTAATTCGCTCCGCGTACCCTGGTAGGTTCTTACAGATATGTGATAAGGGTGTTTCGGCCCCCATCTTTGTGTTTTCCTAGTACTTGTCTATCTCTGTGTGTCCACAATTACAATGTAAACCTATTACCAATATGGGTGTCCTCTTCTATTTCACATTCAATAATGGGCTCCTTTGTGCTCTTCCCCCTGCCTGCGCAATCAAAACTGGCTGTACACAGTCTCTATGTTATTCTCTTGGGGGGGGGGGGCACATACAAGGGCAAACCATCAGTGATTTTGACAATATTAACCCGGAAATCAAAAAGGTACCCACTCACTTCACCTTGTCATTTTTGTCTTCAAGAAGCTTTATCCGGCCACACTTACCATGAGCATTCAATTACCATACATTTATAACCATTTTACACACCCACAGCACCAAATTGTCTTCCGACGCATACGAGGTGCACACACCTCTCTGTAACACTCTATTCACAATTCAAGCTGCCCTCCCTTTCCTCCCTAGCCGGCTGTCCCTGTCCGTCTTATTTAGATATATGGATGCGTGTATATATATATATATATTGGTCTGCTCTTCCCTCTTGTAGTAGGACTCTCTCTCTCTTTTACTTCCTCCCTAACGTTTTGTACTGATCTCACTTTTAATTTCCCCCCAAGCCTAAAGAAAAGAATAGAAAGAAGAAATAGCGTCACTAATATATTCTCTGTGTCCCCCTTTGCCAGACACTTTTATCTTATTATCCTCTTCTTCATATATTCCCAGTACTAGTCAAGATAGCACTATGCGGCGCCGCCTTCCACCCCCTTTCGGAGCTAGGTTCCCGTCACTTTTATCTCTTATTCACCTCTTAATCTTAATGGCCATATGCAAAGAAAAAGCAAAGAAATTTTAGGATGATCCTTAGATCTGCGTACCCCCTTTTCTACCCCTCTTCGTTCTCTGTCCTAGATTTCTTCCCCCACTCCCTTTACGATCGCTCGCACTCAATACTCACGTGCCCGTCTTGAACCGATAGTCTCCGAAACTGGGTCCGTCCAGGCAGTGTTGCCGTCCGCTCAACAGTCAGCCCCGACTCCGGCGAGCGGTACTCAAAGGGGATTTTTCAACTGGGATCCCGTACCCTCTCTCTATTGAGTGCGCACTTCTTAGTGTACCGGTCGCCGTTGGCGGGCAGCCTCCCGGAGCCAGCGCACCGTGCGTATCCCTTTTCGACCAGAGATTCTCGTGCCAAACGGGGACGGTAATGTTAGGTTGGGAAATAATAATAATAATAATAATCACGCTTTCGGGGTCACCACTGAAGGCAAGCGTCCCCAACGAGCACGATCCTCCCCGCAATGAGAGACAATGACAGACTCTCCCAAGTCGGGAATAAAGCCAAGACAGAGTGCGGGTGAGCTTAAGTGGGAGTTTATCAATCAGAATAGGGCATGCAAAGAACTCTGCAAACTCCGAGAGCGCTCTGTCTGACAATAGCAAAGACAGGCGTATATATTTACAAAAAACGTCATAAGAACCTACATACTATAGGGGGCACAAGTTCGATGGGATTGGGTGGCGATGACTAACTATAGGCGCTGCTGTGATGTGGTTGGCTTTGGCTGGAGGACGTCACTGGTCAGCCTCGTGGGTTGGGCTGGGCCTGGCAGGTTGGCTGAGTTCATCCGGGCGGTGTTGTTGTGCCATCGCGGCCAGTGTCAGAGATGAATGTCTTTTCCTGTCTTATTTGCCCTAGGCCATGCACACCGCAGTCATTCAGTCATTGCAATATTATCTTCTTTAGTAAATCTTCCAATAGGTTATTCTACAGGTTAATGCAACACAGGAGGAATGCACCTTGTGAGGGGTCTGATGGTCATTCGTCAGGGCATGGTTACCAGTGTCCTGTTGACCGGAGCCATAGGTTGAGGGGCTAAGCTTCAGGGCATGGGACGGGCGGTACATGCCTTCCTGTCTTGTTAGATGTGGTTATGAATGTGCCGCTGTGTGTTGCCACAGTATTGGGTGTCCTGATTGCACAGGGCCATAAGTCTAAGATGATCCGGTGGCTAGTGGGGTTTACGAGGGGGCGCCTTTGGAAGTGTGTGTTCAGGCAGAGGTTTACTGCTGTGCTGTAAATAATGCAGGTGGCGGGCCGTGGCCTTGGGTGCTGCAGAGGGGGCTACAAATCTTTGAAGCGGCTCCAGTCTGGTTGGGGGAGGTGGAGCAGCGCGGCGCGGGCCTCTGCTCTCATGTTTGGCAGTCTTCGCAGGGTGGGAGGGGGAATGGCCTTGCACATATTCACAAAGGTATCTTCCTCGTGTGTTGCCGGCTTTTAAACACTTTATAATATTTGTTTGAATACATTTCAACTTTGCTGGATGTGTCTCGATTATATCCAGTCTGAGCACCTTATTCGTACACTATGTTTTAACAATTACAGTATTTAGTTATATGCATATACATTTGCAGTAAGTGAGGTAGTAGTGAGGTTGGTGGAGTACATAGAAAATGACCCGCCACCGTACGTGACGGTGGTAGCACACAAGGGGCTTAGACATACACGCATGACAAGTGCATTCTCGCACATCCTTCACATGAGCCCTCTGTATGGTTACATTCGTCTTCTTGTGTACTCTAGCAGCATTAGTTCAGTTATGGCGTGGGACCGCGGGGTGTACGGTTTTCAATGATACATATAGAGAATAATCCCCTGGAATGCGTTTATCATTTGCACACCTCTGCAGGGGTGTGGGTCCTTCATTGCTGGTGTCATGTAAACATGCGTTTCATACAATAATTACACAATTTTACAGGTCTCTTTAGTAGAAGTAGTTTTATGGAAAAGATACACGTATTACACATAGTTTTTGACATTCGTATTTGGGTATTTTTCTGCTGTCATCGGATGACCATTCTACAGTTCTCCCCATCACCCTGGCCTCGCTGACCGGGTCATGCTGGGAGCAGTGATACACTGTGGACGGTGAAATGTTACAGTGTTAGTATCTTATGCTAGCTCATGTCCGTTTTGTTAGTGGGAACGGGCTCACAGCGGATCTGCCAGGGTGCTGCGGCGACAGGGATAATTGAAACTCTCCGAGGGTGAGGGCCGCGCTACAGTGCGCTGAGCTCACACCATCTTTGATAGACAAAATGGTTCCTGGGCCTAGCTAAATTCAATACGTGTGGGCAATGTCTTCAGCAGGTGAACCCTCCACCACCTGGGCCCGGGTGGTCTGAGGGGACGCCCAATGAGCCATGGCCCTCACCTGGGGAGGGGATGTAGGCAAGGAGGGTTTTTTGGACCACTCCTCCCCTACACTACCATTGGCCCTATTTGACTTGAGAAACCAGCCTAGTAAGGACCACCACTTGTCCCCCCATGAGATAGTAACAAGTAGACACATGCACACGGCGCACTCCCCCTTACGAAGACAGTCAGATTCACACAGCAGTGCAACAGTACTAGGGAAAGAATTCCAAGAGTATATGAGATAACTTAAAAGAGCAGCACGCCTGATTGCAAAGCAACTAGCACACCCCTTCACACAAGAAACAGCGAATGACACAGTAACACCAGCAACAGATAGCCCAAGCTGTCAGCTAATGCTATGGGAGATGGCATATGTGAGAAGCTTTGTGCGTCAGTAGAATGCACCAAGATTCCATGGCCCATATGAGGTAGTGTATTGCACACCTACTGCAGTAAAGGTAAATGGCCTGAGGTATTGGATTCATTTGTCCAACGAACGCAAGGCATACGACAGTGTAGGGCAAAATGAAGAAGGAAACAGGCTTTCAATAAGCAACACAAACACAATAAGAGAGAGCAAGTATAATACAGCTGTGAGAGCAAAAAGAAAAAGGAAATGACAGATATTTGAAAGAAAAGTAGGGAGAAAAATGGTAATGAGAATAATGAAACGATGTGTAAATAATGTATTATAAAACATGCATTGGTAGATACTTCCTCTCTTTCTCTCTCTCTCTCTCTCTCTCTCTCTCTCTCTCACTATGTTTCATGAATAATTGTATGTAGGGTTAAAAAAGTTATTAATTGAGACAAAATATGTATGAAGTATAGAGAAGGCTAAACAAAAAAAATTGTGCAAAAAATAGAAGAATGTATACTTAACACCCATTTATATCTCATTCTGTAGGAATACCAATGGCAATGGAGTGGGCCCCCAATGACAAAACAGTACTTTAGATAGAAATAGGAATAGACAATTTAATTCAAAAGTTATTTGTATGAATCTGGTCTTTTTGTTGTACAGTAATTTTCTTTTCATTGATGTTTGGCCTTGTGTTGTATTGGGCCATAGCATTCATATCTATTCATATGAATGAGGGGGGAGGCACAAAACTGGTGAAACAGGGCACCCATATTATATGGGATGGCCTCAAATTGATCTGGGCACACAGAACCCATAAAAATGGCTTGCACAATGACAATTATACAACCAGAACTCCTGTACCTGCAAATCCCACGGCCCGCTATAATGAATCTGAGTTCAGTGTTTATGACATGAATGACCCAGACCCTTCCGTATTAAATACCTCAGACATAATTGCACAACACACATCAGACACAAATAGTGTGAGAAATATTGATAAAAATACTGTTGAAAAATATTTTGCACTATACAATTAGTGGGAAAAGGGGGGCAGGAAGGATATTTGCAAACCAATATGAGGGGGAAAGAAAAGCACTGGGAGGCCCTGGGGAAAATAAAAGGTGAAAAAGGGGGTGGGACGGAAAAGATATGGTGAGTACCATGGACTGGGATTGGATACAATAGAAGACCCGCAGCACCCACACCAATCTGATAAATGGTATGCAGATATGAGCACCACCGCAAAACAAACAACAAATGAGAGTTGCTATGTGTGTTCTCTGATACCCATTGCCTTGGGTAGTCCTAAAGTTCTGCTTCCACAAGAGTCACCTGTTGTAGAAGCACAGTGTCTCCTTCATCTTGCACTATGCAGAATAAAAAATACTTTTCAAGTACACACTGTTTCATTTGAAATGTTGCAGAATGAGAAGACATGCTACGCAAAACCACAAGGAGCAATCTGCCGGAAAGAACCTTTTCTGGTGATTAAAGGAACATTATATTCCGATAATAAGTGGCAAGATCATGCGCCACGATATGGACCCAACACATCACAAAGCTCACATGGGTAACGGCCCCCAAAAAGCCATTCAAACTGCAGAAGGAGATATCCTATGAGCTGTGCTTCCATGGAGAGGGAAATGTAAATCTGGGAACAAACAAGAACTGTAGCGAAACACTCATCATCCCAGACATGAAAAAAGGAATGGCTGCATTAATGGACACTTACTGGGTTTTTGGCAAACAGGCGTACTTGCACCTTCCACAGTCGTGGAGGGGCACGTGCTCTCTGGCAACGCTGCATTCCGCCCTGATGGTGATACCCAAAAGCCATATCAAGGGGGGAGGAGGCCATCGACTAGCAAAGATCCGGAGCCCCTGCCAACAACTGAAGACACCCCGTATATGCCCTTTCCAAGGATAAACTGCAAAGCACAGTCTTGTGAAAAAGAAGATCATCAAACTATATCTCCAAGGCATCTTCTGAACTTTTGGCACAGATTCCAGATCGATTCCGACTATTCACCTCCGCTGAGACGTTCTTTGCTTCCCTTGTTCCAAGCATCCAGGCATGGGCCAACGCAAAATGGCTCCAAATAATGCACTGGGAAGTGATCCCATTGGCCAACGACATAGAAGAAGGGTTGAACATGATAAAGGTGAAGCTAAGAGCCCTGCGGTTGATGATGATGCAGAACAGGTATGTCCTAGACCTGTTAACAGCTATGGATGGAGGTGTTTGCCAAAAAATCGGGAGCGCATGTTGCACTTCCGTACCTTCTGCAGATGCGGACAATGGAACTCTATCACATGTCATAGCAGCCGTGCATAACCTTGGCGAGCGCATGAAGGAAGAATAAGGAGTGCAGCCCAGCACTTGCTTCAACAACATGTTTTCGTGGATACCATCCTGGCTCGGAATGACTACAAACTATTAATACCCACCATCATTTTTCTTCTTATAATTTTTTATGTTTGCGAATTAGGCCTTAGCTGCGGCACAAATGCATTACCCAACAGTGCACTGATGATGGTGACAATGGGCTGTGCAAGAGGAGTGGTACAGATGACACATGAGGCACAAGTACAAACAGGGGATGACTCAGAGCCAAAATACAGAATGACAGCTATACAGGGTATATTGTAGATAGATTGTATCACACAACAATTAAAGAGCCCCGTGAATTACAATGGTACGATGAAGTGTGGGTTGACCTGGAAGGAGATGGGGGCTGTATCTATATAACTTGCACCCCTGATGAGTACGCCAGAGCAGGAGGAAGCCTGAGGGCAGTATGCAGGGCTTGGATGCCGCAGAAGGGAACACCTGCAATAGCGGAGGAAAATTAGTGGCTAGGAGAACTACAATATTCGTTACTTAAGTAACGAACGGGGGGAATGTGTGGAAGGAAAGATAATTTTTGACCCCCCACTTCATTCCCTTTCCCGTGTGCACTCTATGCTCGCCCCATGGCTGATCACTTGCCTCTGGCCAAAGGTGCCGGGCAGCTTCGTGTCGACTGATAGGTGCATCATCTGTAAAAGGACTAAGAACCGACTTCATTTTGTAACAAACTCCGACTCCATTTTGAATGTGCCCAGGCAGGCCTCAAAGCAAAGACAGCTTACAGGTCTGCAGCTCTCCCGTGGACCCGTGCACAGTTAGCCAGCTACTCCCCCATCTCTTCCCTTCTGGTGTCCCTGCAGCTGCCCTGTTCTCACGGAAGACTGGGCACAAACGGCTACAAACTAAACACTGTATCTCTCACCTTCCTCTTTACATCACTGCCCTGCAAATGTCCGGCCCAGAGCCTGGACCTGGAAAAAAACATTCATCTCCACAAACCTGCCTCATTATTTGCAGATGCTGCCCATAAGATATATAACCTGTATAGCTTCCAAACCTCACACCCTTTTGAAGTGGGAGATGCTTGCCCCACAAATGTGTGCCACCCTGCTTCACCCACAATGCTAATCCCATCTGAGACAAAAAAGTTCCATTCTGTGTTAACATGTGATGACGCTGTCCCTATAAGATGTAACAGAATGATTGATAAATAATCCATCAAACAAATTGAAATTAATATGATATTTACAACCCACATGCTCTTGTTTGGTGATGTAGATTAATTGTTTGTTAGTATTGTGCATATTTGCAAATGTGTCAAGATTCTAGGAGACCCATGTGTGTGATGTAAAAGGTTCAGCCTATGGGGCCAATGTAAATAGAGCAATTTTTATCACGGCGACCATAGTATATGTGAAATATAGCCCCCGATATAATCAGAAACTCTTTTTTACTTGTTGTAAATGCAGTCACAGTAAACATGTTCAAACCCGATTCCAATGGTTTACTTATAACTCTACTTAACAAACTAGGCCAAACTTGAAGAGTCAAAGGGCCTTCTCTCCCCTCCCCAGCAGCGCCACTCACGATGAGCGCCCAGGCCCCACCTTTTTTCCTCCTTATGATACTGCTGCGGCCAAAGGCCCATGTCTCACTGATGCCTTAATGCAACAAATGTATCCTCTCATCCTTCTACTGGGCCTGCACGGAGTGTTCGCCCCAGGCCCCCTGACACAAGATGACCCCCATACCTTTCTCCCTTTCAGGGACACAAGACAAATGTATGTATATACAACATGTGAAATATATGATTCCCCCCCCCCCCCAACTGTCATGCTGTCAATGGTTATTTTTTATGGGAGTTTATTATTATGTACTTTGAAGTAGTGTTTAGATTAGAGAGTTAGTATCAATCACCTTATCCGGTGCCACATAACCTACACCTCACTCTGACCAGCCTGGCTGATGCACGTTATGTCCGCCTTCCCACCAAGCAACTATCCAATCATCTGGAGGCGGCACCTATGAAGCTATACTGGATCTGCGGCTCCTCCAATGACATGTAATCACTGTACATTATACAATTGCATCATTAATGATGCTCTTACCCTTTTTAAAGTAATGTCAGAGTAATGTTGGGCAGAGTGCACTTGGAGTTTGTAGAGTCCTCTGCTTGCCCTATTTTGGTTTAGATAAACTTTACCTTTAACTTCACCCACACTTGGTCTTGGTCTCATTCCCTCCTGGGGTGTGTCCATTATTGACTCTCTTTGGGGAGTTTTGAATTGCATTTTGGGGGACTGTTCACTTTCACCTTCGCTTTTTTTTGTTTTTTTTGTTGACTCAACAAAAAGCATAGACAAGCCTGATACTGTCACACTGCCTTTGTATAAATCATTGAGCTCCAATAGAAACACCAATGCATTTTCCAACTTTCCAATATCTATAAGTTGGTGCCAAATGTTCTTATCTTTTGTGGCAACACCATTTACTAAAACAAACAATGAATCTTGTAAATGTACAGGCAAATACACAACTGTGCCTCTCACACATTGCACTAATGATATTTTAGGCAGGTTTGACATCTTTGTTTGCAACCTAACAATAACTTGGAATGGATGAAAAGTGTGCAAGGCAATAACTTCAAACATATTCAATTGTTGAAGCACAACAGGGATTTCAGGCACTACTAAGTCATTCAAGATACCTCTTGGAGGAATACTTGTTTGATTATTAAACCCACCACAGTGTCTACAAACATAATGAGCCTCACTTGCATCAAATCTTTCTTCTACAAACAAATACAAATAAAGTTCTTTCCAAACATCTACTACACTTACAATAACTACATTAATTTTCTGCTCAATGTTCAATGGTTGCACATGAGACTTATACAATGTTCATCGACAAGATATGCAAACAATATCAGGTATTTCAGTAGAAGATAACTCAAACATTGCAATACTTTTTTTTTATACTGTTGAAAAATCATATCCTTGGAAAGCAATGGATTATCATTTCCACTTCCTGCAAGCGTTTCATCTACATACACATAATCTTTTAAGCACATTATATTTATCATTTGCATTGTAGAAACCAAACTTTCTACAGTTCCAGTCAGAAGTCAAAATACATGGTGTTTTGCACTCATATAGTTTAACTAGAAGGCATCTCATGTTAGTATACGGTGCAGCCAGCATCCACATTTGATGAAACTGATTCTTATATTTACTTTTCTCAAGACAAGCTAGAGAGTGACCCAGAAGTCCTGTTTTTTGACAAACTTCAAAGTCATCTATTCTCTGTAGCATCTTCATTTGTCTTTGAATATTATTGTTTTTTTTACAAAACTTGTAAAAATCTCTGTAAGACTTTACAAGAAAACATATGAATATTGCAGAAAATATTGCATGCCCGTACCTCACTTTAATTTTTAGGGTTTATTCTCGACTCACCTAAACTTTCAACTTCTGTATTATCAGATCTTAGGACTTCTTCTCTTTTAGAAATCACACAGTCTTGGACTTCATAGCTATGTGCGTTTTCATCAATAGCAAGGAGAACATTCTTTCATAAGTTGTCACATGTAAGTACATTAACTGTTTCTATATTTTTATGCAATGGAGTAGTCACCTTAAGTAATTTCTAAAGTTTATTCAATACAAAAAGAAACAAGTTTCTTTTCATATGAACAGCTTTTTTTAATAATTAATTATTATTTCTACTTTTTTCTTTTGCAAAAATTGCTTTGCAACATAACTAGATTTTGGATTCACACTTCGCCAAAGATTTGTAAAAACTGGAGAGTTCAACATTTTCCTATATATATATATATATATATATATATATATATATATATGCCTCTTTTTCAAATTGAAAGCATATTTCCTTTCTTTTCTTCTACAATTTTATTTTTAATTAGCTACTAAAATATTGGATACACTTTGATTTGTTTCACTTTCACAAAAAATATTCTGGGTTCTATTAATTTGTTCAGTTGTCGCATCTCCTATTTGAAATTGCAGATTTTCAAAAGTATTATCAATAACAGGTATTGTATTATTCACGCTATTTATATGTACAGATTTGAGAAAAATGCTTTTTTAAATGTTATATTGTAAAATTTGACTTATCTGAAAACGATACATTTTTTTACCATGCTGTTTTTGCTTTGTTCAGGGCCTCTTAGAAAAAAGCTGTGAACAAAAAAATATGAATACCATATACATACCTGCTAAATGTGCTATACAATGTTATCCTGAAAACCATAGTGTCCATGTTTATTTAGCAAATTATCACACACAAGTAATGTTGGTATTCTTTTAAATAATCAGAAATGTCACTACTGAAACCATTCTAATGCTGGTTCTCTGAATATTTTACTAATACACCCATTTCTAAATACATTATACAGTGTAATCAGTCACTTGCCCTCTGGTAAAACCCACAAATATAAGTGAGTGACTTTGCCCTGCAATAGAACTTAACACATGTAATTAATAGCTGAACCCTGCAGAAGAACTGAAGAACCTTAAAGGCTGACGGGCTTTGTGGGAGAAACCTTGTTGCTTAAAGTATATTGTTTACCAATTACAAGTACCATGAAATAAACATAACCCACTTTTCAGATAAATGCTAATTTGGTTATGATGTTGGCAAATTTCATTTGGTTTTTTTGTGGATATTTCTGGATTCTGATAGCGTACACAGAAAGATAATTACCACTGATAAGTTACCAGTGAACATTTCCTCTCTTGCAATGTAATTTGGGGATTATACGCTCATAGCTATAGTATGCCAGGTAACAGAAAAAATATTTTGGGATTTTAGGCCAAATGCATCAGGTAAATGGTTTCTGAAATAATGTGAAGCAAAGTGAAGCAACTGAATCCACAGTTGCTAAAACCTCATAGTTTGCATGTCAGTTTTTCGGCAGTAATCCATCAATTGTATTTGCTTCTTTTTGTATGGGTATAAACTGGCAAATCCCATGGTTTGTGCATATCTTTCACTTCATAATTGCATCCCTTATCATTAATTCATAGGCTGTGAAACAAATGGTCACTATGGTTTATACAATGAGCTCATGTTTCATTCAGACTTAGCATCTTGATAATGTACTGTGCCAATCACAAATTCATCGCAAACTGAGAACTCAGTTGCCACCCATTGAAACTCTACTGTGCTCATTTTATTTATGCTACTTGAGCTGTGAAATACCTTACCAGGTTACCCCAGCACTCAAAGCACAGTCCTACATGGGGCATTATTGAATAGCGCAGCACCTGCTCTCTAATCTAATCATTGTATTATGTATCTCAACGTTGCACAGTCTCCTCACCAACAATGTATGTTAAATTGAGTCTAACACTTCTATCACAGATTTGAAAGTATCGTGCATTACTGCATTGCATCCAGAACACTATGGGTACTATAATGTTCATCACCATTGAATGCATATGAACTCAGCCTGTGTGCTAGATATAACAACATGTTGGAAGTAATTCAATAAGCATAAACAGCAACCATATCTGACACTTGCACAATCTGTTTGGAAACGGTGTGCTTTGAAAATGCAGGGACCCACTTCAGTACCAACAGACCATGTGATTGCATATGTTGTTACAGAATGTACAAACATAGGAAGAAGTCAAATGAATGAGGGCACACAGAAGTGCATACCATCAAACACGCAGAATACCTCTAACCTTGAGAATAATTGCACCGGTGTATGTGCGTCATCGTTAGATATCAAACTCTTCCCTCTGACCCTATATTAGTGACCCCAGATTGTATCAGAGATGTGGAAGTGTTTGAAAATGGTCTTACATATGACAGGTCTCATGATGGATTACACCTGTCAGGTCACTTCCACAAATCTGAAACAGAGAAAAATGACTAATATGGGATCAAAGGGAAGAGTTTGATATCCAACTCTGAGGCACTTAAACAGCTGCAATATTTTTCATGGGTAAATGTATGCTGCTTGTTTGGTGATAAAAGTTGCTATGCACCCCCATTAATTGTAAATCTCCCTTTGCCTGTAAATTGTCTAACAGCATATGTGATCACATGGCATGGAACTCAACAGTGTCCCTGCCCTTCCAAAGCACATAACTTTCAAGCAAATAGTGAAAGGGCCACTTACAGTTGCTGTTTATCTTTTATGAATTACTACCAACATGTTGGTGTGTCTACCACACAGACTCATGTGCATGCTATAGTGCTAAACATGAATGCACCCAAAGTGTTCTACATACTAGCAGTGATGCAATGCAATTCCAAATGTGTGTCACATATCCTAGACTCAAATGCACATGTATTATTGCTGAAGAAACTGTACATAGCAAGGGTACATAATTCAACAATTAGACTACAGAGCAAGTGCTGCATTGTTAAAAATACATCATGTAGCACTCTGCTCTGACTGCTTGAGAAATCTGGGATGGTATTGAGCAGATCATACAGCACCAACAAGATGAGAAATATAGATTTTCAATGGATGGCAACTGAGTTGGTCAGGTTGTGATGCAAATGTGGTTGGCACAGTACATGTTGGGATGCTGAACCTAAATGAAAAAAAATAACTGCTCTTAAAAATCACAAACACCATTTCTTTCACAGCCTAAGAGTTCATGATAAAGCATACACATATGAGGTGATAGAAATACACAAACTATTGGGTTTGCAAGGTCATACCTATACAAAAAGAGGAAAGGACATTTGATGGATTACTGCAGAAAAGTTGAAATGCAAACTATGAGGACTTATCCACTGTGTTTTCACCTGCTTTACTTTATTTCACTTTTGTATTTAACCTAAAACCCCAACAAACCTTTGCGGTACTACATACTGTAGCCAGGATCTCAGTGTACAATTCCCAAACCACTTTGCAATAAGGTGGCAGAATCTAGCCATCTCCACAAATAATCAAAAGAACATTAGCCAACACCATACCAAAGTTAGCATTCATCAGGTACACTCCATCATAAGACTTCTAAAATGTAAAGCCATATTCAAACACTTCCACAAATCTTGCACAATAGGAAGTCACTAATATAGGGTCACAGGAAACAGCTTGTTATTCTACGAAGCACATACCAACAGCTGCAATATTTGTCAAGGGTAGAGTAATGCTGCTTGGTTGATAGTGGGGTTTGCTATGTACCCCCATTTGTTTCACTTCTTCCTATGTCTGTACATTGTGTAACAGTATATATCATCACATAGTATGATAGCCAAGTGATCCCTGCCCTCCCAAAGTACACCATTTACAAGCACAGTGTAAACAAAAACACATATGGTTGTTGTTTATTGTTTATGAAGTACTACCAACATGTTATGTAGGCTTGTACACACATTGAGCTAATTTGCATTCAATGTTGCTTTAAATTATGGTACCCAGGGTGTTCTGTATGCAATGCAGTGGTGCAATGTACTTTCGAATCTGTGACAGACATGCTACAATCAATTTCACATATATTCTTAGTGAGCAAACTCTGGATACCTAAGGTACATAGTGAAGCACAACTCAGAAAAAACACCACATTCTTTCAAACTAAAATGCATTGTATTCCCTAACGAATAACTTCTACGACTTATAAATAACATATTTCTTAATTGCAGACAAACAGCAGATTCATTTTAGAAATAAAAAGATAAAACAACACATTCTCAAAGCCACAATATTAGCAAATTATCAAATAAATCCTTAAACAACCTTTAATTAAAAAGAACCTTTAATTGAAAATATATTGTTCTTACACATAACCATAGCATAACATGTACTGCTGCTTAAGCACTCTTCAGGAAACACTGACATAAAATATGGAAAACTGTACTTTCCAAGTAACACCGATAAACTTACCTAACCTAAATATACCTAATACATTTTATATAAACAACAATTAATATTATACATTAAATATATATATATATATTTTAAAACACATTCACTGACCTTTAGCTGCTCCAAAGAATGAATAGATCTTCCCAAGCCAAACACAGAACATCTGCACACTCTGAGTTCTGGAATCAAAATATCAAAAGTTCACAAAAAGGTCACTTTCATAGCTTTCAGAAATCAATAGCATAAAAAGAGGACTATATAAAGAAAACAAGTAAAATTGGCAACACATTTTCATTACAACCTATAACAGTCAGTAATCCCCAAAACAATCTTTCTAAAGACTACTTTGTAGAACATCTAGAAACACAATTAAATAAAAACCCTTTTCCCCTTTATTTAGACAAATTACATAGCTGCGGCTATAACCCCGTTTACATTGGGAGACATAACATAACCAAGGGAAATGTTTCCCATGCACTGAAAAACACATATTGCAAAGCTTTATAATTTAAATCACACATGCCTTGAGGTGAGAACATCCAAACATAAAAAAACAAGTAAAAATATGTGCTACAATATCCAGAAAATAATATGATCACTGCACCAAAATACAAACAGCTGTAATGGCGGATAGTACCATCAAATTCATACCTGCGGCTACTATAGCCTGCCATAAAGTGCAACATCCAATTGGAGCATTGATAGCCATGGGTTGATGCAACCGCTAGTAGCCGCAGCTACCCGTAATAGTTTTAAAGATTCAAAAATATTGGTCACTGGCTCAATTGAATTTACCTGGGGAACCACCACCACTTTTTGCCTTCAAAAGGGCACAGGATCTACAAGACCACTTGGTCCATTCACAGTTCACGAAGGAGGCCCCTAGAACTGGCCTATGAAACTAACGCACCATTACAATCCATTTCCATGTGGCAACTGTGTAACATGTAAATTTTCCAGGAAAATGCATACCTTTAATATCAGTGAAAGAACATGGCAATTTTGCAATTTAACGAACTGCAGGACAAAGCAAGCAGTATATTGCATAGAATGCCCATGTGGGCTTAGATATGTATGTCAAATCATGAGGCCTGTAAACACCCGGATATCTGAACACAGATCCAAGATTTGTTGCAAACACAACTTCACACCCATGTTTAATCACTATATTGTGTTCCAATACTCACCCAATGACATTCACTGGTGGATACTTGATCTAATTAAAGATACACACAACATAATGAGGATCCTACTATCTAAGGAAGCCCGCTGGATACACAGATTGGATTCTCATCACCATGGTCTGAATGAAGAATTTCATCCTTTGGCTTCGGAACGTTCATGCGGCACGTTCAGGAGCGTACGTTCATGAACTAAACACCATTTGTTCTAAATTTAGCCAAGGACTCCCCTAGCTTAGCATCCAAAAGTGGGATATTTGGCTCAGGCAAGATAGCACAGTGTTTCACCCTGTGCTTAGTGCCACCTGTCACTCTAACGACATCACTTAGTGAACATCGGATGTGAGTGCCCTCACACACCCCTTCCTCAATTTACCATGGTTACTAAACAACATTTATTGTCGGCCAACCAATACTCTTGTTGATTTCACTTTTAGCTACGTCTGACATGACAGCACTATGTATGACATCAGCACGTGGTTGCTGCTTTGGAGCTATAGGAACTCAGTATTTAGTTTTCCATAACCACGGATCAAAAACGACAATAGAACAAGTAACGGCACTGCTTGAGATGTTGTCCAACCGTCTAGCTACAGGTATGATATGATCTGATACAATATTTTATTTATAACGCCCCCATGCAGAAGTGTTTCAATGCGTGAAGTAGTTCATGAAGTAGACGGGCTGTCTTCATTTTACTCTGCTTTACCTGCTATTTTGTACAGACACACCATCAAGCAATTGACTGCCCTCGAATTTAGCACAGCTTTGTTTGTTTCTCTTAATCCTACATATGTCCTACCCATGGGACGTGTCATACACGCCGATCTCGGCATCAGCTATGGGAATTTACCAGATGCATTAAGATGCTGCTTTGCAATCTGCTGCCTTACAGACAGACTGAGAAGAAGACGCATTGAGCTGCTGTTCTGCAGCAGGTCAGTGCACCTGAGCGATAGTCGATGCAGACACAAGTACGGAATTCATATCTAACACTGCATCCAGAACCTTTGCTTCACTAAGGTCTTGTTTTGAAGCAGGAACACATTAGCTCGCCACCATTCATACCTGTTACTCAACCACATCAAGACCATAAGGTAGGGCAATTTTCTTTCCTGGTCCTACTTTTACATTTTAGACCATAGCACTGGTGAAACATAGAGTAAGGCCTAGACTCTCATTCCTAATCAAGGCACCTCTATTACAGACATGGTGACTATGCAGAAGCAGCCCCTGGAGATTTGATGCCCGACCTGGTCTGGGCAGTGAGTTCATGGAACTACCCAACTATCACCGAGATAGGGTAAGCAACCTGGGGTGTTCAATAAAGTGTGTTTCTAAATTGAAGGTACTTGTTTCCAATATGACACTGACACACTCAATCTATGTCCCCCTAGGGTCCTCTAATATGCCCTGAGGACGTCATCAATGGCCATTGGCTGTCACCCACTGACAAGTGTAATGGTGTGGGACTCCTGATGTACTGAAATGGGTCCCTCCATCAATTGGTGATATTTCGCACATGAAGGCAGACCCCTTGAGTGGTGTTTAGCTGCGCACTAAAATATACCTGGCAGACTTTTTCAGGTAGATTTATTTTAAATACTTTATACTCAATTAAATTATTGTGAACAGATGACGTTGCTTAAGCAAGCTATGCATGACATAGATTTTGTATAATGAATATAAATAACCAAATGATGATATCATTTGGTTTTGAAGATCGGTGCTATTATACATATTAAGAGGTTTTAACAGATGGTAAATAAGCTCTTCATTGTAATGTCTGTACTCCTAATTTATGTCCTTGTCCTTACTTATCCCTTTCTTTATATTCTTGTTTTCTTCTTGTTAATGCAAAAATTGATTTCTGCTGTTTTTCCTTTTAAGCCTTGATTCTCCTACTGGGATCTCTTTCCTTTTCCTCTTCACATTGTTTCATTTGTTCTGTCCTCTGAATTCTACTGTTTGATCATACAATTGTTTAATTTGGTTTTAGATGTAGCAAGCTTTTTTGCATGTTGACTTTTGTATTCATACAGTGGCAAAACACAGTTTGATTGGAATAACAGATTTTGATTGATTGATGAATGGTGGATTTACATATGTATATTTTCAAGATTCAAAAAGACATATTAACAAGATGTAAAAATGTAAACAACACAAAGGTGCACATAAGGGGATAGAACCAGAACCACATGTAAAATTGTGTAGTATAAAATCCATTCAATATCATGATCAATGCACACAAATTGGTATTGCTATATTGCGGCTAAGGCGATAGTTATAACCGTGGCTGCACCCGCCAAAATCACACATCGTCCCATTTGGTTACAGCTACCCATAGTTATAATACACTCTGATAGGGCACAATGTTTAATTGGTTTCATTGACTCCTACAGTAGCCCCGGCTATTGAAATAAAAGGAATTAAACGTATTTTCGTTTCTCAATGTACTTAGAAACATCTCCGGGTGGCTCTTGAAAGAACCTGTGTGTTCTTTTACCAATATATTAAAAAGAATAAAAAAATCTATCAGAGAAATACTCTGATATCACTCCTATTACAATTCAAAAAATCTTGGAAAATGTCTCTGTGCTCTTTCCTCATTTGACTAATTAATTTAATTTCTTAAAAAGAAAAATACCTGTGATCCCTGTCAAAAAATATGTATCTACAATTTCACCATATCAAAAACTCCATCAAAAAAATATGATAGAACCAGAACAACCTTTAGAGCCAGTGCTTTGAAAGCAATTCACCAATGTCCTCAACATCACGATTAGTCCCATTCTCAAAATTATCAAATTCTCCACAGTCTTCTGAAAAATGAGATTCCTTACCGTCGGAAATTGGCTCAATTTTTCAAATATGCAATCAAACAATAAAAATAGCCCCAAGATAGCATACTATCCAAAACCACACTTCACTCTTAAACAATAAAAAAATCACTGTATTGAAAATATTATGATGTAATATAATCTATCGTTTTATTGGCACAGATAAACATCCATTAATTCCAGCACAAACCCTCAAAAGAGGAAGACCCATGGCTGGTCTCATGACTGCAGTCAAGATATCCTCAGATTCGTGCATTCAACCTTGGGCCTCACCCAATATGTTTTTACAATTGGTTAGAATTGACACTCCTACAGTGTCGATTGCTTGTATAAATACATATTGGTATCAGGCAGCCATAAGCGATGACCAATTTTTAAAGGATTTTGAATATTTGCTAGATCTAATGATCCATCAATTGATTACACAATCGTTGCAAGAGACTTAAATATCAAATGTTTCCCTCTAATTGGCTCTAAATTACTAAAAGTGGCTAAACAATGGTTGGCATTGATGACTGAGAGAGATCTATTGTGGCTAATGGATCCATGATAGATGACGTTCCACCTCATCACACTTGGCGAAGAGGATCCCAATCAGCCTTAATTGATTATGTGCATGTAGATCACGATCTATTTGCCTTTATTATTAGCTTCCAGATAATACCTCACATTTTTTGTGACCATGATCTTCTGGAATTTTCATGGTAATGGCCTCCTTGACACAACAGAGGTGCATCTAGCTCTTTTAGATGTCAGCTGGTCATTTCAACTAGAGGCAATTATTGTTGATGGACACCTGATACGTTGCATAAACTAATGGTGAAGATTGCATATCCTGTTAATATCCACCATCCAGTTCTTACTTACACAGATGGAATATAGGTAAACAAATAGTCGATACGCTCTGAAGCGAAGTGTAACACATTTACACAGTTTTGACAAAGAGCTCGAGATGAAAAAAACAATGTATAGAGCTGATAGACGAGCGCTGAACAATTTATCAGTGAAAGTAAAAACACAAGAACTCATCAAACAAAAAACCATATATAAAAATTGGGTGAGAGCAAGACAAGTTAAGATGAACTTGATTAATGCGCAGACTATGCTCCGAACTTTAACATCAAAAAGCTCAGCCATGATTATGGGGTCTACTCAAGAAAGGCACCAAAATAGAGCAGACACCAATGAAAATAAATGCAGTTCCGGAAGAAGTGTGGCTTAACTTACGATATGCGGCTACGCTGTGGTCGGATTGCTCACTGTTAATGACACCTAAAAATGTGTCTGATATTTCAGTGAACAAAGAAGATTAGATATTTTACATGTCCAAACTGAGCTCCTCCAGAGGGCCTGGCCCTGATGGCTTGTCCACCAAAATGTTAAAATCACATCCTGAGGCGTGGGCCAAGATTATTTTGGTAATCTGTTCACAAGTAATTTATACTCAACAAATTCCACCATTGTGGCAGAAATTGGTAATTGTGCCAATATACAAGAAGGGAGATCATCAGTGCCCCAAGAATTAAAGGCCAGTGGCTCTTTTGGATGTGCCAGGCAGGCTTTTTGTAAGCCTAGTTCTAAAAGAGTTCTCTCAGTGGTCTATCGATAAAAACAAACAGGACCCTTTTTTCAGAGTGATCAGTATAGACAGGCTACATGCCATCAAACATCACGAATGGGAAATTAATCATACACTGTACCTAGCCTTTTTATTTTTACTGTGTTTAGTCTACAAAAGTAGAGTTTTCACAAAATACAAAAACAACATTAAAGAATACAATCTTACCAATATTAAAAAGGAACATTTTATATTTCATCAGTGTTGCATAATCATAAAACAGAAGTAAAAAAAGAAAATAAATGACAATCATTCAGTTAAATCTAAGAAAACACATAAAAATGCACACAACCACAAAATCAATTTGACCAATTTACCACACATGAGCCGAAGTCAAAACATTTTCGTCAAAGTCACTTCACCCAATTACTGCAGCTTCAGCTGCCTAAAACCTGTACAAGTCAAAATACATTTTCTAATGTGTCATCAGAGTTAGACTTGCAAAATCTACAATGGTTGTCAGTGATCGACTTGTCCCACTTTATTCTCCTTTCCAGGGTTGCAAACTGGTTCAGACAAAATCACATGTAGATGCCCTGAAACTTTGGGCATGGAAATAGAGAAGTATACATAAGGTTAACCCCCACCCACTTTCTTCTAAACCTATATACTCTCAATATAGTGTTAAATTACCCAGTAGATCAGCGCTTTCAGCCCAGTCAGCAGTGTATAATTTGCGTTTGATGACTCCAGGCACATACCGCAGCTCTTCCTGAGAGGAACCAATCCTGGCAAGTATGCCACACATAGTGTGCTTAAACTGTGTCAAAGTTATGGCTGATTGCATTGTTGACACTTCACTCAGAGGTTGATACAGGGAGTTAGTCCAGGGATTCAACATTTTTCCATAGGGCTGTCACCACAAGGGAGGTGATGCTCAGCTTGTGTCTAACAACAATGTTTGGCACAGAATTTCCCAGGCCCAAGGTTCTCTTCCATAGTTGCCCCTGTGGAATATTAAGTGGTGCACCCAAGTCAAATGGGACTATACTCAGATCATATAAAATGACTGGTTCGATGTTTTGTAGGTAAAACCTAATCAGGGGTACCAGAGAGAAGCGACACAGTTGGGAGTAAACTCGCTTCATCTTGACCAGTAGCGTAGTGAAGCCCTCTTTAAAAAGGGCAGTCCACACCCCCCTGGAAAGGTTGTTGGTAAGATTAAAGCCCAGATGCCTCATTGCTGTCACCCTTGAAATAGGTTGAACTCCCACCCTCCAACCGTAAGTCTTGGAATTTCTCATAGAAGAGAAGATAATCAACCTAGATTTCTGGCCATTAACCTGGAGTTTATTCTGAACTGCATAATGAAAAAATAATTGCAGTTTTCTGTGGAGGCCAATCAGCATTTTGTCGAAAAGAATAATATCATTGGTAAAGGTGAGCCAATCTAGAAACCAGATTCACATCTTGACCGAGTTGGTGTTGCCCGCCCCCCACAGAACTGTAATATCAGACATGTACAAATTGAAGAGGGTCGAAGCGACCACACAGCTCTGCATCAGCTCCACAAATGTGAGGACAGGGGCAGAAGTCGTCCTGCCCCTCGTCAACTTGACCCTCAATGATGATTCCCTATGCAGCGCTGACTTTCCACTCAATGAGCTTTCTCCAAAGCCTCTCTCTGCTGACCGTATCGAAGGTGCTGGACGTGTAAATTGATGCCATATAGACAGTGTCCATTGCCCCCTTTTTTATGGCCACAGAGATGTGCAATATGATTGTACCATTTAGGGAAGTCCCCATGCGCAAACAGAAGCCCACCTGGCAATTAGACAAAACTTTAAGATGTTTAACATGGTGGGAAATATCTCTCAGTAGCAGTGAGGCAAATATTTGACTAGAAGCATCAAGCAGGGCGATAGGTCAATAGTTCTTAGGAACAGAGACATCACCCTGCTTAAAAATGGGAATAATAATATACTGCTTCCAGGAAATGGGAATTGTGGCCAGCCTATAGATGTTCTTAAACAGGCTCTGCAAAGGGCAAACCCACAAGTCTGGATCCTGCTTAAAAAGCAGAGGCAGAATGCTTCCCGGGTCCGGGGCCGCCAATGGCTTATCCTTTACTATGGCCCACCTAACATCGCCCTCGTCCCAAGGACAGAAACCACAATCCTGGTTATCTGAATTTAAATCTGGGCAGTCAAGCTCCACAGTGGGCCACGCGTATTTATTCTGCAAATAGCCCAGCCAGACATCTACTGCTATATCACAGATTCTATCGATAACTGGGCTTTGGAAGAGTGCCTGATCATTGACCAAAAGTTAGAATAATTATAGCCTGCCACAGATTCAATTATTGCCTGATTGGCTGATATGTGTGCTTGTCTTTTGCTGTGGGTAATAGCCAGTCCATAGTGGGCTTGGATTTTCTTTTTTCCAGCCACATACTGCGTCATTGAGAGGGGAGTTGAATGCAGGAAGTGCAGAGCTTTCCTCTTATTTCTCTTTGCTCGGGCAACTGAGACTTCATACTAGTGGAGATGCTTCCTACTGAGGTTGGGTTTACCCTTGGCTGCCAAAATAGCCAAACAATGTTTGATTGTGCTGCCAAAGGAGTCCACCCCTGTGTTGATACTCGGGGTACCGTTGGTAATTAGCAATTGTGTATAGATGTTAACAAATCCCTTACAGTTTAAAGATTTCCACTTAACTGTCCAACCTCATCTGTCTAGTGAGACAAACGCAGTGGCCAACTCTTTTGTGGAGTACTCCAATTCCAGGTGCATAACCAGAAGAATAGGAACATGGTAGCTCCCCAGAATTGGACCCTCAGTAAGTGCACTACAAGAGGGTAGTAAGGAGGAAGAGACAAAAAAACGATCAATCCAAGATTTTTTGGAGGCCCTCAACCAAGTAAAAAAAGAACCTATTTGTTCGGTGGGAGGTAGACAGATGCCCATGTCCCTATTATATAGGTGGTTTAACCGGATTGAGGGAGTGTCTGAGGGTTCCGGTGGGGGATTAAAGGATCCCCTTTCCTGATCTCAAAAGATGCACCCCCTGCCCACAATGGGCATTGAAATCCCCACCTCGTATTATCACTGTTCCTTTATCCATTGCCAGACAGCCTTCAAGTAGCCCATAAAGGCCCTCCAAGAAAGACCCCAAGGCACACTTAGTGGGGTTCCAGTATCGATTCACTAGCAGTAACGCCTCAGGGCAATCCCCAAAGGATATGTTAACTGCCAGTAGACACTCCATAGTGAAGGGAAACACACAGTGGGTACACTTTATCCCCAAGTCAATGGCAATGGCAAGGCCTCAAGATGGGCGTCCACTAGGCCCTTTGGTGGTATTCTTACAATAGGTGTGAAACCCCTGCAGAGTAAAATAAATCATAGCCGTCGTTTCTTGTATGAACACAACATTTGTCGTCTCCATCCACACATGATGCCCCTTGAATTGGTTGGAGAAACCGCATATATTCCACAATGAGAATCTGCATTCCCCATCCTAGAGCTTAGTTTTAGATTGCTTGATCTTACCTGTACCTAGTTTTTATCGATTTTCAAATAGATTTTGATTCCATATCTAGAGAGATAATATTCGTTTCAAATACGGCTGTCATTAGATGGCAAACTTTCAACTTCTATAAAAAAGTTTAAAGGCCTTAAGCAAAGTTGCATATTGGCATCAACTTTTTCATCTCAGACATTTACCAGGCTTTCATCATTAACATTTCTGACGCCCAAGGATAGGTATCCATACAATCGCCTGGCTCTTTTATGCCAAAACTCCCAGGCGATTGCAGGCACTACTGGAACAACTTGACATCTGCTCTCATGCAAATCACCTAACCATACATTTGTCAAAATACAAAATTATGATAATTAAAAAAGTGCTTGAAATGGTCACTGCAACAAACAAAAACCCACTAGAATTGGTACATGAGTATCATCACCTTGACCTTATTCCCTTTTGCCGTGAAATTCAAAAGAAAATGAAAACTGCAGTTGCTCAGACAACCATTGTCCATGCTAAATATGGTAGATTTTCATTTTTGCCAATAATTATATTTTATAAACCAAAAGCTGTTCCGACAACTGTTTATGGAGCGGAAATGCGTTCTTGGTGTGGTGAAAGCTTTTGGTTAGTGATTGAAGGATCCTATTCGAAAAGACTTTTGAAATTACCAAATAGTGTTTCCATGTGCATTTTAAGGTTTGAATTAGGCTTAATATCGCTGTATACTATGTATATGTGGAAACTGTGTAGTCTTTATAGGAAATGCATTAACACGTCCAAACCGAATTCTATATTAGATATATTATTTAAATATAAAAAATCATCAACTCATAAAAACATGGGCACATGGTGGACGAAGGTACAGCAATTCATGGTTAGGGCGGATGTTTCTGAAGATATTCTTATGCACAATCCAAATAAAGCAAAAATCAAAATATGGGAACGGGATTGGATTAACACCAGAACTGATGCTTAAAGCGCAATCACCTTCAGGATTACACCTCTTTAATTAAAAAGCTGCAAGTTACGGAATCTTATTTAATTAAATTCCCTGCCTCTAAGCATCGCAATCTATTTATTAGATTTAGGCTAAATTGTGGCACACAAAAGAAGTACTTGCAAAATAGTGAAAAATCCCAAAAGAGGCTAATATTTGACGATTTTGCTTAAACTCCACCCTGCGCTTGGAAAAGATATTTTAAACATCTTTTTGATGAATATCGAATTGTAACTCCAGAATTTCTATGAAACTTCTTGTACAATGCTGAAAGAACTTGAATAAGACTATCAGGGCCTGATTCATGGAACGTTTTCCCATGCGATTGCTCCATAATAAAACACTTCCATGAATCAGGCCCTCAGTGATGAATTTTCTATTGTCTGTGAATTGGATTTAGGATTTAAAGAACTCGATCCCCACATTCTAAACTAGAGCGCCAGTCAAGTGACAATTTAAAGACATTTTCCTTGATCGATTCACCTGAGGAAAGAAGTGCTAACTAATCTCATAATGGAATAATAGGCTCATGTGTTGAAGATATTACGCATGTGGAAATTCATACAATGATGATGTATCAAATGTTCTATTAAGTTGTAAGGTGCTAATATTTTTTATGAATGTGCACATCATCTGTTTTAAAACCTTGTATATAATTCTCTTCTGTTTTTTAAATACGTGTATATTGTATATTTTATAATGTCATTTTTACTTGTTGACATTTGTTATGTATTAAATGCATTGAAAGGTTGATTAATTCAACTAAATCAATAAAAAAAATAAACAAAAAATAAACATTCCTCAAAAAAGTGCATTGTCTGATCGGTTAAACAGTAGAACAGCATCTGAGTTACTTAACATCCTATTGGCAGCTGCCCATCACACAATCAATAAACAACCAATCAGAAAGTAAATTCAAGGAATTCCACCTTCTCTCCTTCTGTACCCTTGCTCCATTGCTTATTCTACTATCTGAGGTGACAAGCAGTATTTTTTTCATCAGAGTACAATGGAAAACGACATGGAATGGATGGAGAAGAATTATTCATTCTTTATATTTATGTAAAAATTAGGCTAACAATAATATTTTATTGAACAAATATCAATCACCAAACAGATATAGTTTATCTAATTACTTTTACATGTCTATGCAATTAGCTCAAATATTTTTAAGTGTATTATATCTTGAATTGTTTAAACATATTTAAAATATTTTCAAACAGTTGAAGAAGTAATTTAAGTATCACAAATAATTAAACAAGGAGCACCACAAGAATAACCCACAAAACTAATAATGGATACATTAAAATAAAACAACTATTAATTAATGTTAAAATATAAGTACAATCAATAAAAATGGACTTTGAACATTTAAGACAAATCATGGACAATAGTAATCGAGATAATTGGGCTAAGTAAGAAGAGGTATCATGTGTTAAAAGTAAAATAAAAGGAAACCCACAACTACATTCTCCCCAAATAAACCTATTTTTAACAAACATTGTTTGCATATGTATTTACCCTTTGTAAAGTATTTGCACTTACATGTATTATTAGTTAATACAAAGTATTACAAATGTTATAATAACTGTTTACAATAACGTCACTCAATATATCTTTCCAAGGCGATTGCCCAGAAATATATGAATTGTTTAAAGAAATTTGTTGTAGCTGCTGTTACACAATGCGCAATGTGCTGTTGGCTGCTTATTAGCTGTGGCATAGAGTTCCACTTATTGTCAGGGTTCGCCCCTGGAAATGATGGCACTCCTGGAAACATTAGCGTCTACACGAGAGCTGGTGAAGCTGTCTAGTCTTCACCAACATGGCCACCGGCAAGTATATCTCTGAGCCACGCCCCCTTGACGGTGCATTGTATCCGTCCGGAATCCCAACGCTGCTGTGTCTCTCACAGTTTGCTTCCTTGCTTTGCTATTTTTTGCTCTTAGTCATTTGCTTGCCCTTCTCAAGTCTTTTACCCGGTTGGTAGTTTTCCCTTATCATTTCTCTCGACTCTTGACTTTCTCTCCTAATTTTTTGCTCTGGGTGGGGTGTTTGTTTACTGGCCTTCCTTGCTACGGTTCCCAATGAGTTATTACCGCCGATTCTACTATTCGTTCTTTCTTTCTATCCCTATCGCTTCTGCATTCTTGTACCTCACCCTGTGTCTGACTAATCGCTGCATGTACCTTTCAGCTCTGCGCCAATAGGGATTCCTTCTGATTTTCCTTAGCTGTTTTTTTCTTTTTCCATGGCGGTCCTTGTTAGGCGGAAACCTGTGCAGTTCCCTCTGGGACCACTGCAAAAGATTTAGGACTAGAGGTGTTTGGCAGTAAACCCACTTGGTAGCAGTCTGTACCACACAGATTCACTTGGTAGCTGTGGCCTAGCAGTCAGTCTTCTCTCAAGAAGAGTTAAGCAGTATGTGGAGTATACAAGATAGGGCAATTCTTCACAGCAAGACAAGCAAACACGCAACGAGGCGTAGTGTAAAGATATTAAGGTATTTATTTATAACGAAACATCTATCAAAAACACTATGGCACTATCACGGCAAACAAGTCAAATACAATTACTCTAGGAAGAAGAAAACGATCAATCCCCCTAACAATACTTCGACAAGTCTAGGTTCTACCGGCACCACTTATTTGCAGACAGAGGTGTATGCCTCAACCTAGATGACACTCTAATATTAGTTAGGACGGGAGAGAAAAATAAGCAGGTTATGAAATCAACACAGTTCAATACTTCACGGGCAAAATTCAAGGCAAGAAGGCAAGAACCACAATAGATAATAAAGTTCAGAGGCCAGTCCCACTCAGAGAGAGGCAAGGCGATATGTCCCAAAAAGTCTCTTAGTGGAAATGCGTTCGAGTCTTTGTAGCAAATTGTTATCGGCAAGTTGAACTAGTTCAGAACAATACGTGAGAAAGCTTGGAGGCGACCCAACGGAAAGGAGAGGATTAAGACACCTCGCTCGATCCGGTCGAAAAGGGAAGCCAGACAAACACAGTAGCTTGTTTGTGGAGAGACAGCTCCGGCGGGGGCAGTTGTTCCTGGTGGTGGATGCACGTCGGGTCTTTGCCAAGAGTAGAGATGATCTCGTCGTCGAAGAAAAGTGAAGTCCGGTGCACCACCAGGGAAGAGACCAGCCGCGGAGTGCTCCGTCACAAGGCACCACCTTTTGGTCGCGGTACAGGGGTAGTGGCTATCCGGTTGCCGAGGTGCTCTGCACGGGCAATTCGACCACTGCGTCCTGAGGCGAAGAAAAAGCAAAGGGGACTGGTTGTTCCCACCAGTCAGGGGAAGAGACTCTCCGGCAGGGAGATCTCCTCTGTCGTCGGGAAGTGGTGAGTCGGTTCCGCAGGGCTCCACCGGAGGTGTCGTCATTGCAGGTCAGCTCAGCTTTACCCTCGTCGGATTCTTAGGTCCTGTGGCGACTTCTAAAGATCCAGTCCCAAAAGCCTTGCTTTTATGCAGAAAACCCCCATTCATTCAGCCTAGCTGTCAATCAACACATGCTAAATGGTGAGCGGGGGGCTCACCACTTGGGCCAATCAATCCAGAGTGCGACCGGAGTTGGCAAGGCAACTCGGTCCAGGGTGCCTAAACCCCCTCCCACACCCCTGTGGTAACCCAGACAGAATGGCACCACTTTGGAGGGTTTCTTGTACAGAGCCCGCCAAAAGTGGAACAAAGGGCTCAACTTTTGGTTTAGGAGTCACAGAGACGAACACAGACGCCATTTTACAAACCGAGTTTTGGCAAAAAATACCATCCCATAACCTTATTTAAGATAAGTAGATCGGTGGTACGTTAGAGATTAACGAGAAACAGTGTCAATCTCTAACAATGGGACGAATCCCATAGTGTTATGTTCGGGGTCGAACATAACAAGTAGTTTCCACTGCCACCAGCCAAAACTCGACGAGGGGGGAAGGGACAGTGCCCCCTCGAATAACAGATCCAGGAGTAATCGAATTACCCCTACTAGTATGTCCACAATAAGATGGTTCGTACTAGTTCTGTTAGTAAATTTAGGTCTAGTAAAGCCAATGGTGACTTTACATGCCTGGGGAGACAGTAGTCAGTCCCCGGGTATGGAGTCTATGATGGAGGTCCGCTAGGACGCCCCAGTGTTACGGCATGTAGGGTGCGGTGTAACACACATAGAAAAACATATGAGACCCTATGGAGTAAAAGACCCCATAGCCCATAGAACACATTGACATTCCAAGGAATTACACACTTTCATGTCCATGAGTGGGAGAAAAAGAGTCTCATTCTTGGCAGGATGGAAAAAACAAACTCCAGAAATCCAGCAAAGCTGCTGCGGGACTCACTAGGTTAGGAAATTCAGCCTAAACAGAGAATTCTCCCTAACACTCGCCCCCCCCAGACTAAGGGACAGGATGAATCTCATACCTCTAGTCGATGACATACATCCTAGAGAGACCATCAGCATTTTGGTGGTGACATCCTGACCTGTGCTCAATGGTGAAATCAAACCCTTGCAGGCAGATCGACCATCTCAATAGTTTTGGGTTTTCCCCTTTCATTTGCATTAACCATCTCAAATTAACCATCACAACGGTTGGTGGTCAGTCTGAATGACAAAAGTAGAACCATACAAGTACGGCCTAAACTTCTTCAGAGCCCACACGATAGCAAAGCACTCTCTTTCGATTGTTGCCCACCTTGTTTCAGGATCCTTCAGCTTGCGGCTGATGAAGCAAATGGGGTGCTCCCTACCCTTCCCATCCAGTTGACTGAGTACGGCACCTATTTCTACATTTGAAGCATCTGTCTGCACAATGAAGTGTTGGCGGTAATCAGGAGCTCTGAGTACTGGGGCTTGGCAAAGAGCCTTTTTCAGGTTTTCAAAAGCCTGATTGCACTCCTCATTCCATCTAACCTTTTTAGGAAATTTGGGCGAGGAGATGACATTCAGTGGAGAAGCTATGGTCCCATAGTTCTCTCTGAAATTCCTGTAATACCCAGTGAGGCCTAGGAAGGCTCTCACTTCGGTTTGAGTAGTAGGTGTTGTCCAATTTTGCACAGCTTCAATCTTACTGAGCAAAGGCCTTATTTCTCCACCTCCTACCTCATGTCCAAGGTAGACTACCTTACTCTGTCCAATTTGGCATTTACTCGCCTTTATGGTCAGATTGGCTCGTCTAAGAGTCTGTAAAACATCTCTGAGGTGGGTTACATGTTCTTCCCAGGAATTGCTGAACACTGCGATGTCATCCAAGTATGCCATGCAGAAGTCCTCCATCCCATTCAGAACCTGGTTTACCATCCGTTGAAACGTAGCAGGTGCATTCTTCAATCCGAAAGGCATTACCTTAAACTGGTATAAGCCAAGGGGGGTAGAAAATGCAGTTTTCTTATTGGCATGGTCCGTCAGGGCTATTTGCCAATAGCCTGACGTCAAGTCAAATGTGCTGAGGAACTTGGCGGCGCCAAGCTTATCCACCAACTCATCTGTTTTTGGCAAAGGGTGGGCATCAGTCTTGGTGACTGCATTAAGAGCTCTATAATCCACGCAGAATCTAAGTTCTTTAGATCCGGCCTTTGGTACTAACACAACTGGGCTAGACCATGGACTAGTAGAGGGCTCTATTACCCCAAGATCGAGCATCTTGCTGACCTCACCTTTGATGTGGGTTCGTACGTTCTCTGACATTCTGTATCCTCTGCTTTTGACCAGCAGACAGTCACCAGTGAGTATGTTGTGCTGGCCCCAAGGGGTCAAGCCTGGCGAAAGCGAGAACAGAGAGGCAAACTGATTCAACATGGATTTGCACTCTTCTTGTTGCTCGGGTGTCAGATTGGAGGAGAGATTTACTCCTTCAATTTTTCCATCTAAAGGTAAGCCTCTGAGGAGATCCGGAAGAGCTTCACTCTCTTCTTCTTCCTCAGATGATGCTAGAAGCAACGCTCCTACATCGGGTCTTGAGACATACGCTTTGAGTCGGTTGGTGTGAAAGACTGTCGGAGCCTCCTTGGGATTGCCCAAGTCCACCAGATAGTTGACCTCTCCGAGTTTACCCACAACTCTGAAGGGTCCCATCCACTTATCTTGCAAGGCCCTCTGCCTTGTTGGGATCATAACGAGAATGAGCTGGTCTTGAGCGAACTTAACCATGTTAGCCTTTTGATCGTGCCAGTGCTTAACCAAGGCTTGTCCAGCTTTCAAGTTATCGCTTGCTTCCGTCATCATATGCGACATTCTCCTCCGGAGACCTATCACGTAGTCAGTCACTCTGACTGGCTTGGGGGAAGGAGCACTCTCCAACCCCTCCTTAATCAGGGCCAATGGACCTCTGACGGGATGACCATTGAGTAGTTCGAAGGGAGAGTAACCTACTCCCTCCTGAGGGACTTGTCTTTAAGCAAAGAGAAGGCATGGCAGTAGAAGGTCCCATTTACGCTTACGGGGTTCTTCTAAAGCACCTATCATGCTCTTCATGGTTCGGTTGAACCATTCTACCAACCCATTGGTTTGTGGGTGGTAAGCTGTTGAGAACTTGTAAGTAACTCCACATGTTTTCTACATGGCTTTCATGTAGTGGGACATAAAGTTTGACCCCCTGTCAGAGATTACTTCCTTAGGAAACCCAACCCTAGTAAAAATACCAAGGAGGGCCTTAGCCACAGCCGGAGCTGTAACAGTCCTCATAGGAATTGCCTCAGGATACCTAGTAGCATGGTCTACTACAAGTATAAACCTGTTGCCTGAGGAGGTTGGAGGATCAAGGGGACCAACAATGTCAATCCCTACTCTCTCAAATGGGACTCCCACAACTGGGAGAGGCACTAAAGGTGCCTCATTCTTGGAGCCAACCTTACCAGAGGTCTGGCAGGTGTGGCAGCTCCTGGAGTGTTTTTCCACTTCGGCCCCCATCTTTGGCCAATAGAAGTAGAGAGAGAGCCTTTCCTTCGTCTTCTTGAAACTCAAGTGACCAGCCAAAGGAATCTCGTGGGCTAACTGTAAGAACCGTGGTCTGTTCTCTTGGGGTACTACAAGTCGTTTGTAGTCTCCAAGTGCAGACTCGGTCAGTTCACTCTAGAAGAGACCATCTTCCCAGTGCAACCTGTGTTTCCCAGGTTCTTGCCCTTCAGCCTGAGCTTCTGCCTGGTGGCGAAGACCTTCCAGAGTTGGACATTCCCTCTGTCCCTTACTGAAGTCTGCCCTGCTGGGTCCACCTTCTGCCAGTAAAGACTGCAGCTCAGGATGGTCAACAGGATCCAGATCTCCAATGAGTTCCTGGCCTTCTATTAGCTCTTCCTCAGAGTCTAATTCTACCACACAGGGTTGTACCTCCCTCTCAGCATCGGCTGGAGGTGGAGTTACGGGTGTAACTTTGGACAACCGCGGGGAAGTCCGTGTTGGCTGCACTGAAATGCTGGCTGCTGGTTTCGGGATAGAAGTCTTAGGTTTCCCTTTCACTTCTGATTTCTTGAAGACAGCGGCCGACAATTCCAGTGCAGCAGGAGTGATTTCTTTCTTCATCTTCTCCGGGAGAGTACTGCGCATGGTCCTCTCTCTTGCGGGTCTGGTTAGCTCCTGTAACCGTTTACTAGGAGGTCTGGGAGTATGCGATACAACTCCGAGAGTTTTCAAATCGTTACCCAACAGTACGCGTCCTGGTACCTCACTCTGTATGCTGACAGGTATCTTCACAGACATGTTGTTGCACTGGATGAGAACTGGTAATTGGGGAAGCATCTGCACAGGCCCTCCAGCTAACTTGGTGAGGCATTTGGGTGCATTAGCAAAATCCTCAGCCTGAAAAAACGATGTATCCACCACAGTTATGCTGGCCCCAGTGTCCCTAATGGCAGGAGTCTCCTGACCATTCACCTGGACACTGTCCTTATAATACTCTTTAGTATTATCGGGGATAGAATTATAGACATCTAAATTCTGTTGTTCCCACAACCCCAGAGATACTAAAGAAACGCTGGCTGAGACTCCAATGGGTTCGTCAGCTAGCAGTAGAAAGTTTCCACTTGCCATTTGGACTTCCTCCTCTGGAGCGAAGGCTAAAGAGGCAAGCTGGACCCCTGAAGGTTTACCCTTACATCTGGGATCTCCTTTCACGTGGTCAGTTGAGCCACAAACAAAGCATTTACCGAATGCTTTCTGGAATGGTGGCTTGTTCTGACCTCCTTCCGGTTTGGCACCAGAAGCCACACTATTCTGCTGTGGTTTTCCTTGTGGCTTACCCTTCTGGTTTTGTTTGGGGCCCTCTTTGGAATTTGAGTTATTAGAATTCTCTTTTGAGTCTTTTTTAGGCTGTTTTCCCTCATCCTTTTTCTGAGTTGCCCCAGAATCCTTATGAGTAGCCCTGTTGGCAACCCATAAGTCAGCAGCCTTAGCTAGCTTCCGGGAATCCAATTCCTTCGAATCAGCCAAGTGCTGTCTGAGCTCAGGAGAACAGGCATCATAAATAGACTCCAACATAAAAAGATTCCTCATACCCTCATAAGTGTTCACTTTGTAACCCTTAATCCATCCCTCTAAGTTTTTCAGCCCTTCACTCACCCAGGTAGCCCAAGGGGTACCATCATGCTTTTTGAGGGTTCTAAACCTCTTAAGATACTGGGAAGGGGTCTTCCCGAATCTCGCTATCAAAGCTAGTTTCACACTTTCGTAATCCGTCTTATCCGCCTCCCCCAACTCCATTACCACATCAGTCGCAACAAGAGGGAGCCTAGAGAACAACCAGGGAAGTAAATCATTCCCGGTGATGTCCTGGAGCCCATGATTGTATTCAAACAGTTTCAACCAATCCAACACATCCAATCTCGGTTCATACATACCCACTAATTCCTTCGGCATCCGGGGTCTTTTGGGACTGGAGCTCCTAGAGGAACCAGAGGAGAGAGAAGCATTTTCCATAGACAACTTTTTCATCTCTAACTCGTGATTAAGTTCTATTTCCCTGAGTCTTAACTCAACTTGCTTCTGCTCAGCCTGGGCATTCTTCCGTCTGAACTCGAGCTCTTGGCTTCGTTCAGATTGAGCGAAGAACCGTTTGTATTCTAATTCGAGCTTCATATTTTCAAGTTCATAATAAGCAGGGTTACTTGTGGGACCTGGTATGGGCCCCGTAGGTACAGCTGGTAAGGCAGGTACAGGAGCAGGGGAGACAGTTTCGTTAGCCTCTCCTTCCTCTTCAGCCTCTTCATCGCTATCATCAGAATTACGATTTAGATCAACACCATCACTTTTATCTACATTTGCTGGAGACATTGGTTCCTCTGAACCAGTTCCCAGACTTTGGTTCACCAGCAATCTCTCTATTAGTTCTAACTTCCTGCCTCTTACAGGAAGATTCTCTTGCCTACAGAGAGCTCGCAAATTCTCAGTATTTTCACCTGACAAGGACTCTTGACTGTAAATTTCCATCGCAGACATGTTTCTGAAAGTTGCTTTTTAATGCTAAGCTTTGTGGTTAGTTATCCTACAGTGTCGAAAAGCACTCTAAACTGTATACTCGATACAAATCCCACCGCTGTACACCAGTGTTAGGCGGAAACCTGTGCAGTTCCCTCTGGGACCACTGCAAAAGATTTAGGACTACAGGTGTTTGGCAGTAAACCCACTTGGTAGCAGTCTGTACCACACAGATTCACTTGGTAGCTGTGGCTGAAGAGCAGTCAGACTTCTCTCAAGAAGAGTTAAGCAGTATGTGGAGTATACAAGATAGGGCAATTCTTCACAGCAAGACAAGCAAACACGCAACGAGGTTTAGTGTAAAGATATTAAGGTATTTATTTATAACGAAACATCTATCAAAACACTATGGCACTATCACGGCAAACAAGTCAAATACAATTACTCTACGAAGAAGAAAACAATCAATCCCCCTAACAATACTTCGACAAGTCTAGGTTCTACCGGCACCACTTATTTGCAGACAGAGGTGTATGCCTGAACCTAGATGACACTCTAATATTAGTTAGGACGGGAGAGAAAAATAAGCAGGTTATGAAATCAACACAGTTCAATACTTCACGGGCAAAATGCAAGGCAAGATGGCAAGAACCACAATAGATCATAAAGTTCAAAGGCCAGGCCCACTCGGAGAGAGGCAAGGCGATATGTCCCAAAAAGTCTCTTAGTGGAAATGCGTTCGAGTCTTTGTAGCAAATTGTTATCGGCAGGTTGAACTAGTTCAGAACAAAACGTGAGAAAGCTTGGAGGCGACCCAACGGAAAGGAGAGGATTAAGACACCTCGCTCGATCCGGTCGAAAAGGGAAGCCAGGCAAACACGGTACCTTGTTTGTGGAGAGACAGCTCCGGCGGGGGCAGTTGTTCCTGGTGGTGGATGCATGTCGGGTCTTTGCCAAGAGTAGAGATGATCTCGTCGTCGAAGAAAAGTGAAGTCCGGTGCACCACCAGGGAAGAGACCAGCCGCGGAGTGCTCCGTCACAAGGCACCATCTTTTGGTCGCGGTACAGGGGTAGTGGCTATCCGGTTGCCGAGGTGCTCTGCACGGGCAATTCGACCACTGCGTCCTGAGGTGAAGAAAAAGCAAAGGGGACTGGTTGTTCCCACCAGTCAGGGGAAGAGACTCTCCGGCAGGGAGATCTCCTCTGTCGTCGGGAAGTGGTGAGTCGGTTCCGCAGGGCTCCACCGGATGTGTCGTCGTTGCAGGTCAGCTCAGCTTTACCCTCGTCGGATTCTTAGGTCCTGTGGCGACTTCTAAAGATCCATTCCCAAAAGCCCTGCTTTTATGCAGAAAACCCCCATTCATTCAGCCTAGCTGTCAATCAACACATGCTAAGTGATGAGCGGGGGGGCTCACCACTTGGGCCAATCACTCCAGAGTGCGACCGGAGTTGGCAAGGCAACTCGGTCCAGGGTGCCTAAACCCCCTCCCACACCCCTGTGGTAACCCAGACAGAATGGCACCACTTTGGAGGGTCTCTTGTACAGAGCCCGCCAAAAGTGGAACAAAGGGCTCAACTTTTGGTTTAGGAGTCACAGAGACGAACACAGATGCCATTTTACAAACCGAGTTTTGGCAAAAAATACCATCCGATAACCTTATTTAAGATAAGTAGACCGGTGGTACGTTAGAGATTAACGAGAAACAGTATCAATCTCTAACAATGGGACGAATCCCATAGTGTTATGTTCGGGGTCGAACATAACAAGTAGTTTCCACTGCCACCAGCCAAAACTCGACGAGGGGGGACGGGACAGTGCCCCCTCGAATAACAGATCCAGGAGTAATCGAATTACCCCTACTAGTACGTCCACAATAAGATGGTTCGTACTAGTTCTGTTAGTAAATTTAGGTCTAGTAAAGCCAATGGTGACTTTACATGCCCGGGGAGACAGTAGTCAGTCCCCGGGTATGGAGTCTATGATGGAGGTCCGCTAGGACGCCCCCGTGTTACGGCACGTAGGGTGCGGTGTAACACACATAGAAAAACATATGAGGCCCTATGGAGTTTAAGACCCCATAGCCCATAGAACACATTGACATTCCAAGGAATTACACACTTTAATGTCCAAGAGTGGGAGAAAAAGAGTCTCACTCTTGGCAGGATGGAAAAAACAAATTCCAGAAATCCAGCAAAGCTGCAAAGCTGCTGGAGGACTCACTAGGTTAGGAAATTCAGCCTAAACAGAGAACCCCCCTTTCTTTCTCGCTGGTTTCCAACTATCAGCTCTTTCTCCTATCCTCTCCTCTGTTCCTTCGGTGCTTGATTCTCTTGCCTATCCAACGGAGCGGACAGCAGTTAAACAGTGCTGTAGTACTTATTCGCTTCTCCCTGCCAAGCAGCATCGCAGCCTCTGGCCTTCCTGTTCTCTTACTGGCATTGCAGTACCTATTTTTGGCCCATGGTGAAAACTCCAATCTCGCCTGAAGCAGTGTGCCACGCCTTACCCCTAGTGGACTGTAACTTTCGGCTTATGTCCGTTTGGAAATCTTCAGCGCCTAAACAACCGAAGACTGGCAACGTGGAAAGACTAAATATACAGAAGAAACTCCCTTCCCAGGGTTTTTTGTTGCCAACCGGCTTTTTCCCTGGTTTGGAGGCTTGGCTCCTCTGAGTCCTCCGAGGTCAGGTACCCAGATCCTGCAAAGGTGGCCTCTGAGGGAGCCAGACCTTATTTGCACGTGAAGAGGGACAAGAAGGCGAAGGAAAGAAAGGATCCTGACGTCCGGAAGACATGCCAGAGGAGGACATCCAAACTCTTGAATAGCTCATCGGAAGGTGCAGGTGAGGAGATGGTTCGGGAGGGTAAGCAGTATTCTGAGACTTATACCCCTGGGTAACAAGCCAGCACATGTGTTGGGTGTTGGATAGCTGTGGGTAAACATCCCCAGTCTTTGTTGTTCCTAGGTGCAATTTTCAATAAACCAATGAAACCTCTTTTTTATGAAGCCGTTGCTATAGGATTTTTCCTTCTTTTAAAGACAATCTTAGTATGGCATATGAATGACAAAAGAGACAGTAGTGATACAATGGTAGTTAAAAGGAATTATGTAAGATACATGATAATAAAGAGAGCACACGAAATGTGCTAAAATACTTCACTCAGTGTACCCCAAAACAGTCCTTTTAAGGACGACCTATCACATATAAATACACAAATACAATGAAATACCATCCAAAAATGTTTTCTAAAATAAATCATCCCTCATAGCATAGCTAGAGTTCATTGACTTTTTCTCTAGCCACGGTTACAATGTGTAAGTCTTGTAGGTTTTTATACATTGCATGGCCTGCGGTAGCGGGCATGTAGTTATGGTTAAGTTGCGAAACCCATAGGAAGAGCACATTTTGGGCGGATTATAACTTTGCTCACCCTGGACGAATCCTCACCAAACTTTGCAAAAAAAAGTTTATGGCCCACTCTGAATTTTGTTTGCAAAGTTTGGTGAGGTTTGGTCAAGGGGGGCAAAGGTATAGGGGGGTCCCAAAATATCTTGTTTTCCCATAAACTGAACGGACCGCTGGACGGATTTTCATCAAATTTGCGGCAGGAGTGGCGGCTTGGTCCCAAAAGCGTGCTTTTGTAAATCTGGTGGAAATCCGTCCAGTAGTTTTTTTTTTTAAATGACCAAAAAGTAGGTCTAAAAAAATTAGTGATATCTATGTCTGCTCGCCGGACAAAGTTCCCTGTTTGCTCCGCAGACAGGACACTGATTGGATAATTTGTTTGCGTCATGTCCACAGACATACAACGTGTTCGCTGATTGGTTGGGGTGAAGCGTGAGGTGCGTCACATTCTTTCAATGCGCCCGCTATGTTGAATCCGCGGTCAGCATGGCGTGGCAGTGAGCATAAATCTAATTTTGGGGAGTGTGTTGGTGTGTAGGAGTGACTGGCGAGGATGGGGGAGTGAAAGATGGGTCAAATGCTGTATTTTTTAGGTAGGAGAAGGCTGTGATGTGTTTGCAGTGTCTGCGGTCACTGTGGTTGTCCGCGGAAATACTAAAGACTGGGCGCACTACTGGCTATTTTACTTTACTATGATGTTTGTTTTGGGTCGTTAGTAGAGCATTGGGTGAAGAGGGTATGTATTGAAGAGTTTGTGCATTGGTTGTAATGATTGTTTTATCATGTTAATTGAAGTGGATAGGTTTTGAGGTGGACGTGTTATGTTTTTGGGTTGTGGTCATTTGGTAGTTGTTTCTTCTATGGGTGTGTTATGCTGCAGTGTTTGTAGCCAGGGCCTAGAGTCTTGGGTGCATGGTATAATGGCACCATCCTATACTTGGGTTCAGGGTCCTCAACCATCTGTACTTGTTGCATGATCTGTGCTGCTCCTCTAGCGTTTCCCACTGTCACCATCATCATTGCACCATTAGGTACTGCATTTGCGCAGACCTAACTGGCACACACAAAAAATCAGGAGTAAAAATAGCACAATGGGCATCAACATTTTGATGGTGAGCACCAGCCAGGATGGTACCCAGGAAAAAATGTTGTCAAACCAAGTGCTTGCGTCCGTTCCACCTTCGCTCCTCAATCGTTCCCCCAGATTGTGCACCGCTGCAATAACGTGTGATAGTGTCCCATTATCCGCATCTTCAGAGGGCACGAATGTGCAGCGCACACTCCCGACTTTTCGGCAAACACCTCCATCCATCGCCGTTAACAGGTCTAGGACATACCTGTTCTGCATGGTCATCAGCCTTAGGGCTCTTACCTCCACCTTGATCACGTTGAACCCTTCTTCAGTGTCGTTGGCCAGTTGGATCAACTCCCAGCGCGTGATCTGGAGCCATTTTGCCTTGGCTCATGCCTGGATACTCGGGATGAGGGAGGCGAAGAACTTTTCAGCGGAATTAAACAGCCGGTACTTGTCAGGAATCTGTGCCAACAGGTCTGAGGATGCTTTGGATATGTAGTTGGACGATCTCCACTGAGTTGATATCACGTCTTGCGTGTTGCCCGAGGTCAGGGCATAGAGTGGTGGTTCTTCTGTTGGTTGTGCATTCTGTGGACGACGGGTGGCTGGCACTCCTTTTCCTCCGTCGATGTGACTCTCCGGGATCACCATCAAGGCCGAATGCAGTGTTGCCAGAGAGCATGCGCCCCTCCAGGATTGTGGGAGGTGCGAGTATGCCTGTTTACCGCAGACCTAGTAAGTGTCCATAAGTGCTGCTGTCCCTTTCTTCATGTCTGGGATAATGAGTGTTCGATTGCAGTTCTTATTCACACCCATGTTGTTTTTTCCCTCACCATGGAAGCATAGTTTGTATGATATTTCTTTCTGCCGCTTAAATGGTTTTTCTATTGCTGTGCTCCTTCCAAACTGGTGTACAGGTTTTCTCGATCCATTGCAGTTTTTCTTCCTGCAGTCCTAGTAGCGCTTCAGCTTTGCATGTTATTATTTTTTTTTTATATACTTATTTGTTTTGGTTTATTCAAACCTTTACAAAGAGAAATATATACAAAACACAACAGATTTCATTAAACACAGATATCACAGATATCACAATGTACAGAAAACAAATTTCATTAAAGAAAAAAAATCACAATACATTATTTATACATTTCAATTTCATTAAAATACAACATACAGAAATAACCTACTCCAATCCAAAATATATCACTACCTTGCAAGCTCATTGCCCTTTTTAAACTATAACACATTCTGCATCATCCATTTAGGCACCAAAGGTTTATGTCAACATACAAATGCATGTTATTATTTCATCTTTCCACTTATTGTCCAAAAACAATGTCCCTTTAATCACGAAAAAAGGTTTTTTTAAACATATCACTCCTTTTGTTCTCGAATAGCAGGTTTTCTCGTTTTGCAGCATTTCAAAAGATACTGCGTGTGCCTAGAAGGTGTTCTTAATTCTGCATATGGTGAGATGAAGGAGACACTGGGCATCTGTAAGAGGCAGTTATTTAGGCAGCAAGACCTTAGGTGTGCCTGAGGCGTGGGGAATCAGGGAACAGACATACCAACTTTCATTAGTTGTCTGATTCGCAGTAGAGCTCATATCCGCATACCATTTATTTTACTGATGTGGATGTCTAGGGTCTTCTATTGTGTCTAGGTCCAGGCCAGAATACTCATTATATTTTTTCTCCCCCCTCCCTCCTTCTTCTGCTGCTTTTAAGATAGTTTTTTACATCTCTCTCTGCTTGTGGTATGGCGCCCTCTTTTTCCGTGCCCCCCTTTTCCCATTCATCATATAGAGCCAAAAACCTTTCTGCGATCTCTGCATTTTCTTCCTTCCTATTTGCGGGGGGTCCTGTTTCTGCGGATAGGTTAACTTCTGGTGTGGGCATTGTGGCAGTAGTGTCTTATAACCATGATATAACAGAAGGGTTACGATCATTTAGACCATAGACATTGTATTGTGAGGCATTATGGGGGGAGCTGGACTTGTGGTTGGCCTGTTGTTGGTATCATTTGGGGGTTGTACATGAGTAGGGTCCGTATCATAACCCCATATAAGATGAAATCCATCCTATATCTAATATTCCCCCTCTTTAACCATTCTGGTTCCATTCCCCACGTTGGTTCCATTCCTTCCCCCCTCATTCATCTCGATAGAGATGAATGCAATAACCCAGTAAACAACGAGACCAAAAATCATTGTAAAAAAGAGACCAGCACACACAAACAATCCACATTCATATGAGTATCTGCGCAAATCAAAGTTCTCATTTATATTTCTAATTGCCCTAACATTATTCGTTGCAGGCTGCCAGTTCGTTGCCATGGTTACTCCTATATGGTAAAACATAAAAGTGCATTAAGCATACTGACACAGTTGTATGTATCATTTTCATCATAGTACGAAAGAAAGGGAGAGAGGGAAAGAGACAAAGTTTTCAATATTTATAGTTCAACATTATTTACAGTTTTCATGCCCCAGAAAACCATTTATTTCAGTGCACTTTCTCTTTATCATGCATTATCGTGTACACCTGTAGGATATAGTTATCCTCACTTCTCTTCGTCTATTGTGACCCTTCTGCTGTGCTTTGTACTTCTTCGTCTTGTTCTCGTGTGACACTATCATTGGCTTTTTGTACGTCTGTTAAATGTATCCAATATCTCAGGCCCTTTACCTTTACAGCCGCCGGCGTGCAATAGACCACCTCATATGGGCCATGAAATCTTGGGGCATTCCACCTACGCACAAAACTCCTGTCATACACCATTTCACCTGACATTAGCTGACCTGTTGGGTTGTCTTCTGTTAGTTTTATTTCCTCATTTCCCTCCTCCCGTGTAAAAGGTGGTGCAAGCTGTCTTGCTATCATGTGGGTTGCTCTGGTGAGTGTTGTTAGGTATTCATTGAATTCCTCACCTAAAACAGTGGCGCTTCTGTGGGTGTCTGAATGTCTACGGAGCGGGCAGTGTGCTGTGTGTATGTGCCTCCCTGTGACTATTTCGTGCAGTGACAGGTGGTGGTCCTTGCTGGGCTGATTTCTCAACTCAAACAACGCCGGGGGCAGACAGTGTAGCCAATTCTTTTTTAATGAGAAGCACAATTTTGACAACCTCCCTTTCAGCAGGCCGTTGATTTTCTCAACCATGCCGCTGCTTTGCGGATGATAAATCGAGCATAGTTTGTGTGTGATGCCTAGCAGTGCTGTTACTTCTTTGAAGAGATCATTGACACAATGTGTGCCATTATCAGAGCGAATCACATCACAAATTCCCCAGCGTGGAAACACATCCCGTACCAGGAACTTTGCAGCGCATTTGGCATCCGGGTGTGCACATGGCCCTGCTTTGACCCAATTTGAAAACGGACACACTACCACTATCATATACCGTGCTCCATTGCACCTCTCCCCCATATCTACATAATAAATATGCAGTTCTCGGAAAGGGCCTGTTGGTTTTGGTATTGTCCCCCGCAGTGTTCTCAATGTCATTCCTGAATTGTATATCTGGCATGTTGTACACTCCATCGCCAACTTTGATAGCTGCTCCTGTAACCCTGGAACAAACCAATCTTCTTGTATCTCTGCGGCGATCTGTTGCTTCGCATTGTGTGCTGGAAAGTGTAATTGTTGGAAGGCTATTTCCAGTAGTTTGACTGGCATCACCACCTTTCCAGTGTTGCTTTGACGCCTTTAGAGATCTGTTGCTGACTCGCTACACCCCCTCTTTTCCCACAGTTCTTTTTCTTCCTTCGTTGCTTCTTCTTGTAGCTCTAGTATTTGTGACATGGGCATGGCATTATAGCCATCCTGGAGATCTTCCTCTACCTGTTTGTGTATTAAGTACTCACCTGTCCTTTCTTTCACTAGGTAAGAGGCTTCCTTGGCCGCAGCGTCCACTGCCGCATTTCCCAAAGAGATAACATCTGTGTTGGTTTGTGGGCCTGGCACTTCACTATGGCTACCATGGTGGGGTCCTTTAGGGCCTCAATAAGTTCCTTCAGGAGCTCTGCATGTTGTACCGGCGACCCATCGGCCCTGTGGAACCCCCTCCGTCCCCACCTTGCCAACCCACCATGTACAGTAGTGGTCATATAAACTCCAATAGCCTCTCTGTGAAATCTGAATTTAGAAGTGTGCCCAATAGCTTCTAAGTAAAAGTTGAATTTAGAAGTGCATGTAGAAATGTCCCCAATAGCCTCTCTGTGAAAAGTTGAATCTAGAAGTGCATTTAGAAGTTGAATTTAGAAGTGTGCCCAATAGCTTCTAAGTAAAAGTTGAATTTAGAAGTGCATGTAGAAGTCGGCCCAATAGACTATATATGAAAGTTCAATCTAGAAGTGCGCCCAATAGACTATATATGAAAGTTGAATCTAGAAGTGTGCCGAATAGCTTCTATGTGAAATTGAATTTAGAAGTGCATTTAGAATTTGAATTTAGAAGTGTGCTCAATAGCCTCGATGTGGAAACTTGAATCTAGAAGTGTGCCCAATAGCCTCTCTGTGAAATGTTGAATCTAGAAGTGTGCCCAATAACTTCTAAGTAAAAGTTGAATTTAGAAGTGCATTTAGAAGTTGAATTTAGAAGTACATTTAGAAGTTGAATTTAGAAGTGTGCCCAATAGCCTTGCTGTGAAAGTTGAATTAGAAGTGTGCCCAATAACTTCTATGGGAAAGTTGAATATAGAAGTGTGCCCGTTAGCTCCTATGTGTAAGCTGAAATTAGAACTGTGCCCAATAGCCTCTCTGTGAAAGTTGATTTTAGAAGGGCTCCCAAAAGCCTCTCTGGGAAAGTTGAATTTAGAAGTGTGCCCAATATCCTAGTAGTCTAACAGCGTGCCCGGTTGAACCGACTAATGTCATCTTTGTGTACAGTTGAATTTAGAATAGCGCCCAATAGCCTCTCTGTGATAGTTGAATCTAGAAGTGTCCCCAATAGCTTATATGTGAAAGTTGAATTCAGAAGTGCATTTCGAAGTTGAATTTAGTAGTGCGCCCAATAGCCTCTCTGTGAAAGTTGAATTTAGAAGTGTGCCCATTAGCTCCTATGTGAAAACTGAAATTAGAACTGTGCCCAATAGCCTCTCTGTGAAAGTTGATTTTAGAAGGGCGCCCAAAAGCCTCTCTGAGAAAGTTGAATTTAGAAGTGTGCCCAATATCCTAATAGTCTAATAGCGTGCCCAGTTGAACTGGCTAATATCATCTCTGTGTACAGTTGAATTTAGAAGTGCACCTAATAATCTATATATCAACTCAGTGTAAAGCTGAATCTAGAAGTGTACCTAAAATCGCCTCTGTGCAAAACTCGTATTTAGAAGCCTGCCTAAATATCTGTGCCTAATTATCTGTGCAAAACTCGAATTTAGAAGCGTTCATAAATATCTGTGCAAAAATCTAATTTAGAAGTGTGCCTAAATATCCCCTCAGCCCAAAGTTGAAGTTGGAAGTGTCCCTAAATATCCTCTCTGTGCAAAGCTAAACTTAGAAGTAGACCTAATAGCGCAACAAACTTAGAAGTGTGCCTAATAACGCGCCCTAGTTGAATTCAGTAGTATTCCTAAGACCCTTTCTGTGCAAATTGAACTTGGAAGTGTGACTAATAAGCTCTCTGTATACACTGAACTTGGAAGTATGCCTAATATCCTCTCTGTGTACATAATAGCCCCCTCTGTGCAATAGTGTGCCCAGTAGCGTTCAGTTATTAGCTGAATATAGAAGCATCCCTAATATCCTATCTGTACAAAACTCAAATTTAGAAGTGCGCCTAATAGCACCCCTTTCTTGAATCTAGAAGTGTGCCTAATAGCGCGCTCCCACTGAATTTAGAATTACAATTAGAAACCCCTCCTAAACTGCACCTAAAAGTCCAACTAAAACCATACCTGGGGTGTTGCTACATTCAATTTCTCCCTAAATAGCTTTCCTCTATCCCTGCTTACTAGAAGAAAGCTTACCCAATAGCGTAATTGTGCTCTAGCTGCAACTAAACAGGCCGCCCAATCAGCATATCCTAAGGTCTAGCTACACCTCAAAATGGCCTTATATCTGCAACCTAGTAAAACTAGTACACTAAAACCTAGAATACGTGAATAATATCACCCGGCTTAATGGAACCCTGAAACCAAGACTAATCTCACCCAGTGATATAGCCAAACTTATATAGTCCAATAAACTGTAAGTTGCACTTGAAACCACACCCAATTGCTCGTAATAATCATGAGTGCGCCCACTCCACCAGGGTTTGCCGGAAACGACCACCGTGGACCGCCCCCACTCCCCCGGTCTGCCTTCCCTCCCGTCCCCCCCTTCCGAAATTGTTCCACCATCCTTCACATTCCCTACTCTTCCCCTCTCCAAGCACCAAGCCAGAAGGGCACGATGGTGAGCCAACCACCCTAAGACCACTGCTCCCCCGAACCCCACCATTGACCAGCCTATGTTGATCATGCCCGCTCCCCTCACTATCATACCGGGCAAACCCTACCCTGCAATCATCCACCCCCCGCCTTTCCCACAAACCCCGCCACTTTCCCCTGCCGACCGCACCCTTTCCCTAACCTAAAAACTGCATGCCTAGCCCTAGCAAGAACCGAAGCCTCGTCCCTCTCCCCTTGAACTCCCTAGCCTCTCTCACACTCATATCCCAACAAAGACACTAAAGAGGAAATGTATCTGGTCCCCCTCAATCTCTCAGCACTCTTCGCCTCCCCTGTCTCGACCCACCACCTCTTTCCCCCAATCACCTCCTTCCCCCCTCGCTTCACCCTTCCTGAAACCCCTATCCCTCGATTTCTCATCAACTGCAACTGAAACTGAAACTCCTAACTGCCCACACCCCACCTTCAAATCCCCCGAGCCAAACCCAATCATCCAAACACACGCTGCCACCCACTCCAGCCCGAAACCCGCCAACCTTTCTGCTCGCCCACTATTCCCACCAAGCATCAACCACCCCTCGCCCTCTCCAGTTTCCACCTTCTCCGCCCCCACCCCCTTCCGCTCCAGCTCTGACACCAACCTCGCCTGCTGAAGTGAACTGCATCCTATTTAATGCCCGATCCGTAGCAAAAAAAACACACTGCATCTTTGACCTACTCACCTCTGACAAACCAGACCTGGTTTTCATCACTGAAACTTGATTCTCTGATGACTTCACCCCAATTGCCAATGAAGCCTTCCCTCCTGACTACTCCATCATCCCAGTGAACCGTCCCTCTAGAGGTGGGGGAGTAGCATTCGTCTTCAAGTCTCACTTCCATGCCTCAATCATCGTCAACCAACCGTCCATTCCTTCCTGTGAATCACTCCTCATTAAACTCTCCCTCTCCCCATCATTCTCACACAGCTTCCTAATAATCTACAGACCCCCTGGCTGTGATCGACAATTTTCAAACAACCTCTGTGACTCTATTGCCACCCTTCGTCACCCTTCTTGGAGATTTCAACATATGGCTCGACATCCCCACCAATCCTATGGCACACTCTCTGGTTGATGGTCTAGACGCAATTAACCTCCAACCCCACATAAACGGCCAGACTCACTAAGAAGGACACTCTCTTGATGCCATCTTTAGTTTCCACAACCGGATTCATTTCAATCCTGCACCCCTATCATCTGGTCCGATCACTTCATTGTTTCTTTTGCCATTCGCTCACCCGACCCCCTACCCGTACTCGAATCTGAACCTCCGACTCTAACTAATAATCGTTCCAGATCTAGCCGACGCACTCCTCCAGTCTCCACCGCCTACCTGCCAACTCAATAAACAACTAACCCCCGAGGCCTTTGACTCATGGCTCAATGCATCACTAATGCGGCTCACACCCTCTTGCAAACCATCAACCCGCCGTGGCCTGTTCCCCAGATGGTTCACTCCTGATTTGAAGACCACTAATAAGCTATATAAATACCAAGAATGCAAATGGCAGAAAGACAAAACCCAGGAGAGCAGGGCCACCTTGGCCCGACACCTTCATCAGTACAAGGCCGAAATCCGAAAAGCAAAAAAAGCCCACTGCAACTCCCGAATCCTAAACTGAAAAAACCCCAGCAAAGAACTTCACAAAATCATCTCCAAATTCACCAAATCGGCATGCACCACGACTGTCCTGACCCCCTCACAATCTCTGTGCGTTCCACTCTTTCCACTTTTACACCATGGCTCTTGAAAGAACAAATGCTCTAGCCACCAAACTGGCTCTCTTACATCCACCAGGCAAAACCCCCCCATACCGGCCAACCCTCCGCCTGCAACCACTACACAACCAACATTTGAATCCTTTAGTCCAATATCACCAGACCAATTTCTCAAACTTCTATCTGCCCGCAAACCATCTGGCTCTCCGCAAAGAAATGTTTGCCTCCTCCTGCGCAGGAGAACACGCAAGATCCATGTTTATGTTTATGTTTATGTTTATTATTTGATAATGCGCACAAAACCCAGGGGTAGCCGGGCGCAGCAGGTACAAGGTTACTTAAGCTTGGATTGCATACAGAGTATAAAAGTACATAACAGTGCGGTACATACATGTCAATGCAAGCAGTTGGAATGAGACACTAACACGTTACAGTATTAAGAAAGCAGAATCATCTTGGACTATATTACAAGGGTGTCATGGCCGTTGGGTGCCACTAGCATTAGTTGTCGTTTGACCAAAGCCCATTTTTTACCTTGCATCTGAAGTTGGAATAGGGTGGGTTAGCTCTCAGTGCGATGGGCAATGCGTTCCAGGCCTGGGCAGCCATCATAAATGACTCCCTTTCCTCTGCTATCTTTCCCGACGCATTCAAAACGGTTCATGTGAAACCTCTAATAAAAACCTTCCCTTGACCCTCTTGAGCCCAAAAACTACCGTCCCATCTCAAACACCAGGTTCCTTGCCAAACTCATTGACCAAATCGCCTACTCCCAACTAAATGCCTTTGTCGAAGCCAACAATCTCCTAGACCCCGCACAATCAGGCTTCAGAGCCCATCACGGAACTGAAACCACCCTAACCTCAATCTGGGATGACCTTAAATTGAGGGCAGACTCCGTGTGATGCACCACATTAATCCTTCTTGACCTATCCGCCGCCTCGACACAATCAATCACTCAATCCTCCTGGACCGCCTCCACTCCCTAAGAATTTGTGGAACTGCTCTTAAATGGATAGTTTAATTCCTCAAAGATAGGTACCAAATAACGATACTCTCCACCTACTCCTCCCAAGCCCGACCAGTCGACACGGGAGTCCCACAAGGAGCATGCCTATCTGCCCTCCTGTTCAATCTCTACTTGATCACCCTCCCGCCAATAATTTGTTCACACAACATCATGTGTTACAACTACGCCGACGACACTCAACTAATTCTAAAACTCCTGAACTCAAATCGCAACTCCTGACCTGATCTGGGCTCCTGCCTCCTTGACATAGAGCTCTGAATGACCCAAAGCCACCTCTTGTTATACCCCTCCAAAACGGAAATCATGGTATGAGGCAACTCCGAACTTCTTCCGCACCCTCTACCCTGGCCATCCACCATGGGTAACTCACCGACCCCCTCCAACTCAGTGAAAAATCTTGGATGCACCCTTGACTCCGAGCTAACACTCTCGCGCCAAGTCAACAATGTCTCAAAGTCCTGTCACTACCACCTTAACACCCTTAGGCACATCATTCCATATCTCTCCTTCCCCAACAGACTCTCCGCGGTCCAATCAATCGTAATATTAAGACTGGACTACGCGAAACCCCTATATCTCGGAGTCCACGCGTACCAACTGAATAAACTCCAAAGGGCACAAAACGCTGCAGCCAAACTGCTACTTGCACTCGGCCCAAGAGACCACATCTCTCCAGCCCTTAAGACGCTGCACTGGCTTCCAGTAGCCCGAAGGGTGACTTTCAAAACCTTATGCATCTCCCATCGAGCATTGCATAAAACCGGACCTCAATATCTTCAAGACAAGCTAAAACCCTATCACCCTCCACACACCCTAAAATCAAGCTCAGCCGGCCTCCTAGTCATACCTAAGACAAACTCAGTCAGGTTAGGCGGATCATCATTCTCAGCCTTGGCCACCACGCTGTGGAACTCACTCCCTCCCCACATTCGCCTAACTGAGGATTTAATGTCTTTCCGCAAACTACTGAAAACCTGGCTCTTCCCCTAAAACCAACCCGTACGCAAACTAACCCAAACAGGCGAAGAGCATCTCAATGACACCAATCCAACAAACTACCTGATGCAAGAAATCGACAGCTAATAACCCCTAATATAAACTAAAAAGACAAACAGAATTAAACGAGAAAAGTAGATCAAAGCAGTGAAGTAGATAATAAGAATAAATCTTACGGAAACAGCAACGCGCTCTAAACTAATAAAATGGATATAACGCATGACAAATGAACAAAGTGAATGGCATGGATGAAATAGTTAGATCGGATGAAGCGTGTTGAACGGATGAATGCGCTGAGTGGAAGAACACATTGAACAGATGAGTATGTAGATCGGATGAGTGTGTAGATCGGATGACTGTATAGAATGGATGAATATGTCGAGCGGTTGGGTATGTAGAGTGATTGGGTGTGTAGAGCAGTTGGGTGTCTAGAGTGGTTGGGTGTGCAGAGTGGACGAGCATGGAGAACGGATGAGTGTGTAAATACAGAGAAGGGTGTAGACCGCAGGAGTGCGTAGAACAGATGAACCTGCAGAACGGGTGAATGTAAACCGGATGAGTTTGTAGAGCGGATGAGTATGTACAGCAGATGAGTATGAATAACGGCTGAGTATGGAAGTGCCGGGAGTGTGTAGATCGCTGGAGCAGATGAATGTGTAGAGCGGATGAATGTATAGAGTGGATGAGGGTCTAGAGTGGAAGAGGGTCTAGAGTGGGTGAGGGTCTAGAGTGGGTGAGGGTCTAGAGTGGGTGAGGGTCTAGAGTGTGTGAGGGCATAGAGTTGGTGAGGGCATAGAGTGGGTGAGGCTATAGAGTGGATGAGGGTATAGAATGGATGATTATATAGAACAGAATACTGCATATGAGCGAACGGCTTCATAGGGCTGATGAGTGCAGATAGCAGTTGAATGCGTGGAAAGAACGATTGCACAGAGCGGATGAGTGCGGGGAGCGGGTGGGTGTGGATAGCGGATGGGTGCGGGGAGCGGATGAGTGCCGGGAGCGGATGAGTGTGGGGAGCTGGTGAGTGCGGGGAGCGGGTAATCGCATAGAGTGGGTGAATGCATAGTGCAGGTGAATGTGTAGAGCATACGAGGGCATAAAGCAAACAAATGCCTAGAGCGGATGACTTACATAGACCAAATGAGTTGCGTAGAACGGATAAGTATGTAGAACGGATGAGTGCGGAATGCATGCAGAGCAGATGAGTGCGCCGAACAGATGAGTCCGGGGAGCGGATGGATGAGCAGAGCAAAAGAATGTGTAGAGTGGATGATTGCATTGAACAGACTAGTCGGTAGAGCCAACAAGTACATATGAATGCATATGAGCGAATGAGTACATATGAAAAGAGTGGTGCGTAGAGCAGATGAGTGTGTAGTGCGGATGAGTGCGTAGAGCGGGTGAGTGAGTAAAACATATGAATGTGTAAGAGCGTGTGAGGGCATAAAGCGGATGAGTGCCTAGAGTGGATGAGTACCTAGAGTGGACGAGTGCCTAGAGTGGACGAGTGCCTAGAGCCGTTGAGTCACGTAGAACGAATGAGTACGTAGAACGGATGAGTGCAGAATGCATGCAGTGTGGATGAGTGCGTAGAACGGATGAGTACGTAGAGCTGCTGAATGCGTAGAGCGGACAGAAGGAGTGAAGTATGTAGATGGATCAGGTGTCGCAGATGGATAGAACGAGTGATTTATGTGAATAGAATTGACCGCATATATGGATGGATCGGGTGACGAACGTGGATGGATCGGGTGACGTACGTGGATGGATCGGGTGACGTACGTGGATGGATCGGATGACGCACGTGGATGGATCGGATGACGCACTTGGATGGATCAGATGACGCACGTGGATGGATCAGATAACGCACGTGGATGGATTGGGTGCTGTACGTGGATGGATCGGGTGCTGTACGTGGATGGATTGGGTGCCGTAAGTGGATGGATCGGGTGCCGTACGTGAATGGATCGGGTGCCATATACGGATGGAATGGGGGACCTATGTGGACGAAATATGTGAAACAGATGGATGGAAAAGATGAAGTATGAAGATGGTATGGGTGAAATATGTGGATGGAGTACATATAACAACTTAGATTTCACGGAATGGTACAGTTGAAATATGTGGATGGAGTGCATAGAACAACTTAGAATGAACGGATCGGAGTAAATAGAGTGGATTTGAGTGTGTGGGGTGGACAGGTGTGCGTGGGGTGGAAACGAGTGCGTGGGGCGGACAGGAGTGCGTGGGGCGGACAGGAGTGCGTGGGGCGGACAGGAGTGCATGGGGTGGACAGGAGTGCATGAGTGCGTCGAACGGACCGGAGTGTTTGGAGCAGACTGGAGCGCATGGAGTGAACTGGAGCGCATGGAAAGGACTGGAGCGCATGGAACGGACTGGAGCGCATAGAATTGTGTCACACATATAGTATGGTTTGGATTGCAGAGAACGTTTGAAAGAGCATATAACCCATCATATCACACCACCAGGCTTACTCTCTTCTTTACACCACCACTCAACTAGAACACAGAGATACTATAACACCTTTCGGTATAACTGGTCTCATACCAACATCTGCTGCACACTCCCCATCATTCTAAGTAAACACTGCTCTTTCACACCCCCCAGCCAGGCGTTCCGATTAGGCCTAACGCAGCCACATTCGGTCTGGATAAATCCTGGCAGAACGAACACATACTCTTGATCTCTGAACCACCACACCTACCACTAAGAAGCAGCTAGTACACGAATACCGCACCAGCTGCACACATATCCGGTGCTCACACGCACCTTTGACTCTCTCTACTCTCTCTACTGATCCGAACTTTGGTTCCCGAGGGCGTTCAACCTACCAGCGCCTTCAGACCATACCAATGGTATATAAGGCGCTATATAAATGCAAAATAACATAACATAACAGTCCGTATAGATTGTGACTGCACATCCTTTTGCTGCGTGCAATGCTTCAATGAGTGCTATCATTTCTGCTGCTTGAGCTGAGTAATGGGCGTACAGGCGCTGCTGTACTATCACTTCGTACTCACCTTTTTCTAACCTTACAACAGCTATTCCTACGTGCTTTTCACCTGTGTCTGGGTTTATGGATTATGACCTGTCTATAAAGAATACCTCTCCTTCATTTAATGCATTTTCACTCACCACAGTGCTTTCTCCCTCCTCACCCTTGTATGTTGCACAATCGTGTGCCTGATTGTCTTCCAATGTGCATGGTTCTGTGATGAATCTTGCATTCTGTTTTGCATCTCACTATGTGTATGTTTGCACTAGACAGTATTATTTCATATGCAGTGGCTCTTTGTGTTGTGAGTGTGCTTTTTGATCTTACCAGGATTGTGAACAGGGAGTGTTCCACAAACAGGGTCACGGAGCACCCCATCACTATCGTTGCACTTTTTTCAATGGTGAACGCTGCAGCTGCAATAGATTGCTCACAAGCGAAGTATCCTTGCATGACTGCGTACAGCGTGCTACTGTAATATGCTAGGGGCTTGTGTCCCAGGGATGTCTTTTGTGTCAATACTGCTGTCATGAGGCACCCTTTACAATCAGAGAACAGGTAGAATTTGCGCTCGTAATCAGGGTTCGCGAGTACTGGGGCGCTTGAGATTAGCTCCTTGAGTGATGTGAAAGCATCTTCAAGTTCTACGGACCACTCCATTTCTGTATTTTCTTGTTGGGCTTCTTTGAATCCCTGCAATAAGGGTCTTGTATATGCTGTGTAATCCAATATCCATGCTCGGCATGTGTAATTATCTCCTTCACTGTTTTTGGTCTTCCCACTGCTGTGATGGCAGCTACTCTGTCTGGTATTATTTTCTTGCCATCTTTTGATATTAATTGTCCCAGGTACAACACCTCTCATTGGCAGTATTGCAATTTCCCTCTGTAAACTTTGTAGCCTTTGTGGGCCAACAATGTCAAGAGAGCAATGGAGTCTTTCCTACATTCCTCCTCTTTTTTTGCGCATATGAGTAAATCATCTACGTATTGAATGATCGTACTATCTGCTGTCATGTTCCCTAGATCTTCATGTAGTATTCGGTTGAATATCCTGGGACCTGTCTAATATTCCTCCCACCGCTGCCCCTAGTCTTCCATTTTCTTGCTCATTGTCCTCTATATCACACCACAGCTCTTCCATTCCCCCAATGGCCATTCCTTCCTCTCCTGTGTTTTCTCCAAGATCATGTGATTCCAACTCCATTATTCTAGTCGGTTCTTCCTGTATTCTAAATAGTATTTCTCCCTTCTTCCACCCTTCCTCCGAGGACCTGTCGAGTCTTTGTGCCCCAGGTGTCTGTTCTGTTCTTGACATGCTAGTCCCATTCTGTTCACATATATTTTGTATTCTAGATAGCTCATCTCTGGCCATTGAGAGCCTGGAATCTAAGTCTTCTGTTAGTTTTTCAATGTCTACTGCAGGGGTACTTACCTGTGCACTCTGTCTGGGGCACTCATAGGGTGGTGGTGTAGTTGGTCGTGGGGCAGCTGTAAGGGCTGTGGTGGGCACATACGTGGGATCACTATATCCTTCAGCAGGCACTGGTTTGTTTAGGAGGGGGTATATCCGAGTTACCTCCACTGACCCTTCTGTCCCCCCCTTACCTTCACTTTTGCTCGCCATCACCGGGGTGGCGGTAGTGGTGGGCTGGTCGAGCACTATATCTTTCCTTTTGAGTGGCGGCACTTCTTCAAACAGTCTCCACAGATCCAATATTTCTCTTCTATTATGAAACTGTTTTCCCTTGTATTTTATGAATATACATGTTGTTACCATGTCCAAGACACTTTTATCAAAACACCCTCCTTGTGGCCATATCTGGGGCAGCCCCTCTCCTTTTAATTCCGTGACCCACTGGTCATGGTACTTGGTTATACGTTCTGCATAACCGGGTAGATTTTTAGAGGTATGAGTCAGGGGTGTTTCCGCCCCCATGTTATGCTTTTCGTTGCTCACCTTCCTGCCTTGTCTGTGACTATTACTGTGACTATTACTGTGACTCGTGTGTATATATTTTATCACTATCAATTCTAAAGTATTGGAAATGCGTACTTACAATATTAATGCCTTAAATGTTACCGGGTCACACTTACAATGACCATACCACAAAACCCTCTCGTACCATTACCTCAACACAATTTCTTTACAATGTAATTTTGGAACACAAATAGCATAGCATATGTGACACAAGACAGATATTCAACAACTTGTAAAACAACACATAACAATCAGCCTCCCTTTTCGTGCCCTGCAATTTTTGTTTAACAAAGCCTTTTGACCCTCACCCAATTCTCCCCTTTCACCCTTAGAGGTTGTATCGTTTCCCCTAGTATTTATTCACCCCGAGTAAAGAAGAGAAAAAGCATTTTCTAATGTATATACCGTGTCTCCCTTTTTTCAGACATCCTCGGTTTTATTTTCCAGTATTGAACTTATTCCCAGTACTAGTCAAGATAGCACTATGCAGCGCCGCCTTCTACCCCCTTGCAGAGCTAGGTTCCTGTCTTTATCTTCCCTTTTTCACCTTGTAATCCTAATGGCCATATGCAGAGAAAGAGAATAGTATTGATAGCTGAAAGTACCTGTTAGATTACCTCTACCTGACCTTGTATAATCTGGCTCCCTCCCCCTTCTCCTTTTATTGTCACTCTCACTTAATACTGACATGCCCGCCTTGATCCGAGAGTCTCTGGACTGGGTCCGTCCAGGCGGTGCTGCCTCACATTCAATGGCCGCCCCCCGGCTGGTGAGCCGTACTAAAGGGTTTTTTGGAGCGGACCCGTACCCTTTCGTCCTACTGCGTGCCCACGTCTAAGCATACCAGTTGCCGTAGGCGGGCATCTCTTTGAGCAGGCGCACCGTGCGTCTCCACTGCGGCCCGGAACGTCTCGTGCCAAAAGGGGACAATAAAAAAAACAAATAACGCCTTTGGGGTCACCACTGAAAGTAAGCGTCCCCCATAAGGCAGTAACCCCCCTCAGTGAGAGGCAATAAAGGACGCACCCCAGGAGGGAATGAGACCAGGACCAAGTGCGGTTGAGGTAAAAGGGTTTTATGTAAACCAATATAGGGCATGCAAAGGACTCTGCAAGCTCCGAGAGCCCTCTGTCTGACAATAGCAAAGACAGTCATATTTATTACAAAAATATGTCATGCATCCTGTAAACTATAGGGGGCACACAGTCTCAGGGATTGGGTGGCGTTGACTAAACTATAGGCAATTTATCGAAGAGCTGCTCCAGGATTGTGGATGTCTGCGTGGTGCCAACGTGGGGCGAACGGGTCAGCTGGGCTTGTCGGGGTGGAGCTGCCAGGCTGGTCGCGGTCTGTGTCGATGATTAGTAGGTGCACTAACACTTTGCCCTGTGGCCACACACACACACACACACTCGTCACTTTTTACAATTCCAGTTGTCCTGCAAATCCTACAATACGTTAATCTAAGGTCAAGTGGGAGAAGGAAAGACAGCATGCAATGTGAAGCTTCACCAATAAATCAGTGTACAATTACTCTTGACCTAATGACTCGGTCTCATAAATCCAGGTGTCTTGTCAGAGGGCACGGGGTAAACTGTCTTGTCATTCTATTCTGTTAGATGTGGTGAGGGATTGTTTTTACGACCTGTTAGTACAGGGGTAAATAACTGTCTCTATGGCCTGTTAACTTGGGGTGAACTGGAGTACTATTGGATCAGTAAGGGCACATATCTGGCCCCTCAAAGGCGGTGGGATTTAGGACCAGGTAGCACATAATTCACTTGGCCAAGCCATGGCGGCCTCTGACATGGGGGAGGTAAATACTTGAAGCGGGTCCAGCAGAAATGTGGGGAGGCGAGGCTGTGCTGTTCGAACACCAGCAAGCCCTGGTGGGCATTGGCGAGAGGAGGGGGAGATGGCTGTGTAACTCCAAGCTATTCTCTATTCACTGGGCTGCACAATATACCATAAGAGGGGATAGATGTTAACATTAATAGCATTAGGATGATTACATATTTCTATCGTTTACAAATTCATATATTTCTTCATTCATAACAATGGAGGTTGGCAGTAGCACACGCGATACATAACGTTAGTTGAACACATACTGATAATTCATAGGACAGGCAGACGAATAACAAACGTGAGGTAGCGTCAGGTTGGATCGTGTATCAGGAGCATGGAAGCAATATGTTCGTTTACGTTTTCATTTATAGCAAAAACTAATTCAACATCCTTGAAGACCGTCATAAACTTTTAAAACGTATTTCACTACATTATACACAAGCATTCCATGTATTGCTTTTTGCTTTATCCTTTGTACATTAGCAGCAATCATTAGTTAGCACAAGGTGGGATCTATCGAGAGCTTACATTAAACCTTCAGGGCACATGGTGTCTTGCGGCGGGCGGGAGTCACTCTCGCTTTAATAACTTTATACATTTTATCCCTTTTCAACACCCATTTTAGCGTTTACAACCAACCCTGTGAACTGTTGGTGTTTGGTATGTGTAGTTAGCACTTCATCTGAGGGATCTGGGCAGGGGTTCATGGAGGGAGGTCATGGACACCATATATTTTAAATGTTGGGGGTTAGATGCAGGGTCGGGGCTTGTTTGATTGGGATGCTTCTTGTTATTTTCCAGACTCTGGCTACAAGTCAGGTCACTTCTAGGGCAGTGATGTACTGCGGAAGGTAAACGATATGTTCTGATACTTGTTCGTGTCTGGTTGCTTGTGAGAATGGGCCTTCAGCGGATCTGCCATAGGGTGGAGGCACGGGGGGAGTGCATGACGCTCTGAGCGCGGTTAGCGTGGGCCAAGCTAAAGCTTTTGCATGCAGGCTATTTCGCTTGGGCTTTGGTCAGTACATCTAAAATGCAGTCTTTTCAAAATGGCGTCTATGATACGTTACACTACGGGGCACGTGGCCTTATGTGTCGATCAGCAGCCACCCTTCCTCCTGGGCCCAGATGCATGAGGGGCCACTGACGAGCCATAAGCCTCACGAAGGTGGGCAATGTGGGGGAGGGGGTCCTACAGATGTATCCTCCCATACATATGGGGGCTGCTTAGGGGATATGTTTTAAAAAATGTATGTACTGATTGGTAGTCATGTAATAGTGTTTATAGGATATTGAGATGATATGTGTTAGTGTGTTTGTTGGATTGTGTTCAGAATGTTGGTATTGAATACTCTAGTCATTTTGGGTTGTATTTATTGGTGAGGTGTTTGTTTGCATGGCTGTGTTATGATGCAGTGTTTCTGAGTCTAACTATTATATACTTACTGTTTCCTTTGTTGGGGCTGTATGTAGAGTTTTGGGCAGGCCATGGAGTCAAGATTGTAGCGTTTGGCAACAAGCACTGTAGCATAAGATACCTATGGAAGCAAATATTTTGTATTGTGGTCTATGGTCAAGTGTTTGCTTGAATTGGTGTGTTATACTGTGGTGCTTGTGAGTTCAATCATTATATACTGTTAATCTTTTTATGGTTATATGCAGTTTTTTCATGACATGGGTAATTGGAGCAGACATTCTTTTTCAATCTCTGTGATAAAAGAAAAGATCACATGTTAGTGTAGGTAGTTTATAATGAGTATTGCATTGCATAGTAGACATTTCTGTATTTTGTCGACACTCATAGTTAGTACTTTAGAAGTACTATAGTTCAAACCACTGTACTGTGCAATTTGCTCAGTTCCTTTGTTTGTTTATTAAATCATTGGGTCTGTGGGAAAAAAATCCATGCTGGATTTAAAAAAAAAACGTTCTACGTTGTGGTACAATATATCTCTTTGGTTGATTTCAATACGCGGAATTGAATAGGTGTATGGTTTTTGATTTGGAAGTGGTGGTAGTATTGTTGCAATAGGATAGCAGTTGGTGTATTCTAATTGTTTATTTCTTGTTCCAGTTTAGTGGTATTCATCTATCTGTTTGCTTGTTGCAGAATTTTGGGGCAGTTAGATACCTGTTGACGTATAGTAACTGTTTCTTTTTTGTTGCTTTTTAGCAATATTTTTTTACGTGTTTGCTTGTTGTAGAATTTTGGGGAAGTTAGATACCTGTTGGTGTGTTCTAACTGTTTATTTCTTTTTTCATGTTAGTGGTATTCATTTATCTGTTTGCTTGTTGCAGAATCTTGGGCCAGTTAGATACCTGTTGGTGTGTTCTAACTGTTTATTTCTTGTTTAATTTTAGTGGTATTCAATTATCTGTTTGCCTGTTACATAATATTGGGGCAGTTAGATACCTGTTGGCATATCCTAACTGTTCATAGTTTTGAAGTTTTAGTTTTGTTGATGTGCATACACAGATTAGTTATTAAATTTTGGTTATAAGAATATTAAGTAAGCGTTTACAAGATTTGCTGGTAACCTCTGTTTTAGAGTAATGCTAGTATCAATAGATTCAAACCATACACAATTCTTTTTTATATATGCAGTGTAGTGACCTTCATTGGTTGTGGCTCCTGTGTGGCAGTTTATACCTATTGGTGTGAAGGTTTTCTTACCAAGTGATACTTGTCTATGTGTGAATCCAGTCAGCTTGCAGTTGTTTTTGGTACCATCTGCATTGTAACGTAAAAGCATTACTATTACGTATTTATTATATGTCTGTATTTGTGAGGTTGAGCGATTATCTGAATTGCAGGTAGTACATAATCTGCCATGGTTTGCATTTTGTATAAATTGCTGAAATGGAATGGATTAACAGTTAGGTATGGATACATAAACAAAGCGTTCATTATGGACTTCTTCTTGTGTGACATGGCTGAAAAGAGTGGATGTATGTTTCCACATGTATGAAATCTGGAAGATTTCATTCATAGGTATGGTTTTGTTTTCCAGTACTTGTAAGTACATTAGAAATTCTTGTGGATCTTCTTATGTGTTTATAGTGAATGTGACCATTCTAGCACAGTAGTCCAATTCCTGCCTTATTCCAGAAACACTGTAAGTGTTGTCAGGATTTTTGGTTGCATTTCTGTGAAGGACTAGCATTTGCAAACTCAATTGGTCTGTCCCGTGTAAGTAAATGTTGTCAATAATTGGTGGCAATTGGAATAGAATATTGATTGCTACATTTGCATAGCAATTTACACCAGTTGTATTTGAAAATTTGAATGGACCTGACAGTTCTGTGTCCAAGTCATTTGTGTGGAGTGCGCGTTGTTTCTTTGAAGAGGTAGTTGACTTTATTTGTGCAGTAGATCCTTCTTTGGTTGTGGTCCTTGATGAAGTATTAGCTTCTTTTAATTTCTTTGGAGGAATTGCTGTGAGATCCTGCATAATTTGAGTGTGAAGTCGTTTTCTTTCACAAACGTTTACTTTTTGAGGAATAGGATAGGTTTTTAGATGGGGGCCTACTATTGTATTATAGAATGCAAGGAATATCAGCATTTACTTTATATGCATCAAAGTTGATTAGAAATAGTCCATCAACTGTACATAAGTGTGGTAGCACTACATAGCTTATGACTTCTTTAAACATTGTGCCACCAATATCTATCAATGCTTTATCTAGGGCAAGGCCTTGTGATTTGTGAATGGTGACTGGGTATGGTAGAGTTAGAGAAAATTGTTCTCTGTGTACATACATGTCTTTGAAAAGAGGAAGCGGGCTGTTGAGCGTCCTATCCTTTTAACTTCTGATAGCTTGTCGAAGAGAATATTGACAAACTGAATGTTGTTGTCACGTGGGTATGTTTGAAAGCCAACAACTGTACCAAGTTCTCCAATAACTAGTCCTTGGTCCACGTCAAGGTTATGTTTAAGCATTACTCTACAGTTTAAAGATAATTTTAATATTTTCTCCAAACCAGCTGTGTTAGAGATATAGTTTTCTAAGGTATTTAGCCTTGTTGTGGCTTGTTGACACATGGGCAGTGTCATACCATGTACGTCTAGTTTGTCTGTGGAGAAAATTTGAAGTATTGGTTACATTTCTTTTTTTCAACATTGTTTCATTGAATTCTGAACAGCTTGCAAGAGTTGGCATCAAGGACATACAGTTTACATTTTTGCGTGCTAATTGTACCATGACATCAGTAGCACATGATTTATGGCCATAGAGTGCATGGATATGTTTGGTTTTAATATAGATTGTTCTTCTTGAGATAGTACAGCAACTTAATACTTTTTAAAATGTTGGTGTATGTGAGGTCTGCAGACTGACACATGTGTTCAGTTAATACTTTGTATTGGAAATGTTGCCAAAGGTTGACATTTCCTATGCTGCCAAGAGTTTTATGGCATTGTTTGTGCCCCATGGTTTTAAAAATAGGTTCACCTTTAACTGGTGTTAATTGAAGAAGAGCACCAAAACCTATAATGTGTTTTCCTCCAAATAGTTCTTCATAGTCTGTTTTCAGGACCTCTTGTAATCTGAGGTGAATGAAGGCTAACATTTGATTGGAAACCATGCTTAACCTCATCTATTTGCAGCATTTTAATTTGTTTGAAAACTCTGTGTAATTCCATTGCAGCTTCTGGAGAAAGTTTGTAATTGTCTAATTTGGTTTGGTGTTCTCCTGGAAGGCATAGTAATCAGTGTAAAGTGACACTGCCTAGGTTTTAGGCAGCTAAACCTGTGGGGGCAGTTACAACAGCTGACAGTTTGTTGTTTGTCACTTGTTGGAGGACCTTGCTGATGATTTTGATTAAGAATGTTTTGCCTGAACCCGCTTGACCACTCACGTATAGCAATATCGGTTTGTAGTCTTGGCAGGAACAATTTTTTGTTTCATGCTGCACATCATGTTCAATTTGTTTTGTTATTTCTTGTAAAATGCTACGCTGCTCATTGTATAGTTTTGATTTTAGTAGAGCAAAATCTTCTGTAGATTGGTCATAGTGACACATGGGGGTAATTCATAGTAATCGGTGCACAAGTGGCGCACGCGGCTGGTGCACAGAGTGCACGTGCGGCAGTCTGCGCCAGCCGCGTGTGCCAAAACCCATTTAGGCGCACAGCGTATTCATGGATTAAAACATCCATAAGCAGCCGTGGCGCAGAGTGGTGCAGCGACCCTGCAGCAGCGCCAGTTACGCCTCCAACCCCGCCCCATGCACCAAAGAAATTGCACAAATCCAGTACCTGGTGCAAAGGCCGGTGGACAAGCATACAGCCCACCAACCACGAAAACGCATGTAAAACTCCCTGCGCACCCCTCAGAATACACGTACTCCTCTCGCGCTAGCAGAAACACGTGTAAATCTGCCTGCGCACCCCTCAGAATACACATACCCCGCTCGCGCTAGCGAAAACGTGTGCAAAACTGCCCGCACACCCCTCAGAATACACGTCCCCCATTCAAGCTAGCGTAAATGCATGTAAAATTGCCCGTGCAGCCCACACCACAGGGGACTACCCCACATCCCTGGCCATGCCCTGCAGGCAACCCATCCACCCTGGGCATGCCTCGCAGACAGCCCACATGGCACCATGCACTTGTGAGCCCCAACACATGTCCCACCCACCATTGATGGCCACCTGCCAGCAGGCCCCCGACTCATGTCTCCCTGCACCCCCACCTACCCAGCAGTGACGGGCACCTGCCAGCAGGCCCCGACTCATGTCCCCCCACCCACTCATCCACCCAGCAGTGATGGGCACCTGCCAGCAGGCCCCGACTCATGTCCCCCTGCACCTCCACCCACCCAGCAGTGATGGGCACCTGCCAGTAGGCCCCGACTCATGTCCCCCCACCCACTCACCCACCCAGAAGTGACGGGCACCTGCCAGCAAGCCCGACTCATGTCCCCCTGTACCCCCACCCACCCAGCAGTGATGGGCGCCATGCACTTGTGAGTCCCAACACATGTCCCACCCACCATTGATGGCCACCTGCCAGCAGGCCCGACTCATGTCTCCCTGCACCCCCACCAACCCAGCAGTGACAGGCACCTGCCAGCAGGCCCCGACTCATGTCCCCCCACCCACTCACACACCCAGCAGTGATGGGCACCTGCCAGCAGGCCCCGACTCATGTCCCCCTGCACATCCACCCACCCACCCAGCAGTGATGGGCACCTGCCAGCAGTCCCCGACTCATATCCCCCCACCCACTCACCCCCAGTGACAGGCACCTGCCAGCAGGCCCTGACTCATGTCCCCCCAACACGTCATCACGATCCACACTCATGGCCCTTATGGCCACCCAAATCCCACCCCATGCCACCCCAGTCCAAACACCCAACCAAGTATTCCATCCACCCCACATTGAAATCCCCATGTCATGATAGATCCCAAATGACAAGTATGCACATCAATACATGTCCGTCACACACACACAATGGGTGCAAGTGAATGAGAAAACCCACATCGTGACATGCATGAAACCAATGAGAGAATACCACACAAATGAAGTATGAAACCAAAATGTATTAAAAGCAAGGCAATGAAAGAAAATCACACAATAAAAGAAATAATAGACAAAAGGCTGCATGTCCAAAATCAATGAAAAATATATGAATGCTGAATCCAAATAAATCCAAATGAAAAAGGCTCCAAAGCGTTCGTCCATCAAACCAAATCCAAAGGTAAACGAAAAAGAAAACCATTGCTCCATGGGCAAAAAAAAAAAAATGAAGTTAAATCCAGTCCAGAACTATATACAATGCAAAACTCCAGGGTCCATGAGCCCAACAATCCAAAGGAAACCTACAAAATACCCTACCTAACAAATAACTATATACAAAAATGTGGGGCATAGTCCATGCACCCCAAAAGAAAGAATAATAGAAAGGAAACTTAAGACTAATGAACTATATACAATGGCGGCGGGCAAGTCCTACGGCTCACTCTGTGATGTTCCGGGCCACGGTATCATCGAACTCCACGTCAATGTCCCGGAGGCGGGCCTCTTCCCTGTCCTCGAGGTCTCACAGGGATGCAGTCATGGCCTGTTCCAACTCCCTGTGAGTTGCCTCGAGGCACTCAGACCGCCTCAATGCCCTCTGCATGGAGTTCTCCACCCTGACCATAGTGAGCTATGCCTCCTCCACCCACCGCCGCTCCGCATCTATCCGCTGGCCCAACCGCTGCCACACGGAAGACACTCCCATTCCAGGGTCCTCCTGGCCTCTGGCCGATGCCTGCCCCTCTGATGTTGAAGGCCCCGAGCCATGATGCATCCCACGCTGAGCCTGCCGCTGTCTCTGATGCAACTGCCTCTGCCAGCACGACGCCATCCGGGCTGATGGAATCCACCGGCGCCGTTGTGCATGTGCCCTGCCCGATAATGCCGGCACATCCTCCATCTGCTGGGGTCCAGTTGCTGGGGTGTTCACCCCTGCTGGACCTCCAACTCCTGACTGTGGCAGGGATGGGATCTCCACTGAGCTGGCTGCGTTGGTCAGGGCAGGTCCACAGGGGGCCCTGGTGGCATCTGGGCCTGAAAATGGCATGGAGAACGACTGGCGCATAGTCTGCACATAGCAAGAGAGGGCCACCAGAGTTCCCGACACATGTAGGTCACGGGTCCACTCGTCCACAGGTAGAGGAGTGCCAGATGACGTGGACCTCCCACCTACCTGCAGACGGGCCTGGGCTGAGGCACCAGCTGGTGCATGGTGGTGCAGTCACAGTGTCAGGGACAGTGACATGCACAGGCCCCTCCACGGCAACCTGTGCTGCCTCCTGCCCCTGCCCCTGGACTGCACCACTTGCACCAGTGGTACCACCCCCACCAGGCCCCATGTGCGGCTCAGTAGCAGCCTCCTCCTCCTCTGTGCACACCACCAACCTGGATGGCTCCACATTGTCTTCCGCCGTCACAAGCCCCTGTGGGGGTTCACCTGCCCCTTCCGCTGCAGCCGTAGTGGCAGACGCGGCACCAGTCCCCTCACTCCCGGATGATGGTAATTCCTGGGAGGGTGACTGGCCCTTGCGTCGCCGGCCAGTGGAGGCATCCCCACTGCTTTGCTCCACAGCACCGTCTTCGACCTCTTCTTCACTCGCCTCTGTGTAGAGGGAGACATAGAACACAAGCATCAGGGTACTGTACAATAGTCCCCTAGACAGGAAGCAATAGCACATGAGTGGCACTGTCAAACATCACCTCCATCATGCCGCTCCACAACACATGGCTCAGTGCAGGCAACACACATGCAGAAACAGGCATGATGCATGCAATGCACATTTACATCCATGTCCAAGGAACTGTTGAAACATACAATGGTGGGTTGAAACTCACATGCATCATGGGTCATACTGATCACATGCACACACATCACCGTAGTTTCATGCATCTGGCCTCGTACAGCCCAAGACACAGTTGATATAAGGATGACTGGGCTGCATCAGTGAATCAACACATCGTCACGGACATGTGTCATGCATCCATGGCGTTCACAAGTCACACACACACTACTCTGACACACAGACATGTACACCATACATGTCCATGACAGCAGCACCCATCTTTCACACCCCAACCATGTCCAAGAACATTCACAGGCATGCATTCATGTGTGCATTCCGCATGCTGCTCTGCATTTTGCATTGTAACACATACACCATCCAAGTGGTTCACTCATGACTGGACTCACATGCAGCACCATCATGTCCCTGCACACATACATGGCCCAAGTCACGCATACAGGCAAGTAGCTAACTACCAGCACACTGCAACATGCCCTGTTTCACACAGCAATGCATGGCCACTTACCGCTCGACTCCAGACGGGCCTGCATCCTGAGGATCTGGTGGTGAAGCACTGGGAAAATGCACTCCAGGACCCTCATCTGCTGGTTGGTAAGCTGGCCCTGGTGCCCCACTGCGTCTAAGAGGCGCCGGGCCTTCTTATGAGTCCTGGAATTGCAGTCCGCCCAGCGCTTCTGGACGTGTTTGATGTCACGGGTTGCCACCCCCTCTGCGTCGATGGCACCCACTATGTCCGTCCAGATCCTCCTCCGTCCTTCCTTGTCGGCACGCAATGGTGTGAAGAGGGCATCATAATGCCCCAGGACTTGCTCCACCAGGATGCCAACTTCATTGGAAGTGAAGCTGGCAGCCCTCTGCCTCTCAGCTGGGGGGTTGCCACTGGTGCCAGATGGTGTTGTGTCAGACATGGCAACCCCCGAGGCAGGTGTGGGTGGGCAACTGGGTCCTGGGGCTGGGCTGTGGAGCAATGGAATACCAGTCGGGAGTCCTCTGTTCCAGCAGGGGTGGTCACAGCAACTGGACCCCTGGAGATGGCAGGGCACAGTGGCAGCAGGCAGGCAGGCAGCAGTAGATGGCTCGTGGGAGGATGCTCAGGGATCTGGGGGGCAGTAATTTGGCCTTCTGGGCAGGAGCGTGGTCTTCCGTGTGTTGTCGCGTGGCCAGCTTGATACGAAGTGAATAGGCACGTGAAAAAACTGCATGTCAGCATGTAATTCGAGGAAAGGCCCTTAGCGCGTAAGCGCTCTGTGACGTGAAACGCACGGGCATTCCCCTGGCATCGGTTGAAGATCCCACGTGGGTTTTCATCGCTCTGTATGTGCTTTTCGTGGGAAGCAGTGCCTGTGTTTTCCTGGCGTTGAGGTTCACATGCGATCACTTCACATCGGGTGGGTGTTGGCTATGCGTTCTTCTTCTGCACACAAGGCAGACGGTGAGTCACATATGCTATTTTTACCACTGCGGGTGTCCATGTTTGTCATGTTCCCCTTTTTTTACGGACATACTAGCCTGCATGTTGATCGCGTATGTATTTTTTGTGTTCCTGGCAGCCACAGAGTACTGCATGTGTTTTTTTACACGAACGTGGGCAAGAGGGGTTGCGTATCTCTTTTTCTTGCTTTTCTGGGATGCATGTGCATTGCATGACACATCATTTCTCCTAGGGGGCCACAGAATGTGACATTCATCGTAGCTGTATATACGTGTTTTTTGTTAGCGCACACTTTTGTAATGTGCAGGGACACTACCGCCTGCCTTCGTGTGGTGGTCGTGTTTAGGCCTGTGCATGTCTTTGGCACGGCGTTCTGGATGTTGCAATGACGTGTGCGCCCGTGTGCGCCACGCACAGATTGGGCGCCCTTCCCGGGGGAAACATGCGCAGAGCCTTCCATGAATCGCACGCGTGCACTTGCGCTTGCTTTTTCACTTTCGGCGCACATGTGTTCCATGAATCGGCCCCATGGTGTTTTCACTTCAGTCATTGCTAATTATGCCTCATTTGCTATTAGAGGCTGTCCAAGTGGTTCTTGGCTTCCTCTTACAGAAGGTTGACTACTGTCAGGAGTGTCCACATCAAGTTGCGCATGGAGTTTTTTCTTTTTGTTGCTCTTCATTGAACAACATTGTTTTGTACTGTGTAAAGTTTACGTCTGTCATAATGCTTTAATTTTCTTTGAAAGCGTCTTCATAGGCGTCATAGGTATCTAGTAAATCTTTTTTTCTCCATGGTTTAAAAAGTTGTAGCAGGGACATGTAATACAGTTGTTTATGTTGAGGAGTTTTTAATGACAATTTGATATGAATAATTAAGCTTTGTTTGGTAAGTTTCACTAAGCTGCCATCACAATTTTCCACTCTATATCTACCTTTCTTCTCATCTGGTTTAATATTATTTTTGTATGCAAAGTTTTGGGCTACGTGGTATAGGCACATGGTTTCCAAAGTGGTACTTCTGTTTGGGTAGTATGTGTCTAGTAAGTTATTTTTCAAAATGTCTTGGCTGTTGGGATCATGTTTGGCTATTGTTTCTATGACTTCATATGCTTTGAGAACACTTTTTCTAGATTTAGCTGGACCAAGGTTTAGCCATACTATATTTTCAGATTTTCAATATAGGCAGTACTGGTTAAATGATCTGAAGCTTCATAGCAGCCACATTCTCTATGGGAGAGCATTTGTATGCCTAAACTGTACAATTTTTGTGATAGTGTTTTGTCAGATGATATGTCATCCCAGAGGTCTTTGAGCTCTGTTTTTTCAGCAGATGTGCTTTTAAACATTAATATTTCTTTTTTGTATATGTAGTAGAAGGTTGCATTCTGTACAGTTTTTGCTAGTCTGTTGTAAAGCTATTGCATTTTGTAAGTGGCTTTCACTACCAAAATATTTTCTCTGGACAGGAGTCCATACTTTGTAATAGTTTTATTTTCAATTTGTCTTTGCCTTTCACATACTGATTGAGGAACTGGCGTAAAGATGTGAAATAGTTTTTTCCTATGTTACACATTGATATGCACATTTGTAGACTGGATGCATTGGTTCAGTGGAATGGAGAGTTGATACTAAGTTTTTTGGGGATATTTTTGTGAGCAGCATTTCTTGTTCCATAATGGTATTGTTAAGTTTTTCACACCCTTGTCTACTGCTATGTATGGCAATTGGGTTCCTTTGCTTTTGTTTGTATGCTTCTTCATTGAAAAATGGTTCTGTGCTGGTGGTGTGACTCCATTCACCTCCACAGATGTTTTCGAAGCTATCTTTGTTGATATTCTGTTTATTGAGAAGTCTCTTTTGTAGTTTAGTAGTTAGTTTTGTTAGTGGTTTCATTCTGTTTAAAACTAAAATATGTCCTTTTCAGAAGGATTGCACGGTCTGTGAGAGCTTCTACAATTAATTTTCTATGGTAGGTTTTAAGGGTTGTGCTTGATTTCTCTCCTGTTTTTATAAGGTTCTGTAGGTCTCTGTGGTGGAAAAAATGTGCTTATTTGTGGCTACATCGAAATGTATAGGTGCAGTGTTACCAGTAGTGGTAGCTGCAGTCTTTTTAATAAATAACTTTCTGTTTAGTTTTACATTTTGAAAAGGAGGCAACATTTCTTTACTGGAAGCTGCTTTTGTTTCGCTTATTGACTTTATTAGCTGTTATGTTTGAACTTTTTGTAAACATTCTGCTAGAGGTGAATGCTTATTTTGGACAAATTCATTTTGATTTCGTCGACTTCTCTGTTGCTTTCTACAGAGTTGCTTTTTGGTAGGCATTCTTTGGGGTCTGTTGGAGAAAAAAAGAAAGTGTAGGTTAGAATATTGTGCAATGTATGTGTGCTTTGTGCATGAGTATCTGAGTATAATGGTAGGCATGTATGTAGAGGTGTGTAATTGTGCAATGGGCTGTTACTTCAGGTTGGGAAGGCTATTCTCATATTTGTGTGTTACTATACTGGTGTTCAGATGACAATGCAAAGTATACAACTTCTGAGAGGCAATTAGTAATACTGAATTTAATGCTGCAGGGTTAATACAATTGTTTGTTCTACAATACTAGAATTCTACAGTGTTTGAGTAACAGTTGTAACATTATGGCAGTATTGCACTTACTTTTTTGGATGGAAAGAGTAGTTTTCTTCTGAGTTCTAGTTCGTACTTTAGATGGTGCTGGTTTACAGGAGAGTGGTCTTCACTGCAATTGTGAAATAAAGAAGTTAGTAAATATATGTGTTAATAGCACTGGTGTTAATGTAGACTGTGGGCCTCATTACGACCCGGGAGGTAAGGGATTACTGGTACCGGTAAGGGCACCAGTGCCGGTAATCCCTTACCGCCCTATTCCGAGGTCCCTTTACGGGTCCTCCCTTGATGGCTGGTAAAACCAGCCGTTAAGGACGGGACCCGTAAAGGGACTTTAGAGGTAATAACGGTACCGCAATTTGCAGTACCGTTATTGCTGCTTTCCCCATTCCCATTGAGCCCTATGGGGGCTAAAATGGGAATGGGGAAGGGCCATGGTGAATGGGGAATTACCGCCCCGCCAAACTTGGAATGGGGCGGTAATTGCTCCATTCACCATGGCGGAATCGGTAAGGTTTTGGAGGCAACCATGGCGGTAATAGCGCCATGGTTACCTCCAGGGTCGTAATGAGGCCCTGTGTATAGCATGTAGGTGCAGTTTCCTTTGTCTATCTGCATTCTGTATATTTTACTTAGAATCTGTCAGTGGAACTTGCCTAAGAATTGATTACAATAGCGAGAACACAGAGCAAACTTGGCTTTTTAAGGCGGTGTTATTGGATGTTAGGAGATATAACCATATGCTTTTCTTGCTATTTATACAGGGTAAATGGCAGGAACTGTGGGGAAAAGCATGCAATGTATGTATTTGTGAAGGTGTGGGAAATAAAGCAGAAGGTTTGATGGGTTCAGCAGCTTATTACTCTCCAGGATATTTGTAGGGGAGAAGGTTCAAATACAAAAATCTGGAAAAGTGGTAAAGGGACAAAGCAAGTTGACCAGACTGCAGGTGATTAGCAAACTACTGGGTCATCCTGTGGTGCTTGCAGATGGAAGAGCCTGAAATACAGTAAGGGTTGCAATGAAGGGTCTGGTGCTTTCGTTGCAGACTGAAGGGAAGGGGGAGATGTTATATGTGTTGGTTTACTAAACTGTTTGTACATAGTTGTACATGATGTGATAGACATGACTGCACCTGTGTATAGTTGAATGCTGTTGTAAATTCTAGAACGGAATGGGCAACCAGCTGGAATAGGAGAGCTGTCTAGATTGGAAGAACAGTTGTAGAGGCAGTGGTGCTGTTTCAGCTGGGAGCCTTTCAAATGATATTGGCTATCTGTGTGCACAAATAAAGATGCATGTACTCGTCCTGGCTGTGTGTCACTTTATAACACCCTACAAAGCCTTCTCCCATGATTATACTGTTATTTCTCCCATCTTTTAACATGAAATGACAGTTTTTTATACAGCTGTGTGTGTTCTGTCTGATTACTATTATAATCATTCCTAAAGGAAGTTCAAATGATAGATTGTATGTAAAATATCCAGAATGTTAGAAAGGAAATTGTATGTATATCCTATGCACTATAATGGTATTGTGGTTGAAATGTGGATACATAGGTGGCAGTGGTTACATAAATGACAGACTGAATTAAGAGAATATCAGTCTGCACATTACAGTTAGTAATATGGTTAAATACAAGTTTGGAGAGCAGACAGCTTTGCAAGTGACACTTGACCATAGCAGATGGGAGAAATGACAGTATGCTTTTTTTACAGGTAACATTTCTTACAGTGTAAGCGGCAGTTACCCTGTTTATATGCATTTATACAAGAACTGTACATGTACTGTGCAGAAAATATTCATACTTGTACTTTGTGTTCATGCATGTGGATGTTCATGAATCTGCAAGCAGAAATCTTGAAGAGTTTTATAGTAGTTGTTGCTGTAGGTGCTTTGCAATCACAGCACAATTGTACTCAGGGCGATCAACAGTACATCTAAAGTGCTGAACTGTGATGATGGAGTTAGATGTAAAGTTCTTGGATGTGATTGGTGGATGGTTGTGTGACTGCTTAACAGTAGCCAATGAGGGAATGGTTCAGAGAGTGAAGTAGAAAGGGTAGAACAGCTTCCCCAGTGTTACACACTCCGCAGACACATTGGCCATCCACGGACAGTCTATGCCCAATCCGGGGCTTCTGAGCATGAAATGGGAGTGTATTTTGTGGAATGGCCAATCAGGTGTTGAAGGTCTGCTTTTTATTGAGAGAGGTTGTGTATAGTGAAGATGGCAGAGGTGGAGAAAGTCATTGTGTTGGTGGTTGGAGCTATGTTTGTAGATGGTTTAGAGAGGTTTGCTATGTTTAAACCTAAGGCTGCCAGTTTTGGTTTTGAAGGAGTGAGGTTTACTGGTCAACTGTGCCTGGTTGCAATATGCAGGCAGTGGTTGGAGCTTGTAAAACTTTTTGCATGTGGAAGAGTCCAAATGTAGTGGTTATGCATTGGGTGGGGTCCATTTGGGATACACCAGTACTCCTACTTTGTTGAGTAGCCTTGAAAACTTGGTTCAGGTTGTGATGGAGGTTGTTCCAGATGGGGAAGTGATTTTTTTTTCTCAAATACTGCGTAGGGCGCTATGGGACAGTTCCAATGTTTTCTGTCCCCAGCAAAATGGTGCAAAATGTTTGGTGAACAGAGAGATGTCTGCTTCGTTGTTGGGAAGTGGAATCTTGTCTTGTAACAATGACAATATTGATTATGTCAGTGGTGACTATTTTAAATAAGATGGCATTTCTATATCCATATTGGGAAATGCCATGTTATTTCAAAATATAAGGAGTGCTTTACCGAGGATAATGTGAAGACATCAGGAAGAAAATAAGAAAATAAGTGAAAAAAAAGAATTACAAAATGAAAGCTGTTTTTGTATAAGCAGTTTCCAAAAAAGAAAAAAAAAGGCTCTTTTCAGAGACAACCTCAAAGGGGAAGTCGGAAACACTATTTAAGTTTTCATTACCCACTCGCAGATTTTACGATTTGTCAGCAGACACCGCGGCTGTCTGCGGACAGCATGTATTACATACAGGGATTTTGAGGATGAGAGTCATGCAAATGAGACTTAGCAGGGCAAGGGATTGGTCATTAAGGTTCACTGGGTGTGATGTTTAAGGAGAGACTTTGTCAGAAAGTATTTTTCCTGAGAGGAGAGCAGACATCTATGGCTGTGTCTTTCAGAAGGCAGATTGTCTGGATTTTGGGAGACTCATGGATACGTTGGTTGGAGGTGCATGCAGATCATTGAGGAGGGGCTGCACATCTTGGATTCCCTCATGTGGAAGTGCATTGGCATGGAGTGCGTGGAATCAAGTGGCTGGATTTGGTACCTCTTTGTGCTACTTTGGTGACACAGTGTCATCCAGACATTATTATTATTAATTGTGGAAGGGACAGTTTAGGACATGTCTCTGGAATCTCTTTGCAATTTGCAATGAAAGAAGGACTTGGGAAAGTCATGGACATGTTTCCAAACTCCCGAGTAATTTTTTCTCTTATTGCGCAGAGACAAATGTGGCTGCTTTCTTGTTTATCTGCTCCACAAATGGAGAAAGCAAGGTGCAATGTCAACAAGGCTATTTGTGCCTTTTTGAGAGATGTTGGCATGTCCTCTTTTCACAATGAAAATATTATGTTTTGTAGTACACACATTTTTAGCAGAGATGGAGTACATCTTACTTATGCTGGCAATCAGATTTTTCTGCAAAATATACAAAATGCATTGAGACCCTTTTTGGAATTATAGCAAACCTTTTTGCAAGTAGAAGTTGACATTTGAAGTTTTTGAAACACAAAAAGACACCACAAAAAGGCTATTTTCAGAGCTACCACTTCCTCCCAGAGAAATGTGCAATGATTCTGACAGGGCAGCACTGTACAAATTTTAGATGTCCGTGGACAGTGTGCAGATTTCTAAAAATGCACAGGGCCCTGCACTATTTATTTGCCACTCCTTATTAAAACTGTTATAGGCAGCTCTGAAAAGAGATTTTTTTTTTGTTTTTTCTTGTTTCATATTTCTTTAGGTTTTTTAAACACGACACACAAGGAAAGGAGGGGAAAGGAGGTTAAGGAAGGGACACCAACCACAGGGATAAGAAAGGGCAGGTGGAGAGAGGAAGATGTAGGGTGGCCCTTAATCAGGTAGGTGGCAGTCCTTCTCATGCTCCGGACTGCAGCCTTGAAAGCACTTCGAAGGGTCTCCCCCCTGCAGAGTACTGCGTCGCAGTACATACATAATACTGTGACCTTCGAAAGGTAAGGGTTTACAGCATCACGTATGGACTGTGAGGCAGCTGGAGAGATGTGCTGCCCTGCAGGAGTGCCTCTTGCGGTGGCAGGAGCAGAAATGGAGGATGCTGCAGAGGAATTCAACCTACTACGTTTATCGCAAGGTACAACCTTACGAATAGCACCACCATGGAACGACCTTAGGTGTTGCTTCATTGAGGTAGTACCCTAGCTGTACAAACCTGGCTTGCCATGACTCAGCACCAACTGGCACTGAGTGCAGTGCACCTTGTTTGCACAAGCTTTCGGTAGTCCATCAAGAGTGGCAAACAACCTCCACACCCAAGTTTCACAATGAGTGCTATTAGTAGGGAATTCCATTACCTCATCCTCTTCATCCTCTTCATCCTCCTCTGCATCCACAAACCTGTTCCCCTTTGCATGCCCTTGGGAAGGTGGTGGTGGTGAAGGGGTTGAGGGTGGTGCTGAGGCAGAAGAAGCACCAGCAGGAGTAGCTGCAGCCATGGTTGCCATTTTCAATGGTGTCAGGAGGCACAGCAAATGCAGCAATTTTCAGAATATAAAATTCTGTAATGTCTGTCCTGGAACTCCAAAAACAGAATGAGAAGCACCTCTGGGGTGTGGCCTTTTATAGGGGTGCTGGTGAGCACTTCGCAGACAGCTGTGCTGTCCATGAACACTTCGAACACCAAAAAGGTTTCAAAAAGTTCCAAAAAGTATGCAGATCACTAGGGACATGGTCTGGGACATGTGCAAGGGTGAAGTTTCACAGGAAAATACCTTGGATTGCTCAAAAAGGTGTCCGGGGGCACGGACTGTGTACGTGAACAAGGACCCACGCTTAGCGTGGGTGCGGTCACATGATGACATTGTGGACACGTTTGTGAATGGGACAGGTGTCCGTAGGACACCAAATGTGCGAGGTCGGGTGTATGCATGCGTGCAGATCTTCTACGGACAGTTTTCGTGTCCCCGAACTAATTAAAAGTGCGACACACGTGCGGCAGACAGTTACAGACAGTCACGATGTTCGTAGGACCCAAGGGTGTGATACAAATGCGTGCAGGTGTTCTACGGACAGTGTTCCGGTTCCCGAACAAATTAAATGTGTGTCACATTGCAGACAGGCGGGCGGCCTATGTGTTCTACGGACAAATTCATTCTGGTTGCAGACAATGCGAACAGGGGGTATGTTCTTAGGACACCTTATTTTGAATAGTTGCAGAGATGCGGAAGGATTTAGTGTCCTGCGGACACATTCCATTTTCATTGCAGAGAGGTATAATGTCCTTAGGACACCCCTATTTTGGTTAATTGCGTACACCCCGGACACCCTCACTGTCCGCGGACACCCTAACGGCCTTTTAAAAAAAAGAAAGACACAGAGAAATATAGTAACAGCACACATAATATTTTATTATTGTATAAAATATAAAAATTATGGAAGAGAGGGGGAAGCAGAAATTGATACAAATACAGGGGAATTACGGGTTTGTACATTTTGGATGGTAGGGGAGGAAGGGATTGAAGTCTCATCATAACGTTTTTTGTGAATGGGATTTTTGGGGGATGGCTGGCTGGGATATGGAGAAGGGGTACAGTTACATGTGGGACAGTGATATTTAGGGGCCGATTCATGGGACAAATGTGCGCCGAAAATCTCAGCGCAAGCAGGCGCAAGCTGGGGCAAGCATGAAAAAGCAAGTGCACGCGTGCGATTCAAGGAAGGGCCTGCACGTGTTTTCCCCAGGATGTGCGCCAAATCCGTGCATGGCGCACATGGGCGCACACGTCATTGCAACTTCCCGAACGCCGTGCGCGACGCACACAGGGTAAGCGCACATGCGTAATGGGGAACAATGCATGAAAAAGAAGGTGTAACTGGGGAAGAACTGCAGGGACATACACGGAACGCCCATACGCATGCGAAGAACACGTATTCATGGAATGGAATACGGGAAACCCGCGCATGCCAAAAGATGCGCACAGGCGTCAACACGTCTGCCACAGGAAGGCAGGCGGAAGCGTCCTTGTGAACAGTATAAAAGTGTGCGCAAATAACGAACACGTATATCCAGCTACGATGAATGCCCTATTTGTCGCAGCACTGATCGTGGGACACCGCAGGAGGAGGAGAATAGCCAGGGCCCGCATTTTTTTTCCCCAGATTAGCCTTTTTGGAATGCTTGATGACCTAGTCTATGGCAGGTATAGGTTTCTACCCTGTATCATCCTAGACCTGGTCAGGGAGTGGGAAGATGAACTTACATCACCCACCCTGTGCTCCCAAGAATCGAGCCCCTTGGAGAAGGTGCTCAATGTCCTGCATTTTTTGGCCACTGGGTCATTTCACCGGACAACTGCCATAGTGGGGGGGGGTCTCACAGGCCACACAGTCATGCTGCCTCATCACTGCGTGCCCCTCAATCTGCAGGCACATATACATGCCCAGAACACCAGCAGAAAGGCAGGCCGTGGTCCAGGAATTTTACAGGGTGACACACTTCCCCAAAGTGCTTGGTGCCATAGATTGCACCCATGTGGCCCTACGTCCACCTAGGGCCATTGAGCACATCTATCGAAACCTCAAGCACTGGCATTCCATCAACGTGTAGGTCGTATGTGATGCAAAGGGAATCATCATCTCTGTCTATGCAAACTACCCTGGCTCTACCCATGACAGTTTCATATACAGAATGTCTGCCCTGTGCCGGGCCCTGGAATCTGGGCAGCATGGCGACACATGGCTCCTAGGTGAGTACAAATGGATGTGTACATGCATGCATGTCACACACAGCCAAGTACACAAACCCCAATAATCACATCCATTATCATCTCCCCCGGGGACAGTGCCTACCCTCTGAGGAACCACATGATAACACCAATCCGGTACCCCACCACACCACCCCAGGTAAGATACAACGCTGCCCATATTGCAACCAGGGGCATAGTGGAGTGCACATTCGGAGTGCTCAAATCACGCTTCCGCTCCCTTGACCGCTCCTGTGGCCAGCTACTATATGCACCCCCAGTAGCATGCAGGATCATTGTGACAGCATGTGTGCTGCACAATGTTGCAACACGACAGGATGTACCGGTGGACATGGTGGTGCCCCCACATCCCCAACCACAGGCACAGGCGCTGCCCATGGGAGGGGAAAGGGCACGTGGCGAGGCAGCCTGGACCCAGCTTGTGGGCACATTTTTCACCTAAACTCCCACCCCTGCGGAGTGCACCCAGGCCTGGCACATACTAGGTGACAATCGATGATGACAAAGAGACAGTCAACTGTCAAAAGCTTACCACCCTGAGAATGTTGCCACAGAAGTGCTACATTGTGTGCATCCCTAGCTACTTAAACATAACCAATCCTGTGTGACCAAAAGGAACACATGCAAGGTGTGTATCACCCCCCCCCCCCCGTAAAACAGGCCATCACAATCCCTGGTATGCCACCCAAACCCTCCCAACCTACATCACCCTTGTTTGCCACACCATGACATGGCATGCAATAGCAAGATACAAAGTGACATGTCATAAATGAAAACTGGCACGAGACAATGATACCTGACATGGAATCAGATGAAATGACTGACCAACAAACTCCCACACATACAAAGCCAGACACAAATGCGTTCCACCAGTCGTAGCATGAACATAACAATGAATGCCTGTTCACATGCACATTGGGCACGGCAAAATCCCTACTCCCAAACCCGTGTGCTGTGTGTGTCTCCTGCAACACACTGCTCAGCACACAGCACATTGAGCTGCCATTGTGTTGCAGATAAACCTTGAGCATCACATGAAAATGAGAAATCAAATCAATATCCATATGACGCATGTACAGGATACCCAAATGGTCATAGATCATGTGCTGCAGGGACACAGCGGGCCCGAGAATACAATCTGTGTGCACCTGTGGCCATGGGAGGGTGGTTTTACGTGTGGTGGATCATTGTGCAACTGTGTAAGTCATTATGGACATGCACTCTATATATGCATGTGAAATAAAGTGACCCTCAGTGTCCTGTACACATCACATGTGAACATTGCCCATGTGAACACCCCAGCATGTCAAACCACACCAATCCCCTGAAAACTGAAAAGTAAAGACAACACAGGAACAGGCATTGACCAGCATAACACATCATATATATAGTACCCCACTATTACAATGTCAGAGTGCCCAAAACACTGTAGCCCAAGCCAACTGTCCAACAACAAAAGGCCCTCCCTCATTCACACATCACTGTGACCTTCTGAACAACAGTGTCTAGGTATGTAGGCTTCTTCCTTCAAGTTTACCTGGCTACAGGATCACCCTACCCCTTGGTCTCCATGTTCCAGCTTGCGTGTAAATAGGGTCCAGCCCTCTCAAAGGACACCTTGACTGGTAAAAATACCAAATCGCAGAGAACTCCAAGGAGCCAAACCCACTAACCAGGGAAAAAGCCAGTAGGCACCAAAGAAACCCAGGAAGAGTCTCCAGTAGATGACTTGAAGTAGCAGGAAATGTCAAAGCACAATGATAGAACAACCAAGGTAGCACAGTTGAACAATGGTCCTACAGGATTGGTTCCAATTACGGTACATAACATACAATGAGGATGCAACAACTGATGGGCAGTGTCACAGCTCTGGTGTCCAGGCTCAGGAGTGGCACGAACCAACCACCCCCTCCATGGTCTGGGCGCCTGCAAGGTCAAACTTACGCAGGCCTCTGAGATGCCGGCGGGGAAGGAGGGTCAGGGATGTGTTGTTTGGACAGGCAATGGTATGCAGGATAACCAGAAAGAGAGGCAGGAGAGGGGAGTTGGATTGGCAAGAGAAAGTAGTCAAAATACAAAAAACTACCATTCACAATAACACATACTCAATCTGAGAAAACATGTTCTTCATGCACATTGTACCAAAGAGTGACTTATCTCTGGGGTGAGTGCTGGCCTCCTGCCTGTGCACTCTCAGGTCTGGTAACAGGAGCAGTTCAATGCTGCAAAGAGAGCGTGAGTTACTAATCTGAATGTGTGTCAACAGCACACACACACAACACCATCCATGCCCCAAAGTAAGTGACTCCTCCACAAACAAACAGTCTCGTCTGCTGCTTTGTACCCATGCGTTAGCTTGGCCCCCTCATGGTTCATACACTGTCAATGCAGTAATGCAGGCGCATGTGGGTACGTGGGAAATGGATGACCAATGCGTCAAGAATCACACATGATACAATGGTCCCTGGGTGAGCTGCTACACGCGCATAGTGAGGTGCAACTTCAGTACAAGTTGTGTTCTGGCAGCCACGGATTACAATAGGTAGTGCAGGTGGCAATTTGCACATGCAAATGATATGCACTGCACACAAGTGTGTGCCTCGCAGGGTGTCCCTGTGTGCTGTATCAGTTCCTGGCAAGGAATGCTACTGCCCTAATAACTCTGCTTCAATGGAGCAGGGGGCACTCGAGGATATGTTTGATGGCCCCTGCGTGTGCCCTGACAACTTTTAAAGCCACTTAGCATGTGTCCCTCAACGCATGTCAGCTGTACTGTGTGCTTCTCCAACAATGCCTGGCAAAGCTCCCCAGCACTGGTGATACTTAGCATGCATGTGCAAGTGGCCTGGCGGAGGGTTGGCTGCGGTGTGGGCCCTTGTGCTGCTCACCTTGCCTGGAGCTCCTGGAAACACCTCTGCTTCTATTGGACGTCTGAGCACAAGCCCTGTGCTTCTGCTCGTGCACACATGCACACGTCTGCTCCACCGAACGTGGCCAGTCATCAGGATTACTGGTCCCTGGGTCTGCTGGCAAAGGTAGTGTGGAGGCTCATTTCCCTGCAGAAAGGGCAAAAAAGATATTAATAAGGCTTGAAAGTTCCCTGTGTGTGTCTCCATGCAGGTTGTCACTGGGCCAGGTCACAGACCTACATCCACCATCAGTGTGACTTTGACAGGCCAATGGTGCAGGCTACTGTCTACAGCTTGACGGGCATCAAGCACATATACAGGCAAGAAAATAACATATATCACAATCTACATCAATTAATGGAGACATCAATCACATACTCACCCAAATTGATTACAGACATGGGGTGGATATAACGCTACAAATCCCCATTAGGGGTGTCAACACAAGTAGTACAGCAGCATACAGGCAACAGTTATGATGAAAGTCCAAAGCCCTTGTGTAAACGTTTGTTACACCGAACCATCCTAGCAAGCCCATGGATAAGGGTAGCAGGAGTGGCATATGTAAGTCAGGACCCCAAGCTGCAAACACATACATGAGACAAGCTTGAAGGGCCCAGCTGGAACAGACAGTGGATGCTTTCAAAAGCCACAAAGCACCACACCGTCACATGAATGCACAATAGGCAAACAATATTAAAGTATATTAACTAATTAAACTTACAATGAACAACCTACATAACCTAATTAAAACAACTATCAAACAGTCAATATTAACTAACTAAACTAAAATCAAAAATCAAAAATACCAGATACGACCCCGGGGGGAGGCACTTAGGAGGGGGGTGGTACAGGGTGCACCTCAACACCCACATGCGATGATGTTGAGACAAAAAAAAAACGTGCTCAACGCGTGTACAGCCTGACCTGTGTGGGAGATATCTCGTCGTCCGAGTCTGGCTCATCATGAAAAGGAGGATGTGGCACAGGAGCCTGACCACGCCTAGCCACAGCATTCCCCTCGTTGGCAGCAAGTCTGCCGGACGGGTGAGCCTGGTTCTGTGGGGCGATGACACGTAGGTCCACATGCAGACCCTCCCGTGATACGCATGCTTCCTCTTGCAAGGTAACACGTGTAACACAGAGTTCTTCCTGCAAGGCCTGGCTGGACAACTCATGCACCTCCCAGCAAGTATGTAGCTCTGCCGAGATGGTAAGCTCAAGCTGCTCAAACCTCTCCTCTGACTGCGCCCTCTGGGACATCAAGAGGACACCCAGAGTGGATCTGAGGGACTCATACTCAGCCCTCAGGGCCTCCATGTGTGCCTCTGCGTGAGCAGCAATTGCTTGATGCAAAGACAACATTTCAGCCTGGCGTGCCCTGTCTGAGGCTGCCATGCCCAGCCTGAGCGAGTGGGCCGTGGACTGTGCCGCCTGCTGCTGGAGAAGCACGTGCCTAACAGGGGGGAGGACACATTGGGCCACACGTTCCATGCTCACAGCAATGTTTTCCATTGCTGCCCCATGGCGTTCTGAATTGGCAGTCATGTCTTGCTCCCACTCAGTATATCTCAGAGGCACGCGCCCACCGCGTTGCTGGGCTTGACACCTGCGGGACCCAAGGACCGGCTGTCCTCGTTGGGTTGGCACTTCCCACAGCTGCACGACTACATGCCCCCATCGACGTGATGGTTAGACACATCAGCGACTGGTGTGGAGGGTGACTCTGCATCCCGATCCACCACAGGCAGAGGTCCCACCACTGTCTGGCCCCTCAGTGCAGGTGTCGCGGACATAGGAGTGTCCACATCAGAATCACTCACCCCTAACATATGGACCTGATGCACATCCAACTCGACATGGACGTCAGAGTGGTCATCTGGGCTGAACTCATTGCCTGCCAAAGACAAGATGGTCTGTAGCACATGTGGGTTCTCATGGTCTACCACCCCATGACCCCCACTTGTGCCGGGTTGCTGGTGTGATAACAACCCTGTGCCTGGCATGACAACACCATCCTCTGGCTTCATTGCGTCATCATATGAAAAGTTTAGAGAAAAAAATATTAGTACATATGTTAGAAGCACACAACACACACACACACATAGACATCACACAGACAGCCAACACATGAAGCAGACATGTCATACACAAAAGAGAACCTGCCCTGCATGCCAGGTCAACTTGACATTGCTTCAGTGAGTAGGCATGTAGAAGGGTGCTATATGGCTCAGAAATGGGTCGATGCAGTGCAGAACATGTGTGCGTTACTCACTATCTACATGTACAAGTACTTCATGATGTGTATCATAAAACGTGAAGGCAGTGCAAGGTCAAGTTCAGGCATCACGTGCAATGTGCATGCAATGGGTTGCATGGCTACAAGCAAACCGCCCCTCCCCTTAAGTGGAAAGGCAGGGATGCCTTGCATGGTATCAAAAGGATGACCAGAGACCTGTGTATTGGCAGACAGTGTTGACTAGCATCAATTGCATCATCTGAGTCAACTGACAACACAGCAGATAATGATGGACGGTAAGCAGGACACATGATGAACCCTCAGTAGTACATCCATGTGTGCACAAGACAATACACCAGTTGGACAGAGTCAGTGGGCCTGAAACAGGGTGATGCCTGTGACCCACACAGACTGTAACACCCTAAACATGTGTGGGACGCAGGACTGAGCCACAGTGGGCATGGGAAGGCTGATGAAATGCCATGATATGTAGGTTACCCTGTACACGTACTACAATAGGGGCATGCATGGAATGTACATGGAGCATCTATGGGCACTCATGTCCCTGCGGAGCATCTGCCATCTGCACAGTCCAAGTGAGACACCCTGCATCAAGGACAAAGGATGTACCCCACTGCATGTGTCTGGCAGGTTGGCTGGTGGAAGTTAGCATGAACAGGCCGTTGCATGACAGCAAAATCATGCACACCAGTGCAAAAGGTGAAATTGGGGTGCAGGGGGGGTGGAGGGGCAAGGGAGCATGCAGGCAGAGGACACATGCACGTCAGTCATGCTATGACATAGTCCCAGTGCTGAGAGGAAGGACACCCCATGCTACATGCAGAAGGGCCAGTGAGCTGGAACATGGACCAGAGGGGCATCCAGGTGACCAGCATGTGAGTAGGGTGCAAGTGTGGTGATGAGGACAGTCCCCATCTGCTCCACATGTCCACCATCCTGCAGAGCAGCCATGCATCAGTGAAGCATTGCATTACTAGCACATCTGAACCATGTACACATGACATGTAGTGGCAGTCATGCACAACACATCACACAAGTAAAACACACATGGCCTCGACAAACACGCAGCAACACTCACTGGACTGGGCATCAAAGTCCTGCATCTCTCCCACTCCTTCAACCGATTCTGGTGGTATGAACTCTGCAACGAGTGACTCGTGCAGAGTGAGGTCTTCCTCCTCAGGTGCCGGCCCACTGTCAGTCACCAGAGTCATGTTGTAATTTGAGGCACGCTTTGCCTTAGCGCTGCATTTGAGGTCATTCCAATGCTTTTTGCACTCTTGCGCCGTGCACACCTCATGGCCGGATGCACTCACATGTTTCGCAACTTGCTTCCAGTGGGCATCACGATGGGCAGCCGTAGTTTGACAATTAGGCCCCACTAGCTTGTCATGGTTGTGGTCCCGCACATAGTCCACAAGGAAGTCCAATTCCTGCGCACAGAAAGGATTCTTCCTCGACATGCAGGAGGACGTGGTTGTGTGTGGGGTCCCAGCCTGTGCTGCAGGTGCAACCTTTCTCCTCTTGGATGCTGGTCCGGACCCTGGCTGGCAAATGTCGCCCTGATCAGTATGGGCAGTGGCACTGGTGGAATGAGCCGAGGCAGGGGCAGGTGGAACATGGAGTGAAGCCCCGACTTGTGTCAGTGGCTGCTGGGTGCCCTGGAATGGACCCTGCGCAGCAATATCCGCTGTGCCAGGGTGTTTGACCGCGGCTGTCCTGGTTGGTAGACTCACAACTGGGGTGTTGTTGGCTGCATCTGCCCCTGCACTTGCCAACACCCGGCTGGTCGGGGCAGCAGATGACATTACTTCCCCAGGGACACGTACCTCAGTCAGGGCAGCCCTGCGTGCACCTACAGTGTTTCTCCTGCCTGCTGGAAATCATCCATGGACTCTTCAAGTGCCAACGCAGCCTGCACTGGCAGACCTTGAGCCTGGGTGGTGGTGTCCACAGCTGCACCTGCAGCTACCACTACCCTTGGGCCCATGGCAGTCGATGAAACGGACTGACGGGTCACATGGGTGCCAGTGCCAGATGCAAGAACTGCATCTCCCGGAGCTGCAGGGGTGGTGGCATGACTGCACCAACACGTGACACAACATCGCCCTGAGCTGGCACACCCCTGCCTCTTCCCCCTCTGCAGCCATTCTGGACACCATGGAGTCCAGCTACTCCCTGGTCACCCCGGCCACGTCCCTGACCACAACCGCCATGAGGAGTACGCCCAGTTGAGGCGGCCCTCACCTTACGTGGCCTCCCAACCATGGCACAGATGGAGTAGTGCCGGCACAGATGGAGTAGAGCCTATGGGAGGTGTACACGACAATTGTCCTGGGCTATAGGGTGATGGTGGTGGGATACAAGATGTTAAAAGCAGCCCTGCACCTGCAAGGCTGTATGTGACCCCGGTGATGAAGTGACGTGTCACGCAACGCTCAGGCACCCCAAAACTGCAGTAAAATCATGCACGCAACCCCCGGTAGCCCACGTGTGTGGAATTAACCTCCCGCAGTACGCAGTGGCACTCAGGGACACGAAAAACACGTACGCATGGGACATGCAGGCTACTATTACCTCGAAAACGGGTACGCGATACACACGGGCAACCGCAGTGGGAAAAATAGTGTGCGCGACTCTCCGTCAGACTAGCCAATACCCCCGCCAAAAGAAGAGATACGTCCTTGATCCACTGTGAAGTTGTGATGGTGCGCAAAACAACACGAAGTAGCAACACACACGTCGGTCTCCATGAAAGGCACGTACAGCGAACTGCTGGCCCCACTCACCTTTAACCGTGCTGAGGGAAATGCCTGTGCGCATCACTTCACTTACGCGTTTAGGCCCTTTCCTCGGATTACAGCCATTAACATGCAGACATGCTGTTTTTCCACGTGCTGGATCACTATGCACCCATCACAACAGAAAAGCCCGTGTGCATAACGTGACAGACGCGCTTATGTGCTAAGGGCCTTTCCTCAAATTACACGCTGACGTGCAGTTTTTTCACGTGCCAAATCACTCCGTATCAAGCTGGCCACGCAACAATACACGGAAGACCACGCTCCTGCCCAAAAGGCCATTTACCTGCCCCCCAGATCCCCGCCATGTCGGGGCAAACACAATCCAAGACCACTGTCGACCCCCAGCCAGAGAGGCAGAGGGATACCAGCTTCACCGACAAGGAAGTTGGTATCCTGGTGGAGCAAGTTCTGGGGAATTATGATGCCCTCTTCACACCATTGCACGCCAACAAGGAAGGATGGGAGAGGATCTGGGAGGACATAGTGGTTTCCATCAATGAGGAGGGGGTGGCAACCCGCGACATCAAGCACGTCCACAAGCGCTGGGAGGACTTCAGGTCCAGGACCCTCAGCAAGGGCCGGCGTCTCTTGAAGGCAGAGGATGCAGAGGTGTGCCGGGTCAGCCTGAGCAACATCGTGATGAGGGTTCTTGAGCACATTAGCCCAGTGCTCCACGTCCAGATCCTACAAAGTCAGACCCGTCTGGAGTTGAGCTGTATGTGGCCATGTATTGCTGTGTGATACAGGGCATGTTGCAGTGTGCTGGTAGTCAGCTACTTGCCTGTATGTGTGACATAGGCCATGTATGGATGTGTGTGTGCAGGGACTACATGATAATGCATGTGAGACCTGTCATGCGTGAACCACATGGATGGTGCATGTGTTCCAATGCAACATGGGGAGCAGCATGCGGAATGCACACATGAATGCATGCCTGTCTCTGTTCTTGGACATGGATGGGGTGTGAGAAATGGGTGCTGCATGACACATGTCCGTGGCGATGTGTTGATTCACTTATGCAGTCTAGTAATCCTTGTATCCACTGTTTCTGTGGTGTACGAGCCCTGATGCATGACCCTCCGGTGATGTGTGTGCATGGGATCAGTATGAGCCATGATGCATGTGAGTTTAAAGCCAACATTTATGTCAATGGAGGCGCCCATGTACATGGATGCTGATGTTGATTGCATGTGCCGTGCCTGTTTCTGCATGTGTGTTGCCTGCATTGACCCATGTGTTGTGGAGCGACAGGATGGAAGTGACGTTTGATAGTGCCACTCATGTGTTATTGCTTCCTGTCTAGGGGACTATTGTACAGTACCCTGATGCTTGTGTTCTATGTCTCCCTCTACGCAGCGTCGAATGAAGAAGAGGGCGGAGACGGCGCTGTGGAGCAAAGCGGCGGGGATGCCTCCACCGGGCGGCAACGCAAGGCCCAGCCACCTTCCCAGGAATTGCCATCATCCGGGAGCGAGGCAACTGGTGCCGCGTCTGCCACTACGGCTGCAGCGGAAGGGCCAGGTGAGCCCCCTCAGGGGCTTGCAATGGCAGAAGATGGTGCAGAGCCATCCAGGTTGATGGTCTCCACAGAGGAGGAGGAGGCCATTACTGTGCCACACATGGGGCCTGGTGGGGGTAGTACCACTGGTGCAAGTGGTGCAGTCTAGGGCCAGGGGATGGAGGCAGCACAGGTAGCCGCGGAGGGGCCTGTGCATGTCACTGTCCCTGACCCTGTGACTGCACCACCATGCACCAGGAGGGATGCCCCGTCCCAGGCGTGTCCGCAGGTCGGGGGGAGGTCCACGTCATCTGGCACTCCACTACCTGCGGATGAAGAGACCCATGACCGTATGGGGTCCGTCCTGATTGGTGTCGAGTTGCGCGCGCTTGTCATTCGTGATGACGTGCGTGCTTCCTGTTGGGACCACGCACGCCATCACGAAGAGCTGCGTGGCAACGTGGCACAGTTGGGAGGGGCCCTGGTCAGAGAGTTCCTACATGTGTCGAGCACTCTGGCGGCCCTCTCCTCCTCTGTGGATACTATACAACAGTCGCTCTCCCTGCCGTCTTCCGGCCCAGAACCACCAGGGCCCCCTGTGGACCTGGCCCGACCAACACAGCCAGCGTGGTGGAGATCACATCCCTGCCACAGTCGGGAGTCAGAGGTCCAGCAGGGGTGGACACCCCACCAACTGGAGACCAACAGATGGAGAATGTGCCGGCATAATCGGGCAGGGCACATGGACAGCAGCAGCAGGCTCAAGGTGGGAGCGATGATGGCTCAGGGCCATCAGCATCAGAGGGCCAGGCATCGGCCGGAGGGCAGGAGGACCCTGGAATGGGAGTGTCTTCCGTGTGGCAGCGGTTGGGCCAACGGATAGATGCGGAGCAGTGGCAGGCGGAAGAGGCACGGCTCACCATGGCCACGGCCGAGTTCTCCATGCACAAGGCGTTGAGGCGGACTGAGTGCTTCGAGGCAACTCGCAGGGAGTTGGAACAGGCCATGACTGCATCCCTGCGAGACCTCAGGGCCAGGGCAGAGGCCCGCCTCTGGGATATCGACATGGAGTTCGATGATGCCCTGGCCCGGGTCATCTCAGAGTGAGCCGTAGGACTTGCCCGCCGCCATTGTATATAGTTAGTTAGTGTTATGTTTCCTTTCTGTTTTTATTTCTGCCCCACCTTTTTGTATATAGTTCTTCATTAAGTAGTGTTTTTTGTAGGTTTCATTTCAATGGTTGGGCTCATGGACCCTGAATTTGTACTTTGTAAATAGTTCTTCACTGGATTTCACTTCTTATTTTTTATTTTTCCATGGAGCAATGGTTTTATCTTCTTTTTTCACTTTGGATTTGTTTTGCCGGACTGACACTTTGGACACGTGCTTTAGGATTGATTTGGATTCTGCTTTCCTACATTTTTATTTTATATTTTGGACATGCAGCTTTTTAATCAATATTTGTGTGGTATTCTCTCTTTGGTTTCATGCATGTCACAATGTGTGTTTCTCAATCACATGCACCCATTGTGTGGGTGTGATGGAAATGTGTTGATGTGCATACTTGCCATTTGGGATGTATCATGTGATGGGGATTTCATTGTGGGGTGGATGTAATACCTGGTTGTGTGTTTGGACTTGGGTGGCATGGGGTGTGATTTGGGTGGCCATAAGGCCCATGATTGTGGATCGTCATGAGGTGATGGGGGGACATGAGTCGGGGCCTGCTGGCAGGTGCCTGTCACTGCTAGATGGATGGATGGGTGGGTGGGTGAGTGGGAGGGGGACTTGAGTTGGGGCCTGCTGGCAGGTGCCTGTGACTGCTGGGTAGGTGAGTGGGTGGGGGGACATGAGTCGGGGCCTGCTGTCAGGTGCCTGTCACTGCTTGGTGGGTGAGTGGGTGGAGGGACATGAGTCGGGGCCTGTTGGTAGGTGCCCGTCACTGCTGGGTGGGTGAGTGGGTGGAGGGACATGAATCGGGGCCTGCTGGCAGGTGCCTGTCACTGCTGGGTGGGAGAGTGAGTGGGGGGACATGAGTCGGGGCTTGCTGGCAGGTGCCTGTCACTGCTGGGTGGGTGAGTGGGTGGGGGGACCTCAGTCGGGGCCTGCTGGCAGGTGCCCGTCACTGCTGGGTGGGTGAGTGGGGGGGTATATGAGTCGGGGCCTGCTGGCAGGTGCCCATCACTGCTGGGTGGGTGAGTGGGTGGGGGGACATGAGTCGGGGCCTGCTGGAAGGTGCCTGTCACTGCTGGTTGGGTGGGGGTGCAGGGGGACATGTGTAGGTGCTCACTTGTGCATGGTGACATATGGGCTGGCTGGGAGGCATGGCCAGGGTGGATGGGCTGCCTGCAGGGCATGACCAGGGGAGCAGGGTACTTCCCTGTGTTATGGGCTGCCTGCAGGGCCTGGATAGGGGGGAGAGGGCACACCTGGGAGGACACACACTGGCAATTCACATTGGGGCACACCAGGAATACACCTACCCCTACTGTGGCTGCGAAAACGCATGTAAAACTCCCCGCACACCCCCGAAATACACGTACGCCGCTCGCACAAGGCCTATCGCGTGTGATACTTCACGCGCACCCCAAAATACACGTACCCCGCTCGCACAAGGCCTATTGCATGTGATTCTCCCTCGCACCCCCAAAAAACACGTACCCTGCTAGCACAAGGCCTATCGCGTGTGATTCTCCCTGCGCACCCCCAAAATACATGTACCCCGCTCACACAAGGCCTATCGCGTGTGATTCTCCCCGCGCCCCCGAAATACATGTACCCCGCTCGCACAAGGACTATCGCGTGTGATTCTCCCCGCGCACCCCTGAAATACATGTACCCCACTAGCACAAGGCCTATCGCGTGTGATATTCACACGCACCCCCGAAATACATGTACCCCGCTCGCACAAGGCCTATTGCATGTGATTCTCCCCGCACACCCTCCGAAATACACATACCCCGCTCGCACAATGCCTATAGCATGTGATTCTCCCTGCACACCCCCCACAATACACGGATCCCACTCGCACAAGAACTATCGCGTATGATACGCACCCCCGAAATACACGTACCCCGCTCGCACAAGGCCTACCGCGTGCGATTCTCCCCACACACCCCCGAAATACACGTACCCCGCTCGCACAAGGACTATCGTGTGTGATTCTCCGCGCGCACCCCCGAAATACATGTACCCCACTAGCACAAGGCATATCGCGTGTGATATTCACACGCACCCCCGAAATACATGTACCCCGCTCCCACAAGGCCTATCGCATGTGATTCTCCCTGCACACCCCCGAAATACACATACCCCGCTCACACAATGCCCATAGCGTGTGATTCTCCCTGCGCATCCCCCACAATACACGTACCCCGCTCGCACAAGAGCTATCGCGTGTGATACTTCACGCACACCCCCGAAATACACGTACCCCGCTCGCACAAGGCCTATCGCGTGCGATTCTCCGCGCGCACCCCTCAGAATACACGTACTTCGCTCACACAAGGCCTATCGCGTGTGATTCTCCCTGCACACCCCTCAAATACACATACCCTGCTAGCACAAGGCCTATCGCGTGTGATACTTCACGCGCACCCCTGAAATACACATACCCCGCTAGCACAAGGCCTATCGCGTGTGATACTTCACGCGCACCCCCAAAATGCATGTACCCCGCTCACACAAGGCATATCGCGTGTGATTCTCCCCGTGCACCCATGAAATACATGTAACCCGCTAGCACAAGGCCTATCGCATGTGATACTTCACACGCACCCCAAAATACACGTACCCCGCTCGCACAAGGCCTATCGTGTGTGATGCTCCCCGCGCACCCCTCGGAATACATGTTCCCTGCTAGTCCAAGCCCTATCGCGTGTGATACTTCACGCGCACCCCAAAATACACATACCCTGCTCGCACAAAGCCTATCGCGTGTGATTTTCCCCGTGCACCCCTTGGAATACACGTGCCCTGCTCCCCAAGGCCTATTGCATGTGTTTCTTCCCGCGCACCCCTCGGGATACACGTACCCCGCTAGCCCAAGCCCTATCGCATGTGATACTTCATGTGCATCCCCGCAATACACATACCCCGCTAGCACATGGCCTATTGCGTGTGATCCTTCACGCGCACCCCCGAAATACACGTACCCCAAAAGCACAAGGCCTATCGTGTGTGATACTTGATGTGCACCCCCGAAATACACGTACCCCGCTCACACAAGGCCTATCGCGTGTGATTCTCCCTGCGCACCCCTCGGAATACACGTACCCCGCTCGCACAAGGCCTATCATGTGTGATTCTCCCCGCGCACCCCTCTGAATACATGTACCCCGCTCGCACAACGCCTATCGCATGTGAAACTTCCCGCGCACCCCCCAAATGCACTGTCCCAGCCCTGTGATCTGGTGCAGGGTTTGCGCTGCCCTTTGCACTGCATTGGGGATTTCAATGCCTTATCCTTGTGAAAGGGACGTTCTTGGGGGCGTAACTGGGGCTGCGGGATGTTCTCTGCGCCAGCGCTCAAAATGGCTTTGATATTCCATGAATACACGGTGCGCCAGAATGCTGTTTAGGGCACACGGCTGGCGCATGCTGGCGCACGCTAGCTCTCTGCGCTGCTCGCGTGCGCTGCCTCTGCACTGAAATCTATGAATTACCCTTTTAATATTTTCCTTTATATGGTTCTCTACAAAGTTTTTCAAAATAATGAAATTTGTCATTAATTGATCAATTTTTGCTCTAAACGCTGCAGATGATTTTCCAAGGTGTCTGTTTCAGTATTATTCTTATTGTCTGTATGATCTGTTAAAAAGAAATGTGTTAAGTACACATAAAATAATGTTTATTAATTGGCTTATTTAGAGAAGTGTAGTGTTACATTACATTACATTACATCGTATTTATATAGCACACTGTGGACCAGCAGGCGTGAAGGAGGGGACAGACAGATAAGACACAAAACAGCAAGAAAAGAAAAATTACCTAAAAAGCTTGTTAAGACTCTTCTTTATACCAGTTAAACCTGCTAAGTGGACCGGCCGAAAGGGAAGGTGTGCCTAATATGGCAATACCCACTAGGACAGAACTCAAGTGAAGACAATTGTTTTGAGACCTTTCTTAAACATTGCCAGGCACAGTCTGCGCAGGTGATCTGGAAGTTGGTTCCACAAGCTAGGTGCTTTAAAAGCAAAGGCAATATTCTCTGCCTTGGATGTACTTGGTCTCGGTTGCTCCAAAAGGTGTTGAGATCCCGACCTTAGAAGTCTGATATTTTCCTTATCTTTAATGTAGCACTGGAGATATGGTGACATCAACAGCATTCTACATTTAAAGGTCATTACCATCCTTCGAAACTTAATTCTAGATTCCACAGGAAGCCAATGAAGCGTTTGCCTGGCCTATGGTACATTCTCACGCCTTGTGAGCCCCTCTACCACTCTCACGGCCCAGTTCTGAACCACTTGTAGTCTATGTAAGACCTGCTTACTGGTGCCCAACAGAAGGCTACAACAGTAATCCAACTTGGCGTCTAAAATCGCTCTCGCAATGTTTTCTGTACTTTTCTGTGATATGATTGGCCGCTGGTGAGACAGTAGTTTAACATAGTAAACTGAGGAAGAGACAACCGAGGTTACATGTGCCTTCATGCTAAGAGACTGATCAATAGTAACTTCCAATATTTTGGTTTTTGGGAGTGGACTTATGATGTCATTCCCAAGCTTGTGTGTGGGAGGGAGGGGTCGTTTGGGCCCCCCTCGCACATTCTGCACGTTATGGACCACTTGCTTGTGCAATAGCGGGGGATGCCTCCATTGCCCTTATGCTAACATTAGCTATTGTGGGATGCACTTGGCTTCCATTTTGTGTGCCCTCGACTCCATCTTTTGACTAGGCCTCACTTCAATAGTACAAAAAGGCTTCTCTCCCCTTTGCAGTGCCACGCACAGCGCGCTCACAGCCCCCACATTTTCTCCACTGTCGGAGAGCTTCACAAATCCCTTTCTCACGGATGTGCCGGGGATAATTGAAACAAATAACAGAATGTATCGCATCACCCTTCCTCTGTGATCACTGTCCTGTGTGTGACCCGGCTCAAACTATGCCTTGTAGCTCCTCCATCTCCACAAACCGGCCGCTGCTCCCTTGCCCCCGCTGTGGGAAAATGACTGCCAATGTAACCCTGTGCCCTCCTAAGGTATTCTCTTGATGTACCAGAAGTGTGACCTTGCTGTGCAGCCCACCCTACAGTGCCCACCAATAAACCCAGACCTCTGTCTCAGTACATTGTGCCCTAAAACTAACACATGTCATTACAACTCCGCACTGGCCTTGATGTGCTATGAACCACGCAGTCACCCAGGTTATCACAGGAGGACAAGCCCTCTAATCCTTGTACCCCATAAAAGTCCCAATGAAAGATGTTGTAATCGCATGCATGCAATTTATAGGTTTTCTAGATATACTCAAAGGTATACTAATGACTGATGTTTATTATATGTCAAATGGTAGTTTCTCATGCCAGCTTAGTAAGTGTCAACCCTATCTTGCTGTGACCTAACTTTCACCCCTCCCGGACACATGCAGCTGGACCTCATGATGCTCACCCTCCCGCCAACTGGGCAGCCTATCCCTGAGAAGCAGTGCCTACAATGATATATGTGGTTCTACCCTGGACTGGCTAGCTGTGCACAATTGCCCAGTCCTGATCTCTTCTATACTTCCACAGCCCTGGACAGACCATTACCTGATCTCGTTCACCCTAGAGGCGACACCAGCGCAAATTGACAGTATAGCTCCAGCTGTTCAGACTAGAAATAAAAAGAACATCACCCCTGAAAATTTGATCCCATTAATCGCACCGACCTTGAATGCCATTCGGGACGACACAGATCCCTTAATGATGGTAGACATATATCATAGAGGCATGCTCTCATCTCTTGATGCCATAGCCCCACTGAAGTTAAAAAAGAGCAAACCTAGAAAACACGTGAACGCCTGGTTTTCTCCTCATTTTAAAGCCCTCAGACAGGAAAAGCGACGCTGTGAAAAAATTTGGAGATCACTCCCCTCAGAAAAAAATAAGAAAAACTTGAATAGACTAGCTTCTCATTATAAAAAAGAAATCATCCTGGCCAAACAAACGTCCTACAGTACTCGAATCTCACAAGCCAAATCCAACACCAGAGAGCTCTTTACAATACTAAAAGAGGTTGAATCTCCCATCCAAGCTCCTGACTCGTGCCTCAAGGATAAAAACTGGTGCACGGGTATACAAAATGCCTTAGCTAACACAATCTCCTCTCTCAAGACAAAGATAAACATTAAAAAAGATTCCCTTCTCTCTTCCACCAAACCTAGTATCCCCACCCCTAAAAAGATACAACCAACTCAGACAAACCCCCCTGTGCACATTCCCCATTTTAACTTCCACAGAGTATCCACCAAAGAGGTAGAAAAGGTCATTCTCACCCTCAAACCTTCGAACTGCCATGGGGACCTATGCCCTGCACAATTGATAAAGGATGCGGCTCGTGATCTCGCACCATTTATTACCAAACTAATAAATGCATCATTCACATCAGGCAGCGTACCTAACAATCCGAAACAATCATGGGTCCTCCCCCTGCTCAAAAAAACAAATCTAGATCCCTCTACTCCCACTAATTACCGCCCTATCAATACAGCACCATTCCTTCTTAAAATCCTCGAGAAAATAGCATACCAACAAATCCAACATTGCCTTGAGCACTTCCATCTCTTAGGAGTCAGACAATCGGGCTTCAGGCCTCAACACGGCACCGAAACCGCACTCATAGATCTTAAGGCACAGATAGATGAGCTGAGAGATCAGGGTAAGGTGGCACTACTGCTACTTCTTGATCTCTCGGCTGCCTTCGACCTGGTCGACCACGAGATCCTATGCGACCACCTTCAAAAAGCCGCCCACTTCTCTCAAGAGGCAACTGACTGGATCCAATCCTTTCTAAATAACCGCACGATGAGAGTCTTTTCCCTACTAGCAGCAGCCGACCCAACACCCATTACCTGTGGTGTGCCTCAGGGATCTTGCGTCTCCCCGACCCTGTACAACATCTTCACAAAGCCTCTTTTTGATGATCTAGATGGTCTGGGTATCACCTACACTAATTATGCCGATGATACCCAGATCCTCATCCCGTTGACGGGGGATTATGACAAGGATTTGGCCTTCATCAACAAAGTGTACCTCATCATCCAGGCATGGATGGCCTCACACGGTCTATGCCTGAATGATGACAAAACAGAACTCCTCATTCTAGGGTCCGCACATAACCTTAACAAACTAGACCAAAACTACTACTCCTTCGTAATTGACAACAATAAGATCACGGTAGCCAAGGAGGTCAAAACCCTTGGCTTCTACCTAGACTCCACTCTCACCTTTAAAAAACAAGTTAATGCTATGGCATCCGCCACATCTTATACATGCAAACTCATCAGAGCATCCAAACCTTTTCTCTCTCCGTCTAACTGTATCACCCTAGCCAGGGCTCTGATCTTTTCCAAGTTGGACTACTGCAACGCACTATATGTAGGATGCAACAAATATATCACGAACAAAATTCAGATCCTTCAAAATAACGCCCTAAGAGCGGCCCTCAGTATCCCAAAGAAAGCCCACATTTCTGATTCTAGAAGGTCTGTCAACTGGCTTTCTACCAAAGACAAAATATTCCTCAAATCGGTTTCCCTGACCCACAAATGCCTCCACCAAGCAGCCCCTCAATACCTTGTCACTAAATTCACCAGACCTACCTCCTCTCGCCCCTCTAGAATGACCAACTCCAATCTCCTCCTGGTGCCCAGGTTTAAAAGCTCTATGTCAGGTGGGAATAGCTTTCCTGTTAAAGCAGCACAATACTGAAACTCCCTTCCACCTCCTTGCAGGGAGGACCTCCCCTACCGCCTATTCAGAACTAACACCATCCACTGGCTCAAGACTCATGACACATAACGACCTCATGCTCTCTTGCTGCCCTGATGCTCCACCGCTATGATTGTAAATATGTATATTTAGGTTGTCATCTGTTCAGTGTAGATACCTTCCATGAGACAACCGACGTATTGTATATAGTATTGCCTATATTGTATATTTTTGTAACCTCTGCCTCATCGGCGTGCATTGTTTCTTTTTGACTTGTCCAGCATTGTAACCAGGGCTGGACTTCATTCCCCTGCATGTAACCAAGCGTTGCAATCCTCTTGTTGCCTCTGTGCCTTGCTACCCCTTCAGGGGTTAGGTGCGCAATATAAATAAATAAAATACAAATACAAATAAAAATACAAATACAAATACAAATATGAGTATATACAAGGAAAGTAAAGTAAGCAAAAAACAGCAGAATTACCACAAAGTGTTCATAACCTGCCTATTTAATTTCATGCAGAGGCATAATTGCTGTATCTCAAAGCTGCTTTTTCCCTTATATTAATGTGTTGTATAATGTGAGTGAATTCTAAGGAAAGTAGTGTAAGTACATAAAAGAAGAATAAGGTATACAGCCGTAGTATCAATTGCATTTTGAGTTCCTGACTTTCAGGGAAAAAAAAACTACCTGGCCTAGATATGTTACTGAACAAAAAAGAAGGGGCAATAAGATACGTAATGTTATCAGTGATGTCACAAATGACAGTCTTAGCAGTGCATGGTGGTGGTGCGAGTTATGGTTGCTTAGATTACCATAACTGGTGAATTTCTAGGGTTTTTTGATTTTACTTAAAACCATAACATCCAATTAACAAAGTTTTTTCACTGAATTTCATAGGTTTTTAGGAGCACAACTTAACCATAACGTCCCTTTAACAAAGTCTTTTCACTGAATATATATATATATATATATTCAATGAAACAAGTTTGTTAAAGGGACATTATGGTTAAGTTGCACTACTAAATACCTATCAAATTCAGCGAAAGAACATTGTTAAATGGACGTTATGGTTACAAGTAAAACCGAAAACCCCATGAAATTTACCAGTTATGGTAAGCTAAGCGACCATAACTCGCGCCACTACCGTGCACTGCTAAGAATAACACCCATGACATCAAAGATGACATCACAAATATTATTGATGACATCACTGATGACATCACATGTGCATTTAATTTTCATAGGAAGTCCCTACAAGGGGTTGTGAATGTAATGTTGGCAAAAAACGTATCAGGGGTTATCTGGAGATGTGTGATGAACTACATACTTGATTATGCAATGTAATGCTCCAAAGAACATACCATTGCAGTGCTGTTTCTAGTACATAAACCTACTCATACAGAAACATAGGCATTGGCTGCAGCAAACACCATAGAGATGTAATATTTCAAATGTTCCAATATTGGATAGTAAAGCTGTGAATTCTTCGGTATCACACTTTTGCATACTGTGAAACATATACTAAGTAGGTAATAATGCATCACTTACTACATACGTTTACTACTAAACACAAAACATTAAGAGACCACAATGTATACAAATATGGGGCGTTTATAAGGAGAGTAAAGTAAGTAAACAAGAGGCAGTATCATGAACCACTGTGTATAAGCAACATGATTATCTCTACGCATAGAAATGATTGCTGTGTTTCAGGGCTGCTTCTTCCCTATGTATGTGCATCATAAGATGCGATTGAATTCTAATGAAAGTACTGTAAGAACATGTGAGAATAGCAATGTCTACAAATGTAATAACTTTTGAATTTCAAGTTTTTGACTGTCAGTAAATAAACTCACCTGGCCTAGATATGTCAGTGAACAAAAAAAGAAGGGGCTAGACATGTGATGTCATCAGTGATGTCATTAATCATATCTGTGATGTCATCTTTGATGTCATGGGTGTTATTCTTAGCAGTGCACGGTGGTGGCACTAGATATGGTTACTTAGCTTACCATAACTGGCGAATTTCAGGGGTTTTTCGGTTTTACTTGTAACAATAACGTCCATTTAACAAAGTTTTTTCACTGAACTTGATAGGTTTTTAGTAGCGCAACTTAACAATAACGTCCCTTTAACCAAGTTTTTTCATTGAATTTCATAGGTTTTTATTAGTCCAACTTAACCATAAAGTCTACGAACATCTGACTTCAGTGCAGACCTTCCTGACAGTGCCACATGACCATACGCCGGCGCACAGCATGATGACTTGTCCGAGAACCCGTCCACACTTCACAATAAGATCCATGCTTTGCGGACAGTTCGGAAATGCATTTTCTACTGATCTAGGAACTTCCAACACCTATTCCTACTCATCCATTAACAAATTAGTACACAGTACATACTTTTAGCAAAACTGCTATTTATCTTAAAATGGAATCAGCTAATGCCATCCCTCCTCCCCAAGAGACACCACCACTGCTGTAATCAAGGAGCATGAGAAGCACTACCCCCTACCTTAGAAATAACACACACACACACAATTTTCCCCTGTCCACCTGCCCCTCCATATTAGTGTTTGGTGCCTCTTCCCTCATTTCCCTCCCCACCTTTCATTCTAAGCTCTCCTGCCAACAAAATAAAATGCATCCAAAACAATAAAAGAGATGTTCCTTTAGGAACCACCTTTCACAGTTAAAAAATAGAACAAAAAAAAAAAAAAAACGTATTGACTTTATATTTTTCAGTAGAGTACATAGACTCAGTAAAGTACATAGACCATGGATACTGGCCTGGCAGCCCAAGTTATCAGCCCAAGCAAAGCGAGGGTGGATAACGAGGTCTCCTGACCATTATCCCCCCATTCCAGCCCCTGAAACGGGGTATGAAGGCCATTAGCACCCTATGTTCCCAAAGTGAGAACCCGGGGTGCTAAAAAAAAGGATTTTTCTTCCTACACTATGATGCCTGCTGCGTCCCGGTGTAGGAAGGAAAATCCTTTTCCAAGATGGCCACCATGGAAAGGGAAGGCAGGGTTCCGTACAGGGCCCCTCTTCGCTTTCCATGGCAGCCTGCAGAAGGTGAAAAGAGAACCCTATGACCATATTACCACAAGCACATTTTTCTTAACTTTCAAACCTATCCCAATTTCGAATAACTTTACCACAAAGCCAGTCCCAGGTGGACATGGCCACTTTAACCCGATGTGTCGTCCCTCGTGGTCATGGCCAGTAGCCTGATTGTCCGGATCATGACCTTATTCCATGACCCAGACAATCTGTCAACTGCCCATAGCCACAGGCTACACCTCAGTCACCAAAGGTATATCACTATTTTTGTACCTAAATTATGACACTTGTCAAAAAATAAAATCCATTCGGACTTTACAAAAACATTTATATCTCGATCCATAATCTTTTTGCAAACCTTTGTGTAGATTTGTCAAATGGCAACTCATGTATAAACCTTTCCATTATTTTGGGACCCCCCTCTAATTTTGCCCCACTTGACAAAATCCCGCCAGACTTCGCAAAAACATTAATGTCTAGATCTATTATTAGTTTGCCAAATAAAGTGTAGATTTGTCAAATGCCACCTCATTTATAAGCCTTTACATTATTTTGGGACCCCCCCATCTAATTTTTGCCCCTCTTGACAGAATCCCACCAAACTTTGCAAACTCATTTAGAATCAGGTCAGGGGAAAAAACTACAGAATTTCATGCAGTTTCATTAAGTGGCGCCAAAGTTATAAGCCATCCAAGAACTGATTTTCACCAACCCTGTAATGCAGAGGTGTCCGCGTACTTCTCAGGACTGTTCGCGACCATCCGAACTGTCGCAGACTTTCATGCTGAAAAACGCCAATTTTTGTGCTTCTTGCAGCCATATCCCATCCCATCCTCATCACCCCTCACGTCCCCAGAGATTATTTGATAAGTTTGACAAGTGCAATGTTGTGTTTTTTAGTATGTTTTACTGCGATGTCCATGGACACTGGTCGATGTCCGCGAATCCAAGATGGCAGGCTTTTCCAAAAGTCTGACGCACTTCACGCTTTTCACCATCCAATCACTGGGCGCGTCCGATGTCTAAGCCAATCGGTGTCCTCTCCGCAGAGCGAAATGGGAAGTGTGTCCGCGGAGCAAACATAGATATCACACATTTTTTGGGACCTACTTTTTGGTCGTTTTTTAAAAAACTACTGGACCGATTTCCACCAAATTTACAAAAGCACGCTTTTGGGACCAAGCCGCCGCTCCTGCTGCAAATTTGATGAAAATCCGGACATTGGTTTGGGCTGTAGGCGTGAGCAATGTTTTGTCTCCATTTAGTCTATGGGAAAAAAAGACATTTTGGGACCCTCCATATAACTTTCCCACCCCTCACAAAACTTTGCGAAATTCAGAGTGGGCCATATACTTTTTTTTTGCAAAGTTTGGTGAGGATTCGTCCAGGGGAAGCTAAGTTATAGGCCACTCAAAAAGTGCTCTTCCTATGTGTTTAGCAACTTAAACATAACTACATTGCTGCTACCGCAGACCATGTAATTTACGTAACAAATCATTCTTAGAAAGGACTCTTTCGGGTGCAAACAGCATACATTTTTGCACATTGTGGCCTATAGCCGTGGGTAAGGTCTAGTGAATCAGTGGCTGTGACCATCCCCAGTCATTGCTGTGCTTGATAGTGCCTCTGAAATTGAACATCCCATTGGTTGACACAGTAGCCACGGTTATGCTTCTATGTTTAAAAAAAATAATATCCTTCTATCTGTCAAAAAGAAAACATAATTAGTTAAAGAACACACAAACTTTCAGAAACACCAATACCCAAATTTTTATGACCCTCATATCTCGTATGGAGTGCATCACATGAACATTTGCGCATAAAACACTGTTGTTCTCCTGGCACATACAAATAATTGGGAAAGAAATCCAACTTAGATAAAAAAAATATACAATAATATAGAAAAGTATTAAAACTGCCACTACAATAAATGAACAGCGATATATAAACTGGGTAAGAATAAACAGGGGAGATTATACTAGGTAGTTGCAATAGAATGGGTGAGGTAGGGTAAGTATACTTGGAGAGCAAGAGAATTCAGGGTGGGATAAGTAAACTTGGAGAACGTGGAATATAAAACAATCACACAGATAGAAACACTAGTACTTTTAAAAAACCTTTCTTCATTTTTTTTACATTATCTTTTTTATCTTGTCATCTCTGTGGTTTATATTTTCCTCCTCTGTTAGACATTTAAACTTGTCTGACAAGTATAGCAGAATGAAGACCACCACAGACGGTCGACAATTCATCAAAGTGAAATAGGACTCAGCTGCTGTGAGTGGCTTCATCTTTACCAACATAAAAAAGCAATGTGTGCAGAAATCAATTGCTGACAGTTGGCAATATTACCGGGTGAAGGACCAACACAGCAACAATGAGATTGAGAAAATGATGTGTAAATTCTGTGGAAAGGTTTTTCAGAGGGGTCCTTCAAACAAGCCACCTAACAGTTTGGGAACCATAACGTTCATTCAACATCTTGTATGTGTACATTGTATTAAGTGAAAGAATCATATAGGAAGGCTCATATGAAACATAAAGTCAAAGCGCATGGAACAAAATCAGCAAACCAGTATTCATCATCTGCACCGCAGTGTTCAAATACTATCACTAATTATTTTCCCCAACAAACACCCAACCTCATCCAATGCTGCCTGCACCTGATCAGTCAAATTGTTTTGTAATATGTAAAACTGTCACAGCTGGATCAAGGTGGGAGATGCCACCCTAGACGGTTTGTACAAGACTGTTTCAGAACAACAGGACAATTGCCAACACTGGATGCAACATTAAAAACTAGACAAGGGTGGCTGAATTTCAAAAACAGGGTAAAAGGTGGTTTAGACACAAAGAATGATAGTACAGTGCACAGTGGTACAGAGGATAAGGGTACAATGCATAGGCAATAATACAGTAGAATATGGTTTTTGTGATCTAACTTCTAGGAGTGATCACAAAATAGTGTGTGTTCCCAATCCATCCCCACCACATAAAGGGGCTACATGGATGAAGTACATACACATGTATAAGATATGGATAAACAAAAACTATAATAAAACACACACACAACAAACTAACAATAAAGGAATACAAACGTCCACTACAATACACAGAAAGGGATATATAAACTGAGTGAGAATAAACAAAGGGTGTTATACTGGGTGGTTGCAGGAGAGAGGATGGGGAAGGTTAAGTAAACTCAGTTTGTGTATATAGTCTCGCATTGGTGTTTCTTCACAACTTTTTATAGATGTGAGGGAGAATTCTCTGTAAGGCTAATTTCCCAAACCTAGTGAGTCCCCCAGCAGCTTTGCTGGATTTTTTGGGGTTTATTTTTCCTCTCCTGCTAAGAGTGAGATTCTTTTGCTCCCACTGTTAGACATGATTTGAGGTGTTCCTTTCACTTTCCTTGTGTTTTATGGGCTATGGGGTCTTTTAGTCCATAGGGTCTCATGTGGGTTTTTTTGTGGGTTACACAGCACCCTCCGTGCTGTAACCCAGGGGTGTCGTAGCGACCCTCCAACATAGACACCATACCCTGGGACTGACTACTGTCTCCCAGGGCATGTAAAGTCACCATTGGCTTTACTAGTCCCAAATTATGAACAGAAACCAGTACAAACCATCACATTGTGGACGTACTGGTCGGGGCAATTCGATTGCCCCGGGGTCTGTTGTTCGAGGGGGCACGTCTCCGTCCCCCCTGATCGAGTTTTGGCTGGTGGCAGTGGATACTACTTTTTATATTCGACTCCAAATATATCTCTATGGGATTTTCCCATTGTTCGAGGATACCAACTTTAATGATTTAATTCTTATAGCCTTGAACATACCGCTGGTTTATTTATTTAATATTTATTCCCCGGTTGGTATTTTTTGCCAGAAATCGATTCTAAAATGGCGTTTGTGTTCTCTTATGTGACTCCAACCCAAGTCGAGCCTTTGTTCCACTTTTTGGCGGGCTTCTCCACAGAAGCCTCCAAAAGTGGTGCCACTTTGTCTGGGTACCACAGGGGGTGTCAAAGGGGGTTTAGGCACCCTGGACTGAGTTACCTTGGTAACTCAAGTCGCACTCTTGTGTGATTGGCCCAAATGGTGAGCCAGCCGGCTCACCACTTAGCATGTTTGATTGACAGCTAGGCTGAGTGAATGGGGGTTTGCTGCATAAAAGCAGGGCTTTGGGGACTGGAACTTCAGAAGTCGCCACAGGACCTAAGAATCCGAGGAGGGAGAAGCTGAGCTGACCTGCAACGACGACACCACCGGTGGAGCCCTGCTGAACCGTCTCACCACTTTTCCCAACGACAGAGGAGATCTCCAGTCCGGAGAGTCTTTTTCCTTTGACTGGTGGGGATAACCAGTTTCGCCTTCTTTTCACCTTCCTGGAGCATCTCGTGGCCGCCTTGCCCGTTCCAAGCACCCCGGCAACCGGAATACCATGGTTTACCACTACCACAATTAGAAGGGTAGTGCCTTTTAACCAGAGAACTCCGCGGCTGGTTTCTTCCCTGGCAGTGCAACGACCTTCATCTTTCCTCAACGGCGAGACCTCTTCTTCCTCTGGACAAAACACTGACTTGCACCTGCTGCCAGGAACAACTGCCCCACTGGAGCTTCCTTCACACTTAAGGTACTGTGTCCCGCCTGGCTTCCCTTGCGACAGATCGTTCGGGGTGACAGTTAAGCCTCGACTTTCTAACCTGGGCTGGCCTGGGACAACCTAGCTAACTTTTCCTGACTTTAATTTCATCCTTTTTGTGCGAACTATCTACAAAGACTCTTTGGGCATAACCCCACTGGTGAACCTGAACCCCTTCTGCTTGCTCTCTCCAAGAGTGGGCCTTGCAATTGACTTCCTTGCTCTCCAGTAGAACTCTGCCTATCCTGCCTTACTGTGGTTCTTTGAAAAAGTATTGAAACTTGTGTGCTTCTCTAACTCTGCCTTTTTCCCTCCCTTTCTTTACAACTTATTAGAGTGTCATCTTATGTTAACGCTCACCTCTGTCTGAAAATAAGTGGTGTTTCTCACTAAGACTTGTCTAATAAGTGAATAGGGTTGTATATATGTGATAGTGACTGTGTGCTGAAATTACTTACCTCTTTTTTGATAGTGTGATTCACAAGTGTGTTTTTAAATAAATAATTATGTACTTTTACACCAAAGCTCTGGTCAGTGTTTGTTTGTACTACTGTGTCTCTGTACCTATGGTGTATACTCTGCATACTGCCTAACTCTTCTTGAGGGAAGTCTGACTGCTCAGCCACAGCTATCAAGTGAATCTGTGTGGTACAGACTGCAACCAAGTGGGTTTACTGCCAAACACCTGTAGTCTTAAATCTTCTGCAGTGGTCCCTAAGGGAACTGCACAGGTTTCTGCCTAACAATAGATCACTCAGTTTAGATGCTGACAACTCTCATTTATTCTCTCGACACGTGTTTCACCATTCTAATGTGTAAATGGTTCTTCAGAAGAGAAATGGTAACTATAAAAAAAGATATAATAAAAATACATTAGGAACCCAAAGAATTTATTTTGATAGCTGACAAAGTAATTTTGCAAAGAAATACATTTATATAGTCTATATCTGAGACTCACCAATTCCTTGTAATACTGTGGTAAGCAATGCTAATTCATTCCAGTATGGTTGTGTGGTATATATTCAATCACAGTTTTTTCTGTCAAATAAGCTGCCAATATATTCCCAATATTTTCTTTTGTCTTACTATATTTATAGTGTGGCAGCCACACCCCATTGGGATTACTCCCTGCTTGACAACCACCCCAAGAGTGAACTGATGAAGGAGTCACCAGGGGCTAGCTCTGTTTGGCTGTTTTCTTAATTACCACACTTATAAAGTCATTTCACTACTCATGAGAGACCACAACCACTTATGCCACCACTGCCACTTGATCCCAACCTCATCCCATCTTGTCTACAACCGATCTACAAGACTGCCAAGGACATGACAACAAAGAACTATTTGGTTATTGGGACAAAAAAACATGATGGTTTGAAAAAACAACTACATAAAAACATGGCGTGGGTGTCTTCTGCTTCACCTCCACTAAAGAAAAATCCAAATTCTCAAAAACTGTTGCTGATGATTCATACTATTTGCGAATCAAGGAGAAACACAGTAAGAAGGACATTCAGGAAGTGCAGTGTCGTTTTTGTACAATAAACCAACTCAAAGTTTGAGAACCTCACTTCCATCCACCACCTTGTTCAGGTACATTCACTGACAAGGAAGAACCAAATAGGGAGGTTTGTGTTCAACACAGTGTTAGCACATCCCCTCAAAAATACTCAAAAACCTACATACAAATAATAAATAGATGAATAAAAATACTATTGAATTTAAGCAGAACATCAGTAAAAGTAAAAAATCATCAAATTATTAACTGCCATTAAATCTGAGCACATGAAAAAAGTACCAAAGTATACCATTTATACAATAGTAATAAATATAACTGACACATGTTTTATTAAGCAGCATTAAAGAAATAGGTACAAAAATACATAGGAAACAAACTACCACTTAATCTAACTGGGACCAAAATAGTGTGAATGCATACCATTTGATAGCAGTGGACATTTACCTGCCACATAACACCCCAAATAAACTTTTAAATATGTATATATTTACTGGTACTTACTTTCACAACAGCCACACTCGGCACTCTGTACTGTGGTAGTTCTCCAATGAATATGAGACTACTGCACACAATTGTGGCTTTTATACTTTCCAAAATTAAAACCATAAATGAGGACTATATTCAAATACAACTACTAAAATGGATGACACATTTTCACTACAACCTATCGCAGACAGCTACAAAAATAGAACAGTAACAACAACCAATAAAAAAGAATCAAACTCACAGAAATCTTGTTCATTCGTGCCCAACATCTCTCGTAACTGCGCTATCCAATGCAGCTTTAAATCTTGCTTTGTAGCCGAGGCCACACATAAAATGATTGCAAACGTAAAATCAAACTAAGCCAACCCTGAAAACTTCAAATGAAACAAGGGAACACCTAAGCACATTAAATAGGAAACACAAATGAAATTCTTTGCTGTATCATCCTCATAACAATATGATTATTACACAGAAAATGTATGGTTTAATAGACATAGCTATACCGTAGCTGTGTGTACAAGACCAACTAATATAACAACGAAAAGTGGTGATGCACCTACACACATGCTTTTTTATAGACACGCTCTGCAAACACACAACATGCCATTCCCTGGCATATACCGGTGGATGCACAGGACATATACCCCTGGGTTGCAAAGCTCTGCTGTAAATGTTTGTTGGGTAGCTGTGGCTAAACACGTCAACTATTGCTGTAGCTAGGTGCGATCCTGAATACACCGATCACACCCCTTTTTGTTTAGCCATGGTTATATTTATTCTGTAATACGAATGATGAAAAAGACAGTAGTGATACAGTGGTAATTAAAAGGTCAATACAATACATGACAGTTCATAAGTTATGTAAGATATATGGATGATGAAGAGAGAATAGTATACATGGGAGCACACTAGGTGAGGATACATTTAATGGGTACAATTAAACAAGACACAGTAACATGGGTGAACATACATACGCTGCAATACATTGGCTAGGGCAGCAAAAACTAGAGCAGGGTGGCTGAAGTGGCTACCTATTCATTTTTTTAAATGATATATTTTATATTTTATATACATATATATGTAAATGAAATTTACTCCTTTTACTAAGTTACATTTTTCTTCTAAGAATTTCAATAAGAACCACACTCCTTTTTGTATTGAGTTTTTTTTAACAGTTTTCTTTTTTCTCGGCAGTCTCACATGTAAAAAAAAGTCTGGAAACACACAGCCAAAATAAATAAGACTCCCAAATACCTAGAGTGTCATTGACCATGGCCTTTGGCTATGGCCAATGATTATAAACCCCAGACGTGACTATATCTATAAAAATAACTATTAAAAAGAAATAAAACACAAACACCCCAAAATCTATAGCCACAGACACAGAACTATACATACCCACAGCCATCTGTAGTCCTTAACAGCTGTGATCAGTGGGAAACGCGATTGTGTGACAAAATCCCTCCCTGGCCCCCCAAAACCCAAACCAAGTGTCCCCCACTCACTACCAGCTCCCCACACCGCTACCAAAGTCTCCTCACCTCCACTACCCTCTCCCATTGCCCCCTTTACACATGCTGTTTCCATGACGCTTTTTAATTTGAAATGTCGGCTACAGAAAGCTTTGTTTTGCAAACTATGTCCCTGGAACTACTATAACTCTAAAATGTCACTTGGTGTCCTCCAGCAACCACCCCACCTCTGCAATTATTTTGACCTGCAAATAGCTTTTTAAACTACTTTTCATTTCCTGTTATCCTTGGCTATATCCCCGATTATCTCTCGCATTCTAAAAAAAACCTGGTTTTGGTAATTTACCTGAGATATATCTATCTTTTATTTGAGAAGGTGGCAACCCCTTCTCCATCAACTATAAAAAAATACCTACTGCAGGAAAATACCCTGAACCAAGCATGGATCGAGAGTTAACGTTTCGTACCCAAGTTATTTCAGAAGTGGTCCAAATTCGTCCAGCGGTTTGGGCTGTGTTTTCTGTCAAAAATGGACCTTGTTTATCTATAGGAAAATTAAAGGGAAGTAGGCCCGCAACTTTTGAAAAAAATATGCTATTGTCTTCTCAATAACTTTTTTTTTTTTAAGATATCTTTATGAAACTTTGCAGTCTGAGGGTCCTGGGAGTCCCTAACCACTTCTGAAATTTTGGTCAAATCTGTTACTTGACTCAAAAGTTATTAACAACAGAATTTTAAAGAGTTCCTATGAGAGACCAACTCACCTTAACTATGGGGCGGCTATCGCCGCCCTATAATTAGGCTTGTACCGCTCACAAGGGCAGTGCAGCAATTAAATGTTAGACAATTCTCGTATGAACAATAGTATTATTTGCAATCCTAGACAAAGTGAGATGAAGTTGAGCCTCTCCAAGGCTGTGATGATCTGCATGGCAATGTTACAAAGGTTTGCATTATTTTTTACATGCACCTGGGTACCTGTTTTGGCTTACATGAACTATATAATATCTGGCAGCTAATAAATAATGTGTTCTTTATACCGGTCTTTCAACCTTTGATACATTGATTTTGGTGATTTTTTGTGTGTTGAACAATCTTTTTTTAGACCTCTGCTCATACAAATCCACTCCTGGCATTTTCTTCAAGCTTGATCTGAATTTTTCTGGCTGCTGCCTCTTTTGATTTTACAATTTGACCAGAAGAATTCTTTACTCTCCAAGCAGTGTTGTATGGTTGTGAGTGATTGTGAACTCTAAATATAATTATGGACACATTGGGCCTCATCACGAGTTGGACTGTATTCCCAGCTGTAATACCGCCGACTGTACTAGCCCTAGCACTGACCGGTCCGGTGGTATTACCACCGGATCAGGGGTTGGGCCTTAACATTTAAGGGCTACAGCCCAACTCGAGATGAGGCCCATAGCCTTTAAAAATAAATAAAAGCAAGCATGGGACTGTAACTCATTTCAATGGATATAAATATATTAATCGTTATGGATTTACAGAATTTTGCAAATGTATGAAGCTCTCCTAGATGCTATCAGGCTGCAATGGTTTGAGAAGGCAGTAGGATTTATTTATATGTTTATTTATTACATTTATATAGTGCACCTAACCCTCAGGCATCTGGGCACTTGAGTTCAAGAATATGGTTACATTTCAGAGACTTGGTTACAAAATGAGATTACAGATTACAGATATAATATCGATACATGCTTGTAGCGGTGCATTAGTTGCATTTGAATATTCAGTTATATTCCATGCCTAGTTCTTTTCTGTTTAACATATGCAGAATACGGTATCACCATTTTTGGTTGTGCTGTGTCAGCCTTGTCTGCGGATGGTAGTCAAAGGGGGAACCTAGTGCTCATTAGTGGGGTTGATTCTTAATATCCTGGTTGAAGAGCCATGTTTTTAGTTTTTTGCGTAAGGACCATAGTGAAGGGTCTGTCCTTAGTACTGAGGGCATGGCATTCCAGTAGTTAGCTGCGATAACAGGGAAGTTGTAGGCTCCTGCTTTTTGTCTTTTGTATCTTTGTGTTGTCAGTTGCCCTAAGTAGGCTTACAAGGTTGGTCTGGCCGAATTGTACTTTGGAGATTAGATTTGAGAAGTAGCATGGAGCGGTGTTAAACAGACATTTTTGGGTGAGAGATAGTATTTTGAATTTAATACAGTCTCTTACTTGTAGCCAATGAATGTTTCTTCTAGTTATGGCTATATGGTCTGATTACGGGATATTAAGAGCCGCTCTGATTCCGTTATTTTGGACAGTCCGGAGCTTCTTAATGTTTTTTGCTGAGGAGCCTGCCAAGATGGCATTACAGTAGTCTATCCTAGAGAAGATCAGTACTCTGGCCAGTGTGACATGGTTCTCTACCAATAGGTAGGGTCTGCATGCAGTGATACGTTTGGCAGTGTATGTTGAGGCCGATGTGATGGCATTAACTTGTCGGGTGGGGGTGAGTGATGAGTCCAGATACACCCCTAGTGTTTTGACTTCTTTGGCTACCATGATCCTGTTGCCATCTATGTCAAAGGTTTTGTAGGGAGGAGGGAGGTTCTTGAGTCTCGCGGGCCTGCCGATGATCGGAATCTCTGTTTTATCATTATTAAGACAGAGTTCGTGTTGAGCCATGCATGGATGGCGAGGTAAGTGGAGTTGAGGGATTTGGAGTCTCTGTCATAGTCCCCAGTGATTGGCACTAGTAGTTGGGTGTCATCCGCATAATTTGTATATGTGACACCCAATTTGTCTAGTCTGTCAAAGAGAGGTTTAGTGAAAGTGTTGTACAGCATCCTTGTGGGACTCCACATGTGACAGGAGTTGGGCGTGCAGCCACCATAGATGAGAAGACTCTCATCGATCAGTTAGAAAGGAACGATTCAATCCAGTTTATGGCATAGTTGGAGAAGAGAGCATTGCTAGCTAGGTGACTGCATAATATATTGTGATTCACCAAATCAATTGCTGAGAGATCTAGAAGGAGAAGGAGGGCAAGGTTGCCTGTCTCTGCTTTGATCCATATGGATTTGAATATCCAGCAGAGCCGTTTCCGTTTCATGGCCTGGGCGGAAACCTGATTTTCGGAGGCCAAGAAGGTTATGCGTTTTGAAGTAGTTTTGGATTTGTACCTTAGCTAACCTGTCTAATATTTTTGTAGGGAGGGCACTGTAGTGATAGGCTGGCAGTTCTTTGGCACGTTGGGGTCTAGTGTCGGTATTTTAAGTAATGGAAATACCCAGGCTTCCCTCAGATTTTCCGGTACTTAGTTAGAAGCAAAGGAGTTATTTATTAGTGAAGTGATGAATGGCACCAAGTTGTCTGAGCAATCTTTGATAAGCGTGGCTGGACAGATGATGCTTTGACATCTCAAACGTTTTAGGACTTTTATAGTTTTGATGGTCTCCTCTATGGTGATAGGTGTGAATTCAAACCTAGGGAGTGGTTTTGGTGGTTTATGTTCCACAGTGGGTTGAGCAGATGGGGCAAGTTTCAATTTTTTTATTATTATTCTTAAATTGGGCGGATGAGATTTTGTCAATGAGTGTCTTTTGAATACTTTCACACCAGGCTTGGCCCTTGATGCAGAGGGCTGTGGTCTGTGAGGGTGATTCTAATTCATGAAGGACTTAAAAGAGCTCTTTAGTACCAGTGTTGGCATTCTCAATAGGCAGTTTATATGCGTTACTCTTTGCTAGAAAGGTGGCTTCTTTGTACTCTGTGGCTAGGGTGGTGAAATGTTGTTTGTTGTTGCAAGATGGTGTTTTTTTCTAGTTACTTTCTGCATTTCTTTTTTTATTCCATAAGTCTTTAAGCTCGGAGGTGAACCAGTGATTGATATGTGCTTTGGGTTTAGCTTTGCAGTTGCCCATAGGTGCCACTTTGTTGATAGCTGCCTCCATAGTCTTGTTATAGGTGGCTACAAAGATTGAGGGGTTGGAAATACTCCCAGTGTGCAGTAAGCGGTACGAGCAGGGGGAGCATGTTATCAGGTATGATATTATGGTGGTTGCGTGTCTGGGTCCCAGGTGCAATGATGGTTGGGGGTGCATGCTTGTTTGCATGTGTTGATGGAGAATATTATTGTGTTATGGTCTGATCAAGGGCAGGAGTTACTGTTAGTGATGTTCGTAATGCAGTTATGGTCTGTGGGCCCGTCTAGCGCGCAGCCTTTAGCATGGGAGGGGCCTGCGGTGCGCATGGCAAAGCCTTGTGTTTCTATAGTATTGGCCAAGGCTGCAGCTTGTGTGTCAGAGCTGTCATTGAGTCCTAGATTGAAGTGTTCTAGGATGAGAACTTTGGAGGTAGGTTTAGTTTGTAGACAATAACATGGCTATGTCCTCCCCGAAGGAGGAAGTGGGGCCTGGGAGGCCTATAAATGAGATATATGGCTAGGGAGGCTGTGGCAGAGATGATATTTTCTCCTGACGGGAAGGCTGTGTTTGAGGTTTCTCTTATATTGTTGTTTGTTTTGGAAATTAAGGCAATACCACCTCCTTTTGAGATGGTTCTATCTTTTCTTATGATGCAGTAGCCATCCGGTAAGGCAAGGGCAATGGCAAGGGAAGGGCCAGCTGCAGGGGGCAGCCAGGTTTCCGTTATAGTGATGAAGTCTAAGTCATTGGTGGTAATGAGATCTGATATGTCCAGGGTGTGTGCTTGGAGGGATCTGGAGTTAATAAGGGCTCCCCTGATAAGGGTAGGCATGTCTATATCTTTATCCCTACTAGGCGCAATCGTGGTTTTGGGTAAGGATGGTTTTCTTGCAGTCACTACCGATTTGTTCCCCGGAGTCGGGCTCTGCTGGAAGGATGCATTGGGTGCAGAAGGGTTGGTCATAGTTACTCTAGTGTGGGGGTGGTTGCCAGGGGGTTAGGTTACCTTGGGTTGGTTCCGGTTTCTGGGGGGTGAGGGTTTGTCCTATCCCTCAGTCTTTCATTTCTCTGTAGAGTAGTCAGGGTAGTGGCTGATGAGGGGTTGTAGTACTGCTTTAGTGAGGTTACATGTTTTGGAATGAGGTTAATTGTGTCTGACTCTCCCATACTGCCCCCATTGATGGTGAGTTGAGTGTTAGAGGGCGTGGGTTTTGTGCATGGTTTGAGCAGAAGCATTTGTGGGAGGAATAAGGATGGAGGGATGGCACTAGAGTTGGGGTGTATTTTGGCCATACCTAGAGTATGTGGTTGATGGGCAGGTAGCACTACCATGGGAGTTGAAGCTGGTGTTTCACTGCCGTATCAATGAGTTAGGGGGCTGTCACGTGCAGGAACGGGTATGCTATCATAGGGTGTAACAGTACACTGTTTTTGACTCAAAGCAGATAGCAGAGCACAGGAGGTGCCGCAAGCTAGGGAGATCGGGCTAGCATAAAGGTCCATAGGTGTATGGCCGGGAAATTAAACAATGCACATGAAATTAAGCAATGCGCATAACATGTAGCTGGGCACAGGAAGTCAAACAATGCACATAGCAAGTAGCCAAGCACAGGAGGTGAGCAAGGTAGGATAAGTGAGCTAGCATAGGGGTCCACAAGTGTAGGACGAGAAATAAACAATGCACATAACATGTTGCCGGGCACAGGAAGTTAAACAATGCAGATAGCAAAATAACAGAACATAAGTGGTGCCGCAAGCCAGTGTGAACAGTCTATTGTAAGAAATCACATGCATCTGTCTGTTAAATTAAACGGTGCACTAGGTAAAGCACCAGGTGTATGGCCAAGAAAGTTAAACAATGCACATAGCAAAATAACAGCACAGAGGTGGTGCCGCCAGCTAGGGTGAACAGTCTAGCATGAGTAACCACAGGCATCCGGAAATAAAATTAAAGAGTGCACTAGGTAAAGCACCAAGGCTACCTCTAGGGTGAGCAGGCTAGCAAAGGATTGACAATAACTGTAATAGTAGATGTAAATTAGTTCTAAGAGCCGAGCATAAGGGCTGATGCATGCTAAGGCGAGTGGGCTTACATGCAGTATTGCTGTTTATTGACCTAATGGTGGAGCCACACTTAGAGCAGGTTGGGTCCTGAGGCTCAGGGTGCAAAGTGCTGTGCACAGTCGAGTGCCTGCTCAGAAGCTGTGGGCTGGAATGTTTGGCAAGATACAGTCATGCTTTGGCATGGGGCGATAGGGCGGACTCAAGTTGGCATCTCGTAAGCCACACAGCAGGTCGGCGAAGGGTTGCCATGCGTAGTTAACGACTGAGGTATGTTGATCAAGCAGATAGCTCAGCGAGGAGTAGATCATATATCAGGCAGTCATTTGAGAGTGATGGGTCACAAGAGTATGTTTTAGATGGAGATTAGCATTCCAACTGCTTTCCAGCACTCAGACAGGCTTTGACAGGAGCCTTTCATTCGGGGCCTTCCGAGAAGGGGCTGGCTTCCGCCTGCCGGTCTCCTGGTAGGCTGTATTTCGAGGTGTATAGCGAATCAAGAGCGGCAAATATTTTTCGATCAAGGCAGCAACTCGGCGGCAACGAGCGAAGTGGCCATCTTGTAGGGACTTCGTGAAGACTGACGAAACGTGTTGATCATCGGTAGTTGCTGGACAACGTGCTTTCAACTTTGCAGTCTACCGTGATGAATCATGTAATGCAAATCAATTTGAAAAGTTATCCAGTGGTGTGTATTAGAAGTGATGCTGCTAATGTGGGGATCAGGGTCGCTCATTTCAGAGCAATAAGCCAGATGGATTACCTTGAGGCTGCAAGGCCTCCTAGCTGCTCCTGCAGCGTGTAGCTCAAGAGGGAGAGCTCCTGCTCAATCCCTAGCATCGGCCCATCTGAGGTGGTTACAGTTTACTCTATCCAACTTCCGGTCATCATAGGAAATAGGCACATTTTTCACTCCATAGGGAAGTCATTATTTTCATCTTGCTTCATGGATGTTATCGTAATAACACCCTGGGGTTAGGGCACCCATGGAGGCATGAACTTCTGCAGTCCTGCAGAGTGGAACTATGGTCTGTTTGGTCTTTCTGTTGGGTATCTACAATCTGCTTTGGGCCATTTTCCAACTGACACATATCAGGTTGGCCTGTAGGTGGTTCATGTGGGCTTTCCTGTACCTCAAAAGGGGTGGTGATAGATTGTTTCATCTACTCTTTCAGAACATCTATACAACATATTACAGTCTGTAGAAATTAGATTTCCCAAGACAGGCTGTATTCCTGGTGGCTTGGATCCTTATTACTAATTTTCTTTCCAGGCCACATTGTTTATTTACACTTTTGCATGGGAGACTTAGATTCCAAGGGACATAGAATATTGATGATGCATATATGCTATCCATAAATGTGAAATTCTTTGTCTAGTTGAAGTTCAGACTTCCTATAGGAAGTCCTCCTGCTTTATTCCAAATGTTTTATTTGGAGGGTGCAGATTAATCAAGGAGATGAGCTTATCTTTATGTATACTGTACAAGGGAACCTTATTTGTTCTTTGGTTTGAGAGTGTGCTATTTATAGAGAGCATTGGGAGAGGAAAGGGTGAGGAAGTTGTGAATTTACCTTATGTGCTTAGTCACCGTCTTAGTCTGACTGAACATAAGAGATCACCACAATGCTTGATCCTTTTAGGTGGGGAACCAGTCACTTGTCCCTTCCTCCCTTCTTCCTGATTACACTCCTGAATAAAAATATATAAAAGGGAAATTTGATTCATCACATAGCTATTCATTTGACACTTTCCTTTCCCTTGAAATAGAAAAGCTTTGCTGTCTAAATCAGGCTGTCGAATCTTTAAACAGACATACAAAATAACATCCATTGATATGTATTGCAATCGTTTAACATGATATAACACATTGAAAACCTTAATATCCAAACTGCCACCTCAAGACAGTAGGTGTATAAATCCAAGTATGTTTATGGTTTAAATTGAACAATTAACTCTCCTGTATGAACAATAACACACATTTGTACGTCCAGCAGATTATAACACAAGGAAGAATTAACATGCTCTGGTATCTGGAACAGCACTTATTTATAGTTTTGCACAATTGTACAGGTAACATACATCCTTAAAAGATGTAGCAACTCAGGTCACACACAAAATATAACTAATACACCACAATGCTGTGGTTTCATATATTCAGTAGGCTGGGGATAAAATAAAAGTCAACATGCCTACATAGGATCTCATGACAGACTAGTTACTGGATCCTGTGGCAGAGGAGGCTCCCTTTATAAGTACACATCACAAGAGGTAGAAGGGTTACTATTTAAATAATGTACCAAGGAACACAAGACACAACCAGTGCCTGGCTCCTTTGAATGAGTTATATGGGCCTCATCACGAATTGGGCTGTATTCCCGGCTGTAATACTGCCGACGGTAATAGCCCTACCCCCGACCGGTCCGGTGGTATTACCACTGGATCACGGGTTGGGCCTTAACGGTAAATCCCCATTCCTGATTGAGTCCATTGGACACAATGGGGAATTTTCAGTGGTAATACTGTGGGCTAATACAGCTGGCTGTAATACTGCCGAAAACAGGGATTTTCACCTCCAGAAAAAAGCTGGAGGTAAAACAGCCGATTTAGCGACCAATGATAGGGCCAGCCCTTAAATGCGGCAGTAATACCGTTACCGCCGCATTTAAGGGCTACAGCCCAACTCGTGATGAGGCCCATAGAATGCACAACTGTTTACAAAATAGATATGCAGGGTCTGCCAACCTATTTTTACAAGGAGGACAATTCCCGATTGAACTTGCAAGGTGTACCCATTACTGATAATGAGTAAGAATCTAGAGCCAGGTTTCTACATATGTCCACGGAAGCTCAGTTATAACTACCAGGCCATATCACATAAACAAACAAACATACAAGGCCATATCAGATAAACAAACAAACAGGTCCAGGGAGTTTGTTGACGTGGTACCAAGTGTACATTTAAATGATCCACAATTCGAGACAACCCCTTAATGATGAGTGTTTAACACATAGATTTTCAGGATCACCAATAATCCTGCAACAGTACTGGCCTAGTCACATCAGACCTTATTTTATATTGGTACACAAGGAGTGGTCATACATGAAGAAAGACTCATAAATATGGATAAGGCTCCCAGTAGTCCACACTGTGCCAACAGTTAGTTTTCTAAGTACAATATTTGAGGCAATGTTACTCGGCTGTGGCATGGCAGTGGCCACGCAGGAACAAAGTCTAGAAAGCGACTGCATGCAGCAATTTAGAATGCCCTTCCTGGTGATCTGGTGAATTTCAGAAAGTTTGATCCAATAAATGAACTGCATTGATTGGCTAAAGTTAAATGAGTTAGGCGTTGTGTGTGCAACGTGCTCAGTGTGAAGAATGAACGCCAGTCAGAAACAGGCAGGTGTCTTGCTGTGCACTGAGAGAGCCAACAAGTCCACTGCCCAGAAAGGTGACGCATGCTAAAATGTGCTATTATCTGTCATAACTGCCAAATAATTACAATCCATAGAAGGAATGGTTGTTTAAATGCATATTTCCTTTGGTGAAACAGTGACTTAGTGTAAATGAGTGTGTTATTATGTGGGTAATATTTAGTTTCAAGGTCTTGCGCATACATTATTATTCTCTTGCACTGTCATAATATACCAAGATAAATGCCCCAACCTAAGCTTTAATGGTCTCCGCAGCTGATGATCTTTCAGATAATTCTCGATTTAACAAAAACTACAAGAACAATGTGTTCTCTTTAAACAATCATTTTTCATTGCCAGTAATGAGACAGCAATTTCTAAATGATAATTGATTTGATAATTGTATTGCAGTACCCACAGATCTACTAGCTCTTCTATTAACAGAGACTTTTAAATGCAAAGTTCAGCATCAATCTCATGTATTGCATTTTCTAAAATGGAGTTACATCAGTGATCAAGAACTTTGCCGTTTATTTAGTGTGCTCAAGTTTTTTTTTTTTACATACATACATTGCAGAATTGTGAGCATACATTTCAAAAACAGGCATTTAGATCTTCCACGTGGATATTGTTAGAAAGCGCAATACATAAAAGAGGTCAGTTACAGTCCACATAGTGCAATAAATAAAAGAGGTCAGTTACAGTCCACAAAGTGTGCTTTGAAAGGTGTTTTCGGAGGCCAACAGAAGGCGTGCTGATGCAGGAAGCCTGAGCTCAAAAAACGCTCCCGATCCGATCCCGAAAAGTGATGTGAGCACCCACTATTCGGACCCCCCCCCTCCCCCCTCCCCCCCTCCGCACCAGCAACCCAGAATCGAGAGGCGGACAGTTTTCACAGCCCCTGGTAAACTGGAGATCTGATCCCGTTGCCAAAATCGAAAGCAAAACTTCCTGCTGGAGAGAGGCTCTTGAAGGAGGTGGTCTGCCTCCCTGCGTCTCAGGAGAGCAGCCCACCCGCTTCGATCAACAGAGAGGAGTGCCAGAGGCAGAGAGGATTCTCGAAGGGGCTCTCAGCTGAGGAGGAGCATAGCCCCCTGCCCGCCTGCAGATATCACCGGAGCCGCATGTGAGCAGCGAGCCACGATTGCTAACCCCCCAGGAAAGACAGAGTGGGCCCCTGGTGGACACCGCCTGCAGACACAACTGCTGGAGCATAGGCGCCCCCTCAAAATAAATCAATAGAGACACAGAGATAACGCACGACAGAAACAGGGCATCCTTGAGGAAATTGGGCCGCCCCTTCCCAGATAACACTGAGAGGCATGGGACAGAGGTCGAGGGGGGTACGGGAGAACAGCAGGCCCTGTGACTAACACACTCTGAGTGAAAACACTGCATCTGGCTGGACACAAGCTGGTAGACATGACTGCGGACCAAGGAACCTTTTTTAACCACCTCTAAAGGGACATAGGGAAATGTGTGCCACACTGAGGCCCAGAGACAGTGAGGCCCCACTTGGGGCACAGTTGAGGACAGGCCCCGGACAGACCTGAGGCCTAAGGGACCCCAAGCATTGAAGTACATGGCTGGGGAGGCCTAGAAGTGGACTCATGGCCCAGGGAGAGGAGGATCGGTGGAAAGGAATACAGTGAGACCACCAGACGGACCATGATGCCCAGAGGAACCCCCCGATGATTGAGAAGACCCCAAATACAAGGCTGAAACCAGGAAATGGGACACCAACACTCAACCCCCACCTAACATGGATTGCGGTTCAACCCAGGGCTCTTGAAATTGCACTAGGGGTTCCCTCCCTGGTGTGGTCCATAAGTAGTGTCTCAAGGAGGTGGGCTTCCCAGTCCCCCGGTGCTGAGGTGGAGTCGCTCAAGCAGCAGTGTGAGATGAGGGCCCCTTCTCAGGGGCGTGTGCCCGCCTCCATGCCCCTGACAGGACCGGCAGAGCGAACGCGGCAGGCAGTGCCCAGGAGACTGCATCAGAAGAGTGTATCAATCAAAGTCTCCTGCCGGTGGTGTATCGTGGACACCCAAGTGAGGGTACAATCAACTAGTAGGATAAGGCATATGGAAGCAAGACTGACACAGGCCATCTTTGAATTCAAACCGGGATGGAGCGGAGAAGGAGTTTCCTTGCAGACCAACATGTCTGCCACCGCCAAAGAAGCAGCGGCAACAAAAAAGGATGTTGCAGCACTCATGGAAGAAATTAAAAGCAAGAGGGCTGACATTGGGGGTAGTGTGGACAGACACACCCAAAGAATTGACAAAATGGAGGAGAGACGTGAGGAGGTCGAGCACAATCAATCATCCCCCAACACCCTAGAAACCCAAATGGACATGCATATGTCCGAAATGGGGAGGCAAGAGCAGGAGGTTATCATGAAAATGGATGACCTGGAAAACCGGGAAAGGCAAAACCACCTAAGGCTGTTTGGGATCTTGGAGAGAGAAGGAGAGATGGAGGCGGACCTGAGGAAAACATTATATGAAGTCACGAAACTGGTGTTCGAGGGAGACTCCATTGATGAAGCAAAAATCGAGAGAATTCATTGGGCGGAAGGAGGTGCAAAATTGGTCCTCACCTGCTTCCACAATTACTCATTATGTATGGCACATCCAGGGCGTTGATCTTCCAGGATTTGTCCTCCATTACCCTTGCCAAAAGAAGGTTGTGATCACCCCTGACGAAATGGTTGAATGAGAAAGGAGTGAGGTACAGGTGGGGGTTCCCGCTCCCCATCTGCTTTAAAGTTGACGGGTATAAATACAAGCTCATAGCTGAGGAGGACATTTAGATAGTCACAGGGGAGCTGGTGGGGGAAGCCATCCCCTCACAAAAAGAATGGCTTGTTAAGGGCCTCAAATAGAAGACAGATGCCGGGATCTAGAAAATTCAGGAAGTTGAACACCTCGCAAGTGGCAGACACCTGACCCAAAGCTTGTGTAGAACCTTGGGAGGACATTTGCACTGGGGGTCTTCATTTAAGTGAAGATAGAACGAGGACCCAGTCAGTATTCTAATGTTAGTCATACAGCCCTATGCTGATAAGGGAGAATATTGGAGGAACAGAGTGTTGCTAAAGTTCTGGAAGTTGAAGTTAAAATGTTGTTTGTTTTTATTGCTGGGGGGAGTTTGGGGGCTCAAGGGTAAGGAGATGCTGAAAGAAGGGACTCGAAGGGATCGGGTCCTAGTTGTTGTCTGGTCTCATCCTGGTGCTGTTAACTGGGGGGGGGGTTGGGCACCTTTTAGGGTTTGGGGGATTGAATGTTTGGGTCTTGGTATGGGTCTTCTCCAAGTGGTCATCCTCAGTTGAAGGAATGCTGTATGATGGGCACTGGCCGCCCAGGTGACGAGGTGGACCCTTCCGAAGGGCAGTAACAGGATGGCTGTAGTGGTGAATGGGGCAAGGGGAGACCACCTGAGGATTGGCACTTTGAATGTCAAGGGGCTGAACTCACCCACAAAGAGATGCCTGGTTGCTAGGGAATTCCAAAGGGCGGAAATGGATGCCCTTTTTCTCCAGGAGATGAAATTTGGTAAAGGGGGTCCCAAGTGGTCTGGTGGGCCAGGAATGTTGGGGTTTAGGGGCCTTAAGGAAAGTGGGCGTGGGTATCCTTATAGGGAAAGATCTGAAAATGGAGGTCTCAAAGGTGTGGGCTAATGTGGATGGAAGGGCTTTCCTGATTTCGGGCACCATCAGAAAGGTATGCTTCACTTTTGCCACAATTTATGGCCCAAACCAGGGACAGTTGAGATTCATTAAAAGAAAACTTCTAAAAATAATGATGGAAGCCTCAGGCCACCTTATAATAGAAGGGGGCTTTAACCTATGGGCTGATGTCCAGCTAGACAGACAGGTGCTGAAGACAGGGACACAGAAATTACCAAAACAGGGTTATGGAGAGGTCCTTTAAATGATGGAGGTATATGGGTTGCAAGACATATGGCAGCACCTACAGCCTAAGGAAAGAGGTTTCACCTTTTACTCACCCCCCACGGATCCTTCAACAGGATTGATTATATGAATATCCCAAGTGGTTTATGGCAAGAAGCACAGGGATTGGAGATTCTCCGGATCACCTGGTCCAACCATGATATGGTAACAGAGGACGTGAACTGGCAGGGGATGATCCCCCGTGGGCCCACATGGAGGTGCAATTAATCCCTATGGACGACCCGGTGTTTGGCTTAGAGATGGTTGAAGAATTCGAGGAATACTTCAAAACAAATCATATAGGGGAGGTTCTGAAGAAAATAGTATGGAAAGCTGGGAAGGTAACATGGGGAGGGATTCTGATTAGGGAAGGGTCAAGGAAAAAAAGGAAACATACACTTACCAAAAATAGACTGAGGGCAGAGACTAAACAACTCGATAAACGTGCATTTGAGACTACTGAGTGGCGGGAGCATTGGGTTAGGGAGGTGAAGGGGGAAAAGAGAGGAGTTGTGATTGCTGGAGGAAGGGCAAATAATAAAAAGAACGGGTATTTTTGAACAGAAGATTTATGAAAAGTGGATAAGGCAGATGTCCTGCTGGCAGCTAGACTAAGGGGACAGTGTGCTGAAGGATGGGTAGCAGCTGTAGAAGGAAGGGACAAAGTACAAGAAACTTTGGCGGATGGGATCTCAGAAACCTTTGATTCCTTCTTTTTTTTAAAAATGTATTTATTAATGGTCGTGACAGATACAAACAGAACACTCCATCACATCATCACATAAGATGCATTTCCAACATTTTTAACATAATCAGGTTTAATAACATACTACAGGTTATTAGTCAGTTTCATCTTCCGATATCTTTTTGCATAAATACACTCTGAACGGAGGCCAAATGTCCTTGGGGCGGCTTGTCCTCGTAGTGTCATCACATATTGTTCCTCGCTTTCATTCACAAATGTCAATTCTGTAGTAAATGGTCTATCTGTGGTGCAGAGGGTCTTTTCCAGCATTTCAATATGCATTTTTTAGATATTATACAAGAAATATTAAAAAGCCTCCTAGTGGTTTCTGACATCTTTCCGATATCTCTGAATAAATATTTCTGTGTGGTTAGAGAGGCCGGTATCTATGTTATCTCCTCTATGATGTCAGCCACCTTCTGCCAGAACACAGCCACAGCTGGACAAGCACAGTACATATGAAATGATCCTGCCTCTGGTTCCCCACATGTATGGCATTTCCCAGTGCAGTTTGCAGTAAATTTAGTCATTCTGGCTGGCGTGTAGTGTAGTGTAGTCTGTTTAGGACCTTCAATTGAATCAAGCGAAGTCCAGCGTTTAATGACACAGCTTTGATGAGTTCACAGTATCTGGACAATTTCTCCTCCGTGATTGTTACTTCCATATCCTTTTCCCATTTGCCTCTGGTGACATTCATCGTGGGGGTGTGAGTCTATATTAATGTATACAATGTAGAGACTCTGTGGCTTTTGCCGGATGTCAATGCTTGTATGCATGTGTGTGGGGGGGGGGGGTTCATCAGGGAATAGGGGCCACCTTGCACTAAACGCAGCTCTCACATGATAATATTGGAGATATCCGACAGTCCCTCTCCTATTATGCTTTTGAAGTCATCCAAGGTAACATAATTCCTGTTGGGCAACATGTCACGCATCTTAATCTCTTTATTCGGGTCCCAAGTCTTCTGAAATGCTTCATCGAATGTGGGGGACATGTCAGGGAAGTTCCATAGTGGGACTTCTGCATCCTGGGGTGCCTATATTTGTAATATTCTGCAGATCGCAGCCCAGGCATGAACCGTTGTATTAACTGGGTCAAACTGACATGTGTCTTTGTGATGTAAGCTAAATAATATGGAAAGAAGATCCACTGGGGATGCTGCATAGCTCTCTATCCAGATGTGGGGTGCAGCGTCTACCGGGTCATACCAATGCTTGACAAACTGTGCCCGTGCAACCAAATAATATAACTCAAAATCTGGTGCAGCAATACCCCTGTTGCTATATGGTTCAACCATATTTTCCCAAACAACCTGGCCATATAGGGAGATGGGTAGCCTGGTCCAGATATTGAATTTTACAGTAAGTGTTTGCAATGTACACAGTTCTCTGTGTACAGTGTCTGCCTATCACTGGACACCTCTATACCCAAATACCAGATGTGCTGGGTCGAACATTTAAGTTCACAGTTGTTTGATGGGCATTTGGTGTCCGGGGTTAGTGGGAAAATCTCGGACTTAGCGTTGTTGATTCTGTAGCCTGAGTATTCAGCAAATTCATGTATATCGGCCATGATAACTGCCAGGTTTGTTTCAAGGTCTCAGACATATAATAGTGTGTCATCTACATATAGTGATATGGATTGGGTAGTACCCGTCATTCTTATCCCTTTATTTCTGTGTTTCTGTCTCACATATGCTGCCATAGGTTCAATTGTTAAGAATAGTATTGGGAAAATGGGCAGCCTTGCCTGGTGCCTCTTCCCAGTCAGAACATTCCAGACATTGTGCGTTTCATGAGAACTTCTGCACCATGTGCATTATATAATAGTTTCACACATTTAATGAAATGGGGGCATATTCCAAATGCTTCCAGCACCGCAAACAGGTATTCCCACAACACCGAGTCAAAGGCCTTTTCGGCATCGAGGGAAATCACTGAGGCACTTGCATCAGGATTTATCTGTGCCATGACCCCAAACAATCCACGCAAGTTCAAGGCAGTGGATCGGGTTGGGGCAAATCCACATTGATCTGGATGTATTAGGCTAGGCATCTTGGGCAGTAGTCTGGTAGCTAAAACTTTCGCAAAGATCTTGGCATCTGCATTAATTAGTGATAGGGGTCTGTAAGATGACAGACATGTGTCTTTGTTATGTAAGCTAAATAATATGGAACAAAGATCCACTGGGGATGCAGCATAGCTCTCTATTCAGATGTGGGGTGCAGCGTTGGCGCTCTGGCTGCACCCCTCCGAGCTTCAGGAGAAGCACCATCATCGCCTTCACCCTGCTGGGTGTTAGGGTCAGCTCCTGGGCACTTCTACCTCAGCCCAAGCTCATTTTTCAAATGGTCTGCACCCGGCTATTTAATCATTGCTAGATTTGTAGCTCTGCCTGTATTCCAACAAGATTTAGCCCATATCTGTGAAAAGTCGTGGCTTTTCGCTTATCTGCTGTTTTGAGGCGCTTCCGCCATTAAGCAACACGAGGATTGCCACTCTCCAACATGGCCGTCCCAAGCAATGCGAACCTCCCCACCCTGAGCCATTGATTGCTGAAGCGTCCGGATTGGCTGCCACATATACATCAAGCCAATCATATCTCGCCGGCAGGCGAGCGCCGGTCCATGAAAGAAGGCACATGAAAAAAGGCTCCTGACTGAGCCAACAGCATCAGACCCTCTTCACTAGAGCTGGAGCTCTGCCTGCACCCCTCCGAGCTGCAGGAGCAGCACCATCATCACCTTCACCGTGCTGGGTGTTAAGGTAAGCTCCTGGGCATTTCTACTTCAGCCCAAGCTCATTTCACGGATGTTCTGAACCCTGCAATTTAATCACCGCTAGATTTGCAGCTCTGCCTGTATTCCAACAAGAATTAGCCCATATCTATGAAAAAAGTCATAGCTTTTCGCTTATCTGCCGATTTGAGGCGCATCCGCCATTAAGTAACACAAGGATTACCACTCTCCAACATGGCTGCCCCATGCAATGCGACCCTCTCCACCCTGAGCCATTGATTGCTGAAGTGTCCGGATTGGCTGCCACATATACATCAAGCCAACCATATCTCGCTGGCAGGCGAGCACCGGCCCATGAAAGAAGACACATGAAAAAAGGCTCCTAACGGAGCTCACCGAGTTGGCCATGCTGCTTGATGCGCCAGGTCCCTAAGCACTTATTAGGCAGAATTATATGCAGTACCCTTTGGGAACATCACACACAATTAGGACTACAAGTGACAGTACAAATTCACCTTTGGTACAAGCCCGTACTACACAGAAAAAGTGGTAGTGATGGCTGAGCAGCCAGACTTATCTCAAGAGCAAGTGAGCAGTATCAATAGTTACACAAAGGACAGCAATTACTATGATTCAAACAAACACTGACACAAGGTTTCTGAGTAAAAGAATATACATTTAGTTACACATCAGTTGTATAACATTTCACTAAAGTAAAGCAGTTCAAAAATCACACTGTTAATACACCACACCACTCCCAATAGTTTTCAGAAAAGTTAAGCTCCCAAAATGAAGTGGGAGCAAAATGGCACTCTAGTAATTTAAAAAGGAGGGAAAGACAAAGTTAGGCAGAAATTGGGCAACACGAACAGGTAAGTAAGCAGGGCAATATAGAAAGAGGAACTACAGTGATGGAATCAAATGAAAAAGGCTTAGGGCCGAAGTCAATAGGACAAAAGTCTTTTGCTCAAGATCACACAGTTTAGGGTAGTCCACGGTTAAGTCTTTGACAAGAGTTCTGGACGAAGTTGGTCGGCAGAAAAGTTAGTTTAAAGAGTAGAGAAGGACAAGCGCTTGGATTGGAGAAAGATTTCACACACTTTCACTGCGGCTCAATGAAACGAACAACCGGATTTGAACAGTACCTTTAAATGGAGAAGAAGTTGTAGCTGAGGCAGACGTTCCTGGCAGTTCCAGCAGGCTCACGGTTCCTGAAGCGACTGTCGGACTGACATGAAGTAGGAAGACTGGAGGGTCCTGCACTTCCCGGGGAAGAAAGCAGTAGCAGCGCAAAGCAAAAAATAAAAGGTAAGCTCAATAAAGCCCAAGCAGGGTGCAACCTTCCTGGCTATCTGGCCCACTGTAGCTCTGTACAGCAAATTCGACCAGAGGAGGGAGTCCTGGCTTGCAATTTGGGCAAACTGGTTGGTCCCACCAGCTCATGGGAAGAAGATTCCTGGAGGATCTTCTCTGTCATTGGAGTTTGAGAATTCAGACCTGCAGCAGGGTTTCACCGGGCAGTTCAGTCGTTGTAGGGGTTCTCTTCTGTCAGCTCCTCGTTGGTTCTTTCGTTCCAGTGGCAACTCTGCCTTTCGAGCCCCAGAGACCTGCTTTTTATGCAGTTTTCCCCATTCAAACAGCTGGCTGTCAATCACACAGCAGGGTGGCTGTCCCGCCGGGACAGTCACCACAGCCAATCATTTCAGAGTGCGACATGGGTCTCCAAGGAGACCCTGTGCAGGGAGTCCTAAACCCCCTACTGCGTAGAAGCCCGTGAAACGAAGGTGAACAAAGGAATCAAGCCTGGTTTGGCATGCAGAGTAAAACACGAGAAAGAATTTTACAAAACGAATTGGCAAATTAACCCAGCCGGAACTGTAATAAAATATATATGGTCTAGCGGTTTTAAGTTTGAGGCTACCGTGAAAGCCTAAAACAATACCAAGGTTATTTAAGATAACCTCGGTAGGAAAAATAGGGTAGTTACCACTGCCACCAGCAAAGTCTTGATGAAAAGGGAGCAAAACAATGCTCCAAGAGAAACAGACAAAAAGGGATAAGTATTCACCCTTTCCAGTACTTCATGTAAGATGGTTTGTACTGGGTCTGTGGATTTAAAAAGACTAATAAAGTCAATGGCAACTTTTCATGTTTTGGGAGACAGTAGTCAGTCCCAAAAAATGGAGTCTGAGTTTGGGAAGTCTAAAAGACAACCCTGTGTCACTGCACTGAAGGTGCTGTTTAACACACACTAAAAAGATGATGCCTGTGAAGTAGGTGAGGCCCCACAGTGTATGAACACAAAAATGTTAAACACACACAGCATAACACATGTATGAGTGGGAAGAAAGGCTCACACTGTTACCAGGTGAAAAAAAGATTCTAGAAATCCAGCAAAGTTGCTGAGGGACTCAGTAGGTAAGGGACATAAGCCGTTCTGGAGAATTCACCCTAACACTCACACCCCCAGAATAAGGGACATGAGTATTAAATTCACTCCTGCATGAATCTCTGCCTCTAGTTGATTAAAAACATCCTAGAGTGACCATCAGTATTTTGGTGGTGACATCCTGGTCTGTGCTCAATGGTAAAATCAAATCCTTGCAGGCAGATTGACCATCTCATAGGTTTTGGGTTCTCCCCTTTCATTTGCATTAACCATCTCAAGGGTTGGTGGTTAGCCTGAATCACAAAAGTAGATCCATACACGTATGGTCTAAACTTCTTCAAAGACCACACAATGGCAAAACATTCACGCTCTATGGTTGCCCACCTTGTTTCAGGTTCTATCAGTTTCCTACTGATGAAGCAAATGGGGTGCTCCCTACATTTCTCATCCAGTTGACTAAGGACTGCACTTATGCCTGTATTGGATGCATCTGTCTGCACAATGAAGGGTTGGTGATAATCAGGAGCTCTTAGGACTGGAGCTTGACAAAGGGCTTTCTTCAGGTTTTGGAAGGCTTGAGTGCACTCCTCATGTCTTTTAACCTTTTTAGGGAATTTCGGAGAGGAGATCACATTCACTGGAGATTCTATGGTCCCATAGTTCTCTATAAAATTCCTTTAGTACCCAGTGAGACCTAGGAAAGCTCTCACTTGGGTTTGAGTAGTAGGGGTGGCCCAGTTTTGTGCAGCTTTTATGTTGCTAGGCAATGGCCTTATTTTACCTCCTCCTACCTCATGACCAAGGTAGACCACTTTGCTCTGACCAATTTGACATTTGCTTGCCTTTATGGTCAGATGGGCCTGCTCGAGAGCCTGCAAAACATATCCTAAATGATCAATATGTTCTTTCCATGTAGGGCTGAACACTGCAATGTCATCCAAGTATGCCATGCAGAAGTCCTCCATCCCATTCAGAACTTGGTTGACCATCCTCTGGAATGTAGCAGGTGCATTCTTTAATCCAAAAGGCATAACCGTAAACTGGTAGAGTCCTGCTGGGGCTCAGAATGCAATGTTCTCCTTGGCATGGTCTGTCAGGGCTATTTGCCAATAGCCTGATGTAAGATCGAATGTCCTGAGGTACTTGGCTGAACCAAGTCTATCCACCAGTTCATCCGTCATTGGCAAAGGATGGGCATCAGTCTTAGTGACTGCATTTAGAGCTCTATAGTCCACACAGAATCTCAACTCCTTGGATCCTACCTTTGGTACTAGATAAACTGGACTAGACCATGGACGTGTAGACGGCTCTATAAACCCGAGATCAAGCACCTAGTTGACCTCTCCTTTGATGTGGGTTCTCGCATGTTCTGACATTCTGTAGCCTTTGCTTTTTACAGGTAAACAGTCACCAGTGAGAATATCATGCTGTCCCCAAGGGGTCAAGCTTGTTGAAAGTGAAAACAGAGAGGCAAACTGATTTAACAGAACTTTGGACTCCTCCTGTTGTTCAGATGTCAGCTGAGAAGAGAGATTGACTCCTTCTATTTTCTCATCCAAAGGTTGGCCACTGAGGAGGTTAGGTAGAGGTTCACTCTCTTCTCCCTCGTGAGCTGAAGCTAGAAGCAAAGCTCCCACTTCTAGTCTTGAGACATATGCCTTCAAAGGGTTAGTGTTAAAGACTCTGGGAGCCTCCTTAGGTCTGCCTAAGTCCACCAAATAGTTCACATCTCCAAGTATGCCCACAACCTTGAAGGGTCCTATCCATTTGTCCTGCACGACACTCTGCCTTGTTGGCACCATAACTAACACAAGCTGGTCTTGAGTAAACTCAACCATGCTGGCCTTCTGGTCATGCCAATGTTTGACCAGAGCCTGACCTGCTTTTAAGCTATCACTAGCTTCTGCCATCATGTGTGACATTCTCCTCTGGAGACCTATCACATAGTCAGTCACTCTGACTGGCTTGGGGGAAGGAGCACTCTCCAACCCCTCCTTAATCAGGACCAATGGACCTCTGACTGGTTGGCCAGAGAGAAGTTCAAAGGGACTGTATCTCACTCCCTCCTGAGGGACTTCTCTATAAGCAAAGTGAAGACATGGCAGTAGGACGTCCCACTTTCTTTTAAGGGGTTCCTCTAAAGCACCTATCATGCTCTTCATAGTACGATTAAACCTCTCTACCAGTCCATTTGTCTGTGGATGGTAGGCTGTAGAGAACTTGTAAGTGACGCCACAGTTTTTCCACATGGCTTGCATTTAGTGGGACATAATGTTGGATCCCCTGTCGGATATCACTTCCTTAGGAAACCCTACTTTGGTAAAAATACCAAGTAGAGCCTTAGCCGCAACCTGAGCCGTAACAGTTCTCAAATGTATGGTTTCTGGGTATCTTGTAGCATGGTCTACCACAACCAGGATAAACCTGTTCCCTGAAGATGTGGGCGGGTCAAGGGGACCAACAATGTTGATTCCCACCCTCTCAAAAGGAACTCTCACCACTGGGAGAGGCACCAGGGGTGCCACATTCTTGGCTCCACTCTTGCCAGAGGTTTGGCAAGTGTGACAGCTCATACAGAATGTGTCAACTGCTGAACCTATCTTAAGCTAGTAGAAGTAGAGGGAGTGCCTTTCCTTGGTCTTTTTGAAGTTCAAATGACCAGCCAAAGGTATCTTACGGGCCAACTGTAGGAACTGGAGTCTGTTGACAAGGGGCACTACAATTCTTTTGCAGTCCCCAGGGATAGACTCAGTTGGTTAACTGTAGAAGAGGACATCTTCCCAGCTTAACCTATGCTTTCCAACTTCTTGCCCATCAAGTTGGTTAGCAGCCTGTTGTCGAAGACCCTCAAGAGTAGGACACGCTCTTTGTCCTCTGCTGAAGTCTGCCCTATTCACACCTCACTCTCTGCCTCAGCAGGTGGAGGAGTCACAAGTGTGACCTTGGACAATCTTGGGGATGTCCTTGTTGGCAGCACAGGGGTGCTGTCTGACTTTTTCCTTGGTGTCATGGGTTTCCCCTTTGCCTCTTTCTTTCCAGAAATAGCAGTGAGAAACTCATGTGGAGTGGGAGTGATAGTTTCCTCTATCAACTCCTCTGGAGAGCCTCTTAAGGTCCTCTCCCTTGCAGACCTAATAAGCTCCTGTCTCCTCTTACTGGGAGGCAGCACAAGGGGTAACATCATGCTTTTTGAGGGTCCTAAACCTCTTAAGGTACTGGGAAGGGGTCTTCCCAAATCTAGAAATTAAAGCTAGCTTCACACACTCATAATCCATCCTATCCACCTCCCCCAACTCCATCACAATATCAGATGCAACAGTGGGTAGCCTACAGAAGAGCCAGGGAAGCAACTGATTCCCTGTAAGACCTTGAATCCCATGGTTATATTCAAACATTGCCAACCAATCCAAAATATCAAGCTTAACCTCATACATACCCACAATTTCTTTAGGCATACAGGGTCTCTTAGGACTGTAAGACCAAGAAGACTCTGGTAGAGAAGCATTTTCAAGAGATAACCTTTTCATTTCTAGTTCATGATTCAACTCCATTTCTCTGAGCTTAAGTTCTTGGTGCTTTTGTTCAGTTTGAGCATTTAAACGTTTGAATTCCAATTCAAGCCTCATCTTTTCTACAGCAATGAATTCAGGACTGAGTGTAGGACCTGATGGGGTCCCAGTGGACAAAGGTTGAGGTTGCTCAGCAGATAAGGGAGCAGTGAGGCCTACATTAGAAGACACATTTACTTTGTCTAGCTCATCAATAATAGACACATTAGCATCCTCATTATTTTCCACATTGGCTGGAGAGTCAGGAATGTCAGACCCACTCCCCAGACTTTGGTTCTTTAACAACTTTTCAATCAATTCAGACTTTTTGCCTTTGACTGAGAGATTCCTTTCTCTACACAGATTTTTTAAATAATCCACAGTGTAACTAATGAGGGTCTCCTGACTGTAGCTTTTCATATCAGACATGATTAAAATTGCTTTTTAGTGATGTTAGCCTTGTGGTTAATTGATCCAAGGTAATAGCAGCACTCTAAGTGTAATTACTATACTTGATCCTCACCGCTGTACACCAGTGTTAGGCAGAATTATACACAGTACCCTTTGGGAACACCACACACAATTAAGTCTACAAGTGACAGTACAAATTCACCTTTGGTACAAGCCCATACTACACAGTAAAAGTGGTAGCGATGGCTGAGGAGCCAGACTTATCTCAAGAGCAGGTGAGCAGTATCAATAGTTACACAAAGGACGGCAATTACTATGATCCAAACAAACACTGACTCAAGGTTTCTGAGTAAAAGAATATACATTTATTTACACATCAGTTGTATAACATTTTACTAAAGTAAAGCAGTTCAAAAATCACAATCTTAATACACCACACCACTCCCTATAGTTTCAAACAAGTTAAGCTCACAAAATGAAGTGGGAGCAAAATGGCACTCTAGTAATTTAAAAGAGAGGGAAAGACAAAGTTAGGCAGAAATTGAGCAGCACCAACAGGTAAGTAAGCAGGACAATCTAGAAAGAGGAAGTACAGTGATGGAATCAAATCAAAAAGGCTTAGGGCCGCAGTCAATAGGACAAAAGTCTTTTGCTCAAGATCACACAGTTCAGGGTAGTCCACGGTTAAGTCTTTGCCAAGAGTTCCGGATGAAGTTGGTCACCAGAATAGTTAGTTTAAAGAGTAGAGAAGGACAAGCCCTTGTATTGGAGAAAGCTTTCACACACTTTCACCGCGGCTGAACGAAACGAACAACCGGATTTGAACAGTACCTTTAAATGGAAAAGAAGCTGTAGCTGAGGCGCACGTTCCTGGCAGTTCCAGCAGGCTCACGGTTCCTGAAGTGACTGTCAGACTGACATGACGTAGGAAGACTGGAGGGTGCTGCACTGCCCAGGGAAGAAACCAGCAGCAGAGCAAAGCAACAAATAAAAGGTGCGCTCCTTAAAACCCAAGCAAGGTCTGACCTTGTGGCTATATGGCCCACTGTAGCTCTGTACAGCAAATTCGACAAGAGGAGGGAGTCCTGGCTTGCAGTTTGGGTGAACTGGTTGCTCCCACCAGCTCAGGGGAAGAAGATTCTTGGAGGATCTTCTCTGTTGTTGGAGTTTGAAGATTCGGACCTGCAGCAGGGCTTCACTGGGCTGTTCAGTCGTTGTAGGGGTCCTCTTCTGTCAGCTCCTTGTCGGTTCTTTCGTTCCAGTGGCGACGCTGCCTTTCCATCCCCAGAGACCTGCTTTTTATGCAGTTTTCCCCCATTCACACAGCCTGGCTGTCAATCACACAGCAGGGTGGCTGTCCCGCCGGGACAGTCACCACAGCCTTTCATTTCAGAGTGTGACATGGGTCTCCAAGGAGACCCTGTGCAGGGAGTCCTAAACCCCTCCCTCACATCCTGTCCCCCCCAGACTTACAGGCATGTAAAAGCCAGCGAAAAGACAGTGAATAAAGGAATCACACCTGGTTTGGCACGCAGAGTAAAACACAAGAAAGACTTTTACAAAAAGAAATGGAAATGGTGAATAAACCCAGCCGGAACCGTACTAAAATATATATGGTCTAGCAGTTTTAAGTTCGAGGCTACCAAGATAGCCTAAAACAATACCGAGTTTATTTAAGATAGCCCCGCTAGGAAAAATAGGGTAGTTACCACTGCCACCAGCCAACTGTTGATGAAAAGGGAGCAAAACAATGCTCCAAGAGAAACAGACAAAAAGGGATAAGTATTAACCCTTTCTAGTACTTCATGTAAGATGGTTTGTACTGAGTCTGTGGATTTAAAAAGACTAATAAAGTCAATGGCAACTTTTCATGCTCTGGGAGACAGTAGTCAGTCCCAAAAAATGGAGTCTGAGTTTGGGAAGTCTAAAAAACAACCCTGTGTCACTGCACTGAAGGTGCTGTGTAACACACAGTAAAATGATGATGCCTGTGGAGTAGGTGAGGCTCCACAGTCTATGAACACAAAAATGTTAAACACACACAGCAAAATACATGCAAGAGTGGGAAAAAAGGCTCACACACTTGCCAGGTGAAAACAATAAAACCTAGAAATCCAGCAAAGCTGCTGAGGGACTCAGTAGGTAAGGGAAGTTATCCATTCTGGAGAATTCTCCCTAACAGCTCTGCCTTCTCGTCCCTTGCAAATGTACTCTTTCCATGTACTCTTTCCAGCCTGTAACTTTGCCAACCTGGACCCCTAGCCTTCCAAGACATTTACGGTGAGACTTAGATGCATCTATACTACAGCATGTACTATTGCGCTGTGCACCGCACCCCTTGACATGAGAATCTATTCAGTCATCTCTTGCGCTCTCCCTCCTGCTGCACAGTAATGTCTTTACTACATTACACTATTACACTCCGTACACGTGACTCGCCAACCTGCCGATGATTCCACTGTCTCATGCTTGTTCTTATAGGCCTGCTCACTTAACTGTCTGTTCATTAGCAGTAGCCTGTACATATTACCTTTGCTCATGCCCCTATTCCCTCTTGCCGAATGACTTGGCAATAGAGAGTCTCGGGCACAGCACAATAGATAGACCCACCTTGTTTGGTATCTAACCAGTGCCACCTAGTTTGAATTAGCATTTTATATGACCAATGCCACCTAGTCTGCAACTGCATTTTATCTGACCAATGTCATCTTGTCTGTAACTGCACTTAATCTGACCAGTGCCACCTAGTGTGAATTTGTATTTGATCTGACCAATGCCACCTAATCTGTAACTGCATTGTATCTGACCAGTGCCACCTAGCTTGAATTTGCATTGCATCTGACCATTGTCACTGAGCTTGAAAGTGCATTCTATCTGGCCAGTGCTACCTATGTAACTACACTTCATCTAACCAGTGCCACCTAGTTTGAATTTGCATTTTACCTGACCAATGCCACCTAGCTTGAATTTGCATTGTATCTGACTAGTGCCACCCTATCTGCAACTGCATTTTCCAGGCAATCTCTGATATGTATGCCACATAGTCCCTTAGAGACATTATTAATCTAGGCTATCCACTGATAACAGTGCCTCCCTGAGACCCCAGCACTCTGTACTTCATCCCGGCCCTAGAGCCACATCCGATCCCACATATTCATCGTATGCTCAAACTATGCATTTGCCAATGAACTATACTGTCCTGCTGAGGACTATTCTATACCTAATCAGCATCTTAAATCCCATCATGACACCCACCTCGCCATTAGCAGCTACAACACCCTATCAGGCGACCCATTACAGCAAACCTCCAAGCCAGAATAATTTGGACACCAGACCATGTAGTCTCCTTCAGAGAAACCTTAAACTCCACGCTAGACTCCCTAAAATATATGAACCTCTAGCTAAAACTTACCACCCTCTCATAAACAATGCTTCCAGAAGCCTACTGCCTAATACCAACATCTCCCTCCACAAAATTATCAAGATCAAACACCCACTTCAGCTCAATAGCCGACTCACTCGAGACATCAATACCCATCCGAAACACCTTCACTATTCCCAGACACTATCCATGAAATCTACTCAGACTAGCATAAGAGGAGCCCTTATAAATGCCCGATCATGTTAGCCCAAACAACGGAAATTGCTGACCTGCTCCAGACAGAAAAAAATAATTTCCTTGCTATCACTGAATCCTGGCTTCATTCAGCAGCATGCCCGGCAATCATTCCTGAGGATTACACTCTCCTTAGACTAGATCGTACTAAGTCCCGAGATGGAGACCTTGCCATAAATTTCCAAAACTAGTCTATCCTTGAAACTCTCCAAACCTCAAAACCTAGACTCCTGCAAATCTCTCAAGGCCAAGCTACCCATCTCTGACTCCCAGACCTTGTCTATCCACCTTATATACAGACCTCCTGGCCCCTTAGGGTCTTTTGAAGAAGACCTAACCAATATTTTATCTGACAATCTCAAAAATGCCTTACACTGTCTCCTCCTAGGAGATCTTAATTTAGGTTTCAATGACCCATCTAACCTCAACACCATGCACATCAATGACTCCCTCGAGGAACTGGGCTTCACCCAAAAAGTGATGGATACTACCCATACCAAAGGAAGAACCCTTGATTGGATAGCAGAGGACAACTGCCAGACTTCCATTACGTCCATCAATCCACAACTCTGGTCTGACCACCACCTGATCTCCTTCTCTCTAGAGACTACGCCTCCATTACCCGCCACTAACATAGCCCCAGCCATTCCCACTAGAAACAAAAGAAACATTATAGCTGAAAAACTCACCACATTGATTCTTCCCACCTTAAACTTGCTCCCCACCAACACTGACCCCTTCACCATGGTAGAGGAATATGACAAAATAATGTTATCATCATTAGACGCCATAGCACCACTGAAAACTAGAAAGAGCAAACCAAAAAAACATGTGAACACCTGGTTCTCCTCTCACTTGAACGTAATGAGACTAGAAAAACGCAAAAGTGAACAAATCTGGAGACAAGATCCTTCTGAGACCAATAAAAACAACCTTAGTAAAATAGCCTCTCTCTACGAAAAAGAAATCATACTCGTCAAACAATCTTCAGTCAATATGCGTATTACACGAGCTAATTCTAGGACTAAAGAATTGTTCATAATTCTTAAAGAAATAGAAACGCCTATCATAGCACAAGATACCTGTCACAAGGACAAATTATGGTGTACCAGCATTCAGAGTTCACTATCTAATAAGGGAGCGACTCTCCAAGCTATGATTAATAATAAAAAAGAAACCCTCCTCTTTGCCCTTAAGACTAATAAAACTTCCAAGCCTCTGCCCCAAACACCACCACCACCTCCCGATCAATGTACCTCCTGCTTCAACTTTAATAAAGTATCCATTTTAGAAGTCGAAAAAGTCATCCTTGGCCTCAAACCTTCTAATTGCCACATTGACCGGTGCCCAACCCAAATTATAAAAGACGCTGCACGCTACCTCTCACGTTTCATCTCCAAACTCATAAATGCCTCTTTCTCCACTGGCACCATACCCAACAATTTGAAACAGTCTTGGTTTCTCCCACTGCTTAAAAAACAAACGCTCGACTCGTCCATACCCACCAACTATCACTCCATCACCACAGTCCCGTTCCTGCTTAAAATTCTGCACAAGGTGGCTTACCTCCAAATCCAACAATTTCTGGAGTGTAACCACCTATTAGGAGTACGTCAGTCAGGCTTCAGACCACAACACGGAACTGAAGCAGCGCTAATAGACCTCAAGGCACAGATTGATGCACTGAGAGACTATGGTAAGGCAGCACTACTGCTACTACTTGATCTCTCAGCAGCATTTGACCTAATAGACCACAGATACTGTGCAACCACTTGGATTCTGCCGCCCACTTCTCACAAGAAGAGATAGGATGGATCCAATCCTTCCTGGACAATAGAACAATGCGGGTCTTCTCACCCATAGCAGCTGCCGACCCCATACCGATCACCTGTGGTGTGCCACAGGGATCCTGTGTGTCCCCCACCATGTTCAACCTTTTCACAAAGCCCCTTTTTGATGATTTAGATGTCCTGGGTATCACCTACAAAAACTATGCCAATGATACTCAGATCCTCTTCCCGTTGATAGGCGACTACAACAAGGATTTGGCCTTTGTGAATAGAGTGTACCTCATCATCCAGGCATGGATGGCCTCTCACAGTCTATGCCTGAATGATGACAAGACAGAACTCCTCATCCTGGGCACCCCTGCGAATCTTAACAAATTAGGCCATACTTACTCCAACTTCATGATAGATGATAATAACATCACAGTAGCCAAGGAAGTCAAAACGCTTCTACTTAGACTCTATGCTAAGTTTTAAAAAGCAAATCAACTCTATGGCCTCATAAACTGCTTACACTTGCAAACTAATTAGAGCAGCTAAGCCCTTCCTTTCCCCTAACAACTGGATTACCTTGGCAAGAGCCCTTGTGTTGTCCAAACTGGATTACTGTAATGCCCTATAATTAGGGAGTAATAAATACATTATTAATAAGATCCAGATTTTGCAAAACAACACCTTAAGAGCAGCCCTATGTATTCCTAGGAAAGCCCATATTTCTCACCACAGAAGATCTAATAACTGGCTGTCCAAGAATGATAAAATCTTACTCAAAACAGTGTCCCTCACACACAAATGCCTTCACCAAGCTTCCAAAAATATCTCATAGACAGATTTACGAGACAACTCTCCAACAGACCTACAATAACTACTAACGCCAACCTTCTAATAGTGCCTAGGTTGAAACGCACGAAGACTGATCGGAGTAGCATCCCAGTTAAAGCTGCCCAATATTGGAACTCCCTCCCCACACCCTTGAGGGCTGACTTACCTTACCCACGCTTTAGATCTTATGTCATCCACTGGATCAAGGAAAATGACATCTAACCTCCCTATATATATACACTGGAACTCCCGTTCCTCTTGCACTTACTGTCTTCTGTGTTTTTTATTGTGTCACTGACCAGTTTCATGCCTCTCCTGTACAAACTATCCTTATTATTACTGACTGCATATAATGTACAAACTGCCCTTATTATTACTGACTGTTAACAATATATGATACTGCACAGTAATGTAACCCAAGCTGAACAACCCTCTTGATGTCTATTGCATCCTGATACCCCCGGGTCCGGCGTTCATTACAAATATTAAAACAAACAAACATGTCCTGGGGTGGCCGTCTGGGCTTGAACAATACAGTAATTATGGCTTCTCTCATGGATTCTGGTAGTATGTTACGCTCCAGCGCCTCTTCCCACACCTTTAGTAAAATTGGAGCTAGCTCTGTCTGGAACTTCTATAATCAATACGTGACTCTGAGTCATGCACTGAGGAATAATATGTATATTGTCTCTCATCTTGGTATAATGTTCTCCCCGCGTCTATTAAAGATAACTGTGTCAAGATCTGTTGCATAGTGACAGCTGCCCTAGGGAGAGGCCTTTTGGCTTCAGAGGATCTATCATACGTGGTATCTAGTACTGTGTTAAACCCCCCCGCCCAGATTATCCAGGTGTCGTCTAGGGTGGCAAGTATATCCAGAATGGTGAGGTAAAAGTTTGGGTCATCTATATTAGGGCTTTATGTATTGACTACGGTGATAAATTGTCCCAACATCGCACCCCATAGCACCACATATCGCCCCTGGGGATCAATCTTATTGCCCGTGCATCGGAATCCCAAGGATGGGTGTATCAAAATGACTACTCCTCTGGCCTGAGTGGAGTATTCCATGTGGTATTGTTGTTTCCCCAATTTGCTAGAATATCCACATTACCTTTCCCTATTGCATGAGTTTCTTCCAACATTAATATGTGTGGTAGATGTCTGTTGACATAAGAACCAATTCTTCTGGATTTAGTCGGATTGTTGAGCCCACGTACATTCCAGAACAGTAAGTTAAGTTGTAGACCATCGCCTGTTAGAGGTCTGTGTGTATATGTGTTCAGCATCTGACTTTGTAGTTTGGTGTGTATATTTAAAGGAGGCGCTATTCGCATCGGCAAGACCATATTTTTGGAACCATTTAACACCCCCAACTTGGTACATTTTAGCCCCTAAACTCCTGGATTGTTGTAAGCCATCTCTGCAGTTCTCGATAGAGTTTAGCTATGCATGACTATTCATGACAGTGTGTGCACTTTCCAGGAGGGTGCCATCTGTTGCAGCATTACCATACATTTTAATATTTCTAACTTCCACAACAAAACTAAACTTCCACATCTTCACCCACTTTCCGACAGGCATCATGGATAATAACCAACCACTCCCTTCGCACACCCCCCATCCGCATCATCTCCCCCAACTCGATGATGTGTCCCAATAAACTTGTGGAGCTCTCCTGAGGTGCGCCTATGGCGGCTATATGACTAACTGTGCCGAGCATTCCAATCCGGGTTTAAACAAATTGTAATGATCAGAGCCACCCATCATTATCAGTATTCAATCATTATAAAGGATATGTACGTAGGTAGTATTCAGTCTGCAGGATCTCACCTCTCTACACCTGGTTGAGGTTTTTTTTTAACTTGATTTTTATTGGCATTCCATATAACAACAATAAAACAGTCATCAAGACATAACCCCCCTCCCCTTTTCTTGATCCAGGAAGTACCCCCCCACCCCCATTGATGTCACCGATAAGGTCCAGGCATCCGAACAAGGATTGAGACCCATACACCCAAACGAAATAGAAAAAAAAAACCTTGAGGCCAGATCATTCGATACATCTTATATGTCTTGCGGGTCTATAATTCCCAACAAAGTCATAGATTTCGGGCACCAGGCCCTGCACGCTCCCTCCTTTAAATAAGCAAATAGTTCAGACCAGTCTGTCCTAAATCTCTTACTTTCTCCTTGAATTGAGTAACTAAGCCACTCCATTGCCAACATCAACCACATTTTGGTTACCCATTCATGTTCTTGTGGTGGATCCTTAGACTTCCATCGGCGTGCCAGCACCAAAGCCGCCGACATCATCATGATGACATAAACCTTTCGACGGGACCTGATGGGAATCAACCCCAGAACTCCCCCCAAGCAAACCATATCCAGCCCTCTATTCCTGCCTCCAACATTCCGCAGGGTACTCACCACTGCCTGCCTTACTTGACCCCAAAACAGCTCCAATTTTGGGCAATCCCACCATATGTGAGCCCATGTTCCAATCCCCCCGCACGCCCTCCAGCATTACCGAGATGAAGAAGGGAAGATCTTATGTAGTCTGACCGGGATGAGATGCCACTGGACCAAGAGCTTTAACCAGATCTTGCGAATCTGGATCGATCTGGTTAATTTTGGGATTTGGGACCAGAGTTGTTGCCAGTCCTGATATTCAATTATAACCGCCGTGTCTTCCTGCCATTTCTTCATATATATCCTAGGAGGGAGAGTTTCACCAATATGCCTATAGATGGACCCCATTAATCCCCTGTCCCCAGAGTGCGAGTCTAAATATTTCTCAAATGGCATCAGGGGTCGGGAAAAAGCCTGACGCATCTCAGGGTGAGAGAGCCAATGGTGCAGCTGAAAATACCTGTATTCAAAGTCCTTAACTGACCCCTCGTTGTACATATCTCGTAGCATTCGGCATCCCCCTTGGAACCATGCATCAAAACTCTTGTTCTTACACCCTGGGGTGAAATGCAGGTCCTCAAATATACTGTACGGGGAAGGGAACGTGGTAAAGTGGGAGCCTATCGCTACAGAGTCCCATGCCTTGCCCACTACAGTGGTGATTTCACTAGCATACATTTGAGGGGTTCTATCCTCCCTTGGTTTCCAAAGCATTCCCTCCAGATGCCCTGCCACTACTACAATATCCATCTGCCTCCACAGCTTGTTCCGATCGTCTCTCGCCAGTCTCTGATGATTCGGATCTGGGCTACTAGAAAGTATGCCTTAAAGTCTGGGACACCCAGCCCCCCTCTTGAGCAGAGAGCCCCCTCATAAGAGATGCGGCCACCTTTGGTTGTCTCCCTTTCCATATGAACCGGCTCGTAACCCTGTTTAGCGCTCTGAAAAAACTACATGGGATAGCGATTGGGAGGGCCGCAAAGTGATATAGCACCAAAGGTAGAACCACCATTTTTAGAACATTAATGCAGCCCAGCCAGTAGATACTCAGGGGACCCCAGTGAACTAATTTTGATTTAATTTTCCCAAGTAGGGGGAGATAATTAGCTCTAAACAGTTCTCCCACAGTTCTCGTAAGGAGCACACCTAAGTATTTGATGTGTTTGTCTGCCCAACTAAACTCATAGGTAGTTTTGATATATCTCTCCGTTGAAAGCAACAGTCCAAGACTCAGAATTTCAGACTTACTGGAGTTCACCTTTAGCCCCGCCACTTGACCAAAAAGATCTAGCTCTTCACTGAGGGCACGAAGAGACACCTTTGGGTCTGTTAACGAGAAGAGCAGATCGTCTGCAAAGGCGGCCACTTTATGCTCATGCCCTCCAAATGTTATGCCATGTATATGTACTGCGGCCCTAATCACTGTGAAAAAGGGCTCCAAATGGAGGGCATATAGCAGTGGGGAGATAGGGCAACCCTGTTTAATACCCCGGCAAACCGTTACAGGACCTGAAATTCAACCATTAATCGCCAATCTAAGGATCGGTTTTTGATAGCTAGCCATCACCCGGCCCACGAAACCTGGGCCAAACCCCATCTTGATCAGCGTAGCCCAGAGGAAGCCCCACTCTACGCAATCAGACGCTTTTTCGGCGTCGATGGCTAGGAGGAGAGCCAGAGCCCCCTTCGTGTGAGTCATTTCCATCAGATGAGCTATTCTCCTCACGTTATCTGCCATCTGGCGACCCCTAATAAAACCTGCCTGGTCGGCCTGGATTATAGAGGACATAATGTTGTCCAGTCTGGCTGCCGAGACCTTTGTGTATAACTTAGCATCAACATTTATTAATGTGATTTGTCGATATGCCCCACAGCGCTCCAGATTTTTGCCCTTCTTGTGAATGAGAACCACCTTTGCTTCCTCCATAGTCCGTGGCAAAACCCCTGTTAACCCTATGTGATTGAGTAGCCTAGTAAAATGGGGGATTAAAGTTTCCTTGTATAACTTATACAATTCGGCTAGGAAGCCATCCGGTCTGGGGGCTTTATTAGCAGCCAAGGAAGATACCGCTTTTCTAACCTCGTCTGTGGTAATTTCCCCCTCCAACTGTTCCCTCCGTTCCTTCATTATAGAGCTAAGCTTGACCCTCTCCAAGTATCTCACCTGTGCGCTGACATCCGCTTCGCTAGAGGAGTATAGGTCTGTGTAGAACTTACAAAACTCCCTCTCAATCTCACTGTTGGAGGTGTATATCTGATCCCCCTCTCCTTTGATTCTTAAGATTGTTCTCTCACTGTCTTCCCTCCGAGCATCTTGGCTAACAGGTGATCTGATTTATTCGCCTTAACATAGTATTTCAGACGCAAATGGAGGAGAGTCTTTTCAGCTTCCCTAGATTGTATCAGATTCAGCTGGGCCCTAAGTGTACGGACCTCTCTTTCAATGGCCCTCGTTTGTTTCTCAGCCATCCTGGTCATTGCCTCCTTGAGCCTATTTCCCAGCCACTCCTCCTCCAAACGCAATTCCCGTTCCCTCCTTGCTTTAATCGCTATTATCTTTCCCCTTATCATAGCTTTGAGGGCGTCCCACCATATCTGCGGTGTGGTGTCCTCCCAACTATTATGAGCGACAAACTCTTCAAGCTCTTGTTCCACCTCCTTAACCAGAATAGGGTCCATAAAGAGGGACGAAGGATACCTCCACCTCCACAAACCCGGGGGCCCAATTGGTCTAGCGATCACCAGAATGACAGGAGTGGTCAGAGACCGCAATAGGGCCCAATGTGATATCTTGTAAATTTCCTAAGAGGGAACTGGACAGCCACACGTAATCTATACGTGAATGTGTTCTGTGTGCATGCGAGTAAAACGTGTATCCTGGGACATCTCCCTGAAATTCCCTCCATGCATCGACCAGCCCCAGGTCCCTCATTTTCGCCTTTAAATTCCCCGAGGGTCCCCCCTGCAAACCCAAAAGCAGTCTACTCCTATCCCTGCGGGGGTCCCAAGCCATATTGAAATCCCCTGTGAGAATGATCCGGCCCTGTGCAAACTTGCTCAATTTAGCGAGGGTTTTCACTATGAATGGGTCCTGGCCCGTATTAGGTGCATATATTGTTGCAATAGTGTAAGTCTCGCCCCTACCCTCTAGTATTATAGTCAAATACCTGCCCTGAAAGTCCCGCTGAGTGGCCTTAATTGTCAAGTTTACCCCGTCCCTCACAGCAATTACCACCCCTCCCTTTTTGGGGGCCTGAGTGGCCTGTAGAAGCCAAGACTAACCCCATAGTCTAATCCTGTGGGAATCTTGGGTTTGAATGTGGGTTTCCTGCAACGTGACAACCTCGGGTTTCTCCCTCCGCACAAGCATCTCAACTTTCAATCTTTTATACAGGGAGTTTAATCCATTAACATTCGTGGACAGGAGTTTCATCTGCCCCATTCCTGATGACCACTCTAAATTGGAGAAGCATCCTCGCTCCCTTACAGACTGGGCCTCAGATGTAAGCTGGATTTGGGACCCCATAGTAGAAGTTAGAGCTTTGCTCAGCACCTACGGCCTCCTGGATCGGTAGCACCCCCCTGGACCTTCCTCCCCCCCTCCCAAAACACCCCCTGGGCGAGCTCAACTGGCAATCTGCCCCCCTCGCATCAAACCTGCGAGGGTTGAGCTCAAACATTCTCCCAGTCTTACCGCAGGACTAACCCATCCCATTCCAAGACAATCACCCCATCCCTCCCCGCCTCTACTCCCCGATGCAGCTAACAACCACCAAGACGGTGCCTACTTCTCCTCTCACAAGTGCCCTCCCCGGCCCTGCCCTGTTACGCTTTGATCGTGGGTGAAACGGCAGGATCCCCATCGCCAGAGGGCCCCGGCTGTGCAGACCCCCACCAGGTGTAGTGGGTTTCCCTGGGATACGTCGAGCCTGTGGGGGGAGCCGCCTCGCCGAGCGCCTGGAGCGTACTTTGGTCCATTCCCAGGGTTTGAGTGTTTTACGGGGAGCCTCTGTCTCAATTGGCACCTGCGATTGTTGGTCCTCTATACCCAGTAGCTCCAGGCCTTGTTCACAGGATGTGATGTTATGCTGCCTGCCCTGCCAGTTGAATGCCAAACCAAATGGGTGAGACCATCTATATCGAACTTGCTGTGCTCTCAGGTGTTTCAGGACTGGACTCATTCGCCTTCTTTTAGCTAGAGTCACCTGCGCCAGGTCTTGATAAATAAAGATCTCAGAGCCATTGCAAGTGATGCTGCTCGCCTTTCTGGCCTTCCGCATAATCGTCTCCTTAGTAACATAGCTATGGAAGGCCACCAAAACGTCCCTAGGTCTAGCGCCGGGTTCGGTCCGGGGAGGCCTCACTCTGTGAATTCTATCAAACGGCAGGTCCAGGCCCGACTCTTCCTCCAGCAGGTCCGTGAAGATGTTCGTAAGAGTTTGCGTGAGATCCTGGGCCTGGATAGTTTCCGGGAGGGCTTTAACCTGGATATTGATCCGCCTGGAGCGATTTTCCAGCTCCTCAGCCTGCAGCTCTAGATTCTGAGTTGCCACAGCTAGAGTCTCCAGCAAATTCCCCGCCTGACGAGTATCTTCCGTCAGTTATTGGCTGGCCTTTTCATTAGTGATGACCCTTTCTTCCACTTTATTTATGTCCCGTTTAATTTCCCTGAATCCTTCTGCCAAATCCTCTCGCAGGGAATCAATCTGCCTTTGGCCTGCCGCAGTGATTTTGTCGACCATTTCACCCAAAAACTGCTTAAGGATTGCATGTGTGACTAAAGCATCCTGGGAGAGCTGAGTGGAAATTTGTAGCGCCCCCCCCTGCCGCCTCTCCTAGCAGGTCCCCCTCCTTTTCAGGCGCCCGGGACCAAGGCCCGGCAAGTGTCCCGTCCTGGGATTTTTTCTGGCTCTTCACCCCCGAGGAGGGGTCTTTAGCTTTATTTCTGGACATTATGGGAAGCTCTTCGTAACTTCTCAGATACCGTCTGCAAACCGCTGACTTAATGAAACCTGGAACCTTTCCCCGGGGTCGCTGGTTCGCCGACGCCTGAGGACAGGGTGGGAAGCACACCTCCTCAACCAATACAGTCTGGCAAGATGTGGGGGGGTTCTCTAGCTTCGGATACAGAAGCCTACCCCCTCTTCTGTACCGCGCGGCAAATGCACAACAATGCAGCTATTCCTCAGAACCCAAGTGCTCCAGACTCCCGGGCGGGCTCTGCAAACGGGGGCAGCACTCCTCAGGTATGACGATGGGATCCCCGGCAAAGCCGAGTATATACATTTTTTTTTTAAAAAGTACTGTCTCTTTAATTCAGGGACACCTCGATCTGAAGGATGTCCCCGACTGTGTGCTCCGGGGTAGACCTTTGGCCGTTTGCTGCTTTGGGGGGCCCAAAGAGGCCAATGATCTCCCAACACTGCTTGGTGCCTCCTTCCATCTGGGGCCTCTCTCCGGATTCCCCCTTCCACCCTTGCTCCTTATTTGAAGCCGGCCCATCCTGCGATGCAGAGGGCCCCCCCTCTGAGGACTGCCTCCGGATCTGCCTCAGCCCGCAGCTCTCCACCAGACAGCGGGGCCCCGCAGTCCAACCGCCGCAATCGGCCAGGCAGGGCACCGACTTCCTCCTCCCCCGCGCTGGAGGGAGCCCTCCACCCCCTGCGATCCTCCAGCGAGCGGGTCATCCGACATGCGCACCTCCGGCGGTCCGCTCCGCTCAGGGGACCACCCGCACCAGCCAGCAAATGGAGCCAGGAGAGAACCGCACTCCAGACCACCGCGTCGTACTGCCACCGCAGGCGGACGCGGCTCTCGGCAACTGCCCTTGGGCAAATATCACCTCCTCCAGCGAGCAACTTCGGGCACGCCTGCACTGCGCTGCTCCATCCGGGGAGCAGATCGCCAAAATCAGCCGGGGAGGTCTAAGAAGAAAAATCAACTTCAGACGGCACCATCAGGGCCCGATCTGTTCGGGGAGCTCAGGCGTCAGTGGTTACCAGCCGGCGGCCATCTTGGAATCACCTGGTCAAGGTTTTAAGTTCTGATCCTCCGTGCGTTCTCTGGGGGTAGGGAAATGGAGGCCTCCACGTATGCCATGGCCTCTGCAGGATTTTCGAAGAACTGCGCTCTCCCCCGATGCTGTATCCTGATTTTGGCTGCAAAGACCAGGGCATATGGGACTCATGAGAGGCGCAGTTGTCATTTTACCGGTTCATATGACCTTCTGTGCACTTGTAAACTTGCTGCGAAGTCCGGGTAAAAATGTATTCTGTTCTTCTCATAGTGCAGTGTGCCTTTTTCTCTGGCCATTCTGAGGGTAGTGTCTCAGTCCCTGTAGTTGAGGAGCCAGGCAATAATTGTATGGGCGATGCTCCAGATCTGGGGGCCGGGGCTAGAGTGTGGTGTGCTTGTTCGACCAAAAAGTGCTCTGAATAGGATTCTGTACCAAACAGGGTATTCAAAAGGGTTTCTATAGGTCCCTCCATTGGTCCTTTGCAGATGGATTCAGAGACTCCGACAATGCGGATATTGCTCCTCCTGGATCTGGATTCCAGATCCTCACACTTGCCCTGCATCTTAGACAGTTCGCCTTTCAGTTGCAATATGTCTCGGCCATATTGGGCGATCACGTCCTCATTCATACTGATTCTACCTTCTGCCTCTGTGAGATGGGCACTTTCCTTGTCCACCCTTGCCATGAGTGAGCCGATGGTTGCAACAATATCATCCATGGAGGTATTGGGCAATTCAGTCTGTGCCTCTACAGATGGCAATGTCATTGTTGTAGCTCCCTGGGTTGGAAGTTAGTAAAGGAGTCCATTGTGCCTATTTTTTGGGCACCTGCACCCTTCTTCTCGTGTCTACCCATATATTGCTGACTGTGTTAGGGAAATGGACTGTGCTCTCCCACGTTGTATGATGCAGGATTTATCACTCACTGGGTATTCAACAGCAACAGTCTAATTATTGACTATACAGACTGCTTTTGTATAATCTCGGAGTGTGTTACAGCAGCTTTACCATTGACAAGAGGGGCACATTCACAACAGCTCACCTGAGTGTATTTATAGTCTGTATTTCAGGTATGGATCTCGCAGCCACTGTTCACGATGTGGTATTATTATTTCTCAATTAGTTGGCGATTTCGCCAGCCACGGTTGCACATTCCCACATACAACCGTGCCGCTTTTCTCCTGCGATGGTGCAGCCCTGGGCGTGAGGTGGGACTGCTTGGATCCCAGGTGTGGTGTCAGCTTGTCTATCCCAGATCCCCGCCTCGGGTTTGAGCAGTTTCAACAAATAAGGATTGTACTCAGGTGCATGGGACTTCAAACTCTGCCGTCCTTCCGGTTGGCATATCACGAGGCACACTGTGACACCGATGCCTGGCGGGATGCACTGCATGTGCATGTGTTTATACATGTTCACCTCCAGTACCGCTGTGTAACACGGCACTGCAATTTGGGACCTTGCTTCCTTGGGGTCCCCACATTTGCCAGCAGGTGTTGTATAGTCGGATTGCCAGGCCACAAGGCTGTCACTCTTCATCAATATCACTTGAGGGACTGCAGCTATAATGTTCAATTAGTTAGACATAATGGGGGTTCTGAGGCACACAACCCATGTGATGGCCCCAATAGCAGCACCTCTCATCACCGCTGCATTGGTGGCGTTGATGCGGTTCAAATCTCACTTACTGGCAATGCATCTATGGTGTTACGCACAGAAATTTTGTTGGGCCCTAGCACTTGTTTTCATCGGGAACAATTATGCCTTGAGGGTGATAAGGTGTAATCTGCAGTAAGATCCCCCTGCAGTCCCAGACCGGGGTAAGGATGGGCTGCATCCTCCGACATCTCAGCCAATATGTGTATACGGTTGGATGTCTTCTCCCACACGCAAGGTATACCTCTGTGGTTCTGTTACTCGATTAAAGTTCAATCATGTAGTAAGACTAGTGGCCAGATGTGTCCCACACATTAATCCCTCATGGGGACTACACAGCTAGTGCTTTATTGTGGATCTCCCTGGGCGGTAGTCTTTGTAACTTTGCTTCCTCAGCCCACACTGTGTCATGCAGCTTACCTGGTGTGTTCAGTGTCTCCTCACCTGCCCCTCATGTAGGATCTGGTGTGGGTTATGTGCCGCAGGGCCTCAGCCCATGTGTGGAGCTGCAGTCCTTTTCATCCAATAACACCACAGGCCTCCTGCCGTGCCATGCCCGCTCACCTCCTACCCGGCCCAGCAAGGGGTCAGAGCAGCAAGGATTATGGAGTGGTTTCAGCTGATTTGAGTAGTCAGGCTCCAACAATCCGGATCTGTAGAAGATCCTGTCTCATCAGCTCCCGGTACAGCAGCGGCACCAGGGGCTAAGTGATACCGGAGAGCCGGGTAAGGGTTCCTCCTCCTGATCAACCGCCCTCCTGTCGCCTCTGCGTTGAGTCACACCTCGCTAGGCGTGGGAAGAAAGCATCAGGTCCTCACCGTTCGCAGTGATGCAGCCGAGTTCCTGGGTTTGGACCACCCCCCTCCGTGGGTGCCGATCAGATCGTCAGGGTCTGACAAGAGTGCATCAGTGTGAGCGATCCCAGCTCCTCCGGCACAGCGGCAATGTGTAGGTAGAGGCGAGGCTTAGCTTGTTGTCTGGCGGTTAATTCGGTTCCACCTACTTCATGACCTGAAGGCTTTTTTGGGCCTGTGGGTTTAAGTGATGTCAGTGTGTTTCTCCCCTCTGGCCACCACACCAGGTCACCGCTGGTGATATTTCACAGAGGTATATTTCGGTCCCAGACCAGTGGTTTCTACCCAAATTTTCTCTGGATGACCCTCAACCATACATGTGCTGAAATCAATCAGAGTGGATGCTCTGGGTGGCTCCAAGACAGGATGTTTGGCAGATAGGATTTAGCCGGAGAGGAGCTCAGCAACTAGGCGGCCATTTGATGTGCATGCAACAGCGCCCCCTCGACCTTTGACTCCTTATGCAAAAAGCTGTACAAAACTGATGTTAACCCAGCTACAGGAGATATTGCAGCATACTTAGCGGGCATTTGGTTGCCAGGTTATACCTGGAATAATCCAAGGCACTAATCTGAGGCACTAGAGGCCCCCATATCAGAATAAGAAATTAAGAGGGCAGTGGCAAGAATACCTGAAGGAAATGCCTCCGGCCAGGATGGATTCTCAGCAGGGATTTATAAGACTTTTCTTGACCCCCTGTTGCCATTCATGGTAGAATTGTTCAGTGTCATCCTAGATATGGGGGAAGCCCCCGAATCTTTCTCTTGTGCCCTGATAACGATGATACAGAAGGAGGGCAGGAACCCACGATTATGTGGGTCTTACAGACTTCTGAATATTGATGGAAAAATATAAACCAGAGTATTAGCAACGAGACTTAAGTGATACATGCCTTAACTTATTCCCCTGTATCAAGTGGGCTTCATTAAGGGACAAGGGGCTGACACTAGGAGGAAGACCTTACACGTGATAAATGAAGCCCTCTCAGTGGATGCTGAAAAGTCTTTAGATAAAATGGGGTGGGGATTCTTCAAAGAGGTGCTTGCTAAAATCGGAATGGAAAGAAGCTTCTTCCTGGGATAATGGCAGTTTGCACATCCCCTCATGCGTGCTTTGCAGTAAATGGAACTTACTACTGATGGTTTGGACTGAGCAGGGGAACTAGTCAGGGCTGCCCCCCTTGTCCTGACCTTATCCACACTCTTACTGAAACCTCTTGACCAGGGAATAAGGGAGGACCCCCATGTAGAAGGGTTCCTGGTGGGAGGGGTGAAGTACAAAGTTGTGCTATATGCGGATGACTTGCTCTTGCACATGAGTAATCTCCTAACTTCAATACCAACTGTAATTCAAATGACTGAGCAGTACAGAGTCCTATCAGGGTTTAAGATCAACAGGGTGAAATTGGTTGTTTTTCTCCTGGATAGGGATAGGGACAGGGACAGAGAAATCGAAAGGTTTAATCCATTGGGGGTGCAGGTCAATCTGAACACACTAAGATACCTGGGGATAAACCTCACACAGGATATTGGTGATTTATTTGATGCTGACCCCCCCTTGACCACATTTTAGGCAGACCTGGTAAAATGGAACAAGTTAACCATATCATGGCTCAGACACCTCAAACCCCGTACAATGGTCGGCCTCTTGAGGTTCCTCTATGTGTTCAAGATGCTCCCAATCCTGATTCCTGACGCCTTCCTCCATGAGATAAAGTCCGCTCTTCTGAGATTCCTGTGCCAAGGGGAAAAAAGCTAGGGTGTCCATTTACCTAAAGAGAAGTGTGCAGTGGGGCTACCAGTCGTAAAACTGTACCACAAAGCAGCGCAACTGAGTGTCCTCATACCTCTTAAACCATATTTGTATAATACCGACTTGTTATGAATATTGGCCTAAGCCCATTCACGTTGCAAGAAAACCGCGTTCGTAATGTCCTGATTTCTGATCAACTTCGCTGCCATTTTAAGAATCATCCGCCATTTTGAGTTCAACTCCTGCTTTGTGTTCTAAAATGGTGGACTGTGTTTTCAACTTGCAGCTGAGCCAAACGACCTTTGAGTTTTGTTAATAGTTAGGCTGAATGAGAGCAGATTGTTTGTTCTATGCAAAGAAACCTTGTGATTCGAATGGACTGCAATCCAAGTGTTATCTGCGCTCACAAGCCTCATCCTCATATAAACAATAAGACAATGCAGAACAAACTCAGATTGTGTGCTTTTGCTGAACTGCATTGTAGCGATTCTTGAAACAAGGCTTACTGTGGATTAGAGAACCAACGTCGCCATTGTAACTTCATGAACATGCAAACTTGTTTAATTCGTTGTACAATTTTATAATATTTGATATGTGAACTGGGCACGAACCCTAGCATGTAACTTATTAGTTTGGAGAGAGGCTGGACAATGTTTTGGAAATTGTATAAAAAGGATTGTGTTGTGATGTCCAGCACTCTCACCCCTCACTGTGTCTGCTGGTACACACTGCATGGTGTTGGGAGACAGATAGCTATCTGTTTGCTTTGACTCTGTACAGAAATAAAAGATACTTGTTTCTTTTCAACCCGTGATTGGCATATTTCATTTTGTGGTACTAAGCCTCGATATTTCTTCGGTCTTTCAGTTGGCACCTGAACAGGGACCCTCAAGATTGATGTCTCCTCGCTGAAAAGAAGACACGGCTATTGGACTGGGATTGGATAGTAAGAAAAGGGGGCCCCTTCGTATGAGACGCGACACCTCGACAGTACTGCAAGATCTGATCCCTGAACGGTGAGCATGTGGTTCGAGAGGACATCTTGATGAGGGTCCCCATATCGAGGTGGGCTCTTTGCCGAAATCGCCAACCACAAGGATCCTTTGTAATCTGATCGGACGTCCTGTGTACTTTGTAATCAGGTGAGTCGTGCCCCGATTCCTAAGTATCTTGATATTTGGTTGTAGATTTGCTTGTGCAAGTGCAAACGACGCCAGGTAACACCAGTGATCTGACATGCATGGGAAATTGTCTGGCTGTTTCAGGGGATTATTTCGCAGAGACAGACAATCTTTGGCCTATGGATGACTGGCGCCACTGGAAGGGTCGCCAGCGTGTACTATGTACTGTAATTACGGCCTTGGTAGTATAGTATTCAACGATATTTGGCACAGACAAACTAAAGATGCTTCCGAATGTCAGTGGCCAGTTCATGGTAGTTTTGCAAATTGCCTGAATAGAGTATTTAGAGTCTAGGCCTGCAGCATTTGATGTAATTAGGAATTGGAGAAAAGAAGCTAGGCAGCAACTTAAGAGTAAAGAGAAACACGCACGTTGACATATGTCTAACTCTGAGAAGGCATTATTGTATGATCAACAGAAACAGTCGGAATCTACTAGAAGCATGTATAGGGCTTTTCAACTTGGGGTACAGAAAATATATCCGTCTCTGGACTTTCATGCCTCAGACAAGCTAATCAATAAACCTCTGAATGAGCGTAGGACTGTTGCCACCGCACCACCTCCTTATGTGACTCTCCCTGTTGTTTTACCTCGTCTCACTGTTGCACCTCCTCCCGCTGTTATTCCTGTTCCTCTTTTTGTAGCTCCTCCTCCAGTCACTGCTCCTCTTCCCGTTGTTGTCCCCCCTTCTGCATCTCTGTCCTTACCGACAGTTGCTGTTCTCATAATTCCGTCTTTACTGCCAGCGGTAGTGTCTCCACTACGCCTTGTACAAGACTTATCTGAACTTTCTTTTCCAAGTGGTTCTGCTCCATTTGTAGTGATTGAAGGAGCAACTGCTGATCCAAAAGTAGTGACTTGTGCTACAGTATCAAAGGCTAGAACAAGAGAATTGTATTCATGGGATAAGAAATTAATAGAAGAAGGTGAAAAATCAGCTGTCTTAATGCCAATTTCTGACCAAGAAAGTATTCCCGAACAAAATATTTTGATAGAGGGGATGGGAATGCATTTGGCTGAAATATGGTGTGATTTGATGGAGATGGATGTCCCACAAGGGTTGAGGGATTTGAGACACTGCGGAGAATGTACATGAGCATGTTGAGAGGGTTTTGAGTTTGAGGGAGTTACAGAATAATAATATGGATGGCGATAGATTGGACGCTTCATATGTGCAGAAACGATTTCTTCCTGCTTCTAAACCAATGAGTGAAGAGATGCGTATTTGCACAAGAGACGCGGTTAGATGGATTTCAGATGTTTCAATTTCTCCCATTGAAGTATGTGACACGTTTAGTCAGTACGCTCCGGCTTTGCAAATGAAAGTGTTACAGGTAATGGTAGAGTACCTGCAGGATGAGTGTATGAAAAAAAAAGTTTGTTGTCCCGCAGATTTGATGGTCATTTATAGGAGAGCATTTTCACCTGATACTGCTTTGGCTACTTTGTTGCTGGATTTAGTTTTGTTGCTTAACGAACGTTCAGATTTTCCTACTTCTCAATTTCTGATGAGGGAAGTTCCGCCGACATATTTTCACAAAGTAGAAATTCCAGTTAATGTTGCAACAGGCGCAGCTGGCACTACTATTGAGGCTCATTATGTCTCACAGTTTGTTCATGTCCCTTTTTCTAGAAAAGAAGTGAATACCATTAGACAGACGATTCCACATATTAGGAAAAACCCAACAGGATTTTATAAAGAAATAGATTCTGTCTTGCATTTGTCAGTTTTCACACAGGGTGATATAGACTTGTTGTTGTTCCCTGTGATCCTACCTGCTGATTTATGGAAAGAGATTAGGATTGGGTGACACATGGGTTAATTTAGCACAGATAGTTGGAGAAAGAAAGGCTGGTGAGAAACCACCACAGATGATACTGACACTGCCAGACAGAATAGTAACTAAATTGAAGACTTTAGTTCCAGAGAGATGAATAGTTTGGAACAAGCTTCAAGCTTGCATCCAGGGGAAATCTGAAGGTGCTACAAGTGTTTTCGGATTTCAGCGGTCAGGATTTAAGTACTGAGTGTTGAAAAAGGTTGTTTGTAGATAAATGTGTGCCTGGATTGTTGCCTGATATCCAATCACAAAAGATGACTTCTGAAAGCGCCTGGCAAGCAGAATCGCAGTCTGAAGTATTGCACATGGCTTAGTATTATGAAGATAGGGTCAATAATGAAAAAGAGAGGATAGAAAGAAGAAAGGAGACAAAAGTTTTGTTGCAACAAATAGTAAGAGGAACTAGAGGTGGGAATATGCAGTTTAGAGGTCAGTTTGCATCACAGAGTAATGCACAAATGGGTCCTGTACACATGAACGAATGTGCTTATTGCAGACAAGAAGGTCATTGGCGAACACAATGCCCGATCCTTCAACAGCGATCGAACAACACATATGGTACCATGGGTAGACGATCCAGAGGCCGTCCTGGGATAGGGGGTCCCGGAAGAAATCAGTTTACTCAGAACCAACAGTCATTTTCACAAAATAGCCAGCAGCATAGTGTTGATAATAGGTACATTTTTGATAATTCTTCGGCTGTCTATCTTTTTGAGGAACTTGCATTTGATGACGTACTGTTCCGTTCGGACATCCCGAAGCAGAGTCTGGAACCAGTACCTAATCAGAAGTGGCCCTATGTAGAAATGAATGTGGGGAATAGGAAGCATCTATTTTTGATAGATACAGGAGCACAGAATCTTCCGTTGATCATTTGTGGGTTCCAGATATTCCCCTGTCAGGGCCGAACAACATTTCTGTAGGGTTCTCTGGTACGCCAATGGTTAGTCCGTTTCTCAGCTGCTACCGATTTCACTGGGACCATTCGCTGATTCATGTCCATTTATTTTGACGACGAATTGGGGCAAAAATTTGTTTGGGTTGAATCGGTTGAAAGAATTGAATGCTGTAATTTATTGTTCACCGGATGGAGGGCATTTGACGTTTCACCTCAGTGAACTTCTGACTCACAATTCTTGATTAGGCCTTTACCGATTGAATTGGATAAAGTTTCGGCATGTTTATGGGTGGTTGATGATAATGGCATTGCTATTTTACTAATTAAACCGGTTAAAATTGTGTTGAAACCAGGTGTTAAACTACTTTGTATTCCAAAGTTTAAGATTTCAGTTGACAGTGAGCAAGCTTTAAAAAGCACAGTTTCTGATTTTGTACTTCGAGGAGTGATTGAGGAAATTGAAAGAAGTTTGTGTAATAGTCCGATTTTACCAGTGTATAAGAAGGGGGAGAATGCAATTCCTTTCAGTTTTATTATTGATTTCAGTGCTATCAACAAGATTGTTGCTCCGCAATTTCCGATTGTGCCGGATGTGACTACTATATTGACAATGATTCCAGCTTCAGCTACTCATTTCAGTGTTGTGGATCTAAAGAATGCTTTCTTTAGTATTCCTGTACATGTTGACAGTAGATATTTTGCGTTCACCATAGGGGGACGCTTGTTTACATTCACTTGTGTGCCACAAGGGTACCCTGAGAGTCTAAGCATTTACAGTAGAGATTTGAAGGAACAGCTCGATACACTTGAGTTGCCTTTTACTTGTACATTGTTGCAGTACGTTGATGATCATCTTTTAGCTGCAGATTCAGAAGTTGCTTGCAAGGAGGGCATCGTGTTGCTGCTTATTCATCTAGCAGAACATGTGCATGAGGCTTCATTGAACAAAGTTTCAATATTGTCGACAGGAGGTCGCCTATTTAGGCTATCTCCTGTCAAAGGAGGGGAGAAGACTGACACCTGAATGGATAAAAAGCCTCTCTAGCATGTCTGTCCCAAATACACAGAAAGAGGTCAGAGCCTTGATAGGCATGGCCTCGTACTGTAGACAGTGGATCCCTAATTTCTCATTAATGATAAAACCGATGTTGGCATTGACAAAGAAGAGCATTTCTTTGCCTTTACCCTGGAACTTGGATTACCAGAAAGCTTTTGATCTGCTCAATGCTGCGTTGTGTTCAGCACCGGTTTTGGGTACACCAAATTATGATAAGGCCTTTGTTTTGTATGTGCATGAATGTGATGGATGTGCTTTGACTATGTTGATGCAGGAACATGGAGGGAAGAATAGACTGTGTGGTTATTTTTCCTCCACTCTTGACCCTGTTGCATGCGCTTTGCCAAGATGTCTGAGAGCTGTTGCTGCTGCATCTGTAAAACAAAGTGAACGTATGGTTCTGGGTCACTCCTTAACCGTGATGGTACCTCACTCTGTAGACGTTCTATTAAAAAGAACGCAAACTGATTCTATTTGCACCACATATCCAAATTAAGAGATGTTGCACATTAAATCCAGCCAAACTATTGCCTCTTCTGCAAGAAATTGCTTGCAGTGACAAGTCGTCACATGACTGCCTCTAAACCACAGAGCAAGAAACTAAAGGCAGGATTGACTTAAGTGATGCACTGTTAAAAGAACCACAAGGGGAGCTGTTTTGCGATGGCTCCTGCTTCAAACTTTCAGATGGTACATCCACTGCTGCTTATGCCATCACTACATTAAGCACTATTGTGGAAGGCAAAAGAATTCCGCATAACTCTGGGCAGGCCACAGAGATTATTGCATTGACTTGAGCTTGTGAACTTCCAAAAGGGCTTAGTGTGAATATATTTAGAGACAGCCAGTATGCCTTTGGGGTGGTTCACAACTTCGGTAGATTATGGGCAGAAAGAGGTTTCTTGACCTCACATGAAACTAAGATTCAACATGGTACTTTGATGGCTCGGCTAATCTCAGCACTTGCACTTCCTAATCAACTAGCAATAATGAAGAGTGCAGCACACCAAAAAGTAACAGATGATGTGGGGCGAGTGAACGCTTTTGCTGACAGGATAGCCAGACTGCCACTGATTTGTTTCTGAAATGTATACAATGAGAGAAGTCACTAACACTTGTATAATAGATAAAGGAATTGGGTCTATAAAAGACATTCAGGCTGATGCCACTCCAGTAGAGCTTAAGCATTGGGCTGAGTGTTTAGCAAGTTTAGAAGCGGAAGGTTGTTGGATAGACATTGAGAAGAAAGGATGGATGCTACCGATGGTTATGTCACCGCTATGGTTACGATGGCTCATGGTCCAACTCATATATGTGCTAGAAAGATTTGTAAACTGTTAGAACCTGTCTGGGTGAATGTAAATATTTTGAAAACTGCTGAGCGTTTTGTCCAAAATTGCATGGTATGCTTACAGCATAATGTGGGGAAGGGTACATCAACACTGAGGGGTAGTCCCCCCCCTTTGCCTTTTGAGGTTATACATTTCAATTTTATTGAAATGGAGGGCTATCAGTATTAAAAATATGTTCTGGTAGTTATTTGTGCTTTCAGCAAATGGGTTGAAGCCTTCCCTCTAAAAGATACCACAGCAATAGCAAAGGCGTAAACCATACTAAAGGAATTATTTTCCTAGGTTTGGTTTACCTTGCCGAGGGTCATTTGGTCAGACAATGGTCCACTTTTTATCGCTGCTGTTATCCTGCAAGTATGTGCGGGATTACAGATGGATAAACAGTTCCATTGGGCCCAGACACGCTCAGAGTGCTGGACTTGTAGAACAACACAATGGTATAATGAAGATCAAGTTGGCTAAAATCTGCACCAGTCGCAATCTGAAATGGCCAGATGCCTTACCGATAGCTCTATTGTCCATGCGGATGACCCCACAAACAAAACCTGGGCTCTCTCCTTATGAGATAATCATGGGGAGACCAGCCAATATCTGGAATGTGCCTAAACCTATGCAGTTGAAAGATGTAGAGCATGGGCTCCTTTCTGAGTACTTTGACCAGTTAACTCAAAACTTGTATTTGATTTATCAACAGGTACGAGAAGCCCCTCCCAGTAAAATACGAGGGGCCAGGTCATCAACTCCAACTCGGTGACTGGGTGCTCACTAAGCCATTTGAAAGAACATCCTGTCTCACACCTCGCTGGAAAGGACCATTTCAAGTCATACTTGCCACACAGACCGCTGTATGAGTAGAAGGAAAACGACACTGGATTCACGCATCTCACAGCAAGAAGATACGTTTTCCTCTACCTCACGACGAAGGAGAAGAGAAGGAAATTGTTCACTCTGTCCAGCATCACAAATCTTTTCTATCCGACACCAACGGTGTCCCGGAAATCCTTTACCTTTGAGTTCTTCTTCGGATCTTTCTGCACCAGCGCCAATCTTCTGCCTCATCACTTCCATCAGGAAGCGACGATACTCTGTTCAAAGATCACACCGTACCTTGAGTCTTGAGGTACAGTATGAGCCCCAGGAATTAGACTTACAGCACAGCATCAGCTGTGCCCACAAGGAACCACTGTTGAGCCGTTCCCTTGTCACTCTTTCAATGGAAAAGATAAATAAGAGGCAGGCACCAGCAAAATTACCTTCAAGCAACAAAGGTCACGTGGTCAGGACCCACTGGCGGATGAACTAAAAGAGCCTAACGGAAAGGCTTCTAAACAGACTCTTAGAAACAATGTCCTTTTCTGAATCTACTCATGTGGAACACGCTATTGGTCTTGTGGCTGACAAAGAATCTGTTCATCAGATATCATGGTCCTTGAGGACCCATTGTTTTGTAATCACAGTACTAGTCTGCTCAGTAATTATATTTACGCTTGGGTTTTGGTATTTGGAAGGGGTGCATCCACTTGAGAGTTTGTTACCAACTTAAATTATCTCTACTGTGTCTCCACCTTTCGTGCATTTGCACACTCTTCCTCCTCGAGACTCCCAACACAAACAGGGTTATCACAAAAACACTATTTTATTGATCTTGAATGCGACCCATGCAATTCTAAACAAAACTAATTGCTCGGTGTGTTCACACTTGCCACAGCACAGGGAAAAGCGGTTGGGCTGGTATATTCATACTCTTCCTTTAACTACTGCTTGCTACGATTCACTAAGGGCACTATTCTTTGCTCATTGGAATGATAGTATTTCTGGGAACTTTGATGGCACTAATCTGAATGAGTTCGAAAAACGAGTCCTGACACCTTTTGGATGGTCCCTCTTTGCAAATAGGAGCAAACTCAATATTGCTTCTATTAGGCCTTCTGATAGACTCTCTAGACCTTTCCAGTCATTAATTTCTATCAAGATGGCTCCCGTAGGCAACTGGGATGCCATGCCTCCTTCCTATACTATTAATCATAGCCCCAACTCTGTTTCCTTCGGTATGCAAAGGGATGGTAATCACAAATGGGTACATTTGAGGGTTGTACCAACATTGCAAATCTAACCAGTGAGGACAGATCTTTGTATGAATCTTTGATCTCACGCTGTGCAGAGAGCACATTCTTTGGAAGTGATACTAAACAATTGCAACAATAAATGGCTGGACTTCCATGAGAACAAGGCTCGCGCGGAACTGGAAGAGGGTGGCATTGTCTTGGGCTCTCTCCACGAAGTTCTGGGAAGGGGGAGCTGATGTTACAAAGGGAGGATTTTTTGGCCTTTGAAAAAGATGGCGTCTGATCTAATACAAAATGGTGTCCGTTGTCGAAGCTGTGAGCTGCATTACTCATATAAGTTTATATGTTATATTCTACGGAGAAGTGCCATGAGGCTGGGTGTCTCTCCCCCCTTGACCTACATGTGCTCTATTTACTGAAATGAAGATTAGGCGGGTGGTATAGGACCATCTCCTTTCCAACATTCCCCCCTTTTGTTACTCCTAAAGTAACAAATACCGTCCAAAGAATTTCTACATGCCTCAGCCCATTTCACTGCCTCGTCCCATGCGGGGGTACCTTTAATGGGCACCCATGCTCTACACACACTTCTCAAACTCTGCCCACATCGTGCATATTCTTCAGGAGTACAGGTCATATAAATACATCCCCATCCCCATCTAGGTCAACCCACACCTCCCTGTAATTCTCAAGAACTTGGGGCTGTTTGATAGTGGTATGTTGGTAATTGTCTACCTCATCCCCTGTGTGGTATATTGCCACCATGCAGTGTTTGGGTTCATCAGTCTCACCAGTTTGCATCTGGGCTTTCCTAGTACCATGAGGCATTTTCTTTAACATCCTATTACTGATTGTCACCATCATCATCACACTATTCGGCACTACTTTTGTGCAGCATCGGAGGCTTAACTGGCACACACAGAAGATTAGCAGGAAGAACACAATGATGGGTATCAGCATCTTCATGATTGTTCCAAGCCGTGAGGGTACCGAGCTGAATGCCATATTGAACCAGTCACTTTTTTGCAGTCCTCTTTCTTTTCTCATCTTTACACCAAGTCCATGCACTGCTGTGATCATGTGTGATAGTGTCCCGTTTTCAGCATCTGAAGAAGGTACAAATGTGCAACATGAACTTCCGATTTTCTTGCACACACCACCTTCCATTGCACTGAGGCGATCTAACATATAACGATTCTGTATCATCATGAGTCAAACTGCCCGTAGTTCCACTTTGGTGACGTTAAATACCTCCTCAGTGTCGTTTGCCAGCTGAATCAACTTGCACCACACTATCTGCAATCATTTGGTATTTGCTTTTGCTTGAATACTGGGCAAAAGTGATGCGAAAAATGCTGAATTGAAAAGTTTGTATCCGTCGGGGATATGTGCAAGGAGGTCAGAGGACTCTTGAGACAGGAAGTTAGAGGCAAGCTTTCGCCGGAACAGGTGATCTCTTTGCTCCACTTTGGGAAATATGCAAAAGATGGAGGGTTGCGCTGCTGTTGGCCGTGGTGCCCCTTGCAAACCTAGAGGCACCTCTCCCTCCTTCATGTGTGCTTCATGTATCACCAGCAGTGCAGAGTGCAGTGTTGCAAGCGTACAATAGCCCCTCCATCATGGTGGGAGGTGCAAGTATGCCTGTTTGCCACATACCCAGTAATAGTCCATTAATACAGCAGTCTCTTTCTGAAGATCAGGGATGACAAGGGTTCTGTTACAGCGTGTATTAGAACCCATGGACACCTTTCCTTCCCCACAGAAACAAAGTTCACAATTTTCTACTTGCTGGACCTTCATCAGTTTCTCGGGGTCTATGACCCATGTCAGCTTGGTGAAATGCTCTGCCCATAGTTGTGCACACATCTTGTTCATCCATTCTAGTCTTTCGTCTGACAGGCCATGCAGTCCTTCAGCATTGCACATGTATGTTGAGTCCTGCCATTTGTTTTCCACAAAGCTTGTTCCCTTGATTGTCAGGATTGGTTCTTTGAAGCATTTTGCACCTTTCGATCCCTCCTTGAAAAGCTTTTCATCTGGCAGTAGGAGCTTCATTCATACTGTGTGTGCCTGAAAGGAGTTCTTTATCCTACATAGTGCAAGATGAATGACACATTGGGCTTCTACTAAGGGAACTTCTTGAGGCACTAAAGTCTTGGGTTTGGGTATACTAGAAGCATGCAGTATTAAGGAACACATGTAGCAGCTGCCATTGGTCGTTCATTTTCCTGTGGCACTCATATCAGAATGCTAACTGTTAGACTGCCCAGGATGACAGAGGTCCTCTACTTTATCTAGTCCTAACCCATGGTAGGCATCATATTCGTGTTGACGTGCCTATCTTTTTTTCCTTTTATTATGTAAGAGAGATTGCATTGTCCCTATTGATCTTTTACACCGTCTATCAGTAGTGCATAGCAATCCTTGTACATTTGCGGGTTGCTGACTGTACATTGGGAAAATACCAGTATCTATTTTCCGATTAGTGTCTTTGGTTTCTTGTCGGTACACCATAGTGGCGGAGGAGGGAATTAATCTCATATTGCAAACAGGAGTGTGGAACACATTGTATATCTTATCAAGCATTGGGGTGGATACTATGTTAGATTGTGAGGTAACTTGTGAAACAGTAAACATGGTGGGGGGTGGTGGTAGCTTCACATTTAATGCAATCCATGTGCTTTCAGTTCCGTTATCCCAAATAATACAATTTATGGTGTCCCTTTGGTCACATTTTTATGCAGACTCATCAAATTTAAGGACATATTGCTGCCTCCCTTCCATATCACCCACCCACTGCCTTGACGAAGACTAGGAGGGTGGGATAGGACCATATTCTTCCCAACAGAATAAATGCCATCTAAATTCCTCATAGTTTCCCAAAGACAACCAATTGAGTTTCTCCCATCTTCTAAAGTGATATGAAATCTCTCTGACTTTTTCGTGTATATGATTCAACAGAATTCGTTTTGTGTCTCTAGCAACTGTAATTTCTAATTTTATTCAAGGACAGTGAATTGGGAGGAACTCTCTCTTTGGCAGTACAGCTTAGTTTTGGTCACTTTGCAAATGTTTAGCACATATCAAATACATTAATGGAGGTTATTTCAGCATCACAATGTGGGACTAGCAAATTATCAGCATAGAGCAATATTTTTGATATGCAGTTACCCACTTCAAAACACTTAATTTCTTAGTAATATCTAATTGAAAATGCAATGTGTTATATCAATATATTAACACAAAGAATATACATAGTAAGGGGTAAGCCTGCCCTTCAATGTGCCAAATATGCACATATTTTGGGATAGTACCATTAATTGACAATTATGCACATTAGGCACTATAAAAGGCCCGAAACATATTTTACAAAAAGGCACCAAAAACAACATATTTTTGAAACATTGCGCAAATGCAACTATTGTAGCTGACTGGAGGCTTGCTCCACAAGTATACTACTACTACCATGATCACAAAGTGGTTCTAATAAATATATACAATATATGTGCTAATTGCTTTATATGATCACTAGCGGAAAAGCCTGTGTATTCGGCTAATGTACATAAAGGTTGACATTTTCAGAGTGTAAATATATTATGTGGTGTATTTTAAAGTATTGTATGTAAAAAAAATGTAAAGGATCTTGCTCTTTTTATTTGAAGGAATAGTAACCTGGAACACAATGTCACAGAATCCTCATTGTCTTGGATTCCACGTACAGGTTTTGGACTCAAAATATAATGTTGAGGGATGTTAGAGTAATACAATTCACATGCAGCATGATTTGAAGTAGACATGAGATCATAGCTCTTGTTTCAGACATACAAGTAAGTGCAACACTTTTTTTTATTTTGAAATGCAGCTATGATTTTAAACTTTGCAAACCAGCATGATACAACAGCAGTAGAATCGACAATGAAAATCTATAAAGCATAGACATGGAAAGCGTCTTTCTATGGTGCTGACTTTTGAGCCCATACTCAAGTATATCCTCTAATTCGTAGTGAAAATACATTTCTCAAAAAGGTTATTGTTGTCTTCCTTAAATATAACTGCCACTTAGAGTTAGACAGGTCCCCAATAGACACATGGTGCTTTTCAAACCAATACCATACTGAACCAATCATTGGAAATCACGAGATCTCGCAGTTTACAAAGAAGCATTAAACACCATTGGACAAAATGTAATTGTGAAGAGGCAGTCCGGGTCTTCCGTGGCTGAAATAAGTAAGAGGAGCAGCAAGAACCGCTGGTATGCCACCTTTTTGGAATGACCCAACGTTTATTGTTTAAGAGACGTACACATCCCGTTATTTCGACGGATTAATCTACATTGATCCTGACAGCATTTATTTTACAAATACCTAGAGGTAAAAGTGAATTATGGCTTTGAGCAGTATTTGAATTGGATTCAAATTCTCCCGGCAGAAGGCCTTCTTTAAAAACTTTGCTTAGGCATCCTACCAGGAGGCACACTTAACATGAAGTAGAATATGGAGTGTTCAAAGCCATGCCCAACTTGCAAACCTTATATTGAAACAGCACATTTTTTATTCCTGTGCCTCTCTTACAATTGTTAATTTGATTTGATTTATTTTTTATAGAGAGCTAAACTCGCCCATAGGTCTCAAAGCGCTTCGCAAACAACAACAATAATTAAAATCTGGCCAAGCAAAACTGATAATACATGAAAACAGAAGTACAACAAGAAGTCCTTCAAAAAGAAATAACAAACTAAAACCAGGACCAAGATTCATAGCAGTCAATATTGCATTCCGGACATTCATATATCTATATACATATATATATTTTTTTATTCCATTTTTAGAGCGCACGAAAACCCGCAGGCGAACAGGTGCTGTGAGATTAGAGGGGGGGTTACTGATACCTACACGTCAGGTTTGCAAAAGTCTGATCAGTTCAGTCAAACATGTTTTGAGTCTTTTACTGAAGTTCGTCGGAGCTTAATCTCGTCAGATATTAAAATGACAAAACAAATCATAAATAAAAAGGCCACACTTCATATTAATAGTCCAGCTTACGACCAACTATCAGGCTAAACAGGCCATGTGGGATATCTTTGCAGATGCTCAAGAAAAAGTGAAGGCTGCAAAACCCCAAACCCCAAACCCACAAATACACAGTCCCTGCTTTTTTGATAGCACCATTTATCTATCTCAAATCTCCAAAGAACGTTAATGTTGGAGGTTCTGACAAACCCATGCTCAGTCTTCTAGCATTACCATCCCAGTACTCTGATATCCACAAAAGAAATGTCAAACATTATCTAAAAAACTATGGCATAGAATATTAGAAATCTGCTTGTCTTCTTTGCAGATCCTTCGGTTACCATGATGCGCAATTTGCTTTTTTCATTCCTTTTGTTCAAGTGATAACGTAAGAGTCACCTCATTAAGAGGTAAGAGGTGCGTCCCTTGTATTTGTATAGTCTATATACAAACTACCAAGCTGATTTCTTTGGAAGAATCTGCTCATTTGTTTCACTACTCTATCACAAGAGATGTTGAGGGCCCATACGCCTATAGCAATAGAATCACACTGTCGAGAGAGTGCATTATTTATCCACTTTTTAAGCATTATGCATGTTTACAATTCATGAATTCGTCAATAATCAGGGCATACATACGTGATAGATAATGGAATTAACAGATTTCCAAATGCCTTTTTTCACCAGACTGTATGGATATTCCTAAATCACACAGCTCCACAATGTGCATCGGGGATGTGACCTAATTTAGGATTGTACAATTGTTAAAAATATTCTTGTTTTCATTTTGTATCAATTTTGTAATGTTTTAGCTTATTATGTAATTATGATATTGATCTTTTATATATATATATATTGTATTTTGCTTTGTTGACACACGTGGAGGTAAAGCTATTAAACATCTGATTATAATTGTGTAAGATGTCACTAATGAATAAGAGACAATTACCTCGATTGCAGCGGAAATGGTCACTGGGGTTCAGTCAACACGGCCCCCCTAACCTTTTGGCGATAGTAACTGCAACACAGGGAGAACGTGCTCAAATGATGCCACCACGAATACCTTCTTATACTCCTCTGAGTCTTCCTGATTGCTAGACAAAGACCTTTATTACATGTATCCCTCCCTCTGGTAGGTAAACAGGGAATGGCAAATACCATGTTTGTATTAATTAGCCTAGAATTGCTAATATTGCATGACGGATAAACAACCAACCCACAAAGAAGACATTTATTGGGTAGGATTTGATTTTAAGGTTTATCTTCAAATCCCAGACCACACTTCAGCAAAGAAATCCTGGCTTTACTGGCAATGGAACAGTATATGCGCACCTGAGACATGGCTTGCCGAGCAAGACCTACCCTTCTGAGTATATGCCGAGATAATTCTGGTTGCCCTACTTGTGGTACATAGTACACTGTGATATAAAACATATATAGACTGAGTAATATTAGCAGAACAGTGGGAAAAAAAGTTCCAGCCAAATACACCTCCTATTCTCATCATCCCTTGGAATTTCTAATGTATTATTCTGAACTGACATCATAAAATGAGCACTTTGAGGATCCCTGAGTGCATTCAAGATCACTGCATGGAGGACAGGGGTTCCTTGTTTTGTATGTAATGGAGGATCTCACTGCTAGGGCTATGCCAAGTATTACACATGCCACTAAAATCCTAAACGGATCTGTTTGATAACAGCTGATTTGCGTATTAAGTGCCACAATCCTACCACCTCTTCCAGAAAACTGACTTCCCAGCCACCTTATTTTTCTATTGAAGCATAGATTTGTTGAACAGGGTGATGCGGATGATAGATATAGCAGTTGCAGAAAAAAGCTGTCTCTATCTGTAGAGCACAGGAAATCCACCAGATTGTGGGCATTTCTCCTCGAATGGGAGCACCAGCAGTGAGAACTAATGGAAAATAGCAGCCACAACGTGCCCTGCTGTTGATTACATTTATAGAACCACACATATATCTGACTCAGGCTAACGCGCAAGGCTAACCAAAATAAAATCAGGACATTTGATACAAATCACGATTTTATATAGTTTTAGATTGTTAAGAGTGAGACAGGGTCTTCTCCCTTCCCACTGAAAGAAACATATAAATAAATAATGCATACATATTAATACAGGCGAATTACTGAAAAAAGTGCTTTGAAATTTGAGCAGGCAACCTATTAAGTGCATACAGGAGCAATAGTGAAACCATCATCTTCGCCATCTCTAGTCTCCCCCAGCATGTTATTGCTAAGGATGACCAGTTGTTCAATAAATTATCCATCTTGTATCAAATATCGTCAGTATTGAACCTGTTTTATATTGTACGAATGGGACAATTATAATTTCTAAATATTTGAATTTCCTTGGACGCCAAACCACAATAGATTGTGAAAAATCACACCTGTTAGAAAGGGTGCAAAACCATGTTTTTTTAATTAATGTAACTTGTCTCCAAATATGAAAAAAATGCAGATGGTTAGGTGCATAAACAGGGTAGACATATTTGTGAATTGCTAATGTAAACCAACATGTTTTCTCCATATGCTGGTACTTTAAGTACTTTGCTACCAAAGGAAATCTCTTCTATCCCAGAGCAGTTTCTGATCTTGTGAAGGAGGGGTTTTAAGGGAAAGACAAATACGAGTGATGAGAGGGAACAACCCAGCCTCATCTTTTTTCTATGTGGAAAGTAATGTGAGAACACACCATTGGCAAACATGATACCTATTAAGGGACAATAAAGCAAGATAGCAAACTTAGTAAGCTTTGGGCTTGGAACATCACATTGCAAATCCCTCTCAAGATGCTTCCTGCCCACTTTATGGAAGGCTAGCTTGACATCAAGCAACATTTACAACCATTATTCGGATGTACAATTGGCCTTTGCAAGTATTAAGCAAAGGTGGTGGGTGTTTGCCAGGGAATCCCTCTCGTTAAACCAGCATGGTCTGAACGAATGTGTTCCTACCTCTGCTTTAGAATGTTTGCATACATTTTGTATTCCTTGTTTATGATAGTAATGGGTCAGTTTGTTTACATAAGGTGGGGGTTCCTACTAGGTATGGGAAAGACCATGATCATAGATAACCTCCAAGAATGTCAAGCCTTTGTGGCCTTCCTCATGGAGTTGGATAAATAAGGTAATTTTTTTATGGCAAGTTGGTTGGCCATGGATTCAAAGAGGTTCATGTATAGTTCATCTAGACAGAGTGCTTTGACCTTGCTCAATAGCTTAGTTACACATTTTAGATCTCCTTCACTTAGGTTTAGTTCTCCAGTGCTACTAATCTATTTTCATGAATGTTTGGTCAGTTGACACCTAAAGCTCATCCAGGACCCATCTCCCATTCCTATCTATTTTAGATTTGCTAATTTCAAAATATAGTCCCTGTTGTACCACAATGGTCGCACCACACTTGTTTGCGTCTGTAGGGAAGCCTACACCTCTGAAACACAGTATATCCTAAACTTCATTGACTACTTAGCATTTAGATTGGATTGCCAGGGTGGCAACACAAAATATTTCATTGTATGCACAAAGGTGATTATATTATGGTTAGTGGGGTTCGTAGAACCCTCCTTTAGATTCCCGAAAAATACCTTAATAGGCATGCAAACATTTACATTGTTATGTATTTGTGTGTATGTATTGAATATTTGTATGGCAACTATACAGCAAAAAGTGTTTCCAGGCGTTACAAGACAATGAGAGGGGGGGTGCAGAGGAGAAAATAACAATAATGGTCCTAATAGGCCTTATAACATTTGCGTTGTGCAAGTACAGTAAAAGAAGTGCAAGTGGAGGGGGCAGGTCAGGGAGGTCGGGTGGGGCAACGGAGGGGAGAAGAGGGGGAAGTGCAGGAGGGAGGGGGCTTTAGGGACTGGGCAAGTGCTAGGGGGAGACCAGGAGGGTAAGTGCCTGGGGAGCCAGGGGTAGAAGTGAGTAGTGCAAGGAAAGGGGTGAAACCAAACTAGGTGACTGGTTACAATCACACAGGGTTCTTCCTTATAGCATCTTCTAGAGATCTGAAACGAGTAGGTATGTGCATGTTTCCACAATCTAGAGAAGAGGGTGGGGAAAGAAGCGGGTGAAACTGACTTTGATATTTTGCTGTAAAATTTTATCCTGATTTTGTGGTCTGAAGACTGGGTAAATAGAGATCAAGGTGTTACTTTTCAATGTAGTAAATCTTTAGAGCTCTCTGACGACTTGGACTTGACTAGATTGAATATGTCTAAACATTACCAGTAATATTGTAATTTGAAGCCAATTGCATTCATCCATTTTGGGCACAGAGCTAAAAATAGAGTGCTTGGATGTGGCCTTAGAATAGTCGAATGGTGTACCTGAAGTGCTGGACTATATAAAAACAGAATAAGAAGGTACCTTTGAATACTACCACGAACATAGAGGTGAACATCAATATTCCAATCGACCACTGTCCACCAAGCCTGCCACCTCCATTCCCCTGTGGCTTTGTCACCATAGTAATGCCCTTAAGTCACGTGGCCGTGCACATGCAGTCATTTTGGCTAAGCTCTCAAGCACCATCTATCACAATGGGACTCATATTACCTCATTACAAGTATGGCGGTAAGGCAACAACGGTGCTGGTAGTGCTACCGGCACCGTTGCTGCCGTACCACCATACTACGAGGTCTGCTCGCGGGTGCCCTTGCAGCCACCAGGTCTGGTGCTACCACCTTCCCCATTCCCGTTGAGCCCTATGGGGTCAATGGGGTCAACCAATACCAGACTACCTTAAATCCATAAAACAGCAAGAGTCTCTGGCAAGGTACCAAGAAACAAGGTACCAGAAAGAAGGGGACAACACAAAGCACAACAGGTCTGGAAAGCCTTACATCCAATCCAAAAATAGATCCAGCATAATAAAAACCGTTCTGGAAAAGGGGAAACAACAACACATTAATGTTCCAAATGCTTCAGAAACTACACAGATGGATGAAAATAAACAAGACAACCAAAACAACAATTGTCCAGGAGATCAACCCAAAGATGTACATTTTGTAGTAGTTTCAACCCTGATGACAATAATTGCATCATTTATGAAACTCTACGAACAGATGGAGGACTAGCTAAAAGATCAAACCACGGTCCTTGCCATGCTACACTCCAAGATGGTCTTTGTGGAAGGTTTGGTTTCATGCATACTGTCAGTAGCGCTCTTGCCCTCGTAGTGTAGCCGAGGAGTTCTTCTCGCCAATCTACCGAACTAGTCAGTACAATCAACAAACAGAACAGTTGATTGGCGGAAAGATGGAATGTCAACGGAGAATCCAGAACCCGATGGAACAGGATACTGGAACGGGATGTCTTCTCCAGGTGTACAGGCAAGACCCCCAGACAACTGCACTACGAGCAAATATCACATAGATGCGATGTATGCAAAATAAACGCAGAAATCAGAATAGAATCCACCACTAACCTGTGTAGTTCTTCAGAATCTCCGATTCTCCGAAGATTCCCAAGGAAGGAATAAGAAGGAAGGTAGAGGCCAACCCAAGATCCAGAAATGAAGGCAAAGCAAGAAGCAGGAGAAAATCCACGCTGACTGTCCAAAGAGCGAACCTAACCCGACGGCACGAGGACGCCTAAAAGGTACAACAAGGCAGTCTCTAGTCCGTGTACCCAAGGTGACGAGTTCCAATGTAGGTGGACAATCCTAGCAGGGTAGGACCGTGGACGATCCGAGGTCGAAGAGCAGGGCTGGCAGCAAAAGTACAAAGGAGTATCCAAAGCAGGTCCGTGGGCGATCCGAGGTCGAAGTGCGGGGCTGGCAGCAAAAGTACAAAGGAGTATCCAAAGCAGGTCCGTGGGCGATCCGAGGTCGAAGTGCAGGAAGACAGGGCAAGGGGGGACGAGATACTGGATTACAAGAGAAATCAAGCCGCTAGAATACACGATTCAGAAGCACCGGCAAAACGAAGAGGCGTGGCTTATATAACAGTCACATGATCACTAAACGTAAACTTAACGTGTAGAGGGAAAAGTGACAGACGTGAGAGGACGCATCGTCTCCATGCCAACTTCCAAGATCCCGGCAGACGAGATCTTAAAGGGACCGTAACCACCGTTCGTTGACGAATACGAGAGCCACAAGTAGTAGTTCTCGTGGAAGCCGGATAACTACGGCGTCCCAACACAGATGATCTCTGCCGATACTTGACAGTTTCCTTCCCCAAAGAGGCCCCCACACGCCGAGATCTCCAAAAACGGGACAACAAAACCGGGGCATGTACGTTTTCGCATGGTTCCCAGGTGCGATCCTCCGGACCATAACCCTTCCAGTCAACATAGTAGAGTCTTTTACCGTTCCGAACCTTGGTGTCCAAGATGGCTGACACTTCATATTCCACAGCACCTTGAACCCTGAGAGGCGGAGGGTGGGAGGGAAGACGGGTATCAGGACGGCACGGTTTGATCAAAGACACGTGGAATACTGGGTGTATTTTCCACGACTGGGGAAGAACCAGACGCACCACTGCCGGGTTGATGACATGCGATATAACATATGGCCCAACAAAACGTGGGAGCAACTTCCTCTGACCAGGCAGGCGCAAATTGCGAGTAGACAACCAGACGCTCATGCCTGGGAGATACACCGGAGCAGGGGTACGATGCCGGTCTGCATATAACTTGGTCCTGTTCTGAGCCTCCAACAATTGTCTCATAACCTGGACATGGGTGCCGGAAATGTCCCTAACACAGGCAAGGGCAGCAGGATTGTGAGCCGGCAGGTCAGGTGCGAGAGGCAAGGAACGCGGATGCTGCCCATACAGGGCAAAGAAAGGAGAAACCTGTGTAGCAGTGTGGAGCGAATTATTGTATGCAAATTCGGCCATAGACAGTACCGAAAGCCAATCGTCCTGACGCTGAAAGATGAGACACCTTATGTATTGTTCCATAGTGGCATTCAGACGTTCGGTCTGGCCATCCGTCTGCGGATGATAAGCACTCGAAAATCGAGCTTCGATACCTAATGCAGCCGACAAAGCTCTCCAAAAGCGTGAAGTAAACTGAGGACCGCGGTCGGAGATGATTATAGAAGGAAGACCAAACAACCTAAATACGTTCCGCAGAAAAAGATCCACCAGTTTAGGAGCAGTAGGGATCCCTTGACAAGGTACGAATAGTGCCATTTTGGTGAAATAGTCGATGACCACCCAAATAGTATCAAAACCGTCCACCGGAGGTAGTTCCACAACGAAATCCATGGAAATGGAGGACCAAGGATGATCTGGAAGAGGCATGGGTTGGAGCAAACCCACGGGTTTGCCATGTGATGTCTTACACTGAGCGCAAACCGAGCAAGTGTTTATGTACTCTGTAACATCCTGTAATAAAGACGGCCACCAACACCATCTTTTCATTAGATCAACCGTCTTCCTAATTCCGGGATGAGCAGCCAGAGAGGAGTCATGACACCATTGTATAGCAGTACGTCGCGTCTCTGCAGTAGGCAGGAATAACTTACCCTGGTAATAGGGCAAGGAATTTATGTTCTCCAGCTTGTATTTGGTTACTTCTGACGGATCGTTTCGAAGCCATTCCTGTATAAAGGACTTAAGTGATGGACGTAAAGAGCAACCACAAACCACCTGAGTGGGTAACAGAGGTACACCAGTGGCGTGAGAGGATTTGGCGGGTCCATGTAGACGAGAGAGAGCATCCGCTTTAGAATTCTGAGAACCAGGACGATAGGAAATAGTGAAATCAAACATTGAAAAGAATTCATGCCAACGGGCATGTCGTGCAGTGGTGCATTTCACTGACTGCAGGGCCAAGAGATTCCTATGATCCGTGAACACCTGAACAGGTACTTGAGAACCCAGCAAATGATGCCTCCAAACCAAGAACGCGTCCCTGATAGCCAACAGTTCGCGCTCCGTGATAGTATAGTTCCTTTCATAAGGTGTTAACTTTCTGGAATGAAAGGCTACTGGATGTAAACCCGCATCGTCTGGGCAAGGTTGGGACAGGATAGCCCCCAAGGCCACATCCGAAGCATCAGCCTCGACAATGAATGGTTGGGTTGGGTCCGGATGCTGGAGCACAGGTGCCGAGGTGAAGGCGGACTTCAGAGAGTCAAACGCCTGTTGAGCCTCCCCATCCCAACGGAAAGATCTCTTGGAGCTAGTCAGAGCCGTGATGGGACAGACAATGGTTGAAAAGTCTTGAACGAAACGTCGATAAAAGTTCACAAAACCCAAAAAGGATTGCAGCGCCTTCAGATTGTTGGGAACCGGCCAATCCAGAATAGCAGAGACTTTAGATCTGCTCATCTTGACTCCCTTGTTGGTGATGTTAAAGCCAAGAAACTCGACCTCTTGTACATGGAAGAGACACTTTTCTAGTTTGGCATATAAATGGTTGTCCCGCAAACGTTGTAAGACTCTACTGACCTGAACAACATGGGTTTCATGGTTGGGGGAGTAAATCAAAATGTCGTCTAGATAAACGATCAGAAATTGATCCAACATATCATGAAAGACTTCGTTTATGAAGAACTGGAAAGTGGCGGGGGCGTTACTCAGGCCGAAAGGCATTACAGTGTATTCGTATAGACCGTATTTGGTTTTGAAGGCGGTCTTCCATTCATCCCCTTCTCGTATGCGTACAAGGTTGTACGCCCCACGTAAGTCTAACTTGGAGAAGACCTTGGCTGAGCCGAGCTGATCAAGCAAGACTGATATCAGAGGAATCGGGTATTGGTTTCTGACCGTAACCGCATTCAAGGCCCGGTAGTCGATACAGGGGCGAAGGTCCCCCTCCTTCTTTGGAACAAAAAACAGAGGGGAAGCTGCCGGAGAACGCGAATGCCGAATGAAGCCGGATTTTAAGGATTTATCGATGTATTCCTTAAGGATGACATCCTCCTTGGGTGTTAATGAATAAATCCTGCCAGATGGTATCTTGGCCCCAGGAATCAATTCTATAGGACAATCAAAAGGCCTGTGGGGTGGAAGGATTTCTGCCCCACCTGCGTCAAAGACATCTCGATATTCCCGATACTCTGAGGGCAATTGAGTGTTAAGAACCGCTCCTATCGTAGAGGCGGCATCCATGAGAGCATGGCTTGGGCTGGGGGTTTTCTGAACTGATGTCAAACAGAACTGATCACAATGTTCTGAGAGGAAGTTCACTTCCCCCGACTGCCAATCCACCACGGGGTTGTGTAGTCTCAACCAAGGAAGTCCCAGGATGACTTTAAGCTGTGGGGCGGCAATCAGGTCAAAGGTGATCTCTTCAGAATGCCCACATTCCGTCCTCATGACCAACGTAGCAGTACGTTCAGTCACTAGACCAGAAACCAGGGTTGAGCCATCGACCGCATTCACGACCTCGGGGCAATCTTTGGAAATGATCTGTATACCCATCTCTCGAGCATAATCACCATCGATATAGTTCCCCGTAGCACCTGAATCCAAGACAACTGGAATCACCCGTCTACCGAGGGAGGTGGAATAGAGAGTGACGGATAAACAATAAGGTGTAGACATGAGGGGGTTGCTGGAAGAACCACCCGGCAACTGAACCCCTTCTATTGCCGGGCTTTCGCGTTTCCCTGTTTCTTAGTAGGTTTCTTAGTACATGATCGTAGTAAATGATCTGATGACCCACAATAGAAACAAAGGCCGTTCTTTCTTCTGTGTTCTCTGGTTTCTGCTGACAACGGTCCCCGCAATGCTCCGATTTGCATGGGTTCTGAGGACCCGGTGGCAGGACTTGACGTAGCGGTCGTAAGAGGAGGAAGCGGTCGCCGTTCCCCCCTTCTCTCTGCTTGCCTAGAGTCAATTTGAAGTACCAAATCAACCAACTCAGAGAATGCTGTAGGGATTACCGGTACCGTAGATAGAGTATCTTTAAGGGAGTCAGACAACCCTTTGTAAAATAAGGAGGCCTTCTTCTCCTGTGGCCAGTTAGTTTGGGCAACCAATTGATTAAACTTGGCTAAGTAAGCCAAAAGGGTAGAAGTTCCCTGCTGTAAGGCCAATAACTGTAAGTCGGTGGCTTGCGTAGCATAGCGTGTATCAAAAACCCGACTCATAGCCTCAATCAAGGCGTCACAATCGTACAAGAGGTGACTGCCCTCTTCCAATAGTGGATTGGCCCATGCCGCCGCCGTACCACCCAAGTGTGACAAAAGGAAGGCTGCTTTAGTGGTTGGATCCGGAAACTGTGCTGGCCTACATAGGAAATGCAACCTACACTGGTTAAGGAAGGTTCGATAGGTCTTAGGGTCACCTAGAAACCGCTCTGGTGGAGCCAAGGGAAACTGAGCAGTCATGTACACTGGCCCCGTATCAGAACGGGCGCGAGATAGCCCAGAACCCGAGGCCACAGTGGGTGAAGGCGCTCCAGCACCAGTGGGCTGAAAACCAACCTGTAGCTCATCAATGCGCCTTTCGGTGGCAGCATGGGCATGAGCCATTTCACTGCGTAAATCCGCCACCAATTGCATTATGGCCGACAAAGACTCGTTGGCATCCATTTATATAGAAGGCTTCTGAATATGTCAGTAGCGCTCTTGCCCTCGTAGTGTAGCCGAGGAGTTCTTCTCGCCAATCTACCGAACTAGTCAGTACAATCAACAAACAGAACAGTTGATTGGCGGAAAGATGGAATGTCAACGAAGAATCCAGAACCCGATGGAACAGGATACTGGAACGGGATGTCTTCTCCAGGTGTACAGGCAAGACCCCCAGACAACTGCACTACGAGCAAATATCACATAGATGCGATGTATGCAAAATAAACGCAGAAATCAGAATAGAATCCACCACTAACCTGTGTAGTTCTTCAGAATCTCCGATTCTCTGAAGATTCCCAAGGAAGGAATAAGAAGGAAGGTAGAGGCCAACCCAAGATCCAGAAATGAAGGCAAAGCAAGAAGCAGGAGAAAATCCACGCTGACTCTCCAAAGAGCGAACCTAACCCGACGGCACGAGGATGCCTAAAAGGTACAACAAGGCAGTCTCTAGTCCGTGTACCCAAGGTGACGAGTTCCAATGTAGGTGGACAATCCTAGCAGGGTAGGACCGTGGACGATCCGAGGTCGAAGAGCAGGGCTGGCAGCAAAAGTACAAAGGAGTATCCAAAGCAGGTCCGTGGGCGATCCGAGGTCGAAGTGCGGGGCTGGCAGCAAAAGTACAAAGGAGTATCCAAAGCAGGTCCGTGGGCGATCCGAGGTCGAAGTGCAGGAAGACAGGGCAAGGGGGGACGAGATACTGGATTACAAGAGAAATCAAGCCGCTAGAATACACGATTCAGAAGCGCCGGCAAAACGAAGAGGCGTGGCTTATATAACAGTCACATGATCACTAAACGTAAACTTAACGTGTAGAGGGAAAAGTGACAGACGTGAGAGGACGCCATCGTCTCCATGCCAACTTCCAAGATCCCGGCAGACGAGATCTTAAAGGGACCGTAACCACCGTTCGTTGACGAATACGAGAGCCACAAGTAGTAGTTCTCGTGGAAGCCGGATAACTACGGCGTCCCAACACAGATGATCTCTGCCGATACTTGACACATACAAAATTACTTAGACACCAGTATGTCTAAAGTATCCTCTCTATAACATACGGTTTTAGACTCAATTATCGAAGAAAAGCAGACCCACAGACTATCTAGAACCTTTGAGGCGAGTGAATTTAAGCAACCCACTAAATCTTCACAGCCTCAACAACTGTGGTGTCACAAATAGATCTAAAGAGCAAACTCTGAATATTGAGAATGTAGAGGAATTAAAGACAATTGATGAAAGGGGATCATTGGGGCCCCCATACCAGCATGAAGTGATCATGACTAAAAGAAATCTAAACCAGGCGAATCTCGGCCAATAATTGAAAAGGAAGGAAGACTGGGGAAACCCGCAGAAATTACGGGCAAACAGGAAAATCGAGCACTAAAACAAAAAATGCAGAGGCAACAGATGGCGAGTTGCAGTCCTTACCCGGTCCGAGAGTAACTTCTGACCTGCAACTAAAGGAACCATCAAAAAAGATGTGTGAGATATTCCAAAAAACAAATATGAGTACTACAAATACATCAATTGACCTACCAGAATGGGAGAAGGATAAAAAGACAACAAACAAATGCAATGGGCCGAGGTAATTCAAAATATAAAATAAAAAAGAACAACCCCTGCAAATGACTGCAAAATCGAACAGCAGTAAGAACTTCATTGAACACATTACTCTGCCAAAGGCAAACTGCCTACAGTCAACCCAGACAAAAATACTGATAACAACAAATATGATGAACCAAGGAAAAGAGGCGACTGGAATGCCTATGGCAGCTGGAAAGAGAGTGCAAGACTTGATGAACTTGTCAGTTTATAATACCTATTCAATCTCATCAGGGTCTGATGACAATGATGACAGTAGTGTAGAGGAGGAGCCAAGTACCCCTATCTCAACCATTCCACCCCTTTTACCTGTAAATTGGAAACCAGATTATGTGACATACACAGAGCAGTTGGAATGACAAAGGACAAAGGCCAAAGGCCAAAGGGAACCATTGGGGCAAGGTCCCCATTGAGGAAACCATACCTGCACACAAGGAGATATGATGTTTGTTTAAATGAGATTCCTGAAAAAGCAGAGCAAATAAACGGCGAGGAGGAATGGTAACACCATCAACCATCGCCAGTATATGTCACACAGAGCTGAGCTGACATACATGAAGAGATGCAGAGCCAAATAATGTAGATATTCTATAAGGCATCAAGAAATCACCAAGGATAAGTGACATCTTGGGATGAAGGTGAAGAAACATATGCCACAGATACATATGAAGACATTAAGTTATTTTACATGTGTACAGATGCAAAAGAAACACAAGCAGACACAGTAATCTTAAAGCTAGCTTTACAGTGAATAGATTGCGGCAAGTGCCAATATATACATATATGCATATGGACAAGTAAAGGATGGATGTTTCCACTACGCATTATAGCAGTGCTGGACAGTAGCAGAAAGGCCGCATTTATAGTGTGTCGCAGTTAAAAAGCAAATTGAATTACAAAGTGAATCTCAGCAGACAAGGCTGGATGAGCCAAGAAGCCAAGGTCTTATCAAACTGGAGTAAAATGACATTGGGTAAAAATTGTGTGAAAGAACAGAACTCCTGTTCAGAAGGCATAAACATAACAAGGAAGACGTCAGTGGTCTATTAAAAAATAATATCAAATGTACTAGAGGCACGCTTCCATGGTCTCTAGTCACATGGAAGGATAAAGTTGGACGAACAAGATGGTCAGACCTACGAACGAGGGCAGAACATGCTTTCACTCCCTGAATATCTCAGGGCTAAGAACACTCTCAAGGCCGAGCTTTAAAGCCTAATTGACAGTAGACCACAGAGGTGGTGATGGATTGATATGCTAATTGGTGGGAAGCAATGGTTAAGGCGAGCTCACCAGCACCTGGTGGCCAGCCTGCATGCTGCTAGACATAGATGGAAAAGTACTGAGGGAGGTTAGAGTGCAAACCAATTGTAGAGGTTTGTGTATTTAGGGGTCCTATAGTTGTGTAAACCAATGGGACACTGTGTATTTAGTGACATTCATAGTGGCCATTTTTAGGGGAGGGCTTAGTTGCCCCACCTGATAAGTAACCAATCACTTTCTTTTACTTTTTTAGACTAGTATGGATCATATACTTAGTCATTCACTCAGAGCCAATCACCCATACTCATAGGTTTTTGTAGTTTGCCACGTAGAATGACGTTAGTAAACAACGTCATTGATGATGAGTTTTGTGTATAAGATCTCCGTTTTTACTAAGAATGTTTGAGTAAGAGGATCGAGCGAGTTTGTTAATGTTTGTTATGCTCCCTGTTTTAGATAATTGATATAAAAACAGTCTTCTTTTTGCGAACTACTGAGTCATTTGGTTTATTGATGTATGAATAACAATCTGCATCCCCGTCCATCTGCAGGGAAATTGCTACTCATCTTAAAGGGCTGGGGATACCCAGTTCAGTAGTTTGGGAAATGAAGAGTCCACCTGTGATCCGCCATCTTCGGAAAGTGAACATGAAACACACAAGGTGGAGCCTTTAATGAAAATCGGAGTGATTATCCGTCGACCTTCATAGGAGCAGACGGGAGGATTATGGATAACTCTCGTGAGAATGCTCTGGAGTCTATTCATATAGAGGCCGGGAAGGACAAGCTAGAAGATCAACCCAGATTGAAGCTGGGGACTGTAGTCCAAGAATTTGTGAAGGCTAAAATGCCACATGTCATTAGAGGAGACACTAGCCCAGGAGGAAAGAGTGACAACATTCAAAATAGAGGGCTAAGGACAAATACACTGGAGAACATTAGTGTGGGCAGTGTGCCAACTCATAACAAATCGTCCACTGGACCACTGGACAGTGGGCAAAAAATTAACAGAGAAATAAATCCACCGAACAAATGACGATTATGTAATATCACCATTAAGAATTGTCAAACGTAAAGAACCGACAAGGATACATGAAGAGCAAGAGGAGAGCTCAACAATGGATAATCAGAACCATAACCATAAGGGCAATGTGAGAGATCAGCACCACCAGGAATTAGAAATTGTTTTGGAACAAGTGCTTGTGTCAGATGATGGCCTGATTCTCAACAGGGCAAATGTAATCAGACTGTTCCCCCATTTACCAGCCCTGAGATTACTAGCGACGGAAGACTTGGTCACCGTAGAATTCCCTGTTGATGTTAGAATCGACAGGGTGATCAGTCACTTATCAAGCCATCTCATCAAATTTTTACTACTAGATGAAGCCTGACAACTGAGACCTATGGGCTTTGACATACCGAACTTGACAAAGTGAACCTAAGAATGCGAGAATTAGATAAATGCAAGCCAGAACCACCAAATCGAATGAGAGGGAGGAACCATAAGAAGAGAGACCAGTCACAATCGAGGTTGAGCAGGGAGGCGCCAAGAAAAGGACATGAGGTCATCCCAGCTTCCATGAATAGAGTGGCACCCATAAAGATTAATGAAACAGGATTCGATGAACGTTGGAAGTGGCTAGTTGGATTACTAGCCACAAAACTGAACCAATCATGGACTCAATCACCTCGCAACAACCCACCGCTAACGTTGGCAAGCTGGAATACATGGGGGTTATCCCATCTCTTACTCCGCGAAGATCTATCAATCAGGAAACATGACATCATCTGCTTAAAGGAGACTTGGTTGAGGACCCCACCTATTATAGAGGGCTATAACGTCCACCTGAATCCCGCACTCAAAGGTGCAAAAGGAAGACCGACGTCAGGTCTGCTAATCGCAATCAAGAATTGTTTGGATTTTGAATTTCTTGAATCTACCAACCCAAACAATTTCCTGCAATCTGTGGTTGGTAGGATCTCGATGGCACCAACTAAGGAGTAACATTTTTTCTCAATTACTAACCTATATTGGAACCCCGCAATCAAGTCATTGAACAATTTACCAGAACAGGTTATGGTATGGGTGGACGATCAGAGAGAAAAATGGGGTGACCCGCATTTAATTCTGTGTAGGGATCTGAATGTCTACTGTGAGAATAAAGATGGATATGGCACGGATGATGAGCCGGTCAAAACAGCACAGAGAACACGGGATAAGCAATGGAGAAGTGCGGTTGCATCAAGAAGCATACATATTTTGATAGACAACAACAGAGAAAACTTCTCAGGAGCACCAACTTGGAGAGGGAAAAAAGATAGTTATATCTTTGATTACATCCATCTGTGTATCACAGAATATTGTAAATGATGCCCCCTCAATGACTGTTGAAGAGAAAACCCATAGTGACCACAATCTGTTAAGCATGACGTGGGGACTGTGAACCACCACAAATAACTAAGAGGTACTTGACAGATTTGGAGGTGACTCTGGGACTCAATAGGTTAATAATGAGATCAACCCAATTAAAACATATTGAGAATAGCCTTAAGTCTGCAATAAGGCTAGGATCGGAACCAAGTGTGAGTCATGTAGTTGACTTTACAGGGCTCCTAAATGTCTTTGAAACAAAGAAGGTTGGAAGCAACAAACCAGGATTCACACATCGACATACTTTTAATCAGGCTACAAGAAAATAGAAGAAACTTATGAGATCACAGATCCAGATATTAATGAACAAATCAGTGGTTCAAAGAGCTATCAAAATAAATAAGCTAAAGCAAAAGTATAGAAAATGGCAAAAGCTCAGAAGAAAAACGATCTTACATCAGGATGCAGAACCAATGTTACATAACATCAGATCAAAATATATTGCTGAAATCTGGGTTACGATCAACAACATGGACGCTCCACAGGAGGCAATTGCAGCAAATTCCATCAAATCTGCAAGTTGGCCCTCCCACGGACAAGGTAGATGGAATCAGTTAGACATCTCAACTGAGACAATTGAAGAAGCAATAAAGAAACTGAACAAATCGAGAGCACCAAGCGCATATCAGCTAACGAACACCATTTTAAAGGAAAATCGTACCAAATGGGCTAAGAGCTTGACATACCTATTCGATCAAATAATGGACAAACAGGTGATTCCTGCATCCTGGAAGACCGCAGTGATCAGACCAATTTTTAAAAAGGGGCTGAGATCGAATCCAAGTAGTTATCGCCCCATAGCTCTGCAGGATGTTGTGGGAAAGGTGTTTGCCTCTTTCACTTTGAGAACACTAGGCAAGTGGAGTGCCGAAACCAACCACCGAGATGAGTGGAAAAGCAAATTCATCAAGGGTGTGGAAACCACCTTAAACATACTCCTGATAAACATCTTTAAGGCTCAGGTGGAGCAATCAAAAGGAAAGAACATATGCCTGGGATTCATTGACCTAACCAACGTCTTTGACCCAGTGCAGGGCTCGATTGTGGTCTAAAATGGAGCCGTGGCGGTGTCCAACGATTACTTGAGAAATTATCCAAGACCTGCACTCAGACACTTCTATATGGATAAGGCTGAACAGCTCTGGCTTGCTCTCAAAAGATATAAAACAAATAAATGGGCTAAAACAAGGCTGCCTATTACCACCAGATCTTTTCAACCTGTTTACCTCGGATGTTGCAGATGCATTCATCAGCATCAGATGCTTTCCACCGAACATAGGAGGAAAAAAAATAAGCCGCCTACTTTATGCTGATGACGTAGTCCTGCTGGATCAAACCCCAATAGGACTGCAACGTCAATTGGAGGCCTTGCAGAATTACGTCGACCAGAACGGTTTAAAGATCAAACTGACAAAATCAAGGATTATGGACTTTGGAGAACAAACAGGATGTAAACGTAAAGCAACAAATTGTTGGCAACTAAGAAGACAGAAGATACTACAAGTGTCTTCGTTCATATATCTAGGGGTGTTTCTCAACACGAGCAGAGCAGACACTTCTAGACTAGTCCTCTTGAAATCAAAAGCAAAAAACTTGGCAAGCCAGGATAGACTGTTGTTAAAAAGATACTGTGGCTATTCAGTGAGACCTCTTATTACATTTTACAGAATGAAAGTACTACCAATTCTGACCTATGGGACTGAATGTGTATTCTCTTTCCACACAGAAAATTGGACCCTTATTGAGGGAATATTTTGGAAAAGCGCCCTACCAACGCAGAGGAGTACACCTATGCAAGCACTGCAAATGGAGTTGGGCCTGGCGGCTACGAAAACAGTAGTAGTTTGGAAGGCATTGGCACTCTATCAAAAATGCTTAGAATCACCTGACAAAGGTACTGACTCCCAAAAAAAATAATTCAAAACAGCGAAGGACTTTGACAGATTGGAAACTAATTGTCAGGCTATCCTTGAGAATTTGAGTGAAAGATGACACATCCCGAAGAGAAAATCTAGATAAAATCTAACGGAAATTGTACATACAAGACTGGATTACCACACAAGATGAAAGACAGGGCTTGAAAGCAAATGGGAAACCATTTCCGGAAACAAAAAAAAATAAACACGTTACGTAGGTACCTTGCTCAATTTCCAAATTGGTACTTTAAGGGCAACCTGTTGAGATTTAGACTGAACTTGTTCCCAACAGGTGAGCTACTCAGCCGCCGAAAAAAGACCTTGTTACCAGACTATTGAAGACTATGCAAGGAAGAATCCTCTGTTGAGTCATTAAAGCACTTGGTTCTATTCTGAACAACTGTGGAAGATGAGAGAAACAACCTGATGGAAGATTTCACAAAGAAGCATAACTGGAGAACTAATGAAGACAGGTGGCTAGAACTCCCAAGAGGCAACCACATTTTGCTTTGTTTAGCTTTGGTGAAACTACTGTTATTTTTTTTTTAATTAAGTGAGACCAAAGTATAACTGGAATCAAGAATTTGGCAAACAATGTGAATTTTTTGTTACTTTTGATAACATGTGATTTTATGAATAATTGTGGCTAAAGGTTTGCATATAATTTAAACCAAATTAAGCCTAAAAAGAAAATACAAAAACAAATGCACCATACTCCATGTTTCCACTGCAGCTGCCATGAGACCCATTTCTAGATTTTTAAGCAACAGATTCATTAGCCACCTTCTTGACTTCACAATGTAATTCTATGTCTACTGCAAATCTAAATATTTAACATTGAACAATGGATAATCATGGTAGTTGAGGTTCATGATATGCAAACCCTGTTAAATGGCTACAAAAACGTCTTGTGCAGGGCTCCCTGTGGTATTCTGCATGTGAATTCAGTAGGCTTCTGCTGAGCCCTATGTTTGAATAGATATGTTACTTATTAAGAATATTGTGGGACCTGGGCATTGCGCTAGCCTGTGTGTTACTACAATCGTGGTCTAAAAAATGAACAGTCCTTAAATGAATGGACACACATTTACTCAAATGCAACAGGTGGCCAGTTGAAGGTTGTTTGACTCCTGTTGCGGTTTACGATGCGGTCACTCTCAACGCAGGGAGTTCCTTTCCTGCAAGCAAGGTGGCGCACAATGAGGCACTTTTAATTTCAGGTTAACTTTGGTGAGGCCTCCAACCCATCTTGCACCCAACCCCAACAAATACTCAGTGTCACCAATGGACTAGGAACCAGTCCAGTGTGTAGTAAGAATATGTATTTATGTATGTATTTGTTTATTTAATTCATGTTTGAGAAATAGGATAACATCAGGCACCAATGCTGTGGCAACACCCAATATCACAACAATAACTCTATTCTCCAAACAACACAGATTACATTTTGAAACATACAATAACAGCTTAGAACAGATTTACCTAATGGAAAACATTCACAATACAAAACAGGGTCCACAGGAATGACTTAATTTGAAACAATACTTTTCTCTTAGCAACCCCCACCCTCAAGGCCTCAATTAAATATGAACCCTTTGATTTAAAGGCAATGTGCAGAGAGTGAGAGCACAATGAAAATAATTGTTTTGGCGACTGATTTAAAAAGGCGCTGTTTGTGAAGGGAATTCAATGGGAAAAAAACATTTTGTGCTCCTTACTAGAATACAATGGGAAGAATCGCTTTTCCACTTTTATTTAAAATGCAAGGTTGGGAAAAAGGCACTTGAATGGAAATCGTTTTTCGACACACATGAAAATAAAAGGCAGGACGTGGTAATTTGGGGTCAGAGAATAATGAAAACAAAAGGGACAATTTGTTTTGTAGCACACATACAGATAAGATGCAATGCTTTGTAATTCTGGTTTGAAATGAATGGGGAATATAATTTTGTAACACATATATAGATGAGATGAAATACTTTGTAATTCCGGTTTAAAATTAATGGGGAATTTCGTTTTGCAACACATATACAGAGGAGATGCAGTACTTTGCCATTCTGATTCAAAATACATGGGAAATTTTGTTTTTGCACCCTTCACACTGACTTGAAAGGTGGTGTTTTGCGGATTGATTCTTTTTGGGATTATGCACCCACCCCCTTTCTAGGTGGAAGTCAAGGATTTCCGAAACAGTGAAAATGGGCTATACTGGCTCTAACACACTGGGCATGAGCTTTGTTAGTTTTGAATGCTAACAACCCTCATCCTGTGATTTTTTTTATGTGGAATTGATTTACCTCAATCAAATGTACTAAACATCTACACAGGGTCTCTCCTGCCCCACAATTTAATGGAAAGGATTAAGGCAGGCAATTCCTCACACAATGCAATTTCAACAGTGGGGTCGGTTTCTATGGGGAAGTAAGTTGAATGAGGTTTGATACTTATGCAAATAACCTATCAAGTTTGACCCCCCCCACCCCTTGGCCCATTAATGGAAAGGGATAAAGGCAGGTGGCTCCCCACACAATGTATTGCTTTGGGATGTCTACTTACATGGGAGCTCATTTTTATGACCCCCTTTTGGTAGGCAGCTCACACCAGGCCTCTCCCACAGCAAGGTCCTTCCAGACATGCCTCTCTCAGAGAGGGCTCCCAGGTTTCCAGGCTAGCTTTCCCTGATGGCCTTGGTAGCTCTCCTTGCCTTTATGTTAGTGGTTCCTCTCTATAGTCCAGCAGCAGACTGTCTCCCGGAATAGAATCCAAAAAGCCCTGTTATGATGCAAACCTAGCCTCTTATAGCGTGGATGACACTGCAACATGGTCATAATTCCTTCTGTCAGGATTGGCTAGCTTGCTCCCTTAGCCTCCCACCAAGATGCTCACTGGCTGCTGATAGGACCAGAAGTTGGAAGATATGTATGATGTAGGCTGAGGGAGGAAAATAGAAGCATCATTTCAAAATACAGGGAGTTTCTAAATCTTTTGTTCTGAAAAATCTCATAATGTAATAACTCCCTTGGTCTTCCAGATAACACCATGATAATATATATATCTGTGTTCTCTATTTCATGGCAAATCAGACCATACTAATTTATTTCGGCATGCCCTTCCTTAGCGGAGCTATCATGCTGCCCAAAATAGCAAAATATTTGACCATTTCCAATGTAAACCTTATTTTCATGATCTATCATAGTGCCAAATTCCCCATTTCTTAGGTGTATGAAAATGGCAGAATCATACTTTTCCACATAATGTTAAGTTGTACATCACAAAAATCTCATTTTTACAAGGTACCAATGGGCTTTTCATCCCCTTTCATTTGAACACAGGTGGGCTCAATAGGACACACAATGCTCCATTTTTTAGGACAAACTATATTCAATGTTTAATCAATGGTAGGGCAGAACATGTGTCAGTAAGTTTAATTTCTCTGAAGACATGTGACCAGCCATCTGGTTTATCTTAACCTTTTCTCCCTTTGGCTTGAAAGGGGTCCTTGCTCAGGACATAATGCATGGTTTATGGGAAGGTTGACCTTAAGGTCACTTCTGCAGGACATGTTAGCAGCAACTCCAATAAATCCAGCGTAGCCTTTAAATAGACAACCAAACATTATTCTTGGTGTGTCCAGCCCCAAAAGGTCTGGAGTTCAGATTTTCAAAGGGTCTTTGTTTAGAGCTAAATGCACTTTTTATGGGCAACCTGTTTCTGTTGGTTGTGTTGTCAGCAATTCACCCCAAACTTAATCTCTTTCTTTATATATTTAAGCATATGTTTGAGAGCAGTCCTGCATCACTAGCATCCATCAAACCAAAGGGCTGGGAGGTAAAGATCTAGGCAGAGTTCAGTGGGGTATGTCAGCTTAGAGGGAAAAAAAACAGGGGCAATTTACCATTCTGAAAGGCTAGCATATTCCATTCAATACAATCTGTGCTTTACGTACTGTATGAACAGAAATAAGTTCACTCTATCCACACCAATAGGCCCTAATTACAAAAGGAACCATTATACAAATCTATATCAAACGAAATAGGCCCTTCTTTGTCTGTGTTGTCATTGTATATGGTGAAATTAAGTATCTTTCCTTCTGATGAATGTAATCTGTCCTTCACTTTATTTCTGGATTGCAAAGGCAGTGTTCCTCCTTTTTAGCTTACACATGCACAACTATTTATTTTCATCCAATGTGTATTGCTGCAGTTTTTTAATCTGTCCATATGTAATGTCTTTCAATGTCAGTTTATTTGTGAGAAGTCAGTGGGCCTCATTATGAGTATGCCGGTCCGGTAACAATGGTGCCTGGTAAACTACTGGCACTGTTGTTAACAGTCTGGCATCACTCCGAGTTCTGCCTGTGGATGTCTTTCCGCCCACCAGGTCTGACCAGGTGGGCAGAAGGGCACCTGCTTGCAGACTTTGACAGATGCACCGGCACTGTTGCACAATGTGCCGGTGCATCCCTCCTCACCATTCCCATTGAGTCCTATGCGACTCGAGTGGGAATGGGGAGTTACTTTTTCCAGCATCTGGCTTCAGGGACAGCCAGGGCTGTAATGCCTCGGTGATTCCCCTTTGCCAGGCACCGGGAAAAAAAACATAACTCCGGCGGAAGCCTGCCATTTTTCCCAGCACAGCTACCGCCGGAATTATAATGAGGCCCAGTGTCTTTCTCCATTTACGCTCTTGTCCATTTCAGTAGAATTTAACTAGGCCCTTTTCTTTCCTAGTCACTAGGTTTTAAGTCAGCGAAAGAATACTGGCCTGACCTGGCCTCTTTATTTCTGACATTCAGGGACTATATTTTACCACATGCTCCGGATGGTCCTGCAATGGTGGGTAGCCACGATCTCAGAATTCTGCACAGGACAGAGAATTTTGGCTACAGATATTTAGTTGGATACCATTGTGGTGTCATCCAATGGCTTCTTCAAAAGGGGGACATGTGAGTCCCCTTTAAGATCTGAGGAAGTAACCCACTGAGAGGAAGCTGTTGAGTGGAGCCATGAGTCAGGGGTGTAATGTTCCCTTTGCTAGTGTGGCAGGACATTTGAGCACCTACACTAAGGAAGGCTGTGTGTTTTGGACTGTTTTTATGATCAGCATAGGAGTAATGAGGTGAAGGTGGTCACAGGGATATACGTTGCTCGATAGATGACTAATGATGATGAGTAATGCTAGTTTGGAAAGATCAGGTTTTATCACAGATATAGGTGAATCCATTTTCAGCCAGCTTTTGGGTGGCACAATGCATGCAGGATCTTGCACAAAGGAGTGACTTCAGCAGACATGCCTGGTGCCAGCAAAATGTGATTATGAAGGAAGGCTTTCTTTTGGTGGATTGGTAGCCTATCAAGTGTCTGACTGTGTTCATGTTTATCTTCCTACAGGACATCTTTCTCAAACCAGGCATTATTCCTCCAGAGGTGTCTTTCTCTTGATGAAGATATGAGACAGGAAAACTAGTAATCACATCATGGAAGCTGGTGAACATCTCATCCGAGAATCCTTTGGCTACAGATGGGCATTTAAAGGCTTCACTGTAGAAGGTGAGATGACTCACTGTGTGGATCTCAAACAAATAAGCTTGCTGTCCTAAACCTGATAAGGGTTGGGGACTGCACCTGGTCTAGCCGGAATGCACATAAGCGGAATATAGTCTGGCCATGGAAGGGGGGAATGGAGGTGTTAGCAGGAGGAAGGTCATAGCTACCTTATACCTGTGTCAAGAAGGGATTGAGGGGGGTGGTAGGAACTCAGGCCCCCTGGACTATGCTCCTTCTACTGTCAGTCCTACAATTGCTGCAAAATAATGATTGCAGTAGTATGAAAGGCATAATGTGCCACGCATTTCTAAATAAAGATTTCCAAAAAATGACATTATGTTCCTGTGGGACAAGTCACTAGGAGCATTAGAGAAAGTAGAAAGATGTGTCCTTCTAATGGGATAGACACTCACTCAGGGTAAAGGGCTAAGAGGATAAGAAAAGATAATAGGTAAAACTTCCGCTGGAGAAGGAACTGGCCCACGTAGATAATTGACAACATGGCAGGAAAGATTGCCATCTGAAATGCCATTTATATCACCAGGTACTGCCAAATGGAAAATCTGTCAGTCAAGAATCCAATCTCAATGAAAGTTGGTGCCAGAATAGAAACATCAGAACTTGTGCAACAGTCTACTTCTACGGAATCAGAAAACAACTGTATATTAAAGACTCCAGTCACCCGATTGCCTCGTTCTTCAAAAACGCAGTGGTATAATGATATGTCTTGCAATTGTTCAAATGCAGGGAAAACACATCCACCCGGCTGGTGACCAACAGAAAGTCAGTCATTGTGCTTGAACGAGGTGCATGTGGTTCCCAAAGGATATGACTGTGAGACAGTTGCCAATGGAAGTAGGCATGGTCCATATACTTGCCCTCTATATTATGCACACATCTACCATTATGGAATTCGACTGGGAGGTTGTGGAGGAACTTGTGGTGCATTGAGACGCCACGGCTGCCATTTACCAACTGCATTTAGTACTGAGTTTTCTGCACTTTTTGCAAAAGGAACAATGGACCCTAGTCAGAACTTGGTCTATGTAGACGTTCAAGGTTTTTATAAAAAAGACAGCAGATGATAAAAGAAATATTGGAATGCCTCTATCAGCTCTTGCTGGTGGGTTCCAAGAACAGCCGAATCTGCGACTGACAATAGTATAGGCTAAATTGTATTGACAATATCGCACCCCCCAGACAATTTGTCTTTCTTGGGAAAAATACAGTCACATGCACGACAGTGTACATATGAATGAGGCAAACCATTTTGTGGCACAGGAGGGCATGTTTCAAAGGTTGCAGTTATGATGCCATAATCTTCACATCCTCTTCGTGTAAAGCACATACATGAATGGAGGACACTGTCAGAATATTTACAAACATTGCCAACAATGTATTGAATCTTGCAATGCTTCATGTAACGTCATCTGGATCCACGACCAGTGCCTCTGTAGCAGAGAACAGTCATGTTCATCAGTGGCTGCAGTGATGGTCAAACAAGTGCAATATGCCATCTGCTGTTTACAGCTGTCATGAGTGTGGCTTTGTGGCATTTCTGCATTGAATTCAGCACCAACTATTAATTAATTTGCCCTCCTTCCATTTTTGCGCCAGCGATCTCGGCCATTCTTTGGCCCTTTGACGCCATTCATGGGTCTTGCAACATGCCACGAAGTCTCAGGCAATACATCATGCCTGAGATGCATCAGAACATTTGGGAGTGTTGTCCTCCTTCACAGTATGGTCCAATATTTGAAAACCATAGCTCACACATATTCATAGACCTCTGACAAGGTGTGCCAGAGCCGAATAAAGCTTTATAATAGACATGTAACATTGCCCTGAGAGTGTAGATGACATTCAGGCAAACCTTTTTTTTACTACAAAGAGAAAGTCAAGGAAGAGGTGCCTGCAATAACTTGATTAGCAATTCTTTATCATAAACGATGATCACATTTGGCTGGGGCACACATTCAGCACACACCCCTAGACATACAGGCCCTGATTACGGTTCATCATCAACACATATGACTCAGTAGATTAGGGTAAGCGTGATAGAAAAACTATAGCAAATGTCGACCCAAATGTCACATCACAGTGGGAAGGGTCATAAAGCACACACATTTATACCATAACAGGCACGAATAAGCCTGGCAGTACTTTACACATTGTGCATGTTCAGAATGCAAGGTGTCATGTACAAACCAGTAAAGAATCATGCATTCTGGCACTTATCCAATGTTGACCTACAACACGTTGTTGTACGGACCATAAGCCCTTTTCTTATAGAAGATACCAGTAACTAGTTCTATTAAGTTTCTTGATGGGATGTCACGGCTTTCTTTGCCTCTCTTTCGTCTAACCCGTCTGAACGTATTGTTAACCATTTGCTACTGCCTGGTTTGCACAGCTTTCAAGAATATTCAAGAGCTTTATGATTAGCTACACATTTTTCCATCTAATCTCATTTGCTTTCGCAACACTCCAAAGAAGCTCATTTCTGGACCATGGCACTTTGCAGCAATTGTAATAGATAAATGAAGACACACACATAGATACAAAAATAAATAAAGGTCCATTTCCATATCCAATAAAGTCAGGCTTTGGCGGTGAGCGGTTTCAAATACGACTATTGTAGCTGTAGCAATGTTTCCGCTCTGCACCCTTAGTACTCGATCAAATCAGGAAAAGAAAATGGCTGCCCTTTTAGGGAAAAGTAGCTGTCAGCAAAAGAGGGCTATTTCTCTTTCACATTCCTGAAGCATGCTAGACTTAAGTCAGCCTTCTTAGCTCATGAGAAAGTGAAGCACCCATGTGTACATCACAAGAGACCTATTGTTGCTGATTTCAAGCATAAAACTTCAGAGGATTTTAAAGAGCGGCAGACTTTGAAATAAAAATGAATAAAACATCGCATTTGAAATCTCTTTGTACGCTACAACAAAGAGATACAAGTTTTATCATAAAGTAAAGGGCTGCCAGCTTCCGCAGACATGGTCATGAAAATGGACTTTGCTATGACTTGTAAATAATAAAAAAAAGAAACGACTGTAAAATGAAAGTTCGCCATCTGCGGTTGAAGGCTGCGCGAATGTTTTGTATTGAGGGATTGGCTTTTCAATTAATGATTATGTAGATTTGAATCAGTGATTCATTTAGCAATTATACTGCGGGAAACGAAAGAATATGTGCGGAGTAAGCATCTCTGTACATGAACTGAACGGCAATGATTACTTCATCCGCTGCTGGCTCACATAATAGACATGCCACTCAACCTGTCCCTGGAGAGAAAGGATGAGTTTAGACTCGATATCTACCTAATTACTATAATTATGTAATGCCAGTGACATATTTTTCATTATTGTCATAATAAACCATATATTAATAGCATTATTTTTTTTTACAAGGTAGAGCACTGTTGATGGCTGGGAATCCCAGATAAATGAGCAATTACTTCTAAGACTTCATGGTACATATTCGCAGTGGGAAGTGTTTCAGAAAAAGGGACTTTACACTCAAGCAAGTGTTTAATGATGAGGTTAAAATGCAACTGGAAATGCACTGCTGCAAGCAGGCGACCTGTAACACACAGGTGGGTGACACAGAAAAGTGAGTAGGAGTTCATTGAAGCAGATCTGCAGTATGACATATGTTCCTGTTCTTATTAGGTCTATCATGGGAAGGGCCTACTGGTACATTCCTGTGATTTGTGTGTGCAAAGCTTTCATCAGAACCCATCAGAAACATAACTATGTGTGATGGCCGTATTCCCCTTTGGCAACGCCATAGCTGTGGAGCACATGCTGCTCCCATACCATGGTAGAGAAATATGACATTTCCCTGCATCCCCTGGGTCTCCTTAGACATAAAAGAATGCACTACCACTTGTTTTTGTTTTTTATTCCTCTGCTCAGTACTTTCCACTTCTCGCCTTCCCCTTGCACTTTCCCCTTCCCTCTCCCCTGTTCTTGCGCGTTCTCAATCTCACTGGGCCAAGTACGATAGTTGTTTCTGCTCTCCCTTGTGCCCCTCCCTTGCCTCGACACGCTCTGAAACCCTTGTGTATGAACGCAATACAAATAAAATATCAATATCAATATCAATATAAAAAGGAGACTTAGCATGCTGACACCCAAGCCTGCATTGCTCTCGACAGTAGATAACTGCCTCGTGCAGCGCTAGCCTCTAGCATGACAAAGAAACAGACCAGCGCTCCCGTGCAGTTATTGAGCTGTGGAACATTCAGTTAGCCTCTAGGGGCAACTATCTGTGACTGCTGTGCTGCTGTCTCCAGGTATTTTTTGAGGTTTTCTTCATTCCGCTTCTCTCCACCACCTCCAATGTTTGTGCATGAGGACATTGCAGGGGGTGGAAAAATGATGGAGATGGGGCCATTAAAAACATATTATCCAAGATGGGTAACTTTAAAAAAAAAAATGGGATGTCTTGCAGCCCAGTGTTCTCTTTGACATTATAGACAACTTAATGTTCATCCTCACTGCTTATCGGATATCACTCAGAACCTCTAATTGCAATACACCCGTGTTTATAGTTTCCTATATACAATCGTATATGTTCAATATGACAAATATTTGTTTTTGTGAATGATGTATCCTCCTGCTGTAACGTCACATCAGTGAATTAAGGATAACATGCCAACAGGTGTTATTTTGCTTGTTGGGTGTCCTGACCCACGTTTGAACTATTATGCTACAACATTTGGTGCTGTGGGCTTAGAAAATCCAAGATGGCGGAAAAGCCCACATTTGCGCCAGAATACAGGAAAACCGTGCAGTTTTGTGCACACCAAAATGGATGCCTAACCTACCACCCAGCAGTGCGAGCGTGATGGGCCAGAAGCGCCATGAGTGAAACGTGGTGCCAAAGGAAAAACAGCAGTGCCTGCTAGCACAAAAAGCGATTTGAAGTCACCTTTTTTTCTCTGAAATGCAAGCTAAAAATGCCTATTTTAAACATTGCAAGATATTAAAAAATCTTACTGAACACCAGCAGACATTTGGCAGAATGTATTCTTGTGTGCATACAAAATCTGGAAAGATGAAGAGCCCAAAACAATGTTTATAACAAAACTGGCTGAGCTGTGGATGTCAGCAGCTTAACTGAAAATGGATTTAAAACCACTAAAATCGAAATGTTTAAAATAAACGAGTGACCTACTTTTGAGTGTCACATAGGTTGCAACTGTTTAAAGGTCATAGTTTTGAACTTAGAATCAGCGTTCTAGCTGCATATGTACAAATTGTAAGTTTGTTTTGAATGAAGAAAAACTGGGAACAAAAGTGACATTTGGCTGAAGCCTGGCTTGAAGAGATTGAATTCTGCCCCGCAACTACCCCCACAGGAGTTGAAACTTGCCCAGCCACTGCATTCCAGGCCTGGCTGCCTTCTGCTGTCCCCACCAAAAGGAGATTACACCGCTCCGATTGAATCAGGGGAGGAGCACCTGGGAGCAGGGACACAGAACAATGAGCCTTCCTTGGCTCAGGCAAATGTTAAATTAGGGGGGTCGTAAATGGCTTCCTCTTGAGAGAAACTGGGAGGAGCAGTGCCTCTGTGAGCAACTTGAGTTGGAGGAAGTGGACAAACCAGAAATTCCACCATGTGCTTTGGGAAACCACACCCCTCTGGGCCAGAGCATAATTTTAAAAAAAAGATGGATAATTCATAGTACGGACTTGTCAAAATTATATAATTAATATAATTATTCTTGTGATTTTTCTGTGCACATTTTAAGAGGTGTTAGGACTCTGTGGTATGTTCTGGGGGGTAGTAGCGGAAAATAAGGTATTACTCCGAATGTCTGTATGTTAAAAATCTGACACTTTATCATCTAATGCCCATATTCCTTGTGCATGTTTGTGTAAATTCTGGAAAAGTTTAGAGGTTGTGTTCTTGATGAAAAGGTCAGAATTCTGTCATAAGTGGACACAACATCTTACAAAGACAGGGATCGGATGGTTTGGTGCTACATAAAATATGTTAACTGGACATACAATATTAGAAAAATGGTACATAGATAAATATGTATTTGGATCAATAATAGATTTGGGTAAAATTGATTTTTCTAAGTAAATTCAAAGGGGAGTGTTCTTTCTGTATGACATACAATTGATGCCTGATTACGCTCCATTCCTTCCCCCAATAAAGGGAGAGAGGAGAGCTTGGCCAATGATAAGTTGTGAGGGGCAGGCTTAGTTATGCCCACGCACACCCATTTTCAAAACACATAAAAACAGACTGCTTTGGACAGGCAAGGGGATTCACTTTCCACTTTCTTGCGAAGCATTTTGCTGGACGACTTCAAAATCCAGAACTCAACTCCAGATAGATCCAGAACCAAGCCAGAACTTAAAGCAGGGGCCAATCCACAAGCTGAATCCTCTTCAGCAGGCCTCAAAATCTTTTGCAAATTATTCAAGCAGCCGGGCTGAGCTGTTTGATTCTGGCTAAAACCCTGTGCCAGTACCCAGAAAGCAGTGCTATATCCAGAATCCACTTGATCCAGACCAGCAGAACCAGAGACCCAGACCAGATTGCTGTGAGCAGAACCGGTACTAAAGACCGTCCGTGGTGAGAGAACCAGCCAACCTGACCAGACCTTGATGGCCTATTTCAAATTTATAGTGTGAGTACTCAGCTAGGACTGTGCAGAACCCATCTCTTAGTTTAAAATAATCTGATTCAAACCATGTTAACCTGTCCAGAACTGCATCATAGAATCGTGTGTCTCTTCTCCGATTTTAAACCTGTAAAAGTGTCATTTTGCCATTTTGAATCATTATTTCATTTCTGAAAAACTACCTTCACAAAATTGTCCGTATCTTTGGAACCGCGGGTGCTAGGAACAAGATTTTCTACTCCTTATATTTTTTCCGTAATCGCGCTCAACGCATTCGGAAAAAGTGCCGCGAATTGAAAACTAGCTCAAACGTCTTCACTTGTAAAAAACCTGCTGTCTTTTGCATTGCATTGCTGAAATCACTTTTCAACTTGATAATCCCTTATGAAGCATTGCCAGTGTGACTTGAACTAATCTTAAATAGCTATCACCTACCCAAAACCTCCTACAGGGAATTAAAATAATTTTTAGCATATTTTTCCCTTCTTTGCAAATCACATTTAAAGTATTTTGCCTGTGTTTTAAAATCATCCCTGTGATCTAAGCTTGCTAGGGGGGAACTGAACTACATTTGATTGTATTCCTGAGAACTGTGTGCTCTTCTTTCCATCTTTTTGTATTGCATAAGGGGGTTGGGGTGGTGAATTGCCAAAAGGGGAAAAGTGATTACATTGTCTTTTGTTGAAATCGAATCAAGGTTAATCCTGTGTTGCATTCTTTTCCATCATTGTTTTCCCTTGAAAACATAAAGGTATTCTCTGCTACTTTACCCTTTCTATACCAATTCCTAAGTGATTAAATAAGCGTACAATTGTCATATTATCCATTGTTGATCACGGTCATATTCATAAGTGTGCGATAAAATATTAATTTATTTATAAAAGTGTAATATATATATTGTTTAATTTTTCCAATAAATCTTTTAAAATGCAAAACAAACCTACTTCTTGGCTCAGTGAGTGCAGGGGGGTTGAAAGAGAGGGGCGTTATATAAGGGTTTATCATCCAGAGTATAACTTGTCATAAAAATATATAAATAAGGGCTTCCCTTGGGTGTCCCAGACGAGGCACTGACTTAGTGGGATTGCTGAATTGAAGTCACTTAACATACAGGAGTGGGAAACAGAATGTCCTCTTCTGCTCAGCATCATCTTGATCTAGAGGAAAGAGAAAGAGACCATGTGCCCTGTCACATCATAAAGCAGTGATCTGAAGCAGTCTGAGTCACTGACAGGCCAACTCCTCAGCATAGTGGTTATCCATGGCAACCAGAAAGCTACACGCTTATCAATGTATCCCTTTAGCTATCCTTCTGACCTACCTTTCTGACATAGCTGTCACTATTCTCTGCTTCTTCTGTAATTCGAGTTGCAGACATGATTCTATTCCAACTGCAGATCATGTTATGATCTTGGAGGATTTACTCTTCCCAACATGATTAAAACTCAAACCGAGACATTTTTAGAAAGTGGGCAAAAGCACAAAGAGGTCTGTCCAACTCAGTACTTTCCCACATTTCAAAAAATATAATCCAAAACCAAAGAGTAAACACAGGTTAAATCACATTTACTCCTTGGTTTTGTTGTAGACTGTTTGTGAGAAAGTGTACATCCCGCCAGGATGCATGGCAGATTGAATTTGCAATGTATTCCTATGGAATCCACCTACATTAACAAGTGCCGAAAACATGAAGATTGCTTCATTCCTTTTATGCCAACATGAAAATGTCATGCAGGAGTAAATGCATGTCCTCTTTGCAAACGGATGAGGAATGCATGGTGGACATGGTGTTTCTGCTATGTGTTCCTAGTTGGTCTCTAAACAATGTATAAAATGTACAGGATGGGGGCTTAAACAGCATCTGCTTTGCATGTTACAGCTCATGTTTGCCTCGGAGGCGTAGTACAAAGTCTCCAAAAGAATACAAGTGGACTCCATTACCTCTAATACCACTCTGGTTGTGCTGGACAAACTTCTCCTGAATTGGCTTATTGTATTTTCAAATGACTTTACAGTGGTTCGAAGTTTTCTTGTCTCAAACAGAGGTTATTTTATATGGGTCAAAGCCAGGGTTCGAATTTTGAACCAACGCAAAATGGCTCAAATCAATAGCAAAATAGGGATGGCTTGAAATTGGAATTACATTTAACCAGTTAAAGTCTGGTTCGACTCATGCTTGGTAGAATCGGCTCAAACCACTACAAGCGAATAGATTTCTCTATTGCTTGAAGTGGGATACAGTTCTTTGCAGTAGGCATACCGATTCAGATCCGTTTTGGTCCGTAGGGTTCTATTGATTAAAACAAAGTTGAGCTGGCTGCACCTAGTAAGAGAAAGTGCAAGTCAATTACACATTTTCTGCAGTAGATGTATAGAAAGGAGGAGGAGCTGCTGGTCAACAATAGCGACATTGCTGCTCTCAATAGTAAATTAAGAGAAAGTTATCACTAACACGCAACACAACCATAGGTGGCATACCTGCACCCTCTACAAGGCATTGGCAAAGAAATACAATTGGACAAGTGCAAACGTCACTGTTATGACACAAGGAAATCTGATGGGACAAGCACATTCCACTCAGACCAGACACTACACAGACAGACAGATATTAGTGACATGCCTGACAAGTGTTGAGTGCAATGTGCCAGAGGGTATCAAAACAGCAATGGCTGCCTCTGTCTCCAAATTGAGACATATAAAGTGCATATATATTCTAGGGAGCAACAAATATGACTGTCTGTCAGTTGTCTACATTGTAATCACTGGCCCATGTTGGAGTGAAAAGGGTGTTGGTACAGCTCTAGAAAGCAACATCTTATTTAGTCTGGGACAGTCCTGGTAAATTCCTCAGACATCCATGTCCTCCTTCACCTCCTCTCACCACATGTCTTTGTCTATTCATGTGAAATGTTTGAACACAACATATGACTAGCCATTGCTGGATCTGCAGAACATCTTTGGGGGAATGTGTAGTACTGTCCTATGCATTTTGGTATGTTTGGTATTTGGACATCGGCTTATGAATATGTTGATAATGAAGATGGATGCAAGATGCCATTTTTACAAAGAAGAACAACCTCTGGAATGCAAAAACAAATGTGATTTCGGAATACACTATTCAAATTGTATATACAAGCTAAAACACTCTTGAAATTCTTTTTTGGTTACTTTTTAATGTAGTAAAAAGACTAATGAAGAGAAATCATAGTAGTTGAAACCATCTTTAACACATAAATATAGAAACTCATTAGCTTACCTTTAGTGTCTGGTGTCTTGGCAAAATGCTGGATTGGCTAGAAGTGTGTGCTCAATAAATCTTTCAGTAATAATGGAATTTTTAACACAAACTCTATTTTATACCCTGCAGTCAAGATGTGTAAATGGAAAATGTGGGCGGGCACCAAATGGGCAGTCCTTTGATTTTTGTTAATTTGATTTGTTTGCATTTGTCTTGCCTGAAACAGGATCTGTCACAATGACAATGGCTGTTAGTGGGGTGGATTGTGGAATGTCTTTGAACCAATTCTAAAAAATTGACCCACATGTTCAATCGCATCAAAATGTTAAATGGTGTGATCACGATAACATTGTAACCAAATGGGTGATGTGTCCACTTCCAAGACTTATACCATATACCGGTAATGCCACACTTTGGCAGGAGATTGTGCTGAATTTAATTAGCATGTTCTTTTGATGTAGTAATGCAGTCTTTAGACAGAGGCAAGAAGGGATGTTTATTTGTTTTTGCGTATTTTGATCATCTGGCTTTGACCAGCAAGACCACCATGTCTGAGAAGTCAGATATTGGTGGGCCATGGAATCATGTATCCCCTTGAGAAGTAAATTGATGGTGAAAAGAGGACTGTTGTACCATCTTCTCAGACCTTTATCATACCCTATTGGACATCCTGCTGAACTCAGTTAGCAAGTGCTAACATTTACTATGGTTTATTGATGTACTTATGCAACATTTAGTGAGAGACATGATGGGCTGATACACTACTTTTGTGTACTTTGACCATAAGTAAAAATGTCTCAGTGTGTTGGTGGGTAGATAGTAAAATGTCATTGATGTTGGTAGGACATCCTGACATAATCAATTATGATTTGATTATTAATTTGATTTTGTTTATTTTATATTTTGCACGGATTGATAAATCTGTTATTATGATTTTTAGTGTTGCGGCAGCCACATTGTGGCATGCCTCTAAAGCCATCATAACTTTGGTAAGCAAATAGAAATAAGCACACAATGTACAGAAATAATGAAATTATCACATGGAGCCAAGGTGTTTCATGAAGGGCATAGTGGTGTCCATTAAGAGTTGCTTCATAGCTGGTTGAACATCCAGGCAAGCCTCATTGTCTAATGCAAACCTTTGTCAAACACAAGCATTATCTGATAGCATAAAATTAGAAAGACATCTACATCAAGCAATTGAAATATGCATTTGTCTATTTAGTGGCAGGCACACTGGCAGTCAATATATCACAATAAAAGTGAAAGTTCTCACCAGAGCAACAGGTACTTCATTAATAAAATATGTCTTATCTCATTGAAAGTCACTGCCATCATGGTATATAACGGCCTATGTTGGCATATGTAACACCTTATATCAAATGTTCAGGTGCCTTGTTTTGTCAGGGCCAGTAATCATGTTGAAATGTTGAGCTGTGTCAGTGCATTCAAATATTATAGCCCCTAACCCGCCCACCCAAAAAAAAAACCAGAATGACTTGTATATTATTTTAAAGGTAGTGAGAGTTCAGATTTTCATACCACTTCTCCCAATCTTCTCTACACAGCCCAACACTCACTAGCCTTTATCGGTGATACAGGAGAGGGGCGTGTGGGGGGGGTACGGTTGGGGCATAGCTACAGATTTTGGGAATGACATTTCTAGAGACACTGCCTTGGCAGTGTTTTAGCATTTGAAATCTGCACCAGCTTCAAGAATAACGCAGATATGATGATATGAACATGTATGCGTTCTGGACACTCCCATATTTGTGAAAATGCCAGTATCAGGTCCATGCGGGTGAGGAACAGCTGCAGTGTACAAAGTCAGTATCAGTAACCTATAGTAGTTGTTACGGAATTTCTCAACCAGATGTGAATGAAAGTCTGACTCAGTATCACAGTTGAAAAATTAACCAGATCATCACTCTTATGTTAAATTGTTTATTGCGGTCGGAGAACAGCAGTGAAAGTGGTGCAGCATATTGCTAGAGTATGAAAAAAATGTGAGCTATTGGTATATAATGTTATATGTATGAGCACTGTAGTTTGCAATAATATTAAACATTAATATCCCCTACATGTGTAGCTACATACTTTGTATGTGTTTTATCCTTAAGTCACATTTTAAAAGAGAAGAGAATGTTGATGAATAACACGATGCTACAGGTATAAAGTGAAATACTTTAATAGCCTTGTTTTGTTCAGTGATGATAGTTGTAAACATGTCATTCAATTTTGAGTTTTAGTAAAGAAATATGTATATGCTTAAAAAAGTCTAATAAAGTCCATGCTCTAATATACGAAATCCAACATAATTCCATGAAGAACTTGGGAATTCTGCACAGATGGAATGCATGCGCCATGCAGGAATGACTCGATATACCATATCATCCTCATTCGGCAGCTTGAACAATATGCGTGCATATCAAACCAGGTTTTTAGATGGCTCTTGTAATTTCTATCCTACAGGACTCAACAGGTGAAACGTGGTACTTTTTTAGTGCCCAATATAAATTCTGCCTGCAAGGTTCTGAAGGTTTGCTGTCTTCCCTCTTATTTAACATCTATTTCAGGCTGCTTGATGGTAGATGATGATTGGCTAAAAAGGACTGCATTTCTATCATAAAGGCAGACAGTCCTTTATTGCAAATTCCAAAGATGAACACAATTTCAGTGCCATTTACTAATGAGAAAGCAAATCAATTGGGGACCTGCAACCTGCTATCATGAAAAATTGGGGTGTGGGTTCCAAACTCGTTGAGGCTGCTATGCTGCTTTTTACACAGACGTTTGATGTTATTTTCTTTCAGGAGACATGGTCAATAAAATACCCCATAATGGATGGTTTCACTTGTTGCTGTAATGCAGCTACCAAGAATAAGAAAGGAAGAAACTCTGATGGTCTCTGTACTTAGGTAGCGGGCAACTTTGATGTGGCCATCATGGATATTGATGTAGTTGATACAGTATCCCCTGATATCTTGATGGTTACATTACATCATCTAATGAAAGAGAATTTCATTGTGAATATGTATAATCCACCATTTAAAAAAAAAAAAATAAACTATGTCTTCTAAAGTGGCATTTAAGGATGGTATTTTCAATTTCTTGTCACAGCAGGACATTTTAATAAAACAAAATACCCTATGTCGATTACCGTTGGATACTTTAATGTGAACCTGGTTAATGGGCCTAGATAGGATTTCCTTGACAAGGAGCAAAAAGCAAGTTATTTTTGAGCCAGAGATACTTATGATGTATCCAAGGTGTGATAGAGTACAGTTCAAGATTCACATGGTCATTACGGAATATGTATTAAGATCCATTAATGGGAGAACTCATTCTGATCCTCCTCGCAGTGTGACTTTTAGGAATCAGATATTTTCTTCCACCATTAACTGTTTTGTTATAAGAGGTTCTGAATGGGCTCTGGTAAATTCCATTCTGTTTATAAAAAGTTATGAAAGCGATCACTTGCCATTACACTTGTCAATACATAAAGGGGGTAATTCATAGAATTCAGCGCACAAGTGGCACACGCGGCTGGCGCACAGTGTGCGCGTGCGGCAGTCTGCGCCAGCCGCGTGCGCATCACCACTTTTGCACCCTACTCACATGCTGGTCACCAGGATGCCCCTCCGGTCCATGTTCCAGCTTACTGGCCCTTCTGCATGTAGCCTGGGGTGACCTTGCTCTCAGTCCTGGGACTATGTCATAGCATGACTGACGTGAATGTGTCCTCTGCCTGCATGCGGGGACTCCATGTAGGCATGCTCCCTTGCCCCTCCAACTCCCCTCTGGACCCCAATTTCACCTTTGCACTGGTCTGCTTCAATTTTGCTGTTGAGTACTTGCCTGTTCATGCGTCCTGTGTACATGCTAACTTCCCCCAGCCAATCTGCCAGACATATGCTGTGGGGTACATCCTTTGTACTTGATGCAGGGTGTCTCACTTGGACTGTGCAGAGGTCAGATGCCCCACAGGGAGATGAGTGCCCATTCATGCTCCATGTGGATTCCATGCATGCCCCTATATGTCCTTGACTGGATGATCATTGTAGTACGTGTCCAGGGTGACCTACATTGTATGGCATTTCATCAGCCTTCCCATGGCCACTGTGGCTCAGTCCTGCATCGCACACATGTTTAGGGTGTGACAGTCTGTGTGGGTCACAGGCCTCAGCCTGTTTCATGTCCAACTGGTGTAGTGTTTTCTTCACACGTGGGTGTACTCCTGAGGTTTCATCATGTGTCCTGCTTACTGTCCCATCATCATCTGCTGTGTTGTCACTTGACTCACATGATGCAATTAATGCTAGTCAACACTGTCTGTCAATACACAGGTCTATGGTCATCCTTTTGATGCCATGCAAGGCATCCCTGCATTTGCACTTGGGGGGAGGGGTGGTTTGCTTGTAGCCATGCTACCCATTGCATGCACATTGCATGTGATGGCTAAAGTTGACCTTGCACTGCCTTCACATTTTCTGATACACATCATGAAGTACTTGTACATGTGGATAGTGAGTAACGTACAAATGTGCTGCACTGCATCGACCCACTTCAGAGCGATATAACACCCTTCTACATGCCTAATCACAGAAGCAATGTCAAGTTGACCCAGCATGCATGGCAGGTTATCCTTTGTGTGTGACGTGTCTGCTTCATGTGTTTGGTGTCTGTGTGATTTCTTTGTGTGTGTGTGTTGTGTGCTTCTAACATGTGTAGTGACCTTTTTTCTCTCTACTTGTCAGATGATGATGCAATGGAGCCAGACAATGGTGTTGTCATGCCAGGCACAGGGTTGTTTGCACTACAGCAAACCGGCACAAGTGGGAGTCGTGGGGTGGTAGGCCACGAAAACCCACATGTGCTACAGTCCATCTTGTTTTTGGCTGGCAATGAGTCCAGCCTTGATGACCACTCTGACGTCCATTTCGAGTTGGATGTGAATCAGGTCCATGTCAGGGGTGAGTGATTCTGATGTGGGCACTCCTCTGTCCGTGACACCTGCACTGAGGGGTCAGAGAGTCTTGGAACCTCCGCGTGTGGTGGATCGGACGCAGAGTCACCCTCCACACCAGTCACTGATGTGCCTGGGCAATCACGTCGACGGGGGCATGTAGTCGTGCAGCCACGGGCGGTGCCAACACAACGAGGACACCCGGTCCTTGGGTCCCGCAGGTGTCAAGCCCAGCAATGCGGTCACCGCATGCAACCGTTGTATACTGAGTGGGAGCAAGACATGACTGCCAATTCTGAACGCCAGGGGGCAGCAATGGATAACATTGCTGTGAGCATGGAGCGTGTGGCTCAATCCGTGCTCCCCCCTGCTAGGCAGGTGCTTCTCCAGCAGCAGACGGCACTCTCCACGGCCCGCTCTCTAAGGCTGGGCATGGCGGCCTCAGACAGGGCACGCCAGGCTGAAATGTTGTCTCTGCGTGAAGCAATTGCTGCTCAGGCAGAGGCACACATGGAGGCCCTGAGGGAGGAGTATGCTTCCCTCAGATTCACTTTGGGTGTCCTTCAGATGTCCCAGAGGGAGCGGTCAGAGAAGAGGTTTGCGCAGCTTGAGCGTACCATCTCGGCTGAGATACATGCTTGCCGGGAGGTACATCAGTTGCCCAGCCAGGCCTAGCAGGAGGAACTCCGTGTTACACCTGTTACCTTGCAAGAGGAAGCACGCGTATCACGTGAGGTTCTGCATGCAGACCTACGTGTTATTGGCGCACAGAACCAGGCTCACCCGTCTGGCAGACTTGCTGCAGACGAGGGGCAAGCTGCGGCTGGGCGTGGTCAGGCTCCTGTGACACGTCCTCCTTTCCAGGAAGAGCCAGACTCGAACGACGAGGTATCTCCCACATAGGTCGGGTTGTGCAGGCGTTGAGACCATGGAGGTTTTTTTTTTCCTCAACATCATCGCATGTGGGTGTTGAGCACCCTCTACCTCCCCCTCCTGGGTGCCCCCCCCCCTGGATCGTATGTGGCCATTTTTGATTTTTCTTTCAGTTTAGTTAGATAAGTTTCTATTTGATAGTTAGTTTAATTAGGTAATGTAGGTTTTTGATAGTTAGTGTAATTAGTTAATATAGTTTAAAATTGCTTATCTGTTGTGCTTTCATGTGACGGTGCGGTGCTTTGTGGCTTTTGAAAGCATCCACTGTCTGTTCCAGCTGGTCCCTTCAAGCTTGGCTCGTGTATGTGTTTGCAGCTTGGGGTCCTGACTCACATATGCCACTCCTGCTTCCCTTATCCATGGGCTCGCAAGGATGGTTCGGTGTAACAGCCTATTACACAAGGGCTTTGGACTGTCATATCTCTGGCATGTCTGCTGCTGTACTACTTGTGTTGACACCCCTAGTGGGGATGATAGGGGTGGTTTTGACCACAGTTCTTCCTATGCTAGATGGGTGGTTTCATGATTCATGTGTACATTAATTGCTATACATTGTGTAGTGTGTTTCTTATCTTTGCTGTTCATGTGCTTCATGTAATTCATGCTGTAGACAGTGGCTGACACACTTTGGCTGGGAAAGTTGCACTGATCGAGTGATTTCAGATCTACGTCTCTGACATGGTCCACTCATGACATGCCTGAGGAGACACACACAGGGAAATTTCATGCATTAATCATGTGTTTTCTGCCCTTTCTGCAGGGGGATGAGCCTCCAGACCACCTTTCCCAGCAGACATGGCCCATTGGATGTCTGGAAGCTGGCCACGTTCGGTGGTGCAGACATGCGCATGTGTGCACAGGCAGAGCCACAGGGATTGCACTCATACATCATACAGCAGCTGACGTTTTTCAAGGAACTCCAGGCAAGGTGAGCAGCACAAGGGGGCCACACCGCAGCCAACCGTCCACCAGGACAGTTGCACATGCATGGTAAGTAGCACCACTGATGTTGAACTTGGACAGATATTGGTGTTGAAGTGCACAGTACAGCTAAGATGCGTTGGTGGAGTAATGGGTAGTTGATGGGGAAAGTTGTCAGGGGCATATGCAGGGGCAGTGGCACATATCCTCCGGTCCAACATGGTCCATTGAGGCAGTTGTATTAGCCATGTAGTGTTCCAATACAGGGAAAGAAGCAGCTCACAGGGACAGACAGCGAGGGACAGACTTGTGTGCAGTGCATTTCATTTACAGGTTTGAATTGCCACATGCACTACCTACTTTATTTAGGTTATACTGGGACACGACTTGTACTGAAGTCGTAACTTGCTAAATGTGTCTGGATGCTTACCCAGGGAACATTGGATGTTGTGTGTATCTTGACACATTGGTCTTACATTTGCCACGCACCCACCGGTGCATTACTTACTGCATTGACTGTGTATGAACCATCACGGGGGGAATCTTAAGTATGGGTACAAAGCACCACACCAGATAGTTTGTAGAGTATCTTGTTACTTTGGGGCATGCATGCTGGTGTGTTTGTGTGTTATGGGCACGCACAGATTAGTGACTCTGGCTCTCTTTGCAGCATTGAACTGCTCATGTTACCGGACCTGAGAGTGTGCAGGCAGGAGGCCAGCACTCACCCCAGAGATAAGTTTCTCTTTGACTTCAATTTGAGTAATTTGGTACTATGTGCATGATGTACAAGTTTGGTCTGATTGTGTATATGTTAATGTGATTATTATGTTTTTGTACATTCCGTACTTTCCCTTGTCAATCCTACTCCCCTCTCCTGCCCCTCATTCCGGTTATCCAGTATACCAATGCCTCTCCCGACTGCATATCCCTGACCCTCCTTCCCCACCAGGGTCTTAGAGGCCTGTGTGAGTTTGAACTTGCAGGCACCCTGACCACGGTGGGGGTGGTTGTTTCGTGACACTCCTGCGCCTGTACACGGAAGCTGTGACAGTACATATCATTTTGTGGTGCATCATTCGATATTATGTACCACGCATGGTACACATCCTGTTGTGACATTGTGTTACTGTGCTACCTTGGTTGTTCCATCATTGTGCTAGTACTTGGGCTTTGTGACGTACTGCTACTTCAAGTCATCTACTGGAGGCTCTTCTGGTTTGTTTTGCTGCCTGCAGGCATTTTGCTTGGCTTCTGTTTGGCCGTTCTCTTTGATTTGGTCTTTTTGCAAGTCAAGGTGGCCTCTGAGGGTGCTGGACACTTTTTACACGCAAGGTGGAAGATGGAGACAAAGGGGAAGGGTGATCCTGTGGCCAGGTGAACTTCACGGATGAAGGCTACATACCCCATGCACAGTTGTTCAGTGGGTCATGGTGATATGTGAGGGAGGGGCGTAATTTGTTGTTGGACAGTTGCCTTGCCCACAGTGTGATGGGCACCCTGACATTGTAATTTTGGTATCCTATGTAAATGATGTATTATGCTGATCAATGGCTGTTCATGTGTTGTGTTTACCTTTCAGGTGTGAGGGTATAGTTGTGGTTTGACATGCTGGGGTGTACACATGGGCAATGTTCACATGTGATGAGGACACTGATGGTCACTTGATTGCACATGCATGTATTGCGTGCATGTCCCTACTGACACACACACTCGCACTATGATCCACAACATGTACAACCACCCTTCCATGTCCACATGTGCACACAGTTAGCCTTCTGGGGACCACTGTGTCCCTGCAGCACATGATCTATGATCATTTGTGGATCCTGTACATGCATGATTTGTTTTTTTTATTTAGTTTGTCATTTTCATGTGATGCTCGGGTGTGCATCACACACAATGACTGGTCACTATGCTGTGTCATGAGCAGTATGTTGCAGGAGATGGACACAGCACACGTATTATGCAGTGTTTATTTTGCCGTGCACAATGTGCATGTGATCAGGCATTCATTGTTATGTTCAAGCTACAACTGTTGTTATGCATTTGGGTATGACTTGCTTTGTGTGGGAGGTTGTTGGTCAGTCATTTCATCTGATTCCATGTCAGGCATCATTGTCTGATGCCACTTTGCACTTTCCACATGTCAATGTGTACATTATTGTTATTGTGCGGTGTTTTGCTATTGCTTGCCATGTCATGTTGTGGCTTTGGTGGCTTTGTGTGTCATACCAGTGATTGTCATGGCCTGTTTTGCAAGTCTGTGTGATACACACTTTGCATGTGTACCTTTTGGTCACACAGAATTGGTTAGGTTTGAGTAGCTAGGGATGCACACAATGTGGCACTTCCACTTCAACATTCTCAGGGTGGTAAGGTTGTGACAGTTGACTGTCTCTTTGTCATCATCGATTGTCACCTGGTATGTGCCAGGCCTGTGTGCACTCCGCAGGGGAGTTTAGGTGAAAAATGTGGCCACAAGCTGGGTCCGGGCTGCCTCACCACTTGCCCTATCCCCTCCCATGGGCAGCGCCTGTGCCTGTGGCTGGGGATGTGGGGGCACCACCATGTCCACCGGTACGCCCTGCCGTGTTGCAACATTGTGCAGGACACATGCTGCCACAATGATCATGCACACTACTCGGGGTGCATAGAGTAGCTGGCCACCAGAGCGGTCAAGGGAGCGGAAGCGTGACTTGAGCACTCCGAATGTGCGCTCCACTATGGCCCTGGTTGCAATATGGGCAGCGTTGTATCTTACCTGGGGTGGTGTGGTGGGGTTCCGGATTGGCGTCATCATGTGGTTGCTCAGAGGGTAGGCACTGTCCCCTGGAGAGGTGATAATGGTTGTGATTATTGGGGTTTGTGTATTTGTCTGTGTGTGACATGCATGCATGTGCACGGGCATTTGTACTCACCTAGGAGCCATGTATCGCCATGCTGCCCAGCTTCCAGGGCCCGGCTCAGGGTGGACATTCTGTATATGAAACTGTCATGGGTGGAGCCAGGGTAGTTTGCATAGACAGAGGTGATGATTCACTTGGCATCGCATGCCACCTGCATGTTGATGGAATGCCAGTGCTTGCGGTTTCGGTAGATGTGCTCAGTGGCCCTAGGTGGATGTAGGGCCACATGGGTGCAATCTATGGCACCGAGCACTTTGGGGAAGTGTGCCACCCTGTAAAAGTCCTGGACGAGGGCCTGCCTTTCTGCGGGAGTTCTGGGCATGTATATGTGCCTGCGGACTGAGGGGCACGCAGTCATGATTGCCAACACCTCCCCACTATGGCAGTAGTCTGCTGAAATGACCCAGTGGCCAAAAAATGCAGGACATTGAGCCCCTTCACCAAGGGGCTCAATTCTTGGGAGCAGAGGGTGGGTGATGTAAGGTCATCTTCCCACTCCCTGACCAGGTCTAGGATGATACGAGGTGGAAACCTATACCTGCCGTAGACCTGGTCATCAGGCATCCCAAAAAGGCTTGTCCGGGGGAAAAATGCGCGCCCTGGCTATTCTCCTCCTCCTGCGGTGTCCCACGATCAGTGCTGCGACAAATGGGGCATTCATCGTAGCGTTATGTACATGTTTGTTGTTTGTGCCTGCTTTTATACTGTGCGCGGGGATGCTTACACCTGCCTTCCTGTGGTGGACATGTTGACGCCTGTGCGCGTGTTTTAGCGTGCGCTTGTTTCCTGTATTCAAATCCATGAACATGAGTTTTTCGCGTGCGTGTGGGCGTTCCGTGTATTTCCCTGCAGTACTTCCCCAGTTACGCCTTCTTTTTCATGCGTTGTTCCCCATTCCGTGTGTTACACCCCGTGTCCATCCCCCTTTTTGGTATGTGCGTGGACGTTGTGCACTTTCCCTGTGTGCGTTGCGCCTGGTGTTCCGGATGTTGCAATGACGTGTGCGGCCGTGTGCGTCACGCACGGGTTTGGCGCACATCCCGAGAAAAACACACGCAGGGACTTCCATGAATCGCACGAGTGCACGTGTGCTTGCTTTTTCACGCTTGCGCCTGCTTGCGCCAGCTTACGCCAGCTTGCGCCACTTTTTTCGGCGCACATTTGTCGCATGAATCTGCCCCTATGTCTCACCCTACATGTGTATACCCGCATTACTGGGTATTCCTAGTAGTGATGTGATACATAACATAGCTAAACATTAAATGAGAGTCTATGATTTCAGATTCCATTCTTGAAGTTACAATCCAGACAGTTAAACATATAATAGTTACTTTACTCCAGTAGCATGGACAATTCCACTAATGAGTCCTTTATGTCCACTCAATATTATCTGACATTAAGCTACTATTTTCTATTATGAGTATGACAAATTGGATTCTGCTCTGCAGGAGTACAAGGATGAGTAGGGGCAAAATGGCAGACTAAGCGAATGCACTTCTACAAGCACAACAGCTTTACCTCTGCCTAAAGACTGCATTACTACATCAAAGGGCTATCATAAAGGTAAAACAGGGACAGTTAAGAGATATACCTCCTTTGCCTTTTGTGGTAATGTGGGTAGAGGGAAGGCTGTGCACTTCAGAGTGATGTCAATGTGATCCAGTAGTGACCCAAGTAACACAAAATAAAATGAATGTCCAATCAAGGTTCTATATATTACATGGCCACGATAGTGGCCATGTAGTTATGGTTAAGTTGGTGTTTCCATAGGAAGAGCACTTTTTGGGTGGCTTATAACTTCGCTCTCCCTGGACGAATCCTCACCAAACTTTGCAAAAAAAGTATTTGGGTCACTCTGTATCTTTTTGCAAAGTTTGGTGAGGATTCATCCAGGGGGGGGCAAAGTTATAGGGGGGGTCCCAAAACTTTTTTTTCCCCATAGACTGAATGGGAAAATGTTTTTGCTCGCGTCTACAGCCCAAACCGCTGGACAGATTTTCACCAAATTTGGACCAGGAGCAGCGGCTTGGTCCCGAAAGCGTGCTTTTGCAAATTTGGTGAAAATCCGTCCAGTAGTTTTTTTTTAAATGACCAAAAAGTAGCTAAAAAAGAATTAGTGATATCTGTGTTTGGTCCGCGAACACACTTCCCTGTTCGCTCCGCAGACAGTGTCCTGATTGGCCAATCGGCTTGCGTGATGTTCACGGACATGCAACGTGTTCACTGATTGGACGGCGTGCAGCGTGAAGCGCGTCAGATTTTTGGCAGCGCCCGCCATCTTGGATTCACGGTCGTCCGCGGACAGCGCAGTGAAACTTTGTTCAAAATTTGTATTTAGTAGAGTGTGTTGGTGTGTAGGAGTGTTTGGGGAGGGTGGGAGTGTATGAGATAGGATGAAAGTTGTGTTTTTTATGTGTTAGACATTCCTTTTGTGTTCGATTTGTCTGCGGACATCACGGGTGTTCCGAAATGTTCTAATAAACTGAATGGGGGGTGTTCTGAGGACTCAATATGTGTCTGTTTTGTTCGCAAGCAAACTGAAACTGTTCTAAGAACACTCGCAGTGTCCTGAAATGTTCGCAAATAAACAAAATGGGGGTGTCCTGAGGACGCTGTCCGTATTGTTCGTTGTGAAGTTGAATATGTTCTAAGAACACTCACGGTGTCCTGAAATGTTCGCAAATACACAAAATGGGGGTGTTCTGAAGACGTTGTTGAACACTTGCTGTGTCCTGAAATGTTCGCAAATATGAATGGGGGTTGTGGCTGACAAGTTGAATGTTTTCTAAGAACACTTGCGGTGTCCTGAAATGTTTGCAAATAAACAAAATGGGGGTGTCCTGAGGACACTGTCCGTATTGTTCTCTGTCAAGTTGAATGTGTTCTAAGAACACTCGCGGTGCCCTGAAATGTTCGCAAATAAACAAGATGGTGGTGTTTTTAAGACGTTTCTAAGAACACTTATGGTGTCCTGGAATGTTCGTAGGGGGTGTCCTGAAGGCGTAGTCCGTATTGTTCGCTGGCAAGTTGAATGTGTTCTAAGAACACTCGCAGTGTCCTGAAATGTTCGCAAATAAACAAAATGGGGGCGTCCTGAGGACGCTGTCCGTATTGTTCTCTGTCAAGTTGAATGTGTTCTAAGAACTCTTGCGTTGTCCTGAAATGTTCACAAATAAACAAGATGGTGGTGTTCTGAAGACGCTTCTAAGAACACTTGCGGTGTCCGGGGAATGTTCGTAGGGGGTGTCCTGAGGACGCTGTCCGTATTGTTCTCTGTCAAGTTGAATGTGTTCTAAGAACACTCACGGTGTCCTGAAATCTTCGCAAATAAACAAAATGGGGGTGTTCTGAAGACACTGTCCGTATTGTTCGTTGTCAAGTTGAATGTGTTCTAAGAACACTCGCGGTGTCCTGAAATGTTCGCAAATAAACAAGATGGTGGTGTTCTGAAGACGCTTCTAAGAACACTTGCGGTGTCCAGGGAATGTTCGTAGGGGGTGTCCTGAGGACGCTGTCCGTATTGTTCTCTGTCAAGTTGGATGTGTTCTAAGAACACTCGCAGTGTCCTGAAATGTTCGCAAATAAAAAAATGGGGGTGTTCTGAAGATGTTTCTAAAAACAGTCACGGTGGCTTGGAATGTTCGTAGGGGGTGTCCTGAAGATGCTGTTCGTATTGTTCTCTTTCAAGTTGAATGTGTTCTTAGAACACTCATGGTGTCCTGAAATGTTCGCAAATAAAAAAAAATGGGGGTGTTCTCAGGACACTGTCCGTATTGTTCGTTGTCAAGTTGAAAGTGTTCTAAGAACTATCGCGTTGTTCTGAAATGTTCGTAGGGGGTGTCCTGAAAATGCTGTCCGTATTGTTCGCTGGCAAGTTGAAAGTGTTCTAAGAACACTCATATTGTCCGCGGACATTAAAAGTTTCCATAGACCATAGTTGAAATGTTTGACTCTATGGATGTGATATGCTGCGGTGGTTGTTGCCAGAGCATACAGTCTTGGGAGCTTGGCCATGCACCCAAGACTCTATGCCCTGGCAACAACCACCGCAGCATATCACATTCATATTTGCTTATAACTTTGGGTGAAAAACAAATGTATAAGGAACAAAGGTATTAGATACTATGGATGTGATATGCTGCTATGGTTCTCCTTATTGTATAATTACTGTTTGGTCTAGTAACCGGAGTACATGTATTTCTTGTTAATTTCTGTGATAAAAGAAAATAGCATGTTAGTATTAGTATTTTGTAATGACTTATTACATTGTATAATCAATATACTTTTTTTTTTGGAGCCTCATATTTAGTAGATAACAAATCAGAGTACTCTAGAATTTGCTCAGTTTCTGTATTTGTTGCTAAAATACTTGGGTCTGTGGGAGAAAAAAAATCCATGTTGGATAAAAAAAAACCTTTTTCTGTTATGCTACAGTTTATTTGTTTGTTTTCAGTGTTCACTTGTTGTTTCTGGCTAATGCTTTATACTTTGGCTTGTTGTATTTTTTTGGAGCAGTAACATATTATTTATTTGTTTTGATATTATAAAATTTTGGAGCAGTTAGATACCAATTGGCGTATTCTAACTGTCTATTTTTTTATATATTTTAGTGGTATTGATTTATCTATTTGGATATTGTTAAATTTTAGTTAGATACCAATTGGCGTATTCTAACTGTGTATTTTCTGGTCTAATTTGGTGGTATTCATTTATCTGATTAGTTGTTGTAGAATCTTTGAGCAGTTAGATAGCTTTTGGAGCATTCTAACAGTTTTTATTTTTTAACACAAGTTTACTTAGGGTTTAAATACAGTTTAGTTAACAAATTCTGGTTTTAAGAACATCAAATGAGCGTTTGTAAGATTTCCTGGTAATCTCTGCTTTAGAGTAATGGTACTATCATTACATTCAAACCATCCAAATTTTTTTTTTATATATGCAGTGTAGTGCCCTGAATTGGTTGTGGCTCCTGCGTGGTAGATTATACCTATTGTTGTGAAGGATTTCTTACCAAGTGATATTTGACCATGTGTGAATCCAGTCAGCTTGCAGTTGTTTTTGGTACCATCTGCATTGTAACGTAGAAGCATTAGTATTATCTATTTACTATGTGTTTGTATTACTAACGTGAAGCGATTATCTGAATTGCAGGTAGAGCATAATCTACCATGGTTTGCATTTTGTACAAGTCGCTGAAATGGAATGGATTCACAATTTGGTATTGATATATATATATGAAGCGTTCATTGGGGATTTCTTCTTGTGTCACATTGTTGCTGAGAGTGCATGTATGTTTCCACATGTATGAAATCTGAAAGATTTAATTTATAGGTATGTTTTTGTTTTCCAGTACTTGTAGTAAGTACATTCGAAATTCTTGTGGATCTTCCTGCGAGTTTATAGTGAATTTCACCATTCCAGCACAGTAGTCCAATTGTTGTCTTATTCCATAAACACTATACGTGTTGTCAGGATTGTTTGCTGCATTTCTGTGAAGTACTAACATTTGCAAACACAATGGGTCTGTACTGTGTAAGTAAATGTTGTCAACAATTGGTGGTAATTGAAAAAGAATATTCATTGCTACATTTGCGTAGCAACTTACACCAACTATATTTGAGAATTTAAATGGTCCAGGTAGTTCTGTATCTAACTGCTTTTTTTGGAGTTTGTCTCCCTACTTTAAAGAAGTACCTGGTTTACTTTCCCTAATTGATTCTTTTTTGCTTGTGTTACTTGATGAAGTATTAGTTTCTTTTACTCTCTTTGGAGGATTTGCAGCGACATCCTGTTGCATTTCTGTTTGATTTATTTTTCTTTTATAACGTTTTACTTTTTGTGGAACAGAATATCAGGCCGATTCATGGAATCAACGTGCGCCGAAAAAACGTGCGATTCGCAGTGAAATAGCGAAAATCGCAGTGCAAGTGCGATTATAGCACAGAAAACATCGCACATCTATTCATGGAAGTCCGTGCACGCGTGAAATGTGGGATGTGCGCTGAAAAAGTGCGCGGCGCACGCTGGCGCACAGGTCATCGAACGCCGTGCGATAAGGCCACAGTGAATTCGCACATAGCGCGGCGCACATAACAAAAGTAGTTGTAACACGGGGCGTCACACACAGAATGGGGAACAACTCGTGAAAATGTGGGCATCACGGGGGAAGTACAGGAGTTAAGTGCGCAGAACAACCACACGCTCGCCTACAACACGTATTCATGGAATCGAAAAGGGAAAAACAGCGCACGGCCAAAGACGCGCACAGGCCCATACATGTCAGCCACACGAAAGCAGGTGGTAGCGTCCCTGCGCAGGAAAAAAATGTGTGCCAAAGTCCTGCATGCGCGAGAAGGCCCAAACACGATCGGGCCTGGGGGAGTGTGTGCGTGTATTTCAGGGGTGCGTGTGAAGTTCCACACGCGATTGGCCTGGGCGCATGTATTTCAGGGGCTCGCGGGTGTTTTCACACACGATCGGGCCTGGGGTAGTGTGTGTGTGTATTTCAGAGGTGCACGAGAAGTTCCACATGCGATTGGGCTGCGTGCCGGCATTTCAGGGGTGCGCGCGAAGTTTTACACCCGATCTGGCCTGGGGGAGCGTGTGCATGTATTTCAGGGGTGGGCGTGAAGTTCCACACGCGATTGGCCTGGGGGAGTGGGGTACGTGTATTTCAGAGGCTCGCGGGTGTTTTCACACGTGAACGGGCCTGGGGGAGCGGGGGTACATGTATTTCAGGGGCTCGCGGGTGTTTGCAACGCGATCGCGCCTGGGGGAGCGGGCTATGTGTATTTCATGGGCTCGCGGGTGTTTTCACACGCGATCGGGCCTGGGGGAGCGGGCTATGTGTATTTCAGGGGTTCGCGTGAAGTTTTTCACGCGATCGGGCCTGTGGGGGAGCGGGGTACCACTCACCATCTGCCTTGCGCGTAGAAGAACGCGTAGCCAACACCCGCTGTGAAGTAATAGCGTGTGAACCCCAAAGGATGGAAAACACACGCACCGCACGAAAAGCATGTACAGAGCAGTGTAAAGGCACGCGGGATCTCCAAGCCCTGCCAGGGCAACGCCCGTGCGCGAAACGTCATAGACGCGCTTACGCTGTAAGGGCCTTTGGTCCAATGAAATCGCGTACGCGTGCTGACGCGCTTACGCGCTAATAGCCTTTCCTCGATTTTCACGCTGACGTGCAGGATTTTCACATGCCAAATCACTCCGTATCAAGCTGGCCACGCGAAAACACACAGAAGACCACGCTCCTGCCCAGAAGGCCGAATTACTGCCCCCCAGTGCCCTGAGCAGCCTCCCACGTGCCATCTGCTGCTGCCTGCCTGCCTGCTGCCACCGTGCCCTGCCATTTGGTGCCTGCACATCAGCCATCTGCAGGAGTCCAGTTACTGTGTCCACCCCTGCTGGAACAGAAGACTCCCGACTCGGATAACATCGCTCCACAGCCCAGCCCCAGGACCCAGTTGCCCACCCACTCCTGCCCCTGGGGTTGCCATGTCGAGCAAATCAACATCTGGCACCACTGGCAACCCCCGGCCAGAGGGGCAGAGGGGCACCAGCTTCACTGCCACCGAAGTTGGTGTCCTGGTGGAGCAAGTCCTGGGGCAGTATGATGCCCTCCTCTGATCGTCCCGCGCCAACAAGGAAGGACAGGAGAGGATCTGGGCCGACTGTGTGGTTGCCATCAACGCGGAGGGGGTGGCAACCCGCACCATCCAGAAGGTCAAGAAGCGCTGGGAGGACTTGAGGTCCAGGACCCTCATAAAGGCCCGGCACCTCGTGGAGGGGGGCCGGGGCCGCATGAGTGCCATGCAGATGAGGGTTCTGGAACGCGTACACCCAGCGCTCCACGTCCAGGTCCTTGAGAGGGAGGCCCGTCTGGAGTTGAGCGGTAAGTGGCCAAGCATTGCTGTGTGAGACAGGGCATGTTGCAGTGTGCTGGTTGTCTGATACTTGCCTGTATGTGTGACGTAGGCCATGTACGTATGTTTGTGTGCAGGGACATCATGGTAATGCATGTGCGACCAGTAATGTGTGAACCGCACGGTTGTTTCATGTGTTCAAATGCGACATGGGGAGCCCTATGCAGATTGTACACATGAGAGCATGGCAGTCTCTGTTCCTGGACATGGGTGGGGGTGAGGGATGGGTGCTGATGCCAGGTACATATATGGTATCCATGTCTGTGTGCCTGACCTGCGTGTCTGTGACTTGTGAATGCCATGGATGCATGACACATGTCTGTGACAATTTACAGATTCACTGATGCAGCCTAGTCATCCTTGTATCCACTGTGATTGGGGTGTACGGGGTCAGATGGATGTGACTGAGGTGAAGTGTGTGCATGTGATAGGCATGACCCATGATGCATGTGAGTTCCATTACATTGTATGTTTCGAGAGTCCATTGGACATGTATGGAAATATCCATGGCATGCACCATGACTGTCACTGTGTGTGTTTTGCCTGGACTGATACATGTGTTGTGGAGGGACATGATGGAAGTGTAATCTGACAGTGGCACTCATCTGCTATTGCTTCCTGTCTAGGGGACCATTGTACAGTACCCTGATGCTTGTGTTCTATGTCTCCCTCTACACAGCGGCTAGTGAAGAAGAGGGCGGAGACGGCGCTGTGGAGCAAGGCGGCGGGGATGGCCCCACGGCTGCAGCGGAAGGGGTGGGTGAGCCCCCACAGGGGCCTGCTATGGCGGAAGACGGTGAGGAGCCATCCAGGTTTGTGGTTTCCACAGAGGAGGAGGAGGCCGCCACTGAGGCACACATGGGGCCTGGTGGGGGCATCCCTGCTGGTGCAAGTGGTGCAGTCCAGGGGCAGGGGCAGGAGGCAGCACAGGTCACCGTGGAGGGGCCTGTGCATGTCACTGTCCCTGACCCTGTGGGTGCACCACCATGCCCCAGCAGGGATGCCCCATCCCAGGCCCGTCCGCAGGTAGAGGGGATGTCCATGTCATCTGACTCCCCTCCACCTGCGGACGAGGGGACCCCTGGCCGTATGGAGAAGGTCCTGATTGGGGTCGCGATGCACACGGCTGTGATTCGTGATGCCGTACGTGCTTCCCAGGAGGAGCACGCACGTCATCACGAAGAGAACCGTGCCGACGTGGCCCAATTGGGATCGTCCATGTTCGGGGGTTTCCTGCATGTGTCGGCCAATCTGGCGGCCCTCTCCTCCTCTGTGGATACTATACGCCAGTCATTCTCCTTGCCGTCTTCAGGCCCAGATGCCACCAGGGCCCCCGGTGGACCTGCCCTGACCAATGCAGCCAGCTCGGTGGGGATCCCATCCCTGCCACAGTCGGGAGTCAGAGGTCCAGCAGGGGTGGACACCACAGCAACTGTACCCCAGCAGATGGAGGATGTGCCGGCATCTTCAGGCAGGGCACGTGCACGACGGCGTCGATGGATTCCATCAGCCTGGATGCCGTTGTGCTGGCAGAGGCAGTGGCGTCGGAGGCAACAGCGGAGTCAACGTGGGAGGCATCATGGCTCGGGGCCATCAACATCGGAGGGGCAGGCATCGGCCGGAGGGCAGGAGGACCCAGGACGGGAAGTGTCTTCCGTGTGGCAGCGGTTGGGCCAGCATATAGGTGCGGAGCGGCGGCGGCGGAAGAGGCGCGGCTCACAATGGTCAGGGCGGAGAACTCCATGCGGAGGGCCCTGAGGCGGGCAGAGTGCCTCGAGGCAATCCGCAGTGGGTTGAGGAGGACACGGCGTCGTCCCTGCGGACCCTCAGGGCCATGGAACAGGATCGCCTCCGGGACATCGAACAGGAGTTCGATGATGCCCTGGCCCGGAACACCACGGAGTGAGCCGCTGGACTTGCCCGCCGCCTTTGTATATAGTTATATAGTTAGTGTTAGGTTTCCGTTAAATTTTTTTTTTTATTTGGTTGCGATTGGACAATGCGCCACATTTTTGTATATAGTTTAGTTTTTAGTTAGTTGTCATAGTTAGGTTTCATTTGGTTGGGCTCATGGACCCGGGATTATCTTGTAAATAGTTCTTCAATGGATTTTTTTATTTTTGGGATTTTTTTCATCGCCATGGAGCAATGGTTTTTGTTTATCATTTACACTTGGATTACTTTTCTGACTGTGACTTTGGACACCATTCATTTTGATTGTGCTGTGTGTTTTTGATTTTTTTCATGGACATTTATCTTCTTTTGGATGTTTTGCTTTGTGGTTTTTCTCATTTCATTTCCATTCAAGTTGATTTTCAATACATTTTTATTTTCATCGTTCAATGTGTCGTATCATCTCATTGCTTTCATGCATGTCATGTTGGGTGTTTTAACATTCACTTGCAGCCATTGTGTGTGACAGACATGTGTTCATTTGCATTATTTGCATTGGGTGTTTAACATGTAATTGCCTTTGATATGTGGGTGGATGTGATAGTTGGTTGGGCCTTTTGGCAGGGGAGGATGGCCATTACGGACATGATTGGGGATTGTTGGGACCCATGTGCAGGGGGGCATGGATGGGACATGGGCGAGGGCCTGGTGGAGGGTGCCCCTGCACTGCTGAGGGGTGGGGGGGTGGGGAACATGAGTTGGACATGGGTGGGGGCCTGCTGGCAGGTGCCCCACAGTGCGGGGGGGTGGGGGTGGTGGGGAACATGAGTTGGACATGGGTGGGGGCCTGCCGGCAGGTGCCCCGCAATGCTAGGGGTGGGGGTGGTGGGAGACATGGGTGGGGGCCTGGTGGAGGGTGCCCCTGCACTGCTGGGGGGTGGGGGTGGTGGGGAACATGAGTTGGACATGGGTGGGGGCCTGCTGGCAGGTGCCCCGCAATTCTGGGGGTGGGGATGCAAGGGGACATGAGTTGGTGATCATTAGTGCAAGGAGACATGTGCCTTTGCTGGGGGGCATGCCCATGTTGGGTGGGCTGCCTGCGGGACATGACCAGGGATGCAGGGTAGTCCCCTGTGGTGTGGGCTGCCTGCAGGGGCCGTGGAGGGTGTACAGGGAACACCTGAGAGGACCCACACTGGCAAATCACATTTAGGACTCCCCGGCACCCCTGAAATACACGTACCATGCTGAAATCGCGTGTAAAACTTTCCACGCACCCCTGGTATACACGCACACACTCCCCCAGGCCACATCGCATGTAAAACTTTGCGTGCACCCCTGAAATACCCGCACGCAGCCCAATCGCGTGTGAAACTTCCCGCGCACCTCTGATATGCACGCACACGCTCCCCCAGGCCAGATCGCGTGTGAAACTTCCCGTGCACCTCTGAAATACACGCACACGCTCCCCCAGGCCAGATCGTGTGTGGATCTTCTTGCGCACCTCTGAAATACACACGCCCAGGCCAATCGCGTGTGGAACTTCTCGCGCACCCTGAAATACACGCACCCAGGGCAATTGCGTGTGGAACTTCTCGCGCACCTCTGAAATACACGCGCCCAGGCCAATCGTGTGTGAAACTTCCCGCGCACCCCTGAAATACCCGCACGCAGCCCAATCACGTGTGAAACTTCCTGCGCACCTCTGATATACACGCACACGCTCCCCCAGGCCAGATCGCATGTGAAACTTCCCGCGCACCTCTGATATACATGCACACGCTCCCCCAGGCCAGATCGTGTGTGAAACTTCCCGCGCACCTCTGAAATACACGCGCCCAGGCCAATCGCGTGTGGAACTTCTCGCGCACCCCTGAAATACACGCGCCCAGGGCAATCGCATGTGGAACTTCTCGCGCACCTCTGAAATACACGCGCCCAGGCCAATCGCGTGTGAAACTTCCCGGGCACCCCTGAAATACCCGCACGCAGCCCAATCGCGTGTGAAACTTCCCGCGCACCTCTGATATACATGCACACGCTCCCCCAGGCCAGATCGTGTGTGAAACTTCCCGCGCACCTCTGAAATACACGCGCCCAGGCCAATCGCGTGTGGAACTTCTCGCGCACCCCTGAAATACACGCGCCCAGGGCAATCGCGTGTGGAACTTCTTGCGCACCTCTGAAATACACGCGCCCAGGCCAATCGCGTGTGGAACTTCTCACGCACCCCTGAAATACACGCGCCCAGGGCAATCGCGTGTGGAACTTCTCGCGCACCTCTGAAATACACGCGCCCAGGCCAATCGCGTGTGAAACTTCCCGCGCACCCCTGTAATACACGCACACGCTCCCCCAGGCCCGATCGCGTGTTAAACCACCTGCAAGCCCCTGAAATACACGCGCCCAGGCCAATCACATGTGGAACTTCTCGCGCACCACTGAAATACACGCACACGCTACCCCAGTCCCGATCGCGTGTGAAACCACCCGCGAGCCCCTGAAATACAGGCGCCCAGGCCAATCGCGTGGGGAACTTCTCGCGCACCACTGAAATACACGCACACGCTATCCCAGGCCCGATCGTGTGTGAAACCACCCGCGAGCCCCTGAAATACACGCGCCCAGGCCAATCGCGTGTGGAACTTCTCGCGCACCCCTGAAATACACGCACCCAGGCCATTCGCGTGTAATACTTCTCGTGCACCCATGGAATACACGCACACGCTCCCCCAGGCCAGGTCGCGTGTGAAACTTCTCGCGCACGCGTGCTCCCGACACCCGTAATACGCGGTCCCCGCTTTGCGTTTGCTATTTGCCAGTCTGGTAAACTGGTACAGGGTTGACACAGCCCTTTACGATGGTTTTGCGATTTTGATGGCTTTTCCTTGCGCGAGGGCGTTCTTGGGGGCGTAACTGGCGCTGCTGCAGGGTCGCTGCGCCACTCTGCGCCACGTCTGCTTTTGGAGGTGGGAATCCATGAATACGCTGTGCGCATAAATTGATTTTATCGCACGCGGCTGGCGCAGACATTCGCACGGGCACTCTGTGCGCCAGCCGCCTGCGACACTTTTGAGAGGAATTACATGAATCGGCCTGTATCAGGCCGATTCATGGAATTAACGTGCGGCGAAAAAACGGCGCACGCGTGCGAAAACGTCCGATTCGCAGTAAAATAGCGAAAATCACAGTGCAAGTGCGATTATCGCACAGAAAACATCGCACATCTATTCATGGAAGTCCGTGCACGCGCGAAATGTGGGATGTGCGCTGAAAAACTGCGTGGCGCACTCTGGCGCACAGGTCATCGAACGCCGTGCGATAAGGCCACAGCGAATTCGCACATAGCGCGGCGCACATAACAAAAGTAGGCGTAACATGGGGCGTCACACGCAGAGTGAGGAACAACTCGTGAAAATGTGGGCGTCACGGGGGAAGTACAGGAGGCAAGTGCGCAGAACGCCCACACACTCGCCTACAACACGTATTCATGGAATCGAATAGGGAAAAACAGCGCACGGCCAAAGACGCGCACAGGCCCATACATGTCCGCCACACGAAAGCAGGCGGCAGCATCCCTGCGCAGGAAAAAAATGTGTGCCAAAGTCCTACACGCACGAGAAGGCCCACACGCGATCGGGCCTGGGGGAGCGTGTGCGTGTATTTCAGGGGTGCGTGTGGAGTTCCACACGCGATTGGCCTGGGCGCGTGTATTTCAGGGGTGCGCGAGAAGTTTCTCACGCGTGATTGGCCTGGGCGCATGTATTTCAGGGGCTCGCGGGTGTTTTCACACGCGATCGGGCCTGGGGGAGCGTGTGCATGTATTTCAGAGGTGCGCGAGAAGTTCCACACGTGATTGGGCTGCGTGCGGGCATTTCAGGGGTGCGCGTGAAGTTTCACACGTGATTGGGCTGCGTGCGGGTATTTCAGAGGTGTGCGCGAAGTTTTACACGCGATCTGGCCTGGGGGTGCGTGTGCGTGTATTTCAGGGGTGGGCATGAAGTTCCACATGCGATTGGCCTGAGGGAGCGGGGTATGTGTATTTCAGGGGCTCGCGGGTGTTTTCACACGCGATCGGGCCTGGGGGAGCGGGGTACGTGTATTTCAGGGACTCGCGGGTGTTTTCACATGCGATCAGGACTGGGGGAGCGCGTGCGTGTATTTCAGAGGTGCGCGAGAAGTTCCACACGCGATTGGGCTGCGTGCGGGCATTTCAGGGGTGTGTGTGAAGTTTCACACGCGATTGGGCTGGGTGCGGGTATTTCAGAGGTGCGCGCGAAGTTTTACACGCGATCTGGCCTGGGGGAGCGTGTGCGTGTATCTCAGGGGTGCGCGTGAAGTACCACACGCGATTGGCCTGGGGGAGCAGGGTACGTGTATTTCAGGGGCTCGCGGGTGTTCTCACACGCGATCGGGCCTGGGGGAGCGGGCTACGTGTATTTCAGGGGTTTGCGTGAAGTTTTTCACGCGATCGGGTCTGGGGGGGAGCGGGGTACCACTCACCGTCTGCCTTGCGTGTAGAAGAACGCGTAGCCAACACCCGCTGTGAAGTAATAGCTTGTGAACCCCAATGGATGGAAAACACACGCAACGCACGAAAAGCACGTACAGAGCAGTGTAAAGGCACGCGGGATCTCAAAGCCCTGCCAGGGCAACGCCCGTGCGTGAAATGTCACAGATGCGCTTACGCTGTAAGGGCCTTTGGTCCAATGAAATCGCGTACGCGTGCTGACGTGCTTACGCGCTAAGGGCCTTCCCTCGATTTTCACGCTGACGTGCAGGATTTTCACGTGCCAAATCACTCCGTATCAAGCTGGCCACGCGAAAACACACGGAAGACCACGCTCCTGTCCAGAAGGCCGAATTACTGCCCCCCAGTGCCCCGAGCAGCCTCCCACGTGCCATCTGCTGCTGCCTGCCTGCCTGCTGCCACCGTGCCCTGCCATTTGGTGCCTGAACATCAGCCATCTGCAGGGGTCCAGTTGCTGTGTCCACCCCTGCTGGAACAGAAGACTCCCGACTCGGATAACATCGCTCCACAGCCCAGCCCCAGGACCCAGTTGCCCACCCACTCCTGCCGCTGGGGTTGCCATGTCAGGCACATAAACATCTGGCACCAGTGGCAACTCCCGGCCAGAGGGGCAGAGGGGCACCAGCTTCACTGCCACCGAAGTTGGTGTCCTGGTGGAGCAAGTCCTGGGGCAGTATGATGCCCTCTTCGGATCGTCCCGCGCCAACAAGGAAGGACGGGAGAGGATCTGGGCCGACTGTGTGGTTGCCATCAACGCGGAGGGGGTGGCAGCCCGCACCATCCAGAAGGTCAGGAAGCGCAGGGAGGACTTGAGGTCCAGGACCCTCATAAAGGCCCGGCGCCTCGTGGAGGGGGGCCAGGGCCGCATGAGTTCCATCCAGATGAGGGTCCTGGAACGCGTACACCCAGCGCTCCATGCCCAGGTCCTTGAGAGGGAGACCCGTCTGGAGTTGAGCGGTAAGTAGCCAAGTATTGCTGTGTGAGACAGGGCATGTTGCAGTGTGCTGGTTGTCTGATACTTGCTTGTATGTGTGACATAGGCTATGTACGCATGTATGTGTGCAGGGACATCATGGTAATGCATGTGCGTCCAGTAATGTGTGAACCGCACGGTTGTTGCATGTGTTCAAATGCGACATGGGGAGCCCTATGCAGATTGTACACATGAGAGCATGGCAGTCTCTGTTCCTGGACATGGGTGGGGGTGAGGGATGGGTGCTGATGCCAGGTACATATATGGTATCCATGTCTGTGTGCCTGACCTGCGTGTCTGTGACTTGTGAATGCCATGGATGCATGACACATGTCTGTGACAATTTACCGATTCACTGATGCAGCCTAGTCATCCTTGTATCCACTGTGATTGGGGTGTACAGGGCCAGATGGATGTGACTGAGGTGAAGTGTGTGCATGTGATAGGCATGACCCATGATGCATGTGAGTTCCATTACATTGTATGTTTCGAGAGTCCATTGGACATGTATGGAAATATCCATGGCATGCACCATGACTGTCACTGTGTGTGTTTTGCCTGGACTGACACATGTGTTGTAGAGGGACATGATGGAAGTGTACTCTGACAGTGGCACTCATCTGCTATTGCTTCCTGTCTAGGGGACCATTGTACAGTACCCTGATGCTTGTGTTCTATGTCTCCCTGTACGCAGTGGCTAGTGAAGAAGAGGGCGGAGACGGCGCTGTGGAGCAAGGCGGCGGGGATGCCCCCCCGGCTGCAGCGGAAGTGGTGGGTGAGCCCCCACAGGAGCCTGCTACAGCGGAAGACGGTGAGGAGCCATCCAGGTTGGTGGTTTCCAGAGAGGAGGAGGAGGCCGCCACTGAGGCGCACATGGGGCCTGGTGGGGGCATCCCTGCTGGTGCAAGTGGTGCAGTCCAGGGGCAGGGGCAGGAGGCAGCACAGGTCACCGTGGAGGGGCCTGTGCATGTCGCTGTCCCTGACCCTGTGGGTGCACCACCATGCACCAGCAGGGATGCCCCATCCCAGGCCCGTCCGCAGGTAGAGGGGATGCCCATGTCATCTGACTCCCCTCCACCTGCGGACGAGGGGACCCCTGGCCATATGGAGAAGGTCCTGATTGGGGTTGCGATGCGCACGGCTGTGATTCGTGATGCCGTACATGCTTCCCAGGAGGAGCACGCACGTCATCACGAAGAGCACCGTGCCGACGTGGCCCAATTGGGATTGTCCATGTTCGGGGGTTTCCTGCATGTGTCGGCCAATCTGGCGGCCCTCTCCTCCTCTGTGGAGACTACACACCAGTCGTTCTCCTTGCCGTCTTCCGGCCCAGATGCCACCAGGGCCCCCTGTGGACCTGCCCTGACCAATGCAGCCAGCTTGGTGGGGATCCCATCCCTGCCACAGTCGGGAGTCAGAGGTCCAGCAGGGGTGGACACCACAGCAGCTGTACCCCAGCAGATGGAGGATGTGCCGGCATCATCAGGCAGGGCACGTGCACAACGGCGTCGGTGGATTCCATCAGCCTGGATGCCGTCGTGCTGGCAGAGGCAGTGGCGTCGGAGGCAGCAGCGGAGTCAACGTGGGAGGCATCATGGCTCGGGGCCATCAACATCGGAGGGGCAGGCATCGGCCGGAGGGCAGGAGGACCCAGGACGGGAAGTGTCTTCCGTGTGGCAGCGGTTGGGCCAGCATATAGGTGCGGAGCGGCGGCGAACGGAAGAGGCGCGGCTCACAATGGTCAGGGCGGAGAACTCCATGCGGAGGGCCCTGAGGCGGGCAGAGTGCCTCGAGGCAATCCGCAGGGGGTTGGAGGAGGAGACGGCGTCGTCCCTGCGGACCCTCGGGGCCATGGAACAGGACCGCCTCCGGGACATCGAACAGGAGTTCGATGATGCCCTGGCCCGGAACACCACCGAGTGAGCCGCTGGACTTGCCCGCCGCCTTTGTATATAGTTATATAGTTAGTGTTATGTTTCCTTTAATTTTATTTTTTTATTTGGTTGCGATTGGACAATGCGCCACATTTTTGTATATAGTTCAGTTTTTAGTTAGTTGTCATAGTTAGGTTTCATTTGGTTGGGCTCATGGACCCGGGATTATCTTGTAAATAGTTCTTCAATGGATTTTTTTATTTTTTGGATTTTTTTCATCGCCATGGAGCAATGGTTTTTGTTTATCATTTACACTTGGATTACTTTTCTGACTGTGACTTTGGACACCATTCATTTTGATTGTGCTGTGTGTTTTTGATTTTTTTCATGGACATTCATCTTCTTTTGGTTGTTTTGCTTTGTGGTTTTTCTCATTTCATTTCCATTCAAGTTGATTTTCAATACATTTTTATTTTCATCGTTCAATGTGTCGTATCATCTCATTGCTTTAATGCATGTCATGTTGGGTGTTTTAACATTCACTTGCCGCCATTTTGTGTGACAGACATGTGTTCATTTACATTGGGTGTGTAACATGTAATTGCCTTTGATATGTGAGTGGATGTGATAGTTGGTTGGGCCTTTTGGCAGGGGAGGATGGCCATTACGGACATGATTGGGGATTGTTGGGACCCAGGTGCAGGGGGGCATGGATGGGACATGGGCGAGGGCCTGGTGGAGGGTGCCCCTGCACTGCTGGGGGGTGGGAGGGTGGGGAACATGAGTTGGACATGGGTGGGGGCCTGCTGGCAGGTGCCCCACAGTGCTGGGGGGTGGGGGTGGTGGGGAACATGAGTTGGACATGGGTGGGGGCCTGCTGGCAGGTGCCCCGCAATGCTGGTGGTGGGGGTGCAAGGGGACATGAGTTGGTGATCATTAGTGCAAGGAGACATGTGCCTTTGCTGGGGGGCATGCCCATGTTGGGTGGGCTGCCTGCGGGACATGACCAGGGATGCAGGGTAGTCGCCTGTGGTGCGGGCTGCCTGCAGGGGCCGTGGGGGGTGTACAGGGAACACCTGGGAGGACCCACACTGGCAAATCACATGTAGGACTCCCCGGCACCGCTGAAATACACGTACCCTGCTGAAATCACATGTAAAACTTTCCACGCACCCCTGGTATACACGCACACGCTCCCCAGGCCAGATCGCGTGTAAAACTTGGCGCGCACCCCTGAAATACCCGCACGCAGCCCAATCGCGTGTGAAACTTCCCGCGCACCTCTGATATACACGCACACGCTCCCCCAGGCCAGATCGCGTGTGAAAGTTCCCGCGCACCTCTGAAATACACGCACACGCTCCCCCAGGCCACATCGCATGTGGAAATTCTCGCGCACCTCTGAAATACACACGCCCAGGCCAATCGCGTGTGGAACTTCTCGCGCACCCCTGAAATACACGCGCCCAGGGCAATCGCGTGTGGAACTTCTCGCGCACCTCTGAAATACACGCGCCCCAGCCAATCGCGTGTGAAACTTCCCGCACACCCCTGAAATACCCGCATGCAGCCCAATCGCGTGTGAAACTTCCCGCGCACCTCTGATATACACGCACACGCTCCCCCAGGCCAGATCGCGTGTGAAACTTCCCGCGCACCTCTGATATACACGCACACGCTCCCCCAGGCCAGATCGCGTGTGAAACTTCCCGCGCACCTCTGAAATACACGCACACGCTCCCCCAGGCAAGATCGCGTGTGGAACTTCTGGCGCACCTCTGAAATACACGCGAACAGGCCAATCGCGTGTGGAACTTCTCGCGCACCCCTGAAATACACGCGCCCAGGGCAATCGCGTTTGGAACTTCTCGCGCACCTCTGAAATACACGCGCCCAGCCCAATCGCGTGTGAAACTTCCCGCGCACCCCTGAAATACCCGCACGCAGCCCAATCACGTGTGAAACTTCCCGCGTACCTCTGATATACACGCACACGCTCCCCCAGGCCAGATTGCGTGTGAAACTTCCTGCGCACCTCTGAAATACACGCACACACTCCCCCAGGCCAGATCGCGTGTGGAACTTCTCGCGCACCTCTGAAATACACGCGCCCTGGCCAATCGCGTGTGGAACTTCTCGCGCACCCCTGAAATACACGCGCCCAGGGCAATCGCGTGTGGAACTTCTCGCGCACCTCTGAAATACACGCGCCCAGGCCAATCGCGTGTGGAACTTCTCGCACACCCCTGAAATACACGCACCCAGGGCAATCGCATGTGGAACTTCTCGCGCACCTCTGAAATACACGCGCCCAGGCCAATTGCGAGTGAAACTTCCCGCGCACCCCTGAAATACCCACACGCAGCTCAATCGCATGTGAAACTTCCCGTGCACCTCTGATATACACGCACATGCTCCCCCAGGCCAGATCGCGTGTGAAACTTCCCGCGCACCTCTGAAAGACACGCACACGCTCCCCCAGGCCAGATCGCGTGTGGAACTTCTCGCGCACCTCTGAAATACACGCGCCCAGGCCAATCGCGTGTGAAACTTCCCGCGCACCCCTGTAATACACGCACACGCTCCCCCAGGCCCGATCGCGTGTGCAACCACCCGCGAGCCACTGAAATACACGCGCCCAGGCCAATCGCGTGTGGAACTTCTCGCGCACCACTGAAATACACGCACACGCTCCCCCAGGAACGATTGCGTGTGAAATCACCCGCGAGCCCCTGAAATACACACGCCCAGGCCAATCGCGTGTGGAACTTCTCGCGCACCCTTGAATTACAAGCACACGCTCCCCCAGGCCCGATCGCGTGTGAAACCACCCGCGAGCCCCTGAAATACACATGCCCAGGCCAATCGAGTGTGGAACTTCTCACGCACCCCTGAAATACACGCACACGCTCCCCCAGGCCCGATCGCGTGTGAAACCACCCGCGAGCCCCTGAAATACACGCGCCCAGGCCAATTGCGTGTGGAACTTCTCGCGCACCCCTGAAATACACGCACCCAGGCCATTCGCGTGTAATACTTCTCGCGCACCCCTGGAATATACGCACACGCTCCCCCAGGCCAGGTCGCGTGTGAAACTTCTCGCGCACGCGTGTTCCCGACACCCGTATTACGCGTTCCCCGCTTTGCGTTTGCTGTTTGCCAGTCCGGTAAACTGGTACAGGGTTGGCGCAGCCCTTTGAGATGGTTTTGCGATCTTGATGGCTTTTCCTTGCGCAAGGGCGTTCTTGGGGGCGTAACTGGCGCTGCTGCAGGGTCGCTGCGCCACTCTGCGCCACGTCTGCTTTTGGAGGTGGGAATCCATGAATACGCTGTGTTCGGAAATTGATTTTATCCTAAGCGGCTGTCGCAGACATTCGCACGGGCACGCTGTGCGCCAGCCGCGTGCGACACTTTTGAGAGGAAATACATGAATCGGCCTATATGTGTTTAGGTGGTGGGTGTATAGTGAGCGAAGTCTATTGTATTCTAAAATGCAAGGAATGTCAGCGTTTATTTTACTTGCATCAAAGTTGATTTGAAATAGACTGTCAAGTGTACGTAAGCGTGATAGTGCTACATAGCTCATGCCTTCTTTAAAGACTGTGTTACCAATATCTATCATTGCTTTGTCTAGGGTAAGACCTTGTGATTTATGAATCGTGACTGTGTATGCAAGAGTTAGAGAAAATTGTTCTCTGTGTACATACATATCTTTGAAGAGAAGGAATCTAGCTGTTGAGCGTCCTATCCTTTTTACTTCTGAAAGTTTGTCAAAGAGTATATTGACAAACTGAATTTTGTTGTCGCGTGGGTATGTTTGAAAGCCAACAACTGTACTCAGTGCTCCATTAACTAGTCCTTGGTCCACGTCAAGGTTACGTTTAAGCATTACTCTGCAATTTAAGGATAATTTTAATATCTTTTCTAAGCCTGCTGTGTTTGAGATTGATTTTTCTAAACTATTTAGTCTTGTTGTGGCTTGGTCACACATGGGAAGTGTCATACCATACACATCTAATTTGTATGTGGCGCTAATTTCCATGATTGGTTGCATTTCTTTACTTAGCATGATTTCATTGAATTTGAAACAGCTTGCAAGAGTTGGCATTAAGGCCATACAATTGACATTTTTGTGGGCTAATTGTGCCATAACATCTGTAGCACATGCATTATCGCCATAAAGTGCTTTAATGTGCCGGGTTTTCAATATTGCTTCTGCTTCTTTAGAAAGTATACCAACTCTGATACTTTTTAAAATGTTGGCATAAGTGAGATCTGCAGATTGCCGCATGTTTTCTGTTAATTCTCTGTATTGGAAATGCTGCCAACAGTTTTACGGCAGAGTTTGTGTCCTAATGTTTCAAAAATAGGCTCACCTTTTACTGGTGTTAATTGAAACAGATCTCCGAAAACAATAATGTGTTTTCCTGCAAAGAGCTCTTCATAGTCTGTTTTGAGTAGTTCTTGTAATCTGAGGTGAATCAAAGCTAACATCAGGTTGGAGACCATGCTCACTTCATCTATTATTATCAATTTCATTTGTTTCAATACTCTGCGTAATTCCATTGCAGCTTCTGCAGAAAGTTTGTAATAGTGTAATTTGTTCTGGTGTTCTACTGGTAATAGTAGTAATCGGTGTAATGTAACACCACCTAGGTTGTAGGCAGCTAAACCAGTGGGGGCAGTGACAACAGCTGACAGTTTGTTTGTCAATTGTTGAAGGAACTTACTAATGATTTTGATTAGGAATGTTTTGCCAGAACCTGCTTCACCACTGACGTACAGTAGTATAGGTTTATAATTATGGCAGGAACATTCTTTATTTTCATGTTTTACACCATGTGCAATTTGTCTTGTTACTTCTTGAAACATGCTACTTTGCTCATTGTTTAGTTTTGATTGTAGTATAGTTAAGTCTTCTTTATCTTCATACTGACACATGGTGTTTTCTACTTCTATCATAGCTAATTCTGCCTCATTCATTATTAGTGGTGACAGGATCAGAAACAGAGGATGAAGTAGAGGAAATCAACCTGCTACGTTCTTCGCAGGGTACAACCCTGCGAATAGCCCCAGAGTGAAATGACCTCAGGTGTTGCTTCATAGTAGTGGTCCCAAAGCTGTACTTACCGTGCTTCCCACGACTGAGTATCATTTTGCACTCATTGCAGGTAACACGGTTCGCACGAGCCTTATGAACATTCCCATGAGGAGGTGGTGGTGGTGGAGGGGGTGGTGCTGAAGCAGGTGCAGCACCAGGTGGCAGTTCAGCAGCCAGGGATGCCATCAAAGATGCGATGGAAATCTGCAGTTGGCAGCAAAATTCGCTGTGCTCTGTAGAAAAGCCAGAAACACAATAAGAATGAGCTCTAGGCCGTGGTCTTTTATAGGGGTGCTTGTGCACGGTCCGCGGACATGCGCGCTGTCCGCGGACAGATCAAACACAAAAAAAGTTTCAAAAGTTTCAAAAGGTATGTAGAAACTCAGGATTACTATGTGGGACTTGTGCCATGGTGAGATTTTATTGAAAAATATTATGGATTAATTGAAAATGTACTTTTAATTTGTTCGGGGACCCGAACAGTGTCCGCATTCAGAACACGCGATCAACGTGGGCGCGGTCACATGATCCGTTCGCGAAAAAGCCCGCGAAGGAAGCGCATGTCCGCAGGACACCAAATGCACAGAGATTGGCTAACGCATGCGCGTTGATGTTCTACGGACACTGTTCGGGTCCTGAACTAATTAAAATTGCGTCACACGTGAAACGAACATTTCAGGACACTGCGTGTGTTCTTAGAACAGTTTAAACTTGCTAGCGAACAGTAAGGACAAATATATTGTTCTTCAGGACACGTTCAATTTTGTTTATGTACGAATATTTCAGGACACCAATTGTGTTCTTAGAACATTTTCAACTTGCTAGCAAACAGTACGGACAGGTATAGTGTTCTTTAAGACACCTCCATTTTCGTTTAATTACGAACAATTCAGGACAACGCGTGTGTTCTTAGAATAGTTTGAACTTGCTAGCGAACACTACGAACAGGTATAGTGTTCTTCAGGACACCTCCATTTTCATTTACGTACGAACATTTCAGGACACCAATTGTGTTCTTAGAAGAGTTTAAACTTGATAGCGAACACTACGGACAGATATAGTGTTCTTTAGGACACTTTAATTTTTTTTTTTTACAAACATTTCAGGACACCGCGTGTGTTCTTAGAATAGTTTCATCTTGCTAGCGAACAGTACGAACAGGTATAGTGTTCTTCAGGACACCTCCATTTTCGTTTATTTACAAACATTTCAGAACACCTGCACTGTCCGCGGACACCTACATTGTTTTTTTTAAAAAAAAAGAAACTATTTACAACACAATATAAAAATTCAACTTTAATTAACATATATTAATAATTTATGACAGAGAAGGTGAGGCAGAAACAGAAACAAAAACAGGAGAATTAGGGGTTTAAACATGATTGTTATTAGGTGAAGAAGGGATGGAAGTCTCATCAAAACATTTTGAGTTATGGAGAGGGTTTGGGGATAATTGACTGGGATATGGTGAGGAGGGACAAGTACATGTGGGGCAATGGTACAAGGTTTTTGGTTTAAAATGATCTTCCACAATAGTTTTCAAATTATTAAAATTAGTCAACAATAAATCCATTTTTTCTTCTATACTGTGAAAAGTGTTATCCATAACAGGTTTTTCTGAAGTATTTTCTATTTTGGTATGCTCCGTACAAAAAAAAAAAAATTATATATATGTATATATATATATATATATATATATATATATATATATATATATATATATATATATATATATATATATATATTAAATGTATACAAAATAATAATAATTAAATGGTTTATATTATAAAGTGTTTACCATTAGTTTCACTATCTTGTGACATTTCTTCATGTGGGAAATGCTCCTCTAGCCATTCCAGAGTACTAGACATTTCTGTGAGAGAAAAAAAAAAGATAATATATTTTTTTTATCTAATACAGAAAGTTTATAAATATATGAATAAAATTAAGTACACTTACTATTTCAGGTAAGATATGTCCTATGTACTCAGTGGGTCTGCTCTTGTTCTCAGTTCTGTCGTGTTTGTGAGGTAATTATGTTGGATGCCAATTTATTTTCTTGTGGTATATTCCATTTTAGAACATAGTGCATTTAAATGAATGGTTAGTGTGTTGTATATATGGGTTACATTTCTTATGTATTAGTACATATAATGTGTTTGTGTGCTTCTTTTTGAATTTGTTAAATGTTCCTATGTTATGATATAACAATCAAACATACCCCCCCAGAGTTTTTAGGTAGTTGTACTGCTTTTTGAACATGTCCGCGAACATTAAATGAGTTTGCGGACATCAAGTACAGTATAAGAGATTCAGTCAGTTCCATATGATATGTATATAAAGTCAAAGTCATTATTGTTAAGTTGCACTACTAAAAAACTATGAAATTCAGTGAAAAAACTTTGTTAAAGGGACGTTATGGTTAAGTTGCGCTACTTAAAACCTATGAAATTCAATGAAAAAACGTTGTTAAAGGGACGTTATGGTTCCAAGTAAAACCGAAAAACCCTTGAAATTCGCAAGTTATGGTAAGCTAAGCAACCATAACTCGCGCCACCACCGTGCACTGCTAAGATTAACACCCACGACATCAAAGATGACATCACAAATGCCATTTCAGATCCGCCTTTCACAGTTTAAAAATAGAAGTGGAAAATAAATGGAGCAGGGCCTTGTGTATTTTTTAGAAGTCCGCGGACAGTTTGTGAACATCTAAAATTTTCAGGTGCTGCCCTGTCATAACCATTGCAGCTTTGTCTGGGAGGAAGTGGTGGCTCTGAAAAGAGCCTTTTGGTGGTGTTTGTTTGTGTTTGAAAAACTTGAAATGGTCAACACCTACTACAAAATGGATGCTGTAATTCCAAAAAAGGTTGCAATGCATTTCGCACATTTCTCAGAAAAATCTGATTCCCTGCATAAGTAAGATGGACTCCATCTCTGCGAAAATTGTATGTGCTATGAAACATAATATTTTCATTGTGAAAAGAGGACATGCCAACATCTCTTAGAAAGGCACAAGCAGCCTTATTGACATCGCCCTTGCTTTCTCCATTTGTGGACCAAATGAAGAAGAACACAGCCACATTTGTCTCTGCGCAATCCGAGAAAAAATTACTTGAGAAATTGGAAACATGTCCATGACCTTCCCAAGTCCTTCTTTCATTGCAAATTGCAAAGAAATTCCAGACACATGTCCTAAACTGTTCCCTCCACAATGAATTACAATTATGTCTGGATGATGCTATGTCTCCAAAGTAGCACAGAGAGGTAGCAAGTCCAACCACTCCATGCCAGTGTACTTCCAGATGTGGGAATCCAAGATCTCCAGCTACTCCACAGCTTTCTGCATGCACCTTCAACCAATGTATCCACGAGTCTCCCAAAATCCAATCAAACTATTTTCTGAAACACACAGCCATAGCTATCTGTTCTTTTCTCAGGAAAAAGAGTATCTGACAAACTCTCTCCTGGCACAACTAACCCACTAAACTTTACTGACCAATCCCTTGCTCTACTCATTCTCATTTGCATGCCTCCCCACCCCAAAATCCCTGTATATAACACTTGATGTCCGTGGACCACCGCCATATCAGCGGACATATCGGAACATGGACAGCCCTTCTACCATTTCCACTTCACTCTCTGTGCCATTCCCTCATTGGATATAGCTAACCAGTCACACAACCATCCACCAATCACACTCAAGACCTCTACATCTAACTCCATCATCATAGATCAGCACTTCAAATGTACTGTTAATCACTCTGAGTACAAGTGCCATATCATTGGAAATCACCTTTTACAAGAAATATTGTACAACTCTCTAAGATTTCTACTTGCAGCTGGATGCATATCCATTTGCATGAACACAAACTACAGGTGTGCATATTTTCTGTATAGTACATGTACAATTCTTATACATTCATATAAACAGATTAACTGACTTTTAACTTGTATAACCTATAAAATGAACTTACTGTAATTTTTCCCATCTGCTATAATCAACTGTCACTTCCAAACCTATCTGCTATTTAATTTCTTTTTACACACACATTTGCAAAGCATGTTGAACTAACATATTTAAAGTAAAATATAAAGAGTGCCCAAAGTCAAACAAAATTGCATGCACACACTATGTTCAAATATCAAACAACAATACTTGTACAAAAACAAAATCAATGCCTAAATTAACATCAGTGCTATAAACACACAAAATTACTAATTTGTTTCCTTTAAAATTGCAGTGAAGACCACTCTCCTGAAAAGCAGCAGCAGCAGCAGCATTTGAAATACAAACAACAACTAAGAAGAAACCTGCTCATTCAACAAAAAAAGTAAGTTAAATACCACCATAATATTTTTACTATTACTCAAACAGACTGTGGGGTTAATTCATGCTATTTCTTCACCTAAAAACAGAGATTGTGCACCATTCTGTCCACAAATCCACATTTGTAAAACAGAGATTTACAGGCACAATGGAACACAAATCCCCATTTTTGATGCACAAATGACATAACTCAGCCCCTAGAATTTTGATATTATAGAACAAACAACTGTTTTAATTGTATACCATTAGATTTACTATTTGTAATTCTCCACACTACTAGCTTACTTTCGACTGTGATCTGAACCCCAGTTTAGTAGCACATAAATTCAAGAATACCCATCCCAACTAGTTGTAGTTGCCCAATGCACAATCACACACCATCACATACATCTTTATCATCATACTCAGACACTCATGCACATGGCACACATACATTGCAGAACACCCCAACCCATACCTTCTTTATTTTTTTCAACAGACCCTAAAGAATGCCTACCAAAAATCAAGTCCGTAGAAAGCAACGCAGAAGTAGAGCAAATGAAAATAGAAGTGTCCAAAATAAGCATCCATCTCTAGCAGAATTTGTAAAAAAAGTTCAAACAAAACAGCTAATACAGTAATTTAGCGAAACAAAACAAGCTTCAAGTACAGAAACTTTGCCTCCTCTATCAAAATGTAAAACGAAACAGAAAACAATTAACAAAAATTCAGCTACCACTACTGATAAAACTGCTCCTATAAATCTTGATATAGTGCCAAGTAAGCATACCAAGAAAAGTATTTTATCAAAAATGTTCCGTCACAGAGTCCTTCAAAATCTTATAAAAACAGGAGAGAAATCGTGCACAACCCGTAAAACCTATTGCAGGAAATTAATCTTAGAAGCTTTGATAGACAGTGTAATCCTTCTCAATAGAAAGTTATTTATTTTAGTGTTAAACAAAATGAAACCACTAACAAAACTAATGACTAAATTACAAAAAAGACTTCTCAAAAAACGAAATGTCAACAGAAATAACTTCTTAAATATCTGTGGAGGTGAGTGGAGTCACACTACAAGCACAGAATCATATTTTAATGAAGAAGCATACAAACAAAAGCAAACAAATACAATTGCCATACATAGCAGTGGACGAGGTTATGAAAAAGTTAATAATACCATAATGGAACAAGAAATACTGCTTACAAAAATATCCCCAGAAAACTTACAATTACCTCTCCATTCAACTGAATCAGAATGTCTAGTATACAAATGGCCATGCACGTCAATGTGTAACATTCCCAAAAAATCTTTCACGTCTTTACGCCAATTCCTCAATCAATATGTGAAAGGCAAAGACAAAATCAAAATGAAACTACTGCAAAATATGGATACCTGTCCAGTGCGCAAGTACACAGGACTACAAGGGCATTCAATGGCCTGCATTTCAGGTTCTACTTGCGAAACCACCTTCCGTTATGTTAAAATGATATCAACACATCATTCAACAATAAGACATCTAGTCTATAAACTGTACTATGCTAAAAGTCCTGCTTTAGCACTAGCCAATTTAAATAACATTCTTCTACATGGTGCAGCAAAAGACCTACTTGAAGAAATCGACTATATCAAGAAAAAATATTTTGGAAGTGAAAGCCACTTACAGAATGAAACAGCTTTAAAACAAATTAGCAACAATTCTTTGCATGGCAACCTTCTACTACGAACATACAAAAAAGAAATACTGACATTTAAAAGTGCATCTGCTGAAGTACCAAACCATGTGTGTGTATGTTGCCGCAGAACTTTTTATAAAAGTAACACAAAAACTGTAGACCTAACATACAAAATAGAAGACTATGAAGATTCTAAATGGTTTGAATTAGCTCTCTACCTTATAGCAGAAAACAAATACAAAAACAGTTACTGCACTACAAAACTTGACAACAACCAAACTCCTTCACGTGCTATCAGAAATAATTTGGAATTATTTCCACTACCCAAACCCCTACAACAACTCAATGTATATGAGAGCGTCATAATTCAAACAGTGCACCCCTTTCAAGCAATAATATGCCTTCAACCAAAAACAGCAAAATTACATCCCTCTGAATTAGTGAAAGGTATTCGTGGAAAAGTAGTGTATTTACCATTAGATCGAAAACAAAATGTGCACACTCTGGGAGTGCAATGTCCAATGGAGCAATCTTTAATTATCTTTGTAAATGGTGTACCTACAAAAGACAAAAACAAATGGCAACAACTGGTAGATTTACATAAAGTTAGACAAGCCTTGCAATATCTAAAAGACAATAATGAATACTACAAAGAAATTAATATTGAAGAAAATATGAGGGAAACGACTGAAATAATTCAAGAGTCACCAGAAGCTGGTCAATTTGAGCTTCTAGAACCTGCTACGTTATCCAATACTTCAGACCATTATACAATTCATCCATTGCACTCTAATAACACTGTAGAAGATGCACTAGAAACGTACCAAATGCGTCAAACAAAAGGATCACCAATCAGCATATGGGAAAAAAGTATAGAAGCACATGCTTTTCTTCTACTCTTTCCTACTGGCAAAGGAGGAAGATACGATGATAGACCTATTAAAATAACAGCATCAGAATACTGCTCGTTCTGAAGATCCCAGATTTAGACAAAATGTGGAATACATATTCTGCCTACTCTTTGAAAGTGAACTAGCAACTTTATGTTACGAAGTTGCACACACATTAAAATCAGGATCCCACTTTCAAAATATGTCAGCTACACAATTATTACAAAAAGTGCAACAAAAAGATAAGGTTTTACAATCAAGTATTACAAATCTATTAGCAAACATGCGTGGTACTAAAGAGTACTGGTTTCAACATCATGGAGATGTACGTTGTATGATAAGAAACCTTGGCCCACCCACTTGGTTTGTTACATTAAGTTGTGCAGAATATGCATGGGAAGATTTACATGATTTCTACGCATATCAAACAAAAACAAAACAAACATAGATATACTAACAACTGGAGAACTTTGTTCTCTAGATCCTGATAATGTTTCAAGATATTTTCACCATCGCTCCATTGCTATGCTACACTTTATTTGTAATAAAATTGTTCCTCCACTTCTTTTGGAGAAAAGAATACCAAGCCAGAGGAGCACCACATATCCACATGCTTTTTTGGATTAAAAATGCTCCTAAATTTGGTCAAGACAATGACGCCATTGTGTTACAGTTTATTTAAAAATATGTCACTTGTGAAATTCCATCAGAAGCAACAAATAGTGATCTTCATGCACAAATGTTACCATTTCAAAGACACAAATGTGGCAAATATAGTCGTCGCAAATACAAAAACAAAGAGAAATACTACACCAAATGCTGCTTTGGTTTCCCTAGACCGGTTACAAAAACAGGTCAACTAACAACTTCATGTCTTCAGTTTGACATAGTGTTAAATGTAAATCACCTAAAAATAAATATTACATAAAAAGAACAGAAGAAGAAAAATATATCAATGATTACAATGCAATCATTGCCCACTTATGGAATGCAAACATAGATGTGCAGTACATTGCAGACAATTCCACTGCAGTTGCATGATATGTTACAGCATTCTTAACCAAAACAGAAAGACAGAGCTCCAAGACCTCTGGAATGACCTGTCATCAGACAAAACACTGTCTCAGAAATTATACAGCTTGGGCATAAAAATGCTCTTCCATAGAGAATGTGGCTCCTTTGAGGCAGCAAATCATTTAACTGGAACTGCTTTGTATGGAAAATCTCATCCCAACAGCCAAGACATTTTAAAAAACAATTTACTGGACACATACTACCCAAAAAGAAGTACCACTTTGGAAACCATGTGTCATTACAACATAGCCCAAAACTTCACATACAAAAATAATATAAAACCCGATGAAAAAAGGTAAAAACAGAGAGTCAAATTGTGAAGGCAGCTTAGTAAAACTCACCAAACCAAATTTAATTAATGTTATGTTCTGTTATTGTAACTTATAAAGCGCATGGTCGCCCTAGGGCATCATGGTGCTGGAAAAAGAGACTGGTCGGGCGAGGAAACCTGATAACAGCTAGAGTTAGAACAGGTAGGTTTTGAGAGCTCTCCTAAAGCCAAGATGGTCAGCAATGGCTTTCAGAGACGGAGGAAGGCCATTCCACAATTTGGGGGCGGCGATAGAGAATGCTCTGCCGCCGAGCCTTTCCCGCTTAGCTCTGTGAATGATCAAACAATTGGAGGTCATGGAACGAAGGTCTCGACCTGGGATATATCTCGTACATTTGGATTGAAGAAATTCGGCACCCTGGGCATAAATAGCCCGATGGACAATGCACTGGGATTTGAAATGGATTTGTTTCCTCACTGGCAACCAGTGAAGTTTGCGCAACACTGGTGTAATGTGAGCCCCATAGGGGGAACCAGTGGCTAACCTGGCTGCAAGATTTTGCATACGTTGAAGGCGGTGGATAAGACTGCTTGGCTGTGCAAGGTAAAACGAGTTGCAATAGTCTAACCATGAGATCACCAATGCGCTACCACGGGAGGGCGAAGGGCTTCAGGGATCAACGGCATAACCTTCTTGAGGACCCGGATCTGGTGGGGAGCAGATTGACAGACGGCTGCTACCTGGTTAGCCATAGACAAAGGATCAGAGAGAATGACCCCTAAATTCTTTACTTTACTGACTGGGCTAGGTAGAGGGCCCAGTGAGAGGGGCCAGAAAGCAGGGGTCCACAAAAGGGGGTTCGGAGGGCATCCTACCAATAGTACCTCCGTCTTATCCCCATTTAGTTTTAGCAAGTTCTGGTCCATCCATATCCCGACTGCCCTTAAGCAGTCATGAAGGCAGGCTAAAACCTCAGATTGCTCCTGATCTAGGCGGATCAGGATTTGTGTATCATCCGCGTATGAGTAACAGTTGAGCCCATCAATATCAAATCATATCAAATTGTCATTAAAGACTCCTCAACATAAAGCACTATATTACATGTCCCTGCTACAACTCTTTAAACCATGGAGAAAAGAAGAATAAATACTAGATAACTATGACTCTTATGAAGACGCTTTCAAAGCAAATGAAAGCACTATAACCGATGTAAACTTTACACAGTACAAAACAATGTTGCACAATGAACAGCAACACGAAGAATAACTCCAGGGCTAACTAGATAAGGACACTACTGACAGTAGTCAACCTTTTGTAACAGGAAGCCAAGAACCACTGGGAGAGCCACTAATAACAAATGAGGCAGAATTAGCTATGACAGAAGTAGAAAACACCATGTGTCAATATGAAGATAAAGAAGACTTAACTATACTACAATCAAAACTAAACAATGAGCAACATAACATTTTTCAAGAAGTAACAAAAGAAATTGCACATGGTGTAAAACATGAAAATAAAGAAAGTTCCTGCCATAATTATAAACCTATACTACTGTACGTCAGTGGTGAAGCTGGTTCTGGCAAAACATTCCTAATCAAAATCATTAGTAAGTTCCTTCAACAATTGACAAACAACAAACTGTCAGCTGTTGTCACTGCCCCCAAAGGTTTAGCTGCCTACAACATAGGCGGTGTCACTTTACACCGATTACTAGTCCTGCCACTAGAACACCAAAATAAATTAGACTATTACAAACTTTCTACAGAAGATGCAATGGAACTACGCAGAGTATTAAAACAAATGAAAATGCTACTAATAGATGAAGTGAGCATGGTCTCCAACCTAATGTTGGCTTTGATTCACCTCGGATTACAAGAAGTACTCAAAACAAACTACGAAGAGCTCTTTGGAGGAAAACACATTATAGTTTTCAGAGATCTTCCGTCAATTGACACCAGTGAAAGGTGAGCCTATTTTTAAAACCTTAGGACACAAATTCTGCCGTAAAACTGTTGGCAGCATTCAAAATGTCAACCTTTGGCAACATTTCCAATACAGTGAATTAACAGAAAACATGCGGCAATCTGCAGATCTCACTTATGCCAACATCTTAAAAAGTATAACAGTTGGTATATTATATCAAGAAGCACAAGCACTATTGAAAATCAGGCAAATTCATGCACTTTATGGCGATAATTCATGTGCTACGGATGCTATGGAACAATTAGCCCACAAAAATGTCAATTGTATGGCCTTAATGCCAACTCTTGCAAGCTGTTTCAAATTCAGTGAAACAATGTTAAAAAAAGAAATGCAATCAATAATTCATATTAGCGCCACAGACAAACTAGACATACATGGTATGACACTACCAATGTGTGAACAAGCCACAACGAGACTAAATAGTTTAGAAAATTCAATCTCCTACACAGCTGGATTGGAAAAAATATTAAAATTATATTTAAATTGCAGAGTAATGCTTAAACGTAACCTTGACGTGGATCAAAGACTAGTAAATGGAGCACTTGGTACAGTTGTTGGCTTTCAAACATACCCACGTGACAACAACATTCAGTTTGTCAATATTCTCTTTGACAAACTTTCAGAAGTGAAAAAGGATAGGACACTCAACAGCTCGATTCCTTGTCTTCAAAGACATGTATGTACGCAGAGAACAATTTTCCCTAACTCTTGCATATGCAGTCACCATTCATAAATCACAAGGTTTTACCCTAGACAAAGCATTGATAGACATTGGTAACACAGTCTTTAAAGAATGCATGAGCTATGTAACACTATCACGGTTACGTACACTTGACGGCCTATTTCTAATCAACTTTGATGCAAGTAAAGTAAACGCTGATATTCCTTGCATTTTAGAATACAATAGACTTCGTTCACTATACACCCCCATCTAAAAACATATCCTGTTCCACAAAAAGTAAAATGTTCTAAAAGAAAACTAAATCAAACAGAAATACAACAGGATGTAACTGCAAATCCTCCAAAGAGAATAAAAAAATGAATACTTCATCAAATACCACAAACAAAAAAGAAGCTATTAGGGAAAGTTAACCAGGTACTTCTTCAAAAAAGGAAGACAAACTCAAAAAAAGCACTCAGATACAGAACTACCTGGTCCATTTAACCTCTCAAATATAGTTGGTGTAAGTTGCTACGCAAATGTAGCAATGAATATTCTATTTCAATTACAACCAATTGTTGAGAACATTTACTTACAAAGTGCAGACCCATTGTGTTTGCAAATGTTAGTACTTCAAAGAAATGCAGCAAACAATCCTGACAACACGTATAGTGTTTTTGGAATAAGACAACAATTGGACTACTCTGCTGGAATGGTGAAATTCACTATAAACTCGCAGGAAGATCCACAAGAATTTCTAATGACTTACTACAAGTACTGGAAAACAAAAACATACCTATAAATTAAATCTTCCAGATTTCATACATGTGGAAACATACATGCACTCTCTGCAACAATGTGACACAAGAACAAATCCCCAATGAGCGCTTTGTGTATATATCAATACCTAATTGTGAATCCATTCCATTTCAGCAACTTGTACAAAATGCAAACCACGGTAGATTATGTTCCACCTGCAATTCAAATAATCGATCCACGTTAATAAAACAAACACATAGTAAATACGTAATACTAATGCTTCTACCTTACAATGCAGATGGTACCAAAAACAACTGCAAGCTGACTGGATTCACACATGGTCAAATATCACTTGGTAGGAAAACCTTCACAACAATAGGTATCATCTACCACGCAGGAGCCACAACCAACTCAGGACACTACATTGCATATATAAAAAAGAAATGTGGATGGTTTGAATGTAATGATAGTACCATTACTCTAAAGCAGAGATTACCAGCAAATCTTACAAACGCTTATTCAATGTTCTTAAAACCAAAATTTGATAACTAAACTGTACTTAAACATTAAGTACACTTGTAGTAAAAAAATATAAACTGTCACAATATTCCAAAAGCTATCTAACTGCCCAAAGATGCTACAACAACTAAACAGATAAATTAGGACTACTCAAATAAATCAAAAAATAGACAGTTAGAATACGCCATTTGGTATCTAACTGTCCCAAAATTTAGAAATATTCAAACAGATAGATCAATACCACAAAATTATATCAAAAAATAAACAGTTATACTACGCCTACTGGTATCTAACTGCTCCAAAACTGTACAATATCCAAACAAATACCTAATATCTTACTGCTCCCAAAAACTGGAACAATCCAATGTATAAAGCATTAGCCAGAAACAACAAGTAAACACTGAAAACAAACAAACAAATAAACTGTAGCATAACAGAAAAAGGTTTTTTTTAATCCAACATGGATTTATTTTCTCCCACAGACCCAATGATTTTAGCAACAAACACAGAAACTGAGCAAATTGCACAGTACTCTCGTTTGTCATCGACTAAATATGAGGGTAAAAAAAAAAGAAAAAATGTTCATTGTACAATGTAATAACTCTTTAAAAAATACTAATACTAACATGCTATTTTCTTTTATCACAGAAATGAACAAGAAAAACATGGACTCCCGTTACTAAACCAAATAGTAAGTATAACATCATAAATACAACCATTGCAGCATATCACACCCATACTGGCTTATAACATTGTTCCTTATAAATTTATATAAAGCCACTCTGAGTGTGATATGCTGCAGTGCTTCTGGCCAGGGCACACACTCTTGGGTGCATGGCATATGACTGTGATATGCTGCAGAGCTTCTGGCCAGGGCATAGACTCTTGGATGCATGTCATATGACTATGTCACACCCATAGATTCAAGCATTGCAACCATTTTAATGTCCGCGGACACAAGGAAGGCCCTAGAACACATTCAACTTGCCAGAGGACAATACGGACAGCGTCCTCAAGACACCCCTATTTTCTTTGTGTACGAATATTTCAGGACACTGCGAGTGTTCTTAGAACACTTTCAGCTTGCCAACGAACAATACACACAACGTCTCCAGGACACCCCGTGCTAACATTCCAAGACCCCACAAGTGTTCTTAGAACACTTTCAACTTCACACCAAACCCATTCTGTTTATTTACGAACATTCCAGAACAGCCGTGTTGTCCGCAGACAAATCGAACACAACAAAAGCGTCTAGCACATAAAAATAATCCAACATTAAACCTATCTCATACTCCCCCACCCTCCTAAAACACTCTTACACACCAACACACGCCACTAAATACAATTTTTAATTCAAGTTTCACAGCGCTGTCTGTGGTCGTCGGCGAATGCAAGATGGCGGGCGCGACAGAAAATCTCACAAATGTCATTGATGACATCACTGATGACATCACATATGCAATTACTTTTCATGAAATGTCTGTACAAGAGATTCTTACTATAACGGCGAGAAAAAGTGTCAAAGATCATTGGAATAAATATCAAGAGCTAATTAGTGCATTAAGCAATGCATTGATATAAATAGCATTCTATTATGAAGTTCTATCCAGTATACTAAGCTACTCTTGCAGAAACATAGGCATTGTGTGCGGCTTAAATAATAAAGGTATAATATTTATAATGTTGATATGTTGAATAATGAAATGATAACTGTTTTCTTATTAAAGTTTTGTGTACTGTGAAATATGTTATAAGTAGCTAATAAAACCCACATATTACATAATTGAATTATTACAGACAAAACACAAAGAGACAACAACACATGCAAATATGATTATATACAGGGAAAGTGAAGTAAGCAAAAAAGCAGAAGTAGTAGCAGAAACAGTTCATAACCTAACTGATTATCTTTATGCAGAGAAATGATTGCTCCGTTTCAACGCTGCTATTTACCCTATGTATATGTATCACATTATGTGACTGGATCCTAAGGAAAGTAGTGTGAGTGCAATGTATACAAATATGAACATATACAGGTAAAGTACAGTAATAAAAAAACAACAGAACTATCAGAAAGTGCTGATAACTCTACTGATTATGTTCATGCACAGAAAGGATTGCTGTCTTTCAAGCTTGTGTCTTCCCTTATGTATATGTTTCATATGATATGAATGGACCCTAATAGAATTTCTGTAAAAACATACTTGAGGGATATCTCTACAAATATAGTACCTTTTCAATTGTTATTTCCTGCCTGCTACTGAATAAAACCATGTGCCCTAGATTTGTCAGTAAAGGAATAAAGAGTGAGCCAGACATGTGATGTCATCAGTGATGTCATCAATGACATTTGTGATGTCATCTTTGATGTTGTGGGTGTTAGTCTTAGCAGTGCATGGTGGTGGCGCGAGTTATGGTTGCTTAGCTTACCATAAATGGCGAATTTCAAGGGTTTTTCGGTTTTACTTGGAACGATAACGTCCCTTTAACAAAGTTTTTTCACTGAATTTCATAGGTTTTTAGAAGTGCAACTTAACCATAACGTCCGTTTAACAAAGTTTTTTCACTGAATTTCATAGGATTTTAGTAGTGCAACTTTACCATAACGTCCCTTTTAAAAAAGTTTTTTCACTGAATTTCATAGGTTTTTAGTAGCACAACTTAATAATAATAACTCTGATTTTATGTACATGTAAAATTGAACATACTTAACCTCCTCTATTCAGTTTGATGTCCGCAAACTCTTTTAATGTCCGCGGACATGTTCGGACAACAGCACCACTACCTAAAAACTCTGGGGGGGTATGTTTAATTGTTATATCATAACATATGAACATTTTACAAATTCACAAACCAGCACACATACACATTATATGTAGTAATACATAAGAAGTGTAACCCATATATGTAACGCACTAACCATTCATTTAAATACAATGGGCCTCATTACACGGTAGGCGGTGGACCAAGGTGCTATAAGCACCTTGGTCCATGCCGGTAAAATACCGGCACCGCCTTGGCGGAAAGGGGATTTACCGCCCCATTCCAAGGTTGGAGGGGCGGTAAACCCCCTTTCCGCCATTGCCCTTCCCCATTCCCATTTCTGCCCCATAGGGCTCTATGGGAATGGGGAAGGCGCTAATTACGGCACCGCAATTTTGCGGTGCCGTAATTAGCTCCGAGGTCCCTTAGCGGGTTGGATATTAACGCCTGCAAGAAGCAGGCGTTAAATCCTCCAACCCGCAAAGGGACCTCGTAGTACGGCGGTAAGGGTTAACGGTCACCGTTGCCATTAACGGTGACCGTTAACCCTTACCGCCGTCCGTGTAATGAGGCCCAATATGTTCTAAAATGAAATATACCAAAAGAAGAAAAATATGCTTCCAACATACAGGGTAATTCATGGAAATTCACACAAAAGTGGCGCAGGCGGCTGGCGCACAGTGTTCCTGTGCGATAGACTGTGCCAGCCGCGTGCGATAAAATCCATTTCAGCGCTCAGCGTATTCATGGATTTTAGCCTCCAAAACCAGCTGTGGCGCAGAGTGGCACAGCGACCCTGCAGCAGCGCCAGTTACGCCCCCAAGAACACCCTTGCGCAAGGAAAAGGCATCAAAATCCCCAATCCAGCGCAAAGGTCTGTGACAACCCAAAACAAGTTTACCGGACTGCCAAACAGCAAACGCCAAGCGGGGAACGTGTATTACGTGTTTCGCGGTAACTTCCACACGCGAAAGGGCCTGTGCGAGCGGGTACGTGTATAACTAGGGTGCGCATGAAGTTACACACGCGATTGGCCTGGGTACGTGTATTTCAGGGGTGCGCGGGAAGTGTTACAAGCGATAGGGCTGGGTATGTGCATTTCAGGGGTGCGCGGGAAGTTTCACACGTGATCGGGCCTGGGGGAGTGGTGTACGTGTATTCCAGGGGTGCGTGGGAAGTTCTACACGCGATTGGCCTGGGTACGTGTATTTCAGGGGTGCGCGGGAAGTGTTACACGCGATAGGGCTGGGTATGTGCATTTCAGGGGTGCGCGGGAAGTTTCACACGTGATCGGGCCTGGGGGAGTGGTGTACGTGTATTTCAGGGGTGCGCGTGTGTTTTCACACGTGACTGTGCTGGGTACGTGTATTTCAGGGGTGCGCTTGTGTTTTCACATGCGACTGGCCTGGGTACGTGTATTTCAGGGGTGCACGGGTGTTTTCACACGCGATTGGCCTGGATACGTGCATTTCAGGGGTGCGCAGCAAGTCTTACACGCGATTGGGCCTGGGGGAGCGGTGTACGTGTATTCCAGGGGTGCGCGAGAAGTTTTACACGCGATTGGCCTGGGTGCGTGTATTTCAGTTGTGCGCAAGAAGTTTCACACGCGATTGGGCTGGGTACGTGTATTTCAGGTGTGTGCGAGAAGTTTCACACGCGATCGGTCCTGGGGGAGCGTGTGCGTGTATTTCAGGCATGTGCGAGAAGTTTTACACGCGATTGGCCTGGGTGCGTGTATTTCAGTTGTGCGCGAGAAGTTTTACATGCGATTGGGCTGGGTACGTGTATTTCAGGGGTGCGTGGGTGTCTTCAAACGCGATTGTCCTGGGTACGTGTATTTCAGGGGTGCGCAGGAAGTTTTACACGCGATTGGGCTGGGTACGTGTATTTCATGGGTCCGCGGGTGTTTTCACATGCGATTGGCCTGGGTGCGTGTATTTCAGGGGTGCGCAGGAAGTTTTACACGCGATCGGGCCTGGGGGATCATGTGCGTGTATTTAAGTGGTGCGCGAGAAGTTTTACACGCGATTTGGCTGGGTACGTGTATTTCAGGGGTGCGCGGGTTTCTTCACACGCGATTGGCCTGGGTGCGTGTATTTCAGGCGGGCGCGGGTGTCTTCACACGCGATTATCCTGGGTACGTGTATTTCAGGGGTGCGCAGGAAGTTTTACACGCGATTGGGCTGGGTACGTGTATTTCAGGGGTGCGCGGGTGTCTACACACGCGATTGTCCTGGGTACGTGTATTTCAGGGGTGCGCAGTAAGTTTTACATGCGATTGTCCTGGGTACATGTATTTCAGGGGTGCGCAGGAAGTTTTACTTGTGATTGGGCTGGGTACGTGTATTTCATGGGTGCGTGGGTGTTTTCACACGCGATTGGCCTGGGTGCGTGTATTTCAGGGGTGCGCGCAAAGTTTTACACGCGATCGGGCCTGGGGGAGCGTGTGCGTGTATTTCAGGGGTGCGCGAGAAGTTTTACACGCGATTGGGCTGGGTACGTGTATTTCAGGGGTGCGCGGGTGTCTTCACACGCGATTGGCCTGGGTGCGTGTATTTCAGGGGTGCGCGGGTGTCTTCACACGCGATTGTCCTGGGTACGTGTATTTCAGGGGTGCGCGGGAAGTTTTACACACGATTGGGCTGGGTACGTGTATTTCATGGGTGCGCAGGTGTTTTCACACGCAATTGGGCTGGGTGTGTGTATTTCAGGGGTGCGCGGGAAGTTTTACACACGATTGGGCTGGGTACGTGTATTTCAGGGGTGCGCGGGAAGTATTAAACGCTCGCCTACAACACGTATTCATGGAATCGCACGTGGCCAATCCGGAAACATGTATGCCAGCACAGCATAAAAGTGCACGCAAACAACAAACAAGCTCAGACGCCAGGAGGAATATACCGTTCCTAGCAGCAGTGGCCGTGGGATACCGCAGGAGGAGGAGGAGGATAGTCAGGGCCAGAATTTTTACACCCAGAACAAGCGTTTTTGGGATGCCTGATGACCATGTGTATGGGAGGTACAGGCTTCCACCTCACATAAAACTCGACCTGGTCAGTGAGTGGGAGGATGACTTCACATCAACCACCCTGTGCTCCCAAGCACTCAGCCCCCTGGAGAAGGTCCTTAATGTACTGCACTTCTTGGCCACTGGATCATTTCAGTGGACAAGTGCCATGGTGGGGGGGGGGTGTCACAGGCCACGCAGTCACGCTGCCTACACCAGGTCTTGGCCATCATCGCTGCACACCCATCAGTCCGCAGGCACATATACCTGCCCAGAACACCTGCAGAAAGGCAGGCTGTCGCCCAGGATTTCTACGGGGTGGCACAATTCCCCAAAGTGCTAGGTGCCATTGATTGCACCCATGTGGCTCTACGTCCCCCCAGGGCAACTGAGCACATCTATAGAAACCGCAAGCACTGGCATTCCATTAACGTCCAGGTAGTATGTGATGCCAAGGGAATCATCACCTCAGTATACGCCAACTATCCAGGCTCCACCCACGACAGTTTCATTTACAGAATGTCTACACTAAACCGGGACATAGAAGCTGGGCGGCATGGCGATACATGGCTGCTCGGTGAGTATAAATGCCACTTCGCATGCATACATGTCAGATACTGAGTAATGTCACAACCCCACTAATGATACCCATCACCACCTCCCCAGGGGACAGTGCTTACCTCTCAGCACCCACATGATGACTCCAATTCGGAACCCCACCATGCCATATCAGGTAAGATACAACACAGCCCACATTGCAACCCGGGGCATCGTGGAGCGCACATTCGGAGTGCTCAAGTCACGCTTTCGCTCCCTTGACCGTTCTGGCGGGCAGCTGTTATACGCTCCCCCAGTAGTGTGCAGGATCATAGTGGCAGCATGTGTCCTGCACAACGTTGCAACACGCCGGGGCCTGGCCCTGGACATGGTGGTGCCCCCACATTCCCAACCACATGCATGCCTGCTGCGCATGGGAGGGGAAAGGGCACGGGGTGAGGCAGCCCGTACGCAGCTGGTGGCTAATTACTTCACATAAAATCACACCCCTGTGGAGTGCACACAGCACTGGCACATACCAGCTGACAATCAATGATGAATCAATCTGACATGATGATGCCTCAATGGACAGTCAACTGTCACAACCATACCAGCCCGAGATTGTACATCTGGAAGTGTTCCATTGTGTGCTTCCCTACCTACACAAACACCACCAATGCTGTGCCATCAAAAGACACAATTCTATGCTGCTAAAATCATTACCCCCTTGCAAGATACAACATGACAACAGTGCCATGTCACCCAACCCCTCCCCAGCACTGCCACCCAACACACCATGGCATGTGAGAGCAAACTAAGTCATCCCCCAAACATGACACAAGTGTCACAAAGTACAGTGTCCCGAATGGAAACTGGCCACACACAATATGTCCACATAAATGTAGAAATAACAACACACATGACCAAATACTTACCACAATACAATCCACATAGCATAAACATGACAGGACTAAGGTAAAGGATACATAGTCTTACATAGTCTTACAACATGAGAATGCCAGCACATCCACCACCTCCAACTGTACAGTGTTGTTGCCACGCACATCTGGAAGTCCACTGCTCACAGCATGAACTCCATCTCCAAAGTGGATGGCCTTGTGAAGACATGAGGAATGAACCTGCAAATTAGGAGGGAGACATGGATGCACAAGCACACATTAATACACCATGCAGTGCACAATACAACAACAATATGCACTAGGAATGTATACACAGCATTGACTACAGACTGCCCACACATGTCGTGGGAGTCCAACGTCACTGTGTAAATCACTGTCACTTGGGCACACCCTTTGCAAGCCCATGGAAATGGGAAGCAGGAGGGGTGTGTGTCTCACGAACCCAAGCATCTAACCCAAACTCAGGACAAGCCTGCATGTGCCCAGCCGGAATACAGTGGATGCCCACGGGAGCCACACAAGCCAACACACTGCAACAAAAAATCAAAAATCAATAATCAAAAATCAAGAATCAAAAATGGCCATGTGTGGGACAGGGGGTGTGGGGGAGGCCACCCAGGAGGTCCGAGAACAGGTGCTCACCAACAGCCACCTGTGTGGATGTTGCGAGAAAAAAAACACCTCCATGGGCTCATGGCCTGCACGGCTACGACATTGTGGGATATTCATCGCTGGATTCGCTCTCCTCAACCTTTGCTGCTGCTGCCACAGGAGGTGGTGGTGCTATGGGAGGCAGCCCACGCAAAGCCCTAGTTTGGTCCTCCATGGCAGCAAGCATGCGGGTGTGGAAGGTCTCGTTCTGGACGTATATGGTGCGGAGATCCCCATGCACCACCCGACGTAATGCCCGGATCTCCGCCCGAGTTGCCTGCATCTCTGCTGAGAGCGTACGGGTGACGCGCTCCAGCAGCTGTTCCGTCCTTATGACAGTGGAAGCCTCAAGGTCCACAAGAGTCTGCCTGAGGTGCCGGACATCTCCCCTCAGGGCTTCCCTCTGGCCCTGGGCCTCTAAAGAAATGGATTCCCTCAGATTGTCCATGGCCGCCCGTCTGTCCCTGTTGGATGCCAACATGTCCTCCCTGAGTGATTGGCAAATGGAGTCTGTTGCCTGCTGTAGTTGCTCCATCTGCCTTTCTGGGGGGGACAATGGAAGTGGCCACCCTCTCCATGCCTTGAGCCATCATCTCAGATGATGCTGCCTGTTGGTTTGCCATACCTTATATGGATTGCTCCCATGCGGTATTGCCTGGTGGCTGACGACCACCGCGTTGGCGGGCACCACACCTGTCTGGGGCAAGGCGAACGGCACCTTGCTGTGTCAGCACTGCCTGAGGCTGCAGGACTGCATTCCCCCTCTGGTCTGCTGGCCCAGGAACAGGATCAGATGTTGTGGGGTGTGGCCCTGCATCCATAACCACCAAAGGCGGACCTACCAACACTGACATCCCCATAGTGGGCTCTACCCCTGGTGCAGGTGGGTCGGACAGAACAGTATCCCTTCCATGAACACATACCTGCGAATCCACATAGGTCTCATCCGAATCAACACCTGAAAAGAGGTCTGGGGAGGTGCAGCCACAGACACCCCTGGACACTATGGCCTGCAGCAAGAGAGGGTTTTCCCCACTACCAAACCACACCCCCCACTAGTGCCCGGTCGTGCTTGAGATCCCTCCTGGGTCTGCACCATCTCCTCACCCTCAACAGCATCAAGTGCGTCATCCTCTGGAAAAAAAATGAAAGACAAAAAATGCAAACAGGCATTAGCACCATGGCACACAATTAGGCCAGACAAGCTACAGAACCAGTACTTGATTGACACATGTCCCACATGACTATAACCCTCCCATGCATGCACTGTCACTGAGTTGGAAGGGGAGGAAAATGTCAGACACTGATGACACCAAGATGGAAGACCAACACATTAGCTGCATGCTGTGTAGCAGTGCCATCACACATAGGCCTGTGAGTGACATGTCCAATCCACATACATGACACATGCCATCACACAGATGGCATGTACCATAGGCATGTCATATATGTGACAATAGGGCAGAGAAATGCATAGTAAAAGTGGGGGAATTCAAACAATCAGCCTGAATGAACACAGCAAAATACGGAACAATGTTGTTGCAGGATGCCACTTCAAGGGTAACTGGCGTGATGTAGTGCAAAATGTTTACTGTGGGCAGAAGGGATGCTGTAATACCCAAATCCGGGGCCGCAGAATGTATTGGATGAAGCACATGGGTGACCCGAACCACTCAGGCACACACACCCTCACCTGGCACTCAACCAGAACCCCTCCCACAAACAACATACACATGGATCACACACACATGCATGTGCACTCACCGGACAATGCCTCGTAATCCGGCAGTTCTCCCACACCTTGGATCTGCTCCTCTGTGACGTAGGTCCCAGCCACATGCTCATGTAGAGTGAGTTCAATGTTCTCTTGTGGAGAACCACCTCAGTCACCAGAGTTGCGGCATGACTTGAGGCCAGATTTTTCTTTGCCCTGCGCTTAAGGTCGTTCCAGCGCTTGTAGCACTCATCAGCTGTGCACCTCACAAACCCAAGGGCACTTATGCTGTCCGCGATGGACTGCCAGTGTGCCTGATGTCGAGCAGGTGTGATCTTACACCCTGAAGTGATCAACATTTCGCCGTCATGTGCGGACACATACTGCACAAGTGCATCCAGTTCGGCATTTCCTTGGCGTGCCGGACTGTGTAGCCGTGTCTGGGGCATCAGCCTGCACTGGACGAGCACTCTTCCTCTTTCTTTTTGAAGGTGGTGGGGATCCTGAGTGGCCTACGCCGCTCTGGCCACTAGGGGCAGGAGCACTGGTGGACTGTGTAGTAGTAGTGTGCGATGGCACACTGACCATATGACTTTCGGCAGGTATTAGCTGAAGTGTGATGTTGGCAGGGGGAACCTCAGTCTGATGGACCGGGACCAACACTGTCCTGGCTGGGAGAGTCAGAGCTGGGGTGGACGGAGCTGCAGCTGCCCCTGTAGCCTCCTCACCCAGCCTACTCGGGCCAGCAGATGACATGGCTGCCCCTGATCCACGTGACCTGGTGACACTGACTTGCATCGCCACCCGTGGCCTAGACTTGGGGACCTGGAAGTCAGCCTGGGAGTCACCCTGTGCCAGGTCAGGTGCCACAATGGGCCGGTCTGACAAGGGCTGAGCAGAGATGGTGTCAGCCACGTTTCCCTCAACCATGGGGGGGGCATGGGTGTCCCTGACTGGTCATCCACATGTGGCAGGCTAGGGGTAGCCTTCAAATCCCGGCCACGTCCCCTACCGCGCCCACCACGCCCACCACGCCCACCTCTTGAGGCTCGGGCACCTTTGCCACCCTTACCGCTTGCTCGCCTCCCAGCCAAGGCACTGATGTTGTTGTGCGTATGGGAGTTGCTTTAAACTATTGCCCTCGGCAATTGGGGGTCAAAGGGGTAGGGTACTAGATGGAATGCGTATCCTAGTGCTCTAGCAAGGCTGTATGGAACCCCTGGGGAAAGATGATGGGTCACGCAACGCACAGGCACCCCAAAAACAGAAAATGAAGTGCACGCAACCCCTCATAGACCACGTGCGTGGAAAAATGAACCCGCACTACGCTGTGGCACCCAGAAACACAATAATGAAGGTACGCGTGTCACACGCAGCCTACAATGACCTCTGAAGGGGTACGTGACACACGGGGCAAGCACAGTTGGTAAATACGTGCGCGACTCACCGTCTGCCTGGGAAAAGAGCGTGAAAAATACGCGCGTGTGCGCATTGGCAACACCCTCGCCATAAGAAGAATTGTACGCTGTCTGAGGAGACAGGACAAAAGAAGAAGTGAACGCTGTTTGAGGAAACAGGTCCAAGAGAAAATCAGAAAAAAACTGACAGAGGTAACAGGGAGTACGAACTAGAAACGCTGTGAAGTAAATCGCGTGTGAACCGACAAGAAGTACAGTATTCACCCACTCGCTCTCCACGAAAAGCACGTACAAGGAAATTACATCCAACACGTACCTTTTAAACCAGACCATACGTCCGAGTCACTTCCCGTATACGCACTGAGGCCCTATCCTCCAATTACACGAGATGACACTGGCATGTGCAGTTCTCGGACGTGTAACATGCACCCGGACTCAGGGACAATCGTGCGTGTAAAACTTTGCGTGCACCCCTGGAATACACGTACCCAGGCCAATCGCGTGTGAAAACTTCTCGCGCACCCCTGAAATACACGTACCCGCTCCCCCAGCCCTGATCGCGTGTGAAAACACTGGCGCGACCCTGAAATACACGGACACAGGCCAATCACGTGTAAAACTTCTTGCGCACCCCTGAAATACACGTACCATCTCCCCCAGGCCCGATCGCATGTGAAAACACCCGCGCACCCCTGAAATACACATACACAGGCCAATCACGTGTAAAACTTCTTGCGCACCCCTGAAATACACGTACCCGCTTCCCCAGGCCCGATCGCGTGTGAAAACACCCGCGCACCCCTGAAATACACATACCCAGGCCAATTGCGTGTAAAAATTCTCGCGCACCCCTGAAATTTACCTACTCGCTCCCCCAGGCCCGATCGCATGTGAAAACACCTGCGCACCTCTGAAATACACGTACCCAGGCCAATTGCGTGTAAAACTTCCCACGCACTCCAGTAATACACGCACACGCTATTTTTGACACAGCGGGTGTCCGTGTTTGTCGCGTACCCCTTTGCACGTCATTTGTCTTAGAGGGCCACATTATGGGACATTCATCATAGCTGTATATACGTGCTTTTTGTTAGCGCACATTTTGGCGCACATTTTTTTCCTGCGCAGGGACGCTACCGCCTGCTTTCGTGTGGCGGATGTGTATGGCCCTGTGCGCGTCTTTGCCCGTGCGCTGGTTTGCCCTATTCGATTCCATGAATACGTGTTGTAGGCGAGCGTGTGGGCGTACCGCGCACTTGCCTCCTGTACTTCCCCGTGACGCCCACATTTTCATGAGTTGTTCCCCATTCTGCGTGTAACGCCCCGTGTTCCGCATACTTTTGTTATGTGCGCCGCGCTATGTGCGATTTCGCTGTGGCCTTAGCGCACGCCGTCAGATGCCCTGTTCGCAGGCGTGCGCCGCGCACTTTTTCAGCGCACATCCCACATTTTACTTGCGCACGGACTTCCATGAATAGATGTGCGCTGGTTTCCCTGCGATATTCGCACTTGTACTGCGATTTTTCAAGTAACACTGCGAATCGCACGTTTTCGCACGCCTGCGCCTACTCAGAACATACCTTCCATGAAATAGTAAGTGTACTGCATTTTTCTCATATATTTATAAACTTTCTGTATTAGATTAAAAAAAATATTATGTTTTTTTTCTCACAGAAATGTCTAGTACTCTGGAGTGGCTAGAAGAGCATTTCCCACATGAGGAAATGTCAGAAGATAGTGAAACTAATGGTAGACACTTTACAATATAAACCATATAATTATTATTATTTTATATACATTTAACATATATATATTTTTTTTATTAAAATGCATTTGGTTTACATCTTAAACCTTACATTTATCGTTTACATTCAATCTACATTATTCTCCTCATAAAATAACCAATTACAAACACCAATGTCTTTTTATCTTTTATCCTTCTTCCTTATTGTTATTATTGTCCGACATGATGTTTTCCCAGAAGTGAATTACGGTTGCGACCATCTTTCTATTATTTCCCATTAAGATTTGACTCCATCTTTCTTCTTTTCCCATTTCAATTTTGGCACTAGCGTATTTGGCGCTAAAGATCAATCTTTTTTGATTTAGTGCCTCGCACTCCATAATTACATGATAGAGTGTTTCGGTTTTCCCTATTATCTGACAGAATCTGCAGTCACTACTTGCACTTTTATTTTGGCTACATTTTCCAAAAACTTCTCTTGTTGGCAGTAGGTTTAGTCTGAATCTCAGGAACATGTCTCTGATTTTTCGATCCGGATATAATTTTAAGTAATTTGGCAGTTAAGTGCTCTTTCCTCTCCCTCACATTTAAGTGTCATCTTATATAGATCTTTCTGCTGTTGGGTTTCAATCCAATCAGTTCGACTTAGTTTCTTTTTTGCGATTTGAGGCATTTTCATCAATGTATCCAGTGTAATCCCTTTTTTGTTGCATATACACACGGATGCTTCTTTCCATTTGTCCAGTGCAACATTATTGACGTGTACTTTTGAAGTTCTTAGAATTTCTAATGCCGGTATGCTTTCTTCGCTATTGATTTTTCTCTAGAGATCTATTATTTTCCATTCGATTATTGATTCTAATGATTGGAGACCCAGTTCATATCGTATCCGTATCATGGGCGTGTTCTGAGGTAGACTCAATACTTTCCGCCAATACATCGCTTCCAGTTTCATCCATATGGTACTATCATGATTAATCATGGTTTCTGCTCCATATGCGAGGATCGCTGTCACTTTTTGTTTATAAAACGTTACCGATGGTACTAGCGAAAATTTTCCAAATTTCTTATGAATTGACAGGCCTTGTCTGGCTAGCATTCTAGTTTTTGCTTTTAGCTGTTCTGCCCATGGTGCTTCTGTCAACGATTGGTTTATCCATATCCCTAGATATTTATAGGTGGTAACCTGGATCAATTTTTCTTCTTGGAGGTAGTATTGAAATGCTTTTTTCCCATTTGAATTTTTCTTTGTTAGATACATGATTCTTGTTTTCTTGGTGTTTATTGTCAGTTTGTTTTGTTCCATGTATTCGTAGGTTTGGTTAAGAGCTTTTTGTAATCCACACAGTGTTTTTGCTAATAAAATGATATCATCCGCGTAGATCAAACAAGGGACCGCAGTCGCATTTAATTTTGGAGGATTGATGGTTGGTGTATTTATAGCTTCTTCAAAATCCGACGTAAATAAGCTGAACAGGGCCGCTGCAAGCGGACACCCTTGCTTTAAGCCGTGCCAGGTGTTTATTTGTCTTGTTATTATTCCATCCGCTGTCATTCTTACTTGTATTTTTGTGTTGGTATACAAAAGTTGAAATGGTTCTAGTATGTCATTAGGGCATCCCCATTGTTCCAATTTCTTCCACAGCAGATCTCTATTAATTTTATCATATGCCAGGCTCAGATCAACGTATGCTACTATTGTGTTTGTTTTTGTTCTTTCAGCTTCATGTTTCATCAGATTTAGAATCATGAGGTTCACATTTGTTCCGACGTTGGCACAAATCCTGTTTGGCGCACCGCTTGATGTTTTGTTTGTTTTGTCCATATGTTTAGTCTTGTCAGTATAAGGTTAGCGAAGATTTTCCCTAGCGGATCCAGTAGTGCAAGAGGTCGATAGTTCTTCGGTTCTTTTGATGATCCTTGTTTGTATATAGGGATTAGCGTTGCTAATTTCCAGGACTCGGGCATGTTTTTCGTGCTGTTGATCAGATCTATAATTTTGCCACAGAATTGTGCCCAAGCTTCTGGATTTTGTTTTAATGTTGCATTCGACATGCCATCCGGCCCTGGTGCCCTTGATA